>NC_133556.1:22705770-23955770 GCF_048773025.1 Camelus bactrianus
AGTGCTGGGCTCTGAAGGTGGGGAATCAAATCCTAGCTGTTTCACATCTCAGCTTGTGCCCTTGGACAGGTTCATCTTCCAAGCCTCAGTTTCCTCATCCATGAAATGGGGTAACTCCTGCTTGCTGGGTTCTTAGGAGGACTGAGTATTGCTGAGTACACAGTAGGTGCTCAATATGTGGGCATTCCTGTTAGTTTCTTTGAGAACTTAGGGCTGCCCTCCTGCCCCACCCCACCCGTATCCTTGCTGATTGTCTCATAACTGAGTCTTCCAGGGGATAAGGAAGAGCAGGTGAGGGAGTGAGGCTGGATCCATGCCCACCCACCCCCGGCTGGGAAAACCTCCCTGTGACATCAGGTCCTGCCGCTGGCAGCTCCACTGTCATCTCTGAGATTGTTAAAAAGGACTGTCTTCGTTGTTCAGGCTGCTATAACAAAACACCATAGACTGGGTGGCTTCTAGGAACAGGAATTTATTGTTCACGGTTCTGGAGGCTGGAAACTCCAAGATCAGGATGGTAGCAGATTCGGTGTCTGGTGAGGACTTGCTTCCTGGTTCATAGACGGCTGTCTTCTTGCTGTGTCTTCATATAGTGGAAGGATGAGGGCACACTCTGAGGTCTTTTTTATAAGGGCACTAATCCCATTCCTGAGAGCTGCACCCTCATGACCTAATCATCTCCCAAAGGTCTCATTTCCTAATATGATCACATTGGGAATTTGTTTCAACATGAATTTGCTGGGCAGGGTTGGGGGTTGGGGGGGACACAAACATTCAGTCTATTGCAAGGACCTAGAGCCAATTTCTCCTCTCCCCTAAGGCACACCGAGGCAACAGCATTCAAAGAAAAAGGAAACCATGGCACGGAGACCCCAGAGATGGAGGCCCTCCTGCAGCACCAAGGGAGCAAGAGGGGCCCACTGCTGAGGGCCATCTGGCAGGTGTGCCGCTCCACTTTCCTCCTGGGGACGCTCAGCCTCATCATCAGTGATGTCTTCAGATTCACTGTCCCCAAGCTCCTCAGGTGGGTCCAGGCCTTGGGTGCCTTGCTGAGGCTGGTGGTCCCTTAACGGTGTCCCTCCAGGGCCTGGGGGCCCTCAGCTCTGTTTCTGCCCCTGCCCAGACCTCTGGTGCTCAGGGCGCTGAGAGTGGGTAGAAAGGATACTGAGGAAAGAGAAGATAAATAAGAAAGGGACTGACCTCGGGGAGGGAGAATGAGTGAATTCCAGCCTGACGGCATCAGTTTGCTTTTGCTGTACAACAGAGCACCCCAAAAGTGAGGACCTTAAAGCCCACTTTTTTAGCTCACGATGGTGTGGGTCCGCAACTCAGGCTGGGCTCAGCTGCGCGGTTTTTCTTTCCTTAGCCTGGTTCACTCGTGGGCCTCTGGTCATCTGCGGGGCTGGCTGGGGACTGGCTGGTCTGAGATGGTCCCAGCTGGGACAGCTTGCCTCTGTTCCAGTGTGGTCTCTCATCCCCAGAAGGCTAGTTCACAGGGCCACTTGGTAGGGATCACAGACATAAAGCTCAAGCTGCCTTTTCTCTTGAGGCCAAAGCGGGTTGCACAGCTGCCCAGATTCAAGAGTCAGTCCCCTATTTTAGGTACGAGCTTGCTGCAGCTGCCGTATCACAGCACTGGGTGACTTCGACAGCAGAACTTTTGTCCTCACATTTTGGAGGCTGGAAGTCCCAGATCAAGGCTGTTTCTTCTGAGGCCTCTCTCCTTGGCTTGCAGGCGGCCACCCTTTCACTGTGTCCTCACAGAGCCTTTCCTCTGAGCGCATGCAGCCCTGGTGTCTCCTTGAGTGTCCAAATTTCCTCTTCCTATAAGGACACCAGTCCTATTGGATTCAGGCCCATCCTAACAGCCTCGTTTTAACTTAATCGCCTCATTAAAGGCCCTGTCTTCAACTACAGCCGCATTCTCAAGTACTGGGGGTTAGGACTTCAGTGTACATGTTTTGTGGGGTTACAGTTCAGCCCACAACAGGTGGCAATAAAAACTCCACCTGTTGATAGGAGGAGCCACAAGTCACGTTGAAATGAGCATGGACAGTGGGGGAAATAATTGCAATCAATTTTGCAAAAAAAAAACAACAAAAACTCCCACACTGTCTGGTCCTCCAGACCTGGCCAGGCTTGGGCAAAGGCAGCAGCCGTGGGTGCCTCGCACCTTTTCTCACCAGCCGTGCCTTCTCCCCGCCTCTCCCACAAGCCTCTTCCTGGAGTTCATTGCCGATCCCGAGATGCCGGCCTGGAAGGGCTGTCTCCTCGCGGTGCTGATGTTCCTCTCCGCCTGCCTGCAAACGCTGTTCGAGCAGCAGCACATGTACAGGCTCAAGGTGCTACAGATGAGGCTGCGAACGGCCATCACTGGCCTGGTGTACAGAAAGGTGAGCCTCCCCTGGGGAGAGGCATGGCCTTTCCTCTCTCTCCGTCCTGTCCCAATTTACAGACAAACATTCCAGCCAAGAAGAGGAATGTCACTGAACTGTTAATATCATCTGTGCCTGAAAACACACTCAGGCATCACTTTGCTCATAGTTGCCCACACGATGCCGTCACCTTCTTGGTTATCTCTGTAAGACCTTGCATGATCTGACCCTGGGACCACTTTTCTCAAGTCACACAGGCCTCCTTTCAGTGCCTCAGGCAAGCCAAGTACCCTCCCACCTCAGGGCCTTTGCACTTACTATTCCTACTGCTTGGAAACCCTTTCCACAACCCTTCATGTAGTTAACTTCCACTCATCCCCTCTGAAGATAAAGGGCCACGTAGAAACTGGATAAAGGTGGACTGTTAGCTGTTTTACCAGGTAACACAGCTTACAGTTAAAATGACACCTGAGCCACTGGTAAATTGCGTCTGGGCTGGAAGTTCTGTCCATGAGCTATGGACGCCTGAAGGGAAGCTGTAGCTTTGGGCGCCTCTGTGCCCTGACTCTTGCCCTTCAGAGGACCTTGGAAACAAAGCTGGTGAGGCTGCTGCTATAAGAGATGCTGGCTCCTCTGGGGTCTGGAGCATCTGCGCCAGGATGACCCAGTCCCATGTGAGTCCCTTTCTCTCACACCTGAGCTGTGACCTGGGAAAGAAGGGGGCAAATGGAGCAGCTCCTGGATGGCTGTGTGAGTGGCTCCCGATACAGCCCTACCTGCTGAGTTTCAGATCGTGTCCCCCGAGCGTTCTGAAGCTACGTGTGGCCTGTCCAGTCTCCTGAGTCCATATGTAGTGCTGAGGCTGCAGGAAGACGGCCTGGGGGCCTGCTCTTCCCGCTCCCCACCCTTAGGGTAGCCTTCTTCTTCTCCTGATGAGGTCAGACACTGCCCCCCGCCCCCATTCTGCCCTCTGCGCTGCTTCTGTTTTAACTGTGTTGTCTTATTTTCTGTACCTGGTTCTTTGACATCTGGGCCCTTGCTGACTGGAGGGAGTACCACTCCCAGGGTCAGACAGTCCCTAGAGATGCTAAGTGACCTACCTGAAAGCTTGCCTTTCACATGCAAACCAGCCAGTCGCATCACACCCCTGACCCCTCCTTTGCAGGGTTCTCAGGCTCTGGGCCACTGTCCTCTGTCCTAATCACCCCAGGGCCAGGAACCACATGGCCCAGCTCCGATGACCAGAGTCTACAAGAATTACTCCAACTAGCCAGTCCTAAGACTGTTTACCCTGCCTGACCCACCTGTGAGAACCACAGTACAAGCTCTTGCCTCTGGTTTCCCCGCCCATCCTGGTGATTCCCCACGTGGGCCCCCCATAGCATGGCGTGCCCCCTTGAGATCCCTCGAGATCTGTGAGTATAATAAACCCTCATCAGTGGCAGTCTTCTCTGACCTGTGGGCTTGCCACACCTGAATAATAACAAAACCTGTATTTTTACACACTTCTTCATGGCACTCATCATCACTAGCATTAAAAGATGAACCATGTAAGTCTTTGTTTAATTCTGTTCCCCAACTCAAACTCCACTCCCCAGAGAGCAAGCCCCCCCCCCCGCCCCCGTGGTTCACATCTTCTCAGTACTCAGCTCAGAGTGAGGCCCAGAGTAGATGCTCAATAAAGATTTGAAGACGTTTTGGGAGAATTTTCACAGTCATTCCAGGCTCACTCCTTCACCCTCTCACTTCTTCCCTCACACAATTACAGGGATTGCAGAGAGAGGATTGCAAGTAGAACTTAGCATTCAACAGGCTAGAAGGGGTCCACTGGGACCCCAGGGTTAGGACAAACTGGGGTCAGCCAGAGAACCGGGTTGGTGTCTGAGAGGCACACTGAATGCTGCAGGGGTCAGTCTAACACCCTGTCTAGCCCACGTCATGCCTCTGTCATCCTGGATTGCAATCCTGGCCCAGTCACTTACACGCCCTCTGGCTTTAGGCAGGTTGGTCAGTTGCTCTGTGCCTCCGTTTTCTTAGCTGTAAAATAGGGTCAATAATTCTGCATCTTATTGATTCTAGTCTCACTGTTTTTTCCCTCTTTTTTACTTCTGAAATCAGGACGTGTCTTATGTGTCTCAATTTAGTTGGCATTGATTTTTTTTCCTTAGGGATTCAAAAATAGGGAGTGTTTTATCCACAGCATTTCAGATTGAATGCAATATGGCAGTGTCTGTTCCCTACAGTTGTCTGATGTGCTGCGTTGCAGAAAATGGTGAAACTGCTCATTTATTTAGCGCAATGCCCAGGACACAGCACTCGGCAGATGACCACCATTACCATCATGAATCCCAGGTTTTGATGTAGTGTATTATGCATTGTTATTGTTCCAGGGCTCTAGGGATTTCAGAGTATTTTCATTTTTGTCCTCTCTCTAGATTCTCACAATGGCCCTGGGAGGTTGGCTTAGGAGATTTTATTAGTCCATTTTACAGATGAATGAAGTGAGGCCCTTTGATAAAGAAACCTGCCTCAGCCAGCAGGGGCAGCGTGGCTTAGACCCAGGCTTGCTGGGTGGCTGTCCTCTTGCTCAGTCCAAGCCGTGGGCCGCCCTGTCTTCGTGGACCTCCCTCCCTCCAGGGGTCTCCCTCCTGCCATGGGTCTCCCGGCCTCCAATGGCCTCCCTACCTGCCTCTCCTTGCCTCTGACTCAGGTCTCCATCTTCCTGCCCCTCCCAGGTGCTAGCTTTGTCCAGCAGCTCCAGAAAGGCCAGCGCCGTGGGGAACGTGGTCAACCTGGTGTCTGTGGACGTGCCGCGGCTGTCTGAGAGCATCACCTACCTCAACGGGCTGTGGCTGCCGCTCATCTGGATCGTTGTTTGCTTTATCTACCTCTGGCAGGTGTGCTGGGGGCAGAGGGAGCCAGGATTTGAGCTGAATCGTCCCCCTCCCCTTCCTTTCCTCCTCCCTCCGTCTGAACACCATGGGCTCATATAATGGGCAAAGTCTTAGATGAGTATGGCCTTCACTTGACCTTGGGCAGGATGCTTACCCTCTCTGGGCCTGTCTCCTTGACCTGTAAACTGATGATGGTGATGACACTGACACTTCTTGGGTATGATATTGGGGTACCAAGCAGGCAGATGAGGCATGTTTTGAAGTTACCAGTAGCCCTGGGGCACCAGCACCACCAACAGAAAGGACAGAGAGAGAACATTTAGGGCAAAGATTTTCTACCTAGGTTTCAAAAAGCATAAAGTGGGCATTGGGAAAAAAAAAAATCGAAACCTTTTCTGACTCCCTTACATCTACTTTGCAGTATAGGATTTTCTTTTTTTCCTCTCCTTTAAAAAACATTTTTAAAATGGAGGTACTGGGAATTGAACCCAGGACCTCCTGCACGCTAAAGTGCACTCTGCTACTAAGGTATAACCCCCATTTTCTTTTTTTTTTTTTTTTAATTTAAATCACAGATCTTGCAGTGGGATTGCCTACTAGTTGTAAAAATCTTCCTGTAAGTAACTTAATTTAGCCTCTCTGTGCCTCATTCCCTCTCAGCAAAGTAAGGATTGTAATTAACAAAAGTGCCCCTGCCCTTCAGTTGTTAAGGAGTTAAATGAGCTGACACCTGTCAAGCCTTTAGGTCCTGTCTGGGACACAGCTATACCCTATACCTTAACTGTCTTGTTGATTATTCATAGAGGTAGGGCAGTTTGTCTGAAGATCTTGGTCTGCTCTGCTCCAAGCATGGATGCCAGGCTCACAAACGTCTCTGTAAAGGACAAGATCATAGATACTATAGATATTGCTGGCCATAGGTCTCTCTCAAAACTCTGCCCTACTGCAAAAGCAGCCATCGTCAATACTAATCAAACAGTCCTGGTGGTGTTCCGTTATGGTTGCTGAAGTGTGAATTTCACCTAATTTTCACGTTACAAAATCTGCTTCGTTTGATTTTCTTCAATCTTCTTCCATCATTTAAAAATGGAAAAGCTTTGAACAACTTTTGTACAGCTCGAGGTCCGCACATAAACGGGTGGAGGGATCTGGCCAGGGTGCCGTGGCTTGTGGACCCCTGGTGGGTGTATCAGTGGTGTGTTGATTGAGTGTGGAATACTTCAAAATAACAGCTGTGTGTTTTCACTGCAATAGCGCCATGGCTACTACTCCCACCCACCCTGTAAGGGCACAGGGCCTGGATGCTTTCTAACTTGCTACCTTGTAGTCCAGGACCTAGCATCCAGCAGGTTCTCAGCAATCACATAAGTGTTAGCTGTTATTATTAGAAAGGGAGAGAGGGAGGAAGGACACTGGGGGAAATGCAGGGCAATTAATGCAGGTGGACCTAGGATCCAAGTGAATCTGCAGACCACACACCTGTCAATTTCTTGGCCTCATAGCAGATGGTCCCTGACATCAGAAAGTCACCATGAGATCCTGGTCAAGGGGGACGGGTTGGTATGGGGATTGCTACAGTTAACATTTGTAGCATTTTTGCCAGAGAGAGTTTAACCTTCTATTCGCGTTTCTTTGAATTCTCCCAGCCCTGGCTGTAGGCTGGTGTTTGCTTTCTGGGCACCTCTGCATTTAGCCACCAGGTGGCCCTATTGCTGCACAAATGAAACAAGCTGGTTTGCTAGGGTTTCAAGATTAGAAGATAGCATTTTTAAGGGCTGGAAGGGGAAACGGAGGCCCACGGATTGGAGAGGGGCTGGGGCTTGTCTAGAGAGTGCGCCCATTTGACCTCTGGAGGAATCTCAAATCACAGCCACTTAAAAGTCATTTATCCTATCTACCACCTTTCAGATAAATGGAAGAATTTCTTAGAATTAAGTATATCCCAAACATGGCATGGGACATACTTACACTAAAAACTCACTTGCTGTTTACGTATACTAAAAACTTATTTGCCGTTTATCTGAAATTCAAATTTAACTGGGCCAACAGTTAAATATGTTTATTTGCAGTTGAATATGTAAATCTGACGGCCCTTGCGGGGTTGGGGAGGGGGGATGAAATGGAGACTAGGATAGTAATTGATTGATTGTATGACATCAACACTTAAGTATGACAAGCAGTGAGAACAACTCTATTTCCATTTAATATGAGGAAACTGCCGCTTAGGGAGGGTAAGTGATTTGCCCAAGACCACACCGGGTAAGTGTAGACTCAGGACTTGAACCCAGATCCTGAGTCCAGAGGCTGACTTCACCATCCTCACCAGGCACAGCCCTGCCCACCTGGATGCCTGGGGTCTTGAGTCTGACCCCGCCCCCTACCCTGTCACGTGAGTTGCGTCATTAGGCCCCTCCCCCCACGTAGACGCACTCCTTCCGCAGGTAGCTCCTTCTAAGGAGCGTCCTGAGCCTTGGTCTCCCTGACACATTCCTACCTTAGAACCCAAGTCTGAGCCCTGCCCCCCAGTACTGACAGCTGGGCTCCTGGAGGTGTCTCGTGACATCCTGCCCTCTTTTGTCTCCAGCTTCTAGGACCCTCTGCCCTCACCGCCATTGCTGTCTTCCTGGGCCTCCTCCCCCTGAATTTCTTCATCACCAAGAAGAGGAATCACCATCAGGTTTGGCATTTGGAAGAAGGGACACTCCAGGCAGGGAGCGGGATGGGAGTGTAGGGTGCAGGGGGTGGGGAGCCTGGGACCGGCGCTGGTGCAGGGCAGTGGGGAGGGGAGGGGGCGCCTGGTGTGAGCGTGTGTACGTGTGTGCAGATTTTCCTTATGTCCCGTAACCGTTGGCTAACTAACACCTTCTAATTGATGATGTTGGTCAGTATTGTTCAACCGAAGTTCAGCTTGCCTGTGTTTACCTGTGTTACAGCAGAGTTGATGCTGCATCTCTCAAGATTAAAAAAATACCAAATGCATGAAATCGCAGTTATGTATGAGTGTGGGCTGATGAGCAGTTAGTCCATAAAGATGTCTTATTTAAGAGGAAAGTGTGGGTGATTTTAGGTGAGATGGTCCTGAAGTAAGAACCAGATGCCTGATAAAGTTCATCTGGAGAAACCCCCGCAGGTAATGGGCCCAGAGCGAAAAGAGGGACACCTGCTAAGTGGGTTGATGAATTCACGCGGCTTGCTGATTAAATTCCTGGTCTATTGGATATGATACACGTGTTGACTGGAAGTGATTTGACTTAATGTGCTATGTAAGATTAATAACATTATGTACCGTGTAATATCAGTACTATAATGTGCATGCTTAGATGCATGCGGCAGGTAGTTTGATGCATGGTTATTCATATGATGTACTATGTACGGATTGATGGATGTGGTCATACATAAAATGCACATATTACATAACCATTTGCTGGTAAAGGGTGCTGTTTTAATACTTGGATAGCACTTAAGGGCTCTGTGAATGTCCCATAGCAAAAAGTCAGGGAACAGTTAAAAGAATTTCAGTTTCAGGTACTGAGGGTGGAGCTGAAGCTTAGGGAGTTCCGGTCTTGGTCTCCTGGTTTACAAGACCAGGATAATATAATATACTACGAAGACACTTCATTTTAAGAGACGATTTTTCAGTGATGTTTGCTACTGAAATTAGCACTGGAATTAAAAGGAAATGTAAGATGGATGCTAGTTGTCCAATAACAATGAATGGGGGGTCGACTGGCTTTCCTCCAATTCAACTTAGTGTCCATGAGTCCGCTACTAGAATTTAGAATAGGCGTTGGCTAAGGGGTTGGAATATTATGCTCCATTGTTTAGGTGTGTGGAGTATTAGCATGAATGCTAGGATTAAAATGGAAAGGGTAAGGGCTAGCATGCCTCCTAGTTTGTTGGGAATTGATGGTAGGATTGCTTATGCAAATAGGAAACACCACTCCGGTTTACCGTGAGGGGGTGTATTGAGGGGGTGAGCTGGGGTATAATTGTCTGGGTGAGATGATCCTAGCAGATCGGGTGAAAACAGGACGTGTATTAATAGTCCTAGTACTACCAATGAAGCACCTAGAATATCTTTAATTGTGTAATAGGGGTGAAGTGGGACTTTATCTATGTCGGATGAGATTCCTGTGGGATTTTAGAGCCAGTTTTGTGAAGGAGTAAGAGGTGGACATCTGCTAAGTCTGTGATGATAAAGGGTGGAGTAAAGTGGGAAGCAAAGAATCGCACAAGGCTTGCTTTATCTACTGAGAAGCCACCTGAGGTTTATTCCACTAGGGTGGTGGCAATGTATGGAATTGCTCAGAGGAGGCTGGTGATGCCTGTGTGTCCTCAGGGTAATATGGAACCTATCAGTGCTATAACTACTGTAAACAAGAGGATAACTCCAGTATTCCATGTCTCTAGGAGAACACAGGACCCATAATATAAGCCTCATCCTACAGGAATGGAGGCTCCGTTTGCTTGTGGATGTTGTATAATTCACCTGTAGTTCTTGTCTCGAACAATGTGTGTAACTGATGAGAAAGCGGTCGCTGTGTCTGACATGTGATGCTTTGCTAGGAAGAACCCTGTTCAGATCTGTATAATTAGTCAGACGGCTCATAGGGAGCTAGAGTTTCATCAGGATGGAATATTTGATGGAGCAGGAAGATCGATCAATAAATGCGTCGTTAAGAGTTTTGATTAGTGGGTGTAACTTTCAGATGTTGATCATTAATGTTCTTATAGTTGAAATACGACAATGGTTTTCAAATCATTGGTCATGGTTAGATTCCGTGGACAAATAATGATCACACACATTTCGTTTATTTCAAGTACTATTTTTGTCTTTTGGTTGTTTTTTTTCTTCAAACCTTCACCTGTTTACAGCGGACTTGGATAGAGTGGTGGTGTTGGTGGTGGAACTGTGTTGAGTTTTGGCGGGTCGTTTTAATGGTGTTTTTAATTTATTTAGGAGGGATGGTGGTGGTATTTGGTTATACAATACCTGTGGCTACTAGGAAGTATCCTGAGGTTTGGGTTTCTAATAAAACCATGCAGGGAGCATTTCTTTCGGGATTGGTAATGGAACCTGTTATGGTTCTTTCTGTTTTGAAAGATGAAGAGGTGGGGATTGTGTTTCAGTTTACTGGAATAAGGGACTGGGCAATTAATGATACAGGTGAGTCTGGAGTTTTTAGTGAGGAAGCGGTGGGAATCGCTATATAGTTAGGGTAATTGGTGATCCTTACCAGCTGAGCCTTGCTTATTGGGGTAGTTGATACTTTGGCGATTACTCGTGGTAATTAAATAGTTATGCTTAGAGTTAGGGTGATGAGAAAAGAGAGGAAATATAGTTTGAAACCTTTTGGCCTGATACTAGAGTAGAAAATTTTATTTGCACAAGGGCCGTGGATTTTGGTAGGATATTTTGTAGTCAAACTATATCTAGTAGGAGTGATGCTGATTTTTGGCTTGCTGATACATTCAGATATGGTGAAAAGCGGTGTATAATAGTGGGGAAATATCCTACGAGGTTGGAGAATTTGCAGAAGCTTGACAGATAATTGAATTTTAGGTTTTGGGTAGTGAGATTAATTTCTTTTGGGGGGGGAGGTAGTTAGGTTTATTTATTATTATTGCTTTTTTAATGAAGTTACTGGGGATTGAACCCAGGACCTTGTGCATGCTAAGCACGCACTCGACCACTGAGCTGTACCGTCCCCCTGAGGTTAATTTCTAATGCTAGAATGAAGCCTAAAATAGTTACTGTGAAAGCAGCTGACTTTAGATACTAAGGTGTAGTTATTTGTGGAATTGTTATTGGGGGAATGCTGCTGGAGATGAGAAAACCAGCAAAGGTGTTTCCAACTAGTAAGTATTTGATAGCGTTAATTAGAAGGGGGTTGTTTTCAGTGATTACAATTAGTGTGGGAAAGCGAGGCGTCCTAGGGGTGCATTGAAGATACTGCGGATACCGCACACAGCCGTGAGGGAGGAGGCTCTGGTAGAAGACGTGTTGGTGGTTTCAGTAATAAGGTCTTTGTAATAAAAGCCTGTAAGGGGTGGTCTTCCAGTTAGTGCGGGGCTGCTGGTAATGAGGGAGGTTGTGATAAAAGGTATCGCTTTAAATAGCCTGTTTATTTTTTGGACGTCTTATACATCGATTAAGCTGTGACTAGTAGATCCAGAGCATACAAACAGGACGGCTTTGAAGGCGTGTGTGCAAATGTGGAGAAATGCCAAGTAGTGCTGATTAATACCGACTGTTACTCTCATGAGGCCTAGATGGCTTGAGGTGGCAACAGTTTTTTTGTTTTTTTTTTTTAAACTATCATTTTGGGTAAGTGCACAGATTGCTTTAAAGAGTGTGGTCATCGCTCCAAGGCATGGTGTCATAGTTTGAATGGTTTTATGATTTCCTATTAAAGAATAAGATGGAATGAACAGAAAAACACCTGCCACTGCTGTTGTGCTTGAGTGGAGGAGGGTGGGGACTGGAGCCTTATGTTCTGTTCTGGAGCCTTTTGTTGCTGAAGGGAGTCAAAGGTGGATGCGGAATTGGGCGGACTTTCCAGACGCAGCCAGGAGAAGTCCTATTCAGGGTGGGTTAGGGTAGTCTTGGGTAAGTATAAACATTTGTTGGAGGTCCCTTGTGTTTAGGTTAAATAAAAGTCAGGCTGTTGGTGTAACAAATCTGGTATCTCCAAGGTGGTTCCATAAGATTGCGTGGAGGACAGCTGTATCTGACCGTGTCATCATCCGATTAATAAAAAGGACGTCATCCCAACTCCTCATCCAGTGAAGAGCTGGAAGAGACTGTTGGCGGTGACAAGAATTAATGTTGTGATAAGGGATAGAAGTAAATATTTGGAGAATCGGTCGATGTTGGGATCTGAGTGTATAGATCATATTGAGAAGTCTGTAATGGGTCACGTGACGCGCAGTGCAGCTGGTACGGATACCTTTGAGAAATAGTCTATTTTGAAGCTAAGTGATAGTTTTAAAGTTTGGACTGTAATTCAGTGTCAGTTTGAGATAATTCTTACCCAGAATAAATAAATATTATTGTGGGAATTAGGCTGATGGTGAAGGTGCATGCGATAGTGCATTTTACGTAGGATGGATATAGATTCCTTTTGTAGATGTTGGAGGCGGTGATTATGAGCATTAGTGTGAATAGTGTGAGTAATGAGAAGGAGGCCAGTAGATTTATTACTGTTGTTTGGAGTTGCACCTATTTTTTGGTTCCTAAGACTAGCAGATTACTACTATTCTTTAAAAGCTTGAAAAAGCCATACTGTTAAATAGGGGGGGCATGAATTAGCAGTTCTTGCATACGTTTTTGGTAAATAAGAAGTTTTGGCCTTCTATTGCTAGATTCACAATCTAATGTTTTTTTTCTTAAACTATATTTACAGTTTATAAACCCCAAAATGACTTTGGGGTTGAGTGATGAGTAGAAGGGGTAACATGTGGAGAGCCATGAGGGCATGTTCTCGGGTAACGATGCTGTGATGTTGTTAATGTGATAAGTAGGTTTGCCTCATTGTGTCATGATTAATAGGTATCAGGAGTGTAGGGTGGTAATTATTATGTTAACTCCCATGAAAATGATGGTAATGTTAGATCATGAGAATGAGGATATGATTACAAGTAGTTCTCCCATTTGGTTGACTGTTGGGGGTAACGCTGGGTTCAGGCTTGCCAGCAGTCATCCCGTTGCTATGAATGGAAGGAACGTTTCTAAGGCTCGGGCTGGAATCACTGTTCGACTGTGAATGCGATCGCGGTTTGAGTTTGCCAGGCAGAATAATCTGGGTGATGCAAATCTGTGTGCGATTACTGGGGCCGTAGCCCCTCTGCAGTGTCACGGCGTGTAAACGAGGATTGCTCCAATTACTAGTGCTATGTGGCCGACTGAGGAATGTGCGATGAATGATTGTAGGTCTGTTTGATGGAGACAAATGGAACTGATTATAATTATTCCTCATAAAGATTGTATAAGGAATGGGTAGGCTATAAAGCCTGCTAGTGGATTTTAAATTGTTGTCGTCCGTAATGTACCATAGCCACCGAGTTTGGGTAAAACAGCCCCAGGGCCGTCGATCCTGCAATAGGACCCTCTCCATGCGCTTTGGGAGTCAGAGGTGAAGGTCTTACGGGGGTGTTTTTACCATGAAGGCTATAGTGCATGCTCGTTGTAGGAGAATATGCCATCAGAAGTTGGTATTATTCGAGTTCAGTATTGCATTATTAGAAAGCTGAGTGAGCCTGTGGTGTTCTTGGGTATATACGAACGCAACTAAGTGGCGGGAATCCTGCTAGCATGTAGAATAAAAAAGGCCTGCGTTGAGTCGTTCTGTGTGGTTACCTCATCGAGTAATTATAATTAGCGTTGAAACTAGTGTTGCTTCAAACAGGATATGGAATTAAATTAGCTCTGTTGCGGTACACGTGATGATTAAGAATATTTGCAGTACAATTAGTATAGTGATATATAGTTGTTTTCGGATTGTGGATTCTTTGGGCAGGTAAAATTGGCTGGTGGTAAGTATTAGAGGTAGCGGTCGTGTTGTTAGAGTTGATGGGGTGCTGATAGAAAGTCAGAAAAATACTAGTGAAAAATTAAGGCTATTATTGAAATGGTTGAGCAGAAGAAGGCTGGTGAGACTAATTAGTAGGCTGTGGGCTATAGAATTAATTCATTTTATATTATTTTTTGATAGTCAAGTTAGCAGTATTAATATAGCTGGGCTAATCATTTTTAGCATTGCAGTAGATTAAGATTTTGTACGTAATCAGTGCCATGTGTATTTGATGCTGTTACCAGTAAAGATTGTCCAAGTGCAGCCTCAGAGGCTGCGAATACTAGTAGAATATTTGGCATTATGCTGGCCAGAGTGAAGTGTGTATTTAAGTTTATTAGGGTTGCTATAACAAATAGTGATAATATTACCCCCTCTAGGCATAGTAGGGAGGATATTAGATGGACTGATATAGTAATAGTCCTATAAGAGGGGGAGAGGGTAGAGCTCAGTGGTAGAGCACGTACTTAGCGTGCACAAGGTCCTGGGTTCAATCCCCAGTACGGCCACTAAAATAAGTAAATTAAATAAACCTAATTACCTCCCCTCTCCTTACCAAAAAAAAAAAGTCCTATAAGGGATACTGTAAATGCTAAAGTAATATTTATACTGAAGGCACTTGATAATTATGAATTAATAATCTAATGAGTTGAAATCAATTATTTTTTTAAATTGAAGTACAGTCACTTACAGTGTGTCAGTTTCTGGTGTATAGCACAGTGTCCCAGACATGCATATACATACATATATTCATTTTCATATTCTTTTTTGTTAAAGGTTATTATAAGATACTGACTATAGTTCCCTGTGCTGTACAGAAGAAATTTGTTTTTTTAATCTATTTTTGTATATAGTGACTAACATTTGCAAATCTCAAACTCCCAAATTTATCCCTTCCTAACCCCTTTCCCTGGTAACCATAAGATTGTTTACTATGTCTGTAAGTTTCTGTTTTGTAAATGAGTTCACAGTGTCCATTTTTTCCTTTTTTTTAAGATTCCACATGTGAGTCACATCATATGGTATTTTTCTTTCTCTTTCTGGTTTACTTCACTTAGAATGATAATCTCTAGGTCCATCCATGTTGCTGCAAATGGCATTATTCTTTTTTATGGCTGAGTAGTATTCCATTGTATAAATATACCATAACTTCTTTATCCAGTCACCTGTTGATGGACATTTACGTTGCTTCCATGTCTTGGCTATTGTATATAGTGCTGCTGTGAACACTGGAGTGCATGTATCTTTATAAATTAGATGAAATCAATTATTTTTAGTTTAAGCTAATTATATTTAATCCGTTCAAGTCCTTTGAGTTCATTCTTAGGCTAGACTTATTGCTAACAGTGAAATTAAAAGTAATACTATAATGAGTATTGTTTTTAGGTGATTTGTTTGGGATGCTCCTGGTAGAGGCAGGAGAACGGCAATTTCTAAATGAAAGAGAAGAAATTTAATAGCAATTAAGAAAAATTTTACAGAAAAAGATAGGTGTGCTGATCCTATAGGGTCACACTCATAGGGGGCTTGTTTTTTCTTTATAAATATTTAGCTGAGGAAATCAGAGTGCAATGAATACAAGCAGTGAGGCTAATACTATATTTGTAAACAACACCAGTTTGAGATTTCTTCTTCTTATTCTTTTTCGGGCTATACCAAAACTGATGGATTGAAAAATCAGTTGTACTAATTAATACTAAAAGAACAAGAGCCTCATCAATAAATGGAGACATCAAGGGAAAATCATACTACCTCTACAAAATGTCAGTATCAAGCAGCGGCTTCAAATCCGAAACAGTGATTAGGTGTGAGGTGAAATTTTACTTGACGTAAAAGAAGCAAACTAGAAAAGTAGAGCCAATAATTACACGTAGGCCATGGAAGCCGTTGCTGTGAAGAATGTTAATCCCTATGCACCCTCTGAAATTGTGAAAGGTGCTTCGTAATATTCTGAGGCTCATAAGAATGTGAAGCAAGCACCGAGGGCGGTTGTGATAAAGAGGGCTTGAAGGATGTGTTTGCGATTACCTTCTGTTAGGCTGTGGTGGGTACTCTGGAGGCTCGTAGGACAGAGGTGTTAAGAAGTGGTACTTCTGATGGGTTTAGGGGGCAAATACCTGTTGGCAGTCAGCATCCACCTAATTCAGGTGCAGGGGCAAGGCCTGAGTGGTAGCAGGCTCAGAAGAAGCCAGTAAAGAAGAGGGCTTCTGGTGGACCATTCCATCAAAGTCCTTTTTGAACAGTTGGTGTACGGTGACCTTGCATGGTGCTTTCTTGGATGCTATTCCATCATCACTGGTATACCATTAGGGTGTAGGTCAGTAGGGCTAGTGATGGTACTCATATTGAATTAAAATGAAATCATATAACTAACCCACTAGTCATCAAAAGGGCTGAGGGCGCCCCTGTAAGAGGTCAGAGACTTGGGTTTAGTATGTGATACGCATGGGCTTGGTGGGTCATTATGTATTGTCGTGTAAGTAAAGGCTCACTAGTGATGTGAACACATAGGCCTGAATGAGGGCTGCAGCAAATTCAGGAATAATTAGTAAAATAAGGGTAATAACTGTAATGAAAGCTGTGGCAGTGCTAATATTTATCAGCACGAGGGTTGCTCCTCCAATTAGGTAAGTGAATTAATAGGTGGCCTGCTGTAATTAATACTGGCTGTTAATCGTACAGTGAGGACTATTGGTTGAATAAATAAACTGATGGTTTCAATAATTGCTGGCATAGAGGTAGGGAACTGGTGTTCCTTGGGGCAGAAAATGGGCTAGTGATGCTTTTGTCTTAAGGCAGAACCGTTATTACAGTTTCTGCTCATAGAGGGGTTGCCATGACTAAGGTGGTTTTTTTGTTTTGGGGGGGTGGTTTGTATACATGTCCACATCAACAAGAGAAAGGACAAAAATCACATGATCATCTCAATAGATGCAGCAAAGGCATTTGATAAAATTCAACACCCATTTATGATAAAAACTCTAACCAAAGTGGGTACAGAGGGAACATATCTCAACATAATAGAAGGTATTTCTGACAAACCTACAGCCAGCATAATACTCAGCAGTGAAAAGCTGAAAGCCGCCTTGTGCCCAAGTTTACTGAGAATTGTGGGGGTAAATGAGTGTGGTAGAGGCCTGGTAGGTTTGTTGAGCCAATAAATAGAATGAGTGATATAAGTGCTAATGCTCACGTTTGTCCTTTAGAGTGATGGTTAGCTATTATTTGTTCTGATGTGTGTTGAATTAATCATTGTGGGATAGAAATAAGATGATTACTGATTTAGTCAATTAGATGTAGGGAATAATATACTCGGGAATATAATGATTAAGACTATAAGGATGGGGAGGTACAGCTCAGTGGTAGAGCACATGCTTAGTATGCATGAGGTCCTGGGTTCAATCCTGGGTACCTCCATTAAATATAAATAAATAAATAAACCGATTACTTTCCCCACCAAAAAAAAAAAATTTTTTTTTAAAGACTACAATATGGAGTCCTGTTATGGTTGGTATAATGAAAGGTAAATAAATTTTTGTCATTTTGTTTCTGAAGGGGTAACTTGTTGTATTTCATTTGATTTTAGTTCTGGATTTGATATATAAGTATATTTTGAAATTTTTAGTTGAAATACAGTGAATAGGGTTAGGATTATTGATACAATGGTAATAAATCATGTTGATGTATCTAGCTGTGGCATATTATTAAGGGGAGATTTACACTCCCATTTGTTGACTTTAAAATTTAATGCTATTTACCTTCTTAATGAATTTAGGCTCTAGATGCAGATCATTTTTCAAAATATTTTAATGGTACTAATTCGAGGACAATGGGCATAAAGCTATGATTGGATCCACAAATTTCTGAGCGTTCTCTGTTAATACAGACAGACCTGGTTGTGTTGACATTGGCATTATTTGATTCGGGCACCCTGGAACCACATCTGTATTTAAGCCTAGTGAAGAGATGGCTCACAAGTGCAAGACATCTTTGAATGAGACCAGTATTTGGATTCTTATTTCTATTGGTAGTTCTCCTCAGTTATCTACTTCTAGTAATCATAATTCTCCTGGTATTGGGTCTGATGTTGGCATCACGTAGGAATCAAAGTTTAAGTCTTCCTAGTCTGTATATTCACAGCTTGAGTAACATTGATGGCCTATTGTTTTTCTAGTTAAAGAAGGATTATTGATTTCATCTGTTATGTAAAAGATTTGTAATGGGGATGGCAATTAGGATTAAGATAATAGCTGGTAAAATTGTTAAGATTGTCTCAATCTCTTGTGCATCTACAGTACTTGTGTGTGTTAACTTAGTTGTTTGCATGAGTGAAGTAATACAGAGAACTAGAGAGCTGATTGAAAATATGATTATTAGCGTTTGGTCATGAAAGTGTAATAATTCATCTATGATGGGTGATGTTGCATCTTGGAAGCCTAGTTGAAAAGGGGATGCCATAGAGGTATATAGAATTTTCACTTATGACTTGACTTTGACAAAGTTATGTAAATTTCTACAACTGCCTCTTTTATCGAGAAGGGCATAATGGTTATGCTGTTGGCTTGAAACCAACTGAAGGGAGTTCAGTTCCTCCCTTTCTTATTTTAGGTTGATGTAGGTGGGCTTTTCAGACGTATGATATGGTGGAGGGCTTCTGTGTAATCATTCCACATGAGTGGTAGTCAATCCTACTGTTAGGACTTCTCGCTTTGTTGTGAATGCTTCTCATACGATGGAAACTATCAGTATTACTGCTGTTAATGAAATAAATGAGCCTATGGATGAAATAATATTTCATGTTGTATATGCAATCCGGATAGTCAGAATATCGTCATGTATTCCAGAAAGGCCAAGGACGTGTTGTGGGAAGAAGGTTATGTTTACACCCACCAATATAATTATGAAATGAATTTTTTTCTCATGTTGAGTTACATGTATAACCCGAGAATAGTGGAAATCGATGTACAAAGCCCCCTGTGATGGCAAATACAGCTCCTATTGGTAATGTGAAGGAAAAGCCCGGCTGGGCTAACAAGCTAAATCACAAATCTAAGTGTAACAAGTGTCGGATTACTGATCTGAGTTCTGCTGGGCTAACTCATAAATCTAAGTTAATAAGTGTCAGTTTGCTGATTCCCTGTTCATGTTTTTGCTAGCCAGCTGGATTTTCAAAGAGACCTATCTGGCCTTGAAATGTTGATTTGCTGCCTCACTGCCTCTACTTTTGTGATAATGATGTTGCTAAAGCTGTTCCATGCCTATTGGCCGAATACCCCAAGCTTGTACTTAACCCTATAAAACCTCATGCGCACGTCTTGGAGGTGCTCAGAGCTTCGGAGCAGAAGCCCCTCTGAGCCCGCCAGTGTAATAAATCTGAGTACTCCAACCCTCCGAGTGGTGCTTGTTTCTTGGCTGGCCTGTCGTTTCCGTAACAGTAAGACATAGTGGAATTGCGCTGCTACAAAATACATGTCTTGAAGGATGAAATCTAGGGATGAGCTGGCTAATGCAATGCCTGTTAAACCTCCTACTGCGAAAAGGAAAATAAAGCCTAAGACCCATAATATAATGAGAGATCACTAGATATTGCCTCTGTGAAGGGTTGCTAGTAAGCTAAATACATACTGTAGGAATGTCTATAATTATAGTAGCTGATGTGAAGTGTGCTCATGTGCTAATGTCCATGCCTACTGTGAACCTGTGAAACCAACTGAAGAGAGTTCGATTCCTTGTGATTTATTATTGTATGTGATGAGCTCATACAGTAAACCCTAAAAAGCCAATAGATATTGTAACTCACACCACGTCTGTATATCCAAAAGGTTCTTTTTTTTTTTTTTCCTGAATAATGGGTCACAATATGTGAGATTATTCCGAAACCAGGTAGAATAAGAATGGAAACCTCGGGGTGTCCAAAGAATCAGAATAAATGTTGATATAGAATAGGGTCTCCTCCCCCTGCAGGATCAGAAAGGGTTGTATTCAGACTTTGATCTGTTCAGTAGCATAATGTCGACTGAAATAAAATGCACAACCTAAAAGTTGAGAGTTATGTTTTATTCGGCAGACTTCCTGAGGACTGGAGCCCAGAACACAGCCTCTCAGATCACTCTAAGGGACTGTACCAAAGTGGTAAGGTAGAAGCCAGGGTATATAGGAGTTTTTGCAACAAAGACCGAGTAATCTGAACATCAAAAGATTACTGTTAGAGAAAACCAGATACCTCAAGTTAAGGAATTTAGCGCCTCTCTATGTATGGGAAGGTGCAAAGGTCTGGGCTCATGGAAATCATTCCTTTGCTGTGCACCTAGCTGCCTAGGGCCAGTATTCTGTTCTTTCACATTCTGAGTCCCTCAGGGTGCATGGTTGGGGGTGGCATCAGAGGCAGGGCGGGGCTGCCTGCTTGTCTGCATCCTGCGTTCCCTCTCGCTGACTGCAGTGGGGTGGTATGTGTGGCTGATGACTTGATGGCCACAGCACCCTCTGTTTACTGATACGGCTGGCAGTACTTTTCATTCACAATAGTAATTCCGGTTGCTGGCACTGGGAGTGGTAGTATTAATAGCAAAAAATACAAATGCATGAGCTGTTAAAACTGTATCGAAGATTTGCTCATCCCCCTGTTGCTCCAGGCTGACCCAGCTCAGCAGGGATCTAAGCAGGCTTAGGCTTAGGGCAGTGCCTGCTATGCCACTCAAGAACCAAACAGCAAATACAGGGTTCCACTATCTTTGTGATGTGTTGAGAATAATCAGCGGTTTAAGAACGTAAGTGGAATGGCTGAGTAAGCTTTAGACTGTAAATCCAAAGACAGAGGTTAAGCCCTCTTTTTGCCAAGTCCTGTGGTGAATTAACAGATTGAATTGCAAATTCAAAGCAGCAGCTCCAATTCCATCGGGGCTTTTCCCACCTTTTTTTTTTTTTTTTCCTGACGGCCAGAGAAGTAGATTGCAGCCAATTGACTAGGGTATTTAGCTGTTAACTAAAATTCCATGGGGGTGTAATCCTGCCAATCTAGTGAGGATTTAGCTTAAAGTGTTTCATGTCCATTCGGTTGATGTAGGGTAGAATCTTGCCATCCTTAATGGGCAGGAATTAAGTAAATTATACTTGCTTAGAGCTTTGAAGGCTCTTGGTCTGGTTTAACCTAAATTCCTAGTCCAGTACTGAGAGTACTGGTGCTAAGGGTAATGGTAGTGTAGCAGTTACTACTAGTACTGGCAGTAGAATTAATCGTTTTGCGTATCAAACTGTCATTTTATTTTCGTATTCTTTATTGAGGGAAGCATGGTTAGTGTGCTGTGGCATATGTTAGTCGTATATAAAAATATAAGTTAAGTAGTGCTGTAATGGCTATTAGTGTGGGTAGAATAATGCTATAATTTCTTGTTATTTCTTGAATAATTACTCTTTTAGGCATAAATCCTGATTGTGGCTGGGAGACCTCCTGTTGATAACATGACAGTCAGAATTGAGGCTGTGATAATGGGCATTTTGTTTCCTAGATGAGACCATGATAGCATGGTTGTGGCTGAGCTGTGGACGAATGGTAGGAACAGAGCGTTACTGTGATAAGAGCTAGTAAGTATAGGATTGTTACGGTGGGATTACGCAGCATGATGCCTGTTGTTCATCCTCGGTGGGCAGTTGATGAGTCGGCTGTAATTGTTCGTAATTGAGTTTGGTTTTTCCACCTCATCCTCCAATTATAATGGAAGGGATGGTTATTGTTAATCGTACATGTAGGCGGATGGGTGGTAAAATTTAACAGAGTGCTGATAGAGGTGCAGGTTTTTGTCATGTTAGTAAGATTAGATTATATGTATTACTTCGGGCACTCGAAAGGGGCTACTCCTAAAGCCGTTGTTATCAGTGTCGATGCTGTTGGGTTAAAGACGTCTGTGATAGTTCATTGGCCGGAGTGAAGTAAACTAACAACGATTGCTGTCATGAGTAGTATTGATGTGGTAGCTTGTGTTAAATACTCAGTGCATCCACTTCTATGGCTCTTGGGTTAGTTTTTTTTTTTTTATTAAAATGGGATAATGGCTAACATATTCATTTCAAATCCGATTCAGATAAGTCATCAATGAGCTTACTATTACGATTGTGGTTCCGGAAATAATAGTGGTTAGCATAATTAGAAAGACGTCTGGATTTATTAGCACAGGAAGGAGGTGAGCCACCATTCTTTGGGTATGAGCCCAATAGCTTATTCAGCCAACCTTTTGGAATAGTGTGTAATATGGTAGCATGAAGAATTCTGAATTCTTAGGGGTAGGTTCAATTCCTATCATTTTAGAAATAAGAGAGCTTAAACCTCTGTAATTTACTCTATCAAAGGAACTCTTTTGTCAGACGTATTTCTTATGTCTGTGGCGGGGGGGTACTTGATGTTAGGATGGGTGATCCGATGTTTCACATACATAGGGCTAATACTAGTGGTAGGAAATTTTCTCATAATAAACGTGTGAGTTGATCCTGTTGGAATCGTGGGTAGGATGCTCGAATTCATAGGCAGGACACTGTCAATAGAAGCATTGTAACGAGGAAGTTGGCCATATGCAGTTCTGGTGTGTGAGGATTAGGAGACGCTCCGAAGAATAAAATCGTGGTGAAGATATTTATTATGATAGTGTTGGCATGTTCTGCGAGGGAAAACCCGGCAGTCGGACCTGTTGCCTATTCTTTGTTGACTCCAGATACTAACTCTGATTCCCCTTCTGTCAGGTCCAGGGGGGCTTGACTAGTTTGTGCTTGGGTAGAGATAAAGCATACAATGGCTGGGAGTCAGGCTGGGAAAAATCGTTCTTAGGTGTTCTTGTGATTAATGTTGAAAGTGTAAAAGGTCCATTGATGAGAAGCACTGATAGCAGGGTGATTGCTAATGTTGCTTCCTATGAAATTGTTCGTGCTGCTGCTCGTTGGGCCCCTGGTAGCGCGTATTAGAGTTGGATGCTCACCCAGATCGCAGGATGGAGTAGACGGCTAGGCTTGACATAGCGAGTATAAATAACAGCCCTGAGTTTATGTTGATGAGAGGGTAGGGTAAGTGGGAGGGGAGTTCATGGGTTAGGGCTAAGATTGGTGCAGTGATAAATGTGGAGATGGAGGATGTGGCTGGTCACAGTGGTTCTTTGGTGAATAATTTAATTGCGTCGGCAATAGTTTGTAGTAGCCAAAGGGTCCTACAGGGTTGGGTCCTTTCCAGAGTTGCATTTAGCCTAGGACTCTTCATTTAATCAGTGTGAGGAGGACCCCAGCTAGGAGGATTGGGACGAAGAGTGAGAGAGTGTTGGTTATAAACATTTTCTTAGGGAGAGGAGTTGAACCTCTGATAACTGCATAAAACTTCAACCTTTATTACTGCGCTCTGCCACCCTAACCAGCCCCACTCTGGGGCAGGGGCGTCTTTGCTCTTGCTGTTCTCTCTGCCAGGAGCACCCTCGCTCCCCTCCCGTCCACCTACTGCAGCGCACCTCCTTTGCCTACCCTGTTTGTTGTCACTTTGTCACCTGCTGGGGGACACACCTGGCTCTTCCTTGTGTTGTCTCTCTCATCAGACTCAGAGCTTCCCAGCCGCAGGGACGCTCACTGATGTCATCTCAGCTTTTAGAATCGTGCTTGGCACACAGAGGTGCCCAGTAAATACCTATGACCTAATGGAGGTGGGGAGGGAGGGAGGTTGGTCTCACAGAGACTGTTTCTCTGGCCTCCCGTTGGGCCTCCCTAAGACATTGTCCACACACCTGCCCCCTGACGATGCCCCTCCATGGTGAAGCATGGTGGCCCCCAGACTCTTCTGCCTGACTTCAAGTCCCAGCGTGATCCAGCCCAGTGCCCTCGTCTTAGCCCCATCCCCTCCTCTGACCACACTGGACGTCCTCCCCATCATGACCCCCTCCATCCACTCATTCTCTGCTTGCTCAGCACCTCCTCGTCATTTAAAATGTAACTTGGGTCACCTCCACCTCCAGGAAGCCTTCCAGGCGGCACCACACCCAGGCTGGTTCAGGTCTCCACTTCTTCCCTGGGCTTTGGGGGCACCTTCCACCACCCGAGATGAGGGCATAAGAGGGACGGGAGGGAGGAGGCTCCTGCAGAGGACTGGGTGCAAGATGACTGTGGTTTGGACCAGGACTATAGGGACAGAGATGCTGAGAGAAGACAGTTGGGGCCTGGTTTGGACATAGAATCAGCAGGATTTGGTGAAGGGGGAATGTGGCAGGAAGGAGAATTCTAGACTTGTCCCTATCCTCTCCTCTCTTCTTTCTTCCGGTCCCAGGAAGAGCAAATGAGGCAGAAGGATGCTCGGGCGCGGCTCACCAGCTGCATCCTCAGGAACGTGAGGACGGTCAAGTACCACGGCTGGGAGGGAGCCTTTCTGGACAGAGTCCTGCGTATCCGGGCCCAGGAGCTGGGCGCCTTGAGGACCTCCAGCCTCCTCTTCTCAGTGTCTCTTGTGTCCTTCCAGTTGTCCACATTTCTGGTGATGTCACTCTGGTCTCCTTGCAGAGCGTGGGCTGGGGGAGGGAGTGCTGGGGCCGGGGGATGACGGCTCCCCATATAGGATCACAGGGTCACCATCACACCAAGTGACCATCACACTGACCATCACATAGAGGGACTGTCACAGCAAGTGACCATCATTTCAACGGCACCTAGAACCAAAACACCACGAAGCCCAGGACAGGAACCACCCCCTAGCGACATCTGGAACCGCAGTACCTAGAGCCCTGGAGTGCTGCTGATACCCGGGGTTCCCCAGAGTCATCCTCCCAGAGATTCTAGTCACAAGTCTCACCTATGTCTAGAACCACAGAAATGCTACCAAGATGGAAAACTGTGATGTCCCTCAATGCCTGGAACCAAGAGTTTCTGATACTTAGAAACAACTCCATCAACAGCAGAATTTGGGGGGAGATCTGGGTGGAGGGGAACCCATTCCAACATGGCAGGCGTGGCCACATGGACCCTTGGAGATACAGCGGCTGGCCTGCCTTCCCTGGCCACGCTTAGCCGCTCAATGTTACCACCTGTGTCTCCCACCCAGGTGGCACTGGTTGTGTTTACTGTCCATACTCTGGTGGCCGAGGAAAGTGCCATGGACGCCGAGAAAGCCTTCGTGACTCTCACAGTTCTCAACATCCTCAACAAGGCCCAGGCCTTCCTGCCCTTCTCCATCCACTCCGTCGTCCAGGTGAGGCAGCGGGGAGGGGACGCTGGCCTGCAGGAGCCTTGCAGGGATGCAGAAGGCTGTGCTGGAGCAATGGAGCGGAGTGGGGAGAGAGGTGGGAGGGCGGAGGAGCAGGGAAAGACACCAGCAGACATCCTCAACATAGGCAGCCTCACGGACCCAGCAACTCCCTGTGCAGAAGTTCATTCTGGTTCCCTTTTTATACAGATCAGTTTCACTTCATTTCTCTTCCTTCACTGTCTCAATTTACATTGTGCCTCCTTGGTTGTGATGAAAATGAGAAGTCAGTTGTCTACCTGAGCCATTCATATCTGGGTTTTTTTTGTATACATGTCTATTTTATTGAAGTATAGTCAGTTTACAATGCTGTGTCAATTTCTAGTGTACAGCACAGTGCTTCAGTCATACGCGAACATGCATGTATTCATTTTCATATTCCTTTTCACCATAAGTTACTACAAGATGTTGAATATAGTTCCCTGTGCTGTATGGTATAAACTTGCTGTTTATCTATTTTGTATATATTAGTATCTGCAAATCTTGAACTCTCAGTTCACCCCTTCTATGTTTGTTTTCTATGTCTGGGAATGTTTCTAAGCCATCCCTATTTGAATGCTCACCTCTTTCATCCCTGAAGATGGGTTTGGGGCTGGGAGTGGAGAGAGCGCCCCCAGGTGGATAAAGATTGGAATCATTCCTGATAAAGGCCAGATGACGCTATGGGAAAAGCCACCATCTGCTTCCTGGGTCTGGTCTGCAGAATGGCAGCTGGACCTGTTATCAGATAGAGGGACCCCCAAATTGGAAGATTCCCCCAAATGTGTGGGTTCTTGCCCGCTGACTGAGAAAGGATTCTCAACAGAGACAGAGAGACAAACTGAATCAAAAAGAGCAGTTTTTATTGCTCAGAGAGAGAGAGGAAAAGAAAACATGCGTGTGGGGAGCCGTCAGCCAGGTGGCTGGTAGAGACGGCTCCAGCCCTTGATGGGGCCGCGGGGTCTTTTATTGGAAGGCTCAGCCGTCATTGTCTTCACTCCCGTGGTGCCAATCATCTTCTACCAGTGGCTCTTCTCTCCCCTGGAGCTCAGCCCTGAAACAGAAACTTCAGGGGGAGAGAGATAACAAAGAAAGAGATACTGGGGTATGTCCTTGGATTTAGCCAGCAGTTGTGGGACATAAATTGTCCTGTTGTAGGACTATGTCCTTGGAATTAAGGAGCCAGCTGTGGGATAAGAGAAATGCCCTGCCTTTCATCAGCCTGGCACTTGCTTCCCCTTGTGAATCAGCCAGGGTCAGTAAGCCTGCCTGATCACCTCTCCCAGCTCCTTCCAGTTATGCTAACCAGGAGCCAGGAGGTATGGGGTCACCACCTCTGTTGTCACCAACCCCACGTGCAACATTTTCCATGACCTGGAAGGCTTTGTGCTGGTGCCTTATAAATGCATGGGGATTGGTAGGTAGGAAGCTTTCCCACCGTCTTGAGACACCCAACACCCGAAGTCTGAGTTTTTGTATTTTGGTTTTGTTTTTGCTCTTCTGGTGTGGATGACTTGGGACTTTGGTGTCCCCAGGCCCGGGTGTCCTTTGACCGCCTGGCCACCTTCCTCTGCCTGGAAGAAATTGACCCTGGGGCCGTGGACTCAAGTCCCTCCAGATGTGGTGAGTGCTGAGTTCACCAGAAGGGGTGTGGGAGGGATGAGGGGACCAGCAGGGCTCCCCCTTCCCACTAATGGAATTCCAGGGTCCCCACGGGGGTCTGCTGGCAATGGGATGGTGTGTGTGGACCATGCCATCCACCGTGTAACTTGGAAACAGGCACTGAGATGCTTCTTTCTGCCGGTCTCTCAGCGACTACTTGTGAGCACCTACTGTGTGTGACTGTGGGTGTGTAGTAGCACACACTCTAACAGACCAGGTCCTTGTCCTTGTGCCGAAAGTCCAGGCAGTGTGTTCATCAAGCCAGAAAACAAAGTCAGAGCAATGACGAGGACCATCCTATGATGAGACTCACCAAGCTCAGGTGATCTGGGCTTCCCTGCCTGCCCTGTCCACTTCTAACCCTACACCTCCAGGGCTGTGATGTAAACTGAGCTGCTGCAGTGGGAGGGGCACCCGTCATCAGGTCAGGACCCTCCCCTTGTAACTAAGGAAGCATTGAGCCGCTTATCTCAGAATCACCTGCATGGTGGTTAAAAGTATATCCTGTGACTTTTGTGCCTGAATGCAAATTCCGGCCCCAGCACTGACCCCAAGATGGGTGACCTTGGCCAGTTATTAATCTCTCTGAGCCTCAGTGTTCCCATCTGCAAAATGGACATGATGACAGGATTGTGGCGAGGGTTCATTGAGTCCTTTGAAGCGTCACACTTATGGCCCTGCACAGCATCAGCCTCCGGTGCATTTTTGTATTATTAGAACTTAGGGAGAACCCCACAGAAGTCAGCAAAGAGGCCTTTAAATAACCCCAAATTGGTGTCTCTGAGGCTACTTCCAGCTCCGGCCCATTTTCAGCTGAGCGCAGCTTTGTTCAGCTAAGTCGGTGTGATGCGAGCGTTCAGAACTGGGCACTGGGCTAAAATTCCAGGCCTGCCTCTCCTGGCTGTGTGGCCCTGGGCAGTAATGCCTATGCTTCTGGCCTCTGCTCCCCACTGCTGTGCCCCACCTCCAGAGGGACTGTCCTGAGGGCCCCCGAGACACAGCAGGCCCCCGGCTCTCAGAGCTGTCCAATAGATAGCTTAGGGTCTGGAGTGTCGTGCCTTTATCCCCACAGGAGGGCCCCCTGGATGCTGGACCAGAGACCCCTGAGTGCTGTTTGACTCATGAGTTTGACACACTTGGTCACCTGCCCGGGGCCAGAGCCTCGCTCTCCCCCACCTCATCCCAGCCCCTGCTCTTCCCCCAAAGATGTGGGACCGTGAGATTAATACAAACACCAACAGCTAATGTTGACCAAGCACGTACCACGAGCCAGCACATTCAAAGTGCTGTCCGTAGTGGTGACCTCATGCTCCCTCCCCACGGCATCTGGGGTCACTGCTTCTGCGACCCACCCCCATTTCACAGATGGGGAAATGGAGAAGCATCCCCACCCCCCAGACTGCTAGGAAAGGACAAGCCCCCCAGAGTAACCAGATTCACAAATAATAATTTGAACTTCAGAGACACAG
This sequence comes from Camelus bactrianus, assembly GCF_048773025.1. Taxonomy (NCBI): domain Eukaryota; kingdom Metazoa; phylum Chordata; class Mammalia; order Artiodactyla; family Camelidae; genus Camelus; species Camelus bactrianus. The sequence continues at coordinate 22,733,977 of NC_133556.1, forward strand.
AGGATCATTTTTTTTTTAGTATAAGTATATCCCAGCAGTATGTGGGGGCATTATTATCCTTAAAAAGTCCTCATTGTTCATCCGAAATTCAGATTTAACTGAGCGTCCTGCGTGTTGTCTGCAACCCTCCCCTAGAGACCGTCCAGCCCAGTGGGTGTCAGTAGGTGTTAACTGCTTATTAGATGTAAGATTCCCAGGCCTCACCCCCAAGGAGGTTCTGATTTATTGCTTTGGGCTGAGCCGTTGTGTTTTTAAAAAAAAAAAAAAATCTTTCCAGGTGATTCTAAATGTGTATTCAGGGTCCAGGACCAGTAATCTGGCTCCTCCCTTATTATGCAGATAAACTATCTGAGACCCAGAAATGGAGGGAGACCATATGCCCCTGGTTACACCTGTGGTCCCAGTGAAGTTAATAAGGCCCCCTTCACCCTCCAAAGCCCCAGATCGGATGATAAGTTGTACCAGAAGCCCACTAATGTTTTCTGTAAAGGACCCACCTGTCCATACGCCAGCTTCCCAAGCCCTGTGTTCTCTGTCATAGCTGGTCTCCTCTGCCTTTGTGAAAGCAGTCAGAAATACAGGAATGAATGAGGCTGGCTGTGTTCTAAGAATACTTTACAAGAATAGGCAGCAGACAGGATCTGGCCCTTGGGCCATGGTTTGCCGACCCCTGAATTATAATACTGTATTCCCATCTGTCAGGTAGAGAATGTGACCACCGCAGGGTCACACCCAAGCCAGGGAATAGAGGGACGGTTTTGTTTAGTGGGAGAGATCTCCTGCCGCCTGGGGTCTCTTGGAGCATCTCGTATAACTGGACTTCTATGCCCTGCAGCTGCCGGAGAGGATTGCATCAGAGTACAGGAAGGCACCTTTGCTTGGTCCCGGGAAAGCCCTCCCTGCCTGCACAGGTACACGTGGCTTCCCTGGTAACCACCTTCTTGCTGACATTTGACAAGGTGGGGTGGGGAAGCTGGGAAAGCAAAAGCTCCAGTGGAAGGGGAACAGGGCATCTGAGCCTTGCCCATCAGGGAGGTGACACTGCTCTGATCACCATGCTGGACAAGGTGACACCAAAGGAGGCGTGGCCCAGGGCCTAGCCTCGTCAGCTGCCCCTCCTGTGTCAGTCCCCAGATCACTGTCATCTCCAGCCCCCAACTCTCTGGCTGGGTCTCTGCGGCAGAAAACCCCAGCCAACCCTAAAACTCCCTTTGAAAGGAAAGAAAACACCCTGGGCCGTATTTGTGTTGATTGTCCTTCACTCATTTCATAGTATTTATTGAGCACTTGCCATGTGCCAGGCCCTGTTCTAGGCACTGGGAATAGGGTGAAGAAAACAGACGAGGGCCCTGGGCTCTTGGGGTTGATGTTCTGATGGGGTTGGGGGAGCCACACAAACGAGAAATCAGGGTAAGGGGGCAGAGTGTGATGTCGAGGGAGGGGCATGTGCAGGGAAGAAAGGCCTGGCATTTAAACAGAGGTCAAAATCAGGGAAAGGGATGAGCCTTGCAAATGTCCAGAAAAAGAGCTTTCTAGGCAGTAGGAAGAGCAAGTGCAAAGGTCCTGAGGCAGGAGTATGTCTAGACCCAAGATTCTCCACCTCGGCATTACTGACATTTGGGGCTGGATAGTTTTGTTGTGGGGGCTGTCCTGTGCACTGTAGCACCCCCCCCCCCAGTATGTACCCACAAGCAGCAGCCCCGACCATGTGTGACAACCAGGAATATCTCTAGATGTTGCCAAATGACACCTGCAGAGTATAATCCCCCAGGTGTGTTTGAGAAACAGGAGGTCAGCGTGGCTGTGGGTGCAGCTGAGGGACAAAGCAATGGGACATTGGTTGTCCTTCATGATTGTCAGGACCTCAGCTTTTACCCTGAGTGAAACAGGAACCACTCAGGGCTTCGGGAGGGGAGTGTCATGGTCTGACTTGGGTTTGAACAGGCCCCTCAGACCCTGTGTGGAGGACGGGCTGCGGGACGTGGACAGGGGTGGGGGGGCGAAGGCAGAAGCAAGGAGAGTGGTGAGGAGCCTATGGAAACAACCTGAGCAAGAGGGGATGCTGGTTTAACCCCCAACCCTAACAAACTGTGTGAGTGCAGGTACGTGCGTGCAGAGGTATGTGTGTGCACGGGCAGAGTGAGAGTATGTGTGTGCATGCACTGGGGTGAATATGTCTGTGCATGTGTGTGTGCACGTGTGTGGTACGCATGCAATGTGCATATGCGTGTGTACTTGTGTGAGGGTATGCATCTGTATGACGTGTGAGTGTGTGCACATATGTGTGCATCTGTGTACGTGTGTGCCTATGTGATGTAGTAAGTGGGAACATTCAGGAGTGTGTGCACTTGAGTGGTGTGCATGGGTGTGTGGGTATGATCACATGCACGTGCGTTGGGCAGCATAGCTGCCTGCATAACCAGACAAGGATCAGGAGAGGGAAGGATTGCCCCCAGACATCCTTTTAGTGACCCCCTGAGTGAGTCACCAGCAGGAAAGGCCGGCTTTGTCTGGGATTCACCAATTCTGCACAGACCTGGGCTGAGTCCTACCCAGGGACACGTTGCCCCTTCTGTGTTGCCAGGATCAACCTCACTGTGCCCCAGGGCTGCCTGCTGGCTGTCGTCGGTCCCGTGGGCGCAGGAAAGTCCTCCCTGCTGTCTGCCCTTCTCGGGGAACTGTCAAAGGTGGAGGGCTCTGTGGGCATCAAGGTGAGGCCCAGCCCTCACCCCTCGTCCTGAAAGACTCCCCCTTCCCCACTCCTCCATACCTCCCAGCCAGGCTCCGTCCCCTCCCACCACCACCCAGAGCCCAGCTCCCATCACTCTTCCAGCATTGCTCCCACTTCCGTCCCCATCAGCCTCCTTGTGTTTTAGGGTCCCGTGGCTTACGTGCCCCAGGAAGCCTGGGTCCAGAACATGTCCGTGGTGGACAACGTGTGCTTCGGTCAGGAGCTAGACCCTCTGTGGCTGGAGAGGGTCCTGGAGGCTTGTGCCCTGTGGCCAGACGTGGACAGCTTCCCCGCAGGAGTCCACACCCAAATTGGGGAGCAGGTGAGGGTCTCAAGGCCTTCCCGGGACAGGGAGGCATTGTGGCTGAGGGTGGTGCATTGGGAGGGACACTGGGGAGATGGGGGCCCAGCTCAGGGCCAAGCGCATAGCAGATGCTCAATAAATAGTCATTAGTGAATGAATGGTTAAAAGAGAGACAGAGAAGAGGCAGGGAGACATGGCAGGGGTTGGTGGTAAGGGAATCTCCAACACCTGGGAAAGAGGCAGTGCAGGCGTCTGCCTTGCCTTTCTGTGTCAGATTGCTTCTGCTCTCTGGACCTCACCAAAGGGTCTGGGCAGAGATGTCCGATAAACAGGAGCTATGGGTTGGGTGGAGATTAGCAAACTATGGCCCACCGTTCAAATCCGGCCCACCATCTGGGTTTGTAAATAAAGTTTTATTGAGATCCAGCCACACGAACATTCCTTTACCTGTGGTGCCTGACTACTCTTGCATGACAAGGACAGAGATGAGCAGCTGTGACAGAGATTAGAGGCCTCACAAAGCTTAAAATCGTTGCTATCTGGCCCTGTATAGGAAACATTTGCTGACCCCTAGATTAGGGAATTGAGAGTGGAAAAGTGGGAGTTAAAGTTACATAAATGGGTGAGGTTTTCTGGAGAGAAGAGGAGGGGGAAAGGGTCTGGAGCAGCCCTTGTGTGGGCTGAGCCAGGAAGAGCAGCTGAGAAGAAACATCTAGGGAGGAGGATGAGGCATCATGTGGCCAAGGGCAGGGTGTTTCAGGAGGAACAGGGTGCCCGCTGCCCTCTGCGTCTGTCCAGCTGGGTCACATCCTAAACCAGACATGATTTCCCATTACCGCCCCTTCGCCCGCAACCTGCCACATCCCAGGTGATGGAATCTCTGTCCTTATAGAGCTCAGATTCAAAACCCTGGGGTCATACTTGATTCCTCTCTTTTTCTTACACCCACGTCTAATCCATCAGCAAATCCTTTGAGTCAGACCCAGAATGTTTTGGTCCCATCCACCATCAACTCTCCCCACATGGCTGCAGGAGCCCCTGGTTGCCCTCTTCATTTCTGTCCTCACCCCTGATAGGCTAATCCCAGCACAGCAGCCAAAGGGATTCTGTTCAAACGTCAGTCAGTTCACGTCCTTCCTCTGCTCACAACCCTCCAGGGTCTCCCCATTCCCTCAGGGTCAAAGCCATGGTCCCGACCATCACTGACAAGGTATCCCCTGCAATCTGACCCCCAGTTATTTCTAACTCATCTCCCATCATGTTCCCCCTTTCCCGCTTCTCTCCAGCCACATGGATCTCCACGATGTTCCTTGAAAATCCAAAGCATGCTCCCCACCTCAAGGCCTTTGCACCTGCTGTTCTCTCCACTTGTAAAGCTCTTTCTCAGGAGTCCACATGGTTCATCCCGTCAAGTCTCTTAGTGGAGAGAGGCCTTCCCTGACCACATTACCCAGCACAGCAACCCTGCTTACGTCGGTACATCCTACACGCTTCCCTGCTTTATTATTCTTCCCTGCTTTATTATTATTCTACATAACACCATCCTACAGGTGATGTATTTCACTTGTTTGCTTACTGATTATTTGTCTCCCACCCCACCCTCATTAGAGTGAAAGATCCATGGGAGTGGGTACAGGGTTTTATTCATCACTGTGTCCCCACTGCTGGGTGCACAATAGCGATGCAGCAAATATGAGTGGAAGGAACAAATAAATGGATGAAAATAAGGACTGAAAAGCTACCACTGGATTAGGCAACAGGAGAGTGACTGGTGTCCTCGAGGAAGGCTATATCAGTGGAGAAACGGAGTGAAGCCAGACTCAAGCGGAGGGAGAAGTGGTGCAGACAGTTCCAGGAAGCTTGGCTGGGAAGGGAAGGAACCAGGCTGGGGGAATGCTGGCTTGAGAGCAAGTGTTTCAAGCTGGAGGTGGCTCTGGAGGACAGGCACTGTGAGCTGTAGGTCACTCTGCTGAGCAGACATAGCCCCCATCACACTGGCTTCACCCAGCAGGTATAGACCCAGGTCCCTGTCTCTCTTTTGTGGTCACAGGGCATGAATCTCTCTGGGGGCCAGAAGCAGCGGCTGAGCCTGGCCCGGGCTGTGTACAGGAAGGCTGCTGTGTACCTGTTGGATGACCCCCTAGCGGCCCTGGATGCCCATGTTGGCCAGCATGTCTTCAACCAGGTCATCGGGCCTGATGGGCTGCTCCAGGGAAAGGTAAGTTTGGGAAAATATGTCAGAGGTCACAGGTCAAAGGCAGAGAAAGTCCTAACCCAAGTCTGTCTCACCACCACCCTCATCAAGTCCAACCTTCCTCTTTGTAATGGTCAGTTTTTGCTGTGACAATGCTACATAACAAACAACCCCCAAATCTCAGTGGTCCACAGTGGCAGTCATTTATTGCTTATGGCTCTGTGGTTAAACTACCACTGTTGCCGCAAAACCTGCCTCTGCACCCTAAAAGCTAGATTGAGACTCAGAGGCAGAGTTTTGGGAGAAAAAAGAACAGCTTTATTGCTTTGCCAGGCAAAGGGGAGTCACAACAGGCTAATGCCTTTGAGACTGTGAATCCATCTTGGAGTTGGGGTGTTGATGGTTTATAGAAAAACTGAATGGAACAGAAAAGGTGATAACCATCAGGGCGCTTCACAGGGTGCTGCTACAGTCCTCTTAACCTCAATGAATCTTTCTGACTTGTGGGGGAACTGCAGAGGGTCTGTCCATTCTTCTGAGATGATCTGCCCATTACCTTCTTCCTGGAGCATAGCCTCTGGGTTAAAGCTATTGTAAAGAATGTAAGGAAGAAGTTTAGGGGTTGCTTAGCACAAAAGCAGTAAGGGAGAGAAAGCAAGTTATAGGATTTCTTAATCGGAAAGAATCAGCAAACAGTTTTAGCATCAGGGAAGTTAGTTCGTCTCCTGCTCCTTCACCACAGCTCTGCCTCAGGTCATTGGCCAGGTTCAGGTGAATTCCGTGTCTCCTGGGTTCCAGGCAGGTTGAAGGAGCCCCTTTATTTCTCTGTGTGGACATTCTGTTTCCGAGAAGGGTAGGAGCACACTGCTTGTCCCCCTCTATGTCAGCTCTGGAAGGCCAGCCAAGCACACAAGTGTAACTTCCCTCCCTTCCTGCCCAGACACGGATTCTCGTAACCCACACGCTCCACATCCTGCCCCAGACTGACTGGATCGTGGTGTTGGAAGATGGGGCCATTGCAGAGATGGGTTCCTTCCAGGAGCTTCTGCAGAGGAAGGGGGCCCTGGTGGGCCTTCTGGATCGAGCCAGACAGCCAGGAAATGGAGGAGAAGGAGGTACTGGCTGGGCTCTGCTGGTTCTCTGTGCCTGGCTTCTGCTACCCTTGGGAAGAAGGCTGCAGGGGTCCCACTGGCAAGAGTGGAGTGCTCTGGCCACACCCTCCCTGCAGGCCCAGAGCCATCGGGTCTGTGCTGAGTGCTTCTATGATCATCCATTGTCTCATTTGATCATCACAACACCCCTGTGAGGCATCTCCCATTGTTGGTGCCATTTTACAGATGAGCTTCTTGGACCAAAGAGAGAAATAATTTGCCCGAGGTCACAAGATTAGCACTCTGGTGTGTTCAACTCCAGAGTCTGCTTGTAACTGCTGCAGAGACTGAGAAAGAAGGTCATTTGGTGCCTTGGAGCCAGAGGCCCCCAACCTGCCAGCTAGGGCTGCTTCTAATCAGCACAGTGCCCGCTGGAAAAATGACAGTGTTGCAGAAGTGAAGCCACCAGTCCAAGCTCAGCCATAGTGGGTGATAAAGAACAGCCAGAGGCACCTCCGTTACCTCATTTGATCACGACTTTGCCCCTCTGAGGTCAGCAGTTACCTCCATTTTGCAGATGAGAACTGAGGGCCAGAAGTGAAGGAACTGGTCCACATTTTCCTGGCTCCTAAGTGGCCCTGCTTGGATTTGAACCCAAGCAACGTGGCTGTAAAGCATGTGGCTTTTCATCCGTAGGCGTATACCGCCCCTCCATCACAGAGCAAGGACTCACGGCCAGGTCCCCTCAGTCTCAGGCTCCCCCTCCTCTGATGACATCTGTTGGGCACTGACTCACCCTGGGGAAAACCTAAGTGTGGATTCACGGTGTCACCATCCTGGAGCTTGGGGATGGAACCCTCCTGGCCTGGGAGACGGTGGGCAGAGGGTCCTTCCTGGGGGAGATGACACCTGAGGTGGTGTGAGAGCTACCTGGAAAAGAACATTCCAGGCACAGTGAACTGTAAGGGTATCGGGGGAACCCAGAGCTGTGCTGTGCAGTGTTTACTGCTGTTACCCTGCCTCAGGTTCACAGCAGGTGCTCAGTTTTATTTGCTGAGTGAATAAGTGAATGAACGAACAATCTTTCTGGAGGAACCCAGGGAGGATGAAGAGAGGGAGCAGGAGCCAGGTCAGAGGAAACAGGTGCTCGGCGAGTGGAGGCTGCCCAGCCAGTGGGCGTGAAAGCCAGCATCCAGACCTCGAGGTGCTGGCCCCATCGAGTGACAGTGCCCCCTTGACCTTGCAGAAACAGAACCCCTGGCCAGCACAGAGGATCCCAGAGGCTCTGCCGGAGGCGGGAGGCCTGAGGGGGACCCAGACAGGTGAGTTTGCTGTGGTGCTGAGCTGGTGAGGGCAGAAGCAGGGCAGCTGAGTTGCCACCTGCGTCGCAGACAGATGGGCACGGCCACAGCCCTCCTGGATTGAACACCTGCTGAATCCCACCACGGTGCTCGGCTGCAGCACCAAAAACTATGTGACAGTCAGTTGGCCAAAATGAATCAGTCCCCAGATGTCCTGTTCACGAATGACCAGTTTGCCCGCCGATGTGATGACTGCCCTGAAGTTTGTCAGAGTTGCCTCATTGCCGGAGTGAGGCAGGGCCGGTCCAGAGAAGGATCCACCCCACAGTGGTTACGTTGTCTGTCAGGCCCTGTCGTTCATGCTGAGTGACATCACCCTCACTTGGTGCTGATGGGGGTCAGCAGGAGGAGGCCTGCTGTCCCCCTTTCTCCAGCCCCCTCTAGCCAGACCATAGCTGGACCCACTGAGGGGGCTGTCTGCAGCAGGGGGACCCGGCCACGTGGTGTCTCCTTTTTCATGGAAAGTGACGTAAAACAGAACAACAGATGACTAGGCACCAGACAGTGTGAGCTTAGGTACCAGCTGTTGTGGGACTACAGGGAGAACTGAGGGTCCCTGAGGTCGGGCCCCGTTCCTCCCGTCCCAGCCAGCCACCAAGACCAAGCGCATCCTGGGTCACACACTGGGCAGTCCCACTGTCTTCACAGTGCACAGTAATCCTGAGTAAGACCAGATAGATAGATGTGTAAACAGATGAGAGAGAGAGAGTAGGTAGATAGTTAAGTAGGTAGGTAGGTAGGTAGGTGGATGGATGGAGGTAGATGAGTATTGTTGGAAAAGCCTGATAGCCTTCCCTCTCTCCCTGCATTACTCTCACTGTACAACATTCACAGCACTCCTGACACCAGGTGGGTGCCCCACCACCGCCCCAGCAAGCCTCCACAGCAGCAGGATGTCCTACAATTTAACTCAATTCTGACCCTGTCTACCTGGAGAAAATGTCACATCCCACAGGTGAAGGGTTCAGTCCCTCAAGACTGCTCCCACCCCACTTAAGATGCCAGTCACAAGTGGCAGGTCCCCAGGTTCCCCAAAATGTCTGTCCTACTTGGGGACAAATCAGGGGTTGGCATCATCACCTCCTCGAGTTCAATTAACTTGCTAGAACAGCTCACAGAACTGAGGGAAGCACGTAGATTCACCAGTTTATTAAAGGATGTGATCAAGGATACAGAACGGCCAGATGGAGAGATATACGGGGCAAGGTCTGGGAGGGTCCCGCGTACAGGAGCTTCTGTCCCTGTGGAGTTGGGTACATCAACCTCTGGGAATGTGGATGTGTTCACCCACCTGGAAGCACCCCGAATCGCGTACTATTGGGATTTTATGGAGGCTTCCTCATGTGGGCGTGATCAATTCTTAACTACATTTCCAGCCCCTCTCCCTTCTCTGGAGAATGGGGGGTGGGGTGAAAATTCCAAGCATCTGATTGTGGCTTAATCTTTCTGGTGTCCAGGAGCCATCCAGAAGCCCACCCAGAGTCCCCTCAATAGAACATAAGATGCTCCTAGTTCTCTTATGACTTAGGAATTTAGAAGGGTTTTAGGAGCTCTGTGCCAGGGATGGGGTCAGAGACCAAACCTGTATTTCTTAATATGAATCACGATATCAGAGATAGAGAGAGAGAGAGAGAGAGAGAGAGAGATGGATGATAGATTGATAGATGAATAGACAGATAGATGATGGATAGGTAAGTAGGTAGGTAGATAAGCAGATAGGCAGATAGATAGACATAGATTATCCCCATTTTGCAGCTGAGGAAACTGAGGCACAGAGTCAGCTGCCCATGGTTTCACAGTTAGCAGATGGCAATTCATATTTGAAGTTGTTGGCCCACTCATCCACAGATAGAGGAGCATTCAAGAAGTCTTGAGCATTTGAATTGTGCAGAATTAACATCCTGACAACCTAGACTGACAAAAATCTGTGAGTAAACAGCAGGTGCAACCTGAATGCAGCAAAGCTTAGACCAAAATGAAAACTCTGAAAACCAACTTCCAAAGTTGGGTGGATGAGTCCCTTCAGTGGAAGGGTATTGGAAGAGCAGGCTTGCTCGACTCCAGGATAGTGGATGGCGTCTAGCTGGGCACCACAGAGGGAGGACCTAGTGGTGCTCAAGATGTTAGTTGAATGCATGAGCCAGTGGGGAGTGTACCCAGAGCTCAGTGGCTACCTGTGGCCATGAGATTGGGCACACTCCGTCACAGAGAGAGACGCTGACATGTCCTCGTTTCCTCTTGACGACAGGTCCATGAAGTTCGTCCCTGAGAAGGACAGCGCTACTTCAGAGGCCCAGACAGGGCCTTCCCTAGATGATCCTGAGGGATCAGGACGGCCAAAAGGAAAGGACAGCTTGCAGTATGGCAGGGTAACGCCAGCGGCTCCCTCCCCCCTCTACAGCCACTGCTACTGCTACCCCTGGGGGCTCAACACCTCCGGGCAGATGCAGCCTTGGGTGAGGGGTGGGGTGGGTGGAGGGCTCACCTTTATTATTAAATACCTACTGTGTGCCAAGTAAGATTCTAGGCACTTCATACTTCTTACAACCTGCTCACAACCTCCCTAAAATTTGATGGTGTTAGCTCTGTTTGAGAGATGAAGAAAATGAGTTCTTAAAGAGTTTAGAGATTGTTTGTATTCTCACAGCTAGCAAGTGACCAACTTGGGACTTAAATCTCAGATGGTCTGAATCTGAAGCTGGTACTGTTTCTTCTCTTTTAGGCTGCTTTGCCCACCCATTTACCTGCCTACCTGCTCATTCATTCATCCATCCATTTACCTTTCCACCCATCGCCCTAGTCACCCATCCATCCACCTACCCATCTGCTCACTCATCTGTTCATCTCACCCAACTATCAGCCCATTCACTCATCCAATCTTCCACCCATCTGTCCATCCACCTACTCACCCGCCCACCCATCCATCCATCCATCCACCTACCCAGCCAACCAGCCAGCCATCCATCCACCTACCCACCCACCCACCCATCTATCCATCTATCCATCCACCTACCCACCCACCCACCCATCCACCCATCCATCCACCTACCTACTCACCCACCCACCCATCTATCCATCCATCCACCTACCCAGCCAGCCAGCCAGCCAGCCAGCCAGCCAGCCAGCCAACCAACCAACCAGCCAACCAACCAGCCATCTACCTACCCATCCATCTACCCACTCATCCAGCCCATCTATCCATCCACTCATCTATCCACCTGTCCTCCTACAGACCCACTCACTTTTTCATCCATCCACCCACCCATCTACCCATCCACTCACCTGTTCACCCAACCACTCATTGTCCCATTCAACCATCTACCCACTCATCCACTCAGAAAACATTTACAGAACCCCCACTATGTGCCAAAGTTTCTGCCTTGGTGGAGATTGCATGTTAGTGGAGGGAGGAGACAGTCAGAAAACAATGAGACTAATAAGTTAATATCAGATAATGATAAATGCTACAAAGGAAATAAAGAAAGCGATGAGATAGGAAACAACCAAGGGTCAGGGCCCTCCTTGGAGAGGATGCTCTGAGGAGTGACATTTGAACTGAGCCCTGAAGGATGTGAAGGAACCAGCCAGGGAAAGAGCAAGGGAAGAGCATTCCAGGCAGAGGGAAGAGCAGGTGTGAAGGCTCTGAGGTGGGAAGGAGCTTGGAGTGCCAGGGAAAAGAAAGCGATCACATGAGACCAGCTGATAGTAGGGGGTAAGGTCAAGGAGTGTCCAAGAAGTTTGAAATTTCTTCTAAGAGCAGGAAGAAGTCAAGGGCAGGTCAGTAACAGCGAGATGGGGTCAGGTGGATGTGTTCAGAAGTTCACTCTGACTGCAGCTGTGTGGAGAGTTTCAGATTTGTAGGAACCAGACCTTAAGCAAGTGGCTTACCCTCTCTGTGCCTCAGTTTCCTTATCTGATAGGTGAGAGTTATGAGGATGAAGACACATGCCTGTCCCATAGTAGGTGTTCAACAAATCACTTCAAACCCAGAAAGTGCCAAAACCTATCACCTTTTAGGGTCCCACTGGCAGTCTAGGGGCCATAGAGGGAGGGGCTCCCGAGGCTAGACAGGGCATGTAGTAGTAGGGGGAGGTGCTAAGAGAGGACCTGTGAGGTTTGCATGGTGGTTCCGCATGCCCCGTTGGTACGTTCTGGGAGCCTCACCTGGCCTTCCCCCCAACCCCACCTGCCTTTCCAGGGGCCTCTCTCTGCCTCCATCTCTCCTACATGTGTTACAGGTGAAGGCCGCCATGTACCTGACCTACCTACGAGCTGTGGGCACCCCACTCTGCCTCTATGCGTTTTTCCTCTTCTTCTGCCAGCAAGTGGCCTCCTTCTGCCGTGGCTACTGGCTGAGCCTGTGGGCAGACGACCCCACGGTGGACGGGCGGCAGACGCAGGCCGCTCTGCGAGGCTGGGTCTTCGGGCTCCTGGGCTGCCTCCAAGGTACCCTTGCCGGCCTTCCTCTAGCTCCACCCAAGGGTTTCTCAGTGCTCCCTGGATCACCCTGTTCTCCCTAAACATCTGAGCAAGAATCCTGGGTCCAAACATAGACCTGCATCCTTAAGGTGAGGCTGGGGAAGTAGGGGGTGGGGCACATCCCCAGTTTTCTGGAACCCTCAGAATCTCTCCCAGCCTCATCAACAAATGCAAAATCTTGGCCCCCAAATGTTGGGGCTGCTGAACACTTGGGTGGAGCAGCAGGTCAGCTGGACTCTGCCTCTCCCCCAAGCAGAGGACAGCTCCAAGGTCTGACTGCTGGTGACTTCCAGCACCCCACCCCCAGAGGAGTCAAATCCTTGTACCACGTCACCACCATCGTCACCTCCCATCTTCTCTTCCTTTTTTAGAAGTAGGTTTATTTTTTAGAGCTCATAGCAAAATTGAGCAGAAGGTACAGAGATTTCCCTTGTACCCCCAACCCCATACGTGTATAACCTCCATCATGATCAACATCCCACACCAGAGTGATACATCTCCCATGTTTTCTTCTGGAAGTTTTATGGTTTCAGGTCTTACATTTAAGCCTTTAATCCATTTTGAATTTATTTTTGTGTATGGTGTGAGACAGTAGTCCAGTTTGATTCTTTTGCATGGAGCTGTCCACTTTTCCCAATACCAGTTACTGAAGAGGCTGTCTTTTTCCCATTGTATATTCATGCCTATTTTGCTATAGATTAATTACCCATATGAATGTGGGCTTATTTCTGGGCTCTCTGTTCTGTTCCACTGAGCTATGTGTCTGCTTCTGTGCCAGTGCCTTACTATTTTGATGACTATAGCTTTGTAATACAGTTTGAAATCAGGAGTGTGTTACCTCCAGTTTTGTTCTTTTGTCAAGATTGTTTTGGCTATTCAGGACCTTTTGTGTTTCCATACAAATTTTAGAATTATTTCTTCTAGTTCTATGAAAAATGCCATTGGTATTTTGGTGGGGATTACATTGAATTTTTGGATTGCCTTGGGTAGTATGGTCATTTTAACAGTATTAATTCTTCCAGTCCATGAGCATGGTATGTCTTTCCATCTGCTTGTGTCATCTTCAATTTCAGCAGGGTCTTACAGATTTCCAAGTGCAGGTTTTTACCTCCTTAGTTAGATTTATTCCTAGGTCTTTTATTCTTTTTGATACGATTGTAAATGGAATTGTTTTCTTAATTTCCTTTCTGATAGTTCACTGTTAGTGTATAGAAATGCAACAGATTGCTGTATATTAATTTTGTATGCTATAACTTTACTGAATTAATTGATAGGTTTAGTAGTTTTTTGATGGCATCTTTAGGATTTTCTATGTATAGTATCGTCATCTGTAAACAGTGAGTTTTATGTCTTCCTTTTCCAATTTGGACTCCTTTTATTTCTTTTTCTTCTCTGATTGCTGTGGTTGGGATTTCCAATACTATGTTGACTAACAGTGGTGATAATGCACACCCTTGTCTTGTTACTGGTCCAGGAAATGCTTTGAGCTTTTCACCATTGAGTGATATATTGTTATTTCTATGTACCCGGTAGGCTGGTACTTCCTAATCTTGGAGAAGTGGCCTTTTGTAGGAGACATCCTGTGTTTCCCAGCTGCACACTCCCCTCTTGTCACAGACCTCAATGCTCTAGGGGTGCCCTGTATGTGGGATGCATGGGCCCTTCTGTCTGACTGTTAGCTGGCTACTATGGTTGGTCTGGTGGGCTGTGACCGATCCCCAGTCTGGTTGGTTGCTAGGCCCTGCCTTGTGCAGAGGCTGCTGACTGCTTCTGGTGGGGCCAGGCCACAAGGCGGCTGGCTGCAGAGCCCCAGGCATACCAAGGCCAGTGCTGGCCCACTCGTGTGGAGCCAGGTCCCAGGGTGGCTGGTTGCAGCTCTGGTCACAAATCTGGTGCTGGCCTGCTGGTATGTAAGGCCAGTTCCTGACGGACTGGCTCTAGGGTCTGGGTTCTTCTGGAGCTGGTGCCAGCCTGCTGGTGGGTGGAACTGGGTCCTCAGGTCTCTGGCTGCAGGGCCCTGGGTGTCCTGGAGTTGGTGTCAGTCTGCTGTTGGGTGGGGCTGTGTGCCAATGGCTGGCTTGGGGGCCCTGAGGTTCTGAGGGCTAGTGCCAGCACACTGGTTGGGGGGCTGGGTCCTGGGGTGTCTAGAGGCTCGGACAGCCGTAAGGCAGCCAGCCTGCTGGTGGGTGGGGCTGTGTCTTCACCTGGCCAGCTGCTTGACCTGGGGCGTCCCAGTACTGGTGCTGACAGGCTGCTGGGCAGGGCTGGGTCCCAAGGCTGACAAGCTTGAGAGAGTACTCCAAAATGCTGCTTGCCAGCACCACTGTCCTTGTGGTGGAGAGACACCCAGCATGGCTGCTGCCAGCATCTGTATCCCCAGGGTGAGCTCCCGTTGCCTCCTCCTCCAGGAGCCTCTCCAAGATCAGCAGGTGGGTCTGACTCAGGCTCCTTTCAAATTACTGCTTCTGCATTAGATGTTTTGTGTGCCCTGTAAGAGTGGAGTCTCTATTTCCTACAGCTCTCTGGCTCTCCAGAAGGTAAGCCTGCTAGTCTTCAAAGCCCGATGTTCTGGGGCTCATCTTCCCAGTACAGGACCCCTGGGCTGGGGGGCCTGATGCGGGGCTCAGACACTGTGCTCCTTGGGAGAAGCTCTGCAGTTGTAAATCCTCCCATTTGTGGGTCACCCACTCGGGGGTGTGGGTCTTGACTGTACTGTGTCTCCCCCTTTCCTGCCCATTTCATTGTGATTCCTTCTTTATATCTTTAGTTGTAGAAGATCCTTTCCACATTATGTAATGCCCCTCTATCCCTATTAACTTTCCTTATTGTGAAATCTGCTCTGTTTGAAATTTGTATAGCTATTAACTATACAGCTGTAATATACTAACTATATAAAACTATATCTCAAACTAGTTTGAGCAACAAGAGGATTTATTGGCTTCTGGGACTGGAATCCATAGGTAGCTAGTTTCAGGTATGGCTGGATCCAGGGGTCTAACAAATGCTATCAGGTTGGCTTCATTTTCTTCCTCTGTGGTAGCTTCCTGTCCAAGCAGACTTCTCGCCCTGGTGGTAAGATGATATCCTATAGCTCCAGCCTGGCCACCTCAAAAAAGTGAGCACCTTTTCCCAAAAGTCCTAGCAAAGTCCCAGGTCTCACTCTCGTTGGCCTGACTTGGGTCATGTGTTCATCCCTGAAGCAACTGCAGTGGTTTGGATTGGCCAGGGGTTAAATGTTCCCCACCCCAGAAACAGTGGGGAGTGAAGTTAGCCCCATTCCAAGTACGTAGATTGGCATTAGGAAGGGGGTATATTATTTCCTAGAGCCGCCATAAAACAAATGGCCACAAACTTGGTAGCTTAGAACAACAGAACTTTTATTCTCTCACAGTTCTGAAGCCAGAAGTCCAAAATCAAGGTGTCAGCAAGATTGGTTCCTCTTGAAGGAGAAACTATCCCATGCCTTTCTCCCAGCTTCTGCTGGGTGCTGGCCATCCTGGGCTTTCCTGGACGTGTTGTCCGTCACTCCAGTCTCTGCCTCTGTCTTCACATCATCTTCATCTCCATGTCTCTGTGTATCCTCTCCTCTTCTTGCAGGGACACTAGTCCTTGGATTTAGAACCCATCCTAAATCCAGAATGATTTCATCTCAAGCTCTTTGACTAAACACATCTACAGAGAGCCTATTTCCAAATAAGGTCACAGGTTCTGAGGTCCCTGGTGGAGATTAATTTGATGAGGGAGACACTGTTCAGTCCACTGCATGGTGGTTCCATCAAGAGATCATCGGGGTGGCCAACCATAAGACAGCCACCATGGGGCAGTCGGGGCGTCTCCAGCCCTTATGCTCTGACACCCTGTCTTCCCCAGCGATCGGGCTGTTTGCCTCCATGGCCACGGTACTCCTTGGTGGGATCCGGGCATCCAGCCTGCTCTTCCGGGGGCTCCTGTGGGACGTGGCACAGTCTCCCATCGGCTTCTTTGAGCGGACGCCCATCGGGAACCTACTGAACCGCTTCTCCAAGGAGACAGACACAGTAGATGTGGACATCCCAGACAAACTCCGGTCCTTACTGGTGTACGCCTTCGGACTCCTGGAAGTCAGCCTGGTGGTGATGGTGGCCACCCCGCTGGCTGTTGTGGCCATCTTGCCACTGCTGCTCCTCTATGCTGGGTTTCAGGTAAGGAGAGGTCGAGGAGGCTCCTGGGGTCACCTAAGCCAGTCCCCTGTCTCTGGGCAGGACTCAGTGTAAGGGGTTCTACCCAGCTGGAAACCTCGGGGCCGCCCCTAGAAGAATTCTCAGAAACAGATACACCAGTCTGTTTCTAACACTCACTCTTGTCTGTCTTCCATATGTTCACATCAAAGTTCTGACTATTTTGTCCTGCTGCTGCTGAAATCAGCTTCCTCTTCTCCAGTGATCAGGAAACCAGAAAGGCATTGCAAGCTCTCATAGACTGTTGTCTTAGGCTAGTCTCTTTCAGTTGCCAGAACCAGAGACCAACTTAAATTAGCTTCAACATGAGAACAGAATTTAATGACTTACATTCCTAGAGTGCCAGGGGGTCAGCTGTCACCAAGATCTTGTCCCTCTCTCCATATCTTCCCTCGGTGGTTCTCAAGGTGTGGTGTCAGACCGGCAGCAGCAGTTTCACGTGGGAGCTGGTGAGAACTGCACACTCTTGGGCCCCACCCAGGACCTACTGACTCACACCGTGGAGGTGGGGCCCAGAAATCTGGGGTCTAACGAACCCTCCAGGTGATTCTGATCCAGACTAATATTTAAGAACCACTGGCTCAGCTCTGCTTGGCCTAATTTTGCACATGCTCCCTTTGCAGGGGGACTGCTGTCCTCACGGCCTCCCACCTTAGCAACCCCAACGCAAAGCAGCCTTTTCTCCAACTCAGCATTCATACATCAGTCCTGGGGAAGATTCTGATTGGCCCTTCATGGGCACGTGTTCATCCCTGAGCTCTTATCTGTGACCATGGGGATAGTGGGGCTGTGTCGTGTGACCACCTCCATGATCAGGTCCCACTATTGACTGCCAACCTCCCACCCCCACCAAGGAAATCAGAAGTAGAACAAACCATGGTAGCCAGGCAGAAACCATGACCATCACTGCCCTCCACAACTGTCCCAAGTCTTCTCTATACCCTCCTGACCTGGGAGAGGGACTGCTTCTCTGTTCAGAGCTTTGGAGTCGGGCGGAGGTGGGTTTGAATCCACACCCTGCCGCTTGCTCACTGCAGAGGCTTGAACCAGCTGCTTAATCCCTCTGAGTCTCTCACCTGTAAGCTGAACGACACAAATACCCACCCCACAATGACTGAATACTGCATAACCCCTTGAGCAATGCAGGGGTTAGCCGACCCTCCTCAAAATCGAAAATCCGCTTATAAGTTGTGATTGGCTCTCTGTGTTCGCAGTCCCTCCATATCCACAGATTCAACAACTGTGGATCAGGTAGTATTTACTATTGAAAAAACTCCAGGCGTAAGTGGCCCCGTGCGGTTCAAACCCATGTTGTTCAAGAATCAACTGTCTTTGAAGAGAGCCTGGCACACAGCCTGGGAGTTTGGCAAAGGCAGATTCCTTTCTGCCTGCCAGCTGCACACAACTTCCAACCTCAAACCAAACAACATCATCTATTTGTGCACCACTGTGTTCCCAGCACCTGGCAGGTAACCCTCAAGTTAAGTGAATGAATTTGACTTGTGGCCAAGTGCCTTCCTTGCCCTTCGTGGCCTTGCTCCCACAGTGACTGGCCCTTCAGTGAAGCAGTTGCCCTTAGAGCTGAGAATAAGACTTTTACAGTAGATTAGTGGTTTCTCCATCCTGACTATATATTAGAATCACCGGAAGGAAAAATTCCAAGACCAAGCTGATGCCACCAGAGATTCTGATTTAATAGCTCTGGAGTGAGGCATTGGAAGTTTTGGAAGCTTCCAAGACAATTTTTTTTTTTTAATGTGGAACTCTGATTCTGCAAGGAAATTGGAGCCCAGAGTCGGGAAGCAGCTGGCCCACTGTCACACAGCAAGCAGTAACAGACCTCCCTATGCTTTTCAAACTCTCTCTGTGTGTCTGACTACTCTGCTCCCCACTGTCCTACTTCAGAGCCTGTATGTGGCCAGCTCGTGTCAACTCAGACGCCTGGAGACAGCCAGATACTCCTTCGTGTGTTCCCACGTGGCAGAGACGTTCCAGGGCGGGGCAGTGGTCAGGGCCTTCCAGGCCCAGGGCCCCTTTGTGGCTCAGAATGATGCGCACGTGGATGAAAGCCAGAGAGTCTGTTTTCCGCGGCTGGTGGCTGACAGGTAAGAAGGAGGCAAGGGAGACCCTGTAATCCATGTGTGTCCCCAGAAAATGAGACCTAAGGTCATACTGTGTGGCCAGAGAGGTCAAGTGGCCTGCCCAGGGTCACACAGCAAATCAGGGATAAAGTGGAGGCTAGATCAATCCCTGGGTGCCTATGGCTTGCGCTGGGAGCAGATGGAACGTGCCCTGAGGGGTCCCCAATAGCAGGTGGGCAGGAGGTACAGGTGTCAGCAAAAGGGAAGAAGCCTCTGTTTCCTTGGTGACAAAGGAGCTACATAAGCATCGTCAGCTTCCTTCCAGTACTACGTAAAAATAAGAACACAAGCTCTGAGCACAGACAGGCACAGATGCAGATCCCAGCCCTGCAACTTATTAGCTGGGTGATCTTGGGCAAGTTGCCTAACCTCTCTGAGCCTCATTTGTCAAAGTGGGTTTGCACTCATGGTGTGGCTGTGAGGGTTAAACAAATACACTCACAGCTAATACTTGTAACATGCTTATCACATGCCCAGCACAGTCCTGAGCATCCTCCGTGTATTAATTTATTTAATCCTATGAACAACTCCATTGGGAAGAGACGCTTTTTATAGATGATGAATCTTAGGCACAGAGAGATTGAGGAACATGCCCAGGACCATACAGCAAACACATGGTGGATTTAGGATTTGAATCCAGGCAGTCTGGTGCCAGAGTGTGGAGAGGGTCAGGCACCCAGTAGGTGTGAATTCAATAAATGTGAATTCCTTCCTCCCTTCTGCCCAGGTCCCCTGCCAGCTGGGACTGTCAGCCCCTCTAGCTGTGTGCAGTGTCTCAACTCCATGTGCCTCTGGGTGACCTGCCCTTCCGCTTCCTGGGGTCCTAGCCTGGGAGCAGGGACCTTATGAACATTTAAAAGCACCCAGGTGTAGGGGCCAGTGATTGCTGCACCATATCTGGTGGGCATCTCTCATTTAGTCCTCTCAGCTGTAATGAGCCAAATGTTGCTTCATTCCACAGGTGGGTCAGCTGGGGTTTGGAGACGTGAAGGGACTCCCCCAGGGTCAGCCATCTAGGAAGTGGCAGACCTTCAGTCAAGCAGATGTGTCTTCCAATCCCAGTGTTTGTCGCATGTGTGGACTTGGGCAAGCACCTAACCCTTCGGAGCCCCAGGGTCCTCATCAGTTGGGGACACAGTAGCCCCGTTGTGGGACTGTTAGGAGGACGAGGTGTTGTATACAGTGAAGCTCAGAGCTCTCTGAAGACAGGGATGTTTGTTTGGTTTGCGGCTGTGTCCCCAGCGTCTCCAGCATGCGTGGCATACAGTAGGTGCTTAATACATACCTGCTGAATGAGTGCACGAATGATTACGCCAATGAATGGTGGAGTAGGAGTTCAATAGACTGGGCACATATTTTTTCATTCATTCAGTGTGTACTTGTTGAGCACCTACTGCATGCTAGGTCCAGTGCTGGGGACAGAGCCAAGAACGAGACACAGTTGCCGCCCTCGTGGAGCATATGATCTGCTGATGGAGGCCGATAGTCAAGGCTGATTAAATAGTGTCATTCTAAAGAGAGAGAAAAGGGAGGAGCAGACCGGAAGGCCCTCTGCGGAGGTGATGCTTGAGCTGACTTGCGTGATGAGATGTTGGTCACCTGAAGATGGAAGTCAGGTTCAGACAGAGGGAACACAGGGGACGTGGCTGGGCACAGCCTGGGGACAGATAAGCAACAGCATGGCAGAGCTTTACTGGGGCACCTACTGTGTGCCAGGCCCTGAGCACAGACAGGACAGCATCAGCCTCTCCGACCCTCGGAGCTCAGGAGGGCCGTGGGGTGTAGGGGAGACTATTGCTGGGACCCCGCGGACACTCAAGTCGGCACGCTGACCAGTCCTTGTGCCCAGAGAAGCAGGTCCTGCCGAGAGGCCCATGGTGACCCCGCTCTTACCTGCCTCCCCTTGCAGGTGGCTCGCTGCCAACCTGGAGCTCCTGGGGAATGGGCTGGTGTTCGCAGCCGCCCTGTGTGCGGTGCTGAGCAAGGCCCACCTCAGCGCCGGCCTCGTGGGCTTCTCTGTCTCCGCCGCCCTGCAGGTACTCCCGACACCCGCCTGGGCTCTGGGGCCTGGACAGAAGGAATACAGACCCCTGCTGGTGGGACCTTCAAAGACCTGTGTCCAAACTTCCAACCAGTGAGGAAAATACAGCTCTACAAGAGCCTAGGCCGGGCCTCGGGCAAGAATCTTCTTCCCTCTCGGGGCCTCAGTGTTCTCACCTGGAAAATGGGCAGAGGCCTTTCACTTCAGATGTTGTAAAGACTCGTTGAGATCAAGTATATAGTGTCCATTCCCAGTGCATTGTTAACTTTTTGTTAACTATTAATAATGACATTTAATGTCAGGTTATGATATCTATAAAGGAAATATATATATACACACACCTATGTACATAGCATTTGCTATGAATGAGGCATTGTTCTAAAAGTTTCATAAATATTAATCCAGCCCACAGCCCCATCAAGGGTACTATTATTGCTCTCATTTTATTACTGAGGCAGCTAAGCTTAAGGAAAAAGCAAGGAAGAGGATGGAGTGTGACTGGGGGGAGGGTGTTTTTCTATTGCACGGCCCGGAAGGTCTCCCTGAGGAGGGGGCTTGTGGGCTGAGGCCTGAAGGAAGTGAGGGAGAGAGGAAGTGGTCCTGGCAGAAGGAACAGCAGGAGGAAAGGCCCTGGGATGGAGGGAGGGGCGTGCCTGGTGTGTTAGAGGAACAGCAAGGAGATGTTGTGGCTGGAGAGAGTGGGCGGGAAATGAGGTTGGCGGGGTGGGGGTGCAGGGGTGGAGCAGGCAGGGCAAGGGGGCCCCAGTGAGGAGCTTGGCATGGTTCCAAGTATGATGGGAAATCAATAGAGGGAAACCTCTCAAGAATGGAAGTCAGTGGGCTACAGTCCTGCTGGGTGTCCTTGGGAGGGCCATGCACCCTCTCTGATCCTGTCTCCCCACCTGTTTTAAGAAGGGATGGGAAAGCTGATGTCTGAGGGCTCCTTTCTGCTCTGCATACTCTGCATGCTGAAGGGAGAAAGAGGTCTTGGTGGCCTTGCTGGAGTCACCTGAGGTGTCTTCTCTTACCAGGTGACCCAGACGCTGCAGTGGGCTGTTCGCAGCTGGACAGACCTGGAGAGCAGCATCGTGTCAGTGGAGCGGATGAAGGACTATGCCCAGACGCCCAAGGAGGTAATGGCCAGGAGATGGGGGCAGGGGGTGTGGCCCATCCAGGACTTACAGTGGAGGACAGCAGACCCAGGTTGACATCTGCCATGGGCTTTGGAGCCCCCACCACTGTGGGCTGGAGTCAGAGCCAAGGTGGCAGTAATGGTTAAGAGGGTAGAGTCTGGAACCAGGTCAAATCCTGGTTCCTCTACTACCTAGCTTGGGCAAGTCAGGTCAGCCCACAGTAAAGGACTTCATACGGTGTCTGGCACACCATAAACACTCAACACATATCCACTGCTCTAATTAGCCCCATTTTGCAGATGGGGAAACCAAGGCTCAAGGGAGTGGAGGGACCTGTTCAGGGTCACAGGAATAGCAAGCAGCATTGGTCTCCCCACTGCACAGACTTGCCCTTTTCACCAAGAAAAAGGAGAGTGTCTACCTCTCCTGGTGGAAGAGAGAGTATTATTTGACAGTTAATCATAAAAATAGATGAAGAGTAGCCAACACCATTATTATTTTCACGACACCAAATATTACATGTGTTTAGCCTTGCCATGTTCCATGTCCCATAATAATCCTGTAAAATAGCAGGAAATATGCCCATTTTACAGAAGAGGAAACTTGAGGCTCAGAGTGGTGGGCTATTTTATGAGAAGCCTGGAGAAAGACTCCTCTGACGCAGTGTCCTCTCCTGCCCCAGGCACCCTGGAGGCTGCCTGCCTGTGCGGCCCGGCCCCCCTGGCCTTGTGGAGGGCAGATCGAATTCCGGAACTTTGGACTGAGATACCGACCCGAGCTCCCACTGGCCGTGCAGGGTGTGTCCTTCAAGATCCATGCAGGAGAGAAGGTGAGTGGCTCTCCCATAGCTGCCTTCTCATGGCGGCCAGGCCAGAGGGTGGCTGGAGAGACCTCAGGACCATGGCCAGTCTGGGCATCACCCCAGGGCACCAGCCGCCTCCTCCGTGTCCCCGCCTCAGGTCCCCCAGTCTTCAGACCCACCACACCCTAAACTGAATTTATCATTTTTCCCAAACCTGCTCCCTTTTTGGTGAAACCCACGCACTTTGGTGTCTCAGATGAGGTGGCATCTCCCTAACTTCCTTCTTCCTTCTCTCTCTCATTAGTTGAGCACCTACTGTGTGCTGGGCCCAGTGCTGAATGTTCCATGTACATTATCTGGCTTCCTTGGGCTCACTTCCTGGCTTTGCCACGGGTGACCTTGGGCAAGTCACTGCATGCCTTGGTCTCAGTTTCCCCATCTGTAAGATGGGAATAATAATGTCACCCTCATAGAGCTGTTGTGAAGTTTAACTGGGTTAATACACAGAAAGGCCTGGAACAGTGCCTGGCACACAGCAAGTGCCACAGAAAAGGCCAGTGCTTTTATTCATTATTATTTGCATTTTTATTCTGACAACCCTAGTATCATCCCATTGACAGGTGCCTAGTCAGGCCAGTTCATCGAATCCCTCCCCACCCAGTGACACTTCCCCCTTGTCCTCCCTGCCACCTCTCCAGGCCCCCAACTGAGCCCCCAGCCTCCTGTTTCACCACTGCCAATCTGTTCTCCTATGATCTTGGTTTGAGCACGTCATTTACCTGCTCCAGACCTTCCTCCTCCTCTGAGCTTCCCACAGGGCAAAGCCCAAACTCCTGAGCTTGGCATTCAAGGCCCTACTCAGTTCTCCACTTCATTCATTGCCCTGCCTGGGCCTAGCCAACATCTGTGGAGCAGCTACCTCTGGGCCAGGTGCGCACATGGTGCTGCCCTCAGGGAGCTTGCAGTCTGGCACTTGATGTGGGTCACCTGGAATCTTTCCCCTCTCTGAACTCCTACTCATCCTTCAAGATTCCACCCAATGTCCTCTCCTCCATGAAGCCTTCTCTGATTACCCCATTAACCCCCATCCCAGGCAACATGAACAGCACCTTCTTGCTTCCCTCCATTGCTGCAGGCCCAGAGCTTGATTACAGAGAGTGTTTGTTCATCACACTGTATTAAAATTAAGTTTACTCCATTGCACTATTTCCCAGACCAGATGGTGAGCCTTTTGCGGCAAGGACTCCTTAATTTCTGTATTCCTGGTGCCTAAAAAAGCGCCTGTCATTCAATGGCATTCATTCATTTATTAATGAATTTGTTTATTTTCAGTCATCTATTAAACAAATAGTGTTGAACCCCCACCACGTGTCGGACATTGAGAATGCAGCAGTAAAGATAAGGAAGGTTGAGGGGGGTGGATAAAAAGATGGGCAGACAGATGGAAGGATGGGGGTGGATGGAAAGAAGAAAGAGGCATGGATGAAAGGATGAATGGATGAATAGGATGGGAGGTGGAGGGAAGGATGGGACGTGGAAGGAAGGATGGTGTGTGGAAGGAAGGATGCAGGGCAGATGGAAAGATGAGGGGATGGATGGAAGGAGGGTGAGTGAGGAGTGGATAGAAGGAAGGGGAACTAACAGGAGGATGGGACAGAAATAGAATGACATGACACAGGGATGAAAGGGAAGATGAAGGATGATGGAGGGGTGTGGATAGAAGGATGGAGGAGCAGGAGGTAGGGCAGGGGTATAGAAGGAAGGGTGGAGAGATGGATTGAAAGATGGGAGAGATGTGTTAGGATGAGGGGAAGATAGCAGAAGATGCACAGACAAAAAGTATTGGACTGATGAATGGATGCATGGACAGAAGGACAGATACAAATAGAAGAATGGATACTCAAAGGATGATGAGTGGACGGATGGATCTTGGGTGCAGTGGAAACACCTAGCAGAGATGTGCCCAGGAGCCCCCCAGGCTGTGGCCTGCCTTCTGGCCGTGCCTGGTCAGAACGGGCCTTGCCCTCCCCTCCCCTGGCAGGTGGGCATCGTTGGCAGGACAGGGGCCGGAAAGTCCTCCCTGGCCAGGGGCCTGCTGCGGCTCCTGGAGGCGGCTGAGGGTGGCATCTGGATCGACGGAGTCCCCATCGCCCAAGTGGGGCTGCACACACTGCGGTCCAGGATCACCGTCATCCCTCAGGTGAGGCCTGGGAAGGGTGGGCAGAGGTGGGAGGCCTGGCTGGGCCCGACTTTGACCCGCTGTCCCTCTTGGCCAGGACCCCGTCCTGTTCCCTGGCTCTCTGCGGACGAACCTCGACATGTTACACGAGCACACGGATGAGGCCATCTGGGCGGCCCTGGGGACGGTGCAGCTGAGAGCCCTGGTGGCTGGCCTGCCCGGCCAGCTGCACTACGAGTGTGCTGACCGAGGCGACGACCTGAGGTAGGGTGGCCCCACCCAAGCTGGGTCCTGTGAGGGCCTGGGGGGAGAGGTGGGTGTGGCCAAGGCTCCCCCCAAGGGTAATATGCCCTGGAAACCGCCTCCCCACATCAGATGATCAACTCCATTCTATTCATAATCACAGTACGGGTCCCCTCCCTGCTCAGCAGGTCCAAACTCCAACACGGGCTCTGAGTATCAGGCTGCTTTTTCCTAAGTTCGTTTCTAAATTTATTTGGTGGCAAAACCCAACCACTGCTGACCATGAGGCTACTTACAGGCTTTATTTATCTCGCTCAGCATTTATTTTGCTACAAAAATATTGTGTTTGATATTGGGTGCTAACCCCATGCTCCCTGGGGTTGTCAGGGAGCAACATATGGTGTGTGTCTTAAAAAACTTGAAAAGATTTTAGTAAAATACACATAACGTAAAATGTACCATCTTAACCAGTTATCAGTGTACAGTTCCGTAGCGTTGAGGTCATTCACATCACTGTGTAACAAATCTCCAGAACTTTTTCATTTTGCAAAAATCAAAACCCAAACCCTGTTGCCACTGAACAACGATTCTCTCTTCTCCCCACCCCGCCCCTAGCCCCTGGCAACCAACATTTCACTTTGTTTTTCTGGGTTTGAGCATTCTAGGTACCTCACTTAAGTGGAATATTATTATAGTATTTGTTTTTCTGTGACTGGCTTATCTCATGTAGCATAATGTCCTGCAGCTTCATCTGTAATGTAACGTGCCAGAATTTCCTCCTTTTTTAAGGCTGAATAACATTCCATTATGTGGTTAGACCACATTTTTCTTATCTGTTCATCCATAAATGGACACTTGGGTTGTTTCTACTTTTGGCTCTTGTGAATAGTGCTGCTGTAATCATAGAATACTTGCTAAAAATCAAGACATTCTGGATTCCAAAACTTACCGGACTCCAAAGGTATTAGGAAGAGGGACCGTGGGTTGTAATGGCACTGGAGGGGGAGCAGAGTTTGGTGACCAAGAGCACAGACAGGCTTCAAATCCAGGCTCCCCCACTTACCAGTTGTAGGACCTTGGACAAGTTACTTAATCTCCTGTGCCTCAGTTTCCTCATCTGTAAAATGGGAATGATAACTAGACCCTACCTACCTGTACAAGGATTCAATGAGTTACACTTTGTAAAGTTGCTGCAACAGTCTCTGGCATGTCAGAACTATTCACTTCAGTATTTTAATCTTCAAAGCTGCATTAAGCCCAGTTCACAGAGAATCTGAGGTTTGAAAGATCTGCCGAGTCACCCAGCTCATAAGTGGAGAGGCTGGAGCAAAGCCCAGGCACCTGACACCTGCAGGGCCACAGTAGGTCCTGGTTCCCAAGAGGGTTTACTCCGCGAGGCAGCTGAACGTGGCGGGAAACAGCCCCAAACTCCCTTGAGTCTCAAGGCTCTGGGAGCTGACTTACTGCATGACCTTGACCCTCAACTTCCTCATCTGTCATCAGAGAAAAAGGACTTAACTCTGTGACAAGCACACTTCTGAGTGCTTTTATATGATTTATCTTGTGTTCACAACCCAGTGAGGGAAGACTTACTAATACAGTGCCTACCTTTGTGGTCTTTGAGGTGAGTCAGTATTTACCCAGGTGCACAAGGATGTGTCTGGTACAAGGTGAAGACCAGAGCGTGAAATAGAAATAGCCATTCCACAGACGGGGAAACTGAGGCACAGAGGGTTTAAATGACTTGCCTAAAGTCACCCTGCTGAAAAATGGCAGGATAGGGACCCCCACCGGCTGTGTAGACTGGGATCCACATGTGTGGACATGCATGTATGCACCCCATCCCTAATTCTGGAGCTGCGGTGGGGACATGTTTGTGGGCAAATATCTGGCCTGACTCTCCCCCTGATTCCCAGCGTGGGCCAGAAGCAGCTCCTGTGTCTGGCACGTGCCCTTCTCCGGAAAACTCAGATCCTCATCCTGGACGAGGCCACGGCCGCTGTGGACCCGGGGACGGAGCGCCAGATGCAGGCCGCCCTGTGGAGCTGGTTTGCTCCCTGCACAGTGCTGCTCATTGCCCACCGCCTGCGCTCGGTGATGGACTGTGCCAGGTAAGCACCCTCACCGCCCCCATCACGCAGCCAGCCCCCAGGGCACCCCTGCAAGGCAGAGTAAGGCATCAGGGTTTAGAGCTGGTTTAGGTCATCAGGTACCCATTGTACAGGTGGCAAGACTGATGCCGGGAGAGGAAGGATGAGCGCGAGGACGTGTGCTCAGCAGATCCTTTCAACCCGGCCATCAGGGTCAGGAAGCTGCACAGGCCAGACTCACTCAGACCAGGCAGGCTGGGCATCCATGGTGGCTCAGTGCCTCGGCTGATGTCCAAAGAGCTGCCTGTCTCCCTCTCCCCCACAGGGTGCTGGTCATGGATGAGGGGCAGGTGGCCGAGAGTGGCAGCCCGGCCCAGCTGCTGGCCCAGAGGGGCCTGTTTTACAGGCTGGCACAGGAGTCAGGCCTGGTCTGAGCCTGGCCCCTTGCTCGGTCCTCCTCCCTCCACACCAACCTGCAGAGTCTACCAGGCCCTGAAGATGCGGTGACCCGGGTTATCAGTGGCCCTGTGAAACAGTCCAGAACCCTCTGCTCTCTAGGAGGAAGATGGCAGAGAAAGTGCCTCATCACCACAGGACCAGGAGGACACAGCAAACTCCTGGGTGGGCCTGATCAGGGCACATCCAGCCCCGTCCACCCCAGAGCCAAAGTCGACAGTGACCCTCTGTCCTGGCCACCTGCCAGACTCGCCTAGGGACCCCCAAAACCTGCCCTGCCCAGGCTCTACCACAGACCAATGAAATCAGAATCCCTGGGGCTGGGGCTGGACCAATGGTGTGTGTATCTTTTACAAATTAACCCTTTTGTTCTGATATGATTGTAGGTTGATAAGCAGTTGTAAAAAGTAATAATAATAATAACCCAGAGGGCTCTGTGTGTGCTCTTTACTCCCTTTCCCCTAGTAGTGACACCTTAAAAGATGATACTTCAGTGTCACATCCAGGAAGCTGACATGGGTACAATCCACTGATCCGGCTAAGATACCCCGGCTTTACTTAAACTCACTGTGTGTGACTGTGTGTGTGTGTGTGTGTGTGTGCGTGCTTGTGTGCGTTCTATGCAATTGCACCACACGTACAGGTTCCTGCACCCACCACCGCAGTCGGGATGCTGACCGCTTCCGTCTCCACGTGAGCCCCTCAAGTTGCCATGTTGTAACCATGCCCGCCCACCTCCCTCCCTGCCACCACTGGTGTGGTCTCCATCCCATATGATTCCAGCGTGCAGAGAGGACTGAGAACTGCTGCTCCAACCCTTGTGTGTGAGCTTCAAGGACCGTCTTGTTGGAACAGATGGACAGGCCACAACCCACACTGGGGATGGGCCTCTCTGGGCACAAGCTCCCCCTCTCCCCCAGCATGCCGTTCAGTTCCAAAAGCAAGGTGAGAGGAGTCAGGCCTCCTGGTTGTGACTTGGGGGAGGGGAGGGGTGGGACATTTGCTCAGGATTTGGCACATTTTGTACATTCGTTTATTAAAGACCAAATTCTGGCTTCCTGGGGGAGCCCCAACAGGCGCCTGCAGATCTGCTGTTGAAAGGCAGAGGTCTGGCGGGTGGAGATCTGACACTTGCTCCTGGGAAGGGCAGTGCGCTGTGTGCGCGGCTGCGGCCCGTTTCAGACAGCTGTCAGCATTCTAATAAAACCGGCTTAAGGCACCAGGAAAGCGGTGAGAGCCTAAAAGTAGCTGAGTCTGAGGTCACAGGGACAGCGCTGAAAAGGGCAGTGTGAGAAGTGAGACCAGCCCATGGATCACGGCTCTGCCAGCCCAGCATTCTTCCCTGACCCCAGGCCACTGCCGCTGGGATGAGGCAAGTCAACACTCAGACAGGGTCAGAGCCCAGCTGGGCGCAAAGTAAGTGCTCAGTAATCATTTGCTATTATTACCACTGTTATGTTTGTGGGCCTCCAAGAGGCAGCAGAGAAGGGTTTTTAGAAACCTCTTCACTACTGACATGTGGGTTGGATAATTCTGTGTGGGGCGTCCTGTGCACTGTAGGATGTCTGGCCGCCTCCCTGACCTCTACCCACTAGAAACCAGTAGCACCCTCTCCTCTCATGACAAAATATCTTCTCGGACACTGCTAGCTGGGAGTTAGGGACCCCTTGCCGTCAGTAATCCACCGATGCCTGGACAACAGCTGTGTTGGTGTGTCAGGTCTGTGGACACCCACCTACCTGCCAGGACGCAGGGCCCGCCTTGTCCCAGCCAGGTCATGAGGACTTTCTGATGGTCCCTCCTGACTTAGGGTTTTCAGCCCCAAGTAATCTAAATCTAGGCCCAATCACAGTTTCTACCTCCCTTTTCCAGGACGTGGCCAGAAGTTCATTGTGATGCCTTCAAAATGGGTTGGGGAGGGTCTGCTGGGAACACCCCCCCATCACGCACAAAATGCCATTGTTACTCATGATTTTGCTCCATTTTGCAGATGAGGGAACTGAGGCTCGGAGAGTGGACGTGACCTGGCAAGTTAAGTGGCAGAGCAGGGATCTGCTCTTGGGTCTGAAACACCAGAGTCCAAATCATCTTGCGCAGGGCATCTGTCCAACTGTGAAGCCCGGAGGGGACCAGACACGGCACTTCTTGTGTCTCTTCCTGGAGCCACGCCACCTCCTGTCCCAGCAAAGTGACCGCAGGCAAAGGCAGCCGCAGCTGTGTGTTTGGCACACTCACTTGGGGTCATTCCAGGGCTACAAGAGCCTCCCTGAAGGAGGTATTTTGCCAGCAAGCAGCGTGTGGGCCACGGAGCCAGTGCCTGTGAGAGCCCGCTGACAAGGCTGCTGTCGCGCCCGCCGCACGGCTCCTTGGAGGCCAGCCTGCAGGGCCATCCAGGCCATTAATCCCGCTGCCGCAGCTCCTGCCAGGAGAGCCTGGCTGGCGGGTGGAGCAGTGAAGATGCAGGAAAGCCACATCCATTCCTCCCTTGGTCAGTGCCTCTCTCCGTAGGTCTGTAACCCTCACCCGTGTCCTGCTGGTCACTGCAAACACACAGCCCTGCTCTAAATGCCACGGTCACCCAGTTCATCCTTGCAGTCGGAGGGGGAGGTACGCCATCCTGCTTGCTCCTAGGACGCCTTGCTGAGGAAGGTACTATTGTTAGGCCCCTTTTACAGATGAGAAAACTGAGACAGAGCTTAAGTAAGTAGGAATGTGAATCCAGAGCCCACATCCTCCCAATGTGCACGCTGCCCCTGGAACATCAGCTCACTGACGAGGGCTGAATTCCACTCCAGCATCCCACCAGAAGGGAGGCTCCGCTCCTTCCTGAGCGAGGCGAGAGGTTTGCGCATCCGTGTTCGCTGTGCTTTCCTCAGCACCTGCCACAGCGCGTAGCCCGGACGAGGGCTCAGTAGATGCTGACTGTGTGACTGGACAGATGGCCAGATGGATGGACGGACATTGAATGTGTGACTGGTAACACCAGGTATGACGTGTCCTAAGAGCCAGGCACGTTTGGGAGCTTTACCCCTGATCTGTTTTCATCCTCACAGCCACGTGGCCAGGTAGATACGATGATCCAGCTGTTCCGCTGAGGAAGCTATGGCTCTGGAAGGGCAGGTTCTAGGGCCCCAGTGACCTCTTGGCTCATCCCGGATCAGAGAATGCAGTAACTGAGCACGTGCTGTGTGCTGTGCCCTAGAAGTGGGCACTCAGCACGGAATGAGATTAAAGCCCTGTTCTCACGCAGCTGCCATTGTCAAGCAAATGGAGAAAGGGGCAGGCAATGCTGACATCAGGGGAAGAGGGAGGACCAAGGCAGGATGCGCCTGCACATCGGAACAGCAGCCAGGTGAGCAGGTGTGCGAGGCTGGGAGGCCTGAGTGGTGGCAGAAAGGGGAGCTGAGGACAGAGGCTGCAGGAGGCCAGGCTGGCGGCTACCCCGAGATGGGGACCACAGGAGTGCTGTGACGGAGGAGCCGCACAACCTGACATGTTTTCACAGGCTCACTGAGGCTGCTGGGTCGAGAACAGATTGGGGGGTGGGGGGCTGGCTAGAGGCAGAAGCAGGGAAACCACTGGGTTGGCTGTCTTGGGGAAACGAGGGACACACGATGTGGCTGGGACCAGCGTGGCAGTGACGGGAGGGATGAGAAATGGTCAGATTCCAGGTGTCTTGGAGGAAGGCAGCCGAATTTGCTGTAGGACCCAGCATAGGGCGTGAGAATGAAGGACGGTGGACAGACTTGAATCCTGCCCTTGTCATCTGTTGGCTGTGTGACCCTGGGCAAGTTAGTCTGTGTGCCTCAGTTGCCTCATCTGTAAAATGGGGCTGACCATACCTGCCTCTGGGCTTGTTGTGAAGATGAGCAGTGACGTATGTGTTACATGCATGGGCCAGGTTGAGGTCTAAGACACAGACAGGCAAGGCAAACACGACCTGTGGCCAGAATTACCCTTGACAACCCCTTTGTATTAGGCAAGGCTAGGCTGTGTTGCAGGAACAAACTAGCCATAAACTCTTGGGAAATGAACACAAGGGTGTATTTCTCGCTTATATATTTCGTGATAAGCATCCAGTGCCTCTCTTGGGTCACTACCTTCTGTGCAGCGACAGAGGTCAGACTGTTCTGGTTTTATGACATCACCTCTCAGGGGCTGGCTTCTGAGTCACCACAGCAGGGGAGGGGAAGATGTGGGCAACTCACACCTGCTCCCCTGTGTCTCAAACCAGAAGTGACACAAGTCAGCCCCACCCGCAGCCTGCTGGCCAGAATCAGGCACGTGGCCCCACCAGACCACGGAGGCGGCCAGGGATGTCGGGATGCCTGAGGCAGGGAGCCCCCGCTGTGGTAACTGGTCTGAGTTTTGGATAGTGGAGGAGTGAGACAGGTACTGGAGTCTGCGTTTGAACTGGTGAGCATGGGCAGTGAGAAATGCCAGGATTTGGGGAGCACTCACCCCAGAAGCAGGCTCCAAGGACATGCTCAGGTGGAAGAGCCCTGCACAGCCAGTTCCCCCGTGAGGTTGTCCCCTGGTAGCCTTACCTGAGGGACTGGGAGCTGAAGGTACTCAGTGAAAAGAAGCTGCAAGGTTGTCACCATTAGAATGAGAAGCCTATGGCCGTGCCCAATGGGTAGGGAGCTGATTTCAGACGTGGGTGTGTTTCTGTCTCTGCGCCTGATCCTGAGGATTAAAATCCTGGGTCAGATCCTAAACAGGTGCACAACCTGGTATGTGCCTGTGGGCGTGTCGTGGGGCAGCTGGATGCTCAGGAATGGAAAGCCCCAGGCAGGGGTTAAAGTTGATCTGCTTTATAAAAAGAAGGTGGGTGCAGCATTCACCCTGAAGTGGGTGGGGCCAGACTTCAGTGGAGGTGAGAGGTGGGCGGACCTGCGGACCTGCTCTTCCAGGTAAGTGCCTTAGTGCTGTGGGAGGGAAAGGGGGAAGTTGTGCACCTGCTCCATGCCAGGCCCTGGGCTCCGTGCTCTGCAGAGGCCTCCCCAGGGGACTCCGGACCAGAGAGGAATAGTGGGTGAGCCTGGAGTGGAGCTGCCTGTCCCACTAGGTCCCACTAGGTTCCCATTTCCAAGAGGTCCCGCTAGGAACAGTCCGTCTGTCAAGAAGAAAGAGTAGCAGCAGCAAAGAGGGGGCCTCATCCACACTCCTGGAGAGATGGTGGGAACCTCTGCTGATGCCCCAAAGAAAACACAACAGTCATTTAGAAAGAAATAAAATATTTTTTTTTACTGCAAATTATTTGCAAATGTTCACGTTTCCAGTGTTAAGTCATTACAAAAAGATCCCCAAGAAACACTTGGTTTATCTAATGTGAAAGAATGGTTTAACTTACAAAAAATAAATATATATTTCCACCTAAAAGATGCTTCTCTGGTTTGAAGTCAGCAATGTAATTCACACAGCGAGCATGACTCTTGGGGCAGCCGTGACCTCGTTTTGCTTTTCGGGTCACACTTTGGTCTCCAATCGAGGGACCTTAAGGACCCCACTTGCCCGTTTCCTTCCAGGAACACATGGACCAACCGCCAGACGCCGGCCAATCTGGCCCTTCCCTGGGATGCTGCTCCTTGGCCCAGTACTTCCTCCCAAGAAATTAACATCTTGAGACCACATTTCTCCCTGGAGCAGGTACTTTAAGAAAAAGGAAAAGAATAAGAAATCGCTGATATTCGTGAATAGGTTCTTTCTTGTCCTGGTAGAGACTCAGTAACTGTGTCAAGTCTTCCCCACTGCCACTAAGCAGAGGCCCTGGGTAAGAAACTGAAGTCTAAACTGAGACGACTCAGTGGCCTTTTTCCAGAAAGTACCCGGTGCTCTTGGCTTTGGCCGCTGCACAACCATGAGCAGGTCTTGTCTTTTGGGTCCCCGCAGAGTAAACCCGTTCTAGCCATGGGTAAAGAGGGAGGAAGGCAGGCAAGAAACCTGGGGTGGGTGAGGAGGAGAGAGGCCGAGCAGGGGAGTCGGCACTGAGAGAGACCTCCTGGGACAGACCCCTGCCACGTCCAGGCCAGTCCTGTCAACAAGAAGCGCTAGGAGACAAAGCTGCTGCAGGCCTGTGGGGCAGATCCCGGGGGGGGGGGGGGGCAGCGCTGGGATGTTGGTTCCCAGTGTCTGAGCACCTGGAAGACCAGATGGTTGGTGAGGCGAGTGTCAGTGGCCCTCAGGACACTGCCCAAGGGCGAGAATGAGCTTCACCAGACCCCTCACCTCCAGACTGCGGCCCCAAGGAAACAAAGCATCTGGGTAGAGCCAGGCGAGGACGGAGAGGAGCCAGGGACCAGGGAGCTTCTCAAAAGCTTGGAACCCACAGACTTCAGCTGGAGAGATCTGAGGCAGTTGGCTGGATTTGGTCACTAGCATATTTTACGCAGCCAATTTCTCTGGGAGTCTGGCGGCCAAAACCTCCCCATGGAGCACCAAGAGCACACGGCCCTCCCAGGGGCATGTCTGCGGGGTAACAGGCCAGGCTGCGTGTTCTGGGAGGACTGCATCTCTCTGTCTCTCCTGTTTCTTCATGGCCAATTCCAGGCAGGGGGCCAAATGGTGGCTGCTTTGTGTTTTGATTTTTTTTTTTTTTTTTCTTTTTGGTTTCAGTCTATGAGAGGCTTGGGTTCCCAAGGATGCTGAGTCATCCCTGGCTGCTGGCACGTCAGCTCTGCAGTTCTGACCAGCTGCACCAGCTCCGCGGCTCACACCAAGCCAGCGTCTTTGGCCATGCTGTAGAAGATACCTTTCTGCTGCAGGAGGTCGGAGGGGGAGCCGCACTCCCGGATCTCGCCTTTGTCCAGGACGATCACCCTGCAACGGAGAAGATGCAGACTTGAGGGGTAGGCAAGGGGCTGGCACCTCACGCCCCAAGGGCCCACCTGGGCAAGTCCCTGCTTTGGGTCAGGCCCGTAACACCCTCTGCCTGGACTGTCCTTCCAAGGGGCTGCCCATCCTCAGTCCCAGTTCTCGTCAATGTCAGTGTCCTGCAGTGCAGCCCCAGAACTGTCTATCATCTTTCATACTTCCTTCCTGGCACAATGCGTTTTTATTTGTCACTGTGTTTATCGTCTGTCTCCTCACTCAGCCCTCAACTCATCTATAAGGTCCCTTAGGCAGGCTCCTAGTCTGACAGCTCGCCACTGTGTCCCCAGGCCTGGAGCAGAGCTAGGAATGTGGCAGACACTCCACACAGATGTGTTGGTTGAAACATGAGTGCGTGGTGTCAGAAATACCTGGTACTACCTGGGACAAAGAGAGCTTCCACTAGCTGGGACTGTCACGAGGCATTAGGACAGTGTTGAGTGAATGAGGGGACCCCCAAGGCCCGGAGGCCTTCTGTGCCAGGGGCGTCACCTCGTGTAGTCCATGATGGTGTTGAGCCGGTGAGCGATGGTGAGGACGGTACAGTCATCAAACTGCGTGCGGATGGTGGACTGAATGAGGGCGTCCGTTTCCAGGTCCACGGCCGCTGTGGCCTCATCCAACACGAGGATCTTTGTCTTCCGCAGCAGGGCCCGGGCCAGGCACACAAGTTGGCGCTGCCCGACGCTGACCAGAAGGGAAAGACCAGGAGGCAGCGTCAAAACCACCCCTTCCTGACCTGAGAGCAGGGAGCAGAGCACTCTGCGCCCCACATCCGTGCCCTCGGCAGACATCACTAATCCCTCAGCCCGGTCTTCCCGCTGAGCTAGAAGCAGGCTCAGGTTCATTCTCAACGCAGGGCTCACAGGTAATGTCCAAAATATGTGACCAATTCAGCATAAGTAGTGACAGTTTGCAAAAATGACCCCATAGCCATGTCTTCTGGAGAGCCCTCACAGTGGACTCTGGACTCAATCACACGCCTTGCTTTGGCCAGTGGGATGCTGGCAAACAGAAGGCCAGAACTGGCTTGAAGTGGGTTTGCTCTCTCTGGCACCTCTGTCATCACCACGACGACACGCCTGGGCTGACCTGCTGGAGGAGGGACACGTGGAGCAGACCCTAATTGCCCCAGTAGAGGCCAATGAGATCAGCCTACAGCCCCCACCCACTTGAGTGAGCCAAGACTGACCGCCCCAGCATGGGAGGGGTCAGGCTCCTGTTGAACACACCTGAGGCCTGATGGTTGGTTGTCATGGTGATTGATAAAGGAACTAGGGCAGGACTGGGAGGATCCCTGCTGCACCAGGCATTAACAAACACTTCAGCTGCTGGATGACAGGTGGACCCTGGGAGCTAGAGAGAAGGGCCAAGGCGGCTGGGGCAGTGGGTTGGGACGCGAGAGCTCAGAGCAGTGCTATTTACTGACAGGAAGAGGAGCCTTTCAAAAGTTTCACACCTGACAGCCACTCTCCTGAATGGACCTGGTGTAAGAAAGGAGGTGTGCTGGCTGTCCCAGTTACACCTCACGGTGAAAAGAGCCTGGACTGAAACCCATATTAGACATGGAAACGGAGGCCCCAAGAGGTTAGAGACAAACAAACAGCTCATCGGGCAGAGCTTGGCCTCAAACCCAGGTCTGACACAGACACAAAAGAACAAAATCTTTAACCATCCTGAGTGAGGTGGAACCGAGGGGACTTCGACCGGGCGCCACACCCCCCCCAACCTTCCTCAGGTCCCCCCCACCCTGCCTACCTCAGGTTCTCCCCGCCTTCCGCGCACTCGTGGTTTAGCTTATCGGGAAGGGCTGACACGAAGCCCTTCAGGTGGGCCAGCTCCAGGGATGTCCAGACCTCTTCATCTGAGTACTGGCTGAAAGGGTCCAAGTTCATGCGGAGGGAACCCGAAAATAAAACGGGGTCCTGTTGGGAGGGAAGACGGCAGACGGTGAGGCAGAGGCCGCGGTGGACATGGGTGGGGCAGAGAGGTGGGATGTAAAATGTTCACGCCAGAATTGTTCAAAAGGGGGTTTCAGAGTTCCTCAGAATCATCATTTCTGAACTGTTAGTCATAGGGAAAAAAGTCTGGAGAACGTTGGGGTAAGTGACACAAAATAGATTTCTTTCTTAAGACTTCCCAGAGCCTTCAGTATGCAAATGTGTTGGGAGCCTTCTGGAAGGGAGATGCCACAAGGGCAATTCTTAACTGCAAGGTACTGTGGATTCCTCCCCGTCTCCTGCCTCCAAATTAGAATCTTAGAAGAAATTTTAGGCAAAACAACACTAACTAAAAGGAAACATGTTAAGGAATCACTACCTACAGGAATTAGTCTAGAAAATTTGTATTTCTCACCTAGCTCTTGGCAGAGGTAGTAAGATTCCTGTCTTACCAACAGCCGTGGGAGAAGCCAGTGTTAGATGCTCAGGAGGCTGCCTCCTGGGTGGCAGAGTGATGGAGTGCATGATACCTGCTTAATTCCCACTGTTATTTATATTCTAAGAGGTCAGTGGAGAAGAAACAGAGCCTAATTTCAGTAAAAAATAACAAAGTAGGAGCAAATGTACATTTGTCTTGAAAACACGTGTGCTTCGCGTTCAGTGTGCCCAGCTCCCCCCCGTCGGCCCCACCCCGGCCCCACCTGGGGGATGATGGTGATCTTGAAGCGGAGGTCGTGCAGGCCGATCCTGGCGATGTTGACGTTGTCAATGATGATCTCTCCTTCTGCAGACTCGTTGATCCGAAACAAGCCCAGGGTCAGGGATGACTTCCCGGCTCCCGTCCGCCCCACGATGCCAACCTGTGGGGCAGGAAGAGCCTGGGGTGAGGTGGCAGTGCTGGTATCTGGGGTGACCTCCTGCGCCACAGGCCCTTGTTTTAAGTACCTGCCTGGAGCAGTTCAGTCATCTGGTCAACCCACCTCCTACCACAGCAGCTGCCCAGAGACACTCCTATAAGGGCCGTTTGGCCAAGGGTCAAGAAGGACTCCCTTCTCTTTGCTGGCTCTTTTTTATAAGTTAGTTATTTTCAACTCAAGACAATATTAAGTAATAATCAGGTATTTCCCTCTCACTGTTTTTCAGTCCTTTGATGGTTAGGTCCAAGCAAATCCTCTTCCCATCCCAAATGAGTGAGCAAAAAGAGGTTATGGATGGGACCTTGTCTCCACTTATCCC
The DNA here is from genome assembly GCF_048773025.1 of Camelus bactrianus. Classification (NCBI taxonomy): domain Eukaryota; kingdom Metazoa; phylum Chordata; class Mammalia; order Artiodactyla; family Camelidae; genus Camelus; species Camelus bactrianus. The sequence continues at coordinate 22,771,485 of NC_133556.1, forward strand.
CTCTTGAGGAAGCCAAGCTCCCCCGTGCGTGGCCAAGGACTGGTGGCACTGACTGACACCCAGCTACAGCGCTCCCCTTCTCCTCTGGGCTCTGGGGAGGCAGGCTTCTTCCCCCCTCTGACAGCGACCTCACAGAGCAGAGTCTCACGACTTGACCTAAGCCATAAAGCCTCAGTGAGAACACCGCCCACTCTGTTCTTCCCCTTGTAAGTTAGAGCAATTCTCTCATGGGAACATTCTGAGCCTTGCAGTAAAAAGTTAAACAAATCCGTATGTTCAGAGATGAAAGGAACATTTTTCCCCTGGCAAATGGCCAGGAAGACCCTTGGTCTGATTCCTGAGGAGGGTTGGAGGGTCTCAGAGCAAAGACGTCTTCCAGGAACAGGGATACGTTCCAAAATTCTGCCAGTTTCACACGGCCCTTGAGCCACCACTAGTGCTGCCGCCGCCTTTCTGTCCTAGGGATCGCCAACCCGAACGCCTGTGGGGCTAAGTGGGCCCACGAATGGGGCAGGGAGCGACCGAGCGAACTGGGAGGCTCCTGTCTCCTCTAGGAAGACCCAGCGCTGCTAGGTGTTCTCATCTTTTAAGAAAAAGAAAATGTATTTTCACATAAAACATTCCAGATTTTTCAATATTTGCAAATGACTCAGGTTTTTTTTTTCGAAACATATCTACTGTGGGCCTCATTTGTCCCTTGGGCTACCAGTCTGCAACCCTGTTGGGACACTCTCTGCGCATCTTTTACTTCCACAAGCCTCTCCCAAAAAGAACACTCCTCCCCTTGGTTTGGGGCAGGGGCAGACTGGGGAAACGAGGAAGCTGGTTTCATCCGCCCAGTTGTAACCTATGCCCGGCTGTGAACAGGTGGCGGAAAAGATGCACCCACCTTTTCCCCTCCTTCGATGGTGACGTTGATGTGCTTCAGAACCAAGTCCAGGTCCTCTCGGTAACGCAGGCCGTAGTCCCGGAATTCCACTCGGCCCACCTGGGGCCAGGCGCTGGGTGGAGCCATCTCCGGGATTTGCCAGGGAGCCTGCGATCACAGGGGATGGTGAGGTGGGAGGTAAGGATGTGAAGTCCTTCTCACGTGCCCCAGGGCTCTGTGTGAGCGGTCCTCAGGACTCCTCTGACCTCATGGCCCTCTTTCTTGCTCACTCTGCTACGACTTCTGCACACATCCTGCTCCTGGGTGTTTGCACTTGCAGAGTCCTCTGCTTGGAAGGCTCTTCCCCAGACTACCCTCTCAGCCTGCTCCCTCCCTCCTCTGCTGCAAATCTCAGGTCAGTGTGTCCTCCCTCCTGGCCAGATGCCCCTCCATGCCCTCCCCTGCTCCACTCTCCTTCAGAGCACTCACCACCTCCTAGCATTTTAAGTATGTATGTATTTGTTTATGCTGTCACCCACGCCAGTTGCAACATCCACTCTATGAGATAGGATCTCTTTGCTCACTTCTACATCCCAGGGCCTAGAGCAATAGTAGGTGCTCAAAAGATACTGACTGACTGAATCAGTGAATGAACTGTTTTCTCTAGATAAAACACAAAGGTACAGGTGAGCTGTTCCGACGGCTGCCAGGTCTGGAGGGCAACAGTAAAAGCAGCAGCTAATACTTAAAAATCATTCTATCACGTTACCTCATCTAATCCTCACTATAATCCCATGAGTTGGGTTCCTTCTTATCTCCAGTTTACACATGAGGAAACAAACACAGAGAGGGAAAGTAACTTGCTTGGGGTCACACAGCCCCTAGTTCTGAAAAGCTGCTTAGTACAGCTCATCATTTCTGAGGTCTACAACTGGATATGTTCTGGGACAGGCTCAGGGCCATCTTTGTGGAAAGAGAGGAATGGAGAGAACAATAAAATAGGACTTTTATTTTGATTTATTTTTTCTCCACCATAAACTTCTTAATTTTCCTCTGTTACAATGAACATATTTCCCTTTTATAATTTATGTATATAAATGAAGGGGACATGCTGCAAGAACACAGAGGGGGCTGGAGAGAAGTGGGTGGAACTTTCTAACTATAAATATGTATATTATATAAACATAAGCAAATACATATTTTTTAATAGTGGTAGCACTCTTGGTGATCCTTGTAATTTTCCAATATGCTCTTATTCTAAAAGTATGAGAATAAATAATTAAAAGTTGTAAAAACAAGCAAAATGTTTTAAAAAATAAATTGAATATTACATTTTAAATGGGTGAACTGCATGATATGTGAATTACATCTCAATAAATATTACAAAAAAGTAGATAAAAATCAATGCAGGGTGGGAAACTCCTGGTGTAATGTGCTCTTATGTCTACAGGGGGCGCTCACACCATTCTGACTAACGCTCTCTGATGACGTGAGATCTGGTTCACCCATCAACACATCATAGGACCTGGCATAGTTCACTTCTGTAAATCCTCAAGACAGAGTGTAGCCGGGGTCACCTTGGTCTCATTCCCAAGAGGTATTTCCTTGGAAGGCAGAAAGACATAAACTCAAATCCTGGGTCTGCCATTTACTAGCCAAGTGATCTCAGGCAAGTAACTTAACCTCTCTGTCTGTTTCCTCACATGTAAAATAGGGATAATAATAGAATGTGAGTTATAAGACTGTGTAAAGAACAAATGAATTATTCTATACAAAATGTTTAGTACAGAGCCTGACAGCCCACAAGGGCATACTATGTACCCCTGTTATTATCAGTGGTGGTAGGGGGATGGGGGGATGGTTGTAGCAATAATGCCTGGAGATACCATCAGTATTATCACTACTATTGCTATTAGGAGATGGTGTGCAGGCAGAATAAGGCAGTTTTTATGGACAATGTGGCACCAAAGTCTGGAGACTTGGGTCCCATTCCCAGCTGTCCTACTGACCACATGTGACCTTAGCTCAGTCATTGTCCCTCCCTAGGTGCCCATTTCCTCCATCTATGAAATGGGGACTTAGGTTAAGTAATTGCAGGGTTTCCCAAACTTTCGTCAATTCCTTAGCAGTATCATGATTTTTGTAATATCCATGTACTGATTCTCTTGTTACTGACTTTTAATACTTTTAAGCAATTCCTTTGTATTTAATTTTTAGACTTAAAGAGGAAACTTGTATCATTCATTTTGCATAAGAGAAGCCCTCATCAAAATACATAACAAACAACAGAAGGTTATTTTTTGTCAGATAGAGGTTGCCTATTGAAGGCACACATGGTACAGCTCAGGGGATTCTTTTGGGTAAAGCCACACGGAAGATCAAGGGCAAAAGGTCAGGCCAGGGACCTGCCTTACCTCCTTCTCAGTTTCTGAATACTCCTTGAGTCGCTCCACAGCCACAATGTTGGTCTCCATCTCGGACGACATCCGAACGAGCCAGTTCAAGTATGCGGTGACCTGTGAGTGGAAGAGTCACATGGAGCTTCTAGAGTGAGCATGATTTATTGCATTTCATGGAATCATTATGGATTATGAAATATTTCAGGTAAGAAAGATGTAGAAAACAGCAACCTCACATACAGCCATCAGAGAGACTTACTACACTGCATGTCTTAAGCAAGTGCCACATTTCAAAATAATCTGCAGGCCACTAAAGTATTCAGAAAGGAAACAAGATGATATTTTGAACTAGATAATAGGAAAAAATCCACAATGTATCAAAATCTGGGAGATTCAGCTAAAGCAGTGCTTTGAGGGAAATTTATAGCACTAAAAATGCATTTCTCTTGTAGCTGGAGGCATCCTCTCAGGCTACGAAGGACTTTCCTTGGCTGATGGGGGGATCCTGGCTGCATGTCTAATTTCTCACTGCTCCAGTCATCACTGGGCTCGAAGACCTGCTCCTCAAACTTCACCTGGCCCCTTTCCTCTCCCTGTCACTTCCTCAGGGACCCAAAACAAAGGGTCCAAGAATGTGACAACTGGCTCCCCATCAAGAGAACTGGAAAACCCAGCTGAAAGCGCCCCCCCTTACCTGCAGTGAGTAGGACACCGAGAGGCCCACCAAGCCAGCACTGAGGCTGTGCCGGGAGATCACGGCGAACAGGGCGGCAAACAGGACGATACAGTTGCCCACATACTCCAGCCGCACGGCCAGCCACCTGTGTGGAGACACGGGCAGATGGACAGACACATGCCCAGTGTCAGCATCTTGGAAACTTGGTTTCCAGCTCAAAGTGGGGCGCTTTGCTAACTGAAATAATTCCCTGATATCTCCCGTCAGGGGCCTTCTCTGTCCTGCTCAGGGGGCATGGGGAAAGAGGGCTGAAGGGACACAATTTCAGGAATTCTCATTAATCCGGCATCCCCAAGGGACTAAAACAGAGTTCTCCAGAAGTGACCTTCCCAGAAAGCTGAAGCCTGCCATTTGAAGAACCATTTTTTCCCCTCACTGAAACCTTTAAAATATACCCATGTGTGCATTAAAAAAAAAAAAAAAAAAAAGATGTCCTGGAAAATTCCTAAATATTAAGAAGTCATCAACTGTAAGAAGCACCACTGACTTAAAAGAACCTTCTCTTGGCAGGAGAGGGGGAAGGGGAGTGAGAAATAAACCACCATTTTCAACGTAGTTAAGGGTTCCCAGATGCAGACCACCCTCATTTTAGAAATGTTAAAATGTTTTAAGTTATAAACATTTTTTTAAAATTGGTTTAAAGCTAACTTTTGTAAGATATCACATAGCATTAGGAATATTGTTTTACTGTTTCAAAATGTAAGCCATTCTAGGAAGCCAAGTATTATCAATCTTTTTTCCACTAGCGCCCTTAAGATCCATGTGACTGGTCTTCAGGACATGAGCTGCTCCCAGACACCAGCTTTTGACAAATGCCTTAAAAATTCTGCAGAAGGCAGGATCTCTCCACCCAGCCTTACACTTGTTGGGGTTACACTGTGCATGATGGGTGGATAATTGGTTCTGATGGGTCACTTCCAGGGTGCTGTTACCCCTTCCCAGAATTTTCTATCCCACCCCTCAAAAATTATATATCAGGATGTAAGCAAGTGAGGAGGATACTTTTCTAAATTCAATAAATAATTACCAACTTTTATCCCCTTTTTTGATTGATGCTCTTCAGCCATTCTTGAACCCCCAAATGGCAGTTTTGCATGGTTCAACCCAGTATTAGTAAATTGCTTCCACTACTCATCACACAGGGGTGGTGCGATGCGAAGCTCGGCACAGAAACACCCAACAGCCCAGTCCGCCAGGCCTGATGATCTTGTATCAAAGCTGAAGGATGGTATTTTCTGACTCTGGAGGAACTGCTTGTCCCTGCACTTCAATGCCCCTGGAGCTGTGTGCTGACTGTGCTTCCATCTGCTTTTAATGGTTACTTTGTCCTTTCCTCTCACCGAGTCTCACCGTCCTTCCCCAGAGGCCTCCGCTTGGCTGCACACCCTCCTCCAGGATGGGAGGCCTCCCTTCACCCCGCCCTGCCCCGCCCCCGGCCCCGCGTGCTCACCTGTTGGCCACTATGCTGGGGTAATAGGCCTTCTGGTTCTCGTCCACCTTCAGGTCACTCTGGCGGATGAAGCGCTCCTGCTCCTCAAAAGCGCGGATGACGCTGACCCCCAGCAAGGTCTCATTGAAGTGGGAATAGACTGGGGAGCGGCTGACCGACTCCAGGCGCTTCAGCTGCCGGGAGGAGGCCACGTAGAACCTCTGCAGGGGAAGAACGGATGCGGAGTTGGCGAGGGTCCCTCATCCCACCCTTTCCGGGGCTGCGCTGGAGAAAGTCCGGACGTAACCGAGGTCCGGGGAAAAAATGTTGGAGCTGGGCTGCTCTTAGGGGGTGTCCCGGCTCACCTGGTGAACCGCAGGCACGCGCCCACAACAATAACGACGGCGGCGGTGATGATAATAATAGCTGACACTCAAGTAGAGCCCTTCATCCTAGCACAGTCTCAAGTGCTTTCACATGTATCAGTTCATTTAATCCTCACCAAAAACCTGAGAAGTGCTCATTCCTATTTCACAATGAATAAACTAAGGCTAACCTCTTTCCTAAGGTCACATGGCTAGGTAGAGGCAGAGCTGGGATTCGAACCCCAACAGGCAGGCCACAGAGTGCTAACCTCTGCACCTATGGGCTAACGGACCCGGCAGTGTGGTTTTAAGCACAGGTTTTGAGGACACCCAGACCTCAGCTCAATCCCTGACTCTGCCTGCCCCTGTGGACAGAGACCACATCTGTTCTGCTCTGGCCCTAACCCAGGCATTCAGCTTGTTAGAGATGGAACAAAAGCGAGCCGCCCGCTGGAAGCTTCAAGGAGCCATGATGGGCTGGGCTGGTAATCTGAAGACACCTCAGTGTCTCGGCCTCAGTTTCCTCATCTGTACAAAAAGACCTGCCAAAACGGAGGTTCCCTAATCCACACGTGAAGATGTAACATATCTGCAATTGCGTTATCAACAGCAGAGCTGGACAAGTGAACACAGGATGCTCAGGAACACAACCTCCCTGGACCTGCCCTGCGCTGGGTGCCCTGGGCCATTTCCATGGAGAGCACTAATAGAATGGGTGGCTCTTAATGGGGCCTCCAAGGTCAGCAACTTCTTTCTGGGCAGCAGCTCACACAGTAATTTGAGCCACAAGTTGGGCAGTCTCCTGGGACCCCCAGAAACTCGGAAAACTAACCCAGGCAGTCTCAGAACAGTGGTTCTGCCAATCCCTGCACATGCTCAGAGGACATCTCTTCTCCAGCGGCTCCCACCGCCTTGAACGAAATCCAGGCCTCTTGGCCGGGCTTAAGGCCCCGTGGCATCCGTCCTCATCACCCTCTCCTGGGATCACCTCCACTCACTGGCTTGCTTTCATCCTGGATGGAAACTGTTCCAAAATGTTTTACCTGCTCAATTTATTCCACTTGTCATGTCCTCAGAATTTTTATTTCCCGTGAAAAGCTAACCTAAGACTTATTTTTGTTAAGGAATAATCTGATTGAAAAAAAAAATTATTACCTTTCCTTTGAAACTCTATTCCAGGAGACATACTCCACCCCATGGACTTACCTTACTCTTCCAGAGACCAAGGCAGTGCTTGGTGCTCATGAGTAAAAAAAAAACTGCTCGACAAACACCTGCCTGTGTCAGGCAGCAGGCTCAGAGCTTAGATGCTAAGATGTGTGGCCGGATGATTTTCAGATGCCAAACAATTCCATGGGCAGAAGTGCCTTCTTCCAGCCACGTAGAAGCCCTACCAGAATTCCCCATCATCTTACCTCTTACATTCCTTTCTCTAAAAATGACTTGCTTTTAAGTTACAACAGTTAAGTAATGTTTCCATTTTTTAAAATTTTGGAGTGTTATAGATAAGATTAGATAAACATTAAGTCCATGATCCTGAGACAAGCACTATTCAGATTTCAGTGTATATAACCTTTTAGATCTTTCCCTGAGGTGGGTGAGGAATATATACCTTTACAGACACACATCCTTAAAAGCTACTTTTTGAGATGTACCTCCACTGGAAAGTACACTAAATCTTTACAGCTTGATGAATTTCACATTAATCTACGCCTGCATACCCACTACCTGATCAAAATCTAGAATATTTTCAGCAGCCCAGAAAATTCTCTTTTGTTCTCACACAGTCAATACCCCTTAGAGCTACGATTCTGACTTCTATCACTATGTCCTCTCGCCTGTTTTTCAACTTCATAAAAACAGAAACACAGGAGAGGGTGTGGAGAAAAGGGAACCCACCTACATTGTTGGTGGGAATGCAAATTGGGGCAGCCGCTATGGAAAACAGTACAGCGTTTCCTTAAAAAACTAAAAATAGAGTTACCCTATGATCCAGCAATTCTACTCCTGATCATATATCTGGAAGAGATAGAAACTCTAATTCAAAAAGACACCTGCACCCCAATGTTCATAGCAGCACAATTTACAAGAGTCAAGACATGGAAGCAACCTAAATGAGCTTCGATAGATGACTGTATAAAGAAGATGTGGTATATATATATGCAATGGAATACTACTCAGCCATAAAAAAGAATGAAATAATGCTATTTGTAGCAACATGGATGGACCTGGAGATTATCATACTAAGTCAGACAGAGAAAGACAAATATATGATATCACTTATATGTGGAATCTAAAATATGATACAAATGAACTTATTTATAAAATAGAAATAGACACACAGATGTAGAAAACAAACTTATGGTTACCAAAGGAGAAAGGGGGGGAGGGATAAATGAGGAGTTTGGGGTCAACAGATACACACTACTATATATAAAACAGATAAACAACAAGGACCTAGCGTGTAGCACAGGGAACTGTATTCAATATCTTCTAATAAACCATAATGGAAAGGAATCTGAAAAAGGATATATATGTGTGTGTGTGTCTATATATACATATATATAATTGAATCACTATGCTGAACCCCTGAAACTAACACAACATTGTAAATCAACTACACTTCAATAAAAAATAAAATTATATTAATTAATTCTTCAATCCTAAAACAAAATAAAACAAACAAAAACCAACAACAACAACAAAAAACAAAAACCAAACCAGAACCACACATGTGGACTCTTGTGTCTGGCTTCTTTTGATCAATACAGTATATGTGAGATTCACCTTTGTTGCGTTATCAGTAGTTCATTTCATTTTACTGCTGAGTTATTGTGTAAATACACAATGTATGTGTCCGTCCTCCTGTAATGGACCTTCGGGGATATTATGAATCAAGATGCCAAGAACACTCTAGCACTTTCTTTTCTTTTTTCTTTTTTGGCTTGATCTCTCATTACTTTTGCATAAACACTGAGGAATGAGACTTCTGGGTTATAGGACAAGTGTATATTTAGTTAAAAGCCATTAAAAAAATAAATTCTCCCATAACCTCAACCCTTAGAAAGGCAATGTTTTCATTTTTCTGCCTCCCTTTCCAGCTCTGCCCACACGCATTATGCATTTTGTCTTAGTTAGAATGACAGTGTCCCTACAACACAGTCCTTTGCTTGACTCATTTCCTTTGTTGTTTAAAAATAAAACTGCCAGTTTTGCAACAGTGTCTCAGTAATTATCCTGGTTGAAGGTACGTAACATTCCATCACAGGATCGCTCCATCGTGTGCTTAAGGTCCTGCTACTGGCAGATATCTAAGCTGCCACAAATGTTGCATTTGGCCTATTTTGTTCTTTTGGATTGGATCCTTCGGCAAACTTTCCAGCCAGGGTATGAACACAGATAACATTTTTGGCAAATGCAGCTGGATGACTTTCTCGAAAAGCTGGCACCAATTTAAAGAGAACACACTGAGGGGTCCGGGAACTGGACCTGCTCTGATTCCATCTGTCTGGTGTCATGCTCACCAATCTCTGGCCACAGTGTGGCGGGTTTGGGGGCTGGCTGACTGGACCCAGGCCTCCCGGAACCCACGTGAACCGGCCACACACACAAACCGGTGCGGTTTGACGTACGGAGCACCTTGTGCTTCCTCACTCTTATTTTGTGCTGCAGTCCTTACGCTCCAGTCTAAAGAGACGTCCCCCGCTGGCAATCCTGATGTAGTAACCGTTCGGGGACAGGGACGGGCTGTGTGGCACCGAGTTACCAGCATGAGCTTTGGGATCAGACGCAAGCTCACATTCCTAGCTCTGCCCCTCGGGCCTCCACATGCTCATCTGTCAACCTGGAAGCACCCCAGCTGATGATGACTCAGCTATCATATGCTCCCTCACCCTGTTCCCCTTCCTCAATCTTAATTTCCTGAAACACAGATGTGTTGGCTAGAGCTCCTACAGCCATCCTGGACCATGAGACCAACTTAAGAATGGAAAGCAAAGATGGCAAAACAAGAGCAACAACGAAAACCCAGTGAAAGAGTCTGGGATGTTAACAAACCCATGGCGCTCCCATATCCGCCCTGAATAGCCCACCTCGAGATTTCTAATACGAGGGAGAAAAGTGTCTTATTTAAGCTGTTATTCATGTCTCTGTTATCTGCCAGGGAACTGAGGACCTAAAGAATTTCAAGCTTAAAGAAATTTTAATAAAGATGTCTGTATGGCTATAGCTTATTTTCTTTTATAATTTACAGCTGGAAAAGACAAAAAAACAAGCAAATCCTTATTATTAGGGAAAAAGGACCTGTGGTTATTGCAAACTAAAAGCAGTCAACCCAGGTATTCAAAACTGACAGAAGCAAATCTAACCCTCCTCCAGCACATCCTCAACATGGGAGCAGAACACACAGTAGGACTCAGACCCCAGGACCCCAGGGCCCTACCTCGTACCTGGACGAAGAAGTAGATGAGGCCCAGGGGCGGGATGACGACGGCGGCGATGGGCGTGGCCAGCAGGATGACGATGCAGGCGCCAATGACGTTGAACAGGGAGCCCATGAACATCTTGATGACCTGCGGGATCATCGAGTCCACCGTGTCCAGCTCCTTGGAGAAGCGGTTCACCAGGTTCCCACTGGGGGTCCGCTCGAAGAAGCTCATGGGCGACCGCAGGACGTTATGCAGTAGGTCCAGGTGCAGGCGGCGGGAGGCGAAGATGCCCCCGATGGACACCGCCATGGAGTAGCCGAACACCGAGATCCCTACAAGCACTCACGTTAAACTCCACCACGGGAGAGGGGCCAGGCTTGGGGCGGGGGCCAGTGGCCACGCAACCATGTGGACAAAGCAGCTTCTAATAATAACAATGGTGGCTGTTATTAATCGAGCACTTACCATGGGCAAAATACTACTAGCATTTTATGTGCATCTGATCCTGATGAGGACCCTGTGTAAGTTCTAGTGGTGCCATCTTACAGATAAGGAAACTGGAGCTCAGATGGGTGAATTCCTTTGCCCTCTATAGACCCGGCCGATCAGAAGCAGAGCTGCGGTTCCGATGCCAGCAGCCTGCTCCAGGGCCATGCTCTTGATCTGTATGCTGTCTCCTCTAGACCAGCAATGCAACCACAGAACTTTCTGTGATGATGCAAATGGTCTGCATCTGCACTGTCCAGTGTGGTACCAACTAGCTACCAGCATCCGTCACATGGCTGCTGCAAATGAATAACTGGTGTTTTAATTTTATTTAATTTCTAGGAACTGAAATTCAACTAGCCACATGTGGCCAGCAGTGACCACACTGAACAGCACAGCTCTAGAACAGACACTGCTGCTGTGTAAGCCCAGGTCAACATCACACCCTCTCTGTGCTCCACCTTCTCTACCACAATCCCTTGCCCTAGGAGGGGGTTTCAGGGACTGAGACATTTAAGAACCCCATGTCTGCTCTTCTGGTTTTTTCAAAGATCATGAGACATTTATAGCCCCTCCAAACAACCCAGATGAGGGCACCCTGATCTGTTCAGAGAGGTGATTCCACAGGAATGGAGAGGCTTCTATCCAAGTCTCCTTAAAGAAGGAAGCCAAGAGGTAGGGTCTAGAAGGATGGACTCTGGGGTTGGCACTGGTAGGCTCTGGAGCCAAATCCTGTCTCTGCCACCCACCAGCCATGGGACCTTTCACAAGTCACTTAATTCTCCCTGCACTCTGTTTCCTCAACTGTAAAATGGGGACAATGATACTTATCTTGCAGCACTGCTGAATGTAAAGGGTCTACCTGGCAATGTGCCTGGGGCACAGAAGTGCTCAAAAACATCAAATGTATACATTTCTTGTATACATACATGCATCATAAAAACATCATTTTTATGAGCACATAAACACATAGTTCATGTACCGTGCAGCACATTAGCTAAGAGGCTGGGCTCTGAGCCATAATGCCTTGACCACTGTGAGCTCTGCCATGTGTGACTTTGGGCAAATTACTTAACCCCTCTGGGCCTCAGTTTCTGCATCTCTAAAATGGGGAAAGTAGTATATTAGCTCCTACCTCCTAAGATTGCTGCAAAAGTCAGATAAATTAAAACACCTAAAAGTGTTTAAAATGGAACCACATCAAGTTAAGTGCTCAGTAAACATCAGCTATTCCTATGACCTTCACGGGACCACAGAAAGGGCGTAGAGCAGGACTTCTCAACCCCCTCACTGTTAACACTTGGGACTGGATAATCCTGTTGTGGAGGCTGTGCTGTGCACCTCAGGACGTTTCACAACATCCTCGGCCTATAGATGCCAGGAGCACCCACTCCCACTCTGAAGCTGTGGCAACTCCAAGTATCTCTAGATGTTGCTGATTGTCCTCTGGGAGACAACACTGCCTGCGTTGTGAGCCACTAGTATAAACTAACTCCCACCTTTAGACAGCAGGTAAAAGTCCACAAATAAGACTTCACAGAAGCTCCTTCACCCTGAGAGCAACAAGGGGCAAGGGCCCTTGCTCACCAATGCTCCATGTGGCCTCTGATTCTCAACTTTCCTCATCTGCAAAATGGGCACATTCTGCTCCCCTCCCCACTGTCTCCTAGGATCATATGAAACAAAGCATTCGAGAAACATTCCTACAAATATCTGAGTGTCTTACGTGACAGCTACTATTCATGGGAGTTTGGCTTGGTCTGTGAGTCTACAAAACCCTGACAAGTGGGGGGACCCAATTCTCTAACAAGACATGGATGTGGATCCAAGTGCCAACATCAGGAGGCAGTGGGGAGGCCCACCTTGTGAAATGCCCAGGGCTCCATAGACGCTCAGTCGGACTTTCGTGTGCTCCTGGGTCCCGTTGACGATGGGATCATCAGTCCAGAGACTGAGCCAATAGTTAGATGCCAGGGCAGCAACGTGGTTACACAGGAAAAGGAAGATGCTCAGAAAGGAGATGAAAAGTCCGATCGCCTTCATGTAGTCCCAGTACACGGAGAGCTTGACCTGAGACCAGGGAGAGAGGGCATCTTACAGAACGCACCCACCAGCCATGCCCATCCAAGGCCAGGAACTACAACAGCTCCTGTGCTCACACCTCCGATCCCTCCCCCTTAGTTACTCGGCAAAGGAGTCAGCAGCAAAGGCACAGCCTCTGCCTTCACAGAGCTTCCAGGTGAGGGGCGAGACAGGCTCAGCAAATCGTTGCCCAGAAAAATGCATAATCCCAGAGAAGGGCTGGTACAAAATGCGGCAACCTGACCTAACCCAGGGTGGGGAGGTATCAGGGTGAGGAGCTTCTTCCTGAGGAAGGCACATCAAGGAGTTACTGAGGCAGGTGAAAATGGAAAACGGGCACCCCAGTCGGAGGGACCAGCATGTGCAAAGGATTCAAGGTAGGAGGGAGCCTGAAAGATGGCAGGGGTAGCTGGAGCAAGTTGAGGCTGGAGAATGGGTAGCAGCCAGACCACACAGGGCCTGGGAGATCCTGTCCAGGATTTCAATCTTTACGCCAGGACCATCAGAAAGCCATCAAACAGTCTGAAGAAAATGGGAAGGTGGGACATGTTGCCTAGCAACCAAGACCAAGTGTCACGTCTACCCCACGTCCTCTGATCACGCAATACGCCACTGCAACTGGCTTCTCAGTGTTTTGTGCCTGCTCAGCCTGTATGAAGTGATAGTCGGGGGCTTCTTTCATCCCTGTATTTCCCGTGGAGCCCAGCATGGGGGCTCCATCATTACGTGCAGCCGCGTGAAGGGTGGCTGAACACCAGAGACGGGGGCAATGTGCTTCTCGTCAGCCCCACGCCCACCCGTTAGGCATGGTTACAGCAAACTCCAGGCATCTTTCCCTGTGTGTGCTCCCTGTCACGTCAAGCCTCTCATGCTGCATTTTGGATTATAAACATCATCAGAGTTGCAGTCTGGCTGAAAGGAAGCAGGTGGAAGACCGGAGGTTCTTTTTCAAGTCTCTGTTCTTCAAATTGGAATACTGGAGAGGGGGTGTCAGAATAAAGAGCGTGCCTGTTTCACCATCTGGCTTCATCACGCAGCCGAGCTGCCTGCTGACCCTGGAGTTCCTCTGCAGGACTTGGGACTCCTCTTCCTGAGCAGACGAACAAGGTGGGTGTGGAGTCAGAAGTGATCAGGGTGGACTGAGCCCAGCTCCGCTCCTGTTCGGACTTTGGCAAGTTATAAGCCCCCCAGGTCTTGGTTTTGGTATGGTGAATGGGCAGGACCCATCTGCTCTGGGTGGTTGTGGGGCTTAAGTAAGGCCCTTCCCTCTCAAGTCATTTCTCTGGCTCCCTGGAAGGTCAGTGAGAGCAAGGGAGGGGGACACGCTATAGCCACCTCTGTCCCTGGCCCCGGGTGTGACCAACATGAGTGAAGAAGCAGGAAACAGAGGGCCTAGGAGATGCTGGATGAACTCAGGTAGGTCTGAGAGAACAGTGCCCTGACTTTGCCTGTTTCCCTTATCATTTTCCTGGAAAAATTACTTTGTTTTTCCTTATCTGTGTACTTATTTTTTTTACTTATTTTAAAAACTTCCATCCCCTATTTTTTTTTAAATATACCATTTTATTTTAAAAAATAAACTCTGGAATACTACCATAAACAGGAAATTACTGACACTCGCCCAAACTAGATGATCGTAAAAAAACATGATAAAACAAGAGCCTGAAACCTGCTCTCCTTGTTACAAAGAGAAGTTCCTGCCTGTTAGTACTATAGACTGAATATTTGTGTCTCCTCCCAAATTTTGAGTTGAAGTCCTACCCCTGTAATGTGACAATATCTGAGGTGGGGCCTCTGATAGGTGATTTGGTCACGAGGGTGGAGCCTCCGTAAATGGGACTGGTGCCCTCATGAGGGACCCCAGAGAGCTCTCTCACCCCTTCTGTCATGTGAGGACACAGGGAGAGGAGGGCTGTCTGTGAACCATGAAGATCTCACCAGCATGATTCTGCAGGCGCCTTGATCCTGGACTTGCCAGCATCCAGAACTATAAGCAATAAATGTAAGTTGCTTCTAAGCCACTCCCTCTGTGGTTGTCTGTTACAGCAGCCGAAACAGACTAAGACAGTTAGGGATTAAAGGCAAGCTAGCCCCAGCTGAGACTTTCTCACTAATGTACCAGGCACAACTCAGAGATACTGTGGGTAGGGTTCCGGACCACCACCACCAGGCGAATACTGCATTAAGGTGAGTCACACATATTTTTTGGTTTCCCAGGGCATATAAAAGTTATGTTACACTATACAGTAGACTATTAAGTGTGCAACAGCATTATGTCTAAAAAAACCAAAGCACACACCTTAATTTAAAAAATACTTCATTGCTAAAGAATGCTAACCACCATTTGAGACTTCAGTGAGTCACAGTAGTAACATCAAAGATCACAGATGACAAATATAACAACAATAAAAAAGACTGAAATATTGCAAGAACCTCCAAAACGTGACTCAGAGACACCAAGTGAGCAAATGAAAAGCTGTTGGAAAAGTGGTGCCAATGTTCAATGCAGGGTGGCTGTAAACCTTCAATTTGTAAAACAAAACCGCGTTATCTGCTAAGTGCAATAAAACAAAGCGCAATAAAACGAGGTCTGCCTGTGGTCACAAAGGCAAAAAAGAGAAATTAAAAAGGCAATGTAAAACAATTTTTTCTGACCACGTAATTAATGTTCTTCTGTGCTGAGTCTGTGACGACCTGAAACCATCTCACATACAACTGGACCCCGTGAGGTGGGAAGCCCTGGTTTAAAGCATCCAGGGCACCTACGGCTAACATGAGCCCCAGCTGCTCAAAGGAGGCGGCGGTCAGGAGAGCAGAGGCCACAGACGCCAGCCCTGGAGTCTGACGGCCGGGTTCCAACCCCAGGGCTGCCGCTCACCAGCTGCGCCCGGGGCAAGTCATTCGGGCCCTCCGGCCTGGTTTCTGGCACTTAAAACAGTACCTTTAGTGGCTCTGTTGGGGGAAGACATGAGCTAAGATGCACAAAGTACTCTGCACGGGCCTGGTACCCAGGGATGCCCAGCCGTGGCCCTCACCTGCCCTGTCTGAGCCTTGTCTGCCTCCATCAGCTTCCAGGTCTCCTCCTTGGCCCCGGCCTTCTGCAGCTCGGCGGTGCTGTTGTGGTGCCGGCCGACATCACCGCTGTAGGAGGAGGAGTTGCTGAGCTGTCTGGGGAAGCAAGGCACACGGGTGTTAGCTGGATGGAAGCCTCAGGCGGGGTCGGCAGCCCCTAAAGACCAAATTAGTTCACTCTTGACTTTACCCAGGCGGTCCAGAGAGGGGAAGGGTCTTGGCCCAGAGCCCCATGGAGGAACTGTTCCTTTATGCAGACTCTACTCAAAAACCTTTTTTGGCCCCACCAGTGCTCATTAGATTTATGCAGATCATGACAGATTATCACCCAGAGCTCTGTCCTCCCTGGGGCCGTCCCTTTCCCTGGGGAGAAGATGCGTGGGGAATGACATGGGGGACAGGTGTGTGTGCACAGGAACAGCCCCTCTCTCACACAGCTCAGACCCACACGAACGCAGGGATGGGGTACGACTTCCACCTTGGTCATCGACTCTCTCTACTGCCTTCGTGGTTTGAACACCTCGAGGAAGCAAGCGTGGAGGTGGAGGGAGGTCCAGGGAGCTGGGAACTGAGGGCAGCGTCCAGGATGTGGCCAGTTAGGAACCGAGGAACTGAGTCCTGCCAACAGCCATGTGACCTTAGATGCGGATCCTTCTCCAGCCAGACCTTCAGATGAAACCCCAGCCTGGCTGACGCCTTGGTGACAGCTTGTGGGAGACCCTGAGCAGAGGATCCAGCTAAGCTGTGCCCGGACACACAGAAACTACATGTCCTGTATGTTTCTGCTCAGTCCACCTTGCCTCTCTCCTGCAAGCATCCCACGGTCACCTGCCTCCTCTCAGCTAATCCTGAGACTGATTATGCTGGCTGCCTGCCCAAACCACAGGAGTGCTTCCTTGACCCCTGCGTGACTCTGGGTGAGGCGCCTTTCTAAGCACTTACACTTACACTTAAACACACACACACACACGCCGCATTCACCACCTTGACAGGTGCGCCAATAGAGAAGGAAGCATTTCCACCTCTCCCATATGACACAGAGCTGGGCCCAGGAGGGTACCGTGGGCAAGGCTCTGAGGGCGACAGCTACTCATGCCAATTTCCCTCCCAGCCGCACTTCTGTGAAATCCCCCCACCCCAAAAGAAGTAGCCCCAGGCAGCCCCAGCTGCGAGTGACAACTGAGTGGTGTTTACTGAGTGCTGATGGCGCAGGCACAGGTCTAAGGGCTTCACACGTTCTCTGTCACTTAAGCCTTCCTATGACCCTGTGCGGCCAGTGCACCGAAGACCCCATTTGACAGCTGAGGAAACCGAGGCATGGAGAGGTTAAGCATGGAATGCCGCTCCCCCGAATACCCAATGATCTAAACCAAAGCAACCTCCTTTAAAGCACCGAAGTGTAGAACTTGGGCGCATCGGCTCAGACGCCGAGCTTGGGTTCAGACGCAAGCTTAGCTCCTCTCCAGCTGCAAGGTGAGAGCTCTCGGTCTGCTCGCCTGTGAAACGGGACAATGACAGTAACTGCCTCCAGGTTCGCAGACTGCACAGAGCCTGGTGCCGTGCCTGGTGCCGTGCCCGGCTCCTAACGGCGCACAGAACGCATTCTTAAAGCCCGAACATTCCAGGTCCCTCTGAGAGACGTGAGTGAAGAGCCGCACCACGTAGGGAGCTCGGGTGTCAGAAGTGCAGGTGGACAGTTAAGTCACGAGGCCCGTGCGAGACGTGCCACCTGGCAGGAATGGAACCAGGCTTCCCCTTTGGGCCTCTGCTCTCTGGGAAGTGAGGTGCCCCCAAGGGTTCGGGAGGGAAGGCAGGAGCTGAAGGCCTTTCTTGGTAGGTGGAGCCTCGCCGCGGGCACCCTCATGGGGCAGAAACGTGGAGCCGGGGGAAGAAGCCACAGGAGTGGTCTCCCTCCCTGCCTTACCTCAGCGGTTGCTTCCCCGCAGCATCTGTCACCAGCATGCCGTTCTCCACCTGCTTCACCTCCTTCCCGGGACCGCTGACGCCTGCTAAGCCTGGCAGGAGAGAAAGGGGGGCAGAATCGTGGTTTCAAGAGCTGGAACCAAATCCTGTCATTCCAGCGGGGAGACGGCACATGACCTGGCTGCCAGGAAGCTCAGAAAGCAAGACTTCTTTGCTGAGCCCCCAGACAGGCTCTCCGGCTGGGGTGCAGGAGCTATCGGGGCCAGCTCCCTTGGGGCAGGGATGGTGCTTTGCAACTGTCTTGAGGGCCCTGGGCCCCAGAAAGTGCCCTGTACCAGCAGTGACTGGTAAAATCCACTCTGCTAATGGTATCTCTGCTCCGTGAAGCTTGGCTAATGGTGCCAGGAGGCAGTGAACCATGCAGAGGAAAGGCCGCAGTCCTCTGGTCCCTAAGCATCCCAAGCAGGGGTGAAACTCAAAATAAGTAACAACAGGTTTTGACAAGGGCATCAGACACGGGAGACCCAGAGGCCCCCAGCAGGGCCAGGAGTTAACCCTTCGGTTGCCGGATCACAGGGAGGTTCTGAAGTCGGGGGCCCGGGGGCCCTGCT
The DNA here is from genome assembly GCF_048773025.1 of Camelus bactrianus. NCBI lineage: Eukaryota > Metazoa > Chordata > Mammalia > Artiodactyla > Camelidae > Camelus > Camelus bactrianus. The sequence goes on from NC_133556.1 coordinate 22,789,883, forward strand.
GGGGCAGTGGCTATTTCCCCAGTAATAAGGAACTATTTCAGGATTTCAGCAACTGATACAGCCACTGCTGGGCACATCAGCCAGACAGACATCTGCCCCAGTTCCAAGAAGCATCCATCCAGCATCAACAGTGATCACCGTCACCTTAGAGACAGTAGCTAATGTTTATTAAGTGTCAGCTGCTGAGCTGTTGAAATACATTATTTCCTTTAATTTTCCAACAACTCAGTGGTAATGTTTATTACCCCCCACTCTGCACTGATCTCCTCGCTCTCTGGTGCCAGGAGTGAGAGGGCACGAGAGAACAGCATTATGTAGGGCTCCAAGGGGCTGACCCCAGAGGAGGAGGGGGACACAGGAGAGAAGTTACGAGAAGGGAGAAATAGTAGCCAGCAGTGACCCTGGGAACATGCTGATGTGACATGAATTAAAGCAGAATCCAAGAAGGCAAGCTCTCTCAGGGGACAGCCACAGGAAGAAACAGAAGACAGGAAGGGAACCGGGGCTAGGGATCATTCCTGGGTGGATGGGAGGAGCTCTGAGCTGGTGACTCTCAATCTTGGCCATGGATGAATCACCTGGAGATGCCCTGTGTCCGGCCCTGGTCCTTGCAGTAACTCTGCCAGGGAGGCCAGGCCCCACATTGATAGCACAGTCAAGTAGCTGGGACCTATGGGAAATGTCCTCTCACTTCCTCACTGTGTGTACTATGGAAGCAATGAAACTTTCTGAGCCTCAGCTTCCACATCTGCAAAATGGGAATAACAACAGCACCTGCCCTCATTAGCCAGAGGATGAAATGAGGTGGTGCCCGAGGCTTGGTGAAGGGGACACCATTGTGGTGCTTACCATTATCTGCATTTTAAAATGTGCCCCACAGATAACTCTGGAACACAGCCAGGATGGAGAACCGCTGTTTTCAGTATTTCCTTTAACGTCAGCATCTTTTTTTTTTTAATTAAAAAAAAAGAACAAACAAAAAAGAGGGATAACAAGCAGGACTTCCCATGCAGCCACATGCAGGCAGTGCTGATACACATGCATGGCACTTGGGCCCAAGGCTGGCCTTGACCATCTTCCTCTGTGCAGGAATGGAGATGCTTTAAAACACTCCCAGTGGAGAGGGTACAGCTCAAGTGGCAGAGCACATGCTTAGCATGCATAAGGTCCTGGGTTCAATTCCCAGTACCTCCTCTAAAAATGAATAAATGAATCTAATTACCTTCCCCCACAAAAAACAAAAACAAAAACAAAAACAAAACAAAAAAAACACTCCCAGAGACACGGGTCCTGTGGCAGGTGCTTCAGAGAGCCTTCTGCCCAGGTGTCCTCTGTAAGCCTCAGCCTCCTTCTCCTCCTCCTGCTTCCCACTCAGTGCAGGGCCCCACAGTGGCCTCCGTGGCTGCCTCCTCCTCTGCTCAACCCAATTACCCAACATGTGATACACCAACAAGGGCAGCTGGAAAATGCTCATCTTCAAAGGAGGGACCGAGAGTCCCAGGAGGAGAACGTGAGCATGTGTGGCGCACCACCCCGTGTGCCTTCTTTGCAAAGGATTTAGTCCCTCTCCCCACAGTCTCCCAGGCCTGTCTGACCAGGGGGGTGGGTGGCCAGACTCCCCAAGCTGAGGGGGAACCTGCCCAAGGTCAGCCCAACAGAACCCCTCCCCCAGGACTTTGAATCATCTATGGCCTCACAAGGACCAAAGATCTTTCCAACTGCTCTGTTCTAAAGGAGTCTTATGCCCAGAGTTCCCACTGCCCAAGTCCTGCTTGTCCAGCTTTGCCTTTGATTTCTGAGCTCCCTAGTATCCTTCTGGAAACACCTTGTTCATGTGGCCAGAGTTGCCTTCTGTGGCTTCCAAAAGGGGCCTCTGTCTGGACCCTCAGCCACACACTGCTGGTCAAGGAAGACAGGAGAAATGGGTTCCCTTCAGGGGCCAGTTCACACTTTTCTGTCACTGGAGGGAGACAGAACAACCTTTCCTGCTGAAATTCTGCTAGAAGACATCCCTCCTCTGGGCACCCCACCACCTGCAGCTGCCCCATCAGATGCTCATCACTCTGAGCTGCCTTGGCCCGCCTGGGTCTGGGTCATGCCCAGGAGGTACCGGTGGGATGGTAGTAATCAAACTGTTCCCATTCACTGTCCATCTACTGCATGCCAGGCATTTCACAACCAGGATCTCCAAGGCCAGCTGGTCATGGTCATTTGACCTGTGAGACAGTAAGGCTTAGCCAAGGTCACTCAGCTGATCAGTGAGCACTCTGGAGATTCAGACTGTATCCCCAAGTGCCAACCACAAAGCCTGGTGCACACGAGGCACTTAATAAATGCTGGATGAACGGGGGAAGGGGGTGCAAATGCAGATGCTCAAGGGCCCCTTCCCAGGCATGCAGAAACAGGACAAGTCCACCTCCAGCCCCGTTCTGCAAGCATAGCCAACGCCAGCCCAGCCGTCACTGACCTTCCTCCTCCTCATTCACCACGCTGATGCCTGGGGATTCACAAGACCCGAGAAAGTGTTAAGAACCAAGGCAAAACTCCCAACCCTGAGCCCCCTGTTTAAATGCCCAGAGGGGACAGATGAACCGCTTCCCTTAAGGGTGAGGGGCAAGGACGGCTGACGGACCTGCTGCATGTACGCCAGTGTCCCCATCCCACACGTTCTGGATGGATCCCTGACGAGCACATTGCCTGGGGCCAGCTCCTTCTCTAAAAGCTGTAAGTGTTCACACAGAAAGACAGCTAGAAAAATGCAAACCGACCTTCTGTCTTTACACCTGTTTTCCCAGCAGTGGAGGGAGAGAGAGAAAACATTACAGTGTGCAGGGCAGGCATGCCAGCTGGGAGGCGGCACGGGCCTCTTGCCAGACCATAGATTCTGGTTTTTCAAGGACATGAGCACCTTGCCCTGAGCCAGCTCCACGTGGAGCTGAGAAAAAAGAAGAGGAGGTCACTTGGCTCAGATATCACCTTGAACCCTCCAGGCTGGGAGGACATGGAACCCTTCTAAGGGTTCTCCTAGCCCCCCAGGCTCGTCTTCATCACTGTGTTTAGCACCATGATGTCCTTGATTATTTAGTGTTTATCTCCCCCATCAGACTGTGAGCTCTTGAGAGCATGGCCTAGGTCTTATCTACTACTCTGCCCCCAGCGCCTGGAACACCAGATGGCCATGTGAGGTTGCACAGGATGTGCACTGCACAATCCAAGGGGCACCATTCCACACTGTGGCTCATGCACCAGACATCTCTGTGGCGCACAGTAGGCACTCTCTATACACCTGATGGGCAGATGGGTGGATTAACAAATGAACGACCAAGTGAGCAAGCAGAGCTGACCTTCCAAAGCCAGAAGGGGCAGGACATTGGCCACAGTGGTGTCACCCCATAGCCAGTACCTGCAAAGCTGGCTTCTAAACCAACCCTAAGGGAAATGGGTAAAATCAGCTCCTGTTTCTTTCTAATCTGGGATAGGTACGCAGCTGCATTAATGTCCAATGCTTATATAGGGCAGGCCTTAAACAGTCAAGGTGTAATTCATTCATTCACTTATTTAACACATTTTCTGAGTATCTTACTATGCACCAGGTACTATTCTCCATCCTGGAGAAACAGAGGTAACCAAAAGGCCCTCACGGAGCTTAAATTCCAAGGGAGAGAGAGAGATGATAAAGTAATAGATCCAGATTTACTGTCAGGCAGTGATAAGTGCTACAAAGAAAAATAAAACAGGGTATGGGAAAAAATAAATGATGCAGGGTTGGGGAGGGAGGATGCTGTAGAATAATTAAGAATTCTTTTTTATTTAAACAAAGACATGAAACTCGTAATCCAACGAGACTTCCTTGAGTGCTTCTAAGCACTGGGTATGGGGCTGTGGTGCTGCGGAGCCAGGCACCATCCCTGCTCTTAAACCACGTAAGCACCACGGGGCTGTGTGTTCAGCCAGCCGCTGGCCCTCAAAGCTGGCACCTCGCAGGCTCGCTGTTTATTCTCAAGAAGGTTCTGGAACTCTGCCTGGGCCAGAGCCAGCAGGCCAGCCTCCCTTGAGGGAAGAATTCAAGTCACTGCTTTACAGTCAACGCCGGGTTTTTGACCAAAAACGGAATTGACCGGCTACATCACCCGACCCTATCCTCCCGCCTCGGCCCTGCAAGTTCTTCATACTCAAAAGGGGAAGAAATATGGACACTGAGGACAGCGGGGAGGAATGTGCTGTCTGTGTGATGGACTCTCCAGCTGCTGTTTGGTGTTTATGACAGATTTCCTGCAACACGGGGAAGCGCCTGTGACCCGACGTTAGGAAAAGAAAGAAAAAGAGGGACAGGAGAAAGGATGGCAAAAGAGTGCACCCTAGGGTCCTACTCTGCTCGAGGAACAAGTCCTGGACTAGGAAGACAGGTGGGAAAGAGGCCAGATGCCGACACAGGTGCCCTTTGGGCGGTGGGAGAGTGGAAGGATGTTCTTTTTGCTGATTCTTGGTGCTTTTCTATAGGTTCCAATTGTCTATAAGGAGCACATACTGATTTTACAATCAGGTAAAAATACAAAAATTCAGCAAAAATCGGAAAAAGGGAAAAACAATCAGTCACAAGGTTGAGAGATGGCAGGAGTAAGGTTCTGAAGAGCAGCCACACTGCTGGAATAAAGTTCTTTATCCCATCTTGACAAGGCAAGAACCTGGGGGGTGTGAAGCAGGGAGGGTTTCCCACCCTCGGCACCACTGCCATTGGGGGCTGGATGACTCTCTGCAGTGGGGGGCGGAGGGGGCGTCCTGTGCATTGCAGGGAATTGAGCGGCATCCCTGGTCTCTCCCCACTAAATGCCAGAAGTGCACCCCCACCCTGCTAGGTATGACAACCACACATGTCTCCAGACACTGCCAAGGGTCCCTGGGAGGCACAAATGTTCCCCATTGAAAACCACAGTAAGTTTCAGGTTCCTAATAAAGAAACCAGAGAAAATAAAAATGTTCTATACCTTCCAGGTACAAAGGTTAATGAACTACTTTGTAAATCTCTTTGCCACCAAAACAAACCAAGAAGAAAAAAAAAAGACCCCTAGAAATAATATAATGAATATCCCTGGGGAAGGGTCAGTCTCTCACTACCCCAAGCCTAGCTCCTGCTGCACCTTCCCTCCCCATCCCAGAGAAAGAATCCCCTCAGACCGAACACTCGCCCTTCAGCCTGGGTGTTCTAAAAGTGACCTGATTAATTCAACAAGGAAACAAAAGTTTCCCTTCAGAAGGAGCCAAAAATGTGGTTCAAACAAATCCAAGGTCACTGGCGCTTAAAGTTGGCTACAGCTGAGCAAGGCTGGACCCTGACGCCGGCCTTATCGCAGGGGCCCCTCCAGAGAGGTGGAAAGCACTGGGGGCAGGGGGACAGTTTGATTTCAGACCCCGAGACAGAGGACCTCTGTGCCCTGCCCAGCACGGGGCTGGGTGGCTGAATTGGGGAAGTGACCCCCCACATTGGTGCCAGGGTGGTGGGTAGCATTTTCACCACCAAATTAAGTGCTGAGGTGCACATACACACATAAAGATTTTTTTTTTTTAATTGGCAGCATTCCATATTCAGCACAAACTGCTGTGGATATGCTGGCGGCTGCTGAGGAAGGGGAGGGAAAAACCATTCCTCAGACCATGGTGGGTAAGTGATGGGGTGGGAGACGAGGCTGGCTAGGGGGTTGCCCTGTGCCAACAGGATTTAAGGACAGTCCCTGCCCTCTGGGAGTGTCAGCTATCTTGAGCTGGCAAAAGAAAATACTTCTCTTTAAAACCCGTAGAGTTCAGAGCAGCACTGCTCATAAAAAAGCGGAAACAGCTCGAATGCTCAGCAGCTGATGAATGGATCCACACAATGGAATATGATTCAACAATCAGAAGAAATGAAGTGCTGATACAAGCCCCCAGAGATGGACCTTGGACACATCACGCTGAGTGAAAGGAGCCAGTCACAAAAGACCTAATGGTACAGAATTCTGTTTATATGAAATGTCCAGAATGAGACAGAGCTATGCAGACAGAAAGCAGACTAGTGTGGTGATCATTTCAAAATGTACAGAAATCTCAAATCACTATGTTGTGTACTAGGAACTAACATAGTGTTGTAGGTCAATTACAAACAAACACAAACAAATAAATAAAAAAGAGATCAGGTTTGCGGTCACCAGGTGGAGCGGGGAGGGGGAACTGGATGAAGATAGCCGAAAGGTACAAACTGTCAGTTGTAAAAATAAGCACTAGGGACACAGCGTGCAACATACTACTATAATTAACACTGCTCTCTGTTACATATGAAAAGTTGTTAAGAGAGTAAATGCTGAGAGTTCTCATCACAAGGAAAAAAGTTTCTATTTCTTTTATTTTGTATCTGTATGAGATGATGGATGTTCACTAAACTTACTGCGGTCATTATCTCATGAGGTACGTAAGCCCAATCGTTGCTCTGTATACCTTAAACTTATACAGTGCCGTGTGTCAATTATATCTCAAAACAAAGAAAAAATAGTAGATTAGTGTTTGCCTAAGTCTTGAGGGGGCTGGGAGGAAATGGGGACTGACTGCCAGTGGAGATGAGGTTTCCTTGAGAGGGGACAAAAATGTTCTGAAACTGATCATGGTGATGGTTGCACAAGGAAAATATTAGAATATTTTTTAAAATTCTGAATTGGGTGAACTGTATGCTGTGTGGATTATATCTCAACAAACCACTTATTAAAAACCACTAGGCCTTCAGCAAACCCTAACCCAGAGGAAAGAACGTGCGAGTTCTCGCTGTGTCCTAGACAGGGAACCTTTCCCTCTCTGGCATTCAGTGGCTTCCCACTGCACTGAGAACAAAATCCAAACTCCTCACCCCAAAGGCCCTGCAGGGCGACCCCCTAGCCAACCTCGTCTCCCACCCCCATCGCTTACCCACCATGGTCTGACCACAGTAGCCTCCTTTCTGTTCCTCAAACAGACTGATCTCATGCTGGGCTGAGGCCTGTGCAGTTGCTGTTCCCTGTGTCAGAACACTGTTCCCCTATCTTCTCCTTGCTGGCTCCTCCCCAAACCAATGTCACGTCCCCAGAGAGGGCTTCCCTGACCCCCCCCCCGCCTGAGTTGCCCAAACCCCCACCACTCCTCAGCCCTGCCACCCTACATGTTTTCCTTCGAGGCGCTTCGCGTTGGATGGAACCGTCTTAATCTGCTGATTGTTTACTGCCTTTCTCTCACACTGGGTTCTGAGCTCCACAAGGTGCGAGGGCAGGCTTTGCCTGTACCTTGTTCGCTTCTGTCTCCCCAAAACCCAGGACGGTAATGTTACAGGCTGAATCATATACCCTACCAACCAATGAAATCCGTATGCTGAAGCCCTAACCTCCAGGACCTCAGAGTGTGACTATATTTGGACATGTGGTCTCTGCAGGTATAATTAATTCAGATGAAGTCACGAGGATGGGCCCCAGCCCTACATAAAAAGGGAGTTTTGGAGGCAGACACACCCCCAAGGAGACCACTGTGTGAAGATAAGCCCAGAGGCCTGGGCTGATGCTTCTGCAAGTCAAAGAACGCCAGAGATGGCCAGCACACCACTCAGCTAGGGGACAGGCATGAACCCTCATGGCCCTCAGAAGGGACCAACCCTACTGACACCTTGACCTCAGTCTCCCAGCCTCCAGAACTGGGAAACAACACATTTCTGTTGTTTAAGTGACTCAGTTTTTGTTACTTTGTTACAGCAACCCTAGAAAAATAATACAAGGCTTAACACATAGTAGGTGCTCAGTAAACACCTGTAATGACTAAATCAATGAATCCTTCTTAGTGATGGGCCCCAGTCACAAAGACAAGGACCTGCCCACCCCTGGCATAGAAAGGACAAGCCTCTTTAAGCCTCAGTTTCTTCACAACAATCCTACCTCCCTCATGGGAAGGTGTTGAGAGGATTCAACAGGATAATGCCTGTAGAGGGCAGAAGCCCCGGGAAGTACTCAACAACCAGTCACTGCTGCTGTGTGTGTCTTCACATCACAGACACCTCGATGACGACTCTGCCCGTGGAAGTTGTGCAGCAAGGAAGCCCTGTAGCCCCTCCCTGGGGAACAGACTATCTGAGACCTGTTTGCGGACTAAGCATGTAACAAACACGCCCCAAAGGTTCTGAGTCTGTAATTAGCTCCTGGAAGAGGGAGATCGGGGTAGGACAGGTGATCTCTCTCTAGCTCCACTCTTTTTAGCAACAGCTGAAACCAAAGCAGAAGAGGCATCAGATGACCTCTCCCTGCTCCATGTTAACACAGGTCACAGCTCTGAGAACAAGGACCTGCAGAGGATCTGTTCCAGATGCTAATCTGACATAAACACAGGGCAGCCTGGCAAGGTTGCAAAGCAGTCCCTGAATTTTAAACCAACTAATGAGACAACAGGATTTTTAGAAGTCTTACCCCACTTGCTTCAAATAAAGACAGGGTGAGGTCCCAGCCCAGGGTTCAAAGTGTGCCTCTGGGACCATTCCTGCTCTCCGAGTCCTGGCCTGGGAGGACAGAGCAGGCGTGGCGGCTGGAAGTGGGCAGGTCCACCTGGACCAGGCAGATGCCGGGCACATAGGGATGTGAGGGGGGCACTCTTCCCAGGGAAGTATTAACAGCAGCTGCATTCGGCACCATGTCAAAGGCTCCACGTAGTCGAGCACACTAAATCTACACTAAGTGCCAGGAGGTCGGTCCTGCGTCACCCTGGTTTATCAGCGACGGGCCTGGTAAGAGCAGCAGCTGGGATTCGGCCCCAGGTCCTGACAACATCCAGCCTGCACACTCAGCCACAATTCACCTCATGACCCTCAGATCTGTTCTGGATTATGGCACACAGCCATTGGCTTCTCACAGCCTCTGGGCAGCCAGGAGAGCTGTAATTATCACTATCTCCTTTTTTGCCACAAAGACCCTGAAACTCAACACGCCCAGGGCCACATTGCAGAAAAGCATAGGGACGTGCATCCAGTTCTGCTGACCCAGGCATGAAGCACTGGGACCCCCTCTCAATGCAGCCCTGAAAGGGTTCAGACAGCCCTTCCAGATGGTTCCTGAAGGGGCCTGATGTCCCACGAGTCCCAGGGCAGCTGGTGGGACCCTCCAGGAGACAACTGGGGCCGGACAGGGCACCACCTGTGCCCGGAGCCCCGCGCGGCCGTACCCCTACCGTCGTCGGGCTGCTCCTGCTCCTGCTCGGTGCTGGCGTACGTGCGCAGGAACTCGGCGAAGGCCCCGTCCCGGGCCAGTAGCTCCTGGTAGGAGCCCATCTCAGAGATCTTGCCGCCGCTCATGACGATGATGACATCCACTTGGGGCAGGTAGCTGATACCGTGCGTGACCAGGATCCGTGTCTGCGGGCAAAGACCAGGCTGCTTCAGCGCACACATGCAAGAGGGACTCCCTCCACACCTGGACTTCAGATCTCAAGTCCAAGGCTGGACACGCGCCTGGGATGCAAGCGCGCAGAAGCATCCCCATCCTGTGCGTGCTTTCACTCACAGTGCGGAGCTGGGGCAGGGGTCGGGGCAGGAGGGAGGGAAACAAAGACCCCTGCCCCAGATTCCAGGGTCAGGGCAGACATGACCAATGCATGTAAAACAGAGTGCTGGACGGCGAGCACATAGCAACAAAGGAGACAGGATACAGAGGGAGGGTGGTGCAGTTTTAACAAGGGTTGTGCAGGAAGTTATTTTTGAACAAAAATCTGTTCCAAATCTGGCCAAGCGTAGATGAATACAAGAATGACACTGCTGTAAAAAATGTGCACAGCAATGGCTTCATTTTTTCAACTTCCCCCTCCACCCCAAAAAGACTACAAAATTTGTGCATGTGTATATATTTTCTCTAACTGTCTGAAAGTTTGGGAGGATGTTCATCGAACTGTTTACACGGGTTGGCAAACTTTTTCTTAAATGGCCAAATGGTACATATTTTCAGCTTTACGGGCCCTCTGGTTGTTGCCAGCTCTGAAGGCAGCCGTACACAAGACATAAACAGATGGGATGGCTGTGTTCCAATAAAGCTTTATTTACGAACGCTGATATTTAAATTGAATGCAATTTTCATGTCACGAAATACTATTTTTCTTCAGCTTTTTTTCAACCACTTAAAAATGTAAAGACCATTCTTAGCTGGTGGGCTGCACAAAAAAACAGGCAGCAGGCCAGATCTGCTGGCCCCTGCTTTTGAGGGAGGAGCTAGGGCTGCAGGATAAGGGAGAATCTTTTTCTTTTTTAACTTTACATATATTCTTATAGTCTCTGATTTTGTTACTATGGGCATCTATTACTTTGATAAAAACATCTTTTAATTAAAGGTTACGTTTATACAGAATTTTTGTGGTGTGCATGGGGATGCTTGCAACAGATTAAGGGGCATGATGCTTAATATATATATTCATGATGTGATAACCCTATTAAAAAGCTCATACAGCAAAAAAGACTGGAAAGAAATACCAAAAAACCCTTAAGTGGTGGGATTACGCATAACTGCTTCCGTTTTCCTCTCAGTGTTCCGAATCTGCTACATCTTTAATGGGGGCAGGTGAGGAAAAGCCAGCACACCTTCCTGCCCTAGAATTCCCCTACACAAACAAACAAATAACAGAAGAGGAAAGGAACCAGTTCCTGTCATGTAAAGATATGGTGGCAGTTTTCCTGCTCAAACCTCTGTCCATCAGCCCACAGCCTCCTCGCTCACAGCGGATCTTGGGGTGGGACCTCCCTCTGCAAAGCCATCCCCATTATTTAAACAGGAAGAGAGGCTTCCTTAGGCCAAGTGGAGGCACTGACTTCCAGTGCCCAGGACGTCCACCTATAAAGACAGGAGCAAGAAGACTGTCCTGGGAAGGCTGCCAAGGGAAGGATTAGAAATATGTTCTCAAGTCCAATTAAGTAAAGGATTCTCAAAGGGGACACACATTGTGACTTGATCAAAGAATGAGGGCCAGACCCCAAGCCGTCCCTGCAGCAGGTACCTTGTTCTTCAGCAACCCCTTGGGGCCAATCACGTTCTCAAAGATGTGCTTTCCCACGTGGGCGTCCACAGCAGAGAGGGGATCGTCGAAGAGGTAGATGTCAGAGTCACAGTACACCGCCCGGGCCAGACTCACGCGTTGCTTCTGGCCCCCAGACAGGTTCACGCCCTGGGGAGAGACGTGGCAGGAGAGTGGGTCTCCTGGGAAGCAGAGACAGGCAGAGGGGGAGACCTGCTTGGGATGCAGCAGACCGTGGCCAGAGGCCTCGGAGGGCTGCACCTGCCTCCCACTGATATAGCAGGTGGAAAAAGCATGAGATTGTGCCTGCACCAACGGGAGTTCAAGTCCCGGTGCTCTGCACAGTCAGGAAAGGGGGGCTGGTGGCACCAAATGGTGCTGGCTACAGGAAAGGCTCCTGATCCTGGAGTCTGGTCCCTACTCTGCATCGCTCACTGGTGAAGCCACACAGTCGAGGCAGGCTGTGCCCTCAGGGTGTTGAAACCCAGCTTGCGTCCTGCACGAAGGGCACCACTTTCTAATCTCAATCAAGGCACGTGGACCACACAGCCCTCTTGCAACAGGTAAACCATCATCACTTCCACATCTGGCTGGAATCAAAATGGACACCCACTGCGCTAACTGCTCAGCCCCTCTCCCAAGGGATGCCCACTCTCTCCCTGCTCTGAGGTGGGGTCCTGGCAGCCAGGTTCATTTTGAGGGTCCCTCTGACCACAGCTTTTCGGTACGTGGCTAATACCAGACCTAAACTAAACCAATCATGTCCTCTCCCTCCAGAATTTGACACAGGGACCTAAACCAGGGAGAATGAGGAGTCTCCGAGTAGCAGAAACACTTGTGAAGAAAGGACAAAGTTGATGTGCAGAAAAACAGAGACAAAAGACAGAGGAGGAACCAGGCTGACTGTCCCGGCCCCCCTGAGCCCCCACCATATTCCAGCCTTTGGATTCCATGTGATGCATTTGTATCAAACTCAGTTCTTCCTGTGATTTTCTGTTTACACTAACTCAGGCTCCTTTGCTACATGAAAACCCCCCAAAGCCCTAATAATTTGTTTTCTCTTTCCAACGAGCTGCAGATTTCGCTCAAGTAAAAGAAATCACTCACCAACTAAGAAAGCCGGTGGAGCCAGTAGCTTGTAACTAAGAACAAAGGTGGGAAAGCTCTTCGGTGCTGCCATGGCATAGTCACACCACCACAGCGCAAACCGCATAACCACCAGGGGGCGCGAGCACAAGCCAGCCAGGAAGGGGCTTGGGCTATGCCTCTCTGCGCCTCCTATTCCTCAACCATTTAACAGGATTAACAGTAAATCCCATCTCGTGAGCTTGCTGTAAGGACGAAATATGCATGAAATGTTTAGCACAGTGCTTGGTACATAGAAATTACTCAATAAATGTTAGCTATTGTATTATTGCTTCTACCATTATCACTGTTTTGAAAGGGACTGTGGACATGTGAACCTATGACAAACCCCTTCCCTGTATAGTGTCTCTGGTCATGTGACTTTGCAGTCACATGACTACAAAGGTAGAGTGTACTTCCTGGTCCCTTGTCTTTGAGCTCAACCAAGTGATTGGCTTTGTGAGTGGAAAGGACAGTGTGCTTTAAGGAACACCATTTTTTTCTTGCTTCCCTTGGGCTTCTGCTGCTGCCATGAGAAGAGCTTCCCCCTCGGGAGCTGCTGCCCTATCACCTAGGCCCCAGCAAGGAGCTACATGGAGCTGACCTGAGCCAGCCTGCAGCCAGGTTCAGCTGACCCCAACATGGAGTAGAGCCACCCAACTGGGTTACCCAGTCACAGCCGACTCACACGTAAATCAGAGTAAGTGTTTAACATCGTAAGCCACTCAGATTTTTGTGGTTGTTTGTTACACAGCAATAGCTAACTGATACAGTGGCTGTGTTGAAGTCTACTGACCTTCTCACCAATCTCCGTCCGGTCCCCACTGGGCAGGATTTCCAGGTCTGGGAGGAGGGCACAGCCTTCTATCACAGCCTTATAATACCGTTCCTGAAGCTGGCGTCCAAAAAGGATATTTTCTCGGAGAGAAACATTCTGAATCCAGGCTTGCTGTGGGACGTAGGCTACTGAGCCCTAGGTGGCAAATGGAGAAGGCGGCAAGACAGACAGACTTGGTTAACATGACAGCAGCTGGACTACCCACCTACCTGCCAGGAGAGCCCTACTTCACAAGATCCTTTCATCACACCTGTGGTTTTAACAAAAAGGAAACTGATGCCCAAAGGACTGCGGACACCAGGGCTGGGATCAGAGCCCACACTAGGTCAATCACTGGCTCCAATACTGGGAGCTCAAGAGCTGAAATCCTCATTGATGAGATTACAGTTATGTATTTAGTAACAATTCACTGAATGCCTATAGGTACAAACACTGATTATTGTTATGATACATGCCAGGATGGAAAAATACTGAGACTTAAAAAAAAAGTCTTTTAAAAGGGGAGACTTAGTGTGGTACGTCAGGGAAGGAGTCCTTGAGGAAATTTCCTTGATGAAATTTAAGCAAGGACTTCTGTATAAAACTGTCCATTTCTGAAGCTGTTGGTCTTTACTTCCACTAAGGTAAGGTGTCAAGAATGCCATGAGAATAAAGACTAGGGGGAGGGCATTTGTTTCATATATTTTAGCAACTGCAAAAAAAAATTTAAATGAGGACTAACAGGTGAGGATAAGCTGGCCTGATAAAGAGAAGGGAGAAGAGCATTTCAGGCCGAGGGAACAGCATGTGCAAAGGCCTGGAGAAGAGAAGAAATTGGCACGTCTGAGGAGCAGGAAGGCTGGTGTGACTGGAACACGGTGTGAGGGGAAGATGGGCAGGAGTGCACTGAGGGGCGGCAGGGGTGGCTCACACCGGCTGGTGGTCTTGGTGAGGAGCGTGGGCTCTACTGAAAGGGCAAGGGGGAGCCGTCGGAGATTCTTACATGAAGGAATTCTAGGAGGACAAGGCTGGGACTCCTAATCTTCATTCTCAGATAAATAAATTGCTCACGCCTAACTTGCAAGAGGCCAAGCTGTCACAAAGCCTCACTGTGGACCCCTCAGATAATTCAGACATGGTACGCACAGGCCCTACCAACTAAAATATTTGGGAAAAATAAACATTTTAGACTCATTTCTAGTATTCCCCTTATCAAGGCAAAAAAAAAACCAAACAAACACAAAAAACAAAAAACAAAACCAGTCACAAATAAATCTATAACCCCATCAAACCAAAAAGTCAGAGCAGCCTGACTTTTTAGAACCGTCAGCTCTACATTTAAATTAAAGGCTTTTTACTTTAAAACAGTGGTTTTCAACCAGGGGCAATTTTGCCCTCCAAGGGACATCTGACCATGTCAAGAGACCCTTTTGGTTGTCACAGATGGGGGTTGCTCCTGCCATCTAGTGAGTAGAGGTCAGCGATGCTGCTAAACATTATACAATGCACAAGGCAGCTCCCCCAACCCATGGCAGAGGGTTATCCGGCCTGAAATGTCAATGTGCTGTGGTTGTGCAAACCTGGGGTAAAGGAAACAGAACACAATGTGGATCCCGCCGTGATGCGGAATTTTCTTCCATTAACCGAGCACACATTGCCCGTTAATCTTACTTTGTAACATGTATTTGAAAGTAATGACAGATCATTTCTTAAAACAATGGCTAAATGTCATTAGTCTGGACCTGGCTTTTGAAATTAAAACTTTTTCTAAGACACTCTAGGCTCAAGGGCATCACATAATCAGCAAAGAAAGGATTTTGCTCTGAAATAAAAACGGCACAAACCAGCATCCCCCAAAGTACCTTCCAGGAGACAGTCACTTTAGGGATGGAAGGAGTTGCTGCATGGACAACAAAGAGGTACAAAGTATGCCTGGGACACGCTGGATTAACCAAAGGTAAATACATTTTTTTCTCCCTGCAGGACTTCTCAGAGCCTTTATTTTATTATCATTTATTTTAAATCTCCAGAGGGAGGGAATCATAGAGTATGCACTATTCTCAAGCTTACCTGAGCCCAGGACTCTTTATTCCCCCAATATCCTGACAAAATGAGTTTGCTGCAAACCGTGCTCTAGGAAATGCTGGTGTCAATAAAACTCCGAGGAGAGAATCTGTCCCCCAGGGAAAGGCCGCATGGAGAAAGAGCTAAACGCAAAACAAGGCCCTGGATTCTGAAGGGACTCATCCGTTCCCTAAAGCAGCCTCTTAAACTCTCTCTTAAGGAATATTTTAACTTAGTTCAAAACACTCCTTATTTAAAAGCAATAAAACCACAGTATCTGTTTAGCCCCACATTAAGAACCCAATAAACACTCAGAATTTAAATAGTTCCCTTAAAAAGAATTCTCTAAGAAAATAGTCCAACAACATAATTCAAAAATTTCAAATTTTGTTACATTTATACAAAGAGATACACAGAGAATCAGAGAGAAAGAACAAGCCAGAAGGACTCTTGCGTAAGGAGGCCACGAGACACGCACACTGCAGGGCGGAGATGAGGAGGGAATGAGAGGCAGCCGGCGGACGAGGGAGCATCTGTGTGTTTACTAAGTATTTATTGAGTGCCTACTGCGTACCAGGCACTATCCTAGGTGCTGAGACATGGCAGGGAATAACACCAAAATCCTGCTTTCTACAACACTGAGGAGAAAGAATGTCAAGAGACAGACAGACAGAATGAGAGGAGAGAGACTCACTGTTCCCACTTCATTAACAAGGTCGTCAAGAAAGAAACCAGCAGTGCCCTTGGCCTTCCCTCAGGCCGTCAGCTCCCCACACCCCTACCCAGGCCTCCTCCTACCTTGATAGCCACGTGTCCCTCCACTTTGTCCATCTCGGCCAAGAGCGCTGAGAGCAGAGACGACTTCCCACAGCCCACCTGGCCCACCACGGCCACCAGGGAACCTTCCGGAACGGAGAAGGTGATGCTGAAACGAAACGACACATCTGGGCTCAGCCACACCCCTGTCCGAACTAAGGCGGGCCGGGGGTGCCTGTGTGGAGAGAGAGACGGCAGGCAGGGCTGTCACGAGCCTTCAAGGTCTGGAAACTCCTTCCACCGTTTCTAAGATGAGCTTAGTTCAGTGAATGGTCTCAGAATCCTCCACCAATGAGGCCCACGACAGGTGCTGGGATGCACCTGCATCTTAGAAAAGGCTACGGGAGAGACCTGAGGGACCAGGGACCAAGCCATGATGAGTGGAGGCGATTAACTTTGCCTGGGGGCCTGATGCAGGTGCCCAGAGGAAGAGGACACTTCAAAACAAACTCTGGAGGAAGAGTGAGCAAGAACAAGCACACCCCAGATGCAGACACCTGGGAACAGCTTGAGGAAAGGCCCACGGATGTGAAGTCACAGACGAGATCGAGGTAGACATGCTGATGACACAGGATGAAGCAGGGAGAGTGAGACCAGTCCTGAAGAGGCGGGTGGGTGGTGGCCAGACCCAGCAGTGCCTCAAAGGACACGCTTTGCAGCTGGGAGCCACGCACGGGGCCTGACACAGGTGAGTCTGAGTTTCAGAAACGCGTCTCTACTGAAATCGCCCTTTGACAAATAACAGTAGGTGAAGTACAATAAATCGAACTCAGTGTTCTGCAGGCAAGACTGGCTGTCACAGGACAATGGACCATTGCCCACTGCGACCACTGCTGACAGCAAAGTTGGAGCTGAGATTCTACCCACACAGGGGAGGCGGGCACGCCCAGGGCCTCCTCGGGTTCACTCACATTGGCTGCACTTTCCAACTGCAGCTACTATGATTTCAACATCCTATGATGCTGATGGATTTTGCTGCCATTGATTGTTTGATGCTTGTGAACCTGCTGTGTGGTCTCGCTGATTATTCTTCTGTTCTGTGCTGTGATGGGAATGGATCACGGGGCCAGAACAGAACAGGAAGCCTAGTGAGGCAACTCCTGCAATCGTCCAGGTGAGACAGGAATACGTTACAGGTTGACAAGAGAAGGTTCGGATGGAGAAATCTGAGGCGGATTCATGGGGCGGGGGATGGTGACTGTAACAAGAAGGCCTTGGAGATTGGAAGGACAGAGGGAAGGATGGGGACAGATAGAGGCTATTTAGTTGTGAAGCAGGGCAAGAGAGAAAAGCTAAAATTGAAGCATGCAGGAGTTAAGTCAGACATAAGGAAGAACTTCCTAAACGTGCAATCCCACCATGAATTTTCAAAGGACAGATTCTTTTCTCTAGAGTTTGTTCCCTCGCCTGTCCCCGCCTCCCAAGATAAAACAGCAATGATTTGCTATCCAGTAAAGGGATAATTGTTTAAGGCACTGGGGATAAATATGGCCCCTAAAAATGTCACCTCTGGCCCTGTGTTTGGGGGCCTCCTTAAGGAGGCCTCTAAAAGCCGCTGAGCAAGGCCTCCTGTCAAAAAGAAATTAGAGGCCCTTGACAAACTGCCCAGGAACTAGGTCAATTCCCTGGATGCTGTGATTTGGAAAAATAAGAAGTGGGTGGGTAAGGTCCCAGATGTGGAAATGGTAAGAAAGGGGGAGCCAGGCAGACAGGGGATCTTGGAGAGGACAGAGAACAAATCCATCCCAACAGCAAGTCTAAGCAGACAAGAATTCCTTTCAGCTGACCCAGCCTGCCTGCCACCAGGGGCAGCATCACAGCCTCAGACCTGGCTCGGCCAGTCAGTGTACTCCATCTCTCCTGGCCGGCGACTGGCTGAGGGAGGGGCACATGACGCACCCTGGCCGTGAGAGGCAAGTGGGCCTCCTGATGACGGAGGAGGCACACCTGGAGTGGATGGGGGACCTTTGGATCATGGGAGAAGACACCCGAGAAAGCAGCCGTACAGACTGAAGGGGAACAAGACAAGGTGGAGAGAGCCCTGATGGCACTGAGTCCCTTGATCACACTGTACCTGAAAGTGGACCTTCTCAGTTATGTGAACTAGAAATTTCCTTTTGTTGCCTAAGTCTATCTGTGCAAAGTTTCTGTTACTTATAATCCGAGGGAACCCTCGGAGCCAGATACACTCTCACCTGCTCCTCCCTGAAGCCCAAGCAGGTATGACAGGACCTATTTTCCAGATGAGCCAAACTAGGCTCAGAAAGTGACCTACTCTTTGTCACACAGCTGGAGCATGGGAATTCAAACTCACGTTTGCCCACAGCCCCACAGCTCTCTCCACGTCCTGCTTACCCATGCAGCGTGGGAGGATCGTTCCTGGCCCATGTGAATGTGGCGTTCTTCACAGTGATGCTGTTTGTGATCCCGGCTGAAAAGCACCAGAGATGACAAGTCAGGCAGAAATGAAGCCACGGCCTGAGAGTGAGCAACAGGCTCTTACTTTTTGTTCCTCCTAATCAAGTTGGTCAACCCCAGACACTAAACACTCAGACTAGGCATTATCTGGTTACATCAGTTACACTTTCTAAAGAAGACCCCCAACCAGCTGCTCTGAGGCAGCCTTAGACCCAGAAAGCAGAAGGAAACCCCAAGAGGGCTCTGTCTTGAAAGATAGGAGGTTGCATCATCTGGAAAGGCAAGGGGGGCCCCGGGGGCCTCCCTCACCCATCTTGGGAGGTTCTTGCAGCTCTGGTTGGGTGGGCCTAGCAGAGTCACAGGGCATAAGAAGCGGGCTCGTGAGGATGCCTGTCCATCAGGCTGGACTGGCCCCTGGCCCTCCCTACACCTTCAGGCCCTTCCTTTACATTCAAATCAGGGTCCTTTGGATTCCACAGCAGCCTGGTAACTCACTTCCCAGCATTCTCTCTGTCTCCCCCCTCCCTCCCGCCACCCTGCTCACATCACAGCACGTCAGTCTTTCTAAAGCACCAGTCATTCACGGTAAACAGCAGGGATGGGACAGGAAGTGGGAAATGGTGGCGGGGGAGGGGAGGGCGTTAAAGACAAAGTCTGCATTATGGGAGGGGCCGGGTGTGGGGGGAGCACTCTGTGACTGAGGTGTTTAGCACCTCTGCCTTCATCTTCTTCCCCTCCCCCGTATTTTCTTTTTACTTCATGCCCTTCACTTACAACAACTTTTTTTGACTCTTAGTTATAAGTCACCTTAAAACCACCTAAAGATGAGGGTGTTTTTAACTTGTCAAATGAAGAAATAAGTTCCCCTACCCATCAAAGACACAAAACCTGCAGACAGAGGAAGTTACTGGTTAACCTAACTTGATCTCCTCCTCTCCCATTGCCCGCCCCCCCAAAACAGAGAACAAGGAGGAAGTTGAAAGGTACTATTTAAGGAATTTAAGAAAAGCCACTTGAGTTGGTCAAGCTACAGACCGCAAGACTTGGCCCCAAGACTTAGCCCCGAGCTGCCAACGGGGGCCCTGCCTGGCACCCAGTGAGTGTAGATAAACATCTCAGTCTAACCGCCACCAGGGCAGGAAGGGGGCTGAGGCTGGACTGAAGCCCAGGGGTTTTCCAACATCACGTGACACTCACAGTGCGCTGTGAACAACTCCAGGAGCTCGAAACTTCCCTGGCTGCCTCAAATTTCAGCCCTGTGTCATGCAGGGAAATCCAATCCTGGCGTAGATGGCATGGGGGGGGTGTCTGTATACGTGTACGTGTAAGTGTGTGTGTGTGTGTGTGTATGATAGAGAGACGGGGGTACAATTCAGTCCTCAGGACAGCAGAAACTGGACAACCACAGGTCAGCGACATGCAGCGAGCAGTGGTTCTCAGTCTGGAACGACTCTGCCCCGCAAGGGGCATCATGTCTTGAGACATTTTTAGTTGTCAAAACTGGGGGGTGGGGGTGGGTGCTATTGGCATCTAGTGGGTAGAGGTCAGGGAAGCCTGAAAATCATTTTGCTGCCACCTTCTTGTTGGAGAGCCACAGGTGGGTTACTTAACTTCCCTGTGCCACACTTTCCTCACCTGTAAAAACAGGACTGGTAAGAATGGGGCCAGCCTCATAGGGCTGTAATGAGGAGGGAATGGAGCAAAACAGACAGTCCTTAGAACAGTGATCGACACACAGTAGGTGTTCAGTACATCTCAGTGTGGAGACACTGCGGTGGGTGGGAGCACAAACTGCTGACTGGCTGTGGGTGTGAGTCCTGACTCTCCTTCCTACTGGCTGTGTGAGTTACTTGGGCGAGTTTCCTCATTTGCAGATGGGGGTTTCCGCAGCATCTCTCGGAGAGCTGCAGTGAGCTACGTATGGATGGGTGAGGACAGGACATGTATGGTGGGAATGTCATTTCAGCGAAAAGTGGTCACTACTGTCAGCACTATGAATGCTTTTTATTAAGTGCCTGGAGATACAGCCACAAGTAAAATCCCTGCTCAGAGGAGGTCTGCTGGGAAAGGACAAATTAATAAGCTACAAAATAAACAAACCTACCAATAAAAATCCATGTAACGCCCCGCCAAAGAAAGGCACCATGAGTTCCACTGCCCTCGTGGGGAAACTGAGGCTCAGAGCAGGGAAGTGACCTGCCCAGGGATGCAAAGCTAGTGGGGATGCGGGGGGGGGGGTCAATCTCCAACGTCCTTGATTTGCCCATTCATCTACTCAGAGCAGGATCAAGGTCCAGGCCCCGGAACTTGGCCCTCAGGGGTGGGCCTCGCTCAGGGGGCCGCCTCTCAACAAGAGAGCTAGAAGACCCAAGGTCAAGTCCGCCATCCTGGGCAGCGCTAGGTAAGGCCCTGCAGTCGCCCGCTCTCCCAGGACGCACCGTCTTTGATGAGCCGCCGCTGGATGCTGTCAGGCTCCAGCTCCTCGTGGGACAGGAAAATCCTGAGGCGCTTGAGGGAGACACTTGCCTACACACGAAGCAATGACAGGCTGTGGTTATTTTTAAAAGTGTTTTTGCAAAACAGGCCGAGGATCACTTACAGTGGTTTTCCCTGGGTGTGCAGGGCCCACATCCTCCTTTCTTCTGAAGGCTCTGTACTTCCTACACTGAGCGGATGCCGCAGAATAAATGGGTTTGGGTTCTTTTTGTTTTGTTTAAAAGCCCACACCGGTATTAAAAAGGAGGGCAGAGGACTGTTCTAGCTGACAAGGGACTTAAGAAACAGCCAAAGACAATGGTTGCATTTAAGATAAACTTGCAACCAGGAGCTAAACGAGTCCTGGAGACTGAATGCACAGCACAGTGGTTACGGCCAATGATACTGGAGAAATAAACTTCAAAGTTGCTAAGAGACCACAGCTTAATGGCTCCCAACACAAAAAAGAAATGATAATCATAGGACGTAACAGATGTGTGACAGAGGCGTCCAGTGATAATGGCATCGCAACATATTCACGTATCAAATCACCACGCTGTACACATTGAACACAACGTTTTATGTCAATTATAGTTCAGTAAAAAGAAATGTTTAAAAAGGCAAAGGTCCTGATTCAAACTATAAAGACTGTCAGACAATTTAGAAAATTTTAATATGGATTGGATATTATTTTAAGAGATTACCGTTAATTTTGTTAGGTACGGTAATGGTACTATAATTACGTAAAAAGAAATGCATGCTAAAGTACTTATGGGTGAAGTGTCAAGATGTCTGGGATTTGCTTTAAAATTCTTCAGCAAAGAAAGGAAGGAATGGAGGGAGGGAAGGAGAGAGGGAGGGAAGAAGACAGAAAAAGGATTAGATGAAGTAATTGTGGCAAAATGTTGAATCCGGGTGATGGGCACACATCATTACCATAATACTCTCCACTTCTGTGTACATTTGAAACTGTTCATAATAAGAAGGGGGTTTATGTGCTGGTTTATATTCATATTTTAACAAGCCTATGACCAGGGTTATACAACCAAATATTAAGGCTGACTTGTTCATGTGGTTAAAAATAGAGTTTTCAGGTCAAAGTGTGCAAGGCTAGGGAGAAGAATGTGAGACACACTGTCAGCAGGAAAGCGCAGGAGCTTCAGAGGGTGTAGGTGTGACTGAGCGGTCTCTTCTCCAGAATCACCTCTTGGAACTGGAGAATTCTAGGGCATTTGGGCCAAGGACTACGAGTGGGTTGCAAAATCAAGATAGGAGGTCAAGAGCCGAATTTTTGAAGAAAGAGGACAGGACAGGACAGGACAGGACAGGACAGGACAAGGCAGGGTGGAACAGACTCAATCAGAACAGAATGGACCAGATGTCTCAGAAAGAATCTTGCAGATCCTGGGAAACCCTAGTTGCAACAACTTCTGTTTCACATACTCCAGGGTGAGTTCAAGAAGTTAAAGGTGTTTCTCAGTTCAGGGCAGGACCAAAAAGAGCCTGAAGCCAGCAGTCGGGGCCTCACCAAGCCCCCCACCCCGGCACAGTGGGAGGGGTAACGCAGAGGCGGCTGCTTCCAGGGGGACTTCCATGCCCTTTTGCTTTGTTTCCCCAGACATCCCCTCCCTGAAGTCCCCCAGCCTCGCCTGTACCTGCACGATGCTGCTGATGACCATGGGGAGGATGTTCAGGGGAAAGCGGAGGATGTTGAACAAGGCCAAGGACACGAAGGCTTTCTGGGCATCCAGGATGTTGTTCTTGTCGACAGTCACGTAGACGGCAAACGTAGACAGGGCCACCTGCAAGCAGGACGCTGGGTCAGATTCACAGTCGCAGGAGTAGTTACAAGTCCCCCCGGGGCAGCGTGGTCCCCAGTCCTCCCCATCCCACCCCGTGAGCCGCAGGGGCCTATGACTGGCTGCTGGAGGCAGCAGAAACACCCGAGGCAGTGTCTAACACACAGCAGGCACTCACTAAACACTCAAACAATGAACTTGATAAATCAATGACCAGGAGCCCAAAGACCTGGCCTCTCCCACCAACTTTCTCTGGGCACACTGGACGGGCATTCTCGGGGTTCCTCGACACCAACAGGTGCAAGCTCACCTACGGGCCTTTGTCCTTGCTGTTCCCTCTGCCAGAAACAACCTTCCCATCCAGATGGTTGCCTGGCAACTCTCTCTCCCCATTCCGAGAGGCTGCCCAACCCAGAACAGCCCCCTATAGCTCTCCATCCTTTTATCCCAGTTTATTTTTCTTCATAGCACCTACTTCTACCTTACGTTGTAAGATTTTGGTATTTACTGTCTGTCTCCTGCACTGAAACGTAAACTCCACAAAGGCAGGGACTTTGTTTTGTACACGGCTGTATCCTCAATGCCTAGAAGGACCCGGGGCACAAGGAACACTGAGACCTTGGGCATGTCACCTCCTCTCCCCGAGCGTCCACTGTCTCATCTGTGAAATGAGGGTAGAGGTGGAGGATTCGGCCACTGTTTAAATTTCCTTAGCTCAGAGTATATGGTTTTATACCCCCAGGAAAGGAACACTTTAAAAAAAAAAAAAAGAAAGAAAGAAAATAAAGGTCCAAGGGTCTTCCAAAGGGCACTCCCCTCTCCACAAAGTCAGACCTGCCTTAAGCCCTGCAGTGGGTCCTGGGATTCTGCTACCTTGCCAACTGGAATTTGGGTTTGGTTGTTCTGAGACATCACCTCCCTCAACAGGAAAAAGGAAGGGGTCCCTGAATAATCTAGGGTTGCGCTGCTCTGCTCAGATCGGCTTGGGAGGGAAGTAAAAGATCAACAGGTGGCTCTCGGTGCCTCGTCCTCCTGCCAGTGAAGGCAGTGCCAGGTGTTGACAGGGGAGGCTGGTAACACCCCCAAGGTCACCTGGTCCACACTACCAAAGCCACCTGGAACACCTTGGACCCCGAGCAGATGGACAAAGGTCTCCACCTCCATGTTAGCCCCTGGGGAAATAAACTGCCCTGGGACCTTCTTTTTGAGCTCAAAGCAGATGGCCAGCCATCAGCAGATCCTGGTGTGGCCAAGATTCTGGTGTGGCTGTGGTCCAGTGTATGTGCAGGGTCTCAGCTGCCTCACTTCTTTGTGACCCTTTAGAAGGCTGTATATCTTAAAAATTAAAACCATAAGCTCTGCCTGCTTATCTGCTGTGTGACTCTGGGCTGTGACATCACTTCACCTCTCCAAGCGAGCCTCTGTTTTCCCATCTATAAAATGGGGATCAGGATGCACACTGGCAGGGCTTCCAGCAGCAAGAAATCAGGCTCTCTATAAAGTGCTTAGCACCGTGCCCGGGGCACAGTAAAATGCAGTAGATGGCAGCTGTTTTATTTCTTGTGTCAGGACTCAGTCCAGACTCCCTGGACTATTTTTCCAAAGAATCAATTAACCGGGTCCCAAGAACGAAGCACTGGAAAGCAGAGCTGGTTGCTGTTCTGGCTCTGACATTAACGACTGAGGTGACCGTGAGGTAAGGCACAGGAATTTTCCAGGCTCCGTGGCCAAGAGGGAGGTTAGGTGCTCAAAAAGCCACAGACACTTGATCCCTGGGATGGCTGCACATCCCAGCTCCCCTCTTCCAGGTAATGATGACGCACTTGCCTCTCAACCAGAGGTTCTCTTCACTCAAAACTCTCTAAACACATCTACACAGAGGAATAGTATTCAGCCGTTAGAAGGAATGAAGGGCTGACACTCACTGTGACATGGATGAACCCTGAAAACAAGATGCTCAGTGAAACGAGACAGACAACAAAGGCCACACGTGTTACATGATTTCATTCCAAAATGAAATGTCCAGAATAGGCAAATCTACAGTAGGTTAGTGGGCGCTGAGGGCTAGGGTGATGGGAGGAATGGGGGGGTGGGGAGTAACCACCGGTGAGTGCAGGGCTTCCTTCTGGGGCGGTGGAGATGTTCCGGGAACCAGACAGTGCGGATGGTTGTGCGACCTTGTGAATATACTAAACATCATTTAATTGTACACATAAAAATGGTGAATTGTATCTCACTAAAAATAATAAATCTCTTTTAAAAATCACCTCTCCAAAATCAGTCTATTCTACCTCTGTACAGAAGCCAAAGTCTTGACTCAGGCCCCAGGGCCCCCCAGATGTGTAAACGACCCTCCTCTGTACTCGTCGGACCTCCTCTCCTTCCACTCTCCCCGCCCCGTCCCTCTGTTCCAGCCCCATTGGCCCCTGTGGCTATTTCTGCGGGGCAGGCACAGTCCTGCCTCAGGGCCTTGGCACTCACTCTTCGCTGTCCCTGTTCGGCCCTCTCACCTCCCTCAGATTAAGATTCAAATGTCACCTTCACAGTTAAGCCTTTGAACATCCTACTTGAAAACTGTAAGCCTTCCCTATCGTTCTGACCAGAATCTTTTTTTTTATAGCGTTTTTGACAGTTTAGTATATTATTTGATAAATTTATTATGCTCATTGTTTACTGTCTGCAGCTCCCAGTTAGAATGAATGAACTCCCCATGAGGGCATGGATTTCTGTCTGCAGTATTCACTGCTCTATCATCAGTGCCTAGGACAGCAGTGGGCCATGGCAGATACTTAGTAAACGTGGATGGGTGGGTAGATGGATGAATGGATGGGCCGATGGATGGATGGGTGGGTGGGAGGGTGGATTTGCCCGAAGGCACAAAAGCATACACGGGGTATGTCTTCAGCAAAGGAGAAAACCAGGCCTCGGGCATCTCACCACCAGAATATACCAGCTCCCGTGGCCCAGCCGATGGGGTGGCTGCTGGCAGCATGGGAAGCAGAGGGAGCAACATCACGTGGCCCCTGCCAGAGCCACAGCTCCAGCTTCTCCAGGAAGTGGAGGGCACTCATTCACCCTTCAATTATTAACTGGGCACAGTGTGAGGCAGGTTTGGAGATTCTGAGACTCACGGGCTAGTGAAGAACAGGAATTATCCAGGTGTTTGGAAGAGTGTGGAGGTGGCTGGGGTTGCAGGTAGGGGGGAGCTGGAGTTTGCTGCAGCCTTACAATGGGTGAGGATCACAGATGCAAAAAAATCCCCACTAAGTGCTAACAGTGCCTCCACGCTGAGAAATGGGGCAAGTGACTGCACCATCTACCCCAGCCCAGCCTCAAAAACCTGACGTCTCTTCGTGTGGACATCTGTTCTTTCTGCCTGGCCAGCATCTATTTCTGTTGCTGGTAACAACATGGCAGTTTTCCCCTGCGGAGCTGAACCTCCCCCAGTCTCAGTCCCTGAGCTTCAGCCACAGATAAACTGCCCACACCCCACCCCAAGCTCCAACAGAAGCCACGTGACCCAGGCCTGGCCAATCCAAGCAGCTCGTCCCCCTGGCCCCAGTGGTTCAGGGACAAGCATGTGGCCAGCAAGATTCAATCTCTAGCTTTGCAGGAACTAATGGGAAAAGGGGGAATCTCTCCTTACAGTGGTTACTGAGATGACAGGAGGAACTGTAATTGCATGGTGAGCACCCATCTGACAAAGAAATCACCATGGAGAAAGCAGAGCTGAGGGACAAACAAGTTAATCCCAATACTATCTTTGGAACACCTAGATCCAGTCATGCCTGAAACCCCAGCTATGCTTAAAACCAGCACTTTCCTAGACTTTTCAGTTTTGTGACTCAAAAATCTCTTTCTTTTCTTCACTTTAGTGGATCTAAGTTAGGTTTCTGCCACTTGCAAGATAGTTTCTGACTAATGATACATTTACATCTTCATTCATTCAATCACTCCTCTACATAAACCTACTGAGTGTGTACCACCTGCCAAGTCTCCCTGTGTTACAGGGATACAGCAAAAAAAAAAAAAAAAAAGCAAGGTCCATGTATGTTCTGGTCAGCAGAGAACTGCACAACAGGTAATTGACATATGGAAAGATAATTATTCTAAAGAAGGGGGATTCAAGACACATAGAAGGCAAGCAGCTCTCAAATCTTCCAAGACAGCAAATGCTAAATACTGACGGCTGCCTGAGGATGCTATTTTAGGAAAGTGCACTAAGTGGACATGAGGACATGATAAATGCCAGGCTCCATATTCCAGAAAAACAGCCCCATCAATCCCGCCATATGGCGTCCCCATTCTCGCCTGACCTCCCAGGGCCTCTGTCTTCTATCACACCTACCGGTGGGTAAACACCTCATCACCCTTGAAGCGCAGGAATTCACCAGTGGAAAGAACATGCAAACACCTTCCAAGGGAACCGAGGACCACATATTTTATCCTAATGTAGTCAGAGCCTTCGGTGTCTCGGCCAGGGCCAAGGTCCCCGACTGACCCCCCGGGCTCATCTGTTTCACGCCAAGCAGCTCAACCAACTCTGTCTCTGGAAGCCCATCATCGCCCAAAAACTGAGGGGCAAATTCAAGGTCAAGAAAAGCCAGTCCCACTCCCAAGCTCTTGCTGTGGCTTCCTAACTGAGGCCAGGGCAGGAGATGATACCTGAACGGTTAGCAGTTCGGGTGACAAGCTGGAAACTGCAGGTTTTGCCAGAGGATCCAACGTGCAAAGCAGACGGTTATGGGGAAAGGCTCCCCCGTTCTAAGTGTAACACAACCCACGGACTGCACACCTTGTGGCCTGAGCCTACTGGCCACAGACCTTTTCCTATTTAAAGAAGTGCAATCCGAATGCCTTGGATTTCTGTGTGATTCGCTATCACTTGTGTACAAGTAAAGTAAACAAGAGAGCTGTATATGTTTAATTACATGTATTGCATATAGTCAGTGTCGTGCTGGTACAGATGCAGACTCTCTCTGGAAATACACAAAAGAAACTGGTACAGAGAAGGGAGCTAGGTGACGGGGGTCTGTGGAGGGTGGAAAGAGCAGTACCCCACTGCAGACCAGTGGCTCTAAACTAGGGGACATTTGACACTGTTTGGAGACATTTTTGACTGTGATGACTGGGAAGGTGAGGGGAGAGGTACCACTTGGCTTCTAGTGGGTCGAGGCCAGGGATGCTGCTAAACTTCCTGCAGTGCACAGGATGCCCCCCTCCCCAGAGAAACAACAAATTATTGGGTCCCAAATGTCAGTGGTGCTGGACTGAGAAACTCAGTTGTAGACCCCCTGAAACAGCTTTAACTATTTGCACCATGTGAATACATTACTGTTTTTAAAATAAAATGTACCATATATTTAGACTATTAACAGGTATATTTAACATGGAAACACTATTGGACAGTTTAAAGAAAATAACAGAACAAACACCCTCTGTAACTACTATCCAATCTTATATTTTCATTAAAAAAAAAAAAACACCAGACAGAGTCGTTAAAGACATGGGGAAAGTCGGGGAGACTGAGTGTGAAAAGAATGAGATGGCAGACCCTTCCAGGCTGGAATGCTGGTGCACTGGGGCCGGAAGGGATCTTAGGGAACACAGAGTCCCAGAACAGCTAAGAGACGTCACTGCCTGAGCAACTCCAGGCAACTGGCAGCGGCCACCTGGAGGGCTGCTTGAGCCTAACTCTGCGGGAGGGAGCACCACGACTGCCCGGGGGAATGTCTCCAGGGGCATGGGAGTCGGGGGGAGGACAGGGCCTGCATGTGACATCCTTGTGGCCTAACCCCTCCATCTTCCATGCTCAGAACCTCAGACGCAGGGAGGCGAAACGACCGGCTTCAGGTCCAGGTCACACTGTGGGCTGGCAGCAGAATTCAGCAGGGGTCCTGACTCTCAGAAGAACACTCCACTCCACTAAGCCAGGGGTTGGCCAGCTATGGCCCGTGGCCCACCCGTCTGTGTCTGGGCCCGTGAGCTGAGACTGGACTTTACATTTTAAAATGAGTAAAATAATAATAATAATAATAATAATAATATTTCATGACAGATGAAGATTATATGAAATCCAAATTTCAGAGTCTGTAAATTAATTTTTTTTAATTTTTGTTGTTTGTTTTTTGGGCAGGGAGGTAATTAGGTTTACTTACTTATTTTTTTAATGGAGGTACTGGGGATTGAACCCAGGACCTCATGTATGCTAGGCATACGCTCTACCACTGAGCTATATACCCTCCCCCCGTAAAATACATAATTTTTATGGGAACACAGCCACACCCATCCATTCTGTGTTCTCCATAGCCGTGTCTGCACTACACCAGCAGACATGAGCGGCTGCAACAGAGATCCCAGGACTCAGAACACCTAAAACACTCACTAGTTGGTCTTATACAGAAAAAGGTTTGCTTACTCTTCCTTTTTGCCAGGGTTTCTCAAACTTCCATGTGCATACTAATCACCTACAGAGAGACTGTTATAATTCAGGCTCTGCTTTAGCTGGTCTGGGGAAGGCCTGAGAGTCTGCATTTCTAATAAGCAACCCAGTGATGCCCATACTGCCCGTCCTTCGGCCCCACTCTTGGGTACCAGGGATCTTCTCCAGTGGTTCTCCAAGTGTGGAACCCGAACCAAAAGCAACAGGGGCGCCTGGGAACACGTTAGAAATGCAAATACTCAGGGCTCACCCAGACCCAGCAGGGCTGACATTCTGGGTGAGGCCCAGCGAGCTGCGCTTTAACAAGCCCTCCAGGTCACCCTGGGGCTCACTCAAGTCTGAGCATCTCTGCTTCCCACCACCCATTCTTGTGCTCTAGGTAAGACTCTGGGAGACGTTAAGCTGAACCTGATAAAATCCAGTGTCAGAATAAACACTTCGATAAACGCTGAAAAGGCAGGAGTTTCCTTAAACATTCCACCTGCAACTCCACTGTGATGAAGCGGATGGCAGCCTAACAGAAAATTTTCTTATTTATGAAAATGTGTGGTTTTAGTCATAGAAACCTCAAGAATATATATTTGCCAACATAACTAAGAAGTAATAGCCATTATTAGTACAGCATTAAAAAAAAAAGAAAAAGAGTGACACAGTTAATACAAAGATAGAAAAAACAAACATGGCGGACATGATCTGAAGTCATCCTTAACCATTCCTTTTTTTTTAATTGTTTTATTGTTCTATTTATTTATTTATTTGGGGGAGTGTTATTAGGTTTATTTAGTTACTACTTTTAGTGGAGGTACTGGGGATTGAACTCAGGACTTTGTGCATGCTAGTCATGTACTCCACCACTGAGCTATACCCTCCTACCCCTAATCCTTAACCATTCTTAACTCTCAACTGTGCTTAAAAGGTTTCCATGGCCCATCTCTATATGGTCTCTTAGTTTGCAGCCAGCTTCAGAAAATAGTACCTTGCACCATTATCTTTAAACTTTCCAAAGTTGGCCGGCCAGGGATAGACCCATTAAAGTAAAGACGTGTTTCGGCACACTCAGTGCAGCATGGGTCACAACAGAAAAGAATAGGGACCAGCCTAAAAGGGCTAGCAGCGGGAGACGGGTTAAGTCAACTCTGGTGCATCACTAAGGGAGACGAAGCAGATATGAATGCATGACCTGAGACGGTATATATTACATCCCAAAAAGGCCTAGAACATCATGTAAGTATCATTCTACTTGAATATATTACAAATATTTTAAAAATATCTATATGTATATTTTTTTTTCCCAAAAAGGCATATAAAACTGTCACTCAGGAGGAAAGGGACAGGTAGAAGGGAGGACAATATCCTTTACATTTCACAACCTTCTGTATGGTTTGAATTTTTTTTCCCAATGAATGACGGGTACTTGTTGAGCACCTACTGTGTACTGTTTAGGTACAAGTATACAGCAGTGAACAGAAAAGACAAAAATCCTTGCCCTCCTGGATTCCTCAAAAGACTAAAAAGAGACTTACCATATGGCCCAGCAATCCCACTCTTGGGCATATATTCAGAGGGAACTCTAATTCCAAAAGACACCTGCACCCCAATGTTCATAGCAGCACTATTTACAATAGCCAAGACATGGAAACAACCTAATGTCCATAGACAGATGACTGGATAAAAAAGTTGTGGTATATTTCTACAATGGAATACTACTCAGCCATAAAAAATGATAAAAATAATGCCATTTGCAGCAACAAGAATGGC
The DNA here is from genome assembly GCF_048773025.1 of Camelus bactrianus. NCBI lineage: Eukaryota > Metazoa > Chordata > Mammalia > Artiodactyla > Camelidae > Camelus > Camelus bactrianus. The sequence goes on from NC_133556.1 coordinate 22,820,619, forward strand.
TGTGGAGATTGTCATCCTAAGTGAAGTAACCAGAAAGAGAAAGAAAAATACCATATGACATCACTCATATGTGGAATCTAAAAAAAAAAAAAAAAAAAAAGAACTTACATATAAAACAGAAACTGACTCACATAGAATACAGACTTGTGGTTGCCAGGGGTGAGGGGCAGAATACAGACTTGTGGTTGCCAGGGGTGAGGGGGGTGGGAAGGGATAAACTGGGAGTTTCGAGATTTGCAGATACTGACTGCTATGCGCAAAACAGATAAACAAGTTTATACTGTATAGCACAGGGAAATATATTCAATATCTTGTAGTAGCTCATGGTGAAAAAGAATAAGAAAATGAATATATGTAAATTCATGTATGACTGAAGAATTGTGCTGTATACCAGAAATTGACACAACATCATAAACTGACTATACCTCAATTAAAAAAAAAAGATTAAATAAAAAAATTCCTTCCTTCCTGGAGCTGACCTTCTAATGGAAAGAGACAATTCATGAAATAAGTGACTCAGAGTGTGTCTGGCACTGTCACTCCAAGTGTGGCCCATGGGCCACTGCCAACCCACAGCCCATGACCAGCTGGCAGTAGATAAGGAGCTGACATCAGAATGAAACTCAGCTACAGCACCATGCACGCAATTTAGTTCATCAGACATTGTTTTTCTTAGCAAGACTTTCTCAATGAAGGAAGCAGAGAGCTGCGGCTTACATTCCGGCACAAATTTCTCATTTCTTCATGAACCTGTAACAGTTTCCTAAACTGGCTACTCTGCAAACCCCTGGGAGGGAAACTGTGAATGAAATAAAAGGCAGGGGTGGCAGTTTTAAAAAGGAGTAGTCGGAGAAGGCCTTGCTGAAATAGTGGCTTCTGAGCACTGTTCAGGCAGGACAACAAAGTAAAATATCAAAGGATGCGGGCCAGGATGGGTTTGGCTTCACTCACCAGGAAAGGTGTGCAGACCCAGGTGAAGGTCCCCACGGCGGCCAGGTAGGCAGATTTCTTCAGCACCTTCAGCTCCTCCTGCCTGATGGCCAGCACCTTGTCTTTGAATGCCAGCTCCCAGGCGTAAAGCTTTAGCACTTTGATCCCGTTGAGAATTTCATTCATCAGCTTAATCCGATTATCTTTGCTCTTCATGTGGGCCACCTTCAGAGAGGGGAGAACTCAACACCACACCTGGGGGACTGGCCGCCCAGTGCTGGCCCAGGCAGCAGACCACCCCTCAACAACCCCCTTAACTAAAAATGGGCCTCCCTGACGGGGAGAAAGCTGGCCCTCCACTCCCCACGAACCCGAGCTCTTGACCCACAGAGCACTCCAGAGGATCCCTTTATCAAGGGAAAAACCCGCTTTGAATCACGTTAAATCTGATGTCAGAGAAAACTCTTCTATTTAGAAGGGGGGACCAGAGGCAAGAAAAGCCCTGCCAGCATCCAGGGAGGAAAGGGCCCAGGCCCTATTCTGATCCAACCACAAGAGAGATGATACTGTTTGCCTCCGTTTTCTTATCTTCTTTACTGACTTGCAGCCAGTACGCGGTGAAAATGCCGAAATGTCTCTGTACCAGCCGGCACCAATTCCGACCACTGGGTGCCCACGCCACACGGCTGTTATTTTTACTGTCCTCTGGCATTTCCACATGGCACTTTTCTAAGCACTTCACATGCATTTAGTTATTTAAGGCTCATGAGAACAGTATCACTAAGTGGTGTGTTACTCCTGGGTCCCAGAGGACACTTTAGGCAACATGAGGTTGAAGGCTGTGACTGTTTCAGAGGCTCAGGGAAGCCGGCACAAGAAGATGAAGGGGACACAGCCCCCTGCCCCCTTCCTTGTCTATCCTCCGCCCCCCCCCTCCCCACATCGAATTCCCACAGGCCCACGTCCTGGAACATCTCTCCTACAGCATCATCAGTGTGGCCAAGCTCTGTCGGCTGAAATTCCACAGGCACATCAGAAACAGCCATCAACAGGGGTGCAGAGAATTGAACTCCGGCCCATCTCTGCTATGGACCATTAGGCACGAGTTCAAGAGAATGAAGTCAGACTATATGGCACGCCACAGAGCAATCCCCTCGGCGTGGCGTCAAATGATACTATCGTGCTGCCAGACAGGACCGTCTGGGTAAGAATACACATGGTAACACCACCACAAAACACACATATACACACTGAGACTAACTCTACAGTCGGATCTCTATACAAACACACAGATCTAGAAGGATCTGTTTCAGTGTGTTCACTGTGGTTGAGAGGATTGAGAAAGGGACATTCCATTTTAATTCGCGTAATTTTGTTTTATTTGAAATTTTTGTTTATAATGAGAAGGCATTACTCTGTTACTTGGGTATTTAAAAACTTAAGAAATACAAAGTATCTCTGAAAATAAAGAGTCTGACACTGCGACCAGCCTAAGGTAAGGGGGGGGATGAGGGGGTGAGGGGAAAGATGGGTGATTTTTACTCAGCTCTTCAAAATACACACAGACACAAAGGAATACACTCATGGGAAATAAGGAACTTCCCGGAGGTTCAGAGTGATTTCGGTCACTGGCCCAGGAAGTCTAATTATTTCAGGAGCTCTCAACCCTGGCAGCCCCAGTATAATCACCTGGGAAGCTTTAAAAACTCCCCCTGCCCAGGTCCCACCCACATTAAGGGAATCAGAATCCCGGGAAGGGGCCCAGGCATCAGCATTTGTTAAGCTCCCCCGGGGATTCCAACAGGGAGGCAAGGTTGAAACCCCCCAGGCCTGTGCAGAAGGAACGCAGCTAAAACCCAAGTGGAAAGGCCTCAGGCAGGGGCCCAGCTTGGAGCCTACCTGGTAGGTCTTGGTCTTCATGGCCATGACAGCATTCAGGGGAACCATGAGGATCATTACGGCCACCCCAGCCAGGACGGAGGGGCCCAGGTTCTACGGAAGGAACGAGAACAAAGGCCTTAGCACGGGGCTCCCACGGGCCGAGCCACCCCATGTGAGTTTGGGGCAGCCGTGTTACTTTTCAGGTTTATCCCTGAGCATCTCTTCGGGTCCCACAAACTCTTTAAGAACATTCAAGTCCATGATCCTTTATCTGAAACCCTGGGGATCAGCTTGAGTTCTGCAAATTTGAACTTAAGAATTTCAGGAAGGTAACAGGATGTTGAGCAGAAAATAGTTAACGCAGGCCGCCTGATGGTTTATCTTGTTCAAAGGCCCTTGGCTGGCGTCTGGGCACTTGGATTTTGGGAGGGTTCCCACTATTCTCAGGACTGATAAGAGTGACTCACTGAGCCTAAACTGTTCAGACAATATGGTTTATGCTGATTAATCCCAGAGGCTGCCGGTGTGACCAGCCCCCAGTAAAACCCCAGGAAGCCGGGTCTCTCTCGAGCTTCCCTGGCTGGTAACGTTCACACTTGTTGTCAAAACTGTCACACCCCTTTGCTGGGGAATTAAGTGCATCTTGCGTGACTCCACAGGGAGAGGACTTTCGGGAGCTTGTCCCTGGTTTTCGCCGGATGTTGCTAATCTCACTGTCATAAATGACAGGTGAGTCTTCCTAGTGAATCACCCACCTGGAGTGGTCTTGGGGACCTCGACACAGGTAGGTACAGTCATACATCACACCCTCATTGGTGCCTGGCAACAGCACTCCATAAGCAAACACAGATTTTTTTTCAGCAGCAAAAGAGGAATATTCCCACTGAGATGGATAATCAACATTATAAATCACACATCAGGTCAGCTTTTGCCACCAAATGTGTCAAGAAAAACTTTCACTATTATTTTACTTCAGAAACTGATGTCAAAAACACGTTTTAGAGATTGAGGCCTAATAAAGAGAACTCCCTAAATGATGTCAACAATATCAATATTCCACACATTTTTGACTATATGAATACAAATTCTGTTACTTGTGTAAGGGAATCAGAAAAATAAAATGTTACAGCAGGAGAGAAAAAACAAAAATGTTCAGTTTTCAGAGCTTTTTTGATTTGGGGACTCGTAGGTAAGAGGTTGCAAGACTGGTCCATTATCCCATTTGCAGATAAGGAAAGTGCACCCAGAGAGGTTAAGTGACCCTGGCCAGGACAAGATACAGACGGACATTTTTCAACTTCCAAGTCACACAAATGAGAGGAGACAGGATGAGAAGTTGGCCCAGCACACATGTACTCAGTGGACACAGACAGACGGAACTAAGGTAAGAGTGTTGCAGTCCCTTCCAAGCAGCCACACTCGGGCGCTCCAGCCCGAATTCCCCCCAAAATGCTGCTTTTGCCCCTAATGGTTTCTGTGGTGTCTCTCTGCCCAGTGAGGATTAATCAACGTTTGAGAACGAAGGTGACTTTCACCAGCGATCTAAAACATTTGCAATCAGCTCTGACAGCAAGCAGCGGTCACGAAAAGATACCAAGCATGCCCGTGGACCGCGTCCTGCTCTATGAACGCTGCGTGAACTAATTTATTCAGCTGTCCCAACGTCACTATGATGAGGCTCCCCTGTTATCACCACTTTACAGATGAGGACATTGAGGCTTAGAGACGCTATCCTATGTTGTGTTCTTGATCACCAAACAGAGAAATTCTATCTTGGGTCTAAAGTAGTGGTTCCCAACCAGAGAGTATTCCCCCAGGGGACATGTGGCAACGCCTGGAGACACTTGTCACAAGTGGTGGTGGGAGTGTGGGGGAGGGGAGGTGTAGTGTTATTGGTACCTAGTGGGTAGAGGCCAGGGATGTTGCTAAACCCCCTACAATGCACAGGACGGTTACCCCAACAAAAAAGAATTACCCAGCCCCAGATACCAGTAACACATTCAGCAACTCTCATCTAAAACAAAGCAATTTTCTCAGCAGGTCACAAACCATCTCTGAAGGCAGCTCTAAAAGAAGTGTTCCATGACGGCACTTTCTAGGGAAGTGGATGCCCCAAGACGTCTCTCTGATGGAGGAAGTCCATTTAACTGAGGGGGGAAAAATTCAGTGGAAGAGGCAACTGTTATAGCCTTGAAATTTGGGTGGGATTTCATCCATCGTGAGAAAAGAGAAAAGGGAGTTCCTGGTGGAAGGAAAGGGATGTGCAAACGCTCAGAGGTAGAAAAGAATAAGGCATGTATGAGGCTATGAGCATCTTTGCTCATCATATTTATATTTTGGGAACTGCCCTTCCCCCACGTGGAAGGGCTATCACTCCCACCTCCACACAATGAGAGAGAGCAAGGGACCCAGGCTGCCTAACCAGAGAACTCTGCCTCCTATTTCACAGTGATTTGTTCATGGATGTGAATAGGACTGTGTCAGGCCAATCAGATTGCTCCCTGGGACTCTGGCTGCGGCAAAGAGGAAAACAGTGTATTCTCTTTTCTTGGCACCACTATCCATAACGATGATATAAGCCCAGAGCTATGGAGCCATCTGAAGAAAGCCCATTGAGAAAGAAGTGAACTCAGAGAAACACAGGGCCAAGGAATGAGGAAAAAGCATGAGTCCTTGCAGCACTGTTTGAACTCCTGGATCCATCCATATCTGAAGCCAAACCCCTGGACTTTTCAGTTACGTTCACCCACAAAATTCTCTTTATTTGCTTAAGTTACTCTAAGATGGATTTCTACCCCCTACAACCAAGAGACTCTTGACCAACATAATCTGAGACTAGTGAATAAGTGAGTTTGGTTAGCATTTGGGAGGATACAGAGGGAGAAATACAGTGTGAATGTTATAGGGTTGTTAACTGTATACACTGTCAAGAAGAAACAAATGCAAACAAATATCATGCCACCACAGAGAACATAACCCAACAACTGAAGAAAGGAACTGGCTGACAGGCCAGGAAATAAAATGTGAATGATGGCAAGAAACGCCAGTGCGCTATGCAGGTTCTTATCACTGACACAACACCCACTCCCCCGCCCCCGCTGCCCACACATGGAGGTCCCTCCCCATGCGCCCCGGGAACGACGTCAAACACACACCAGCCACAGGAGGTAGAGGGCAAGGATGACTTGCAGAGGGGCTGACCAGATCATGTTAATGTACGTGGCCAGGTCCATGAACCTCTGGGCGTCCACGGACATGAGGTTGACGATCTCCCCGACGGTGGAGGATTTTCTGGCTGCGTTGGTGATCACCAGGGCCTGCGGGAGAGAGGAGAGGGAAGAGGGTGAGTGTGGCAGGTGACAGCCCTGGGCCCTCCCTCCAGGCCCATGTGGAGGAAGAAGACAGCTCCACAGTGGAAAGGCCACTGCTCTGCTCGCCTCTCCTGCCCGCTTATCTGCCTCCCCAGCTCATGTGTCTTGTCACAAAGCCCCTACTCTTATCGACAGCGCTCACTGCCTGTCCATCTTGAGCTCTTCGGTACGGAGGGGACCTCAGAGGTCGCCAAAACCAGGGCTTCACACACTTCACTTCCCTCCCCATCAGGGAGTCTGTTATGGTGCAGTTACTGACTCAGCAGGACTGGGGCAGGGCGTGGGACTCCGCATTTCTAACAAGCACCCAGGTGATGCTGGTCCCCAGATCAGGCTGAAGGACCAAGGTCTCGGCCATGGTTTCTCATCCTTGGTACTACTGACATTTGAGGCTGGACCATTCTTTGAGGGGCTGTCTAGTGCACTGAAGGATGTTCAGCAGCGTCCCCAACCTCCATCCACTTGATGCCCTCACCCCCAATTATGACAACCAAACATGTCTGCAGACATTGCCAAACATCTCCTGGAGGGAAAATTCGCCCTGGTTTTTTAATGTGGTTTCATACTCTCACCTGGGGAGTTTTAGAACTACTGATGCCCGGGCCCCACCCTCAAGAGATCCTGACTTGACTGGTGGGGGTGCCGCCTGGGCCTCGGCAGATCCTGATGCGCTCCAGGTGAGTCTAACTCACAGAGAGGGCTGACAACCAATGATCAAGTCCATCTTTCCTGACAATCTGCTGGAGAGTCTCTTCCCAACGCACAGGGCCCAGAGGCTAAGAAACGAAGGGACCGAGGAGATAATCCAGTTCCTTTAAGGCTACCTGTGCACGGGTATCAGCTGAGTATTTATCATCCAGGGAACGTACCATCTGCTCAGTTCAGATGGAGTTAGAAAGTCAGAATATTCATACTCAGAATATTACTAGCAGAGCAAGGATCTGAACCTGGATCTCCCCAAATCACGTGCCACCGAAGAAATTCAATTACCCGCAGCAGACCCTGGGGGCTCACGGACATCGCACAGGCTCACCCCTGAAGTCAGCGTGGCTAAGGTCTCACGCCTGACTCTCCCGCCGTGCCACTGCTCCGGGGTGGCCCCGGGGACGAGCCAGCGCAGCCTTCACCCACCTTCCGGTAGACGGCCCCGATGACAGCGCTCTTGATGCGCATGCCGCTGACGAAGCAGATGTGGAAGTACTGGTGCAGCACGAGGGTCTGCAGGCAGGCGCTGACGAACAGCAGCGCCGTGTAAAAGTAGCCTTGCCAGTCCGGGGCCTTCTTATCGTTCACGAAGTTGATGAGCAACCTGCAGGGCAGCGAGGACAGGGCCCGGCGTGACAAGCCTGCGACACATGTGCGGGGACAGGTTCCCTGGTTTCAGTGTTTTGACTTTCTCCCAGACCGGGCGTCACTGCTTCAGCTTTGTGAGTGGGAGCCCAGCCCACATGGTGGCGACCGTGCGGGTGGCCCAGCACGCTCATCCAGGGTCATCACCCAAAAGTGACCAAGCAGGGAGCACAAGGGGCAGAGGTAAGGAGGGAAAGAGAATGAACGTGTGGTCCCAAAGAGAGAGACACAGAGAGAGAAGCAGAGAGAGGGGGAGGTGGGCATGCACGTAGGTAAACAGAGAGAGAGGTGACCTCCTTTCTGGTTTTTTGCAACTTTCATGCCATCTGACATTTCCTTGCTCTTGGTTTCCCAAGATAATCCTCTATCCTCCCCCTTTGGCTTTAGGGGAACCTAGTCGGTTTCTGTTACTTGCAACCAGCGTGGCCTTGATTAAGACGGTTTTCTTAAAGCAAAGCACCAGGCAAAGCAGTTAGGGATGGAGAGCCCTAGCCGAGAGTGCACCCCAACACTGGGTATGGCACGTGATCCGAAGGGAGGGGCAGGGGTGTTGCAAGGGGGAAGTCAAGGATGGGAAGAGGTGCCCAGCTATGACGGGGGAGGCCTTACTTCAAGATCTCCGGGCCGGCAAACATCATCAGGTCGTGCAGGGCCTTGAACAAGAAGCTCATGAGGAAATAGGGTCCGAAGGTCTTGTATAACACCTTGAACAGGGACGGGTCTCGCTCCTTCTGGGGGGACCTGACAATCAGAGCCTCGGCCTCCTCGTTCACATCCACCTTGGAGCTCCCTTTCAGCTTGGCGGGATCCTTGGAGGAGTACACGATCTTCACCGGCTGCCTGGAACACGAGAAGCAGCTGTGGGGTCTGCCAGGGAATCAGTCCATCCCCTGGGAGGCCTGGCCAAAGTGGACCATTCCGCACAGAAAGACAGCTGGACACAGTGCTTACGACCACAGACTCAGGATCCCAGTCTGCTCGGTAAACACAGACAAGTTCTTTAACCTCTCTAGGCCTTAGTTTCCTCACCTGTAAAACGGGGACAAAAGTAGGGCCTGCCTCCTACTTTTGTGAAAATTAAATGAGTTAAAAGAGGTGAAGGACAACCAAAATCACCTTCCTGAATCAACATAATCTCTATCAGGATCCCAGCGGGCTCCTTCCTAGAAATGGACAAGCTAATCCTAAAACTCACATGGAATCCAAAATAACCAAAACCATCTTGAAAAAGAAAAGCCAAGTTGGAGGATTCACATTTCCTGGTTTCAAAACTTACTAAAAAGCAATCGTAACCAAGACAGGCATAAGGATAGGCATATATAGGGACCAATGCGACAGAATTTAAATATCCAGAAATAAACCTAGTTGATGTTTGACAAGGTTGTCACGACCATTCAATGGCACAAGAACAATCTTTTCCACAAACGGTGCTGGGAAATCACACAGCCACAGGCAGAGGAGTGAAGCTGGACCCTTGCCTCACACCGTAAACAAAAATTAACTCGAAATGGGTGAAAGACCTAACATAGAGCTAAAACTCTAAAATTCTTAGAAGGCAACACAGGGGCAAATCTTTATGACCTTGGATTTAGCAATGGATTCTTAAATATGACACCAAAAGCAAAGGCAACAAAAGGAAAAAAAATTAATTGAAACTCATCAAAGATAAAAAAAAAAAAACCAAAACACTTCCGTGCTTCAAGAAGTGAAAAGACAACCCACAGAATGGGAGGAAATATTTGTAAATCAAAAATCTGATAAGGGACTTGTCACTAGAGCACATAAGGAGCTGTTACAACTCAATATGAAAAAGACAATCCAGTTTTAAAAGGCGCAGTGAAGACATGCGGGATGGTATGAGCACATGAAACTTATTCTTAGTCATCAGGGAAATGCAAATCAAAACCAAGATGAGATATTGCTTCACAAGCACTAGGATGGCTATCGTTAGAAAGTCCGATAACAACAAGATTTGCAAGGATGTTGAGAAATCAGAGCCCTTGTACAGGCGCCTTGAGTCCTCTCCCACTCAAAGAAGGAAATTACAGAAATGATGGAGAGTGACTGTGTCACTTCCAAGGCAAGGCTGCAGAAAGCACCATGGCTTCTTTCATGCCACAACACTGCACCATTCTCTCTGGGCAAAGCCAACTGCTGGGTGGTGGGGACACTCAACCAGAGACCTAGCTAAGCTAATAGCCAGCATGGTCTTGCCAACCATGTGCAGTGTGGAAGCAGATCCATAGTCCCAGTCAAGACTTCACATGACTGCAGTCCCGGCTGACATCCTGACTGCAACCATGACAGAATCCCGAGCCAGAACCACCCAGCTGGCCAGATCCCCCAGCCCAGAGACACTGTGTGAGACAGTAAATGTCCATGCTATGTAAAGCTGCTACGTTTTGGGGTAACTTGTTATGCAGTGACAGATGCAGCTTCCCTCTCCCAAAATGCAATCAAAGCAACATCCTCAAATGGTCAAACGTGGCCTCCATTCCTGAAATATACACCCAAGCTTTACCCCCACCCAAACCTAACATTCACAATTTGCAAAATTCTTCCATGGCATCAGCTCCCTGAATAGCACTCCCTCATGCAGGATTCCTGCCTCTCCCATCTATGCTGCATCTGACCGTCTGGACCAGCTGAAATGCCCTCCTGGAGACCACAGCCTCCCAACCTGCCCTGGCTCCCTCCTCTGACCCTACTCCAAACCGTGGGCACAGGTCTGGGCTCCGTCAAGTCCGTGTCCTTCCCCTCGGAGCTCCTCACCCCAGGAAAGGACCTGAAATATGGGACTCATCCTTGACCCCTTCTCCTCCATGCTCCCCAGGCCCAGTCAGGCACGTGTCCTGTCCTTCCCACCCCCGGGATGTGTGCAGTCATCCAGCCATGCTTTCCACCACCACAGCCTCTGACTCATGCTAGTGACCTTTGCTGCAGCCTCCTCACTGCTCCCTCTACTTCCCTCCACTCTCGCTGCCTGACAACCAATTCCCTGCACGGCAGCCGGGGGGCACCTTCCTAAAATGCATCATTCTCCTACTTGGACTCCACTGCTGGCCTCCCACCGCATCCAGAATAAAATCTAAACTCTGTGTGAAGTTGGAGAATTTCCCAGGGTTGCTGTATCCAACGAACACAAACCCAGTGGCTTAGAACAACACAAATTTAACATCTCAAGAGTTGTGAAGGCCAGAAATCTAAACTGAGTTCACAGGCTCCAGGGAAAAATCTGTTTCCAACTTTTCCAGCTTCTGGAAGCTGCCTACATGCCCGGGCACATGGCCTCCGCCTCCACCTTCAACGTCGGCCGCGTGGCATCGTCTCTCTGACTTCTAACGAGGCGGGTGACGATTTCAGCAGGCACACCCAAGTAACCCGGAATTGTCTCCCCGTCTCAAAACCCTGAACTTGATCATTAATCCTATCTGCAAAGTCCCTCTGCCACGTGGCGTGACACACTCAGGTTCTGGGGATCAGGGTGTGGGCATCTTTTGGGGGAAATCATTTCTCATGATGTCAGTGTCACCGCACAAGGTCGCCCTGCTCATCTCCCCGACTTCCCCTGGAGCTGGGATTCTGGCGGGGACCTCGAGTAGGATTTTGTTCAGCACACACACATCCTCTCGGCAAGAAGGGCAGGGAGGCAGGGCAGGGAGAAGGGAGCGCCGCAGGCCCCTCCTGGTCCACTCCCTGCACTGCTTCCTAAGCTGGGCCCTGGCGCTGGGCCTGTGTGGGCTGCCACTGAGCCAGGGCTGCTTTCTGTGGCCAGGAGATGGGTGGCCAAAGGGCCCGGGAGACGGTCTCAGGCAGACAGAGGAGGAAGGCTCAGGCCTGGGTGGGAGAGGTCAAGAGCAGTGGAAGGGATGAGTTAAGGCCGAGTCAGGAAACAAAAAATACCAAGTGAACAAGAGGCCCCCTAGGGAGGAAGGCGCTCCTGGAGGGAGAAGAAGAAAGCAGGGCATGTGAATGGTCTGGCTGGGAGGGGAAAGGAAAGTTGGAGAGGGAAGGTCTGAGTCAGGAGAAAACTGCCCAGGACAGGGGAACAGAAAGGGGTGGGGAAGCTGGAGGCTGGGAAGGAAAAGGAACTTGCTCCCTCGTCTGGATTCCCATGTGAGCAAAGGTGCCCATCGATCTGTCTGCTGCGAACGCCCTGCTCTGGGCCAGGCACTGGGAAGAGCCCCGCCATGGAGCAGCCTGGTGGGAGAAGCAGATCAGCAGCGGTGACTTCACAAGCCTGTGTGAGGGGGGCTACCATAGGGGCTTCCTGGAGGAGGTGACATCCAAACCGAGACCTGCAGGATGAGGGAGCAGGTCCGCCTGGGGAAGGAAAGGGTGCTCCAGGCAGAAGGAATAGGATGAGCCGGCCTGGAGCTAAAGGATATTGAAAATAGGTGAGACAGCCTTCCAAGAACCTCAGGTGACCAGAGCAGAACAGAGAGAACAGACAGGGAGGGGCGTGAATCAACCAAAGGACAACGAGGAGCTCCTGCAGGCTTCGCTTGTCATTTGCTAAATGCGTAAGACCTTTAATGTTGCGGCAAAGGCAAAATCACAAGCTCAAAAAGGTCATAGCTCAATGAAAATTCTAAATTTTCTGGACGTACTCTGTGACTCATAATACCCGGTATAACATAGGAGGGCAGATGTGACCTACAATTGCAGAGAATGGGTTTTACAAACTTCACGCACATTTTCATCCTCCTTAGCACTCACAATATACAGGATAACACTTTGGGAAACCACAGGCGGGAGGGAGCGGCAACCACCTCCCCACCCAGGCCTCGGCACGGGAAGCATATAGTCCTGGCACGATTCTGACTGTGCTGCTTACAAAATATAAATGACTCAAAAGCGTTCTTCCACTTTTTGTTGTTGTTGGTGAGTGCTTTTTGTTTCTCAAAAACAGGCTGTCAAGGGGGTTTCTCGTTCTCTGATGGTCACAAAGATCGGGCCAGAGACCAGATCTTCTCTGCCACATAGAACCGTCCCAAAGGAAAAAGGTCCCACCAGACCGTCCATGCAGGTTAAGAGCCTGCCTAAAATCACCTACACCTAGAATTTAACTCCATCTTTGACATAAATCCACATATAGTGTGTACATTTTTTTTGCAACTTTAAATACACCTTGACTCTCTTCAGAAATGCAGCTATTGCACAAATTAAGTTTTGTTTGGAATTTTGCCAAGCATTAGTCACCACCTTGCAAAAACTTGTTCATGAGGGCAGCGATGGTTCTGGTCTCTAGAGCCACCAGATCAGGTAGGTTGGGATTTGCAGCTGCCGCAGGGAATTCTCCACTTAGGAACAAGCAGTGACTCTTCATTCTACATGCTAGCATGTGCCTGAACGTTTACACACAGAAATAAGTGGCATTTTATTATAAATCCTCCCCCCTTTTTAGTTTTCTGTTCAAGTCAAGCAAGAATATTATGCTGATTTTTTAAATTAGATACATGGGTGGGTTCCTTTTATATATCTCCTTAAAGTACAATAAAGGAGGTGCCACAGAATCTTTTGCTATTCAAGGGGGCAATGGGTCTGAAAGGTTGAGAACAGCTTAACATTTCTGAGGGGTTCGTTTTCTTTTGTTTTTTTGTTTGCTATTTGCTATTTGCATTCCTTTATGAAATAGAGACTCTTAGGTAAAATGGTCACCTCTTCTCTGAACACTACTGCTTTTTTACACACAGCTTTACTGGCGTAACTGCTGTTACAATCAAGGGCACATATTTGAACTGTACAATTTGATGAGCTCTGACACACTTACACACCCACGAGACTATCAGGGAAACCAAGCTCACGAACACACCCATCACACCCACAGAGCTGTCCTGCCCTCTGCAATTTCTCCCTCCCATCTCTCTACCTCAGGCCACCACTGAGCTGACTCCCACCACTACAGATCTGCTTTCGTTTTCTGGAATTGTATATATGGAATCACTGAGTATGTGTTTCTGCTTGGCTTTGTTCACTCAGTGTAATTATTTCGAGACTTCTCCGTTGCTGAGTGTATCGACAGTTCAGCCCTTCGCCTTGCTCAGATGTGCTCCCTTGAAGGCTACGCCGTGATTTGCACTTGTTAATGGACACCTGGGTTGCTTCCAGCTTTGGCCAGCACACGTAACACTTCTATGCTACAAACACTCCGATACAGGTTGATGAACATGTATGTCTTCAGTTCTCCTGCGTATATGCCTAGGAGTAGAATGGCTGGGTGGTATCAGAACTGCTTAACTTTTTTAAAAAAACGCCCAACTCCTTTCCAAAGCCGCTAAACCATGTTTCAGTCACTCCAGCAGCAACCATGGTCCAAAATGGCCTTAACTTATGGGAGGCTGTACGCCAAGAAATTTCCACTCCATTTTGTTAAACTCAAAATCATTTGATGAGAACCAACGAAGCACTGGATTTTAAAACCCAGACGTGGTGGCAGGAGGAGCAGTTCAGACCCGACTCCTGAGAGGAGTCCCTCAGGGGTGAGGAGAGGAGCTGGCGGTGAGGGGAGTCCAGACCTGAGGCCAGGAAGCCAAGGCAGCCCCCCTGCCCAGGCCTCCATCACCTGCTCCCCGGGGGCACCCAGAGCACAGAGCACAGGACTCTCCCCATCAGCACCCATGCCCGTAAGGGGCACAGAGGCTGGCTCAGGCTCACATCTGCCTCTACTCTCGCCCCACGATCCACCTTCCCGAGGGCAGCCCAACTCTTGTTCTGAAGCAGAGCTCCGGACATGCCTCTGCCCTGCACAAAGCCCACCTCTGTCTTCTCACTGCATTTAGTACCACAGCCTTTGAGAGCCAGGCAACTCCTCCTCCCATTTTACCTCCTCCTGCTCTCCACATATCTCACTCCACTCAAGCATTACTGGCCCCCTGCTGCTCCAGATGCATGCCACACTCACTTCCACCGCAGGACCTTTGCACTAGCTGCTCCTATCAAACGGAAAGCCCTTTCCCACATTTGCACATGGCCCATTCCCTCCTTCAACACGAATCTCTGCTCAAATGGCATCTTCTCCGAGAGGCCACCCCTGACCGCCGTCCGTACCTGTATCAGTTCCCTCAGTCACTCTTGCCCTCATGCCCCCATTTTAACCTCCTCATCACACTCGCTCGCCAAAGTTTCTCAGCAGTGTATGCCTGACTCCCAACGTCCTGTGTCCCACATGGAATGTAAGTGGCACCAAACAAGAAGCCTGTTTTGTTCCACTCTCTGGAACCTCCAGGGTCTAAACAGCGCCCAGCACATCAGCAGGAACCACCTGTTGAACGAATCAGGGAAGGGCCAAGCCTGAGATGGAGCTCCACGTAGAAAGCTGGTCCTCTTCCCAGGAAGCCCCGTGGCCGGCCTCGCCCACATCTCCAGCACCCGCTCACTGGGTGAGCCCCAAGGGACGCCAGGGTGGGCAGCCCTGCCACCCACCATGGGGAAAAGACTGAGCCAAGTGGTCGGTGAGATTTGGGCAACTCAGGCTGAGAACGCAGTGTTCTCATCAGGAAGGATGCTGCAGGGCCAGGTCGAAGGGACCCGGAGGCCCCACCTCTGCCTGAGAACCTCCAGCTAGGTCATGGACCCCGGCTGCAGCCGCATGTGCACAGAACACCGGCCATCTCCTCACAACGTTCGGCCACAGAGGCTCAAGCTCAATCCGCCTCCCACGAGGCAACTTCTCTATCTATGCCACCCCGAATGGGCCACAGCACAGAGGCATTAAGTCTTTTGCTGGTGTCGTGGAGGCCAGCAGCACGGATGTCCCAAATTCCCACCCACTGCCTGGGCCTGACTGAAGACCTGGAACTTGGGCGTTCCCGCAACGGGTGAGGAATCGGATCCCGAGCCTGGGCTTCGCTCCTGGAAGGCCGGCTGCTCTGTGGGGAGTCCTACACACCAGGCTGGCCCCCTCTTCAGCCGGCTGTCAAAAGCGAATCACAGGCCCCACCCCATAAAGACAACAGGAGTAAAGACAGCCACCATCCATTGTCTCATCTGGCTCCTCTGGACACAGGATGCCTCTAAAGTCAATGACATGCCCTGGTTCAACTGGTAGCCGTTTTTCTTTCTCATTGGTGCAGAAAATAATGATGCATCACAAGGCTGATGACGTCTTAGACCTGATGAAATAAGGTATGTGCTGGGGAGGCCCTGGCCTGATTCTCAAAATAACCCGAAGACAGAGATCAAGAGGTGGCATGCAGCTTGCAGCGGGGGGTTGTCTGAAATCCTGGACACCAGGAGCGAATGAACCCTGACGTAACCCATGAACGCGCAAGTGATGACGATGTGCTAATGTCGGCTCACCGACTGGACCAATGTGCCCCTTGGGGGCGATGCTGACGCGGGGGAGGCTGTGCATGTGTCTCTGCACCTTCTCTGCTCAGGACCTCTGTGAAACCAAAACTGCTCTAAAAAGCAATGTCTACTGAAAAACAAAAATCCAGGAGCGTCAAAATCATCCTCGACTGGGGCTTCTCAGGCTGAATACCTCATGGAATAGCGGCCTTGGCGTGCTGAACCCAAACACTTAAAACAGCAAGGGCACTCGAGATGCCGGGTGCTCAGGGAGGGGCAGAGAAAACGAGACTGGCTCCGGGAGGGCAGAGCTGCACACCCAGGCCCACACTCGCCGAGGGCGCGACTAAGAATCATTCACCCACTTGACATTTTTCCTTTTTTCTTCCCAAATCGCCTTGGTTACACGTCAGACTCTACCCCATTTTGCAGATGAGCAAACTGAGGCTTGCAGGAGTGAAGCCACCTCCTCGGAACGATGAAGCTAAGGAAGAGGTGGCACTGCCACCATTCCGGACCCCAGTGGAGGGAGGGAGGTGACCAGGTCGCCCTAGAGAGTTCTGGCTTCCCCGTGGCAGGAGGGCTGACACTCACTTTCTGGACTTGGCACATTCCTTCTTCCAGTTCTTCACCAAAACGGGCACGACTTCTTCTGAAGTGTCCTCCTTATTCAGGGACCAGAGGTCAGTGCTCTCCAGGGGCTGGCGGTAGCCCCGGACCATCATCCTGCAGCCGAGACACAAGAGGGGAGGAGATGAGCGTCGGGAGGAGGACAATGGCCCTCTCTACACATGCCTGCCAGCCCGCCCTCCCTGCCATGGCGGTCCGCTGCGAATGGAGGCAGCCCTGCACTCAGGAAAATCTGAATATGGATGGATGTTTGGGCACACTAACCATTACTGCTAATTCTGATAGGTCACCCAGGAAAAACGGCCTCCTGTTTTAGAGATACATGCAGATGATTTAGGAGGAAAAATTTTTAAGGCTGATACAGCAAAGCGTTAACTATCGTCAAACTGAGTGATGAGTGTATTGAGGTTTATCAGACTAGCCTTTCTATGGTTTGAACTCTTTCATAATAAAAGAGTAAGTCTAATACTTTTACTTCTTATTTGGAAAAATTTCAAAGTCAGAGAAAAATCGCAGGAATTGTACAAAGAATTCTGTTTACCCTTCACCGGGTTCACCACTGTCAAACATGGCCACATGTGCTCAATCTGTCTCCACCTCTAAACACGCATGTATGTGAACTCATACAGGCAGACCGAGGCGAGACGGTGGGTTCTATTCCAGACGCCGCAATAAAGCGAGTCACAGGAATTTTCTAGTTTCCCACGTAAAAGTTATGTTTACACTTTCCTATAGTCTATTAAGTGTGCGACAGCATTATGTCTAAAAAGCAATACACAGAGCTTAACTTAAAAATACTTTATTTGCTAGAAAAAAACGCTAACCATCATCTGAGCCTTCAGCGAGTCACAGTAGTAACATCAAGGATCACAGGCCACCATAACAAATATAATAAAAACAAAGAAGCTTGAAGTACTGTGAGAATTACCAAAATGTGACACAGACACCGGAAGTGAGCAAACGCTGTTGGAAAAACAGTGCCAACAGATGTGCCTGACCCAGGGCACTGACAAACCTTTCGTTTGTACATAACGCGGTATCCGGGAAGCGTGAAAAAATGAACCATGCCTGGATCTTTTTTCCTGAACCATTTCAGAGGAGGCTGCAGACTCTACACCTCTTTACCCCTAAACCTGAGGGTGTATCTCCCTAAGAGAAAGGACATGCTCTGAAATAACCAGAGAACAATAACCCAAATCAGAATTGTGAGCCTGGCTGCCCTGCCCTGCAGCCCGTGTTCGGAGCGCACCAACTGTCCCAGCGATGTTCTTTAACAGTCATTAAAAAATAATTAAGAAAAATATTTAATTAAAAGAAAACATGTTTGTTAAAAGTTTATAAAGATGAGGAACAGTGCTTATGGGGGGAGGGGGAAGGGATTTAAATAATCCCCAGTAAGATGCTGACAATGTGCAGGAAAAAACCACCCAAGTGGAAGCAGGGTGAGACGGGCATGTCCTGAGCTGCAGACGGTGGCCTTCTCTGGTGCTTTGTTACTGTTGTTCTTTGCACACTTCTCTCACCCATTTTTCCTATGGTGCTCAAGCATCAATTTTTCTAATGGGGGGAAACAACACCAGTGATAATAATGACCCCTAGTGCAGCTCACAGCCGCCCAGGCTAAGCTGTCCACAGAGGCCCAAGACATTTAGGTCCATGAATTTATCACCTGAATGCGGGGACGGGGTCGGAGTCTTGGACCCCGGGCCCAGGGCAGGGCACATTCAGGACACAGCTCTGCCGGAAAGAGCGAGGGAGGGAGAGCAGGGACCCCAGCTGCACACTCATAGCCCAGCCCCCGCCCGCCATCTGGGGGCCAGGACTTACCCTGTGATCCACCAGAAGGTGATTCTGGAAAGGAAGGAGGCGCTGGATTCTGGGCAAGGGTTCTAGTGGAAAGAAGACACAGGGTGGGGAGCAAAAGGGAAATGGACAATTAAACTTCTCACCTATGCCCGCTCTCCCTCCCAGGAGACCAGCAGCCACTCTCACGCCACCAACTCGCACCCCGAAAGAATTCCTCTCCTGAGCCCCAGTGGCCTTGAAAGAAACACATGGCAGATCCTCCAGCTTCACCGGACAATCACTTCCTGCGTGTCTGCTGTGCACAGAAATGGTACAACACGTCCCATACCTGCCTTAGTCCCCACAGCCACGCGGTGAACCCGGTGCTCCTGCTGTCCCCGCTTTACTTCACTCGTCTGCTTACTCAGTAAATGTGCACTGAGCATCTGCAATGTGTCAGGCACTCTACAAAGTACTAGCGTCATCTTACCTCCTCACAGAACCTTGAGTATGGAGTTACTACTGTTCCTACTTCATCTCTTCCATTCATTCATTCATTCATTCAACAAGTATTTTCTGAGCACGTACTTACTATGTGCCTACCACCTGTATACAGATCTGAGCAAATACACACAATCCTATTCCGGGATATTGATCATCATCATAATAATAATATACAACCTGCAAACACTCTCTGCTAGCTAGCTCTGTTTTAAGTGTTTAATCTTCATAACCATGCTACAAAGTAGGTAAAAACATTGTCCTCACTTTGTGGTTAAGAAACTGAACAGCAGAGAAATGAAAAGACCTGCCCGGGGTCCCACAGCTAGCAGCAGGGGAGACAATGTGAGCCCCAAAACATCAGGTACCTCATTGGGCTGATCTAGCTGACAGAGGTCAGGGAAGGCGTTCAAACTGGGGTCTGAAGAGTGAGGAGAGAATAAGTGAAAGGGTGAGGCAGGACAGTCCTAGCAGATAGACGCATCCATGCAAAGGCCCTGTGGTAGAGGGGAACATTGCCGGCTCCCAGAACCAAGAAGAGGCCTGAGCAGTCCACACTGGAGGCCACATAAGGAATTTTGGTCTCCATCCCAAGGGCAACAGAAAGTCATCCACAGATTCTCAGCAAGCTTTCAAAGAACCTCTTTCCCAGAGCTCAGAGATGACCTTCAGTTCAACACCACACCAACAAGGAATGGATCAGCTGCACAGAGCCTCAGGGACTGCACACAAGGACTGGCTTGCAATGCCAATATGTTCAGGTCTAAATTCTGAAACACAAGTGGTAGTGAAGGTGGGGTCGCCAGGCAATGATGAGATCATTAGCTCAGGACACCTCTTAACGTTCCAGAATTGTACAGATGAGGCACTGGAGAGCCCGATGAGAGAACACACTACACCCAAGTGGTTTTCCATCCAGCCTCGGAGCACGTGAAAAAAACCCTGTTTCTGCCTCACTTCCTTCCCTCATCCCGAGATTCTGACTTAGCTGGTTTGGGGTGGGCCCCAGCACTGAGTTTCTGTTTTTAACTCCCAGACTCTCCTTGGTAAAGTGGCTGCGCAAGAAATGTATAAGATAGTAAGTCCTGAACATCTTGTCACACCCGACAGGAGGCGGCTTGTTAAGGCTGCAGAAGCAACCAGAAGTGGCTCCCAAGAGCCCAGAAAGGGACAATATGAGCTGCGATACAGACGATAAGTCAAAAGGACTGAAGCACATCACATATGTTTAAAAACACAGGTTCATCTTGATACTGGAAAAGAAGGAAAGCCTCTTGGTATCACTGATGAACGATGCTAATGAATCAAGCCGTTTTGAAAACAGAAAAGGGAAAGAAGCATTTGTCTATGATGCCCCAGGATGACCAAAGAGATGAGAAGTGTCTTTGCATAAAAATGGTCCAGCTAACAAATGAAGGAGGAATGCTATAATGTAAGAGGTTGTACCATTTTGCAACCACAATGGATTATTACAATGCTTAATGATATTAAAGGGTTGTTATCTATGTTTTTAGGCCACATAAGGTATCGCTGTTTCACTGCTTAAAATCCTTATCTCTGAGATATTATCACCATGGAAAATTGGAAAACTGGAAAGTTACAGGACTCTATAATATTTGTAACTTTTTGTGAGTCAAGTTATTTCAAAATAAAAAATTATTAAGAATTAAAAATTCCTTGTCTTTCAGAGGTACAGACTGGAATGTTAACATGCGATACAGGGTAAACAGTCCGTGGCAGTTCATTACACCATGCTGTACACTTCTGTCCACTTTCAAGTCTCAGTTTTCACATCTAGGAAATGGGAGCAATTAGTCCTACTGCTCAGCCTACTTCACAGGACTGCGAGGAGGGACAAGGGAAAGGAGATCCATGGGACTGTCTCGTGAGCTGGAATTTTTCCAACCTAAGGCAGGAACATTATTCCTGGAGGAGGCGGTGGCGTTTGCTCTGTTGGTTGGTTTTTTCTTCCGGGAGTGGGTGGGTTAACAGGGAATGGCAAATGCACTTCAACTGTAGCCCAGTTCCTACCCACTGTGAAAAGCTAAGGTGCTGGCAGAGAAGGGGACTGGGAGGGACACAGCTGGCAATGATTCATTTATTTCTTAAGCAAATACTGAGGGTGGACCTGCTTCTATGTCAGGAGGCAGCTAAGTACATCCAAGACAGAGATAACACACAAGACAGTGAGGTCTCCACCCCGTATCACCTCCCACCTTGTGGGAGATGGACAGTAAGCAAATCAAGATGCATACAAATATGTAACTATCCATGGTGAGAGCTGCAGCAACAACGAAACACAGGGTGCAGGGCTGGGGGTGGAAGGGGCAGGGGGAGCGGTGCAGGCGGTGCTCATGTGTGAACAACTTGGTTAGAGGAAGAGTTTGGATCCCAGCTCTGCCACTTACCAGCTGAGGGGCCTTGGCCAACTTACTTGGTGATGATGAGATTAAGTAAGATAAAGCCTGAGAAGTACTCAGAACGGCCCCTGGCACAGAGTAACAGCTCAAGCAGTGACACTAGCAGTAAGCTCAGCAGCAAGTCTGCTGTTTCCTGCAGACCATGACACACCAAATGCTGTACCAGATGCTTCACATCAGGGCTGGCAAACGGAGGCCCACAGTCTGGCCGCTTGCAAAACAGTTTCCTCGGGCACAGCAATGCCCATTCATTTCCGTGTCGTCCACGTCGGCTTCGGGGCTACAGCAGCACAGCCGAGCAGCTGCGACAGACCACGTGGTCCACAAAGGCTAAAATATTTACTGTCTGCCTCTTTACAGAGAACGCTGCCTGCCCCCTGCTTAAGTCAGACCTCAAGATACCAAAGATGACAATTCTTAAGGGAAAGAGAAAGAAAAATACCTTATGATAGATAGCACTTGTATGTGGAATCTTAAAAAAAACAAAAAAGACAAATAACTTATTTACAAAACAGAAACAGACTCACAGACACAGAAAACAAACTTATGGTTACCAGTGGGGAAGAGGGTGGGAAGGGATAAATTGGGAGTTCGAGACTTGCAGATACTAAGTACTATATGTAAAATAAATAAACAAGGTCCTACTGTGCAGCACAGGGAACTATATTCAGTATCTTGTAGTAAATTCTGGTAAAAAAGAATATGAAAATGAATATATGTATGTTCCTATGTGACTGAAGCGTTGTGCTGTGCACCAGAAACTGGCACAACACTGTCAACTGACTTTACCTCAATAAAAATATACTTAAAAAAAAAAAATTGAGAGAAACCAGAGCGCCAAGCGACGTCCTTTTGCCTCTAAATCCAGTCTTCTCTCAGTCTTGGCATCAACACAGAACTACCCCTTCACAAAGATGCCCAGCCGAGGGGGCGAGTCGGGGCTGAAGGGCAGCCCGCGCCTGTGCCGCGGGTGGGAGGGCAGTGCTGCGTCAGCCTAAGCGGGAAATTTCTCAAATTCACCTGCCCAGAGGGGGCGAGACGCCTTCTTCTAACCCGCACACAGGCCTGGTGCGAGTGCAGGGGTGTCAGGCTTACCCACACAGGGGCCTCACAAGACCTGGCATTCTTCAAAACCAGGCAACCCCAGCAGCGGTGGGTCAAGAATGAAGCAACCTAGACTTATCGTGATCATTTTGTAATGCATGGAAATAGCGAACCACCATGCTGTGCGCCTCAAACTGTGCTGCCGGTCAATGACACTTCAATTTAAAAAAAAAAAAAAGATGTAAACACAGTATTCTATTAGAGTCTGCAGGGAACAATGGTTACATTGTCCTAACAATGCCAGCACTAACTACTGATTATCATTTAAAGTACAATAAAATTTGGGGGAGAGGGGGAGGAAGGAGGAATTCCATCTTCATCTCTTTTAACATTTATAAATTTAAAAATTGCTTTTTTCTTTTCCTTTGATTCTATGTGTATGAAACAATAGATGTTATTAACTAAACCTACTGTGGTCATTGTTTCCCAACATGCGTAAATCAATGCTACACACCTTAAATTTTACAGTGCCGTACGTCAATTATTTCTCAATAAAACTGGGAGGAAAAAAAAAATGAAGCAACCTGTTGGTGAATTCATTCCCTTTATACCCAACGGTACCCACATGGAGTCCTACCCCTGACACTGTGACCGATGATGGCCCACAGGGTGGGTAAAGACTAATCCTCACTCTGGCTAGTTAAAAATTCCAGCCCCGGTGACAAAATTCACCCTCCAGGTGCAGTAAGGTTGGATTAGCAGCACAAACATTTCAGTTTCTAACATGTACAACCCAAGAGCCTTCTCAAGTTGTCTCCCCAGTCCTCCACCCTTCTCTGGAATCAGACACAGATTTTCAGATTACTGGAAGTCACAGCGGGCAGACACGGGTCCTGTCACCGGCACCAGAAATGACATCAGTTTGGGAGCAAGGTTTCTGGGAGTCCCTATCTGATAGGAAAGGCCTTGTGTGATAACAGACAGAGTTCTGAAGTAGTCAAGAAATGATCATTAAAAAAGAAGGAAAAAAAAAAAAGGGAGGCGGCTGGACAAGGATCTGGGCAACATTCCATTCAACCAAAGCCGAGCAGAACTTGCTGGCATAATTCACGACGTGAAAAAGCCAGGGCTGCCAGTGTGGGGTTTCCGGGCCTGTGAGACTGGAATAGGGTAACTCCTGTCCCGGGAGGAAGGAGGTTCATTAACTGATCCCCCACTTCATTTAGAAAGGAGAATCATTCAGACGGGCCCTGGCTGCAGGAGGGGAAAGAGAACGAGGGAGATTAATGCAAACAGAGGGCTGCATTCCCTGGCAGCTATACCTGGCGCTGAGCGATGTGGCCAGAAATCATGAGGTTTAAACTAATTTGGTACAACAGCCCCAGGCACTGGTTCTTTCAGAAGGGCTCGTCCTTTACCTCGCACGGGGTCGGGGAGGGGCACTCTGAGGACCTTGGTCTGGGGCCATGGGCTTTCTGGCTTTTTCGTCAGGAATTCTCTGGGTCTCCACCCACCTTTTCTGGTTTTGATTCAGTTTTCTGCCAGTTACTCCGACTCAGCAAGCCAAAATGCCCAGCAGGAAGGGATGCCTGAGGCAGCAGCATGGCTAAGACCAGGGGTTGTCAAACACGGCCCCATAAGTGCCTGGGAAGTTGCTAGAAATGGAAATGCTTGGGCACCCCCAGACCTGCTGATTGAGAAGCCCAGCAATGACCTGTGTTCTAACAAGCCCTCCAGGTAATGCTGACACATGCTCAGATGTGAAGGGCTCACCCAGTAGAAGGGCTCTTGATCCAGCCTTGGGAACTTAGGCAAGACCCTTCACCACTCTGAACCTCGGTGTCCTCATCTATAAAATAGGGGGAGACTCACAGCCCCACCTTAAAGCAAACTCGGGTTGCTTTAAGGATTAAGTAAGTTAATTTTACGTATTAACACAAGGCTGCTATTATTATTATTCACTGGAACCACCTGAACACCCGACAATAAGAAATTCGTTGGTACAATTTGTAACACTGGTGTTTTCTTTTTTTGGCTCTGCCACTTATCAGCTGTGCAAACCTCCTCCGGGCACAGGACCACAATTTCTTCTACTGCAGCACATACCATGTGCACGTTGCCCTTTTCCCATGAACTTGTCCACTTTCTTAACCTGGTTTTCGATGATCTACTACACACCAGGTCACTGTCCACCCTAGCGCTCCTCTCAAGCTGCCTGGACCCCAGCAATGGCTTCCTAAGAGCCACCAGCCTCTCCATGTCCCATGTGTCCTCCTTTCAGCTAGAAGGATCCTCCAAAACATGTCCAACCTCAGTGTGTCACCCTACTACCCCAACTAGGCAGAGAAATCCTCCATCAGATCAAAATTCCAAATCCTTATGGTGACACCCAATTCCACCCTTGACCTTTCATTTGGTGTGACAGATATTTTTAGTCCTTGTCCACACATTTGGAATATTTTACTAAGAGCATTTCAAAACTCCAGAAAAGTTGAAAGACTTCCACAGCGAGTACCCATCCGCCCACCAGCTAGATTCTCCAAGTCAAAATTTTGCTAAACTTACTTTGTCACATATCTCTAGCCAACCAGCCGGTTAAGATTTTTGGTGCCTAAAATCAACTTTGAAATACATTAGTATCCTTCCCCCAGACACTTCATCGTGCAAATCATTAGCCAGAGCTCAGCATCTCTTTATTTATTTATTTATTTTTTAGAATGTGCTAAACTGGTGCTTTTCAGCCACCCAAGGATCTTGTTGACATGAGTCCCTGACTTGGCAGGACTCAGCAGGCCTGAGGTTCTGCATTTCTAATGAGCACCCAGGGAAGGTCAATGAGGCCAGTTCTAGGACCTGACTTTGAGAAGTGAGGGTCTACTACTTGCCACATTTGCCTTGAGCCAGCCTCACCCAGGCTCCCAAAGCCCAGCCAGGTCCAGGGCCTGATGCACAGGGGAGCAGCCCTGCCAGGGAAGCAGGGCCAGGACAGAGCTCTGAGTCACGCATCAGGCACAGGGCCAACTGGGGAGGACAGCGGCTCGGTGACTCAGCAGGGGGGACCGGGGAGCAGGCCAGCACTGCTAGCTTCCATGCAGGCCCCGCCTGACCCTGGGCTTGGCTGACCCCTCTCTCTGAGGACAGGCGATGTGTGACTGCTGCTCTGAGGATGGGAGAGTGACAGGAGCTGGACTCTCCCCATCTCCCAGGCTCTGCTGTGATGTCCAACCCAAAGACGACGGGGAGACAGCAGAGAGAACACTGACGCTGTCCCCTTCCCCAGATAGCGGGCCTCAGTTCTGGGGTGCGAAGGGGGTGTAGCAAGCACTGACTCGAGCTTCAATCCCGTTTTCAAGAAGGGGACACTGAGGTCCTCAAAGGAGGACTGAATTGCCCAGAGTCACGAATCTGAAAGTCCTGTAACCTGAGTCCCAACCTTCGTCAACTGTAATTAGAGTCATTGGTCTGTTGACCTGCATAACGGCTCTCTCCCAGCAAGACCACAACCTCTGGGGCCATGTGGTGGGCTGTGCTTTCCAAAGAGGGCCAGGCAACGCTCTTCCTCCATCTAGAGGTTGGGGGTCCATGTCCCTCAAGTCTTTGCACTCAGAAGATTTTGTAATTGCCTCAGTCCAGAGACGATGGCAGAAGTGACCCTGTGTGACTTCTGGGATTGGGTCCTGAAAAGTGACACAGCTTCTAAACCTGGGTCTCTCTCTAGGAACACTCATTCGCAGAGACCCCGAGTGAGAACCACCCAGCTGAGTCCTGCCAACACCCACGACCGTGAAACGTAATAATGAAGTTCTATTGCTATTTCCTGACACCGAATTCAGGGTGGTCTGTCATGGAGTAACACATAACCGAAGCAGGGCATGGACCACATTTTCCCACATACTGTGGTGTCCTCAGAACCAAGCACAGTATACAACCGGTGCTTAATAAATGTCTGCTGAAGGGATAAAGGGACCCAGGTGAAACGAGAGCCCAGGGTCTGCCCAACTCCAAAATGAGACTCTTCTCCCATCACCACGCTGCCTTCACCATCAGATTTCGGCTGTGAATCAGGACCTAACAGCCCGACAACCTCTCCAAGCCTTGATTTCCACAAGAGAAAAAGAATGGCTGGGAGAAGAGTCAGAGACCTGGCCCCCAGTGGCCCCAGTCCAGCCAAGCAGGCCCCAGGAATCCAAAAAGCACAAAAGGAAGAGGAAGTCAGCTCTGTGAGTCACCCCCGTGCACACACACCCAGGAAAGAAGCGAGAGAGTTTTATGCAGATCCCAGAGAGGACCAGAACTCAGAAACTGCCCATTAAGCAGGCCGGTCCACTGGGAGAGGCTGCTTCTCAGGCCCCAGAGGGCGATCTCCACCCACGTGGGCCCATCTGCCTCTCCCAGCTCGGTTCGCCCTCACAGCACCCCAGGGTCTGCAGTCACTCAGGGAGGTGTGACTTGTTCGGTGTGATCCCTGGTTCCATAGAACAGCCTGATGGCCACACTCCAAGGCCACACACCCCACCGACAAACACCAATAGCAGCAGATACAACAGCTGGAGACACCTGAGCCCCTCCTCAGTGCCAGGTGTGGGCTGGATCCCACAGGTGTCCAGGCATAGCCACTGCCCTTGTGAACATTATACACCAGCAAACACACACACATGCACACACACGAACACACAAATCCACACGTGCAGACACATCGACATGCAAACGTGAACATAAATATGCATGTATGCACACACCCATGTGCGCACACACACATACACATACATATGCATGTATGAACACACACACACACTTTGCTAATTTCTCCAACCAGCTCCTTCCTGAGGGGAGATAGCAGACGGGGCCTCTCGGGACACACTCTAGGACACGGGTTCCCCCAGTACACGCTGGGAGTGTTAGCTGCCTCCTCCGAGCAATGCCCCGCAGGTCCTTTCATCACCCACAAAGGCAGCCTCAGCCTTTTGCTGAGGTTCAAGCCAAACCCAACAGAACCACAGCTGAAAACTGCTCCTACTGCAATTTCATCTGTTAGTAGCTAACTAACCATGAAAAAAGCATCAAATGAATGCTCCAAAGGATCCCTACCCCTCTCAGAATAAAGTCCGAACAGCTCACCCAGCCCACAGGCGACCGTCCCACCTCTCAGAGGCCATCCTGCAAGCCCTCTCCTGCCTCTCATGGCTCCAGCTGCAGTGGCCTTTCCTGCTGCTCCTGTGACATTCCAAGGAAGCTCTGCCCCAGGGCCTTTGCACTTGCCACCCCTCTGCCTAGAACCTCTTCCCCTGGGTATCTACTCAGCTGGCTCTTTCAGGTCTCTGCTCCAATGAGGTTTCCTTCTCTGACTGCTTCCCCAAACTGCACATGACCCCCAACCATCATCTCCACTTCCTTCCCCTGTTTTCTTCTTCTCAGCCTTTACCACCACCCGACTGATGTGATACATACCTGGGTCCTGAGTTACTGTCTGTGCACCCTTGACAACATAAGCTTCAAGTGGGCGAGAACTCAGCTTTATTCACTGCTACAGCCCTGTGCCCAGATCTCGGCCTGGCACTTGGCACTGGGTAGAGGTGGGGAGGGGAGAAGGGCAGGAAGGAGGAAAGAAAAGAGGATGGAGGGAGAAAGGAGAGAGGCGAGGGTGATACACCACTGTGTCCTCTTCCCTTCAATCTGTAGGAAAAGCAGCCACCCCCACACCGCCCACTGATGTCCTTCTGCACAGACAGATTTCCCTCAAACTGACAGAAGAGACCAAGGGTCTCAAATCCCTCCAGGGCTGGGCACACACCACAGACGAGGTAAGCAGCAGGGAGTGCTGGGGACTGTGTAGGCCGGGGCAATGCTCCTCAGCCCTGGTCAACTGCCGCCATGTGGGATGACAGCCCTAACGCTGCCAGAACTTCTCATTTTTCTAGAAAAGCTAGACACTTAGAATTTATGTAAAATTTCCTGATTTTCAAATGTGTGCTCACATCATCTAAAACCACTACACCTGCCAAAAGAGAAAACCCACAGGCCTGCGAGACACAGCAGGTTCACAACTACACATCAGATTCCCTCCTTAAATCCCCACTGGCCACGTCAGGGGCTCAGGTTTTCCATCTGAGGATGATGTCACCTACCTCCAGGAGTCTGGGGAAGACAGAATGAGATCCTGGATGGAGGACATTGGCTCAAACCAACCCTAGCTGGCACTGTGTATTTCTCTCTTGCATACACACACATGGGCACACACACGTCTCTGTGATCACCCGTGACCACACTTACGGGGTCGTTGATGGTTTCGGAGAACAAGGGTGAGCGGTCTGAGAGACAGGACAACACGAGCTGGATCAGCACGAGGGAAAAGTAAATGTAGAAAGTGGTGTCTCGGAAGACGTCGACTTCGGCATCCTAAATGGGAGGGAGGGGAGGAGGAAGGAAAGATCACTTTCTGGAAGCAGCCTGCAGAGGCCGGGATAGCAGCCTGCAGAGGTGGGGGAGCAGCCTGCAGAGGCGGGGGTAGCAGCCTGCAGAGGTGGGGGAACAGCCTACAGAGGTGGGGAAACAGCCTACAGAGCCCAGGGAGCAGCCTACAGAGGTGGGGAAGCAGCCTACAGAGGTGGGGGAGCAGCCTGCAGAGGTGGGGGAGCAGCCTGCAGAAGCCAGGGGAACAGCCCACAGAGGTGGGGAAACAGCCTACAGAGCCCAGGGAGCAGCCTACAGAGGTGGGGGAACAGCCTGCAGAGGCCGGGGGAACAGCCTACAGAGGTGGGGAAACAGCCTACAGAGCCCAGGGAGCAGCCTGCAGAGGTGGGGGAACAGCCTGCAGAGGTGGGGGAGCAGCCTGCAGAGGCCGGGGGAACAGCCTACAGAGGCCGGGGGAACAGCCTACAGAGGTGGGGAAACAGCCTACAGAGCCCAGGGAGCAGCCTACAGAGGTGGGGAAGCAGCCTGCAGAGGTGGGGGAGCAGCCTGCAGAGGTGGGGGAGCAGCCTGCAGAAGCCAGGGGAACAGCCCACAGAGGTGGGGAAACAGCCTACAGAGCCCAGGGAGCAGCCTACAGAGGTGGGGGAACAGCCTGCAGAGGCCGGGGGAACAGCCTACAGAGGTGGGGAAACAGCCTACAGAGCCCAGGGAGCAGCCTGCAGAGGTGGGGGAACAGCCTGCAGAGGCCGGGGGAACAGCCTACAGAGGTGGGGAAACAGCCTACAGAGCCCAGGGAGCAGCCTACAGAGGTGGGGAAGCAGCCTACAGAGGTGGGGGAGCAGCCTGCAGAAGCCAGGGGAACAGCCCACAGAGGTGGGGAAACAGCCTACAGAGCCCAGGGAGCAGCCTACAGAGGTGGGGAAACAGCCTACAGAGCCCAGGGAGCAGCCTGCAGAGGTGGGTGAGCAGCCTGCAGAGGCCGGGGGAACAGCCTACAGAGGTGGGGGAGCAGCCTGCAGAAGCCAGGGGAACAGCCCACAGAGGTGGGGAAACAGCCTACAGAGCCCAGGGAGCAGCCTACAGAGGTGGGGGAGCAGCCTGCAGAGGTGGGGGAACAGCCTACAGAGCCCAGGGAGCAGCCTGCAGAGGCTGGGGGAACAGCCTGCAGAGGCCGGGGGAGAAGCCTGCAGAGGTGGGGGAACAGCCTGCAGAGGCCGGGGGAGAAGCCTGCAGAGGTGGGGGAACAGCCTACAGAGCCCAGGGAGCAGCCTGCAGAAGGCCCACTCCCTCAGGCCACAGGCCGGATGACATGCTTTCCCCCCTGGCCCTCCTCCCCTGGGAAGTAACAGCATGGTCCACATTGCCTGGTCCACACTGCCTGGTGAGAGTGTCTGAGAAGGGGGAGGAGCCCCAGGCTAGAGAGTGAAACAGACCTACGTTGAAGGCCTGGCTCTGCTCATGCTGGCCATGGGACTTTGTCAACTTACATAACCTCAATGTGCCTCAGTTTCCCTATCTATAAACAGACCAGTGGTTCTCAATTGGGGTGATTTTTGCCTCCCAGGGAACATCTGGTAGTGTCTGGAGACATTTTTGTTCCGGGGGTGCTGGGAGGCAACTGCAGTCAGTGGATAGAGGCCAGGGATGCCCGTAAACGTCCCACAAAGCACAGGACAGCCCCCCACAACAAAGATGTCTCCAGCCCCACGTGTCAGTGCCGAGGCTGAGAAATTCTGTCAGGGTGATGGTGAGGAGTCAGTAAGATTATTCACAAAGATTCAGTCCCTGCCTGGCATGTGGAAAACACGAACTCAGTGGATGCTAGCTGCCATCACTGTTAAAGACAGTCTGAGCTGTGGGCGCTCCACAAACGTTCCATTTGCCTGACACCAGTTCCTGATTAGCTCGAAGGCAGCAGGGAACAAAAGAAGAGTCTGAAAGGTCAGAATTCCCAGGAGCAGCAGATGGTGGCCAACGGGAACCATTTCCCAGCCAGAGCAGCGGCTGAAGGCACCGGCGTAATGCAGGGGCAAGTCCAGGGCCCCTGGGGGAGCAGCCGCTCTGCAAACATTGCTCCCCGCCAGGCTCTGTTCCAGATGAAAGACACCTAGAGCCGACTGCCTCGCTGCTACCACTGACAGGCTCACAGGGAGGTGTGTGTCTGCCTGCGGCTCCTGCCCTGAGAGCTGCACAGTCACATGGGGCCCAAAGGAAAGAAGGTTCTAGAACAAAGGTTGTGTGAGGTAGGGAAATCCCTAGTGAAGAAGCCAGGCCCAAGTGTTATAGCCATCCCCTGGTTCCCATGGCAACACGTGATTTCCACACAAGCCAGAAGGAAGGAGCACCTCTCAGGGGCCGCTTAAGAAAAATGCACACCAAAGCCACCACTTACCTCTTTTAAGGCAGTCATGATTTTGGATCTCAGGATGGCGAGGGCACACAGTAGGGCTATAAGCCAGAAAGTTAGCATCACCCCTGAGGACTGGACCCCTCTCCTTCTCTCGATCTGAATTAAAAAGGTAGCAAGCAGCTGGAAGAGAGAAGCACACAACAGGAGTCGTCAGGAGAAGGCCAGGCCCCGAAGGCCCCCACGGTCCAGGGCTGGCAGATGAGAGGCCTGGAGGAGGGACCGCCCTCGGGGCAGTGGTACCAGAACCGCCTGGGGAGGATCTGGCTCCAGTTTCAGCTCTGCTCCTGCCTTGCTAGGGGACCCTGGTCAAGTCACCAAGCCTCTCTGAGCCTCTGCTGCCTCATATGCAAAACAGAGATAACAGTATCTAACTCGAGAGTTGTGGGAATTTAAGGAGACCATGGACAAACGCAGGACAGGCTGGAAAAGTCAGGGGAAAGCTCAGTTTACAACAGAGATCCAGCACACTGTTTCTTAAAGGACCAGGGAGTAAATATTGAAGGCTTTGTGGGCCACAGAGTTCCCGTGACAACTCCTTGAGCCTGCACTGCAGCGTGAAAGCAGCCTCACCCACTACATGGAAGAGTGGGCATGGCTGCATGCCAATAAAACTTTATTTACAAAAACAGGCAGAGGGCTGACCTTGGACTTAGAGCAGGAAATCCAGCCCCGACACTGACTGGTTCCTCTGCCTTGGGCAGCAGTGGTGATGCTCTCCTTTATGGAGTTCCTGTTCCCGTCACCGTGTGGGAGGCATTCACACACACTAACTCAGGGCAACCTGGTGTCAGCCCCAGTTTGCAGATCAGGAAGCAAAGCTTACTAAACCTGCTGCGGTCACACACTGTCTTCAGGGAACTTCATTACAATGATGGTGGTGGAGGCCTGGGGATTTTACTTCATTCCTCATACCTGGAGCTTTGACTTCCACTGTACACGTGACTTAACGATCAGAGACAGAAAACAATGAAGCTGCTTTTCCTTGAAAGAAGGAAACGCCAAGGCCATTCCCCAGATACAGTCATGAGCCAGATTCCCGAGGAGCTACGGTCACCCACGGCACCTCCCCAGCTGCTCGAACCTGAAACACCCCGTCTGTCCGTCCCCCATCTCCCTCACTTCCACATCTAATCCATCAGCATCTCACACTGGCTCTGCCACCAAAGCCCATCCTTGGTCTCCCTGGATGCCAGTCTCCATCCCTTCATGCCAGGTGACCATTCTCCACTCAGAGACCACTGTCATCTCTTAAGTATCAGAGCCTGGCATGCGTCACCCTTGCTCAAAACCTTTCCCTTTAGAACTGCAGGTTTTAACCCAGGGTCTGAGGACAGGCTCTGGACAGAACCCAGGGGTCCACAAACTTAGATGGGAAACAATTACAGCCTCACTTTCTCCCTTGGGGAATTATATCACCACCAAGAACAAGTGAAAGCAACAAGCCACAGCGGCATCAGCAGTGCCGGGGGCTCTGCCACCACTGGAATTGTATCTGAAAATAGACAGCTGAAGATGTCTCCCGCTGTCATGCACGGTCAGTCGCTATTCAGAAGTTAAGGAGGTGCCACACCTGCTGGTAGACCCTGATTTCAGACGCATTAATAAGAAAGCACATATATTTTTACTTTGTTTTTTGATCTGTTGTTAACTGTGATTAAAGATAATTGGTTCCCCAGCCCAAATGTCCTGCAACCAAAGAATGGATAAACAATGTGTGCTGAATCCATACAATCAAATACACTGGGCGACTTAAAAAAAAAAAAAGATCTTCGGAACCACAGGAACTGAAAGGTCAGACTCCAAAGGCTCCAGCCCGCATGGCTCCACTCATGTGACGTTCTGGAAAAGGCAAAGCAACAGGAACAGAAAACACAGCAGTGGCTGCTGGGGAGGGGGTGGAGGGAGGGGCTGACTACACAGGGGCAGCGAGAGGGAACCCTTTGGGGCAATGGAGCTGTTCTGCATCCCAACGGTGGAGGCAGTAGTTACATGACAATATGTGTTGATCAAAACATGAAATTGCACAAAAAAAAAAAGTGAATTTAACTCTATGTAAATTAAACTGAAGTAAAAACACAAATGTATATCACAAAATCTTTATGTGTGTGTGTACGTGTGTGTGTGTGTAGTGTGATTGGTTTCCTATGTAATCCTATGTATTTTGTGATTTTAAAGACACTATTCTAAAAAGGAGACCCGACTGGCAAAGAAGAAAGGGGCCCATGGCATAAAAAAGGTTTAGAACCCAGCTTTGGACATGAAAAACAAGACAAAACCCACTTACCCTGAAGCTCAAGGTCCTAAAAGGTCAGCCCTCTGCCTTCCCTGCCATCTAAACTCCCCTCCTCTCCTCCTCACTCTCTCTGTCCCAGCCACACAGGCCAACTCTCCATTTCTCCTTCCAACCCCAGGACTTTTGCACATGCTATTCTCTCCAACTGCATCATCTTCTGCCTCCAGCCTCTTTAACTATTTAACATCCTGCTGATCCTTTAGGTCTCAGCTCCATCATCCTTTCCTCCCTACCTCCAAGACTAAACCAAATTCACCTAACAGCCACATTTCTAGATTTTCACCGTGAGGTCTTCTCATTTCTAAACGCCAGTCACTACTTTTGGTCTCTGCAGTTCCGGCCCCTACTTACCATGGTGACACCCAAGAGGGTTGGGCTGACCAGAAACACTGGGGCCAGGAGCTTGCCCATACTTCTTTCCCAGAAAGAGTAGAAGAGGTCTGCCCAGCAGACGATCCATAGTAAAAATCCCAAGGCCTGGAAGAGAAGTACAGACATATCTTACAACGGACAGCCCTGGGATTTCCCCCTGCAGCCCTGCAAAACGCTCAGCCTCGGGGGGGAACCAGGCAGCCCCTAAGCCATCAGCTGTGGTCTTCAGATACAGCGTGTATCCTCAGAAACATAGACAAGTCCTAGGTAGGGTGAGCCACCACCTGGGCCATCACACTCTGGTCTGTATCCTCTCCCACACCCCAGGCACGACTTCATCTGTTTGGTCACTGTTCTCCCCAGAGCGTAAAAACTCACATCTCTGGCTTACCTATATCTGCAGCCCTAGCAGCCTGCACAGGGCCCCTCACATGATGACCATTTATTCAGTAACATTCATCCAACCAAAGTTTACTGGGGGTCTACCATGAGCCACATACTTTCCAAGGTGCCAAGGACACAACAGTGCATAAAACAGACAAAAAAAAGTCCCTGCCTTCATGGAGATGAGATTCTAGTGAAAGGAAACAGGCAAGAAACAAAGTGAAAAACGCGTAATTTAATACCAGAGAGGTTAAGTGATATGAGAAGAAACAAAAGAGGTGAGACAGAGTGGTCAGAGAAGGCCTCTCCCATCAGGTGACATCTGAGTAAGGAGCTAGAAGTGACTATTTGAGGCAAAGAACAAGTTAGGCAGAGGGAACAGCAAGTGCAAAGGTCCTGAGGTAGCAACACATTCAGTAGATTTATGGCTGCTGTGGCATGAGCCATGGATGTGGTAGGAGATGGCTGCAGAGGAGCCTGAAGCCAGACTAAGGTGGGCCACTGAGAGGACTTCCCAATTTGATTCCCCATGATGAGAAGCTACTAGAGGGTTTGCAAGGAAGGCACGGACAAAATCTGACTTACATTTTAAAGCGAAATGTTGTTCCCCAAGCAAAGTATAAAGTGTTCCCACAGATCTAAGAGGAAGACGTCAGATGGAGTTGAGAGGGAAGTAGAAACTATGCTGAGGTTGGCTCGAACTGTGGTATGAAGGAGGCAAGTCTGGGTGATGGTACTTTAAGCAAGGGGACAGCTTCAGTTAATTTAAGTTTTCATGTTTGCCAAAGGCTTACAGAAATAAATCTTGGGGAACGGGAATTTAAAAGAACTGACACACATGCTAGGTCAAGAGGAGAAAGCAGAATGAGGAGCAGGATATATACACGCTCTTCTTGGGTCTCCCCCAGAAAGCTCACCCTTAACTCGGGGAAACCAGTGCCTGCGTGGTGGAGAACCTGACACACTGAGAAGTTGATCAAAATGAAGCCGATCGGCGAGGGGCAGATGGATACCACACGGCCTCAGACGTAACCCAGGGAAGGACCCCCACATTTTCTTTTGTAGTTTTCCAGCCAGACAGGCATTACCTGAATCTAACCTTGAAGAAATAATCACCCCAAAGCCAGAGCTGAGGCGCTGATTCTAAATGAACTGGCCCACATTCTCCAGACTTGACAGTGTCATAAAACACAAATGAAAGGTGAAAAGAGCTTCCAAAATAACAAAAGAATACAGAGACAGTGTGACCAAATGCAATGTGTGACCCTGAACTGGGGGAGGGGGAGGGGATGCTAGAAAGGACAGCATCGGGACAACTGACAAAACTGGAATGTAGACAGTAGGTTTGTTTGGGTTTTTTTAAGTGTTGCGTCCATGTTAAATTTCCTGAAAATAACTGGACTGTTGTCCCATAAGAGAGTATCTCTTGTTTTGAGAAAAGATACACTGAAGGAACAGGGAGGGGTAAAGGGGAGTGGGGGATGCTGGCTGCTCTCAAATGATCCAGAAAAAATTAATAATGTGTATATGGAGAAAGCAAAAGACAGGAACAATATTAAAATGTTAAATGTGGCAAAGTGTTAAAAATTGATGACTATGAGTAATGGGTATACAGGGCTGGGGGAGTTCTTGCAACTTTTCTGTAGTTTGAAACTACTTCAAGATAAAAACTCTTTTTTGAAGTAAAAAGACATCCTTGGTCAGGTAGGAAGACCTCCGGATAATCTCTTGAGATAGATCCAATCATCCTCACTGTAAGGATGGAGAAACTGAGGCTCGGGGAGGTTAAGAAATTTGCTCAAGGATGCAAAAAAAAAAAAAAAAAAAATTTGCTCATGGGGAAAAAAAAACCTTTTTTTCTATTTCTTTAATTTTCTATCTACATGAGATCGTAGGTGTTAACCAAACTAACTGTGCTAATCATTTCATGATAGACTAAGTCAAATCATTATGCTGTGCACTTGTACTTACACAGTGCAGTATGCTATTATACCTCAATAAAACTGGGGAAAAAAAGAAATGTGCTCGAGGTCACACAGCGAGGAAGTGGCAGAGCCAATATCTGAGCCCATGTCTGAATTCAGCGCCCCAGCCTTTTCCTACATTGTAATTCTGTCTCCTAGAATAAGGAACTCAGGGCCAATTAAGTTGAAGAAACGCGTCAGTTTTCACACCCCCACCCCGCTTTGATCAAATCCCACGTGACTCACAGTTTTGGCTTTGTTGAGATGTGTCATCTGGATGTAGCCCCGGTCATGGTGGGAGAGATAGAAGAAGTAGAAGGGGAAGCAGGCCCAGAGGTAAAAGCAAGGCACCCACACGAGGACCGTGTTCTGAAAGCACTTGGTGAAGTCGGGGTTGCTGGTGTTCCACGTGACATTCCACTCCTGCGGACAGAGACACAGGCACGGGGTCAACAGGGAGCCCCAGAGAGGGGTGAGGGGCTCGTGTGGAGCTCAAAACTAGCCTCCGAGGGGTTGCACAACACCGAGGCCCTCTCGGGCAGAACATGCAAACTAGAAAGTTTAGCAACCAGAAAGACTACGAACAAGGAGTGAGGAATGAAGGTAAGTCTCATCTCACCTAAAAGACAAGTTCCTAGGACCTGTGGCAAGTTCCATGGCTGTACGAAAGATGGAGACTGCCACTTCAAGGAAAGGTATTCTGTAAACTGAAGAGTCCCTTAGTCACATAAATCATTCCTACTTTACGATCTTGTACATTAAGAGCTTTCTGATATTCCTCTTCATTACCATTACCATGATGCCCATCATCACCACCATTAATGCCATCACCATCACCATTATCTCGATCACTTCCATCAGCACCATCAGCATCGTCATCACGGTCATCATAATCACCACCATCTTCATCAGCAGCGTCAGCACCACCATCATCACCATCTTCAGCAGCAGCATCACCACCATCACCACCACCACCATCATCATCTTCAGCAGCAGCATCACCACCATCACCATCACCACCATCTTCATCATAATCATCAGCACCAGCACCACCACCACCACCATTAGAAGCAGCAGCATGAATAATACCCAGATTGCAGTTACACGTTCTAGGCTCTATTCTAAGTTCTTTATATGGATTTTCTCCTTTAATTCTATAATTACTTTATCAGCCCTTTGTCAGGAGAGAAAACTGAGGCACAGAGAGGTTCAGTGATTTGTTATCTCACGGTTGGTAAGATCCGGAGCCAAATTCAACTCAGGCAATTTGGTTCTGGAGTTCCAACATTTAACTAGTAAAACAAATTTGTTTTACTTTTATTTTTTAAGAAACCACCCGCATTTCATTAGAGACATGATGAACCTATACATAAATAGGTCAGGTATATCTGCCCAAGAATAAACTTCAACTAGCCCTTAAGCCTTCTGTAACAGAAAAACGTATTTCAAGCTCTGATCTGACCACTGACTCATTATTCTACTTTAGGGAAAGTTACTACCCTATCCTGGGGTTGCAACTTCCTATCTCAACCATAATCAGGTGGGAAAAAATTGGAGGTCTGAAATTGGTAGCCCCCAGGCCAATTTGGCCCACAGATGGGTTTGTTGTTATTGTTGCTGGTGTTTTAAGCATGCTTAAAAAAAAAATCCTAAGTTAGCTGCCAACACTTAAAATCAGGAAATTTCATATAAAAATTTGGATATCTGGTTACTAAAAAAAAAAAATCAGAAAATCTGGCAGGACTGGGTCCATATCTGTGCTTCACAACCATTAAGAAGAGCTAAGGAGTAGCCAGTCTTTGGATAAGGTCCATGAGTTCCAGCTGGCCATCCTCATGCAGCCCACTATCCCCCGCCACCTCCCCACCCACCCTCCAGATACCTCCAGACAGCTCTGATCCCAACAGCCCTCCCACAATCAGATAAGTGAGACCACCAAGGAACTCTGAGGAACCTGGATTCTTACAACTCCATGCGAGCTTTTTAAAAACATCAAAGAACGTTGAAGAAGAGAAAGTGATGGAAACAAGCAGAACATTTCACTTAAAGATACATTTGACCACTGAGCAAAATGTATGTTCTGAGCTTTCCCAAAAAGAGACAGTTGTGCACGACAGTGTGAATATACTTCACGCTAGTGAAGCATACGCTGTAAAATAACCATTTGAGATGGTTAAAAAAGAAAGAATTTGACTTTTAAAAAGAGATAGAAAGAGAAAAGACCAACGTATTGAATAAGCAAGTACCCAAACTGGTTCTTCAGAGGTATAATTATGCTATGATATACGTGGTTATTTTTCCAGAACCAAGAACAAGGAATCATTGAAAAGCAAACTTCAAAAGGTCAACACACACAAAGGGATTTAGCTAGGAAACTTCTAGACACAAAGAAACCCTAAAAAAGGACAGAGGTCACGCCTCTGTGGACTTGGGCATTTGGAAGACAGCCCTGGAAATAATAATCTGATCGTGGAGAAGAGCGGTTTTATACCAAAGACTAATTATTTTAGCTGGTTTCACGCGGCATGTAATTCTTAACGTGATGGTGCAAAGGAGGATTAAAACTGTTGGTGGTGATGATTACAGACAGAAAAGTTTCTGAGCAGTTGCCAGAGAAAGCCCATTCCAAAGAAAGCTGCCTTTCCAGTAAGAAAACCATGCTGGCACTTAATAAATGCAGTTGTGCGTACAAGAAGCTCCATTCACGCTTGAGACATTTCACTAACCTGATTCCCATCTGCACTTCTGCAATCGCTTCCTAATCATTCCCTGCTTCCAGCACCGCCCCGCCCCCTGGTTTAGTCTTCCCCACTGCAGCCAAATTTAGCTCATCTATCCACACATCTCTCCATGTTAGGTACGCCATACTACCCACCCATCCGTGAACTCATCCACGCATCAACTCATCCACCCACCCACCCACCCACCCACATACGCCTCACTCTTTGTACTAATCTACTTTTAATAGGTAACACATTCGTGGGCTAAAACTTTTCCAAACTGCACAAAATGGTAAACTGTGAAAAATCAGTCCTCCTCCCTGAACCCGCAGCACCTCCTACCCCACAGGCAAAACTACCACTGCTTACACCTGGTGTGTGCTTCCAAATGCAGCTTCTCTATTTTGTCTCCCCACAAGGTACCATAATACATCCCTGTTCCGTACCTTGCTTCTTTTTACTTAACTAATATTAGAAAATGATCTCTATCAGTGCCCCTCGATCTACTTTTATTCTTGATAGTTTTGTTTTATTTCTTTTGAACAAAGGGTGCAAGTGACGAGTCACCTTCCAATCCTGGTCCCTAACCCCCTCTAAGTTCCTCTCTCTAGAGGCGACAGCATTGATTCCGGAAAATATCTTATGCATATATAACAAAAATTAGTACGTATTTTCTGTTATCAAATGGAAAGCAGAATACTCCACATCTTGTTCTGTACCCTCCTCTCTCCTCTTAATAACAGGTCTTTACAGATCATCCTCACTGCACACAGACAGCTTCCTCATTTTTTGTTCCAGCTGCTTTGTATTCCATCGTATGGATAGACTTGACTTTATTTAACCAGTCTCCTGCTGACTGTGCATCGGGCTGGTCTCATAAACAATGTAGCAGTGAATAAATAACTTAGTGAATGCCTCATTTCATATCAAGCAGGCATATTTCTAAGATAATTTCCTAGAAGTGGACCTGCTGGATCAAAGGGTACATGCACTTAAAATGTAAACAGACACTGTCTCCAAATGGGTACCATCAGTTTACACTCCACCTAACAAGGTACAAGGGTAACTACTTCCCAAGCCACAGTATATTTCAAGCTTTTGATCTCTACCAATCTGATAGTGGAAAATATCTTCCTTCTCTATGATGAATGAAACTGAAAGAGAAAGAAAAATACCATCTGATATCACTCATATGTGAAATCTAAAAAAAAAAAAAAAAAAAAAAAAAAAGACAAACGAACTTATTTACAAAACAGAAACAGACTCACAGACATAGAAAACAAACTTTTGGTTACCAGGGGGAAGTTGGTGGGAAGGGATAAGTTGGGAGTTTGAGATGTACAGATACTGACTGGTATATATAAAATAGATGAACAAGTTTATACTGTATAGCACAGGGAACTATATTCAATACCTTGTAGTAGCTTACAGTGAAAAAGAACATGAAAACGAATATATGTATATTCATGTATGACTGAAGCATTGTGCTGTACACCAGAAATTGGCACAACATTGTAAACTGACTATACTTCAATAAAAAAAAAATACAAAAAAAAAAGGAAGATCTTCCCATTTTCTGTGTTTAAAATCAGTCAGGTTCTCCTCCTTAGAGGAAACATCACTGACTTAAACACTTGTGTTAATAAATGGGGCAGATCTTATCACTCCTCTCCCCTGGGTAACAACCTCCAACAGCTCCCAAACATCTTTAAGAGCCTATGCTTGCTGTGTTTATGAGGCGTTCCACATTCAAACCCCATCTGTTTCTTCTACAATTTCTCCCACCCTGTTCCCCAATGTATCAACTCAGCTATTCACTCAAAGGAGCATTTATCAAGCATGTGTCAGGCATTGCTAAAGGCACTGGAGATTCAGTAGGGCCATGATCCCTGCTTTTAAGGCATTCCCCAACTGCTGGTCAAATAAATGGTCCTTTGGGATACATCTTGCTGGATGCTCTCTTTGCATTGTCTTTCAACAGTAACAAACTCCTATTCATCCTTCAAAACCCAACTTAGATACTTCCTTTAAAAAGCCTTCGTCTTCACTCCCTAAAACATCAGACCCCACCATACTGCAATGATTTTCTTACATATCTGTCAATACCTATCCTGCAAGGACCATGCAAGGAACAACCTCAGTGCCAGGACTGTACGGTATTTACTTTTACTCCTCTCCTCCTCACCCAGCAGGTACCCAGAGGTTACTGAGTAAATAAATGGCCCAAACCATGCCTCCCTTCCCCAGCATTATTTTCTGTTTTTTTGTTTGTTTGTTTTAATCCATCCATGTAGAACCTGGCTGTAACTCAGCTTTCTTGTCCAGTGGATATGGATTGAAATTCAGGCCTTGACCTTGTGGAAGCTGGGCAGGTCACTTAACTTCTCCAAGCCTCAGTCTCCTCACCAGTGTGGTAAGGAAAACACATGGACCTGGGAGGAAATACTAACTGAGATGATGAGTGAGAGGAGCTTTGCCCAGGCTGGCACGGTCTAGAGATGGGAAGTGGAAGCGGTAGCTCTGAGTCCCAGACACCAGTAATTAA
The DNA here is from genome assembly GCF_048773025.1 of Camelus bactrianus. Taxonomy (NCBI): domain Eukaryota; kingdom Metazoa; phylum Chordata; class Mammalia; order Artiodactyla; family Camelidae; genus Camelus; species Camelus bactrianus. The sequence continues at coordinate 22,861,922 of NC_133556.1, forward strand.
TAATAATACCCCCAGCACTACCCAGCCTCAGGAAGCTTACAGGACAAAAAAAGCTCAAGTTAGGAAGCGAGCAAGAGGAAATCGGGGAGCATCCAAGGACAGGGAGCTGGGGGACGGAGAGGTTGGAGAAATGCTTAGCAAAGGAAGGGGTTTATTCTTCAGAAGGCAGCTTCCTGCTCAAGGCCAGATGGTCACCCTGACTGAGAGAGCAGAAAGGGAGGGAGGCGGAAGGGAGGTGGAGCATGAAAAGAGGAAACCTGATTGTGATTGTGAACTTTCACTGCTGCAGAAAGCAGGCCGTTCCCGCTGCCTGCCCTCCACTGCCTCGGCCGCTGCCCCTACCACCCGCCAACAGTGGCCCTGACCACACCTGTCGCAGCAGTGACGGTAACAGGGTCAGGGGCCTCCTGCGTGTCCCTCACTGGCTGGGACTTTCAAGAATCCTCTGTCCAAGAAGACCCCTTGACCACCCCTGCAGACAGGCCCCCTCTATTTGGGGTTTCTAGGGGAAAGAGGGAATGCTGAGAGCCGCTAGAAGGCTTAAAGAAGGGCAACACACTGAGACTGCCTGTTAGTTGGTGTCCCCAACCCCAGAGGCAACAGCTGCCCCCAGTCTTCCTCCCCAAGGACTCTGCCTCCTAATACAGGGAACTCTGGAAATCAAGCTGGTTGGACCGCTGCTCCCTGATTCTGTGAACAGAGCTTCAATCGGCCCAGCTGCTGGGAAAGGAAATTCAGCTCAGGGAGACGTGACTCGGGCAACAGTCACCAGCGCTGGCCCAGGCTCTGCACTTTCCAGGAACCTGGCCCAAGGAAATCTTAGAGAAAAGCCATTCCCCAAGTCCCCCGACCAAGGCTTCTCTTTACAAGACACCGTCATCACCCTATAATGCACCCCTGCCCCCAGCCCTGACATTCGAGGATCTGGGGAACAAGTCCAAGTCCGCCTGGCCCATGAGCTTTGGGAGTCCATAAATTTTCTACTGTGTGATGTCATCTCGTACTGTTCTCTCTCTCTGCGGAATAACGGCAACCAACACGTTCTGAGCACTGATGGGCCAGGCCCATCACTCAGCCCTCAGGAGAAGAGGCACTGCTGTTATCCACATTTCACAGATGAGGAAACCAAGGCACCAGGAGATAAGACACCTTCCCAAAGGCTATGCTGCAGTGGGTGTATATTGTCCAAACTCTATACATATTTTCCCTTCTCCGGCAACAACCCCTGGGGCTCTTGTTCATAAACAAATCCTCTAATCTCAGCCACACACTTGGGGCAAAGCTCTAGGGATAGGTCCTTAGCGTCAGCCAATCAGCAGCTTCCTTTACCCAGGTGCCGGTGATTAGTTCTAGAACAGACACTTGATCCAAGTCAATACAAACACTGCAAAGACACACATTGTCCTGTCCCCAGTGACGCAGGATGAGGATGTGGGGTTTACAGGAGTCTCAGCCATTTATAGAGGAAGGACCAAGAGCTGTGAGGAGAAAAGAAAGGTACCACCAGGGGAAGTGTGATAATGAAGCTGACACAGTAAAAGGCAGAGATGAAGAAACTGGTGCTTCATGTTCTTGTGGGCTTCTGGGTCAAGCTTCACCTGCAGACCACCTTCCCACTGGACTTCTCCAATAAATTCACTATTTACACAAATCTAAAATAAATTTGCTCTCACTTACAATACAAGCATCCTAGTAATACAACTTCTCATCCACTGTGGCAACCTTTATACAACAATACGATTCAGAATTTGACATGAATGAATTTAGGGTCCAGATACACCATTACTATTAGCACATTCCTGGGTAGGTCATTGTTCTTCTCTGGGAGTCAAATAGCCCACCAGCAAAACGGAGTTACTGCCAACTCCTCCCCAGGGGATGATAAAAGCCCAAATAAACGTTAATTATTACTATTATTTATATCCTCTTTCGGAACCCACTCCTTTTCTCCATCATCCCCACCCCATTCCCTAAAAGCGTATCTGTCCCCTCGTCCCTTTTCTTACAGGTCCAGTTTTCTTCTCTGTTTGCTGTGCAACCTGAGACAATTTACTTATCCTCTCTGAGCCTCATCTATTACTATGGCTAAGCATACCTATCTCCTCAAGCTATTCTAAAGGTTAAATTACATACACATAGTGTCCAGCTCAGTGTCATATATTAATACTCAATAAAAAGCTATTGTCAGTAACCTTAATTCTTACATCAGTAATAAAAATAAAGCTTAGAGCACTATGCTTTCAATACAAAAATCTTAGCTACTGATAATACCACTACCTTTAACTGAGCACCAACTATGTGCACTAAATATGAATTCACTCATTTAATTTTCATGATCACACAGAAGGGAGGCTCTATATTGATCCCCATTTGGTAATGAGGAAATTGAGACACAGAGAAGTCACAAAACTTGCCTAAGATCACACAGCTTGTAAGGGATGAGGCTGGGGCTCAAACCTAGAAAGCCTGACTACTGAGTCACCCCACTCCCAAGGCTGACTCCCCGTGATGGGCAATATATGAATTTTCACAGGGTTTTCTGCAGGGCATGTCTTCACCCACAGGGAACCTGGGCCAAGAGGAAGATTTGAGTCCTCAAAATGCCATCAAGTTCAGAACCAAATAACCTGTACTAGTTTCCTATGGCTGCTGTTACAAATTACCATAAATTTCATGGCATAAAACACAGATTTTTTTTTTTTATCATATAGCTCTAGAGGACAGAAATCTGAAATGGGTCTCACTGGGCTAAGACCAAGGTGCTGGCAGGGCAGCACTCCTTCTGAAGACTCTCAGGGAGAACCCACTTTCTCACCTTTTACAGCTTCTAGAAGCCCCCCACATTCCTGGCTCACGGCCCCTTCTTCTCCTTTGAAGCCAGCAGCATCGGGCCAAGTCCTCGCGCTGCCACCTCTCTAGTCCTCTCTTCTGTCTCCCTCTACCCTGGTGATTAGCTCAAGCCGACCCAGATAACCCAAGACTATGCCCCGTGCCCAGGGTCAGCCCATGAGCTGCCATGGTTCTACCTGCAATCTTCATTCCTTCGGCCACGGAGCCGTTAACACATTCATGGGTTCAGGGGATTAGGCCATGGACATCTCTGGGGAGTCCACTGTTCCGCCTTCCATGCCCTCAGGTTTATTCAGGTCCACCCCAACATCCTACGCTCCTCCAGGGGCACCACTGCTCCCCTCAGCTGCGTCAGATTCAGAAGCCACCACAGTCCTGCCAGGCTCAGGCAGGAAGTGGCCAAGGACAGGGAACTCAGTGGTGCTTGTCGCGGGAGCGCCCGAGCACCAGGTGTCCCCTCGGCCAGGGGCCAGGGTCTCCGTGGTGCTGCTCCTACTGTCCCTGCATGGCCGACATAGCTTCTGGAGGGACATTTCGCTGGGGCCTGCGAGGACAAGGGAAATGGCCCTGCCAGGGACTGGGCTGGCCGACTGCAAGACGGGAAGGAGGCTGCAGAGAAGAGCATGGACTGACAACAGGCAGGGGATGCGGTTATAAACTTGAACCGCTGCTGGCATCACTGGCGTCCCGGGAGCAGAGTTGCCCTGAGGGTGTTTAGTGACGCGACCTGTTGTGTACTGGGTGGTTCTCCTGGGGCCTGAGCATCGGTTTTCCAATTCAGGTGTCCCAACTTCCAACCATAGGGTTTCCGTGGCCCAGCGGACAACTATTTATCATGAGATTCCTACATGCCAATACCATTTGGAGGTAAAAAAAAGTTTCCATTCTCACAGTTTCATTCTATCACAAGAGGCAGGTACTAAATAAATAACTATGTGTGTGTCTAGGCAACAAACGCCCTGAAGAAGAATACAGGGGACAGAGGATCACGGTGGGCACCGGCTGCTATTTTTGTATCAAGTGGACAGAAAACGTCTTTGCACCAAGATGACCTTGGAGCACAGACGTAAACAAAATGAAGAAATGTGTGCTACCTTCTTCCATCTACCACGAGAGTGATGGCTGGTTAAGTTTCTTAGAAGCAAGTAACAGGACTGATCTAAGCACTTCACACCCCAAACAACTCTGGGAGGCAGGCTTACAATTAAACCCATTTTACAGATAAAGAAACTGAGGCCGGGGCACATAGCCTGCCAGCGATATACACAGCCAGGAATTTGAACCCCAGCGCAGAGATCTCTACATACACAGAAAAATGTCCCGTTTGCATCTATCATATGTGTCTTCTACTGTTCCTGTTTAAAATCAGAATGGAAGGGTTTACAGATGCTTGTCTGGGCAGGGAAATTTTCTTAGCAGGAGACAAGAATAACAAAAGCTAACATTTTTGTTAACATGGAGAGCGATTATCTCCAGGGGTTAGGGTGAGAGGAAGGTAATTACTAGTTTTTGTTTTATTATCTTTTGTACAGTTTGATATTTTTTTCCTCTGTGTATATTACCTCTAAAAAAATAACAATAATGAGACTTGCTCACACGTTAAACAAATAAACAGCAGCAGCAGGAATATAAGAGTAGAAATTTCTAAATGCTGAGCTGGGAATAAAGAGAAAGCACGTATTTATCAGATGCCTATCAAACAGCCAGACTTGCCACACCAGGCCCCATGCTGAGTGTTTTCCAAGCATGAGTCCATTTAAACCTCCCAACAGGCTTACAAAGTCAGGACTGTGGAAATTCCCCCTTTTCAGGCCAGGACTCTGAGGCCCAGAGTTTACAGAATGGGCTCAGGCTCCCATAGCCAGGAAGAAGTAGAGTGGGGATTTGAACCCACAGAGAGTCTGACACTGAGTTCTTAGCTCCTGGGCTCCACCACCTCTCAACCAGGTGCTTGGAACGTGAAGGGCTCTGCAAGGTCAATGGCCTCACCGTCCAGCCTATGGCAGCTTGGAAGGCAACGCTGTCCTCAGGCCTTTGGGATCCCACGCCCGTGTGCACAGTATGGAGAAGCAGTGTGCTGACTCAGAAATCTCCTACAACTCCCTCTACCCAATGTGAGCAGCACAGGGTGACAGTTAGGAACACATGGCTCAAGGTCTGGATTCTAACCTCCTCCAGATCACAGATACGTGCCTGAAAAAAGGGGTTTCTCAAGCTCAGCATCTGGGGCTAGAACATTCCTTGTTTTGAGGGGCTGGGATGTGCACTGAAGGATGTTCAGCAGCATCCCTGACCTCCGTGCAATCGAAGCCAGTAGCACACATCAGGTTTAATCCTCACCAACAACCCTGGGAGGTAGGTACTATAATCAAACCCATTTTACAGAATAAGAAAATGAGGTCACATAACCTGCAAGTGGCGTACACGGCCAGCTGTGACAATTAAAGTATCTACAGAGATTGCCAACTGTCCCCCTGGGGGGCAAAACTGCCCCAACTCCCCTAATGTAGTGGTCTTGCCAGGCCTTGGTTTCTTTCTCTTTTTTTCCTGAACTGAAGGATAGTTGATTTACAATGTTGTGTTAGTTTCTGCTGTACAGCGAAGTGATTCAGTTATTTATATATACATATTCTTTTTCATTATAGGTTATTACAAGATACTGAATACAGTTGCCTGTGCTCTACAGTAGGACCTTGTTGTTTATCTGTCCTATATATAGAAGTTTGTATCTGCTAATCCCAAACTCCCAATTTATCCCTTCCCCCTACTTTCCCCTTGGATAACCAGAAGTTTGTCTTCTGAGTCTGAGTCTTTCTGTTTTGTAAATAAGTTCACTTGCGTCACTTTTTAGATTCCACATATAAGTGATATCATAGGATATTTGCCTTTCTCTGTCTAACTTACTTCACTTAGTATGACAATCTCTAGGTCTATCAGGCCTCAGTTTCTCCATCTGTGAAATCAGACTAATTCCAGGACCCACCTACTGTAGAATGACCAGGAGGGTTAAATGAGAGGACCCAAAATGTTCCAGATTCAGTTCTTGGCCAAGAGACTAAACAACAAACACAAGTGTAAGGTTTCATTCATTCATTCACTCATTCATTCCATTATACAATAAATATGTACTGAGTACCTACTCTGTGCCAAGCTCTGGGCTAACCATGGGGATCTGGGGATAAGTCAGACACAGACCAGCCCCCTTAAGACTCACAGTCCATTAACAGTATAAGGTCGCAAATCAAAACATAACTACAAAGGGCAACACTTGCTATGAAGGGGAAGGGTGTTGGGACAGCAAGTATCAGGGTGAGGGTCTGGGAAGGGGATGTTTCAGCAGGGTGGAGGGGTCGGAAGCATCCGGCCGTGCAAAGATCGGGAAGGCGGGGAAATGCACAAGGCACGGGGAAGAGACCCACGTGCCCGCCCACCTTTTCATAAATGGAGATGTAAGAGAGGGAGGGAGAGAGAGAAAGGAAAAAGGAAATAAATAAAATGAATACAAACAGCAACAGCTACAAAGAGTGGAGACCCTGGACCCATTGGGTCTGGGTTTGAACCCAGTCATCGCTGCTCACTTGGCTCTTGACCTTCAGAAAATGAGCTCATCCCTCCCACCCTGGCCCCTCATCTGGAAAACAGGACTAACAGTGCACCCTACTACTCAGAGTGTGGGGTGCGCGCTTAGCCTGCCCTCCCGGCCACAGGGGCTGGAACCAGGAGGGTATATCGATCAGCTCAGCAACCCTGGCCACGGACGGCACAGGGTGCAAACCCAGGGGGCTGAAATTCAGGCTAGTAATAGCGATAACAGAAACAATAAGACGGCAGCCTGACTGTAATGCCAGGCACTGTGCTCCAGGTTTAACGTGCATCGCTCCATTTCATCACCATAGCAATCATCACCCTGTGAGGTAGGTTCTGTCTTACTTTGCAGAGAGGGAGTCAGGCAAACGGAGGTGAGAAGGCTTGCTGTAAGGTACCTGGGCGGTGCCTGGTGGCCCCTGGATTCAAACCCAGAGAGGCTGGTTCCAGAGCCTGGGGAAGCTCCTCAGCAAAGGGAAGGAAGGAGATGTGCAGGACACAACGGAAGACTGGGCCCACCATGGAGGGGTGGAGGCGGAGGTGGGGGTGACAGGCCATATTCAGAACTCAGCTGCCAGATCCAGACAAGCGGGCAGCTCTGAAGCAAAGGGAAGAGAGAAAAAACGCTGGGTGGCCTGAGTTAGGTCAGGGGACCTGCTGGGCTCCTGGACATTAATCCTGTTTACAGAGACAGCAGGGGGCCTCCACTGCCCTACACGGTCCTGAAAGAGATCCTGGGCAAGGTCTGAGGCCACCCGCCCCGACCCAGGACACAGCATTAGGGCGGCCGTCCAGGCACGGCGGCGGCATGGTGGGAGAGGGGCCGGTGCCAGCATCACGCTGCGGGCTGGACCTTGGCCCTCCCTCCCTCTCTGACTCACCAGAGCTAAGAATAAAGCCCAGAAACGTGGGGGGAGGGGCAGGGCAGCATCCAGGCCTCACCCCCAGGGGTCCAGGCGAGATCCCCGAACTCTCACCAAACCTTCACACCTAAGTTGCAGAACTGAACACTGGCGAGAAAGAGACGGGAGTGACGGACAAAACGAAGACTCGGGCCCAAGCAGGACTTGCAGCGCTGAGAAGCAAACTGCCAGGACTGCCCATCACAGGTATCTGCGTGTCAGCAGCGGGCAGCCTGCTCCGACCTGCCTTAACCCCAACGCTCCCCACCACGCGGCCTCTCACCGGGGCCCTTCCCCAAAAAGCACACACTTGTCCTCGCATTCTCAGTCCAGCCCTGACCACTCTGCCAAGTTCATCTCCAGCCACTTCTCCTCTTATCAGACTCTGGAGCTTCCCCAAATCCTCCATTTGGTCACATTCCAGGGACATGTGAGGGGTCAGGCATGCACCAAGCACAGGAACGTGGCCGGGGACACAGAAGTCAATAAGAAAGGCAGCATCTGTCTATACACGGAGCCCCCCACTTCTAGGTGCTGAGGACCCAGCGGTGAACAGCAGGACAAAGGGCTTGCCCTCCCAGAGCTGACTGTCTGATGAGAGGAGGCAGTCAACTAGAGGAAATACATACACACGCAAACTATATATTAAATAAAATATACTGTGTGTGTGTGTGATGATAAAAAGGACTCAGAAAAGGGGGAAGGCTGAGAAGGCTTGCTGAGAAGGTGTATTTGAGTATCAAATTCTTGAAGGGTACGAGGGAGTAAGCCAATTGGCTATCTTGGAGAAGAGTGCTCCAAGCAGCAGAAACAGCAAGTGCAAAGGCCCTGAGGCAGGAATATGTCTGACATCTGGGAGCAATAACAGATGGCAATATGACTCAAGAGTAATGGGAGGTAAAGTTAGGGAGGAAGGTGGGAGACAGGGAAGGATATATTGTGTAGAACCCACAGGCCATTGCTGGGACTCTGACCCTCACTCAGAGTGACATGCAGACTGTGGATATGATATGCCATCATCCACTTTGTGTTTTCAGATACTGGTTCTCAACCAGAGGCAAGTTTTCCCCCAGGGGACAGCTTGACAAGGCTTGGATTCATTTTTGGTGTCACTGTTGGAGTAGGGCCAGGGGTTGTGCTATGGATATTTTGCATAGGACAGCCCCCCAACAGAGGATTACTCAGCCCCAAATGTCAATACTGTTGAGGCAGAAACCCTGTTTTAATAGAATCCCTGCCCTTACTAAGTTTAGAGACCATATTCCCCAAACACACCCTTTATCAGGCAGATGGAGGTGCAGTTTCTCACCATGTGACACTGGGCAAGCAACCAACCCTCAGTTTCCACATCTGTAAAGTGGGAATAAGAATGAAATGATGTAAACATGCACTTACTTAAGCATGAGCCTGAGCACAAAGGAAGCATCAACAAACATCACTGTTACCATTGTTATTACTGCCATGCCCTTGCTATGTCCCTTCTACATTTCCAGCCTCACCGAATGATTCTTTCATCCAGCAAAGATGTTCTGAGCTCCTACAATGTGCCAGGAACTGTTCTGGCCAGAGCCCCACAAATATCCACACCACAGTCGCCAGAATGAGTGAGGATGCTACCTTACGTGGCAAAAGGGACTTTGCAGACACGATCAAGTTGAGGACCTTGAGATGGGAGATTATCCAGGTGGGCCCCAGGGACTCACAAGGAAATTACAAGGTAAAAGAGGGAGGCAGGAGGGATGGAGTCAGAGGAGGAGATGTGATGACAAAAGCAGAGGTCAGAGTGATGCAGGACCACGAGTCAAGCAATGCAGGTGGCCTCTAGAAGTTGGAAAAGGGAAGGAAGTGGGTTCTCCCTGAGAGCCTCCAGAAGGCAGGCCAGCACTGTATTTTGGCCTTCTGACCTCCCGAACTATAAGAGAATAAATCTGTGTTGCTTTAAGCCAAACGTTTGCATTGATTTGTGACAGCAGCCACAGAAAACTCATACAGCAGAAAGCTGGCAGGAGACAAGGGCTGGTGGTACCCCCAGCGAGCTGACCCTCCCCAGGCCTCCGCAGCCCCCACCTCACCTGCCCTAGCCCTTCGCCCTGCTCTGAGTCAAACTCAGCCCCACAGCACCTGCTCCATGAGGTCCTGGGTCCTGCTGGCCCAGGGTGCTTCTAACACCTTCCGGAAGGATGGCTTACATCCCTGTCTCCCCTACAGGGGAGCTGCTTAGAATGACAGGAGCTGGGAACAGCAGAAAATATTCATTCATTTTTAAGTTTCACGTAATAGGCAACATATGACTCAAATTTAAATATGTGTGAAATACGTGTGCGTATATATATGTGTATATATGCACACATACATAAAGGCAAACAGTAAAACATTACTCTGCCTCCCTCTTCCCCATAAGCACGTCCCCTCTGCACAGTTCCCACTGCCTGCCACTTGGGTGGCTGCCAAGCTTTTGCTATTCCAAACAATGATACAATGACAGAATGAATTCCCTTAGAAATTACTCCTTAAGCCAAAGAAAACACGAACAGCCCAACCCAAAGACCAACACGGCTTCACTTAATTGCTCATAAGCTCCACGGGCAGAAAACAAGGTGGCCCAGGTTAAGTGTGATAACCTGGAGATACTCAATGAGAATCCCAAAGCTAAAGATAAACGCTGACCCAGTAATTCCTATGGAAATGCAGTCTTTAAAACATGACGAAATACACACGAGGGAAATGAAATCCGTCTCGAAGAGCTATCTGCACCCCGTGTTCACTGCAGCATTAGTTACAACAGCCAAGACAAGGAAACAGCTAAATGCCCATCAAAGGATTAATGGGTAAAGAAAATGTGACACACACACGCACACATACATACACACAATGAAACATTATTCAGTCACAAATAAAAGAAATCCTGCCATTGGTGACAACACAGACAAACCTTGAGGGCACTGGGCTGAGTGAAATGTCAGAGAGAGAAAGACAAACAGTTCCATGCTGTCATTTATACGTGGAATCTAAAAACTCAGAGAAACAAAGAGTCAAGCGGTGGTTGCCACGGGCTGGGGGAAATGGGGAGATGTTGGTCAGAGGGTACAAACTTTCAGCTATAAGACAAGTAAGTTCTGGGGACCTAATGTACAGTATGGTGATGACAGTTAATAACACTGTATTGTATAGTTGAAAACTGTTAAGAAGGTAGGTCTTAAAAATTATCACCATAAAATGAAAACAAAAAAGGTAATAAATGTGAGGGAATGAAGGTGTTAACTAACCAATCGTGCCAATCATTTCACAATAAACACGTATATCAAATGATCACGCTGCACAGCTTAAACTTAGATATGTTGTATGTCAAAACTATCTCAGTAAAGGTGGGGGGAATCAGTAAATAAAGGAGTATGTAATTCTTGGAGGTTTACAGCTCTATAAGTATTATATAATGCTTAATTTATAACAAAATAAAATATATCACCTACACCTTCAGTGTCCAATACAGGAATCCTAGCCTTCTGGGGCTATTCAGCCCTTAAGATGAAGCAAGGCCAAATTGAGATGGGCTGTCAAACACACACCAGATTTGAAAGACTTAGTACAAAAAAGAAAAAAAAAATACATGTTGAAATGATAATATTTTGCATACACTGGGTTAAATAAAATACATTATTACAATCATTTCACCTTTTTTTAAAATTGAGGTATAGTTCATTTACAACATAGTGTCAGTTTCTGGTGTACAGCAAAGTGATTCAGTTATATATATATTCTTTTTCATTACAGATTATTACAAAACTTGAATATAGTTCCCTGTGCTATACAGCAGGACATTGTTGTTCATCTATTCTGTATACAGTAGTTAGTATGTGCTAATCCCAAATTCCCAATTTATCCCTCTGCCCTCTTTCCCCTTTGGTAACCATAAGTTTGTTTTCTATGTTTGTGAGTCTCTTTCTGTTTTGTAAATATGTTCATTTGTGTCATTTTTTTAAGATTCCACATATAAGTGATATATGTCTTTCTCTGTCTGACTTACTTCACTTAGTATGATAATCTCTATTTCCACCCATGTTGCTGCAAATGGCATTATTTCATTCTTTTTTATGGCTGAGTAGTATTCCATTGTGCATATATAGACCACAACTTCTTTATCCATTCATCTGTTGATGGACATTTAGGTTGTTTCCATGTCTTGGCTATTGCAAATAGTGCTGCTGTGAACATTGGGGTGCAGGTATCTTTTTGAATTGGAGTTTTCCCTGGATATGTGCCCAGGAGTGGGTCTGCTGGATCATATAGTAACTGTATGTTTAGTTTTTTAAGGACTCTCCACACTGTTTTCCATAGAGGCTGCCCCAAATTACATTCCCACCAACAGTATAGAAGGGTTCCCTTTTCTTCACACCCTCTCCACCTCACCTTTTTTTTTTTTTTTAACGTAGCTACCAGACAATTAAAATTCCGTATGTGGCCTGTGTTATATTTCTATTGGGCAGTGCTCAGTAAGCCACTGAAAAATAGAGAAACCATCAAGGAAATGAGATCACATGGGTTTGGTAGAATAAGACATAGTCACGACCTTTGACAAATACAAAATCGTTTTGAATTATAATTTGAAATAATGTAAGAAAAAAGTGATGCACCACTAGAAGATATGTGACTGATTTGATTCATTCCATACCTGAAGAATGTTTATTCCATCCCAGTCTCCTAACAGGTCACTCAATCCCCCTCTAGTCCACACAGCAATCAAGGGGATAACAACCCCAATCCCATCACTCTGCCTAAAACCCCTCACCACAGCCTCTGGGTCTAGCCCTAGCTCACTGTTCATGGACCACCCTATGCCTCAGGGCCTTTGCACAGCCAGTTCTCTTGCTCATAGCCCTTCTCCCCTCACTGCCCTGTCTTCAACTCAGAGGCATCCTTCAATTCTCAGCTGAAACACCCCTTCCTCAGGAAGGCCTGCCCAACTCCCCAAGCCCTGCTCAAACACATCAAATCCCACATTTAACTACCTCATGGAACACTATGTGTCTTGTAGGACACTCACCACACTGTCATTAAATACTTCTTTCAGATATTATTTGTTTCTCAGTGTCTTGTATATCATCTTATTTAATACTTTACATTACACTAGTTATAGAATATGCAATACAGTATATAATACATTATGTTTAATATACGACTAAGACGAACCAATATGAACTGCCATTTGCATAGTCCAGGGGCTGGCAAACTACAACCCACGTGCCAAACCTGGCCCACCACTGGCTTCTGTACAGCCCCCGAACTAGGAATGGATTTCACTATTTTTTTAATTTAAAATATAAAAACAACAATTTACCTTTACCAAGGGTGTGGCTCAATTCTGCCTCTTGGCCTGCAAAGCCTAAAATATTTATAACTTGGCCCTTTATAGAAAAAGTTTGCCAACTCCAGATGTAGATCAAGAATTACTGAATGCCAGCAATTTCTGATGGTTCCATCTAAAGCTAATAATTTAAGACATTATGTTTTCTGCATCCCTCTCTCCCCCTAAATGGTCAGTTCGGCGAGGGCAGTGAATGCCCAGGTTTGGTTCCTCGATGTACATCACTCCGACTCGCTGCAGCTGCAGCTCCTGGCACGTGACAGGCACCCGGTAAGCACCTGTGGAATCTACGCGCTGACACTGGAATAAGTCTCAGCAAGCTGTACACTGGATGCAGCCAACACTTGTGATCCCACCAGGCACACACCCCGCCGGGTCTTAAGGACACAGAAATGAATAAATGGAATGATGGAATGTTCCAAAATTGACTGTGGTGATGGATGCACAGCTCTGTGACTATACTAAAAGCTGCCTAGTTGTACATTTTAAATGGGCAAATTACACGGCATATGAATCATATCTCAATAAAGCTGTAAAAAAAAGATGAATAAGACCAACAGTCATTTTGACTGTGTGAAATCTTCACCCTACATATGCTGTCTTTAGAAACCTAACACCCTTCGAAAAATTTAATAAACAAACATAGACCCCACTTTATCACCTCAGTAAGAGGCTACATCTAGACAGGACTCATTTGCACTTGTTAAAAAAATGTTAATGCGATGTCTTTTCCCATTGCCATCTTGGTTGGAACTAGATTATCTGTTCCCTTAACCGAAGGTTTCTCACCTTTGGCACCAGAGACATTGTGGGCCATTTAATTCTCTATTGTGAGACTGTTCTGTGCATTGTGGGGTGTCTGGCAGCATCCCTGGGCTCCACCCACTAGAAGCCAGTAACACCTTCTTTTCAGCCCCTAGTCATGACAACAGAAATGTCTCTAGATGTTGTCAATGTCCCCTAGAGGCAAAACTGCCCCAGTTTTGATCCACTGCCCTAACAGTTTTTCCATCTGGCCTCACTCCTGCCACCAATACCCAGCGACACTAAAGACCTGTCCCCCTGCCCATCCATTCACCTTACACATTTACTAAGCCCCACTTTGTAACAGGCGAGAACCACACACATCCACATCAGTATCCTGCCTTTAAGAAGCTTAGAACTTTGTGCAGAGGGTACGACAGGTACATAAATGGTTAAGAGAGTTTGAAAGCACCAAGTCATCGAAGACAGACACATAAATGGCAAGACACATCCAGAAAAAAGAGAAGGGTTAATTTACAAACTGAACGGGAAGAAAACTCCACTTTCTCGTCCACGTGGCAAGGATAATACCTGTTTTTCAGTCACTGGGAAGACTAAATGCATGCATTACATTATTTCATCTTCACCCCAACCCTGTGAAGTTGGAACTATTATTCTCATTTTGCAGAAGATGCAACCAAGGCACAGAGAGGTAAAGGAACTTGCCCAAGGCGGCACATCCTTGTGGCCAAAGTAGACTTCAATGCAGGCAGGCTGGCTCCCTGCTGCAGGTCCTGCTTCCCTGAGAAAGTATGCACGTGACGAAGGATGGGTGCCATGACTACTCTATTAGTGGAAGTTACCGTCACTGTTGTTATTTCCACATGGGAACACAGAGCAGGCTTCTTGAAATAGGTAAAATCCAAGGGGAGGGGGCAAGACTCGCCAATGTGGAGATGGGCGGGAACGGCCCTCTAAGAGGGGCACACAGCAGGACAGATGGCTGTCGCTGGACAAGCTTAGGGCATGTGTCAAGAAGTGGAACAAAGTGCCAGGAGGGGACTGGGTCACAAACAGCGCTGGGAGGACAGGCCAGAGCTTGACTGAGTTAAGCAAAGCTAAGTGGAGCATCACTCAGGATTTCCACCAGGAAAAGTGCTGCATCACCCACACGCTGCAACAGCTCCGAGGAATTGTGAAACCGAGAGGGAAGATTTCCGCCTTCTCATTCTCTTCTCTTGAATAAGAACAAAGAACAGGAAACTGGGAAAGTCACTCTCATCCTCAAAAGAAATCCTCCAGAAACACCATCTTGGTCACCCGCCCCAGAGCCTTCCAACCCAAGGAGTGTCCCAGCTCGCCCATCATCCCCAGGTCTCCCCACACCGAACTGAAATCTGAACTCTGTGCTCCCCTGTCCGCACCAGGTGGCGTCACAGTGCACACTGCCCGGGAGCAGGCACTGCTGAAGGGAGGACCACGACCTGGTGGTCAAAACCACAAGCTTTGGAGGAGGCGGCCTAGGCCTGAATCCTATCAGCACTGCTTCCAGGCTGTGTGGCCTTGGGGAAAACACTCTACCTCTCTGATGTGGAGCCGCTCACCTCTCATTGGACTATTAATACTCAGTGTTAAGGGAGGGGGTGGCCACTGGGCGGTTGAGCTTGCTGCTGCTACTTCCACCAAATTACTGTTGTCGTCATCACTGCTGGAGTGAGTACAAGAGCTCATAAAGGCCCCCACTGGAATGCTAAACCCCCCCTGGAGACATTCTCTCATCTGTCTGGCTCCAGGCTTAGCCAGAGTCATTTGGCACAGTGTATTGGAAAGACTCCACTCTGGCCCACCGGAGTCCTCCTACCACGCCACTGACCTGGAAGCACTCACAACAGCTACTGTCAAACAGGCTACTATGGTGACAACTGGGGAAACTCCATTCACAGCAGAGGTGGTGCCACCCTTGAGAGCCTAGACTCTGGGCCAAACAGCTGGGATCTCATCCCAGCTCTGCTACATATGAGCTGGGTGATCTTGGGCAAGTCACAACCTCTGCAGGACTCAGATTCCCCATCTGTAAAACAGGGGTGATGACAGCAGTCTATTAGCCTTATAGAGTTGTTTCGAGGATTAAATGGAAAGTGTTTTGTACAGTGCCTGGGACCAGTGAGCACCACGAGTGTTAGTTATTATCATCAGTCTCACTGGGTCCTGTGAGGCACGGTCATGCCCCCACTTCAGCCACGATCCTCTCCCCCAATCTCTGATGCTCCAGCCGTGATGGCCTCCTCAGTGTTCTCCAATCTCACCCACCTTTTCCCTACCGCGGGGCCTCCCACCAGCTGTTCCAGATTTGGAATGCTGTTGGCCTAGCCAGCTCCTTCTCATCCTTCCTGTGACGCTGGAGGAGAGGCCTACCCGTCTAAAGTGCTACCTCCCCCATTCTTCACTAGAACCAAATCCTGTGTGTTTCCTTCAGGGCCCCCTCTGTTTATGGGGCACCAGGGGTTATTGTCCAGACTCGAGCCAGACAGCCTGGGTTTGAATTCAGCCCTGCCATCTACCAGCTGGCTGCCTTCGCCTCTCTCTGTCCTCATTTCCCCATCAGTCCCTACTCCACAAGTGTCGGGGTGAAATCATTAGCACTTATACAGAGCTTAGAACAGCCCTGGAGCTTAGGGAAGGCCCTGCAAGTCTGCACTACCAAGTGCTTCCCTGTTGAGGTCTAAGTGTCTCTTTCCTCTTACCTATAACCTCCCCAAAGCAGCATCCTGTCTTTTTAATTTAGTCACACAGAGGAGATGCTCATTAAAGACTCGTTCAACAAATGGAAGGAGGGGTGAATACATCTATCTGCAAAGCAACCCAGAAATGGACAAAGAAAAGCCCGAGACTCTGTCCCCGTCTGTGACCCAACAATCCTAGTTATGGGCACAGGTCCAAAGGAAATAACTCAAACAGCAAGCAAAGGAGCGACTTTCTCATGCAGGGCCAGTCACAGTGACAACCAGGAAGCTCTCAGACACGCAAGAGCCAAGCAAACAGCAGTAGGGGTTCCTGCTGAAAATGACCCAGCTGTCATGAACCACCCCCAGCCCAGGAGAGGCCACCAGGAGAGAGGGGCAGGCACTGGCCACCTGGGAATACGCCCTCTGATGAGGGGTTTTAACCCACACGTGAAAGCAGACCAAGAACAAGAGCAGGGACACAGTCTACCTATGAGCTGTGGTTAAGGGTTTAGGGGGAGATCCCAACTCAGGGGAACAGCCGGTGCTGTGGGCAGGGGATGTGGAAGGGGAGGTCTTTTTTTCCCAGGAGATGTTTAGATACCCTCATAGCAAGTCCTTAAAGAGACCCGGGCAGTCTCAACCTGTCTGATCTCTAAAAGAAACCTACGGGGAGACAGGGCCTATGACGACTCTCCATTTCACAGATGCGGAAACTGAGGCACAGGATAAAAAGGCTTCCTGGCCTGGCCCCAGGAGGCTGTGTTACCCAGAAGACCAGAAGTTAACTGTGGTTAAGTCAGGGGCCAACCTACGGGCCTACGCAGCTGTCCAGTACTTTTTCCACTTTGGCCTCCTCCCAGATCCTCAGATTTCTCTTTGGACCAGAGCGGGGACTGCTGTGTAAAAATAATGATGATGATGAAGATGGTCATAGCGGCCACAGAGCAATGGTACTGGTAACAGCACTTTACAGTAACAGGGCAAGCACCTTCCCTGTATATTTACTCACTGAATTTTACCACTCTGTCCGGTGGGCACTACCATTATCCTCATTTTGCACACATGAGAACCCGAAGGCACAGAGAGGTAAAGTCACTTGACCGAGGTCACACAGCTGGCAAGCAGTAGAATCAGGATCTGAACACAGGCTACTCTCTGACTCCCTGTGAGGCTATTTTCCTCTACACCTTCACTACTGGCCTCCATGAGACAGGGAGGCTCAGGTTCCACTTGCCACATTGTGTCCCCAGCACTTGGCATCAGACTTTCAGCAACAGGAGGATTAATACACAGAAGAGGGAGGGACTAGGAACTTTCGTCATGCTGCATTAATTCTAAGGCCTGTGTTTCTTCACACAATCATAGATCTGTGTCTCTCAGTCAATGTATCCTACCACCTCTGCCAGCCACATTTACACCGCCCATTAGCATCTCTTAAGTTAGGATGCATGTCACAACGGCCGGCCTCTTGGATTTGATGAGATGCGGTGGGCCTCTTTCAGACTGGCCTCTTCTCTAATCTTACTGCACCATGAAAGATGGCAAGAGGCTTTTTTCTAAGTTTCCAGAATCAAGAAGAAAAATGAAAACTGCCCTTATTTCTTAGTCAAGCTAACCCTAGGAGAGAGGCAATCACCACCCCCGCCCGCCTCCTCACTACCGCTCCACAACAACTCAATTAACTTTAATGGAGTTGGGGTGGAGGGATGAGTGTAATTGTCAAGCTACCTGACCAGGCCACCTCGGGCAAAACTACCAGCAGCCTGATCTGATAATCTCCATCTGCCAGCTGCCTTCTTGTCTCCACAGTTCCTTCCCCAGGCCCTTGCCCAGGCCATGTTGTTTTTGCCAAACCCAGGCAGAGAGGACGCAAAAAAATCTCCTACTCAAAGTTCGTACAACCCTTTCCAAAGAGCCATGGTTTCTGCGTGGCCCCACAAGAGAAATCCTCTCTGCGGGCACAGTTTCTTTCTGAAACACGCACTCAGATAGGATTTGCCTGGCAAAAGGGTTCTTATTTTAACGACTTCCGGGTCCGTAAGCTGCCTAATTTCTACAAGGCACCTGGGGAGGAGCAACATCTTGAATTCACATGTCAACTGTTTCTCAGGTTTACTGGAGATCTGATATGAGCTGTGGGAACAGGCCTGAAAAGTACAAGCAGCCACAGATGTAAAGTGTTCCTGATACACAGTCTCCCAAGGAGAAAACAGAACTGCACGGAGAGTGTTGAGTGACTAACAAATCCTAGACTTGTCCAAAATATGGCAGCACGTGGTCTGAGTCTGGGTGAGGGTTTCTCAACCTTCATACTATTGACATTTGGGTCCCAATCATTCTTTGTTATTGGGGGCCTCCCTGTGCTTTGTATAATGTCAGCAGCATCCCTGGCCTCTACCCATTAGATGCCAGTGGCACTTTCCCTCCAGTTGTGACAAACAAAAATGTTTCCAGATGCTGACAAATGTCCCCTGGGGGCAAAATACCTGGGGTTGAGAACCACTGATCTAGGCAGTTTGCAGAGTATCCTATTTTCTCATTTTAGTAGTGACATATTTAATAGCTATTAGGCGAATACAAAAACCTGTGACTTCATAAAATTCTAAAGTGATATGAACATTCCTTTTGGGATAAATTTTTTTAGGTTTTAAAAAAAAAGTGAACTTATTTAAAGAAAAGTGTTTAATAAATGTGGTAGACACAACTGGCAAGATTACTCAATAGCCTTTCCCAGCTCCCTTGTCTCTTACTGCCTCCCACTCAAGAAGCATAAAACCAAAGGCTCGTTTCCTTTGCCTCCCTTGTAGCTGGAGGTGGTCATGTGATCCAGCTCTAGTCAAGGAGACATGAGACGTCTACAGTGCCAGAAGGGCTTTGGGGGAAGATTTTTACTTTCCTGAATAGAAAGAGATAGCTGAGGCTGGTGTGGTCCTTCTCTATTCCTACCTTGAACCTAGATGTGATGGTTAGAGCTGTAGCAGCCATTTTGGGGCCTTGAGGGAAAGACAGAGAAAATGGTGTCAGCCCTAACACCAATGGGTCGCTAATCCAATGCCAGCAAGCGCCAGAGGTACTGGACCTCCTGATACATAAAAAAATTAATACTTTTATGTTTAGGCTACTGGAGTTATGATTTCTGTTTCTTGCTGCCAAATGTGATCCTAACGGGTATGAAGTGAGATATAAATGTCAAAATCATGAAGACTACACACAAATGACTGAGGGTGAGACAGTGTCGGGAAGAGGACAGGCTCTGAGGTCAAACTGGAGGGTCCGAATACTATCACATCCCTAGCTGTGTGAACATGGGCAAGTTTAACTGTGCCTCAGTTTCCCCATCAAAAAGGGATAAGAGCATGTACCCAGCATTACCGTGAGCCTAAAAAATGTACATAGAGAGAAGGCTTAGCCCACTACTTGACATAGAGTAATCTTTGATGCATGCTATTTTCTTTACAAAAATAAGCTTACCAAAGTCACATAGCAAAACAGAGATAAGGACTAGAACTGATTTAGCTGGGTTATTTGCAACACTTAGAAAGGAAACTGCCTTTAAGGATTGTATTTGAAATACCCCTGCCTTGGAGCTAATGGCTAAGTGAGGAGAGGGAAAAGCAAGCAACCAAGACTTCCCAGAGGATCCAAGTCTAGAAGTCCAGACCACCCCGTTCTCTCCCAGCTCTAGCCACACTAGCCTTCCTTGTTAAACTGGAGCTTCTGTGCACACTTTTCCCACTGCCTAGAACACTTTTACCTTCTGCTTTTGCCTATGTAATAAACTGATAGCTGTACCCCAATATCCATTCTTCCTTAACCCCTAGTGACACAATCTTCAGCTGCGTACAAGTCTGTCCAGAAAGGAAACTACATTTCTCAGACTCCCTTGCAGCTACATGTGGTCATGAGACTAGTCATTGGCCAATGGGTTATGAACAGAAGTGATGTGAGTGACCTCTGGGTCGCACCCTTCTGCCCCTTTGGCTCTGGCTGGAATGTGGGTGTGGAGGTGCACCATCCTGATCACAATGAGGGCAGCACCTGGGGACAGCAGAGCAGCATGATGGGAGGAGCCTGGGCACCTGACACCCTCAGGGACAGAGCTGCCACACTAAGCTGGGATTTTTACACCAGAGAGAAATTACCTTCTATCTTAAGCCACTGTTTTGGGGGGGTCTTTGCCACAACAACCAAACCTATATCCTCATATAGGCTCTCCTTTCTTTCGATCAATCAGATCATACCCCTCCCTCTTTCGCCCCCCACCACACTCCCTGAGCACAGAGCTCCCCTTCACAGCACTTCACGGCTATGATTTTCCATTCATTTGTTCAACCTCCTCACAAGACTGGAAGCTCAAGGATGGCCGGGAGTTCTGCTCTGCACATCTCTGGATTCCCAGTATCAAATTCAGGGCAAGGATTTTCAGCAGACCCTCAGAGAACGTCGACTGAATGGGGCCAGACCACAGGGCCAATGGGCAAGAGCTCTGTCCTCTGAGTGCAATCCAAGGGTCTGGGGCACTGACCCTCAGAGGTTCTGTCTCCTGCAAGGGGCACCCAAGAGGCTGGAAGACCTGTCCATCCAACACCCACACAACCTTGCTTCACATTTTCCCCAGATTCTCCTTATACAGAAGTTAAAAAACAAGGCTATCCTACTGCCTGGAGAGGGAACAATTATTAGCAAATTACTTAATTAGGTTCATGTTGACATTTCATCTTCCAGTAAATATGTTAATTAAAAATGGATCAAATCCAAGACGCACAGTAAATGAAAACTAAAATAAAGAATACGTTTTCATGAAATTCCTGCTTTTAAAAAATAACCTTAGGGGGAGGGTATAGCTCAAGTGGTAGAGCACATGCTTGGCATGCATGAGGTCCTGGGTTCAATTCCCAGGACCTCCTCTAAGAATAAATAAGTAAACCTAATTACCCCCCCCCAAAAAAATCTAAAAAATACCTTATACTTAGGATATGCAGAGAAAAGAGACTGAAAATTAAAATGCTAACAAGAGGTGATCTCTAGAAGAGTGTTAATTATGGAGGATTTTCACATTTTACCATACTCATTCCTGTACTGTTTCATTTTATACTGTACCTCTTGTAATACAAGACAAAGAAGAGAATAAGAGAAAAGAAAAAAGTCCCTTTAAGAAATTCAATCACTACCATGTTTATAGTAACAGAAAACCTGGAACTTCCCAAGTATGCATGCATCTGTCAGCAGCTTTCAGAGCTGTCATTGCCCACCTTCACTCATATGTCATGGATTTAGGTAGTTAAGCAAGTCCTCTTAATCCTAAACTACAAAGAAAATCTGCAGAATGAAATTTCCCCACCCAACAGTGCAACTTCAGAGCTGGCAGCTGATACCCCAGCATGCCTCAGCCAGACCCAGACATCCTACAGACACCCTATAACAACTGGGTGAATTAGTCTGAATCCTCAGATGCTGGGGACCAGTGTCTGAATCCCTGGGGTCAGGCTGGGCTCCGTCCTGATTCTACGAAGGTCCGCATAGGCTCAGAGGATGTAAGATGATAAACCAGAAGAGAATCGCCACACCAGAAATCCCCACTGCCCTGTCCCCAACTGTCCACCACTGTCTGGCCTCCTTCAGAACCGCAGCTAGGGCCTGCTGAGCTTTGCTAAGCATCCTCTAGATCTTGCCTCTTTTCTTCCCCACAGCTCCACAAGATCCATGGCATGATCATCATCCCCACTTTATGGATGAGGACACTGAGGCTCCCAGAAGTTAAGTAACTGGCCCAAGGTCGCACACTGAGAACTCACAGGACCTATTTTCGAACCCAGGCTCCTGAACCTGGTCTCTTGACCCCAGCCATACACATCCCCATGCCTGCAGCGGCCAATGCTCGTATTCTCACCACCACTGCCAACTCATACCGTCTTTGGGAATAAAGAGGGTTTGACCCAGGGGGTGAGCCCTTTCTCCAACCCCTCCCCACCAAACATGCAAGTGAGCCTGGAAATGGGCCAGCCCTGCCCCCAGCACCAAGTGTGAACCTTGGGATCTCGGTGGACCGAAGTAACAGGGAAAAAAAAAAAAAAATGAAGGGGCCCATTACACTGCAACTACAGTCCTCAGAGTCTAATCTACCACATGTCTCTTCTCCTTGACCCTGGGTTAGTGAAATTAATGATTTTGAGGAAGAAGCCTTATCAAAGGGCTCCTAGATAACCTAACTAAATTATAACTTCCAGGTCACCTTGCCCAGCACCCTGCAGCTCCAACTTTCCACTGGCCTCCCGGCTTGTAAGGGTAATCAGAGGGACTAGGCACTGCCTTTCATCAGCTCTTAATAATAATAAAAACAACAACAAAAATGATGGGCACTCTGAGAGACCCTGCTAGAACTGAGCCAACACTTTTTTAAAAAACAAGCAAGGCTGTAGCTAGGACAAAACGTTTTCAAATGATTTGAGATGTTCCCTCTACTCCTAAGAATATGCTCTAAGGAAATAAGTCAACCGGCACAAGCTATATGACATTCATTACAAGGTTTTCTTTAAAAGGAACAAAAAGAAGGGGGAAAACAGCAACCTAAATGCCAAACCACAGGCAATGATTAAGTAAATTACAGTCCACCAATACAGGAACTATTATTGCTTGGACATTTAAAGGTGTAATTACAAAAGTTGTGCAGGAACATGGGAAAATTCTTACAAGAATAAATGAAAACGTGGGATAGAAAATGGTATACACTTTCCAAGTGCAACCTTGCAAGACCACATAAGAACCTGGACAAGAATCAGATGTTAATACACCAACAAAAAATCCACGCTGGTTTGTAAGTGAAAGGAGCAATATACAGAACGTAATTTAGAATATGAACCTATTTGGGGAGGAAAAAAAGATACCCATTCTCATTTTCTGCCCACCTGATGGAAACATATGCGCAACACACACGACAGACAAAGGGGCAAGATTCCCAACATACCGAGACCTCTGTAAATGAACAGGAAAAAGCAAACCAGAGTAAAGATGCACAAAAAAGATCACGGAAAGAAAGACGTGCACAGAAAACTGTGAAACCACCAGGGAATATGTCGTAGCATGTTCAGCTTCTAACTTCTAAGGGAAATGCAGGTGAAAATAAGATATATCTTTTATCCATCAAATTAACAGAAATTTGGCCATGTCCCCGGCCGGGAATGATTCAGAGAAATGGGAGTTTTCAGTCCGTCGCTAAGAATGGACTTGCTACAATCTTTCTCAAAAATAACCAGCCAATACCCATTAAAAATTAAAATTTACATAATTTGAACCCGTGTACAAGGATGTTTACTGGAGCATTGTTTACAGAAACAAAAAAAAATGGGAAATAACACAAGTGACATTATTAATTGGGAAACAGCTGAACAAATTACAGCAAATTTTTAACTTGGAATATTACATAACTTGCTAAAAAAATTACTAGTGACATTCTAGGTATCACCATGTACCAAATGTTAAGAAAAAATAATAAGCAGAGTAATGGTTATAACATAATCCATTTTATTTTTAAACATATTATTTATGTTTAGAAACGTTTCTATGATTACAGAGAAAGAACTGGAAGAATACTTTAGTTACCGGTTAGAGACAGAGCTAACACTTTATTTAAATATCTTGGTGGTGTTTTGTCACAAGGAGTGTCACTTTGGGAACCAGAAAACTGTACAATTAAACCAGAAGGTTTATGTGTAAAAAATAAATCAGAGTTGTATTAGCATGGTGGGATTTTAAGTAAAACTTTTACATGTTGTTAAACTGTTGGCATAAAAGAACTTCTTAAACAGAGAAGAATGTGTAAACTTAAACTTATTTCTTTATAAAATTGGACCAAAACCAAGCACTGTCTGGACCGTAAGGTTTAACTCTGCTGGGCAAAACCCTCTCATACACAGGGAAGCAATGTGGGACTGGTCAATTCCCAGCTTAACCAATGCCCTCAAATGCCAAGCACACACAGCAGGTGCTTAATAAATGCTGGTGAGTCCATTCATGGGAATATAAACTACAGCTGCCACTTGACATAAGAACTATCAGATTTCAAAATGCACGTATCCCCCAACCCGGCAATTTCTCATGGGGGATTTACTCTGCTAGTCACTTACACCTACTGGCACAGAGCGCAAAGAGGCGGCGGGGTTCTTCACGCAGAAAACTGGAACCAACCACCCCAAGGGTAACCGAGGGGGGACTGGGTGAATACACAGCACGGTCACGTAATGGAAGAACGCACGGCTTGTAATGAAGTATTATTTCCTTTTTCTTTCAATTTGCAAGGACTTAGCATGGAAAGAAAATCCACGCTGGTTTGTAAGTGAAAGGAGCAAGATACAGAACGTAATTTAGAATATGAACCTATTTGGGGAGGAAAAAAAGATACCCATTCTCATTTTCTGCCCACCTTCCCCCCTGACCCCCGCCCATTCCCTCTCACTCTTCAGACATATTTGCATATGCTCGGACTTTTTCTAGAAGGGCAAGTAAGAAACTACCACCAATGGCGTCTTCTGTGAACACAGCACCGGTAGGGGAAGTACTGAAATTTTTACTTTCCCTGTATATTCTTCTAGAATATAGCTTTATTCTAGAATTTTAAAACTTTTTTTCAAAAAGTTTTTAACAAGATACTTTTTTAAAAGAGCACAAGGGAAAAAGTTACCATGCAAGAGCTTCCAGATCAATTCAACATCTAGTTTTAAAAGAGTTTTCTAGCGATCTATAGAAAGTCATCTTAATCACGCAGGAAAGCATTTCAAGATCTTAACAGGTCATGAAAAGCCTTTGGAGGGAAATTAAGAGCAGTGGGGAAACCCAACTTGATCGGACTCTGAATGGTGCAGCTACCGTTCTGAAACAGATGAGACTTAAAAATAGAAACTTTTTTTTTAAAAACCTGAGTCTCAAACATAAATGGATCAGAAGCCGATGACTATCACTCTATTTCCTCTCCGAGCTGCAGTAAGCTTCCTAGTTGGAGTTTCCAGGCCCTTATTATTACCACAAGCCATTTTATTAGTGCTTTCTGTGTTTTTGCAGATGCTCCAGGCAAGACTTTCATGACACAGGCTCTCCAGTTCCTCTGACCACCCCAAGCACCTCAGGGCCTCCGTACTTGCTGTTCCCTCTATCTGGTACTCCCTTCCTCCAGCCCGTTGCAGCCAGCTTTGCCATTCCAGTCATAGGTCAAATGTCATCCCCTCCGAAAGGCCTTCCCTAGACATACTCCTATCACAGCTTGCACCCCAGTTCTTCCCAGTTCACGGCTTGATCATGCCTGTATCCGAAGGGTCTAGAACAGTGCCAGAAGCACAGAGTAGATGCTCAATTAATAATAAAAGATTGACTAAGTGAAAGAGTGAGAAACGGTTGTGGGAAGAACAAGAGAATGAACCCAGTGTTTAAAGAGCACGCTGAAGTTCTCTGTGCTGGGAAAACTTAGGCACTTGATAAATGCTCTCCAGAAAGGAAGGCATTCCCACACAGATAGTTACCCAAGAGGCCAATAAAAGGTAAGCTGAGGTTCTCAAAGAGACAACACACTGGGATGGAATGGAAAAGCCCCATAAAGCCTCAATTACTACCTGAGAGTACTGGATGCCACCCTCTCTGGTCATCCAGACCCAGCTTCCGGAACCTGGCAACCTCCCCCAGCAGATGAACCCCGTAATTATACCAAGGGGACACTTAAGTGTACTCTTGACTTTGTAATTGTCCACCTATCCTGGGGCAGTTTCAGATGAAGGAGCAATGCTTCAAAGCTAACCTCTAAAAACAGGCATTTCACCCTGGATTCAACCCTCACACACACTCCCCGCAACCAGAATGGATTAGGGGAGAAAAGCCCAGCCCATGATGGAAAGAGGCAAACAGCATGGAAACAGCTGCAACTTCCTTCTCTGCCTAATTGGAGTTTAACCTCTTCACCGTCTCATTAAGCTTCTCCAAGGCAACCCCAATAAGCCAATTATGTGAGAAGTTCAAGTCTCAAAACTCTTTGGAAAATGCAAAAGTCTTGCCCAGATTTCTCCTCCAGATTCCTCCACACCAGCGGCTCTAGGACTCTGCCACCCAGGGGAACTTCAGCGCCGTCTGGAGACATTTTTGTTGCCAAAACAGGGGGAGAAGCTACTGGGTTAGAGACCAGAGATGCTACTGACAGTCCGCAATGCACTGGGCAGACCCCACAAGATGTCCAGAGCCAGAGCGGCCAGGCTAAGAAACTGCTCCACCCCTCCCATCCCTCCCTGACACTGGCTTCCTCAGCCTGGGAGAGGTAAGGAGAGGTTCCCCACCCCCATCAGAGGGGACGCTGCCCCAGTTTCCATGCCAGGTTGGGGGAAGCACTCACCTCAGGATGTTCAAGTCCTTGTCATTATCCCAACCCATGTTATTAGCACTTCATTTCTTTTTGCCAAATGTTCGGGCAAGTTTTTATGGCTAGAGTTTTACCGATCATTAAGGTCTGATAAAATGCAGACCTTACCCCACCATGAAAATCTGGAGCCAACATCCAAACCAGACACCTGCCTTAAGTTCTCCGGGCATCCATAATGAGTGCACCCATCCCCCTCCTGCCCACAGGACCGAGCCAGACTCGCAGCATCAAACTAGTGAGTGAGCCAGATCAGCCCCAGTCACTTAACCAAAAGTTTGCGCTTCAAAGCAGAAGCCAATGCAAATGCCTACATAGGTGCCAGGTGGGTTCCACCAGGGAGAGAAGCAGACGAAGTGAGAAAGCACGATGAAAAAAGGCAATGGACACGGGGCCTTAGAATTAAGGCTGCAATAAGTGGGCGGGGGATTGTGGCAACCTGGAGCGAGCAGGCCTGTTCTGGAGGGACAGCCCCAGCCGACCACTGCCATGTAAAACTGCAGGCCCTCATGCTATCAACTCTTCTGATTTTGCCAAAGTCAGAAATCTAGATTTTTCTGTGAAACCTTCCAATCGGTAAATAGTAGCAATTACAGTAATTCATAATTAAAAGAAAGCCAAACCAGCATATTAAGGGGCTAGATCTAACCTCCCACACCCATGGAACCCATCCCTCAGACACTGAAATTCAAATGTTAATTGTGCCTACCCTGTGCAAGGCACTGAGTCCTAGGGACAGACAGACAAGACTCAGTTCTGACCCTTGCAAGATAAAATATAAGCAGGCAGATGTGGAAGCTGGAAAGCTCACTCTACCTGAGTATTCAATGCTGACTGGTGTGTGACTATTTCATCCTTAGAGGGCTCCGGAAAGAGGCTTCAACTTGGCTCATAAGTCATTCCAAAGCTTCATATCATTTGTTCACTGAACATTTACTGAGCATCTATGTTCCAGGCACTGTTCCAGGTGCTGGGATTAAGGCCATGAAAACAAACACAGGCAAGAACCCCTGCCCCTGTGACACTGATCTTTTGGTGGGAGTTTAGAGAGCAGACAACATAAACAAAAGATTTGGTGTATTAGATGGCAGTAAGTGGTGTGGGATAGGGGTGGGGTGGGGGAAGGACTGGGAGGACAAGAAAGTGGCAGGGAGTCAGGAAAAGGCTGCCTGAGATGACACCTAAACAAGGATTGAAAGGTGCAGGAGCATTCTGGGCAGGGGAAACAGTAAGTGCAAAGGCCCCGAGGCAGCCTGGTAGACAGCGTGTCTGAAGCGGAGGGAGACAGAAAGTAGCAGGCAATGTGGTCAGAGAGGTGATGGGGCCAGATGCTATCAGGCCTTACAGGCTACCTTAAGCCCTCTGCCTTTTACCCTGAGGAAAGCGGGGAGTCACTAAAAGGTTTTAAGCAGAAGGAGGAGAGGATCTGATCTGTGTCTTTAACAGGATCCTGCTGGCTGCTGGGTTGAGCCTAGACAGTAGCAGTCAAGGAGGACAGCAGGGAGAGCACTGAGGTGGGAATGTGCAAACGCAGGATGGAGCTGATGGTGGCTCTGGACAGAGAGGCAGCTGGGGAGGCTTGTGAGAAGCAGGAAGATTTGAAACATTTTGAAGGAATGGGCAACAGGATTTGCTGACAGAGCAGATGTGAAATGGGAGGGAAAGAGGGGAGTCAGGGAAGATGTGGGGTTGTGGCCTGAGCCTCTGAGGACAGGGCTCCCATCAACCAAGAGGGGGAGTGCTGGTGGGGAGGGCTCCAAGTTCTGTGCGGGATACAGTAAGTTGGAGACACCCATGAGACACCCAGGTGGAGACACCGGTTCCAAAAAGTTGAGAACACGAACGGAAAGAGATTTTTTCATCCACCACCGAGTTCCAGAGGTGAGGCTCCCTCAAGACTATCACAATCAGAGCTGGTCCCCTGGGGGAAGGATATCACGGTTCCTTGTAAGCCAAAAGGGGCCGCTGGGGCTTCCTTCTTGCAAGGCCGGAGCGCAGCCTGGGAACCCTGGACTAGCCTTTGCCCCGCCTTGTCCTCTCTGAGTCCCTTTTCTCCTCCCAAAGCCATTTATTTACCTTGTCACACTGCCATTCTGGGCCTGAATCAACATCCATGAAGCAGGGTGAGCAGAGGGGAGGACCCCATCAGTTCCAGGGTCCCTTTGGCTCTACTCCACAGGGAGAGGGGGGAGACTGGAAGGAGGGGTGGGTGTAAAGGAGAAGAGAGGAAGGGGGATGAAGGCAAAGTGATGAATCCAAAATCCAGTGAAAAACTTGGGAGAATGGATGGCTCTTCACAGATTGTTGTGAAGCCAAAAGGAGCTATTACAGCAGGATTTAGACCAACTCCAAGGCCAGACATTACCCCAAGAGGAACTTCTAATAGCTTCTTCTCCCACCCTTTGGCAGCTAATTCGAATACTCCAAGGGTTACTGAGTTGGAGGATGGCTGGTAAGCAGGATGCCATGAACCATGACACGGATCTGCCACTTCCATCCACTCCCAGCAGCAGCAGTAGGTACAAAAATTAACTGGAGAATTCCAGTTAGTGGACCGCATACATGGACTGAGAGCTAACTATATACCCAGCGGCAGCATTCCAAGCACCTGATAAGGATTCGCTTGGTACCGTGTTATCACCGCCATTATCCACAAGGGGAAACTGAGGTATGGAGGGAAAAAGTAAGTCGCCCAAGCTGCAGAGCCAGGATCTGAACTCCAGGAATGTGAGCACTTGCTCAGAGCCACCATTCTACTCTACTGCTTACCAACTTATCATTTACTTTAGGACATTTTCTGATTTTTCTATGCCGGACATGCAACGTATTAAAAAAACAAATATTTTCTTAAAAATTAACTTGCAAGGGGAGGCCCAAGCCCACTCTCCTATCCATCATTCAAACATCAGCCACAAAACAGCCTTTCCTACCTGCCCCATGCCAGCCACCTCCAATAAAGAAAGCAAGCCAAGCGCTGGTCAACTCAGCCCCTATTTTCCATTTAGATAATGAAGGTCCTCTTGGTTTTCCATCCTGGAGTATTTGTCTGAGTGAAGGCAGTAAGTCAGCCGAACCCTCATCACAGGTTCCTCCCCATCCTGGTTGTTCTGGACATTTCCTGGGGCTGAGAGGCAGGCAAAGGCCCAGGAACAAAGCTCTGATAAGAGTCTCAGGTGGGCTAGTCGCCCAGATTTCTAAACACATGACCTTAGTTAAGGGAGGAACCTGGCATGAGTGGGTGGGTGGCCCAATCCCATGCCCTAGTGGAAGAAAAAATGAGTCCACAGGAAGGACAAGCAACTCGAAACATACAACGTCATCTTTGGAGAGGATAATAATAAGGATTGCTTAAATCTGTGCAGGGCATGGGCTGAGCCACTGACACAGATGAATTCACTTACTCTTCTCAACAAATAAGAGACTGAGACCTTGGCAGGGGTAGGGCGGCTACTCCTATTTTACAGATTAGGAAACTGACGCCCAGAGAGGCATATTGGCTTGTCCAAGGTCACACAGTTATCTAATGGCTGGGAGCCCAGTCTCTCTTGCCCTTGAGTGTACGCCCTGGAAAACACATTAGTCGCTTGCTTTCTATTCTATTTGGTTTCTCCTGCTACCTGGAAATTCTCATGTCCCAGCTGCCTGCTCTTTAACTCTGGTTCCAGGGCACCTCAGAAAACTGGGACATCTGGCAAGTCCAGAAATCCAGAGGGAGGAGGGGCAGAGGAAAGCCTGCAAGACCAAGGACTGGGTAAGATGGAAGAGCCTGCAGTGGCGAAGGCCAAACACCTGGCAATTTCTGTATAAGTCCTTGAGAGGAGAAAAAACAACTGGTTTCCCCCAGATGAGCTTCTTCAGCTGACTAAACAGAGGACACTCCCAAACCCATTCAACTTTGGAAAACTGAAAACCTGGTTAGCCATCAACTGCCAGCTGCCATCAACAAAATACAACCCAGTACAAAATCTAATTTATGGTAGCCTATTTTTTCCCCTCTGTAATTTACAAGAAGAAAAAAAACAAGGAAATACATCAGGGTTCACAGCAACACTAAACCAGATTCCCCATCTGATTTTTTGCAGAAATCATCTTGTTGTTGTTACACCTGGTATGGGGAGCAAGGACTCCTCAGATTTTCCTCTCTGCTAAGTAGAATCCTACTTTGCAAATAGTCTGCCCTCCAATCATTCCTGGACCCTGAATGCAAAGCATCTGTACTATTTCCAGCCCCAGAGTAAATCTCAGATCCCACTGGCCTGAAAATGTAAGACGTACCCAGATATGTTTGGTTGCTCTATCAAGTAATACCGCCAAAAAATAAAGCTTTCCCATGGGGCCCTCAAGGATGACTTTTCAACACTTCAAATGCAGTCTGCAAGGAGAGGACCACAAAACAGAACAAGAAGATATTTTCGGATGCTAATCACTGCCTCCAAAGAACCCAGGATGTTTCTCTCTCCTGATTCTTAAGTAAAGTGGAAAAACTATCCTTTCCAGATTTGCATACCGTGTTTACCAATTACTCAAGACGGTAGGACACAGAATTGCTTCCTGTAACAGAGGCAAATCGCATTAGAGGGAAACTAAAGACCAAGACACTGGGGATTAAACCAGAGAGTGGACGGCAGGGACCCAGCCACGCTCAGCATAGAACATTTAGAAGAAACCGTGCCAGGGGATAAAACCCAAAGCGGGACCCCACAGAGAGACGCCTCAAATTACAGGGGTGGAACGGCACGCCCACCGCTACCAGGATCCTGGGCATCCTCAGCTGTACCCCAAACCAGACCCTAGGCTCACGCAAGACAGGGCAGGGTTGAGTAGCCCTACCTTCTTTCCTGGCTGTACCCCAAAGTTTGCTGATTCTCCCCTGTTCCCCCAAACTCCCCTCAAAGTAATTAAGCAGAAACAAAGTATAAGGTGACAAAAACACGTAAGCAGGAGAGTAATGTGGATGGAAAATAACTGGGGAGAGGCAAACCTCAACCCTGTCACTTGGAAGCCCCTTTCTATAGCCTGACCCCCTCCCCCGCTCACTCCTTTGGTAACCGAGTGTTTGTGAAGGGGGGCCTCAACCTACAGAGGAAATGGGGGAACTTAAGCAGGGAGACACTCCCTTATCTCTGGAGTCCCCTTCCCTGGGAGGTTATTTTTAGTTGGAACGGGAACCCCAAAATAGAAAGGGTTTTTTTTTCTATTTTGAGCCCCCTCTTTTCAGCCCCCTCTCCCAGGCTCTGGCCCCTCACCTTTCCCCAGAAGCCCCAGAGCCCGGCACAAGCAATCCCTCCCCAACGCCCTGCCTCCCGGGAACCGAGTCACCCAAGTTTTCCCCCATCAATTACACCCCCGAAGGGGCTGGCCGCGGGCGGGGTGGAAAGCGGATCCTCCAGGCCGGCTGCAGAGCCGGGAGCGCGGCGCTCGGGGCGGCAGGGTGCCTGGGGCTGCGGGCCCGGCCCGCCCAGCACGGCGCTTCCCCTCCGCCGGCCGGCCTCCCCGCCCGCCGACCGCCCTCCCTCCCGCTACCAGCCGCCAGCCCCACGCGGCTCGGGCGGCCGCCGAGCACGTACCCAGAAGGGGTCGGAGCCATCTACGCTGCAGAAGCCGCGGAGCGCCATGCGGCCGGCTCAGGCACGGCGGGCAGCGGCGGGCGGACGGGCCCGGCTGCTGGTGGCGGCGGCGGCGGCGGCGAGGGCGGGAGGCAGCGGCGGAGGGAGCCGGGACCGCAACGCCGCCTGGTTGGCCAGCGCGTCACGGGGATGCGGCGGCCCCGCCCCGCGCGGCCCCGCCCCGCTCACCTCGCCGGGCGGGCGAGGGCGGCGTGGGGAGGCTGCAGCCGTGCGGCTTCGATCCCGTGGCCCCGGACACTACCCACCCACCCCATAGAAGCCCCGGGGAAGGCCGCTCCAGATGCTTCCAGGAGCTTTCTGTCCAGGCCCTGCCACCAGTTTTCAAATCCTGCTGTAACAAAGACGACGACAGCAACAATAATAATAATGAGCAGGGGGAAATAACATGAACTCCTCCCGCTATGAGCCCGGAGAGTGTCAGACACCTTAGCTGTGTCCTCATCGGACTTCACGATTATGACTCCCTTTTCGTGGAGGAAGAAAACAAGAGGCAGAGAGGTTGAGTGGCTTCTCCAGGGTCACTGGGCTTACCCAGCCTGCAGAGCTGATGCAAGAACAGCAGGAGACGGATACTCTTACTAATCTACCCTTTACAGATAGAGAAACTGAGGCTCAGAGAGGTGAAGCTACTTGCCCAAGGTCACACAGCTGGCAAGCAGCTGAAGTGGGATTCAAACCCATGCCCACTCTGACTTGGAACACTCATGGCCTGAGGGCCCCCATCTCCATCCCAAACAGCTGTGGCATTTTCTCAATCTTCTTTGCAGCACTGGGGAAATGGCCAGGTTATTGATCTTAACCTCTGAGATAAAGAAACTGAGGCCTAGAGATGTAGTAATAATTAAGAGGAACACACAGTCATGGTGCTTCCGAAGGCTGAGTTCTTAGCAATGTACATGTATTAACTTGTGTAATACCCACCGAAACCCCAAGAAGTGAGTACTACTATTATCCCCATCTTCAGTTGAGAAGCCTGAGGCGCAGTGAGGCAGAGTAACTTGTCAGGGATTATATAGACAGTAAGTGGCTGAAATAAACTTTGAAGCCCAGTATACTGGTTGGGAAGAGAGGACTTTATTATAACGCTAACCATTTTGCCATATTGCCTCAGAACTGTTTAATGCACAGGCAGCCAGTGACAGAGAAACTGGGGCTGGCATCTAGGAGCCGAAGCTTTGTTCCTTCTCTCCTCCTGAATCCCCTGCCTAATGTGTGGTTTTTATTATACTCACACCAGCTGCACCAAATAAAACAGGAACAGTGATTGAATCTGAGACCCCTCCAAACGACCTAGGGAGGGAGGGTGGGGGAATAGGATTGTTTCCTGTGACTTTTTTTATTGGCCTAGGTTCCCCTAAGGGTGAGTCAGTTTTTATGAGATAATTACTTTCAGGTGATAATGATCTTTGGTCTGTTGCTTTGACATGTATATGTTTTATAAATACTTACTGAGCATTTACTATATACCAAATCTTGCTGACACAAAGATGCTCCTATGGAGGTTAAATTGTTGGGGTTTCTTGTGGGGGGTTTTAATTTTTTTTTTATGGTAGAGGAACTGGTTAATCAAATAATCACTTTTTTTTTTAAGGATATTTACAGCTGTGATAAAAGCTAGGAAGAAAACATGGGAGTAAGAGGGTTTAAAAGGGTCCTGGTCTATGGGCAGTGGAAGTCAGAGAAGGCTTCCTGGAGGAAGAGTCTTTTGAGCTGAGATACAAGTGATGAGTCTGCGCTGTGTTCTGTGGTGAAGAAAACAGCTTATGGAAAACTATGAAGCAGGACAGAGCGAATCCCTGGAGGAACCTGAAGATAGTGTGGGTGGCAGGAATTCAAAGGAGAAGCAGAAGGGACTCATCAGGGCAGAAGGAATCAGAAGGGGCAGAGCATTCAGGATGTTGTTGGCCAAGGAAGGGATTTCAGCTTGGCCCCAAGAGCAGTGGGGAGCCAGTGATGGGTTTTAAGCTGGGTAAGAGACCCTCAGATTTCTTTCCATTTTTATCCAAATTCTTTATTCATCCATTCTTTCAACAAAGACTCACTGAGCAAACATATGAAAAGGTGCCCTACATCATTAGTCATCAGGGAATGCAAATAAAACCCCAGCAAAATGCCATTACACACCAACCAGAATGAACGACAAATGAAAACGCCAAGTTTTGGCAAAGATGTGAAACAACTCAAACTCACATCCTGTCAGCAGAAGTGTACATTGGTTCAACCACTTTGGAAAAAAGTTTGGCGATTTGTGTTGAAGCTAAATGTACAACTTTACGATGACACAGCAGTTCCACTCCTTTCCAAGAGAAAGGGATGCTCACGTCCATCAAAAGATGTCTACCAAAAATGTTCAGAACAGCTTTATTCAAATTGCCAAAAACTAGAAGCAACCTGACTGCGCATCAGTGGTTGAAAGGATGAATAAATTGTGGCATATTCACACAACAGAATATGACACAGCAAAAAAAAAAAAAAAAAAAGAGAGAGAGAGAGAGAGAGTCAAACTGCTAATACGTGTAACAATATGGACAAATCTCACAACACAGAACAAGAAGCAAGAGAAGCCAAACACAAGAGTACGTTTTTGATGATCCCATTTAGATGCAGTTCAAGCACAGGCAAAACTAATAGATGTTGATCGAAGTCAGAATAATGGTTACCTTTAGGGTGTGTGATTAGGACAGGGTACAAAGGAGCCTGATGGAGAGCTGGAAATGTTCTATAACTTGACCTGGTGGAAGTTACATGATTTACACACACACACATTTTAAAACTCATTGACCTGGGCACTTAAGGTTGCTATACTTTGCACTAAAAAAGTTATACCTTATATGAAAATTTAAAATAGAAAATAAATAAAGAAAATAAAAACTATTTATTGGGGCCACCCATGTGCCAGACACTCTATTAGATGCTATAGACACAGCAGTGAGCAAAACAAAGCTCTCTGCTTTCGTGAGAAGGAAGCAGATGACAGACCAAACAAATGAGGATACTGGTTTTCCAGGAGCCAAAACTGAGGGTGAGAGGGATGAGGTAACTTGCCCATCATCCCACAGCTGGGATGTGGCAGAAAAGAAACCCAGTCCTGCTCTTAACCACCATGCCCTCCCTGCACTTCTTTTTCAGCCACAGACTCAAAAGTCCTTTCTTCCCCTCTCTCCAAGCCCCTTCCTTCCTATCTGAGGCTCCAATACAGTAACAGATACCCTCAGACCCAGTGACTCTGGGCCCTGGGCCAAACCCACCCAAGGAGGACAAACAAAATTAATTGATGGTGAAAATGCAGGATCTGGATTTCAAGCATCAGCAGTCCTGATAGACCATGAGTTGAGTGAATCATATACCAAGAATGACAGAGAGATCCTTTTCACTTTTCCCTGGAATCAAAGCACCCTGCCTGTTCACTTATTTCACAGAACTTTTCCCCAATCTGTAATCATCTAATTATTTCTTTGCCCCATATAGGCCTCCCCAGCCATACTGGAAGGTTCCAGCTACTGTACTGGTCTCTCATATGGACTGCTATACCAGCCTCCTCCCCAGCCTCCCTGCGCCTGTCTCTCCTGACTGCAGTTAAGGCTCAACATAGCAACCGGAGGGGCCCTATTAAAGCAAGGAAGTGATACCACTGCATAAAGCACCCCCCGGCCTCCCTTTGTGCTAAATATAAAATCCCACCAGCTGTGATCCAGCAATTCCATTTCTGGATATACACCCAAAAGAAGTGAAAGCAGGAACTTGGAGATATTTGCACGCCTGTTTTCACAGTAACATTATTCACAATAGCCAAGAGGTGGAAGCAACTCAAGTGTCAGTCAACAGATGAATAGATAAACAAAACATGGTCTACACATGCAATGGAATATTATTCAGCCTTAAAAAGGAGAGAAATTTTGACACGTGCTGTAAGGGTGAACCTTGAAGTCATTATGCTAAGTGAAATAAGATAGTCATAAAAGGAGAGAGATTGGGCTCACTTATGTGAAATTCGCAGAGTAGTCAAATTCTTAGAGGTAGAAAGTGGAATGGGGGTTGCCAGGAGGGAGAGGAGAGATGGGGAGTTAGAGTTTAATAGGTATAGAGTTTCCATTTGGAAATACAGAAAAGTTCAGGAGCTGGATGGTGGTGATGGTTGTAATATGGGTATACTTAATGCCATAGAATTGTACACTGAAGAATGCTCAAGATGGTCAATTTTCTGTTGTATTCATTTTATCACAGTTTAAAAAAGTAAGAATAAAGGGAGCAAGATAGACTGGTTTTTAAAAAAAAATCCTACCAGGCCCTCTGTGACCTGGTCCTTGCCCATCCCAGTGTCCCCTTGCACCCCTTTGTCCTCAGTCGCTGGGCTGCTGCAGCCACAGAGAGCTTGCTGTTCCTTGAACACACCAAGCTCATCCCACCTCCTCCAGATCTCTCCCCCTGCTGATCCCTCTGCCTGGAACCCTCGGCCTCTGGATCTTCAAGTAACCTGGGGTCCCCTCTCTCCTGGGTCACAGCTCAAATACCATCTCCTTAGAGAGGCTTCGCTACTTAATTGACCCTGAGTAGCCACCCCCCTCCACATCTCACCCCTGCTCTTTGATTTACAGCACGTAACACTATCTGAAATTTGTTTTTTGTTTTGAAAGCATTTTTTTCTTTTTTTTAATTGAATTATAGTTGGTTTGCAATGTTGTGTGAATATCCAGTGTACAGCATAGTGATTCAGTTATCCATATATATATATATATATATATATATATATATATTCTTTTTCATTATAGGTTATTACAAGATATTGAATGTAATTCTCTGTGCTATACAGTAGGACCTTGTTGTTGAAAAATTTTAATTGACTCTCTTTTCTCCTAGAATAAGAGCGTGACCTTATCTTCCTTTATGAATTCAATCAGCAAATATTTATTGTCAGGCAGTATTCTTGGCAGGAGTTGGTAAGCCACCACCTGTTTTTATACTGCCTGTTTTAATAAAAAAAGTTTTATTGGAACACAGTCCCACACATTCTTTTTTTTTTTTTTTTTTTTAATGGCTGTTTTTTTTTGCTGCAACCTCAGAGCTGGGTAGTTGCAACAAAGAGCATAAAGCCTAAAATGTTTACTGTCTGGCTCTTTACGTGAAACATTTTACTGACTTCTGGTCTAGGAGTTTGGGCTACATCGAGTGCAAAACATACTCAAATTGCCGGCCCCCACCATGGAGCCTAGATTCTGGTGGGAGAGAGACGGAGATTTAGACATTTCCAAGATAAATAGGACAGAGTTTAATATGACTTAGGATAGTTAAATGCTAAGAAGAAAAATGTAGAGTATGAGTCAGGAGGTTGGGTATTTAGACTGAGTGATCAGGGAAGACCTAGCCAAGGAGGTGGGATTTAAGTAAAGGTTTGAAAGGAAAGTGGATCAAATGCCTGGGCTGAGGCGTGACAGCCAAGCTTGGGGAACAACCGAGGACCCAGTAGGGTTGGAGTAGAGATGAGGCCAGTTTGCAGAGGGACACGTAGGGCCCAGCAAGGACTTGGGTTATCCTTGGAGTGAAGCAGGAGCTGGCGTGACTTGATTTTATCAGCATCACTCTGGCTACTGAGTGGAGAATAGACTGTGGACAAGAATGTCACTGGACATATTAGTAAACGAAGGGTGTTGAGGCCATCAAGCCAACAGCCGCTGCAGCTTCGTGCACCCTGAGGGGATTCAGGTTGGAGAAAAGCAAGATACTGGTTCTAAGGGGTTAAGGTGCCTGTCAAAGGAATGATTTCAGTGAGCCCAGACTCTTGCATCTTCCCATACACAGAAAAGCGCTAAATTCATTAACTTGAGCTGTCTGGCTTTCCTTAATTAACAGTAACCTTTTGATGTTCCCGCTATCTGGTTTTTGTCGCAAAACCTCCTGTATATCCTGGCTCCTTCCTCACCTCTTTGAAGCAGTCTCCTAGAGCAATGTGAGGCGGCCTCCTAGGCTGAAGTCCTTTGAAAATACACCAAATAAAACGTAATTCTCAACTTTTAGGTTGTGCGTTTTTTGGTTTTTTTTTTTTCAGTTGACAAGACTGTGGGCTTGCGTAGAGGGGGCGGAAGCAGGGATAGCAGTTGGGATGCTGGGTTTGATAGGCTCAATGTGAAACAGGTCTGTAAGTTAACATCAGCCTGGACTGCCAAGTGGACGCAGGGTCGTGTTTTTCTGAAACAGAGTTAAATAATTGTGGACTGTTGTGCTCGGAAAGCCTTTACCTAAATCTCCGTACCTGTATTGAAAATCAAGGCAGCTTCTCAGTCCATGTGACAGATCTTCTGGGTGAGACAAAGGTATTTCATTGGTACTCATTTAATTTCAAACTGGAAAATTTCTGTAATTATAGAGAACAAAGTTTCTCAGAGAAAGAGGTCACTATGACACCTTGCAGCTGGGAGTGTCCTTGGAAGAAATATTATTTCCTGTTACCTTTGCAACCAGCTTTATTGTGTCTGTTACCCCGGTTTTTCTCTCTTAGTCCGATCCAATTTTTACCTTCTCACAATTAAGAATCATGTACTACATTTAGTGGTTTTGTCTCTTAAGTGCCTTTTAATCTAGAACAGTCCCCACTCCTTTTTTTTTTTCCTTAATATCATTGTTTTGTTGAAGATACCAAGCCAATTATACTGTAGAATGTCCCACATTCTGGATTTCTTTTTTCTTGTTTCTTTGTTGGCATGGTTCAATTTGTTCCTCTGTCCCCTGTATTTTCTGTAAACTTTAGATCTAAAGGCTTGATTGGAATCAACTTAGTAAACATTCTTCTCAGAATAGGTGCTATTGGGTGAGGGGGGATTAACTGCAAAGGAGAATGAGGGAACTTTCTGAAATGATGGAAATTTTCTACATTGTCTTAAGTGTAGTGGAAATTACACAGATGTATACTTGTCAGAATTCATCAAAGTAGATACTTCAAGTGGGTGCATTTTATTAAACTATACCTATATAAAAATGTATCTTGTATGAAATGATGTCTCAGTAGGAGGAGAAACAGAATCTGTTTAGATCTCAGCTTCTATATGTGCTGTCTGCTAAAACTAATATACCTGAGAAACTGCCTGCATCCAGGGGGTTCCCATCTTCACAACTGTCCTTCCTCAATGTCGCAAAAGCAAGGCAATGCTTCTCACTCATCTTCAAACTTACTAAGGTGTATTGTGCTGTGATGTAGAATCCTGGACACCGAACAAAAGCGTAGAGATAATAGTATGTGATTAGGAAAGAGAACGACCCTAAGGACTGGATAATAAATCGTTTTCCAATTCAGATGATTTCCTATTTGCTTCCAACCAATATAAAAGAGGCACTGTGAGACTTGTCAGATAACAGAGTATTACGAATAATTTCTGATAATGACTCATAATGTGATGTGTGGCAAATTACTTAGTTCAAACATGTGTGACCTTGAGTTACTTAGCTGCGATAAAATTTCCATTCCAGTCTTCTGTTTATGTGAAAAACATTTCTCAGTGTTTACTTTATAAAAGCAAAGGGAAAAAAATTGGAATAGCTCATTTTCTAAACTGTGTCCCATTCCAGCAATTAATAATACTCATTCACAGACAGATGAACCTAAAAAAAAGATAACCAGCCCATCCATTTTATTAAAAGACTCATTTAAAATAAGACATACTTTTAATTATATAACAGTTACTGATCATAATGTGATATATTTATGTTGTTTTGATCAATTATATTCGAATAATAATTGTGATAATTCAGATAATTTTTTTAACATTCAGAGTCTTATGAACACAAGATAATTTTCAAAATTAGGGTCTTAGGGAAATGGGACTTTAAAACATATCTATATTATATATATAACTTAACATAAACATTTTTGTCACAGAGAAGTATGATCTAGTGATTAATTTTTTTAAAAACTGTAAGTATATTATATTAGAATAGAAATCTGTGAGAGCAATGGAATGGAAATACAAATTCAAAGAGAAAAAAGAGTAAAATAAAATTTCCAACAAGTTAAGAACTTGTTCTTTTTTTTCTTACAGAATTTTTCATTTATTTCTATGATGCTGTGTGATTATGCCTACGGATTTTTTAATGAAAGATGGTAGATAAATTTAAAAGTGTGAAGTAAAAATTATTCTAAAATATCAATATTTACAATAACTGGGAAATTAAGACTCTGCAATGATTTAAACTTATGATAAACAGAATTTAGGTGTCAACTGAAATTTGTTCAAGGGGCACAGAGTTCTTAGAAATTCTTTAAGGAGAAACACAAATCAAATACTTGAAGATCACTAAACAAGACATTTTGTCCATCTGTGGAGCAGTAACCATGTGCAGGCAAAATGTTTGAGATCAAGACTGACAGGTCCCTGATCTTACGAAGATAATATCTAGTAAGTAATAAACAAATATCAACAAAGGAAGAAAAATAGGATTTGATACTTTGAAGAGCACAATAAATATAATAGACTGTCCCTTGAGTGAAGGTGGGAGTCGGGGAGGGATGGGTTTATCAAGGTAAGTCTCACAGGAGAAGTGACATTTGAACTGAGACCTGAATGGTCAGGGTATCAGCAATTCTGGGAAAGAGAGATTCAGGCTGAGGAAACAGCAAGTGCAAAGATCCTGTGGCAGAAACAAACTTGGTCTGTTCCAGGAATAGAAAGAAGATGCTTGTGACTAGAGCAGGGTGAGCCAGGGGGCAGTGCAGAAAAGGTAGGTTGGAGCCTTGTAGGCTGTGCTGTGGAGTCTGAATTTTATTCTAAAGATAGTAGGAATCCCTTAGAACAGAGTTTCTCAACTTCTGCCCTATTGACATTTGGTCCAGATAATTCTTTCTTGTAGGGGTTGTCCTGAGCATTGTAGGATGCTGGACAGCATTCCTGTGCTCTACTGACTAGATGCCAGTAGCCCCCCATCACTGCACTCCCCATTGTGACAACCAAAAATGTCTCCAGACATTACAAATATCCTCCGGCAGCAGCGGATGGGGAAGGGGTCCCTATAATGGGAAACTTCACAGCCACCAGAAATGGTTATGCTGGTCTATAGCTGATGAACAGGAAAGCGCTCATGACCCCAGTGAATCATGGCATATTGAACATATTTTATCTCTGCTCCCTCCCATAACCTCCCTGAAATGACCACCAAGGAGTAACAAAGGTTTAAATTAATGAGAAAAAGGAGAATGGGAGGGGAAAAAACATCAGGTGAAGAATGCCAACAAAATTTCAGAAGATGGAGAACAGGTGGTAAATGAACATGGAGATGGAAGCAAGCAGAACTAAGCTAATCCCCACTGTAAGAGCCAGAGGAGTCCAAGAAACTAACTGAACACGCCTGTTACATATGGCGGCTGTGACAAGTTGGGACTGAAAGCTGAAGGACGGTGTAGAAGTCGGCATAAGGATTCTTCCCACCCTATGGAGCAGGCGGCTCTATCCTTCCCAGCCAAAGAATAAGACAGGATGTTTTAGAGAGTCTGGATTTGGGAAGGGGCATAGTAGATGACGGTGTGAGTCATGAAACAGAAAACAGGTGGATGAAGTGAGAGGGTACCTAGGAATGGTGAGAATCCCAAGCTCTCATCCCCACTTGGCTCCCACAGTGATGACAGGCTTCAACCTCTGAGATAGTCAACACAGGCTCAGTTATGCTGCAGTAATGAAAATCCCTAAATCTCATCGTTTAAAACAATCAAAGTGTGTTATTCACTCAGCTTTCATCCCCTTATGGGTGATTATATTCACTCAGTCTCTTGGAGCAGCCATGATCTTAAGGTGGACAATCCCCATGCCAAGGGGAAAAGAGAGGTTCAGAGTCCAGCTTGGAGTAATATGTCTTTTTTTTTTTTTTTGTATGAAATTCATATAACATAAAATTCACCATTTCAAAATAGACATTTCACTGGTATTTAGTACATTCACAATGTTGTGTAACCAGCAACTCTATTTGATTTCAGATCATTGTCATCACCCTAAAAGGACACCCATACTCATAAGCAGCCTTTCCCCAGACCCCTTTCCCACTGCCTCTGCATCCATCCATCTGAATTCTGTCTCTATGGATTAACTTATTCTGGATTATTTCATATACAGCTAATCCTTGTTATATGTGGAGTCCGTATCTCTGAATTTGCCTTTCTAAATAAGTGTTAATTTATTTGTACTTTCAAAGTCAATACTTGTGACACTTTCGTGGTCACTGGTGGTAGTAAATAGAACAGAAAAAAATTTGAGTTGCTCAACATGCATATTCCCAGCTGAGGCTGAAGGAGGCAACACTCTTCTTGTTCCAGCTCTCATACTGTAAACGAGCTTTCATGGTATATTTGATGCCACATTTTGCATTTTTGTGGTTTTTGTTTGTGATTTCCCTACTTAAAATGGCCCCAAGTATAGTGCTGACGTGCTGTCTAGTGTTCTAGGCCAGCTTTGTTCAGGCATGAATAATAGTGCTGTTGGCAGTGACTTCAATGTTAATAAACAAACAATACATATTAAATAAGATTTCTTTAAACAGAAATACATATACATCAAGGTCATGTATTGATTGGTTCATATAAATGTGACCAGCAGTTCACAGGAACTGTATTCCCCCAGGAGCAATGGTTCACTGTTAACCAATTCAGTGTTCCCAGTGATGCTGCGGAAAATAACTACCATGAATGATGAAAATCATCAAATAAATGGAATCACCTACTATGTGACCTTTTGTCTGGCTTCTTTCACTTGGCATAATGTGTTTGAGTTTCATCTGCTTTGTAGTATGTATCTGCACTACATTCCTTTCAATGGCTGAATAATATTTCATTGTATGGATATGTCATACATTGTTTATCCATTCATTTGGACTGTTTCCATCTTTTGGCTATTGTGAATAGTGCCTCTGTCAACACATGTGTACACGCAATTTTTTGAATACCGGTCTTCAAGTATATATATAAAATACATATATATATATATATATATATATATATGTATACACACACACACACACACACGCACACACACACATACATACATACCTAGGAGTGGAATTGCTGGGTCATGTGGTAATTCTGTGTTTAACTTTTTGAGGAACCACTGTTTTCCACAGCAGCTGAAACATTTTACATTCCCATCAACAATATTTCAGGGTTCCAATTTCTCCAACACTTGCTATTTTCTGGATTTTTGATTGTAGCTATCTTAGTGGGTGTATTTATATTTCTGTGATGGCTAATGCTGTTGAACATTTTATTATGTGTTTACTGGCCATTGATTCTTCTTTGGAGGGATGTCTAATCAAGTCCTTTGTCTATGTTTTGGTTGGGTTATTTGC
Source organism: Camelus bactrianus (assembly GCF_048773025.1). Classification (NCBI taxonomy): domain Eukaryota; kingdom Metazoa; phylum Chordata; class Mammalia; order Artiodactyla; family Camelidae; genus Camelus; species Camelus bactrianus. The sequence continues at coordinate 22,905,421 of NC_133556.1, forward strand.
CTTTTCATTGTTGAGTTGTAAGAGTTCTTATATGGTCTGGATACTAGACCTTTATCAGATAAATAATCTGCAGATATTTTCTCCCATTCTGTAGGTTTCCTTTTCACTTTCTTGATAATGTCCTTTGAGGCACAAAAGTTTTTAATTTGATGAAGTCCAACTTGTCTATCTTTCTGTTGTTGCTTATGCTTTTGTTGTCATATCAAAGAATTCATTGGCAAACCCCGAATCATGTTTTCTTCTAAGAGTTTTATAGTTTTAGTTGCTATATTTAGGTCAATGACCAATTTTGAGTTAATTTTCGTGTATGGCATGAGGGAAGGGTCCAACTCCATTCTTTTGCACATGCCTATCCATTTGTCCCAGGGCCATTTGTTAAAAAGACTGTCCCTTCCCCCAATGAATGGTCTTGGCATCCTTGTCAAAAATCAGTTGGCCATAGATTTATGGGTTTATTTCTGGATTCTCAGCTGTATTCAATTGGTGTGTATGTCTATGCTTATCTTAGTACTACATGGTTTTGATTACTGCAGCTTTGTGGTGTTTTAAAATTAGGAAGTGTGAGTACTCTTTGTTCTTCTTTTTCAAGGGTTTTGTTTTTTGTTTTTTGTCTTGTTTTGTTTTGTTTTGTTTGGCCATTCAGGGTCCTTTGCAATTCCCTGCGAGGACTGGCTTTTCCATTTACGCAAAAAAGACCATTGGGATGATCATAGGGATCACACTGGTGTGGATTGCACCAGGTAACGGTGCCATCTCACTGATAGTAAGTCTTCCAATCCATGAACATGGGATGTTTTCCCATTTATTTAGGTCTTCTTTAATTTCCTTCAGCAATGTTTCATAGTTTTCAGTTTTTACAAGTCTTAAACCTCTTTGGTTGAATTTATTCCTAAGTATTTTATTCTTTTTGATGCTATTGCAAATGAAATTGTTGTCTTAATTTTCTTTTCAGATTGTTCATTGCTGGGACACACATTATTTTCATTCATACCTCATGGGTTAAAACTACTGACATGGTCCAATCCAACCTCAAGGGACTGGGTGTAGTTGCAAGGAGAGAGACAGAAATATTTTCTGAACAACCCCAATGACTACCAAAACCTTCAAGGAGGAGATTGCAGAATTCTTCTCTAGAAAACTGAGTAGCCCAAGAGAAAGACCTACAGACTGACGTTTGGAGCTCTCCAATGATGTGGCTGGGTCTCTCACATCTCCCTACAATAGATCTTACCAGTCTATAAACCTCTCTTCATAGCAGAGCTTTCCAGAAACTTTCAGTGACTCACTAAAATACAAACAGGCAGCCAGACTCCAGTCACCTGGAGAGAAAAGCTTTTATTATGAAAGACAACTCCCAAACAATTAGGAAAAGGGAATTTGGAGACACATTGACAATGAAAGAAATGAAGTAAACTTCTAAAAAACTGCCATAAACATCTTAGAGAGATAGGAGATGATAATAATTGATACACAGCACTGTATAAATTTAAGGTGTAAAAAACAGGATATCTTTTAAAAGGACTATCTAGGGAACAATAAAAATGAAGCTCTTGGAAATCAAGAGATTGAGAAGTAAAAAATGTTCAGTGAAACAAAGGGAAGAAAAAATTGAGGAAATGCTCCAAGGAAAAGAGGAAATAGAGAACATAAGAAGATCACAACAGAAGGTCCAACATCTGAATAATAAGAATTTGAGAGAAATAAAACTGGGAAAACAAAGGACAGAAAATTATCAAGAAAATACTAGAAAAAAAATATTTTCAGAACTGATGGACATGATAAGTTTTTAGCATGGTATACTACAATATTTAGGGTGAAATGTCATGATCTCTGTAACTTACTTCAAAATATTTCAGCAAACCACAATGAGATACCACATTATACGGACCGGAATGGCTATAATAAAAAAAGATGTCAGAAACAGATGTGGGTTCTGGTTTGTCTTTGTTTTTTCCAATTCACATCTAGTTTTTTTTTCTTCCCCCAACTGCTGGCCTTACTGATCTCCAGCAACTTTGGCTCATTGAATTCTCCACCAGCTTCCACAATTTTATAAGATTTAATCTCAATAATAAATCCCTTATTAGGAGTGGTAAGGACTCATAAAGGTTGTTTACCTGATCAAACCCTAACTGATACAAGTATGGTACTAATTCCCTGAGGAAAGGTGGCTGTATCTGCAGAGATGCTACTGTGAGCACAGAATGTCTCTGAAAAGGCCTCACCAGCCACTAGTAACAGGTGTTTGGACGGAGGGGTTTCGAGGTCCAGCAGCAGGGAGGCTCTTCACCTATTAGTTTGTTTGCAATTTTTTTTTTTTGCCTTGTGCATGTATACATTTTTAAAACACATACTAATGGCAAAATATAACATGCATCCAGAAAAAGTGCATACTATATGTACACTATGCAGTGGTATCTCATTGTGATTTCAATTTGCATTTCCCTGATTACAAATGAAGCAGAGCAGTTTTTTGTATGTTTATTGGCCAAATGGATTTCTTCCTTTTTGCAAAGCCTCTTAAAGTCTTTTGCCATTTTTGCATCAACTGTCTTTTTCTTAATGATTTGAAGGAGCTCTGTTGGGTCTAGGTATAAATGCTTTGCTGTTTATATTTCAAGTATCTTCTATTACTCTGTGGGGTTTTCTTTAACTCTGTTTTGAAGAGGTTTCTTTTGATGAAATGTGTATTTCTTCTTGGTATACTCTGAGTGTTTGTGTCCCCTACAAATTCATGTGTTGAAATCCTAATCCCCGATGTGATGGTATTAAGAAGTGGAGACTTTGGAAGATGATTAGGTCATGAGGGCAGAGCCCTCATGAGGGAGATTAATACCTTTATATAAGGGACTCCAGAGAGCTCCCTTGTCCCCTTCCACCACGTGAGGCCACAGCAAGAAGGCACCAGCTACCAGCCAGGAATAGGACCCTCCCCAGAACGTGACCAGGCTGACACTTTGATCCTAAGCTTCCCAGCCTCCAGCACTGTGAGAAATTTACTTCTGCTGTTTACAAGCCGCCTGGTCTGTGGTATTTTGTTACAGCAGCCTGAGCAGATTAAGACACCTCTTTTCTCGAAGTAAATGTCATGCATTGACCAGCTCTCTCACAGCCCTTTGTGGGCAAGCTGAGAAAGTGCAGGCCCAATGTTCGTGTTACTTGCGTTCAGAAGAGTTTGAATCAGCAAACCCCACAGGCGCTGATAAACAGGTCTGTGCAGAAACTTTGTTGAGCGTTACATTCTGTTGTTTGCAGTCCTTTGTGATCATCATTTATTAAGTTACAAAGATCCAGGCCCTGTGTATGCTACAAACTTTATATACTTGGCCTATTTTCACTTTTTCACTCCTCCCAGTAACCGGAACCCAAGTATCCATCAGTTGCAAAAGGCACAGTGCCTAAGGCCGCAATACTTCGGAGGTCCTGGGAAAAAACATTTGGGGGGGTGTCATTAGGTTTATTTATTTATTTATTCTAATGGAAGTACCAGACATTGAACCCAGGACCTCATGCATGCTAAGCATGCACTCTACCACTGAGCTATACCCTCCCTCCTGAAAATGTTTTAATTCTTTAAAAATCAGAAGAAAAATAAATATAACTCTGCCTTTATTATATTCATCTTACATCAACACAATCATAAAATATATATAGTTCTAGATTTTTTTTATTGAAGTATAGTCAGCTTATAATGTATCAATTTCTAGTGTACATCATAATAGTTCAGTCATACATATACATACATATATTGGTTTTCATGTTCTCTTTCACTGTAGGTTACTACAAGACACTAAATACGATTCCCTGTGCTATACAGTATAAACTTGTTGCTTATCTATTTTATATAGTTTTAGATTTTTTTTTTAATGGAAGAAGGTGGCCTAGCCAGCAACCCTACAAGGTGGACACTATTGTTATACAGTTTATTCAAGGGAGAAAACCAAAATCTGAGAAGTGACTTGGCCAAGGTCAGACACCTGTAAAATACAGGAGCAGGGACTTGAATGCACCCCTGGGAACCCTGCAGTGCTGATGCTTGGCCACTAAGTTAAAGGGCCCCAGGGCAACACCTTCGTATCCAGGGGTTGTGTCTGGCTGGAGTAGGGAAGGTTTACCCTTGAAGGAAAACACTTAGAGGAGATTCGATACAGTCTTCAAATATTTTAAGGGCTGTCACGTGGAAAAAGGATTAGCCCGGTTTTGTATGGCTCCGGTGAACAGAGCTGGGTTAGGTGGGGTGGGGTTTCAGGAAAGCAGATTTTTTTTCTTTTTCTTTTTAATTGAAGTATCATCGATTTACAGTGTTGTGTTAGTTTCTGGGGTACAGCATAGTGATTCAGTTATACACATACTTATATTCCTTTTCATATTATTTTTCATTATGGATTATTACAAGCTATTGAATATAGTTCCCTGTGCTATACAGTAAGATCTTCTTGTTTATCTATTTTATGTGTAGTAATTAGTACCTGCAAATCCCAAACTCCCAATTTATCCCTCCACCCTCCTCCTTTCCCCTGGTAACTATAAGTTTGTTTTCTATGTCTGTGAGTCTGTTTCTGTTTTGTTTGTAAGTTCATTTGTGTCTTATTTTTTTTTTTAGAATCCATACATAAGTGATATCATATGGTATTTTTCTTTTTCTTTCTGGCTTACTTCACTTAGAATGATGATCTCCAGGTCCATCCATGTTGCAGCAAATGGCATTATTTTATTCTTTTTTATGGCTGAGTAGATTCCATTGTATAAATATACCACATCTTCTTTATCCAATCATCTGCTGGTGGACATTTAGGTTACTTCCATGTATTGGCTATTGTCAATAGTGTTGCTATGAACATTGGGGTGCATGTATCTTTTCCAATTAGAGTTCCTTCCGGATATATGCCAAGGAGTGGGGTTGCTGGATCATACGGTAAGTCAGTCTTCAGTTTTTTTGAGAAATCTCCATACTGTTTGCAGGAAATTAAATTGTTGACCCAGTCACTTATTAGTGGCAATTTATCCTGCAAACCAGAGAAACAAAGTTTCTGTCTCTGACAAGAGAAAAAAAATCAAAACAAGGCTGTATTGGAGAGGATTACTGCCTTGGGAAGGGAGTTAGACAAGAACAAGATGAAATTTATGTCCCTTTAACATTAAGATTCTACACTTGCAAATATTAGTTCAGCAAGTGTAGAATTTCACCAATCTTCATCGAGCCCTCATGCACTATTAGTGGGAGTATAAATGGATAGTCCTTTTGGAAGAGCTATTAGCAGGGTCTATTAACATTTAGACTGTTCATATCTTTTGACTTAGCAATTCTATGTGCAAGAATCTATCCTATAATGTAAGTGACAACTATGCAAAGATACGCATCAAGGATGTTCACCACCGTGTGTTTATAATAGCCAAAGGCTGGTCACAACCTAGGTGTCCATCAGAGGAGACTGGTTAAATGATTCAAACATCACACATCCTGTTAATGATCCAGGCTCTGTTGGAGGCCCTAGGGATCCCTAAATGAACGTAAATGACAAAGACTCCCACCCTTGTGGATTTCCCCCTTGTGGAGAGTGGGGGGATTATCAGACAGTAAATAAACATACTGGATAAGTAAATCAAACAGCAGGTGGTGAGGACTGTGTTACAAACTTGGGAATGTGGGGTGGAGGTGCGGGCGGGTTGCAATATTAAGTAAGGTGTTCAGGGTGGGCCTCACTGAGAAGGTCACATTAGAGAAAGACTCGATGCTCCGTAGGACACCTTCCACTTCGGCTGAAGTTCCCTGGGAGACACCTTTGAAGGGGCTGGCGTCCAACAGACCCTGAAGGACAGTAGCTATTGTTTACTTCGGTCCCTGGAATTGAAAAGAGCCCATAGAATGTTTATCTAAGAAGATGCCTAGAAGTTTGCAAATGAGGAGAGGGAGGGCTTGGGCTCTGATGACTATTTTACCTGCCTTCCCAGAAAGGAGTCAAAACATCTCTTTGAAGGGGAAGGTTTCTGCCGTGTGTCTTGTTGACCTGCCCGCCATTGTAGCAATCCATCATCCCACTGTGTTTCTTTCCATCAGTTTCACTGTGTGAGGGAAGCTCCCCAGCTTCCTTGTCCTTGATAAAGCCCCAGAGGCATTAATGAAGCCATTGTTGTGGTAAGGTCTCCCCCTAAACAAGAGACTACTCACCAGAAGCTCCTTAAACCCTGGGAGTTGGTCCCTGTCAATGCATTTATTCTGAGTCTTGGCAACAGACAGATGGGAGGTACCAAAGGGATTTGTTGCTTTCCCTGACTCCAAGCAGGCCTTAGCTAATTCTTTCTAAAAGTGGCTCTGGGCTCTTTAGGGTAAAGAGTATCTAATGGAATCTGCTCTGGTTTAGATGTTACCTGAAGTAGAGAAAGGGGCTCCTTCAGGGGGAGAAGAGACAAATAGACTTCTATACAAACCTAGAAATAAGTACCCCAAGAGAGATGAATGAAGTCCCAACGTGGGGGGGGGGTGCGATAAGGAACATCTTCACTGGTACCAAGGATGCTGCTGGTGGGACTGGAAGAGACACAGCTCTAGTTTTGACACAGAGAAATGGGGGATGGTATCCCAGGCAGAGGGCACAGCAAAGAAAACTACACGGAAGCAGCTAACAATGGAGCATATTCAAGCTGTTCTAAGTAGTTCCTTTTGTCTGGAGCATAATGATAAAGAAAAGAATAAATAATAGTAAAAACCAACATTCATTGTATACCCACTGTATGCCTGGCAGCGTTTGAAACTGTTTCTACTCTATCTAATCCTCACAACAATTCTTTAAGAAAATATATTAATATCCCAACTCTACAGGTGAGGAAACAGAGGCAGGGATAAGTTAATAACTGGCCTATTGTGGCTGAGGGGTTTGTAATACACACACCACCACCACCAATGATAATAACCGCATATTATCAAATGCCATGGATTGATCACCAAGCACTTTCCTGGGCATTGGCCATACCACCTCCTTGCATCCAACCCTCAGACTATCCAGGTAAAGAAATTGAGGCTTGGGGAGAGTGAGTGCCCAGCTCAAAACCATGGAACAGGTTTATGGGTAGAGCCATGATGGAAATCCAGAACCAACTTCCAAATCGTGGTTCTTAACTACTCTGGCAACAGATGAAGATGTATTTTGTGTATATCCATTTGGCAACTGGAATTTGGAGGGAAAGGAGACAGAAGCCTTAATTCCAATGAGAAGAGTAGTTCCCAACCTTTCTGTGCATCAGAATCTTTGAGGAAAGTGTATTGAAGTAAAGATTCCTGGAGAGTCTGAGTCAGCAGATTTGGGGTGGAGTTCTGAGATCATATTTTTAACAAAGATAATCCTAACTTCCACTTTATGGGCAGCATAGAAATGTGGCTAATGGATTCTGGAATCAGATAGTCTGGCTTTAAATTCCAGCCCCTTTTCTTACCAGCTGTGTGTCCTGGGAAACCTCTCTGTAACCCAGTTTTCTCGTGCACAAACTGGAGATGATAATAATACTTATTATTTAGAGTTGCTGTGAAGATTAAGTGCGTACTTTCATGTAACATGGTTACATCTGTATACAACACAGTCGGTATTCAATAAGCATTCACTGTTCAGCAATAATGATGGTGGTAATGGGCAGCCAAGTTTGGGAATTACTGAGTTAAGAGCCTGTAGAAATGATGTAAACTAGCATTTCCCAAATTGTGTAGCTGTCTTCTGATATGAGAGATAAGAATTTTCTTATCATGTGGATTTATCAATGGACTATTTATTAAATTATAAGAGATGTTTTTATTCTTAGGAAATACAAAGTGAAGTCTTTAGATGCAAAGGGGCATAATGTATGCAACTTACTCTCAAATGGTTCAGCAACAGTTGTAGATAGATATAGATGTAAGATATATTATTATATCTGAGACATTTCAGAGTATACATTGAGGACATATGTATATATTATATATATTAGAGAGAGAGAGAGAGAAAGAGAGAGATTGACAGAAAGAGAGAGCACAGGAGAAGAGAATGTAAGAAAATGTTAACATGAATATATCTAGGTCATATATATTGGGAAGCTCATTGTGCTGTTTTTGCAATGTTCCCATAAAGTGAATTAACTTTCAAAATCTAAAATAAGAAAAGAATATCTGTTTCTTAAAAATCACATTGGCTTATTAAAGTTTCTGAGAAGTTCTCTAATAAATAAATTTGCATCCCCCAGTGCTCCCTGAATTTGTTTATCCTAAGAATCTGTTTCTTCTTTGTTACCTGTAATTCCAGACAACATGTTAGGCATAGTCTAACGTGATAGAAGTGGGAATAAAAGAGAGAAAGGATACAAAAGATGCAGTAAAGTACAAACCACAACACTAGGCACATTGAGTCATGAAGTTGGGCTTTGGTCACAGGGAGGGTGATGGAGCTGTAGAATAAATTCACCTCCTCTGATGGATAAGAGTAAGAGCAGGTGGAGAAGTCATTAAGTTTTGCTTTAGGTACCTTTAGGACATGCAAGTAGAGACTCTGAGCAGACAGTTGTAAGCATGTTCTGGAAATGGAGAGAGAAGTCAGCTTTCATTCTGGGAATTTGATTGAGTTAACAGTAGAAGTCAAGTGATGGGTGAGATCTTTGAAAGATAGAGGTATAATGGACAGTTGTCATTTTTTCCAACTCAGCATCCACTCTCTCTGCTTCAACAACATCTTAGTTTTCTTTTGTTGAGCTATCTACTCCTCAATGGGAACATTCTTGATGAGAGTGTCAATCAAAATGCCTTCCCTCTCTGGCCAAGGAGTGGGCATGTGAACCAACCTGGCCAATTAGACTCTTTCTTCAAGAAATTTGAGTATTGAGTAAAGTGACATCATGTCCAAAACTTTGGATTCAATTTATTCCAACATCATTGCCCTGTAAAGATTCTGCAGGCACATTACGTATGTTGTATCATCTTGCCAAAAATGTTTAACCTGGATCTAATTATGAGGAAACAATGAGACAAATAGCAAGTGGGACATTCTATTAGACATTTGACCTAGGCTCTTCTAAAAAGTCAATGTCACTGACTTTAAAAAAAAAAAGTGGAGGAACTATTCTGGACTGAAAGAGATGAAAAAGATACAACAACTAAATGTAACAAATAGCCTTGATTGAATCCTTAACTGAGAAACAAAACAAAAGCCAATTGTAAAAAACAAACATCCAGAATATCTAGACAAAGCCTTTAAGTCAACTATTTTAACTGCTCAGAGAACTAAAGGAAACCATGACAAAGAACTAAAGAAAAGCATAAAAGCAATATCTTACCAAATAGACTGTATCAGTAAAGAAACAGAAATTGTTAAAAGGAACCAAACAGAAATTCTAGTGTCAAAAAGTAAAATAACCGAAATGAAAATTCAGTAGCATGGTTCAAAGGAGATTTGAGCAGAACTGATGAATTTGAACATAGCTAAATTGAGATCACGCCACTTGAGGAACAGTAAAAAAATGAAGAAAAATGAGCAGAGACTAAAAGACTTGTGAGGGAACATCAAGTGTACCAAAAAACACATAATAGGAGTCCCAACAGGAAAGGAGAGAGAGAAAGAAGCAGAAAAATTATTGAAGAAATAATGGTCCAGAAACTTTCAATTTTGATGAAAGTTGTGCATCTAAACCTTCGAGAAGCTCAATGAAACCCAAAATAGGATAAACTCAAAGATATCCACTTTGAGACACATTATAATCAAACTGTTGAAAGACAATGAGAATCCTGAAATCAGCAAGAGAGAAGCAACTCATTGCACACAAGGGATCCCTGATAAGGTTAGCAGCTGATTTCTCATCAAAAACCATGGAGACCAGAAGGCAGTGGAATGACCTATCAAAGTTCTGGAAGAAGAAAACTATCAGCCAAGAATTTTAAAACCAGCAAAAAATCCATCCTTCAAAATTAAAGGAGAAATTAAGACATTCCCAGGTAAACAAAAACTGGGAGCGATCATTGATGGTAGACTTGACCTACAATAAATGTTGAAGAGAGTTTTTCACACTGAAATGAAAGGACACTAGACAGCAATTCAAATCTACATGGAAAATGAATAACACTGGTAAAGGTAACTATATAGGTAAGTATAAAATTCAGTATTCACGTCATTACATAGATATGCTACATCTTCTTTATCCATTCATCTATTGATGTACACTTAGGATGCTTCCATGTCTTGGCAATTATAAACAATGTTGCTGTTAATAGTGGGGCGTATGTACCTTTTTGAATTAATGTTTTTGTGGGGTTTTTTGGCTATATACCCAAGAGTGGAATTGCTGGGCTATATGGTGGTTCTATTTTTAGGTTTTTGAGAAACCTCCATATTATTTTACATAGTGGCTGCACCAATTTACATTCCTACCAACAGTGTACAAGGGTTTCCTTTTCTCTACATCCTTGCCAACATTTTTTGTGTTCTTTTTTGATGACAGCCATTCTGACAGGTGTGAGATAGTGTCTCACTGTGACATTATCTCACTGATATTAGTGATGCTGAGCAACTTTTCATGTTGGCCATCTGCATTTCCTCTTTTGGAAAAACGTCTATTCAGTTCTTCTGCCCATATTTTAAATGGGTTGATTGTTTGCTTTATAATTGAAGTACAATTGATTTAAAATGTAAAACAAACAAACAAGCAAACAAACTGTATGCATCCCTTTAAAAAAGTCAGCATTCATGTATTTTTGGTTTTTTACTCCTCTTTTTTCCTATGTGATTTAAAGGAAACAACATAAAACAGTAATTACAAATCTATATTGATGGGCACACAATGTATAAAGATGTAATTTGTGACAGGAACAACACAAAAGGAATAATGGAGCTCAAATGGAATAATAGAAGTACAATTTTTGTATAATATTGAAGCTATGTTGGCATTAATTCTAACTAGATTGTTATAAGTTAAGTGCTAATTATAATTTCCAAGGAACCACTAAGAAAATAACTGAGACATATATAGCAAAAGAGAATCAGTACCAATCCTCTTAAGCTCTCTCAAGAAATAGAAGAGAGGGTAATACTACCTAATTCATTCTATGAGGTCAGTGTTACCCTGATACCACAGCCAGACAAAAACATCACAAGAAAACTACAGACCAATATCCCTTATGGATATAGATGCAAAAATCCTCAACAAAATACTAGCACATTGACTCCAGCTGCATATACATTATACATTATGATCAAATGAGATTTATCCCAGGAATGCAAACGTGATTCAACATTTAAAAAAATCAATGTCACACACCAAATTAATAGAACAAAGGGTGAGGGGAACCACAGCTCAACTGATGAAAAAAAAAGCATTTGGTAAAATCTAACACCCATTTTAGGCTGAAAATACTCAACAACTGGGACTAAAAGGGAACTTTTTCATCCTATGCAGTGATAAAAGACTTAAAGCTTTCCCCTCAAGATCAGGAACAAGACAAGGATGTCTGTATTTGCTACCTCTATTCAACATTGTACTTGAATGTTTTTAAATATAGATTTTATTATTATTCAGGTATGGTGAGGCTAACAGATCAGGAGATGACTGCCATTGAAAAGATAGTTTATTACACCCTCAGACCTCAAGAGAAGGGAGCATGCCACACTGGGGTCGGGGTGGAAACAGGAAAACACTGGTGTTTGTCAGGAGGTAGAGCTATAAGGGTAAAATGTGGACAAGAGATTTTATTGGAACTTCAAAGGGAAGGAATGGGAAACGTAGGACAGGCAGGTTCAGGACTGGCTAGTCTGAATAATTTCAGTAACCTCTGGGGTTTAAGGGCTGCCCTGAGTTGTCTCATACCTGGCCTTAAGAATTAGAAAACATTGATGAAAGAAATTAAAGAAGACCCAAATGAATAGAAAAATATCATGTCTCTATGGATTGGAAGACAAAAGCAACCCACAGATTTAATGCCATCCCTATCAAAATCCCAGTGTCCTTTTTTTACAATCATGGTAAAGCCAAACCTAAAATGTATATGGTATTGCAAGGGACTATGAAAGGCCAAAGTGATACTGGAAAAGAACAAAGCAGGAAGACTCATGATTTGTGATATAAAATTTACTAAGAGCTACAATAACTAAACATTGTGGTACTGGCATAAATACAGACATATAGATCAATTAAATTGATTGCATCAATGAAATTGAAATTAAAAAGGAGTTGAGAGTCTGGAAATAAACCCATACATCTATGATCAATTGATTTTTGACAAGAGTGCCAAGACCATTTATTGGGGGAAAGAATAATCTCTTCAACAAATAGTCCTGAAGCAACTGGATATTCACATGCAAAAGAAGGAAGTTGGACCCTGAACTCACATCATATACAAAAATTAACTCAAAGCAGATTAACTACCCAAATACAAGAATGAAAAACTGTAAAATACTTGGAAGAAAACCTAGCGGCAAATCTTCGTGATCTTGGAATTGGCAGTGGTTTCTTAAATATGGCATCAAATGCAGAATAACAAAAATAGGTCAATTAGACTTCATCAAAAGTAAAAACATTTGTGCATCAAAGGATACTATCAAAAGGATGAAAAGACAATCCCCAGAACAGGAGAAAATATTTGCAAATCGCATATTTGACAAGGCTCTAGGATCCAGAATATGTAAACAAACAAGCAAACAAACAAAAACCAAACAAACAAAAAAACTTTTACAACTCAACAACAGAAAAACAAAGCACTCAATTCAAAAATGAGCCAAGGATTTGAATAGACATTTCTCCAAAGAACATATTAAAATGGCCAACAAGAACATGAAAAGAGCCTCAACACCATTAATTACTAGGAAAATGGAAATAAAAAACCATAATGAAATGCCATTTCACAGACACTAGAATGACTATAATAAAATAAATGGAGGAGAAGATGGTGGAGTAGAGGGACTGACAGCTTGCCCTCTCCCACGAATACACAAGAATTACATCTACAGACCCACTGAATCGCACAGAACACCTACTGAACTTCAGAAGAGTGTCTCTTGCTTCGAAATACAGGAGGATTCCTCACAAAAACTGGTAGGAGAAAAAAGAAAAAATAAATAAAAAGAGGAAAGAAATTGGTGTAGGACAGGTCCTGTGGCGAGGGAGTGGCAAAGGAAGAAAGGCACATTCACATTGGGACATGCCCTCTCTAGCTGGGAGGTTAGCAGGGACAGAAGTGGAGCTTCTGAAGCTTGGGAGAGAAAGTGGCAGCCGCTTGGCAGACAGAGCTAAGAGAAACTGGCACCGAGGGTCCCTGAGATCCCCAGCCCTAGTCTCTAGCCGGCAAGGAGGGGCCAGGACTGGCTGCTGGAGCCTGGGGAGAGGGCTGAGGTCCACTGCACAGAGGCAGCCTCAGAGGACTGGAGAGTGGGGTGAGCTGTGGCACGGAGTGTGTCCAGAACAGAACAGCCTGGGACCCCCATAAAAAAAGCACCACTGCTGGTGTTCATGGGCAGGGGGTGGGGGGGAGGGGTGGGGGGAGAAGGGAGCCAAAGCTGTTGACTCTGCTTGGCTCCATTGTTGGTGCATTCTCACAAGAAGAGAGATGAGGCTTGCTCATATCCATCACATCACTGCTGCCCAGGCTCCAGGGCAGAGGCAGGGATGAAACTTGAATCCTTATCCAGGGGCCCTGCACCTTCACAGGCAGGACGGAGATTTGCTTACAAGGGGGTGGATCTGTTCCACTGGTGCCTTTGTGGAACCACACTTCTGGGATGAACAGGCAGTGAGCAGAGTTCTGGCTCACAGTGGGGGCCAGCACAGGTACAGCATTTAAAACAGGCCAGCATACAATACCATACCCAGAGACGGGGCTGGGGTCTGTGCTGACTCCGTGGCGCACCACAGATTCAGGTGTGTGACTGCATGGTCACTACGGTGGCTCCTAGCACCTGACGTTGGTGGATCTGCACTGGTAGTTCTGCGGGTGGAGAACCTGGGGGACACCAGAGTGGGTGGCTGGCATTCCCACAGCTAAGGCAGGGACAGAGGCAACGTCAACAAAGCGTGTTTTGTAAGCCCAGATAACTAGTGACAGATAACACCACAGAGGGCACTGCCCAGTGGACATCTCCTATAGAGGTATACTCCGCAACTCTTCTTCCCAGCTGAAACATTCCAAACCCACCTACCACTACAGAAATGGCCTGCAGAGGAAACTCTCATCCATTACCACTCACCACCATTTGCATGTGCTGACCTTAATTTGCATGCATTGACCTTCATTTGCAAGCCCCACAGGAAAAAGTACACTGTGCATTTCCAAACAGAAAGTGCAACTACTTTACCAACCCAAAGGAAGAATTTCTCCTTGCTCAGCAACAGCCCAGCCAATGAGAAGCCACCACCACCCTGAACTCCTACTTTCCTCCAATGAAATTTCATTTAGAACAGCCCCTCCCAACTCCCTTCTTTTCCCTATAAAAGCAGGCTCCTTTCCTTTGTTCTCTGGTCATGCATGCAGTTTGCCATAGATTGCATGTCTGGAACTGCAGTTCTTTGCTGTTCCAAATAAACCCATTTTGCTGGTAAAACTGGCTGCTTTTAGGTTAACAGTGTCATTCTCAGTGAATCTCTTCTCACTCAGAGTCAGAGATGAAACCCAGCACTTCAGCTAGATCCTGCCTAGCAACCCCCAGAAAAAGAGTGTATCCCTTGTCCATTAGCTCCAGGGATGTCTTGGGTTTGAGTCTCATTGGCCCTGCTTGGGTCACATGACCGTTCCTGAACCAATCGCTGAGGCTGGTGGGGGCACGTGGAATGTCCTAAATGGTGAGAACTGGGTCTTATGTCCACTCCTGCAGCCCCACTGAAAGGAGCAGTTGAGGGGAATAAACGGTCTCCCAATGGTAAGTTAGGCTACTGTCTATTCTGGTAGAATGGACAAGGGAAGCTGAGAAGAAAGAACAGACATTTAAAGCACACGATAGACAAGGTCCTGCACGATCAGCCTCTTCAGATTCATTTTGTGTCTATCCTTCTCTCTGCCCCTGTTACTTGGACTTGCTTTTACTTCCTCAAATGTGCCCATTGTTCCACCTCAGGACCTTTCTACATGCTGTTCCATGTTCCTAGATGCTCTTCCACCACTGTGCCTAGTGAACACTGACTTATCTTTCAGCTTTCAGGTCAAACATCACTTTCTCAGGGAAGCTGTGGTAGTTATTTTCCAAATATGACTGCAATTATATCTCCCAAGGCACACACTCTTCTTACAAGTTAACTTTAACACTCTGCCCATTGAGAAGTGTGGTCTGTGTTCCCTTCCATTGAATCCAGGTGAGGTTGAGATGACCATCAACCTAGCATTATGTGCCTTTAAAGCTAGGTCATAAAAGGTGAAAAGCGTCTGCCTGATTCTCTGGGGACACTCAGTCTTAGAACTCAGCTACCATGCCATGAGGAAACCCAAGCAGCCCATACAATGGCCCTGATGGAAGGAACTAGGATCCCTGGCCCAAAGCCCTGGCTGAATTCCTAGCTGTCAACCAATTTGCCAGCCAGGTGAGTGAGTCATCCTCAGGAGAATCCTCCAGAACCTTGACAATATTAAGTGACAGAAGCTGACACAGAAGGCCACATTTATATGAAATGTCCAGAATGTGAAAATCCACAGAAACAGAAAGTAAATTAGTGGTTACTTGGGGCTTGGGAGAGGGAAGCATGAGGAAGTGAATGCTTATGTAGTCACTATAGGATTTCT
The DNA here is from genome assembly GCF_048773025.1 of Camelus bactrianus. Lineage (NCBI taxonomy): Eukaryota > Metazoa > Chordata > Mammalia > Artiodactyla > Camelidae > Camelus > Camelus bactrianus. The sequence goes on from NC_133556.1 coordinate 22,921,127, forward strand.
TTTTAAGGAAATGAAAACATCCTGGAATTAAGTAGCGATGATGCTTGCACAACCTTGTGAATATACCAAAAAACAAAAACAAAAAACAAAAAAAAACCCCACTCAACTGTATACTTTGAAATGCCACATTTTATAGTGTGCAGATTTTTAAAATTTTATTTTTTATGGAAGTGTAGTTGAGTTACAATGTTAGCTTCAAGTGTACAGTAAAGCAATTCAGTTATATATTATAGTATGTGAATTATATTTTTAAAAAAGAGTGAATTCTCCAATCCCAGTCAGACTGCCCCAGCTGATGTTATGTGGAGCCCAAACTTGCTGTCCAGGTTGGATTCTGCCCAAATTGCAGATTTGTGGGCAAAAATAAATGACTGTTGTTATTTTAAGACACTGGGATTTGGGAGAGTTTGTTACAGAAGCTTTCCCTAACCACTTCCCCAGTTTAGGATGTGGCCCCTGTTGTCTCTGTATTTTTTTTTAATTATAGCATTTACTCTGTTTGTAATCAAGTATTTGATTAGTCACTGTCTTCCCCCCTGGCCGTTGTGCTCTGGCACTGTGTTTAGCAAAGGCCAGTTCCCAGCAGTGTGTGTACCCACAGTGTTTGAGAACTCTGCGGCAGGTATGGAAGTGGATGGAAAGCTGGGAGAACTGGCATTGTGGGACACAGGTGGGCAGGAAGATAAGGACTGCTTGATGCCCCTCTCCTATCTGGACACCAATGTGATACTGATGTGTTTCTCCATTGTCAGTCCTGATAAAGGGACATTTACTGGGAAACATCAGACATTCATCAGAAAATATCCCAGAAAAATAGACTCCAGAAGTCAAGCATTTCTGTCCCAAAGTACCCATTTATCCTGCTTGGGCAAAGAAGGATGTTTGGAATGATGAGTGCAGAAGGTGGGAGATTAGCCAAGATAAAGCAGGAGCCGGGAAAACTAGAGAAAGCATCAGATGGTTTGAATGGTCAGGTCTCTGCCCAGCTGTCTGACCTTGGGCAGGTCACTGCCTCCTGAAGCCTTGATTTCCTTATCTCATCTTTACATCAGGATAGCAGTAATACTTAGCTCTTGGGATAAGGTGAAGATTAAACTAAATGATACATGCAAAATGTGTTTGACACAGTGTCTACTAAGAGCTGAGTTTTTTAAAAAGAAAAACAAAAACAAACAAGAAAAAACAAGAGCCACTCCTGTTTTCAGGATTGTGCCCAGTGCAGCAATATTGCAAATAAAGACAGTAGCTGTTTTCCTCCTTAAGAAATCCAGAAAGAATTTGAATTCTCTTAGGATTCAGACCTATTCTTTTGACTCAGCAGCTTAGATTTGGTTGCGATAGTCTCAGGGGCCATGAATGGCTTACGTGCAGGCATGTCACATTTTCAAAAGTTGCCTGGACTTGTCTGTTGAGGAGATACTGTTCCTATAAAGTAATTGCCTCCAATTTGTAAAATTCCATCAATGCATTCCCCGCCTTATTCTCCAGACAGCCTCTCCTGCAGCTCCTAAGAAAAGGCAAGCCAACTTAGGAGGGAGGGGACTAAATCTTTTTTAAAAAAATATTTTTACTGAAGTAAAATCAGTTTACAATGTTGTGTCAGTTTCTGGTGTACAGCACAATACTACAGTCACATAGGAACATACATATATTCGTTTTCATATTCTTTTTCGCCATAAGTTACTACAAGATATTGTATATGGTTCCCTGTGCTATACAGTATGAACTTGTTGTTTATCTATTTACATATACTAGTTAGCATTTGTAAATCTCCAACTCCGTTTATCCCTTCCCACCCTCTTCTCCTCCTGGCAACCGTAAGTTTGTTTTCTATGTCTGTGAGTCTGTTTCTCTTTTGTAAAAGGTTCATCTTTTTTTTTTGTTGTTAGATTCCACATATAAGTGATATCATGTGGTATTTTTCTTTTTCTTTCTGGCTTACTTCACTTAGAATGACATTCTCCAGGCTCATCCATATTGCTGCAAATGGCATTATTTTATTCTTTTTTATGGCTGAGTAGTATCCCATTGTATAAATATACCACAACTTCTTTATCCAGTCATCTGTTAATGGACATTTAGGTTGTTTCCATGTCTTGGCTATTGTCAATAGTGCTGCTGTGTTGGGGTGCATGTGTCTTTTTGAAGTAAGGTTGGTAAGGGACTTACTGAATTTTTTTGCACTCAACCTGCAGCTTTTGTCCAATTGGGATCCTCTGATAGAACACATCAGCAGGTATCACCTCAAGAATTCCTTATCCTTAATACTCTCAGTAAACAAAGCATTGAATGAATTTATTGCTCATCCTTCCAAGTGACTTGTTGAAATTGGCATGAGAATATCATTGTATCTGGCAGATCCATTTTAATCCTCTAAAGGACTGACATTAATATCCACTACCCACTCCCATCCTCCTGAAAATCCCATTTTAAAGTCTCTCTCATGGCAAATTTCCAATGTGAGAACTATGTACATGCTACCGTGGAGAAATCGGGACCTCTGATCTCTGTGGGTTCCATTTTCTCAGTCCCTGTAGAGGAAAAAGGCTGGGTTGCAACCCTGCTCCACCACGCATAGTCCAATTACTCTGGGTCAGTTATTTCTCTGAGTGTCAGTTTCATTTGTGAGATGAGCTGCCTTTCAGGACTTCTTTCATTCAGTCATTCTACAAATATTTGTTCTACCAGAGAGGAGCAAGGTAGGCAAGGTTTCTGTCCTGCAAAGCAGTCTGGCGTGGGCACCAGATGTGAAACAGAGAGTCACAGTGCTGTTTTGTGGTGGTGCAGGTTGGGGGAATTCTGACGAGTTCTGAGGATGGCTGTAGTTTAACATTCCTGTGCTCTCCAGGTGCAATGCAGGAAACGCCCAGGGCTCTGGAATCACTGAGTGATGAGTCACCAGTGAGCCTGGAAAAGGTAGGTGACCAAGGGCAATCTGATCTATCACACATCTCTGGAACTGAGTGGCAGGTTCCCTACAAAGCCAACTGTGAGAGTTAGAATATTAGGAAGTTTATTAGGGAGGGCTCTTGGGATCAACACTCAGGGAGAAGGATTGGGAGAGGGGAGGAGGAAGCCTGACTGCTATGCAGTCCTGGAAAGTCCTCAGCTTACGCCTCAGGAAGGTCTGAAATTTGTGGGGATCTCAAGGAATTGTCCCAAGCTGAGGTGAGGTGACTGAACCTTTACATTCCAGCATGGACCAGGCATTGGAAGTTGTCTGCCCCGCAAAGGGGGCATGACTTTGGTCCCTGGATTGGGGGAATGGGCATGGTGCATCTCTATGTGGAAGCCTTCTCCTATCTATATATGCCTCCCTTTTTTCAGCGCCTCCCACTCCCAAAATATATCTGAGAAGAGAAGCCTCTTCTAGCCAGAGAAGGTTTAGGAAGAAATAAGTTATCAACTGACACCTGAAGAATGAGTGGAAATTAACTAGGAAGGGAGAGAGAGCAGGAGGGAGCTTCCAGGTGGCGGGAAGGGCATATGCAAAGGCCCAGTGGTAAGAGAGCGGAGGACAGGAGAGAAATGCCTCTTGTTTCAGGATAACTGATAATAGTTGAGCAGGGGTCATTGGACTTGAGATCTTCCTAATTCTGCCATTTACTTAGAAATTACCTATACTCTCTCATCCCCAGTTTTTCTGCCAATGGGGGTGATACCTGCCTCCCAGTTGCTTTTAGGATGATGTGAAATAACCCGCACACAGTAAGGGCTTCATAAACGTTAGGTGCTCTGTTTATTATTACTGGCTATTGCTCAGAAAATAATAGTCAGTTTGTTAATATCCCTTGCCTAGAAAAATCACTGGAACAAGTAGTCAGGAGTTAGCAAATTTTCCTTAAAGGATCAGATTAAGTATTTTAAGCTTGTGGACCACGTGGTCTCTGTTACCATTACTCAACTCTTGTTGTGTGAAAGCAGCCACAGACAGTACATTCTAAAGTGGCAATGGCTATGTCCTAGTGATGCAGGAAAAACGGATGTGGGGCATGAGGAGGGCTGTGTCTCAGATCTCGGTTGAGCCCCTGGATGTGCCCTGCCAAGTGTGGGTCCTTGGCTTCATGCAGGAAAGAATTCAAGTGTGAGCCACAGTTTAGTAAAGGTAGATATATTTAGAGAGATACATACTACATAGAATGTAGTCTGTTTCAAAGGCAAGAGAAAGGCTACCAGGTGTGGGGGTTGGGTGTGCAGGTTAAAATAAAAGTAGGTACACACTCTGCAGACAGAGTGAGGGCCATCTCCAAGGTGGAGGGAGCAAGAAAGGCGGCCATGCGACACCATGTTGCCAGTTTTTATGCTAATATAAAATTATAATATAATATATAAAACTTTATATACTAATAAGTAGAAGCACCAGTCTACCCTGGGGAAGGGGCTGGGATCCCCAGGAACTTGGCCATTTCCCACTCTTTGACCTTTTGTGGCTAGCCTTGGGGCTGTCATGGCGCCTGTGGGCATGTTATTTACCATTCTAATATGTTACAATGAGCATATAATGAAGCTCAAGGTCTACTGGAACACAAATCTCCCACCATCTTGAGCCTCAAGGCCTACTGGGGGTTGAATCTTTCACCATCCTGTTGTTAATCGTTGTGTTATTCCTTGAATGGCTGTGCCCTGTCCCCTTCCTGTCTCACTGGTAAGGCTTTATTTACAGAAGCAGGTAGCCAAACCCCAAAACCAGATTGTTAAAACACCAAAACAAGTCTCTGGTTCAAGAAGGCATTTCAGGTTCCTTTTCTGTGCACCCTTTCTCCCCTGGCTTGAAATGTTCTCTGTGCACCTCAGTTACATATATCTGAATTGACAGACAATATTTCATAGACAATATTGCACAAAAAGTGAGATGCAACAATAAAATTCCTTTTTGACATCATAAGAGATCATGAGTTTAGATTCCATGAAGTTCAAGACCTGCCTTTTATTGCACTTGAGATGATCAGTTGCAATGATCTTGTCGAGAAACAAGTTCATCATTGTGGGGATGAGGAACTGTGCAAGAACTCTGCCTTTACTTCAATTGTCCTAGCTTGGTTTAATCCGAAAAGCAAAATCTGAGTCAAGAACTTAATTTGGAAATAATTTTGTCGGGGGAAGAATTCTGAGAAACTGGAGTCGGGGAACTGTGACAGTGAACTTGAAAAGAAGGTGAAACCAGTGCAATGGTGAGTTATTGAGCTGGTTATTGCTCTGGGCAAAAAGGACTCAACCTCACTGGAGGCCTTCTAAGGAACTATGTAGAACAGGTCTCAGAAATGTCCACGTGAAGGACCTACTGTATAGCACAAAGAAGTATATTCAACTTCTTGTAATATGAAATAATGGAAAAGAATCTGAAAATATATGTGTATGTATGTATATAACTGAATCGCTTTGCTGTACACCTGAAACTAACATTGTAAATCAACTTCAATAAAAAAATAAATAAATAAAATGTCCACCTGAGGCATGGATTATCTACTGGCTCCCGCTGGTCGAGGGAGGTGTTAATTCCGTTACATTTCAAGAAGTGAGTAGGTCAAGGTTCTTAATGTGGTCAAGGGAGGGCTACAAGTTTCACCTGCACACAGCTGGTTGTGCACAGTAATGAATGCACATAATTGAAAATTTAAATTGAAACTGGTCTATGGATTGAAAAATCTCTCTCTCTCTGACCACTGACTCCTTGTCATCCAATCTTCCTCCCTAGGAACAATTTTGGTTTGTACTTTCTTATATATCTTTTCAGAGGGATGCCATGTATAGATGATACTGAAACAGGTTTGTTTGCCTGATGTGCAATAAGCCAAACGCCGAGGTGCCGAGGTTTGCAGCAAAGAAAGGGTTTATTCACAAGGCAGCCAAGTGAGTAGATGAGGGAACAAGTCTCAGATCTGTCTCCTGAAGGCAAGGGGCTTGAGATATTTATGGGAAAAAGAAGTGGGGGAAAGGTGATTGGAGGTAAGGAAAACATGAGGTAATCACTGTTTTGCAGAGACATATCAGTTACATGCTTCTTCATGGAATGAATGCATGTTAAAAAAAATGGAGGTGATCTGAGGGTGGAGTTTTTACCCTCTTGTTACCAATTCCAAACTCATTTTGCTCGCCACATCATAGGCCAATAAATCAAGAGACGAGGTGTTGGGGCAAGGAATAATGACTTTATTCAGAAAGCCAGCAGACCAAGAAGATGGCAGACTAATGTCCTGGAGAACCATCCTAAGTCAGAATTCAGGCTCCTTTTATACTGAAAAGAGGAGGAGGTGTGGTTGATTGTTGCAAACTTCTTGGTGTGGGGAATCCTTTATTCTTGCAGCTGTCCACGTAGGTCAGGTCGTGGTGCTCCTGCAGACCTCCAACAAGACAAATATTATTTTCTATTCTGCAACTTTTTATCTATCTATGAATGGGAAACTGTTATACTCTTAAAGGGCGGAGCCTTGAGAATCTAGCTATTCTGTATATTTCTGGCTATAGGCAACATTCTTTTACAAAAGGTGCAGAATCAGCATGACTAAGCACAGGAAACAGTGCACAGGTTTAGAGCCAAAGGAACATATCTAATATGGAATCAGCTTTGTTCTTCCCTGTTACACTCTGACATCAAAAGGTGATTCATCAGACACCTGCAAAGGCCCGGTTTTAGGGTGAGTGCTCCCAGGCTGTTTTAGCCGGATTAAGCTTGAACTAGACACAGCTGACTCCAAGTTCCTGGAAAACAATATCTTATTGTTTAGGCTTCTAGAAGTTTGCTGAGTACGCAATTTGCAACAAAATAATTAAGGCATACTTGCTCAGTGAATGTGGGCTACAAGCAGAGGGTTTTTTCTTAAGCACGTGGTAAGACAAGCTCAAGAATGTCTGTTACCAGTTTCTGTTAATCCTGAGGCACAGTTTCATGATGATTTTTTTTTAACTCCATGGAGCATGGTTTCATAGGCAAATACTTAGTATTTCCCCTTTCTTTAAATCACTGGTGACAGACTACACACTTTCTATTGGACCGTGCTTTTAAAAATTTCTATCTATACATCTTACTGATAATTACATATACATGTGTAGAGCTTCTTCTTGGAAAGACGGTGTATTATTTCATTTATGACTGTGCCTTAATTTACTTAACCAATCTCCCTATTAATGATATGTGTATTTCCAGTAATTTTTAAAAAGTCAAGTCGATTGAGGTATACATGCAGTAGTGTACAGCTCTATGAATTTTGATAAACATGTACAAACATGTAGTCTCAAGCAAGAGGTGGAACAGTTCCATCACTTCAAAAATCTAGCAGTTGCATCTTTATACATAGTTCTCTTCATTCATCCCCAGCTCCTAGCAACCACGGATCTGCTTTCTGTCCCTTTTCTGAAGGGACTTTGCCTTTTGCAAAATGTCATATAAATGGAATTATACAGGATGTGGCCTTTGAGCCTTGTTACCTTCACTAAGCACAATAAATTTGAGATTCATCCACATTGTTGTGCATATCAGTGTTTGGTTAGTTTTTATTACTGAGTGATAGTCCACAGTATAGGTATACCATAGCTAGCTTATATCCATTGACCAGTTGGAAGTCATTGGGTTATTTCCAGTTGGGACAATTATGAATAAATCTACTATTATTGCATACTGGTTTTCGTTTGGACATTAGTTTTTATTTCTCTTGGGTCAATACCTCGGAGTGGGAATATGGGGTTGTATAAGTGCCTGTTTGACTTGATAAGTAGTTGTCAAACTGATTTCCAAAGTGACGATACTACTTTGTTTTTCCACCAGCAAATTATACAAACTCACCAGCATTTGGTATTGTCATTGTCACTTGTTTTAATTTCAGCCATTCTGTTAGGTATATAAAGATTTTGTCTACAATGAATATTCTCATACACATATTCTTTGTTATTAGGTGTGAGTGTAACTGAAAGATACATTCTTAGAACTAGAATTGCTGAGTCAAAGGGTGGGAAAGGTTGATTATATATTGCCAAATAGCCTTTTGAGAAGGTGGGGCTAGTTTACTTGCCAGCAGCTGGGTATGGTAGTATTTGTTTCCCCACATCCTTTTCAACATAGTGTACTACCCAGTTTTATTGCATCATTACATCTTTAAATGAAATTTCACCTTAGGTGATTACCCTTTGAGTATCTATCTCACAGGGTTGTTAATGAGGACACAATGTAAAGCTTTTAGAGCAGTGCCTGCCACACAGAGTGGCAGTGGCTATTAGTTATTATATGATTACCACTATTCATCATTATTATTTGCCTCTCTCTGAGTTCCTCAGTATATTCAAAAATGCTTTCCTCTGATGAGCTCAAACATTCTACCTACTGAGTTTAATTAATCTTTATAAATCTCTTCAGATACTGGCCAGGATTTCAGGCACTGTGGGTTTTACAGAACAGGGAAGTGTGACAGGATAGGACCTTTCTAAGGTTACAGAACAGATCTGTGACCCACAAGGTCAAAATCAATCTAGTCTGGAACAGGAATAGAGTCCTCTAGGTTACAATGGCTTTTAACATTTTTTGGACTGCCACTCACCTTAAAAAATACATCAGGAACCAGAACACACGTATATACCAAAGACAAAAGTTTGAAAAACAATACTTCTATGTTTTCTATTTGTTCCATTCCATTTCGTTGAAAGTATATTCATTGGGACATACTAATAAATAGATGGGATGAGACTAGTAGTTTAAAGGGCACTGTTCTAGGTCACAGATGTTGGACTTCCTGGCAATACAACTGGAATTATAGAACCTCACACCCAGTTTCAGGTACATTATTCCCACGTTCATTTTTCTCCAATTCTTTGAGATACTAGAGCATATTCATTCATCAATTATTTTCACAATCGTTCTTGGATTCTTTATGTGTACTGCCCAGTATTAAGCACCGGTGGAGAGAAGAGGCTTTGAAGAGCAAAAGGCCTAGATTCAAATCTCACCTCCACCATTTACTGGTGATCTTAGTAAAGCCTCTTCAGTCTTCAAAGACTCAGTTTCTTCCTTTGTGAAATGGAGTAATAGAGAAATCAAGGAACTAACGTGTGTAGAGCACTTAGCCCAGTGTTAGCTCAGTAAGTACTTAACACAGTGGTTCTCAAGGTGTGATCCCCAGACCAGCAGCATCAGCATCATCTGGTAACTTGTTAGAAATGCAGTTCTCGGACCTCACCCCGGATTCTCTGCATGGGAAATTCCACGGGTGGGGCCCAGCAATCTGTTCTAACAAGACTTCCAGGTGATTCTGATGCATGCTCAAGTTTGAGAACCATAGGCTTAACACATGGTAACTGTTAACATTTAGTACTTGAGGCTGCAGAGACGAGCAGCGGGCAGATCATGAAAGGATTAGTAGGCTAAAAGTAAGCCCTAGGGGTGCCAGCAGAACTTGCAATAATGTTCCGACTTGTCTCAGTCCCTCAGCAGGGCCGGCCCAGAGCACTCGCTGATTGGTGGGGTCTCTTGGGGGCCGTCACCAGCCACCCAACCGCGGAGAGCGTAAACTGAGAGGGGCGGAACTAAAAGACAGAGAACTGCGCGCCTATTGGCTACAGACCACGCCGCGCACGGAACTGCGCATGCGCACGACCGAGGCCCGCCCCTGGCGGCCGTTGAAAAATGGCGAGTGTCGCAGAGCTGAAGGCTGGTGAGTGCAAGTGGGAGGCTTGTCGGGTGAAATTCATCGGCCTTCAGCCTGTGAAAAGGATAGGACGAAAGGAGGGCGCGCCCAACACTAGAGTCAGCCTTTTCGTGGGTCGTTCGGCGGCGCCAGGGCCTGAGGAGCGTCTGGCAGGAGTGGAGGCCTCAGCGCGGGGGCCTTGCAGGGATGTGGTTGCCCAGGGGCAATTGTTAAACCGGCTTTGAGCTGAAGGAGTCGTCCCAGGATCCGCAGGTACCTGAGAGGTCTACAGTCCTGCACCTTGGGGCTCTGGCGCATCTTTCTGGACCCCGTGAAGGTCGAGGCCTTGGGCCGGGCCTTTCCCTCCGGGCTGATGATTACAGTACCTAAACAACCGTTGTTGGTGTTCCGCACGGTCCTAAACCGTTTGCTTGGTTATCTTACTGAATCCTTACAACAACCTGCGAGTAGGTCCCGATTTTCTATCTGGAAAAACTGGAGCTAGAAGGGTGTCTGGCCATTCTCCTGTTTTCTTAGGAGAAGTTCCATAAAGGTTCGAGTCCTACAACCTGAGAACATTTGTACACCTCTCGTTTTTGACTCAGGTGTCCAGACAAGTAATAGTAACTATAATTATTCGTGATCTCAACTTATGTGTCAGGCACGGCCCAACCCCGTGTTATGTAATTAATTCCATGTAACAGCCCTTTGCGCATTTCATAGATTAGGGAATTTGAGGCCCTGAGAAGTGAAACAGCTCGCCCAAAGTAATCTAGCGAAAGGCAGAGTATGAGGACCTAGAAATGCTGCGCGAGGTCTGCAGGTCTTAGTTACCGAGTGACACTGGTGCCCGGCTAGTAAAACCAGTTCCAGTTTTCCAAGAACGTATGCTCTAAATCAGTAATTCTTAGAGATTTGGCGGGGAGAATATGATTTGAGAATATGATTCAGTAACTATTGATATAAGTGTATGTTTGCGGCTGTGGCCTGGCAGTCATTCAAAAGGCATACCTTTGTCCAAAAGGACAGACTTCACATGAATGGGTGAACCCTTTCCCCAGGAAACACAGATCACCTGTAATACTGCGCGCAGCTTCTGAGGACTTAAAGATACTTTGGGCTGTAAGCCAGGTTAAGAATCTCTTTCAGAAGAAGTTATGGTACAGTGTTTTAATAAGCATGGTAATAGAGGGGAGGTCCGGGTGTTATGGAACCTTAGAACCCTCTGGGGAATAGGGGTGTCTTACACAGATGTAAAGAGCCCTTTATGTTTTTTCTGCATTCCCCAGGTCTGAATGTGCTTAGTGTTCAAGAGAAGCTCAATGAAAATGTTTGCCAATTATCTTACCTTATATGGGCTTTTACCTTTGGAAGCACTTTCACCTTATGTTTTCCCACCTAGATTCTGCCCCTAAGAGAGAGAACTCATTATGTTGGAGAAAGTAACTGAAGCAGGGGTTGGTGATCCACCACTGAAGTAGTGATGCGACATAGACAAGTTTCCTAACTCCAGCTTCATTAATTCTCATTTCTCTGCTGAGTTTGAGGTTGTGCTATGTGCAAATACGTTGTACGTGGGGAAAAAAAATCTCTCCATCTAATTTCCAAAGGTGGAATTAGGGAATAGGGATTTGGTTATGATCCCAACATGATAAAGCTGTATTGTCCTTTTATGGGCCTATTACACAGTCTGATTGGGTGATAACTACACAATAACTACTCTTAACATACCTGCAAAAAAGGGTAGAGGGGATGATCTAAATGTAAAGGGCAAGAAAGGTTAAAGTCTGGTCTAGATTGTGTCCCCTTAATCATGTGACCAAGGTTTTGTTGTTGATTATCAAAGCTTAAAAAATTTTAAGAATATGAAAATGAATATATGTATGTATATGCATCACTGGAAAATTGTGCTGTACACCGAAATTGACACATCGACTGTAACTTCAATTAAAAAAACTGACTGTACTTCAATTTTGAAAAATTATAAAAAAAATTTTATGTCCATGCCTACATGAATACGCTCCATGGACTCCCTTTATAAATTTTCATTATTGTGGTATACTTATTTGGCACAATACAGTATTCAACTGTATTTATTATACCAAGAATACACAGCACAGTATTATAAGGCCCCTAGGTAGCATTTATTGAGCACTTACTCTTTTCTAGGCACTATGGGTGAAATGTGTTGATTCTCTGGAGTTGTTATTTAGCCATTAGGGACAACTTGAGGGAAAAAAAAGGTTCCAGACCACTGCAAGGAATGATGCCAATTCGGCCCTATCCATATTAGCATTTATAGCTAAATCTCATTATAACTACTGGTATTTGTAATAACGACCCTTGCTCATCAAGAAGTTAGATTACATTCAGCATATATATCTCTGTTTCCTCAAGAGAAAGTTACGTGTTGGATTTCTAACTAGGCTTACAATTTCAAAATCTTACTGTTTTGAGTAATTAACTCATAATTGTCTTTAGAAACACACACAAACCCCAAAATAAAAACTCACCTTTTTGTTTACAATGGGCCATTTCTTAAGGGTTCTGGATATCAATTTTTATACAGAAGACAGGACATAGTCCTTCTTTTTTGGAGTATACTTGTCATCTTTAATCATCTACTTTCTGGACCAAAGGTTTTTAGTGACATATGGAACCTGTCTGCAGTGATAACCACTCTTGAAAAGATACAAGACATGGGGAGATAAGTTCAGGTCCCAGTGAACTAAGTATAATTCTATCCCCCTGTTTTTCCTCACTAAAGAATGTGTATCAAATTATAGCTTCCTGACAGTGGTGGTATTGGGAGGATAAACTTGCATTTGCTTAAATACACTAAGATAGTAAATCATTTCAACTTGGGAACTTTATTTTTTACTACAAATATGGTTTGTGGTAGCTAATGTGATTGTTTAGTTTGTCACAACGTATAGATTCGAAGCTGCTGTAATGCCATTTACCTTTTAAACATTTTTCTTCAAAGTATGCCTAAGAATGACAAAATGTATTCTATAACTGAAGCATTAATGTTTTACATTTAACAGTTTTAAAGGATACCTTGGAAAAAAGAGGAGTATTAGGGCATTTAAAAGCAAGGATTCGAGCTGAAGTGTTCAATGCCCTAGATGATGAAAGTGAACCCCGACCATCACTGTCACATGAAAACCTTCTAATTAATGAATTAATTCGGGAATATTTGGAATTTAACAAGTATAAGTATACAGCATCTGTCCTCATAGCAGGTAAGAGGTTATTTACTGTTAATCACCTGAGATGAAATCTGACTCTTCCCTTCCCCCAATTCTCCGAAAGTGTTTAGCCTAGAAATCTAATTCCATAACCAAACAGTGTCATCTGGGACATGACTGGACCGTAGAAATCACATGACCTCTTTCTGTGGCTTGAACAAGTGCTCATGAGGCTTATTGTGTTGTTACAAAGGAAAACAGATACCAAAATAAACACTTAAACTAGGTGCGTACTTTGAAAAATCATCCATAATTCCTGATACTGAAAATAAGCAGTTGTTTATATTTTATCCTATTTGCTGCCAGTCTTTTTTTCTATGTATATGCTTTAAGAATACACATACACAGGTTTAATATGTATATTCTTTATTTTAAAAAAATTGGAGATAAAGCCTCAAAATATTAGTACTATGATGATTAGCCATATATACAAATGTATGTAAAAGTGTGGTATTTAAAAAGGGTTAGATAATCTATAGAAATTTTGAATCACTATGTTATACACCTGAAACTAATGTAAAATTGTGAATCAACTGTACCTCAAAAAAAAAAAAAGGAAAAAAGGGATTAGGAAGGTAAACTCCAAAATCATTCTAGTGATCAGAGGGAGAGAAATGGTATTAGGGGGAGGGGGTCGGCAGTTAAACAGAAATTCACTTTATCTGTTGAATTTTATTTCTTAAGAAAGAAAGCAAAAGAACTGGAAGGACATGCTCAGTAATCAGGACCAGCGTTACCTCTGGGCTGGGGGGAGATGAGGTTGGGAGGATAAGCAAAACCTCCTATGTCATTGGATTCCTTGCTTAAGGTTAAAATGTGCTTTAAGATGATTTTGTGCCTCAGAGATATGCCTCATCTCAGTATCTTCACTTTCTTCAGTTTGTTATAGATGGCTATACAATACCGTTAAGACTCAGAAAAGAAGAATATGAAAATATTATCAATTAGGTGTCTTGGATTTGCGCTTACCTAGAGTAAAATGCAGTGACAGCAGTCAAGTTTCAGCAGTGTCCTGGATTTAAAAAAAAAAAAAAGCTGAGGTATACTTAACATATAATATACTTTACCATTTTTAATATGGAGTTCTATAGATTTTTGCCAAATTCATACAGTTGTGTAACCACCACAATCACAATCATGATATAGAACATTTCCATCACCTCAAAAAATTCCCTGTGCCCTTCTGTAGACAACTCCTTTGCCAACCCCCAAACTCCTAGCAACCTCTGATCTGTTGTTTTCTGTACCTGTCATTTGCCTTTTCCAGCATGTCATGAAGGTGAAACCAGACAGAGTGCAGTGTTTTGAATCTGCTTCCTTTCACTTTGCATGACACATTTGAGACTACGCTGTGTTGTTTTCTCCCCCTCCAAATAGCATTCCATTGTAGATTGTGTCAATTTATCTATTATCAGTTGATGGACATTTGGGTTGTTTCTAGTTTTTGGCCATTGTGAGTCAAGCTGCCATAAACATTCATTTACAAGTTTTGTCTCAATGTTGTTTTCATTTCTCTTGGGTAAAGAGCTAAGAGTGGGATTGCTGGGTTGTGTATGGAAAGTGTACAGCAGCCTTTATAAGTGGATGTACCTTTTCACTCTCCTACCAGTAAAGTATGAGTGTTCCAGTTGCCCTGTATCCTTGCCAGCACTTCAAATTAGTGTTCATTTAACTTTGGAATTAGTGCCCCCAAATGGATATCAGTGCTGTCATGTATTTAATTTATAAGCATCTTAGAAAATAGGACTTCTAAAGTCTAGTACATAAAAACAGTATTTTCCCACCTCAAAATTGTGAGATTTAAAAAGTAAATTTATGTTAAACTGTATGAAGTTATGCATTTAACAAACTAGATGTCTTGAAAGTCGTAAACTCACGTCCAGTTGGATCTACCCTGGTGTGCCATCATCATTCTTCCAAAATCTGAAACACGTATATACCTGATAAGTGTGGTTCTTATCAATGTCTGTTTACTTTTTAGATTAGTAAAAACTTGGTGTTTTATGATTTCCCCCCAGAATCTGGTCAACCTGTAGTTCCACTGGACAGACAATTTCTCATCCATGAACTAAATGCATTTGAAGAATCAAAGGATAATACAATGTAAGACTTTTTTAAAAAATAAGTTTTAAAATATGGTTCTTTTGTAGTCATAATTGCATAGCGGTGGTTTTATTTCATTTTAATTCAGCAGGTATTTATTTAGGTACGGTGTGGGTCTAGCACTGTACCACATCCAAGGTGTGTGGTGGCGAGTAAGTGAAGACGAGGCTTCTCCTGTCTGGAGCTAAAGTGCCATTGATTCCAGAGGACCGAGCACCCTTGCTTCACTCTACGGTCACACCTCTTGGCTTCTTGATCCATCCTTTTGGTTTTTGTCTGAGGCTTGGCTCCATCGGTCGTTTTCTTCCTCACATTTAATTCTTCTCACTGCTTCCTTCACTTCAAGTTAGGAATGTACTCAAATCTCCCCTCTCCAAAAAGACCCTTTGAGGTCCTTTTTACCACTGAACTTAGTGGAAGTCAGCCCTCTGTTTTCATTTTGTTATCCCCTTTCGCCCTCCCTGTGTTTTAAATTCTCCCCTCACCATTTATTCCAAAACTATGCTCTTGAAAAAGTGACCACTTTCTGGTAGTTTCTTAAACTTTTTCCAGAGGATCCCTGAGTGACAAAAAAAAAAAATCAAATCTAGGCGGCCTGGGAACATAGTCAAAGCAGCCTTCCCCTAGCAGGAAATCTCTCTGAAGTCTTATGTTTTCTCTTTCTAAAGGTTTTTTGAATTTTTTCATTCTACTTCATGGTATAGTTGTTTGTTTTACCATAAAAATGTTTTAAATGACATACCAATTAAATTGAGCTCTCCCTCAAATCTTTGTGTAAAATTAGTGCTCCGGGATCATATGCCGCCTTTATCCTGTACTTTATACCAAGCCCCTAGCACAAAGAGTGTGTCTATATGTATTTCCAGTTTGAGAAGCTCAGTTTTACTTGTGTTTCTGCAGCATTTTTTAATATTGACTACTCTTCCTTAAAACACTTTTTGTTGTATGTCTTTTATGACCCTTTACTTGTCTTGGGTTTTTTTTGTCTCCCTAATAGTCATCTCAGTTTCTTCATTGGCTCCTTTAGGGTTCCTTTAAATTGTGGGCACTCTCCAAATTTTGTCCTTAACTTTTCCTCTGGGCCCCCTGCCCACTTTTCTAAGTATTCTTGAGTCTTTAATGATGCCTCCATGCTGGTGACTCTGCTTTAAGTCTGGCAGATCTCCTGAATCGTGGGCCCACATTTTTGCTGGCATCTTAAACTCAGTGTGTCCAAAAATTAAATCCGTTATTTTCATCTCTTCAGCCTCCCCCTGGTCGCTTCTTCCTATAACCATCCAGGTCTTAACTCAGAGTTCACTTACACTTTTGGCTTGTTCTCATTTCTCCACTGACCACTTGCGAGTCCCTTTAATTCTCCCTCTGCAGTAGCTCCTGTTGGTCCTCACTGCCCTGTACTGTGCTGTTGAGGAGCTGTCCGTCCATTTCTCTCCAGTCACCCTCTTTCCCAGCATCTGCATCACACTGCCAACCGTTTGCTTTCTAAAAGACACTGCTTTGTTTAAAAACATTCTCATTAAAGAGTTTTCAGATTTTAAAAAGCAATATGGTACATACACCAAACACCAGGTGGGAGCCTGAAGTAGCACTCAGAGTCACATTAATATTTTTCAGTGAAATTTAAGATTTTTCACACAAAGTAGGATAAAGTATATAATAGCTTTGTTAGGTCAAGCCATGCCACCAAATAAGTTAGTACCAAATTTATGAAGAAAATTATTTTTCAGAGTTTTTGTTTTTTTCAAAATTGCAAATAAGGCATTGTGAAGCTGTACTTTAAAAAATTATTTTTTTTAACTTGTGTTTTTTTTAAAAAAAGAAACCATAATTTCATGAAGTTGTGGGTTCAGTGTGCTAGTTATGTATTTTCTAATAACAGTAAAAATATCTAAATCTTGAAAACTTTAAATCTTAAGTAAATTTTATTGTAAATTTTGAAAATAAACTTATTTTTTAATTTAAAAATCTTTGGCCAGTTAACACTTTGGGAAACATTGGTTTAAAGTATACAAAGAGACCTATTTTATATTCCTAGATGATGCTTTTATAAGATCTGAGGCATCTTATTATGTAAAGAAACTTACTCTTTTGGTTTCTTTGTTGTATGGAAAATTGCTTTTGTATGCAATTAGTTGTTTATTGCTATATAGCAGATTACCCCAGAATTTGGTGGTTTAAAACAACATTTATTATCTGTGGTGAGGAATCTGGGAGTGGCTTCTATGGCTGATCTGGCTCAGCCTTACTCATGGATGGCCAGGTTTGCAGCCATCTGAAGGCTTGGCTGGGGCTGGAGGACCTGTTCCTGTGTGGCTTACTCACGTGGCTGTTTGTAGAAGGCCTCAGTTATTAACCACATGTGCCTTTGCATGGAGAGCTTGAGTGTCCTCATGACATGGCCACTGACTTTACCCAGCGAGAATGACCAAGAGAGAAGACCAGGAGGAAGCCGCAGAGCCTTGACCTAGTCTCTGAAGTTGCAAGTGCTGTGACTTAATGCCTTCCTCAGTTCATTAGAAGTGAGTTCAGCTCACACTCAAGAGGAGGGCAGTTAGACTCTACCTTTTGTAGGAGAAGAATGTCATCTTTTTTTCTTCTTTTTAAAAATAATAGCTTTATTGAGATGTAATTCACATACTATAACATTCACTCTTTTAAGGTGTACAGTTCTCTGTGTGTTTTTTTTTTCAGTATATTCACAATTGTGCAACCATCACGGCTACTAATTTTGTTAAATTTTTTTTCATTTATGTATGTATTTTACAATATCATTTTTTTTAAACTGAAGTATAGTTGATGTACAATATTATATGTTACAGGTATACAATATAGTGATTCACAAATTTTTAAAGGTTGTACTCCATTTGTAGTTACTATAAAATACTGGCTACATTCCCCATGTAGTACAGTACATCCTTGTAGCTTATTTTATATCTGATAGTTGTACCTCTTAAGGAAGGATGTCATACTTTAAACCATCCTACCTGCTAATACGTGGATAGATATCTCAAGAAGACCAACCCATTAAATTGTTATTTTCAACTGTGAAATTGGAAACAAGGGAAAATCTCTCGTTATTGTCATCGGAGCAGCTTCCATTTGGGCAAGGCCACTAATATGCATCTCCAGGCAGCACACTGTAAGGGAAAGACTGTGCAGCTTGGGGTTCAAGTGTTACAAATTTGTTTACTGTCTAAGCGATCTTAGCAAATCCTCTGTGAGCTGTGGTTTTCTCATTTGTAAATTGGGGATGATGGTTACGACATCACAAGGTGAGCATAAAAGGAAGAGAGGGAAGAGTGTTTTATAAACTGTCGAGTAGCTTTTTGAAACTAGTTCTTCCCTGACTCCTGTATAGCTTGCCATTTACCACATATACTATTTAATATGTGCCAGGCATAGTTCTAAACACTTAACATTTATTAACTCATTTGGTCCATAACTGCCCGATGAGGTAGGGACTACGCTTGTCCTCATTTATAGAGGAGGAAACATTTATGAGGCTGGGGATGTTAAGAATCTTACTGAGCTCAAGTGGCAGGGTCAGAATTTGAACCCAGGCAAGGATTTGTTAATCCAACAAGTGTTTATTGAATAGTTGTTTTGTACTGGAAAATCTTATACTGAACTTTGGAGTTTAAAGGCTGAATTCCTATGCATTGATTGAAATTGTCTTTCAGTTTAGATGAAGTTTAAGTTGTTAACATGTTTTCTTTGAGTCTTAAAATTGTCTTTAGAGTTAAATGGTACTCTTGAATTTAAAAAAAGCAGTTATCCACTGCTCATGTGGATAATGACCATGCAGCTTTTTTTAAGTCGTGAATTACTTGGCTAGTTTGGTGTCAGAGGCTATCTTTTTTAAAAGTAGATGTTTTTAAGCTTTTCCTATTTGTGCAAGTTTAATTGATTTTGATTTTCTTCCTGCTATAGACCACTTTTGTATGGGATTTTAGCTCATTTCTTGCATGGAACTAAGAATGACATCCAAAGTACATTTCTGAAAGGCTCTTCACTTCAGCCTCCAAACCCAAATCTTGGCAGACAACTGAGTGGAAGAAGGCAAATGGGTATGAGTTTTCTGAGCGTTATCATTTAGCTCTCAGAAGTATATTTTCTTCCATTTTGCTTTGGAGTAGTTTTTCATGAGATTTTGAGTCATAGTTTAATTTCATTTATATCTAATATAGTTAGCCTGTGTTTTTTTTATCCTTGAAAAAACAAAGTGCTTTTTGGCAAGAGAATCTTGGAAGGGGCAGGGGATGACTGGACAAAATTCTTAGATATAATTTCTAAAAAGAAGTATTGAAAAACTTGATTTACACATAGATTTGTACTCTTTGGAGCAGCTTAGATCCTTAGAGTGAAGAAAGCTTTTTATCAAGTTATTTTTTTCCCCTCTGAGACTGAAAAAAGGCAAGATCGTTGAATATGGATAGAGAAGTCACAGGTTTATGTGTCCTTTGCATTTTCAGGAGTCTTTTTTTTGCAGGAGGAATACTCTTTGTGGTAGTGTTGTAGTATCTACAAATAACAGATTCTTGGGAGAACAGCTCATACTTCTTTCCAGAGGGCTCGCTCTTGCAGTGAGCTTTCAGTCATTTTGATTATATCAGCAATAGGACCTCAATTTGATAATCTGAATTGAATGGTTCCAACTTATGGTAGAGAGTTGAGCTCTCTTTTTAAGGACAGTCATTGGCAGCTGATTATCAGAGCAAATATAAATCTTGAATGTTGAAATAAACTTTTAAGAAACATCTAAAATACAAATTGTCTTCTGTAGTTTTCCTAAACTGCCATGAGCAATATTGATCATGTTAAATATTTGCTTTGTCTCTTTAAAATCGGAAAGCAAAATATATGTGAATCAGGGTGATCTCTTTGAGGTTAGTTCTGACTTTACTAGGAGTTACCCTTCTATATATCTTAGAATTCTGAGTTGATGGAACAATGGAAAAGAAATTCCCGTCTACTTATTTTAAAATTGAGAAAACCAAGCCTAAGAGGTTCACTGACCGATCTAAAGCCTGTAGCTGATCATTTTTAGCAGAGTCAGCACCCTTGATTGCCATTCCTGTGCACTTTTCCACTTAAAGAACATGGAGTTTTCCTAGTTCCCTTTTCAAGTTTTGGTAAGGAAGTGTCACTAGTGCCTGTTATTTGGCAAGTGCTTAAAAAGCAAAACAAAACACACAGTACATGAGTAAATCTCTAAACATCAAAATATAATGTGAAATTCCCTTGAACCTCCTCCCTCCTTGTCTTTCCCTAAATCCTTGATTTCCCTGCCCTCTGCAGAAGGTAGCACTGTTAGCTGCTTGGTGGGTGTCCTTCAGGAGTCATTTGTACATATTCAAATGTATATGCAGTTTCTGTACATATTATCCTACAGTTTGCGTTTTTCACTTGTTTTATCAATTTATGTAGATCTGCTTCTACCTCATTCTTAACTTTTTGTAGTATTCCATAGTACTACTGCTAATCCCTCTTTACTGATGTACTTCTGTGTATTTAAAATTTTTTTTGCTTTTATAGTATTGCAGGGTAGCATTTCTTCTTTGTCCACACAAGTATTTCTCTTATGTGGATGCCTAGAAGTAGAATTGCTGGTTTAAAATATATGCATATTAAAAAAGATAAAAGATAGATATACAAAAATAGTAGATATTGTCTAATTCCCCTCCAAAAAGGCTTTACCAGTTCATATGCTTACCAAGAATGTATGATAATACCAGTTTCTCTATTTAATCATCACCAGTGGATGTTGTACGCATTAATATGTGTTAACAGAGCAACCCCATGGTGTTGGTATTTTTAATTCTAATGGGGTGGCCTGGGGTGGGCTGGGATAGGGAGTGCTGGAGAGGATGTGGGAGTTCTGGGTTACTTTGGTTCCTCTCTGTATAAAGTGCCAGGGACATCAAAGAGTCGAGTTCAAGTCAGTAAAGCTTTGGGTACCTATTCTGCAGAAGGCGTGGAAAGGAGGCTGACTGCACTAAAAGTAGAACAGTGATGTTGCAAATTATTTTTCATGATCATCAAAAATGTTCTTGGCACACAGGAACCTCTTTGTGCAATGACTCGTGAAGAATTGTTAGCCCCAAATTGCACTGTGTTCCAGTACACATTTAGGCATTCCATTTACTTTCTTAACTCCAACCTATTGTTTGAAGGATACATATGTTTTATTTGACAACACTGAGAAGGTTATAAAGATATTAAAATAATTATTCTTCAGATTATAATACCTTCTCTCTATACAAACTCATACAGCCAAAATATAAAACACTAAAATTAAATTCCCTTTTATTTGAAAATAAGTCCAAAGCATGCCAATATGAAAGCACTTCTTTTTATCAAAGCTCTCAAAGTGCAGGGGTAAAAATGAAGAGGTTTTATGTAGTAGGCACACTCATCTTTGAAATGGTGGCCATTAATGCTGCTGATATTAATGCTTGTGATACTGAATGCAAGGTAGTTTTTGCTACAAATAAAAGCCTAGATATTTTATAATAGAGAAAATCATTCTCAGCTCAACTTTATTGCACATCTATGACATATATGGATAACATACTTCACGTTTTAATGACATTTTTCTAGAAAACCTAAAATAGTTTTCGCCTTAAGGATATGTTCATCTTGTTTTTCCAACGAAATTGCCTAAAACTGAGGGAGGTAGGTTTTCATCTGTGATCCAGACCTGTGGCAGTATGAGCACTTTACTTTACTTACGAGGACGATCAGCTGCTCTGGACTAACAAGACTGTGTGAGTCCATCAGGTGGTCCTTAGAATTAGCAAACCGGTGTGCATTTTTGGTGCTAAAATTGCTTATTTCCAACAACTTGTCTAAATGTGTATTCTTTGTGTCCTGTTACCAAAATGGTCCTTAAGAAGGTTTTGATTTTTTTTAGTTGTAGAAAGTGTTTGGGGAACTGGTGGTGGTGGTGTTGGGGGTCATGTTTTCTTAGGAATTTACTTTATCGCATTTTTGTTGCATTTGGATTTTAAGTCTCTAGGTTCTTTTGTGAACACTTCTGCCTTCTACCCTCTCCCCTAAGACAAAAGAAATGAGGCAGAAGTGACTAGGGCCCCCTCTTTATTATTCTGGAGCGCAGTGTGTGGTCCCAGGGGCTCTGGTCTCCTATGAACCCTCGTGGAGCTTTCTTATTTTGTTTTTGGCTGAAGAACATATTTTACACTTTCTTGGATGGTTTTCTGATTTTGGTGGGAAGATGTAAACCGTGCTAACTTTTCTTCTTGCCACAAGAGGGTGCTGCTGGGGGGGATTTCTATTTGAAGAAAAACTTTTTTTTCTCTTTAGATGAGCTTTGGCATCCCTCAAAATACTGACTGAACACGCAGTACTTTCTTGTGAAAGCCATTCCTTACATATAGTGTAAGGGAAGCTTGTAGCCACTTTTGTGTGAGTCTACTCCAGGGTGTGAATAGAGTCCAAGTACTAAACATCTCTGGTTTCTTCAATAGTGTTTAAAAAATACCTTTTTTCCCCATTGTCCTAAGCCATCTAAAGAACTCACACAATATTAAATATATGACATCCCCAAATCTGTGTAGATGAGTCTGCCTCCTGGCCGCTCTGACTTGGGGTGAGTACTGACATTCGTTTCTGCTAATTGCAGGTGACCACCTGCGACAGGAGAAGGGGAGGAGGATGGATGCTGAAGATCCACATGCTTCTTCCGCGATGAAGAGATGACATTTCCATCTGGGGCATCTTTTATCTTGAACTTGTGTGTATTAAGTAACTTATTTATTCTCCCAACATCACCAGAATTCATCACTAATATTTGTACCATGTAGAAATGTGAGTTTCTGCAAAACCTGTAGTCCCTCGTGTTTTACTGCATTTGTGAATAAAAGCTAACTCTGTCATCTAGCTTACCGGATTTGACTTGAAAGAAATGCATTGTTTTTAGGAAAAATTTAAAGTTCCCTTAATTTGTGAGAAATGAAAGGGTTTTTTAGTACTTTATAAATTCTTCTAAAAAATTTCAGGTCTTTATAGCCATATGCTCTTTATGTTCTTTACCATGTTCTTTACCATGACACATTAATTAAATTTTCTTCAGGCTGGAATTATGTGGATATATAGGAAAATTCATTCATGTTTTTAAAAACATTTAAAAGAATACTAGAGCCAGAAAAAACTATAATTCCTATAAAGTTTGTTTTTTACAGGGGGTTTGGGGGGGGACTAGTTGTTTTTCAGATAACCATTTATAATTAGGTTAAATATCTGACTTACTATCTAAAGCCAAACTTTTTAAACTAGGTAACAATGTACTTTTTCTTTCCTTAGACCATTTTGGCTTCTCCTGGGAGATTTAATTAAAAGGTAGGGGGGAAATAATTCTTTCAGTTTTGCTGTAAGTAAAACAAAGAGTTTATTACATGAAGAATGTGGAATAAGCGTGAAGAGACAGGCTTTAGGAAAAACACCAGAAAGTACCTTTTAAAATATGTCATTGTTTAACCTCCACGTGGCCTTCACTCGTGCAATTACAAGATGAGCTCTGAAAGTCTTAGTAATGTCGATTTTTATTCCTGGGATAGAAAAATAGTAAGAGTACTACCTCTGAAATGCTACTTTGATATTTATTGACATTTTTATAATATGGAGTCTTCAAACTGATTTCATGGAAAACAACAAACTATTATAGTAGACAGAGCGTGCTTGGCAAAAGTCATAAGGTATGTTCAGACCAAAACGGCATGGGCGCCTGTACGCTGACAACGTTTAGCTTAAACGTTTTCCACGGGGAAAGTGGTAAGGGCTGTAGTTGGCAGAATTGGCATTCTTTCCAGGGTATTCCTTCCGTGCTGCTTTTGGAAATTATTGAAACTTTTGATTTTATTTTTTGGTGCTAGTCAGGGTTCAGTCCTTACAGATCAACCAAGAATTTTTATCTAAATGTAGAAAATTATTAAAGAAATCTCCTTAAACCATACTTTACAAGTCAAAGGATTTTGAGAGGCCCTATTTCTGGGCTAAAAATTACATATATAGATGTAGAAGTATTATTATAAGGGCTCACTTCCATTTTTTAAATGAAATCTTAGTATCTGATTACAATTATGAATTACATTGTGATATATGTGGAAATATAAATATCTGAATTCTTCTCAGAGGATTTGGTTTACATCCAAGGATGTTGGCAGTGGACACTTAAGTTTTACCTCAGGAATTGCAATAATGCAGGGCTAGATTAAGAAAAAAAATGATGGAGTTTATCATTTTGGATACTGATATAAAATCATCAAAATAGAAGCTAAATAGAATTGTCACATGTAGTCCATAGTGCTTTTGTACACATTATTCCGTAACTTGTTTGTACCTGGGCAACTTTTATACTTTCAGTGTATCGTTTAATAAAAATAAAAGAAAAAAGCAATTCACCTTTGTGCAAAGGGTGTTCCTGAGACTGTTCTGTCATTAAGAGGTGTACCCTGGGACCAGAAGAATGTTCTCTAGGCCTTCTGTTGGGATCTCCAGCAGCCTGGTTGTTGGAGGGTGTAGAGTGAGGTTGAGGGAGGGGAGCTTTTCCTGATGGACGTGTACTTGGCATTAGCCATTCACCCTGGGACAGTTACTCTTCACAGGGTGGCAGTGGTAGGGGGCGATGGTGTTATTCGCTGAGAGGACCCTATCATAGCATGTAGGGCCACATATGGTTTGAAAAAGCATATTCAGTCTTACATTTTTATATTTGGAAAAATGAAAACCACCTAATTTCAAAGTACTCACTATAATACTTTTATGATTATCCACAAAGGAGGACTTGGGTTCTTAAAAAGTTGAGAAAATCTGCTCTAGAAATTTCTAAACACAGGATTTTTGAACAGTGTCAATTTATATTCTAGTAGTTTAATAAATAGTTGCATGAGCTGAAACACTTAAACTCAAGGAAGGAAAGACAAATATAAATATAAAGAATCCATCATACTATTCTCATAAACTAAACTAGTACATCACTGCTGGTGGTTTTCATGGGGTTGTTGGGAAAAGTGATCCTCCAAAATGCAGGAGAAGTTTTAGGAGAAAACTTGAATTTATAAAAAAATAGGATGGAAATTAGACCTGGAAAGAGATGTAGGAAACGTAGACATTTAAAACTTTGGCAATATAAAAATTTATAACAGGAGCAGAGGTGGCTTTTGAAGATGATAAATTTAAGCTTAGCATACATGTTTGCTTAGAATAAACTAATAGCTTTATAATTATGTGCAAGAACATATTTGTGTATGACTCGCATGCCTGTATGATTATGTAAAATTTGATGTGTTCTTTTAACCTAAAGCCAAGTGTACGTGAAGGATTTAACGTTTGTGAGAATATGCCTTTAAAGGCATTTAGGACAATGCTTCCCAGCCACTTGGCATTTCATTTTTGTAACGAATGTTCTGCAAGGATTGTGTAATCTTCATAAAGTTTTTAAAAATGAAAGTGTGGTAAAATTACCTTTTAAAAATACTTTTTTTAACATTTAAAATTTTATTTATTTATTTATTGGTGGGGGAGGTAATTAGGTTTATTTATTTAGTTATTTGATGGAAATACTGAGGATTGAACCTAGGACCTTGTGCATGTTAAGCATATGCTCTACCACTGAGCTATATCATCCCCCCATGACTTTATTTTTTAAAGCAGTTTTAGGTTCACAGCAAAATTAAGTGTGAAGTACAGAGTTCCCACGTACCCCCTGGCACCACACAGTCACAGGCTCCCCCATTATCAGCATGCCTCCCCAGAGAGGTACATTAGTTACAGTGGATGAACCTACACTGACACATCATTATTACTCAAAGTCCATAGTTTACATTAGGGTTCACTCTTGGTGGTGTACATTTTGTGAGTTTGAACAAATGTATAGTGACATTTATCCGCCATTACAGTGTCACACAGTAATTTCACTGCCCTAAAAAATCCTTTGTGTTCCATCTGTTCATCCCTCCTTCTCTTCTGACTTCTGATCTTTTTACTGTCTCCATAGTCTAGCCTTTTCCAGAATGTCATATAGTTGGACTCATACGGTCTATGGCCTTTTCATATTGGTTTCTTTCACTTAGTAATATGCATTTTAAGTTTTCTGCATGTCTTTTCATGGCTTGATAACCCATTTCTTTTTAGCGCTAAATAGTATTTCATCTTCTGAATGTACCACAGTTTATTTATCCATTCACCTCCTTAGAAGGATGTCTTGGTTGCTTCCAAGTCTTGGCAATCAGTGATTAAAGCTGCTCTAAATAAACACCTGCGTGCAGGTTTTAGTATGGCTGTGGGTTTTCAGCTCATTTCAGTACATCCCAAGGATCATGAGTTGCTGGGTCATATTGTAAGAATATGTTAACTTTTGTTAGAAACTGTAGAAGT
Organism: Camelus bactrianus; assembly: GCF_048773025.1. Taxonomy (NCBI): domain Eukaryota; kingdom Metazoa; phylum Chordata; class Mammalia; order Artiodactyla; family Camelidae; genus Camelus; species Camelus bactrianus. The sequence continues at coordinate 22,947,486 of NC_133556.1, forward strand.
ACTTTTATTGAGAATTTTAGGACCCTTCCTGATAAAGGTAGAAGATCCAGAGTTACCTAGACACCAGAGCTGGAAACTGGTGATAAAGAAAAGAGCATTGCAGGTTACTGTGCAATTCGGTCTTGTACTTGGAGCGGCACGGGAGCCATGATGAGTGAAAGAAGTGCTTTTGTACAAGAGAGGTGGAGCTGAACCGTGTTTGTGGTCAGGAGAGAGGGCCCTTTACTCACAAGGAGGCAGAGTCCTGGGCAGATGTTGAGCTGGATGACCTGAGTGCTGATGCACTTTTAAATAATTACAACCCACGTGCAGGGAGCCATATTTGGACCCACCCAATCTTTGATGTTATTAAAAACTGCAGGGAGTCACGCTTTGCAGCTTTTTGAACCTAGTAGCTAAAATCAAAGCTATTTGATTAAAAAAAAAAAAGAGAGAGAAATTTCCCTGCTGCCATCTTGTTCCATGAGTTCATGGAAACTCCCATTATACAGCACCTCCCAGAAGACATGCCAAGGAAACTTACTCGATGGCCCTTAGTCATAGTACCGTCTTTTTTAAAGTAACTTTCTTTTCCCCTCTTTAACTGACTTTGAGCCATGAGAAATAAAATGGAGACGTCTGATTTAATTATTGTAACAATGCACCTTTGAAGATTCAAACATCTGAGTTTCTGCATTGGACGGATATTTATTGAATGACTGTTATGTGCACATACTGTCCCTGAGTACTTCTAGAGTGTGCCAGGAAGGTATGAAGCACTTTATGTAAGGCCTTCCCACGTTGAGGCAAAGATTCTGACCATCTGTGCTTTCCTTTGAGAAAACAGGCTCAGAGAGGTTCATGACAATCCCATGGCTGCCTGGCTGGTGCTTAGCAGATGATGAGTTCAAAACCTCGGACTTCTCATTTATTTACCATGGTTTCCATCACACAGGTGGGGTTGGAGTTCCTGCTCCACCATTAACTAGCTGGGCTAACTTGGCTGGTTATTTCACTCACCAAACCTGGTTTCTCCACAGCAAAATAAGAAAAAAAAAGTTTTAAGTCCCTACCTCATAGGGTTGTTATAAGGATTAGGTGAGATAATGAATGCAGTGCGATTCACTGTCTGTTATAAAGCCTTCATTTGTTAGAATTACTCTCTTTTAAAAGTTACCAAGTTCTTTAAAGAACCAAATGCAACCCTCTGGAATGTCAGTGTCAATGCCTCTGGAAAAATGCCAGTTTTTACTCTGAGGCCAGCAAGTTCAACACTGACAGCCGGCTCTGGATTATCTTTCCAGGATGGGAAGGTGATGATCAACTTCAGTTTTTCCCCCTTCCTCTTCTCTGCTCCACATCAGCTCTGTACTAACGCAGGGACAGTTTCCACTCCTTTTACAGTGTAGACATGAAAAGGCATGTGGGGAAGCAGCCCATTCATCACTTTCGGAAGAACTTTACCCCTGACGTCCCAGCCTGCTGAATGCTGGCTGTTCTTGACTCTCTGACTTAGGCCCACTGAGAGGTAGGGAGCTGGGCCTGGTTGTTTTCAGGAGTGAAAACCCGGTGAGATGTTGGAGGGATGAGGAGGGGACCGAGAGGGTCTGACATACAGAACTCTGCAGAGGGGACCAGCAGCCTGCAGGCCAACACTGGGCAGGACAGTCTCTTACCATATGTCCCCAAGGCCTGGTGCAACTCTGTTTGGTACCATGTTTGTTGAGAATAATAGCAGCTGACATGAAACAGTGTGCTGTATTCCTTTTACATGGGTCATCTTGAGGACTGTTTCCAAACATCTGGGAAGTGAGGTGAATGATGTTCTCCTCATTTTACAGGTAGGGAGACTGAGACACAGACAGTTACTTGCTCGTAGTCAAACAGCTAGAAAACAGCACTGACAGATTCAAAGTTATATATCTTACCTCAAGGCTACTTCTGGGCATTTCCCTTTAACATCTCTGAAGTGAATCATGGCAAGGGTGGGCTGTAGACCCAATGAGGGCTGGAACAAACCTCTTCACTCCTCCCGGACCTCAGTTTTCTCACCTGCAAAATGGGGGTATTAGTAAAGGCCCTACCTTCACGCGAACTGGTGGCCAGGGGAGGGTTCGTTGGGAAAGATTTGGACAAACAAGAGCCTGGTAAGGGTCTTCCAATTCCTTTAACCCTCTCTGCAAACCTCTGGCTGGAAGCAGCTGGGACCCACGTGGGACTGGGGAGAGCTGCCCCCTTCTGGCTCTGCCGCCAGCAAAAGGGGTCCCCTTCCCACCCCGCTGGCCTTGGATGCCGCCCCCCCAACCCCCGCGGGGCTCCGGGAGGCCGCTCGGCACCATATTTAGTCAGGGGGAGCGGGCAGCCCCAGGCTGGTATGCGGCGCTGGGAATTCCTGCAGGAAGGAGCCTGCGCCTGTCCTTTTTGGGTTGTCTCCCGCCCAGCGCCCCCCGCCCACCCGCCGCGCCTAGGGAGGGAGGACCGGACCGGGAACCTCGGAGTTGGTCCAGGAGGGGAGCGGGGCGCCCCGGCTGCTCGCGGGTCCCCGGCCTGGCCCAGGGCCAGCCCACCGCTGCGGCTTCCTTTTATGGCCTGTGTGCGTGCGAGTGACAGAGAGGAGAGAGGCCGGGGAGAGAGCTAGAGAGGGAGGGAGATCTGGAGCCAGAGATACAGGGATCAGAGACAGAGAGATATAGAGACAGTAAGAGACAGCGTTGTTCCGAATGTCAGAGACATACAGAGTGGTAGAAAAAAGGCAGAACAAGACAGAAATGGTGATGGAGATACACTGTCAGACACACGTAAGGCCCATAGGGAGGGACCCAGGGGTAAGGGAGTGGTACTAAGAGGGAAAGAGACAGGGAGGAAACTTAGGAGCAGTTTTTTCATGGGCAAGAATTTTTGGGGGGTGGGGAGGAGCAGGTGAAGGGAACTTTCAAGACCTGGGTGGCACTCACATTCTCTTTGCATGTGACATGCACCTTGCAAATTACATAATAATCACTCACACAAAAACACACTTTTCAGCTTCGGACACTGAGGCTCTGAGAAGGGAAATGACTTGCTTGAGGTCCCGCAGCCAGCGAATGGCGCGCCCCAGGGCCTGAAGTCACAACAATTGGGCTTTTTTTTTTTTTTTTTTTTGCTTGTGGGTGGAGTGGGGACGCCAACTTGGGAAAAGTAAAAACTTCCCCTTCCCGCACGATTCCCAGCAGTCGAGGGCTCCTGCCTTGTACTTAGCAAAGTTCAAAAAATCCCCTTTCCCTACCCTTCACGCAGCACGGCCGGCCCCTTTCCAGGCAGTGGGGGAGGGCGGTGAATAAAATGGGGAGCGGGGAGAGGAGGTTTGGTCAACTCTGACCCCCACCCCAGTTCCTCCCTTGCGGCGGAAGCGGTTAAAGCCCGTGCGGCTGAAACTGACTCAAGGAAGAAATTCTCAGGCATCCACTATAGACGCTCGCCGCTTGACCCCTTTCTCGAGGGACCCAGAGTCTCGGTGACTGCCCCGCAGCCGGGGTTAGACACCGACCCCGAACGTCTCTGCCGACTGCACCGTTTCCAGGAGCCTTGCGGCCCCTCGCGCCCCTCTTCGGGTGCGTCCCTTGCCGGGCGCCGCCGCAGGTGCGCCCAAGCCCTGGACCAAAGCTGCGCTTCTCCGACCCTGCAGGGGGCGCTGTGGAGGGAGCAGCGCGGGACTCATCCCTACTCCTCCCGCCTCAGCCGCCTCCCCTTTCCCACCCGCGGGCAGCTGTGGGTCTATAAAGAGAGGCCTCCGAGGCGAGCGGGGAGATTTGGATGCCCCGGCCTGGGAGGTGTGCCAGATCTGAGTTCTCTGTCCAGTTTCTTCTCTGCTCTGCCCCCAGTTGGAGATTTGTAAGTATGTGGTCCTGGTTGGGGAAGGGGAATTGAGTAGAGAGTTTAAGGGTCCTACAGGGCAACATACAGGAGCTGGGGAGCAGTGACACGCATCTGTTGTCATCCTCTTAAGGACTATGGGGAGGGGCTGGGGGTTCACAATTTTCATTTCTCTCTGTCCAGTCATCCTAGATTTTCCCCAAACTAGTATCTCCTAAGGTAGCCAATGATAAGTACCACCTTAGGGGTACTTATTAAAGATAAGGCCTGAGCCCAACTCCAGTTACCCTAGAATCTCCAGAAAAACCATACTGTATGTGTATATGAGTCCCAGCTGATCCTTTTTATGAGACAAACCTGGGAGATGTACTGCCTTAGAAATCTCAGCTGTCCAGCTTCCGCAGTCAGGCTTCTAACTTACTCAGGGCACAAAAAGAGTGCAGCTGAACTTCACTGAAAAGTCATTTCATATCACTCAAAGTAGGCAAAGTATGACTCCGAGTGGAGTTGGAAGCGTTGCTTAGTTCTGTTAATGCATTAAATCAGTTAAAAACACATGGGCAGAAAAGGGAGTGTTTTTCATCAGTCTAGAGGATGCTCTGTTGATAACCCTGGAGTGATAAGGTTGATTATGATCCAGTTCATTTATTACAGCCTGAGTTTCTTCCAGACGCACCTCCCTCCAAATTTAAAAAAAATCTCATCCAGGTTGACCCCAGGGGCTTCAAATACTCAGATACCGAGGTCTGTGTTTGCTTACTAAAGCCTGTAGGTGTGTTAGATAAGATGGGGCTGGGATTTCCTGCAGAGCATCCAGTGCACGTGTTACTCTTGCGTCCCACAAAGTGGGCAAAGTGAGAGAAAGTGGCTGCTGCCTGTTTTAAGTTCTCTTTGCACAGAGAGCTAGCTGGTGGGGGTTTGTCTGCTTGAGCAAAGACACTGTTCAAAGCCATACTTATCAAGAGGTAAGAGTAAATATTTAGAAACCCCAAGAAAGGAAGCATTTAAGACAGCATTAAGATTAATGTTAGATTAAATTGCAAACTGGCCTTTTTATACAGAGAGGAAGCTTGAAGACGCTGAGCTGAAAGTCATTCGATGGCAGTGTGTGAAATAGGATATTGAAGGTCCATGGAAGGAAACGCAGTCTTTCTTTGGTGCTTTCTCATTGAGAAAAGCTATCATTGATGGAGCATTTCTGTGCCAAGCACGGTAGCAGTGTTTGACTTAATTGATCTCATTTAATCATCACAACATTTTAAGGAAGGCGTTATGATGCCTGTTTAGTATAAAAGGCAGCTGAAACACAGAGAGGGTAAGTAATTTACCCTATGTCACACAGCTAGCAGGTGGTGGAACCCATTCCTGATGACAGTTCTATACCCTTGATCCCACTGTCTTTTTTCTTTATGATGAACAAAAGCTCTGTTGGAATCAGGTTTCTGGTGGGATCAGATGCGTCCAGTCAGGCAAGTGTTTATCATCTCCTCTTTGAAGAAAACATAAACTGACCTTTTGCAAATTTAAAATAAAATGCACTGCTTGTCCCCTGGTGGCTTGGTAATCTAGTTGGCCCAATGGTCTTAGGTGGGCTGCTGTCTGGGGAGTCCAAAATGTGAACTAACCTGGCCTTCCTTGAGAAGCTCCTGGGGCTTGTAAACACCATGTATTTTATTATCATGTCTGAAAGAGACGTGTTATTCCGTACAAGGTATTTGTTATGGATTTGTTATCATGACTTTTCTGTGCGAGGGCTGAGATTGAGGCAAACATGCCCATTTATGGTAGCGTTTTCCATGAGGCCATCCCTGGCCCCCTCACAAATTAACCTTGTATTACAGCTTTGTTGGTCCTGTCTCTGGGGATTTCTCTGCCCGTGTCCTCCCCATTTGGAAACAAGGAGGGAAGTCCAGAGGAGAAGATATTTGCGAGGAAAGGGAGATTACCTTCGCCTGCTCCCTCTTGTTTGGAAGTCTTATTTTGGGGATGGAAAAGTTGTCTTCTCCTTTCCTCAGTGCATCGAGTCCAAGCAGGTGGATTTTGTACTGTAGGCTCAACCATGTGATGCTAAAATCCAATACACGTTAGATTTTTCTGGAAAACCACATCCAATTTTAAATCCACCAGAATCCTAGCATGCCACAGACAAATTTAGAAATCATCCATGTTGGTTTTCCCAAACCTCAGTTTTCCCATTTGTAAAATGGGGCTAATGAGACTAGCTAACGTCAGTCGAGCGCTTTTGCTGGACAACAGGCTGAATCCCTTATGGGCATCATGTTACTAAGTTTTCACAACAATACTTTGGAGCAGATACTGTTATTATCAGCCCTGTTTTACAAATGTGGAGTCAGAATAACTTGCTCAAGTTAGCTCGACTAGCCAATGAGGAAGAGAGAATTCTACCAACCCAGCTCTTTCTAACTGCAGAGCCTTAGGGATTGCCCTGGTGGGAGGATTCAGTGCGACCATGCCACTGAAGGGTTTAGCACAGTGCCTGCCCCTGGGGAACTTCAGAGGGTGGTTATTTATAACATAGATGATCAGAGACCTTAAGGATCTTGCTCAGGGTAGCCCAGCTGATACTTGGCAGAACCAGGAACTTGGTGTAGACTTTCCGTAAAAGAGAAACTTGCCCTTAATTTTCTTTTTGTGTACTCTCTTTTCATAAACTCAGTTCCTATTTGGGTAAATAAAGGTGGTAATTAGAATCTTCTTCCACTCCAACATAGCCTCATTTCTTCCCCTGTGTCAGGAACAGGACAGCTTCCAGGTATCTCGGCCCATTTGTGATTCATTTAGGGTCTCGAAGACATCCTTTAAGAGTTCACATGGGAGTGGGAGGAGCTGTTTCGTTTCCAGGATGGCCTCTTTACTCCCTGGGGTCTCTTCCTTCCACCCCTGACCTTTAAACACATTTAACCACAGCCTCGCTGTAGGGGAAGAGCTGAGTTTGGAGAAGGCCTACGGGGAATTTGAAGGAACTTTTGGTTTTGTTGAAGTATAGTTGACTTTGAAGGAACTTTTGAAAGGGATCAAATGATGGAGGAAGAAGCTAGCGCTGCCCGTTGTTCCTAAAGGGGGACATTGGGCATCTTTGACTTGAATCAGGGGTTCAGGAGGAACAGCCCCCATCAAAGTCCCTAAGAAAGGGCCACAGGGCTCACGTCCTGCTCCCTCATGCACGCTTCAACTTCCTCACCTGCACTGATGAAGTCCGCAGCAAATGACTCAGAATCTCAGGAGCAGTGTGTCTGAGACCACTGGGGGTCGTTACAGCCATTCCCCGGGCTCCAGCTTAAGTACCTGACCCTCTTCCTCCTCCCCTGCCTCTCTACTCCTCCTCATCTCTAGAAAAAATCATGGTTAATGTATTCTTGTGCATCTTTCCAAAACTTTTCTATGTCAAATCTCTTTTTTACACAAATACTGGCATTCTGTAAATTAGGTGTTTTTCCCACTTATTCACATATCTTCAGCATCTTTCTGTATCAGCACATTTTGCTGTTTTCCTTCTTATCATCTGCATAACACTCTATTATATGGAAGTACAGCATCTTATTGAAACATACCAGCTTCACTCCATCATTTATTATAAACAGGGCTTCAGGGAAGATCTTTGTGTATCTATTTATGTCTGATTATATATGAGTTTATCTGTAGGATAAATTCCCAGCAATGCAATTGCTAAGTTTAAGAGCATGCACGTTAAAAATGGATAGATATTGCTACGTACTCCTTTAAAGGCATTGTACATTTAAACTACTAATGGTCACATAGGAGGCTGCATTTATCTTAAGCTTTGCTAGGCCAGAGTTGTAAGATACAAAATGCAATGGGGCTTCTAGGGCCAGAAATGGCCAGTTCTCTCTCAATCCTCAAAGCATCCTCCGTGGGAGCCACCCTTCCTCTTGCTAACCAAGTTCTCTATAATTTAGCTTTACTAGTTAAAAGAACTTCCTTTGGAAATTACTTTAAAAACAATTAGTATTCAAATGAGTTAGGCAGATATCATAAAGGGGTTCAGTTGGTGGGGGAGCAGGAAGTGGGGTAGTCCACACCAGGAAGTGAAAACAAGGAAGAGACTTTCTGCTCAGAGTAGATCAGGTGTCAGACAGATCTGGGTTCAAATCTTGGCTCCAATGTTTCCAAGTGATGACCTTTACCTTCGTTTACTTTCCAGGATCTCCGCAGTCTTATAGGAATAATAAATAATGCCCACCTCACCGAACACTTAGGAGAAACAGTGAGATGATGTATATGATAAATTGCCTGGCCCGATACCCCATGAATAGGAAGGGCCCAGTGATTACAGTGTCTATTATTAATAACAGATTTGGAGTCCTGACTGCCTCATGGGGACACTTTGGGGCCCGGAGAATTGGTGCATCTGGGGAGCCCAGTCCCCACCCTCTGCTTCCCTGTCCACATTGGCTCCTCCCACACGTGGGCCAGGCCTTGAACAAGTTTCTCCACTGCAGAGGTCCTGCCAGCTGGTGGCTTGTGTTCAAGGTCAGGCCCAGAAGGTTTTCTTTCTGCCTGCATGGCATTTGAAATGAGCGGTGGTTTAACTTGAGGAGCAGGTGTTTTGTACCTAAACACAGATTTTTGAGTCTGTTGACAATCTGGCAGTGCAGGGTCCACATTCTCACTCGGTGACCACAGGGGGACTTTGGAAGGCGCCACCCTCTCTGAGCAGGACGAGAGGGCTCTGCCCAGCCACCTCCATACATAGCAATGTAGGGCTCACTCTACATTGCTCACCTGACCCTGGAGACAGTTGGCTTGGTGTCTCTGGTCTAAAATCTTGAGCTGGTGGCTTGGCAGGAAAATACTGAGGGGAGCTGTTGGCCAGGTCTGATGATGTGCAAATCCTAAACTGGGCTCTGGGGTATTCCTTTTTCATTAATACAGAAGCAGAAGGGGCAAGATCTTTTACCACCGAGTTCCTCTGGGGAAAATAAAACCGATGCTAAAACAAGCTAAAATAGCTCAACATTCTCAGTTGGTCCAACTTCAACCCTTTGATCCGGAATCACAGATGCCATAAGATGTTAGAACTAGCCAGCCCTCCATATTTTTTCCCCCAGTGAAAAACATGCAAGGCCCAGAGAGGGAGATTGATTTGCCCAGAGTCACCCAGCAAGTTTGGAGCAGAACTGGGACTTTTGACCCTTTTAATGAATAGATTGTTTGTACTCAAAGAATGAAGCCGTGTGTTGTTGGTGAGGAAGCCAGGATGTGTGCAGGGCTGACACACTGGGCTGGGTCAGATAGCTAATGATAACAGTGGCAGAGTCCTTTGCTTTCATCAAAACATTTGAGAGCAGCCGTTGATCTTGAACTGGACTTAGTATCCATCAGTCCTGTGTAATGACGCTGAAGGTGTCCTTCCAGCTCTCAGAGCTGGTGCAGGGCGTCAGCCGGGGGGCTGGTGGAGGGGGAGGGCTTGAGAGGAAGAAACCAGGTGTTTGGGGAGTCTCCTTGACGTCTGGCATCTGGGCATCTGTCTCTGGTCTGCTCTGATGTGCCCACACTCCACCCATGGGACCTTCTACGGTTGGCATTCCAGGTTAGGACAGGTTAGGGACAATTTTGCCCTCCAGGGGACATCTGGCAGTATCTGGAGGCATTTTTGGTTGTCATGTCTTGGGGGGAGGATGTGCTACTAGCCTCTTTTGGGTAGAGACCAGAAGTGCTGCTAATTGTCCTGCAATGCACAGGACAGCCCCTTGCTGCCTGCACTCCCCCGCCCCACCATCTCGCCAGCCCCAAATGTCAATAGTTCCGAGGTCGAGAAATGCAGCTCTAAATTAAGGACCATAGCAGGAAGCTGCAGGCCAAGTTTTCCTTCCATTTGGTACATAGAGAATTCCATCTCTGGGACTGCTCTCTGCTCACTGCTGCAATCTTGCAAACTGCTTTTCCTTTCTCACTGTGCCTCACCTAATGCCTGACCTGACACTTTTTGCCTGGTTGTCCACTACCTCAAATTTTGAAAACTCAAGACTCTGTGTGCATGCCCAGGCAAGTCCATATAGCAGTACAACCAAATTACCTGGAGCCTTCAAGTTGCCAAAGACTGATCCAGGATGAGTCCTGTGTGTGCTTGAATTTCTTTCCATTCTCTCCCTATTTCAAAGAAGGTGGACAAAGGAGAAAAGATCACTTTGAAAATAATCTTTATGCAGATTCCACCATAACTAGCTGTGCTACAATGGGCAAGTTACTTAACCTCTCTGTGCTTCAGTTTCCTCATCTGTAAACCAGAGGTAAAAGTGCTTCTCATAGCGTTTTTGAGGGGATTGAATGAGATAATAGCTGGCACTCGATAAGATTGAGCAGATTATGATTATTGATATTAGTAATATTGGTTTGTGAGGCTCACTGCATTTTCTCAAAGGCAAATCTCTGGGGTTTAATCAGTGTTTGGTGAGAAAGAGGTCTGTGCCTAAATGTTTTGAAAAGCCGTGGGTTCAAAGGGTTCAATAGCTTTCAGATTTCAGGACCTTGAATATCCTCTTGAGAGCTCTCCCTCTCGATGGTGGGGAGGGAATGTGTAGCACTTTTCAAATGGAGTTGACAGCAGCATCGATTTTTGAAGCGTCTCAATCTCCATGAGTCCTGCCCCACTCCCACCCTGAATATTTCGAGGGATTGGGGTTCCAAGGAGCACATTCTGGGAAATGGCATTTAGAGTGAAGCCAAGTTCTCCTTCTCTTTTCCTCCTCCTTTTCTTTTCTTTTTTTTTGACCAAAGTAGATTTCACACATCGTGACTGTCAGAGATCTCAAAGCCACTGGAAGCTGACCAGCCTCTCTCTCCCTTTTTTGGACAGAGACCAAATCTTTGTGCTTGATCTTGTTTGTATTTTTGAGCCCTAGATTAGACAGGAATCCTGGAAGTGGGGATTCTTGTGTCTTTTTTTTTTTTTTTTTTTTTTTTACTGTTGTACCTTTTGCTCTTTTTCTGTCTTTAAGGGTGACTCACAACATTGTAAGTAGGAAGAGCCCACTTGGTTGTCAAGCAGCTCGAAACAAAACACTTTTCCCAACCCTCTTGGGTATAATTGGCTACCATTTAAAAACTTTTCACTGATTGTACTTAATATTACTGAACTGCACAATCAGGTGGTTAAGGTGGTCAATTTTATGATGTGTCTTCTACCATCATTAAAGATAAAAGGAAAACAGAAAAGAAACCGAAATTTTTCATTGAAATGTACTTTGTATCAGAAAAATACACATCCCTGGGGGTAGGCAGCGTGATGAATTTCCACAAAATGAGCACACTCATGTCACTGGCGCTCAGACTAAGAAGCATTAGCCCCACAAGTCCCCCCCGTGCCCTACCCTTCCATGACAACATACGACATGTGTCACCACAGCTCAGTTTTACCTGGTTTTGAGCTTCACACATAGGCATACCTTGTTTTACTGTGCTTCACGGATCCTGTGTTTTGTTTTTGTTTTTGTTTTTGTTTTTGTTTTACAACTTGAAGGTTTGTAGCAAACCTTGACTGTCTTTTGATGCCATTTCCCCAACAACGTTTGCTCGCTTCATGTCTCTGTGACACATTTTGGTAATTCTTGCAATATTTAAAGCTCTTTTGATTACGCTATTTGTTATGGTGGTTGATCTTTGATGTTGCTACTATGACTCACTGAAGGCTCAGATGATGGCTAGCATTTTTTAGCAATCAAAGTGTGTATCTGTTTTTTAGACATAATGCTATTGCACACTTCATATAGTATAAATATAACTTTTATATGCATTGGGAAATCACTATTGCGATGGTCTGGATCCCAGCCCCCAGTGTCTCCCAGGTCTACCTGTAAACAGAATCCACAGTATGTCCCTCTTGTGTCTGCCTTCTTTCACACGAGTGTGTTTGTGAGATTTGTTCTTGTCATGATGTGGAGTTGTAGTTCACTTAATCTGATTTGGGTCCCATTTTGAATGTTTATTATGTGCCAGTCACTGTGCTCGGTACCTTAAAGGGCTGGTTCATTGATTGCAGATACTCCACCGAGTTTCTGATAAGCCCATCCAGCTTGTGTGGGAGGCAGAAGAGCACAGGCTTTGAATCAGACCTGGGTTGGGATGCCAGCTCTGCTGCTTTTTAGCTGTGTGACCTCAGGCAGGTTCCTTCACCTCTCTGAACTTCAGTTTCCATATCTGTAAGGTGGAGCTGACTGTCAAACCCAACTCCTAAGGCTGTGGTGGTGTCACGTGATCCCCGACGTGAAGGGGTTAGCCCCAGGCCTGTGAGGGGGCCACGAGTGTTACCTATCATTATTCAGCAAGCTTCGCGCTGCGTATGACTTACCACCGAATGGGAGATGGCGTGATATTGACATTGCTTACAAGTAGAAGATCATTTTATAAATTTTATATAGGAATATATTTCCTTTTAAGGAAAATGTCAAACATGCAAAAGTAGACAACAGTTTAACCCCTCTCAGGTACCCCAACCTCAGCAATTAACAACACCTGCACCAGTCTTGTCTCCCCCGACCCTACACCCTCCCTACTCCCTCGCCCCAGCCCCACATTGTCTCCCTGCCTTGATTATTCTGAGATAAACCTCAGGTTTATTATGTCATCTTTTAAGTACTTCGCAATACCTCCAAAAGGAAAAGACTCTCTAAATAGACGAAATCACAGTACTATTTTCACACCAGAGAATTTAACAAATTCCCTAATATAAAACACATTGCGTCGGTGCTCACATTTCCCTGGTTAGCTCATCAATTTTTCTTTTTGGAGGGATTGGCAGGTAAAATTTTATTTTTCTGACAATTACAATTGCTCAAAGCTTTCCAGGTAAAGGGTGGCTTTTTGAAACTGCAAAATACACCTTTATTTCTGACTTGCTCTGTGTGTGGACGTGCGTGTTGGTGGGTGGGGGAAAGAGGGTTCTTTTCTTGCCTCTACTTTTGTCTTTTACTGTGTTTGTTAGAACTAATTCATTATGGAAATTTTCAAACATACGCAAAAATACAGAGAACAGTATGATGCACCCCTGGGTACCTATCATTCATCTTTGATAATTATCATCACTTGAGGCCAATCATTTTCCCTCCACCCACCCCCCATTTCTCTTATGCATCTCAAGTCTCTTCTGATCTATAGGTTTCCCTCCTATAGACGCAGAGATTTCATCCACTTTGGCCCCCGACCCCTACCCCCTTTCCCTTTTTGTAAGAATATTTTATCGGTGGTGGTGGCACTTCTAAGGCATCCGTCTAAGCACATGATGTCAGATTCACTTTCTTTTGCAATGTTAAGGTTAATTAGTGGGTGTGTCAGCCGATCCATCCACTCACTGAGTGTGGACCCCAGACCAGCATCCTCAGCATCCCCTGGGAACTTGTTAGAACTGCAGATCCTTAGGCTCATCCCAGACCTACTGACTCAGAAGCTCTGGGGTGAGCTCAGCCATCTGTGATTTCACAGCCCCCAGGAGAAGCTGAGGCACCAGGAAGTTTGAGGACCACTGGTCTGCTGTTTCAGCAGTACTGATAGTCATTGCCGAGACTCATTATTTTATTCAGAGTTGCAAAACTGCTACATTCTTCTTTCATCATTTCTTCTACATTTAGTAGCTGGAATTCTAAGCAGAAGGTAGTATTTTTTTTTTAACGCAGTGGAAGTGGGATGAAGGGAGGATGCTGTTGGACTCATTATGTCCCAAAAGAAATTCAGTAACAATTTTAAAATGCAGGAAATGTGATCGTTAAATCTGGGACGGTATATGTTCTCTACAATCCTTTAGTTCACTTTTTTGAATAACTGAAGTGATTATTCAGAATTAGGGAATGATTTGCTCATTTTTCCAACTTTTTTTTTTCTTTCGAATGAGCTGCTAGATCAGGTCTCCCAGGAGAAACAACCATCCCTTCTGAACAAATCAGTTTCTGATTCTTATTACTGTTATTTTTACTCTGGAAGAGGAGAGCGGGAGTAATGACCCTCGACCCTCTGATTTTTGCCTTGTGAGGTCTGCATGTCAGAATTGGCTGACCAGCTCCAGGGGCCCTTTGATGGGATATGGGGGTTACTACATCTCCGTGGGATTTAAGGCCCAAGCATGGGGATTATTTTGGTTAAGTCAGAGGAGCTGTGAACTGAGTAGGGACATCAACCACACAGTACGTCCTGGTGGCTATACATCCTAATTCAGCCAGCACCTTAGTTCTTTGGAGCATAGCAGCAGTGGGTAGGGGAGGAGAGATGGGGTGGGTTGGAGGAGCTGGGTGAGAGCAGGTGTGACCTGGGCAGATCATGCAGACATGATCAGAGGGTCTGGAATGGACCAGCAGACAGACCTATAGTTTGCTGTCTCAGCACCTTGCTCATGGACACATCTAGACAACACGATGGTGAATCTGTCACAAATGGGCTCCCCACATTGAGAGGACTTTTAATGACTTGATATTTTATATAAAGGCAGGCTTCTTGTCAATTATTCAGTGACCCTGAGAAACAATTTGTAGAAAGGCAGAGTCAATGTTTTCATTTCCCCTCTTTCTTTACCAGTTTTCAAAATAATGTGTTGGTCCCCTAGCCTCTTACAAGGATGATCTGTGAATTTTAAAAAAATTATGTGCTCATGGATTTAAACACAATCATCTTTCAACCCTTGTATTTTTCTTACTGAAGTTCAAACTGTCCCACATTTGACCAAATAAAACATAGTTTAATATTTTAGTGCGTCATTTGTTAGACTTTAAAAAAATACACACATATATAAAATTATAGGAAAGATTCTATTATAAATATTTTAATCATCTTTATTGACATATAATCTATATACAGTAAAACTCACCAATTTTTTCAAAAATTCACTGATCTTTCACAACTGTACACAGCCATGTAATCACCACCATAATCAGAATATAGAACATTTTCATCACCTCAAATGTTCCTCTGTGCCTCTTGGTGAGTTCCCTTCCCGTCCACTGGCAGCTACTGATCTGCTATTTTATTGTGTAGTTTGTTCCTTTTTATTGCTTAGTATTCCATTTTTACATATTGTTTTTAATCTGTAGGTATATTGTAAATATCTTTGCATGGTCAAAAGTCACCTATGATTCCATTTATATGCCATGCAAGAAAAGCCAAATCTATAGAGACAGATGGCAGATTAGTGGTTGCCGGGGGTTGGGGGCGGGGTGGGAATAGGGAATGACTGTGGACCAGCATGAAGAAATCCTTTTTGAGGTGATGAGCATGTTCCAAAATTTATCACCATGATGACCGTACAACTCTAAATTTACAAAAAAAAAAAATCATTGAATTGTGTATTTACAGTGGGAGAATTTTAAAGGATGCAAATCACAAATAAATATGTTAAGATGAAAAGGAAAGATCTTTGTGTGGCATAAATAGCAGTGTAGCTCAAAGTTTTGGTAGACTTCTAGCATTCTGTTGCCGGGGCGTTCTACAGTTTAACAAGGCACTCACTGAAGGCCGTTCAGGTTGCTTACAGGTTTTGCTGTTCCAAACAGCACTGCAGTGCACCCTCTTACACATCTGTTAGCACTTGTCTGTCTCCTTAAGCTACATTGCTAGATGTGGAAATGCAGGTCAGGGTGTGTGCATGAATTCTAGGGCTTTTCCACCCATCAGGGCGATGTATGCAAAGGCCCAGCCCCTACACTCTTGACAATACTGGATTTCACCAGTAGTTTTCATCTTCGCCAAGCTATAGGTGAAAAGCGACATCTCATTGCTTTAACTTGCATTTCTTCTTTTACTAGTGAGGCTGAGCATCTTTTTTTTTTTTTAACATTTTTTATTGATTTGTAATCATTTTACAATGTTGTGTCAAATTCCAGTGTTCAGCACAATTTTTCAGTTATTCATGGACATATACACACTCATTGTCACATTTTTTTCTCTGTGAGTTATCATAACATTTTGTGTATATTTCCCTGTGCTATACAGTGTAGTCTATTCTACAATTTTGAAATCCCAGTCTATCCCTTCCCACCCTCCACCCCCCTGGTAACCACAAGTCTGTATTCTCTGTCTGTGAGTCTATTTCTGTCCTTTTTTTATGCTTTGTTTTTGTTTGTTTGTTTGTTTTTGTTTTTGAGCATCTTTTTCTTATTGACTATTTG
This sequence comes from Camelus bactrianus, assembly GCF_048773025.1. Lineage (NCBI taxonomy): Eukaryota > Metazoa > Chordata > Mammalia > Artiodactyla > Camelidae > Camelus > Camelus bactrianus. Next base: position 22,963,445 of record NC_133556.1, read on the forward strand.
AAGGTCTTTTAAAGGTACCTATTTTTGTTGATCATTAATTTAGTAAAAGTTATAAAACTATAATATAATAAGAACATAATAGAAAGTACACCAATGTCCAGAGTAGCATTATTCACAATAGCTAGAATGTGGAAGTAACCCAGATGTCCATCAAAGGATGAATGGATAAACCAAATGTCATATATCCATACAGTGGAGTATTATTCAGCCTTAAAAAGGGAAGGAAGTTCTGATTCATGCTACGACATGGGAAAACCTTGAGGACATTACATTAAGTGAAATAAGCCAGTGACAAGAGGATAAATACTGTATTATTTCACTGATATGACGTTCCTAGAGTAGTGAAATTCATAGAGACAGAAAGCAGAGGGAAGAGGCAATAGGAAATGAGTGTTTAATGGTGTTCAGCTTGGCAAGATGGAAAGAGTTCTGGAGTTGGGTGGTGGTGATGGTTGCACAACAATATGAATGTACTTAATGTCAACGTAGACTAAAAAAATGAATAAAGTAATAAATTTTGTGTTATATATGTTTTACCACATTAAAAGATTGGGAAAAAACCCATAAAAAGTAAAAAATCCCTTCATAACTGTACTCGGTAAGTGCATATTTCTCCAGTTATTTTTCTATATGGATTCTGTTTTTAAATTGTTTTTGTTTTTGTTTTGGGGGGAGGTAATTAGGTTTTTTTGTTTACTTATTTATTTTAATGGAGGTGCTGGGGATTGAACCTAGGACCTTAACATAATAAGCATACACTCTGCCACTAAGCTATACCCTCTCCCCTTATATGAATTCTAAATATTTTTAAAATTAAAAAATGGGTTATTATAACTCCTGTTTTACAATCTCCCCTGTATTTCATTTTTTAAAAAGAGTTTTACTGAGATATAATTTACATACCGTATAGTTCATCCATTTAAATGGTACAGTGGAATGACTTTTAGCATTGAGTTGTGCACCCACCTCTGTAATACATTCTAGAACATTTTCATTACCCCCAAAAGGAGCACTGTGCCCCTTTGCTGTCACTTTCATCTTCTCCCAGCTGTTGGCAACCACTACTCTACCTCCTGTCTCTGTGGGTTTGTCTATTCTGGACATTTGATAGAAGTGAAATCCTAGAATATGTGGCCCTTTCTGGCTGGATTCTTTCACTTAACGTAGTGTTTTCAAGATTCATTAATGCTGCAGCACATATCAGTATGCCATTCCTTTTTAATGGCTGAATAGTATTCTATTATATGGATAGGCCACATTTTATTTATCCATTCATCTGTTGATGGACATTTGGGTTTTTTCTTTTTTTTACACTTTTTGGCTATTAAGAAGAATGCTTTTATGAACATTCAGCTACAAGTTTTTGTGTGAAGGTATGTTTTTATTTCTCTTGGGTATATACCTAGTAATGAAATTGTTAGATCATATGATAACTTAACCATTTGAGGACCTCTCCTTGCCTTTTTACAGTAATTTATAAGACTTGAATATCTTCCTCACATGTAGATGCACTTGTATCTTAACCCCCGGATGGCATTTCATTGTACGAAAATATGATTTACATATTCACGGCATGTCAATGGACAGTAGGCAATGATGCAGATCCTCTCCTAAGGGCCTTTGGGTTGTTTCCATTTTTTGACAGCATAAATCATCCTGCAGGAAACACCCTTGTGCTTTTTGGGATGTTTCTGCAGACTGAGTTCCCAGACATGACAAGGTGAGGGTTTTATCTGTTTTTAGGGCTTGATTTTGGCCCAATTCTGACCCTATTGCCTTATTCCACAGGGGACCAACCAGGCACCATGGCACAGAAGGGCCAGCTCAGTGACGATGAGAAGTTCCTCTTTGTGGACAAAAACTTCATCAACAACCCAGTGGCCCAGGCTGACTGGGCTGCCAAGAGGCTGGTCTGGGTCCCTTCAGAGAAGCAGGGCTTTGAGGCAGCCAGCATCAAGGAGGAGAAAGGGGATGAGGTGATCGTGGAGCTGGTGGAGAATGGCAAGAAGGTCACGGTCGGCAAAGATGACATCCAGAAGATGAACCCGCCCAAGTTCTCCAAGGTGGAGGACATGGCAGAACTGACTTGTCTCAATGAAGCCTCTGTGCTACACAATCTGAGGGAGAGGTACTTCTCAGGACTCATATATGTGAGTATCGTGGGGCAGCTGGTCACTTCATTCTGGCCTCCTGTGTCTCTAAAGGAAGGGAGGGGTTTAGAGATGTCGGGGTGCAGGTTGGGAGGCTGAAATTTTCACTGAAGGAGGCTGCATGGTGAGATGTAATCATTCTGACCTGGGTTCACATCTCATCCTGCCCTACCAGTTCTGTGACATTAAACAGGTGATTTCACCTCTTGAAGCCTCAGTTTTCCCATCTGCAAAATGGGAACAATCACCCTCCCCACATAAGGGAGGTGCAAAGATTTCATGTGATCACATGGGCAGGGCACCAAGGCACGTGGCAAACACCCAACAGATTTCAATGAAGTAATTCTCTGTTCTTCCTCCAATAAAGAAGAGCTCTCAACCCCCTTGGGAAGGCTGGCCCATCCTGGCAACCAAGTAGGTAGGAGACATGAAGATCTTGGCTAGTTTTGGTGGGGGCCTTCCCTTCCTAGGTTGGAGCTGGACTCTTCTGGGTGGACTGTGCAGATCAGAATGGACTAAAGCCTCACTGTCCAATAAGGTAGCCACTGGCCACAGGTGGCTAAATTTAGATAGAAATCAATTAAAAATCAATACTTGAAAATCGATCAGTTGCACCTGCCACGTGTCAAGTGCCCAACAGCCTCCTGTGGCTAGTTGGCTGCTGCACTGGACAGCACGGGGGTAGAACGTTTCCATCGTTGCAGAAAGTTCTATCGGACAGCCTGGACTAGACGATGTGAGGAAGTGTAGCTCAGGGTACAGGTTCCTTGTGGGGTGGACCATCTCCGCAGATGTAGAGGGACATGGTAGCCCCATGAAACCAGATTGGTGGGCAGAGGATCCCCCAACCCAGACTTTGTCCATCTTGCCTCTCAGAGAGGGCCTGTTAATCCCTTGGGCGAGTTACCTAATTTCTCTGAAATTTTACTTCCTTTTCTGTAAAATGAACACAAGAATGGTACCAGCCTCACAGAGTGGGCTGCTCTGCAAAGAAAGCACTGGGCATGCTTCCTGGCACGTTGTAGAAGCTCAACAGGCTTGGTGTTGTTTTCATTGGTTTTGTTGCTGTTGTGTTCATTTTTGTTATTACCAGACAGATGTTCTTGGCTCCTTTGCAAACCTGTGGCAACAGTCACCTCCATCTTTAGGCCCTTCTAGTCCTGCCATGTTTTGTCACGTGAAAATTACAAAACCCCCTTGTCATCTCTAAAAATGTCCTGCAGATTTTTTTTTTCCTAATTAGGAAAATAAAGCATATTCATTCCAAGAAGTGAATAAATTTTGGAAAACTCAGAAAAGCACAGCAAACAACCAAAAATCAGTCCTCCCCCAGACATAATAGCTGATAAGATGCTGGTGCCTTCTCCACATCCTTCTTTGTAAGAATGGTGCCTGTTTGCATATTTCAAAGCCAGTGCCCACAGGCTGGGGACCTGCTCTTTTTTCCACACACAAGTCAATGCTGAGCTTCCCTATTGCTCAGTCATAACCCCAAATGCCTGTTTAAGGGCTTGGGAATCTATCCCATGGATGGACCATAAATAATTACCCATTCTTCTTATGGATAATTCAGAGGAGGGTTACAGTGGCTTTTTTATAAGAGCCAAGGGGGCACGGGGGAGCCACTCATAATTATATAAATGCCTCCTCTTTATCTCATTTAATCAACACAACATCCATTGAATTCACTATGCCTGTCCCATCTTACAGATAAGCAAACTGAGGCTCAGAGTGCTAAAGACCATCCTTTCTAACTAATCAGGGGAAGTCTTTTTTGTCCACACTACTCCTTGTATGGAAACATTATCTACCAGGGGCTGTTGGTACAGAATGGATGTTTCTAAGGACACCAGTCTATGGGAAGCCAGAGGGGAACCTGGGCTCTGTAGGTCTCCTGTCTAAGATAAGTCATTTCCATCCAGGGAGGTCAAGGAAGGGCATAGGTATGAATCTTGCTTGCTGTCCCCTGACACAGTTGTTTGAGCCCAAAATAGAAATCAGGAAAAATGAGGGTCTTATGAAGGTCCCAAGACCCAGAATATCTTCTGACAGCAGATTAAAAAATGAATCAAAGCTTCAAATTCCTGCTATGCTTCTCTGGACAGATTAGATAAAAAGCCTTTCAGCCTTGTGACCATGCGCCTACTCCTATCTTGTTCCTTTCTGGTCAATTTAATCGCTTAAATAGAAACCGTTGTCCGTGACAGAGGAGATAAAGGAGGAAAGGGGTGAGGGTGAGGGGTACAGAGAGTTACTCGTCCAGCGCGTGATGGCAGAAGGCATGGCCCTTGTTACAGGTGGGCGGCAGGTGATGCCCAGGCAGCCGGCCGTGCCCGGCTTTGCCCTTGGTAAAGGAGAGACCTTTCCCCTCCATCCTGCAAGGCTCATCTCAGACAATGCGCTTTTGCTTAGGTCTTGGAAGATGTCTTGTCTTCTTGGATCTAGGCAGCATAGAAGGCTGAGGGTCCTGTCTCCTAATCTCAGAGATGCAGGTTCTTGCCTGAGCTGCCACAGATCATCCGTGGCACAGATGGGGGCACACATGTGGCTCTGATTCCTGGTCCAGCCTTCCTGTGCTCTTCTGGAGTTTTGCATGACCACCTAGCAGTCTGCTCTGTCACTGGTGTTTGGCTGGGGGATGGGACAAGGATTTCAGGCAGAGGGATCTCAGTGAAGGTGTGGGTTTTGCCTCTACTGGCTCCTGTCCCAAGTCCTTCCCAGCCCATTTTGTCCTTTACGATGACAAATGATGACAATGATGAGAGCAAAGCTCACATCCCACCCTGCACATGAGATGACTTGCCTGGGAAGGGACCAGATCACACACTGGCTTGTCTGCCTGTTAAGTGCCCTTGGCTCTCCTGCCTCCTTCTCTGTGGGATGCTGAGTCACAGGGCCTGGTCCTCGCCCTGAGACTGCTTGATAATTGAGAGGAGGAAGGTAAGACATGCTTGAGCTATATGCAGATCAGGACACAGATTCTAAAACGATGACTGCATGAAGACACGGTGGTGTATACACCATACACTGTGATAGCTCAGCTTTAAAACAGAAGGAAATCCTGCCCTTTGTGACAACGTGGGTGAACCTGGAGGACGTTATGCTGAGTGAAATAAGCCAGTCACAGAGGGACACACCCTGCAGGATCCCATTTACGTGATGTATCTCAAACAGGCAAACTCAAGAGAGTGAAATGGTGGTTGCTATGGGCTGAGGGAAAGGGAAATGGGGAATCGCTAACCAGTGGGCATAAAGGCTCAGTTCTGCAGGGTGAATCTACTCTAGAGCTCTGCTGTACAACTTTGTGCCTGCGGGCAGCAATACCGTATTGTACACTTAGAAACTGGTTAAGCAGTGGGGGAGGGGATAGCTCAGTGGAAGAGCGTATGCCTAGCAAGCACGAGGTCGTAGGTTCAATCCCCAGTCCCTCCATTAAAAAGAAAGAAATAAAAACCCAATTACCTCCCCCCTAAATAAAATAATAAATTTAAAAGAAATTTTTTTTAAAAATGGTTAAGCAGGTAGATCTCAAGTTAAGTGTTCTTACCCAAAGAGAATTTTTTTTTCCTAAAACGCAGGGTTCTGAACTCAGCACCTGTGAAAGGGTACTAGGGTGCAGCCCTCTGAAGCTTAAGAAACTTTGTGCATATGTACCTGTTTTTCTGGGTATAGGGTCTTAGCTTTCATCAGACTCAAAGCAGCATGATGACCCCCACAACAGTAATGATGGCAGCTGCCGGTCACTTCGACTGTATCATCACCGGCTTCTGCTGATACATTATTATTGTCACTACTGTTCTTTTCTTTGTGTAAGGGAGATATATGATCATTTAGCCCTATTTTTACAGATAAAGAACCTGGGACTTAGAAAACTTAAATAACTTGATGAGAAGTAGCTGGGTCTCAAACCCAGGAAGGCTGGCCCTAGGACCAGTGCCTTTAACTGCTGCCTCCCTGAATCTTTCCAATGATCCTATGACACAGAGGCTAGTACCCCATTTTAGAGAGTAGGACACTGAGGCTCAGATGTGTTCAGTCTCTATTGCTGGAGGTGGGAAGAACTGGGATTCATAGATGGTCTGTCTGCCTTCGGGGCAGGGCTGACTTTCTATGATGGTAAAGGACCTAGGGTACCAGGAGGCTTGGAGCAAGACATGATGGGTGTGGGCTGGGGCAGGTGGCGGTGGAGCCACAGGCACCATTCGCTTTGGGTTGGACAAGCTTGAAGTGCACAGAAGGAGGGAACCTAAATTTAAGTTATGATTTCTTTGTTGTTGTTGTTATGATTTCTTGAGCACCTACTAGGTGCTAAGCCAGAGACTGCAAAGCTTTTGGCTCAGAGTGAGTTATTTTTTTTAAAAAAAAAATGAGTTAGTTTGATATATCTCCCTGCCCCCAACAACCACCAAAGAAAATAAAGAAAATCTCACTTTCTGGCATTGCTTGAAAAAGCAGAGGACCTGGCACCCCTGGACCCAGGTTGCCAGGTCACTGTCCCTGTTAGATGGTCTGTGTGCACTGTTTTTCCACAGGCCCTACCACTCCCTTTTGTCTCCTAGACCGTAGAGCTGAGTGTTGTTGACCGTTGATCACACCTGGCTGACTGGAGGTTCCTCTTTACTGAGCTGTGAGCTGACTGTTTAGATCTTTCAAGTTGTTACCGCTTCAAAGAACTTCCCCAATAATACAAGGCTATCCATGCAAAGACCACAAGAGAATATTTAGAAATAAGCATACATCATGCCCTGTGGCTTTTTCTTATGTCTGTTCATAACTATCTAAGTCAGACTCAAAACATTTTTTGACTGGACAACACATGTAAATGTTAAATAAAATAGTATATAAGTGTATTTAGAACTTTCTCTTTCATCCCCATCCCTCATCTTCTGATTCCCCTCCTTAGAGAAACTGTGGTCACCAGTTCCTTATTCCTTCCAGCAATATTTTATACATATACAGGCAAATATATGTATATTTGTATGTATATATTCTTTTTAAGGGCAGCAGACCATGATAATTGAGGCGGTCCCCCATTGATGGATATTTAGGTTGTTTCTAGTCCTCTTTGCCATTAAAATCAAGGCTACAGCAGATCTCATTCTTGGTGGACCCGGTCTGTCTTTGGGGTAGATGTTCAGAAATGACACGGCACTGGTGAAGGAAGCATGGTTATCCATCATTTTATAGGTGGGGAGGAAGAGGCTCCGGGGTTGGGCGCCTGGCAAAAGTCACACAGGCAATGAGGGCAAAATTGAGGTCCAACCCTGGATGCTGTGACTTAAAGCCTGCTTCTCTTTCACCTTCCCCCACTGTTCCTCATTTCTGCCGAAGGCCGTGGGAGCTCAGGGCGCCACGGCTGACCATATAAAGTGCTGGGGAAAAACTGAAGTTGCTTCCTAATACGGTCACAAGAGGGAAACCCTGTGCCTGCAGCTGGGACCTGCTGGTGGCACAGGGCTGTGAGATGCCGGCTGGGACACGGGAGGCAGAGATGTTGAAACCTCTGAACTTGACCAGCTGGAGAGGGGCTTCTGAGGGCAGGGAGGCAGAAACACAGCCAAGTGCAGGTGGGCTGGGTCAGGTGAAATCGACTAAGATGGAGCGATGGGGAGTGATCGTCCAGATTCTGAGGCCCAGATGCTGCATGGGGCATGCTGCTGCCTGCCCATCTTTCCTCTCGGGCCGTTGTGCCCTGGCTGATGTACTGAACTGGACAGAGGTCACATCTGCCTGGAAGCATGGATTAAGTGCTTGCTGTGTGCATCGCACCAGGAGGTGTCCTAGGCAAATAGGAAGAAGCTGGTAATGGAGGTGGGAGAGCCATGCCTGCCTGCCTTCCTTTATTTGTTTTATTCAGCAAATGTGTACTGAGTGTCTGCCACGTGCCTGGCCCTGTGCTGGATGCTGGAGATACGATGGTGTGCATCTGGCAGGCCAGGAGGTGACATTTAGACGAAGCCTGGAAAGAGCAGACAGAAATGGCTCTGGGAAGATTGGGGAAGGTGTTCCAGGGAGAGGGAACAGCACATGTGAAGTTGCCAAGGTGACAAGGTTTTCATCATCATGAAACAAAGGGAGCATGGGATAGTCACTCGCATTATTGAGCCCCTGCTACGTACCAGGCTCTGTGCTAAATGCTTCACGAGTGCTATCTCACAGCAGACCAATGAAGGAGCTCTGTTATACCTGCCCATTCTGCAGATGAGGATAACTGAGGCTGAGAGGCTAGGAGACTTGTCCAGGATCACATAGCCAAGAAGTAGCAGAATGAGAGTTAAAACAAGTCCCTGGTACTCAATTCTGTACCCTTAACCACTGCCCTTTACTGCCTCCAGGTCCCTGGAGGGGGTGGTTTGGGCTGTAAATGACACATTCTAAAAAGGATGTGGCAGCCTGGCAAGAGCTGGAGGTGGAGTTGAGGCCTGAAGAAGAGGTAGGGCTTAGTTGACCTTCATGCAAACCCTCAGTCATTTATTGGGCACTCACTCTGTGGGGGCCCCGAGCTGGGGACCAGGACACAGATGAACAGGACACACAGGCCCTGCCCTGGAACAGCTTTGCCACCTCTTCAGTGAACGTCCACTGAGCACCTAGTATGTGCTGCCCAGTGCAAGGCCCTGGGCCACAGAGATGAAGGCAGCACTGCCCCTGCTCCAGGGAAGCTTTGCAATTAACTGACCACTCAGGCATTCAGTGAGCACCCACTGTATACCTGAGCTGATTAACACCTTCTTATCTGACAAGACTCATAAGAGGGAGTACCTCCCCCTGAAGTTTCTCTGAGCAACCCCCATGTGAGTTAGGGCCCTCTCTTCCTTGCTCTCATAATCCACTGGGCTCCATCCTTGTTCTTATGATGTTATTTTTAAACATCCTTGTCTTCTATCTGTGGGCTTTCTGAAGGCAGGGGTGATCGTTGATTTATTTATCTCTAGCATCAAGCACAACCTGGTATACAGTAGGTGCTCAATAAGCGGCGGATGGATGTTTAGATAGATCTCATGCTGACCTCATTCCTGCCCTTTTGGGGGAGTGGTGAGAACCTGGGCGATTACACCCTCTCCCTAACCAGTTCCGTCCCTTTTGAGGAATACCGTTCTCCCCCGGACCTGGCCCAGCTCACGTCATCATTGTCCCTTAGTGATGGAGCTTCTGAAGGGAGCCTCCCACTCTCCAACCAGCTGCCACTGTGACCAAAAGCCCCCTTGTGGGCAGGATCTTGTGTGTTTTATCTTCTACTGTAACCCCAAAGTCTTGTGCTGTGTCTAGGACACACATTGAATGGATGAATGAAGGCATAAGTGAATGAACAAATGGTTGACTGTTTCTGTTTCTTTAGCACGAGCATAGGTCCACAGCCTAAGGGACAGTGCTCACTCCTGGGAGTGGGCCAAGAGGGGCTCGGTGCTGCCAGGGTCTTGCTGGGTGACTTTGGTCCAGTTGCTTAACGTCTTTGGGGTTCGCTTCGCCCTGAGTGTAACCCAGAGATGGAATATCTGCTCCTCCTCCTTTAGTCACTTCTCGGGGGAGCTGGAGGGAAGAAATGCTTCGTGGCCATCAGAGCTTCAGGCAACACTGATGTTATCATTTGGAAAAGCAGTTCCTGTGGGACAGGTTGGAGCCTGTCTGCCGAGCTGTGGCCTCAGCCCGTGGGAAAGGCCGGTGTACAGTAAGGGGCAGTAATCACCAGGACGGCGCCCGGCACCGCGGGCTGTGCGAGCGCCTTCACGCCCCTTCCCTGTTCGGATCGTTTTCAGATGCTCCTCTGCACTCGGTAGGGCAGGACAATGATTTTTTTAAGTGTGGTAAGATCCCTGTAACATAACATTCAGCATTTTAACTAGTTTAAAGGAAAAAATTCAGCGGTGTTTAGCACATTCACAGCGCAGTGCAGCTGTCACCACTATCTAGCTCGGGAACACGTTTATAACTCCGAAAAGAAGCCTGTCCCAATTAGCCATCACTCCCCCTTCCCGTGTCTCTCCAGTCCCTGGAAACCAGAGACTGTTTTCTGTCTCTATGGATTTGCCTGTTCTGGACATTTCATATAAATGGAACCATATGATATGTGACCTTCTGTGTCTGACTTCTTTCATTCAACATAATGTTTTCAAGGTTCATCCATGGTGTAATGGGTCAGTACCACTCCTATTTAAGGACGGATGTGTTTATCCCCATGTCACGGACCAGGGAGTATGTGTTTTGTTCATGGTTGAGAGGGTGAGCTCTGGGGTAAGCAGTTGTGATTGTAGTTCCAAATGTCCTCTGCTCTGTGTGACCTGATGGCAAGCGCATCGAGCCTCGGTTTTCTCACCTGTCAAATGGGCAGTGGGGAAATCATAGTCACAGGGCAGACGTGAGGACTAAATAAGAAGGCATCTGTGCAGTGCTTAGCTCAGTGGCTAGTGCATCATAGGTGCTCCAGAAGCGGTAGCTATTACTTAAGCCTGTGAGGTTCAGGGAGGTGAAGTGACAGCGAGTGGGAGTGGAGCTGGGATGTGAACCCAGAACTGTTTAAAACCACACAGTTATAAAATATAATACTCAGGTGCCCTAGAAATCCAGTCTTGCTCCTTGCTCCTCTTCCCCTATACCTGGAATCAGTGATGCCAAGGGGTTCCCAGTAGGACTCTGAAACTCAGTTTCCCCATGTCTAAAATGAGAATCTGAGTGCATCTGTCTAGCAGTGCTGCCATGAGGATGCAGTGAAAAAATGCGCACAGTGGTGCTCGGACAATGCAAGCATTGTGGGTGTTCTCATGACCAGACCTTATGGCCTCGCTGTCCGAGCTGGCCTCCCCGCCATGTTCCGGAAGTAAGCTTGGTTCTCTGTTTGGCAGACGTACTCTGGCCTCTTCTGCGTGGTGGTGAACCCCTACAAGCAGCTGCCCATCTACTCGGAGAAGATCATCGACATGTACAAGGGCAAGAAGCGGCACGAGATGCCGCCCCACATCTATGCCATCGCCGACACGGCCTACCGGAGCATGCTGCAAGGTGAGCCCCCCGCCGGCGCAGGGGTCGCCTCCGCCAGGGAGTCCACCCGGGCTGCTTCCTGACAGAGCGCTGGCTCTGCCCAGGCCCCTCCTGTCCTGCCTGCCTGCAGTTCTCGCCAAGAATGTGGAGTTTGGCAGGCGATGTTGGGTGACAGGAGGGCTGTGACTGAAAAAGGGAAAAAGCAAGCTGAACATCTGTGCTTGCGGCCCGGGAGGGTGAGGGAGGGTGAGGGAGGGCGAGGGAGGGCAGACAGCTTGGGCAAATACGGGCATGGGCCCACTCCAGCTCCTGCTCCGGAGTTCTCCATCCCTCCGGCTGCCCAAGGGCCTGGCCAGGCCAGCTGTCTGGAAAATGGGAGGATGCCCTCACCTCAGAAGGGAAGAGGGTGGGGAACAGCCCCAGGGCTGAGCCAACCAGATCTGGATTTGCAGCCAATTGTCACCCCCTGTGGGCTCCTGTGCAAATGTCCTCTCCAGCCTCAGTTTCCTCATCTGTGAAAAGGGGGTGATAGGATCCAGCTCAGAGCTTGTTGTCAAGATTGTAATGCAGGCTTTTCCACACTGAAGATTTTTGCATATTACCTCCTAGTTTATGTATTATGTATTATTATTATTATTATCATCATCATTTTTTGTGTGTGTGTGTTTGAGGGAGGGAAGCAATTCGGATTTATTTATGTATTTATTTACTTACTTCCTTTTAATGGAGGTACTGGGGGGTCAAGCCCAGAACCTCGTACATGCTGAGCACGTGCTCTACCACTGAGCTATACACCCTCTATAGTATTATTATTATTACTATCATTAATAACTTTTTATGGAGGTAGAACATACATACAGTAGAATGCAAAAAGTGTACAAATTTAGTGTCCAGACTAAAATTAATGTTTACAGATGTCTACAGTCATATAATCGACCACCCAGACCAAAATGTGAAATATTTCCAAAAAGTTCTCTCCTGCCTCTTCCCTGTCAATACCTCCTCAACACCCCAGAGAAGTAACTGCTGTTCTGACCTGTCACCAGCAGTTAGTTTTGTCTGTTCTTAAACTTCATATAAACTACATGGTCATAGTATTTACTTAATATTTTTCTTATGAGCTTCCCTCCACCCCCAAATTTACTTCAGAGCAAGCAAAGCACAGCAGTAAATACACTATTTTAGTTGAGAGCATGAATTCTAAAGCAGGGCTGCTGGTGTTCAAATTCCAGGTCTGCCACTCACCAGCTTTGTGACCTTGAACAGGCTACTTGAACGCTCTCTGCCAAGGTTTCCTCATTTGTGAAAGAGGATTATAATACACGTGACCTAACACATAGAGCTGATGTGAGGATTAAATGAACTATTGCATATAAAGTGGTTAGAATGGTGCCAAGTACTTAATAAAAACTCACTAAGTCTGGGCTGTTATCCTCCTCATCATGTACAAAACCAGATATTGGACATGGCAACTATACATAACAATTAAAATAAAATTTATTCGCCTGGGTGGCACCTAAAATCACTCCCCTACCCTTTAGGGCACACAGAATTGGAGTATTCACTGTGTTTCATGTAATGCCTGGTTTGGCAAAAGCTTGAAAAGTAGAAGTTTGCTACTGTAGGGCTGCTTCTCAGCCTCAATTTCAATAGGACTTTGGGTCCAGGCACACATCCCCTTCAACACAAACTCACACATTCTCTCTTTTTTAATCTTCAGCCCCGTTCTGTGAGGTAGGGTCAATGTTACTGCCTCCACTTTACAACAGAGGCAAATGAGTCTTTGAAAGTGCCTGGAAACCAAGTGGGGCTTATCCCAGGAACGCAAAGCTGGTTCAATAGTCCAGGAAACCAATCAATATAACGGTCTAAAGAGGGGGAAAAAGCATGATCATATCAGTTGATACAGAAAAAGCATTTGACAAAATGCAATATCTATCCATGATAAAAAAAAAAAAACAACTCTCAGGAATGATGCAGGAATAGACCTGCATCAACCTGATAAAAGACATTTACAAAAAAAAAATCTGCATCTAACATGATGCTTAAGAGTGGAAGTCTGAGTGCTTTTCACTAACATAAATAACAAGGTAAGGATGTCCAATTTTACCACCATTATTCAATATTGTACTAGAGGTCCTAACTAGTGCAATAAGGCAAGACAAAGAAACTGGGGCATCTTTAAATTGTGAGTTTTTTCCCATTCAAGAACCTTGGTTCTCTGTCAGGAAATCCCTTATCCTCCAGAGTTAAGCCCTTGCTTTTCTCATCAGATGTTTTGGGTACATAATAAAAAGGACAGCATCCATCTCAGTACCATAAATCTTTGGGGAGGCATGATGAGATTTTCTTTCCTGTAAATGGGTCTGGTCTTGAGATGCAGGATTCCTGTCCTTACCCTTGAAAAGGGCTTTGGCAGTTTTAAAGTTGTGCACAATTATGTGATTCTTAGGTGAGAACAGTCTGGAGGTTGTGAACCAGCAGCTGGCAGGCTGGATCCAGCCTTCAGATAAGTTTGGTTTGGTCCACGTGGGGTTTTAAGGATTCTTAAATTAGTTGCCAACTTTTAAAAATTGGGAGATTGTACATAAAAATCCAGACTTCTAGGTTATTTTGAAAGTATTGGAACATCTGGCAACACGTGATCCTATCTGTCAGCTGCCCTTTTAGAGGAGATATGAGTTGTCCAGTTCCCCAGTCCTTACCCCTCCTGGTGCATTTGTTTGTGTTAACTGCCCAGGCCCTGTGTTTGACTTTGCAATCCCTGAAATAGCCACCTCCAAGAGCGTTCTGAGTTAGGAATTGAGAGGAACCCAGTCCTGGAAGCTTCTGAGGGCAGGGATCTAGGTGTGCCTGGGAGATGTACCTCCACAGGTTGAGGGGCTCAGGTAGAAGTCCCCCAAGTTACTGACAGGGTTACATACTTGCCTACAAGTATGATTCAAGGTGGACCACTCCAGACACGGGATTACCATTAACTCCAAAAACCAGCAGATGAAGCCTTGCAAGGAGGATTGTGGAGATACAATCTCAGGTTGTAAAGTGATGACTCTTGGATTTAGATATATGTATTTGTAAAAAAAAAAAAAAAATCCTTTGTGGTCTCCCTTGTTGGAAAAGTATAAAATGGTGGTTCACACACCTCTTTGGGAAGCTGAACATCACAAAGTTACAGTGTTCATTCATTTAGGGTGCTTTTGGTTGCAAGAATCAGCAACCCATTAAAGTGGCCAACAGGAGTTTATTACCTCACATAACAAGTAGTTTGGAGTTTGAGTTTGATGATTTCAGGGTTAGTTAATTCAGCCACTCAAAAACAGACTTCTTTTGAGATTTTCTGGGCTGTTTCCTCACAGTCACAAGATGACAGCTGTAGCTCCAGACATCACATCCTCATGTGATAATATCCAAAAGCATGGAGGAAGTCGAGGGTTAGGTTTTTTTCTCCTCTGTCTCTTTTTTATCATAGAGAAAAACCTTTTCCAGACACTCCTCAGCAGGTATCCCTTATGTTTGGTCACTTGCTAATCTCTAAACCAATCATTAGGAAAGGGGTTTAGGACATTCATGATTGGTTTGGACTAATTCTGGTTCCTTCCTGGACCTGAGGGAGCTCCCACTAAGCAAATTTTATCTGAATACCAGAATGAAAGAAAATTCTGTTAGCAAAGGAGAAAGGGGGGAGTAAGTGGTAAGCCACAGTGTATATGTGTCATTTAGAAAAACTTTAATCTTGTGGTAGAGCACATGCTTAGCATGCAGTAAGTCCTGGGTTCAATCCCCAGTACCTCCTTTAAAAATAAATAAATAAATGTAATCACCCCCCCAAAAAAACCCTAAAAAATACCCAAACTTTAATCTCATATATTCATTCTAGACATATTAAAACATACATTTAAGCAAAACAGAACATACCAGCACCCATAATTCTGTCACCCAGAGATCACCACCATTAACGTTTTGCAAACTGAGCTAGATGGCATGAAATGAAGGAGGTTTTGACTATCTGAAAATAATTGGTTCCAGAAAAAAAAAATCACTTAAAACAGGGATCCAGGTTTCACTGTGGATAGTAAAGGGGGAAAAAGAGTTTTGACTGGACTTGAAAAAATGACATTGCAAATTATGAACATAAGCTTATTTTATTTTACATGTATTTGGGGATTTTATGGTGATTACAACTGGATGCTAATTCTTAGACTAAGTATAAAATTAATTAAGGGGTTTTTTTTTTTTGCCTTAACTTTTTGGGGACAAAATCATGTGAGAGCATAACATACCATTCTTTATGTCATGCTTGATTTCTGTGGTGTGGGATCAGAGGATAATTTTTGCAGACTTACTGAAGGGATGACCACTTTTGCCAAGAGCTTCTTTTACTTATTTGGTGTTTAACAGTCTTTCCTGTTGTGTTATCTTTCATGATGACTCTCAGATTTTTGGTTGTGAATTGATCTGATTTTTTTTGTGGCCTTTTGGAGTTCACTGTCTTGTGACTCTCTGCACCTTCAGGGAAAGTCAGTGATTTTGCAGAGTTGCCACTTTGTTTTGTGTTTGTATCATGATGGTGGATGTTGACACCCAATAATTGGCAAGGTGAAGGCTTTGAGTTGGTGAGCAGCAGTGGTGCAGACCAGGGAAGGATGTTTTAGTGAGGTCTGAATTTCCTAAATATTAGTCAACTTATTGAGGAATATTTTTATGTTGTGGTAACTTTTGCCTCCATAGATAACTTTCCAACCATGAGTATTATATGTCAGTGTCTAAAGGAATTCTTTATTACTTTTTTGCATTTTTAGTTTTTATTTTTATTAAAGGTATATGTGAAGGTGGTTTGGAGTCAATTCTTCAAGGCTTGTTTAGAAAAATAGCCCTCCTTTGCTGTCTCCCTAATTTCCCCTTCTCCAGAGGTAACCATTATCAACTCTTTCAACTGACTTTTTGATATTCTGTAATTGCTAAAAGAAAAAAACTTAATTAAGTTGCTGATATGTTAATATTTTTCTCAGTTTTAGGTATGACTTACTGACTTCATGGAAGATGAGGATTAACTCACTCACTCTCTTGCTTTCCCCCTATGACCTCCTCCCAAAATACATGCACAAACACCCCATCTCATAGACTCCCAATATTGTTCTGTATTAACTTTGATGAAGTCTGTATTCAGAGTTTACCTTATTATGACTGTGTAAATGCTATTCACGGCTGAGCTCTGCACTGTCTTATGATTACTTTTCCTGTACCATCCTTTCTTTTCCCTGGAGTTAGTAATTGCCTTTCTTTTTTCCAACTTGGTATTCTATGTACTTAATCACTAATCTACCCTAAGTTCTCCTTCTTAATATGTTAATCTCTTTTTAGTATGTCTAGATATGTGGTGAGGGTCCTATTTATATCCTGTCCTTGAAGGTAATTGCTTCTGGAGCCTTCTGATCTGCCCTGGCTACTGTCTATGACTGGAGCTGACATTTGGGATCTTGCTTATCATCCTTGGAATTCCCTTCAATGCTCTCATGGTGGATTCCTTGTTTCCTAGTTTCCATATCTTCCTCTTCTTTGATTTACTCCCCTGTTTAAACAGAGCATTTTCTCTAGTGGCTTCTCAAGAAAGGATGTATATGAGGCAAATTGAGATCTTGCATATCTGAAAGACTTTATGATTCTCTAATATTTAAGGGATAGTTTAGCTGGGTTTAAGATTTTAGGCAAGAAATAGTTTTCTTTCAGAATTTTTAAGATATTACTTCATTGCCTTCAAGCTTCAGTTTTATTTTTGAGAAGGTAAAAGCCAGTCTGATTCTTGATCCTTTGTATGTGACCAATTCCACCCCCACCTCCTTCTCTGGAAGCTTTTCTTGAACTTTTCTTTATCCCCCTGCTCATGATAGTGGTTTTTCTTTTTTTTCCCCACCAATTGTGCTGGGGACTTAGTGCATCTTCATAATCTACAAACTTACGTCCTTAAATTCTGGGAAATTTTTGTGAATTATGTCCTTGATGAATTCTTTCTGTTTGTATTCTCTGTTCTGTTTTTTTTTTTCCCAGGAGTTTTCTTATTTCTATAATGGAATTCCTAGATTGTTCCTATGATTTTCATCTCTTTTGCTTGTCTTTTTCTCCTTATATTTTTTATTTTCTGGGCCATTACCTTGACTTTTTCTTATAACCCTTCCATTGAGCTTTCTTTTTTTAAATTTTATTTTTCATATGAATTTTAGAATTAGCATCTCTGATTCTAATGTTATTTTTTTCCATTGAGTTTTCAGTTTCTGCTATCATTAAAAAAATTTTTTTCTGCGGTTCTGTTTTGTTTCCTGAATGTTTCTTATAGTATTCTTTCCCCAAGGATGTGATGTCCTTTTTCTTGTAGGATATTTATCCACGCATAGGTCTCTGTTTCCTCCAAGAAGCATATTTTTCCTATTTATTTGTTTTGATTTCTGTCTGTCTTTAGTGGTTTTCTTCAGATGCCTGGTGATTCTTGGCTGTCCATTCATCTGGGAAGTTTTAGTACGTGGGCATCAGAAAGTTGACGGGAGCTCCGTGCCTGCAGGAGGAGCTTGCTGATGATGAGCTTAGCTATAAGATGATGGAGTTGGGCTGCTCCTTTGGGGCACTTCTGATGTATCTTTCAGTGTTTTTTCTTGGGCTGGTGAGATTCTTCAGAGAAGATTTGTGCAATCTTCTGCCTGGAAGATAAAGTTCTATCTACCATCACTTTGAGGGTCTAGTTGAGAAGAGGCTTAAGGGATTCAAATTGTGCGATAAAACTTGCATGTTATCTTCCTGCTTTCATTATGGCCCCTGGTGTCCCCCAAGACAGACATCCTATATTTCTCCCTTTCCAGAAAATAAATCTACCCTCCTTCTCTGGCCTGTGGGTAGGGCAGTCACTTGGCTGCTAGGGGTGTAGAAGTTACCTGGAGTATCTAGCGGCTTCTCAAGCAGACATTCAACCAACCCTTATGTTTTTCTGTCTTCCACTCTCTTCCTGAGGCCCCTGGGGCTGCCAGTTACTGAGCTGGAGGCCGTGAATCAGGTTGCCACTCAGGTGTC
This sequence comes from Camelus bactrianus, assembly GCF_048773025.1. NCBI lineage: Eukaryota > Metazoa > Chordata > Mammalia > Artiodactyla > Camelidae > Camelus > Camelus bactrianus. The sequence continues at coordinate 22,981,627 of NC_133556.1, forward strand.
CCCACCGCCAGCTTAGACTTCTCTCCCGGGACTGTCATCCCCTGTCCTGTTTGCTGGCTTCCCAGGTTGTGTGGCTGTCATTTCCTCTCCTGTCCATTTGAACTGCTTCATGTGTTTTTGAAAAATCCCATTCCTGTCATTTCAGTAAGTTTTGGGGAGGGAGGAGCACTAAATGCTCATGTTTGGCCCACTGTCTTTCAATGGACATTCTCGCACACCTATTCTGAAGAAGCGGTAATGATGACAGTGGATTTTTGTTGCCTGCTTCCTGTGTGCACAAGGATTTACAGGAATATTCTCACAAATCCTCACCACAGACGCACAAGGTGGACAGGATCAGATTAGGACCTTTAAAATTAAGCCCTGAAACTATCATGGCGCCGGCATATGTAATCCAGAATAAAAACAATACTAAACTATACAGTAAGGAAAGCCAACAAAGTTTTTATTCTTCCCATTACATTTACCTTGATAGTTTTTAAGAAATAGCAGATGTTGACTCCTTTAAAAACGGTCTTTATTTTTCCCTCCCTCCCTTCCTTCGTGTGTGGGCATGTGCTCAGGGGCCAATGTATACGTGACTGGTTGGATCATTCAACACTGGAGGCAGGTGCTATTATTAGTCCCATTTTATTGCTGGGGAAACTGAGGCTCAGGGAGGTGAAGAACTTGACACAGAAGTGTCAGAGTGGATTTGAACTTGGTGTATCGGATTCCAAAGTTCAATGCTTTCCTGTCCAGGGGGAGGCACTGAGATGCTGCATGGGCCCCCTCCTGCTCTGGAGAAGGCTGTTGGCTCCTGCAGGGCTGTCTTCTTGCATCTCAGGGGGTTAGTGTTGAAGTCCCAGCACTTCGGAAGCGGAGTTAGTGACTTCAGTAAATTAACATGATGAGTGTTGGGGAAGCATCACCAAAGCTTTCCTGACCAAAGCCACTTTGGATCTCCTGTCTCCCCAGCGTGGGTCCCTGGGGTCGGGGAGAGGTGTGAAAGGCAGGTGAGATTTCATGTGCGGTCTAGAGGAGCCGTCAGGATCTGTCACCCTGTGCATGAGAGCGACTGGAAGTGTCCTGTCCTCACCTAATTAGCACCAAACAGCCACTCTCAGGAAATTAAAAAAGAAACAACAGCCGCAGACCTTTATCAGCTCGGGCCCTTGGCTGAACCCTCTCCCAGCTGCAGGGAAATCTGGGAAGTGGAACGACCCAGACTCCACTCTCTGCTTTGCAAGTTCCCACACTCGGTCTGAACCCTCCGTCCATGGCTGGCAGGCCCTGAGGGGCTGGCTCGTGCTCACCCAGGCTGCTCTGTAAACTCAGCAGGGACAGGAGGGGCAGTGATGGGCCCTGGGCTCCATGCCCCGTGGATCCCACGTCGCTCAGTCCTCACCGGTCCCCTGCAGGGCAGCCTCCCTGTTTGACAGACTGAAGAAATGGAGGCTCAGAACACCACGTGGGTTGACCCCAGAGCTAAGTGTCAAACTTGGCGATGTCACCTTTGGCCACCCTTGAAACGTTTTTTCGTCCCTCTGAGGCATCACAGTAGACGGCATAGGGCTCTTACTCCCATTTAAGAGATGAGGAAACAGGACCCAAAAGGCTAATGACGTGGCTTAGGGCTTATAATTAGAAAGGGTTGAACGTGGCCCGACACCCTGTCCTCCTGGGACAGAATCACTGCCATCTGTGACCACTTCACTGGCTCACCGTTGTAGAGGACAGTGATGATGGCAGTGGCCGTGGCAATAAAGACAAAAATAATAAGAGTTACTGAGCTCTCGAATGGGCCTCGGGTGCTTCTCAGCTCTTGGTGTACCCAGCCTCAGGTCATCATTTTCACAGCCTTGGAAGGCATGGGTTTTTATCCCTATCCTCCTGGTTGGGAAGCAGATGCTCTGAGTTGCCCAGGAGGTGGAGCCCAAAGTAATTCCAGGTGCTTTTGCTCCAGAAACTGTGTTCCTACGACACGGCCCCAGAGAAGGGGCCGGCTGGCGATTCTCTGCCTCTTGGAGACTTTGCTGCTGCTCTCAGCTCTGCGTCTGGCCCGGCAGGGTGAGCGCTGATGGCGCTGCATCCTTCTGGCCCCATCTTCACTGACGCTTTGGGAGGAGCTGGTTGGCCCTCTTGAGTTATCCTGAGGAGATCACGTTCTTTGGCAGGAAATGGGGGAAAAGGATCATCTGATTCCAAGGAGCCTTTTCTGGACGGCCCACAGTGTCTTGGATGCATGAGAGCTAAGGCTTTCAATAAGCAGTAAATACTGAGCTGAAGTAGCAAGCGTGCTTGAGAGGGTGGATTTGGGAAGTGCTGGTTGACATTGGGTGACTTGTTCTCGTGGAATATGCGTGCTCCAGCCTCACCCCTGTCTCGCCCTCCCAGCCCCAAGAGATTTGGGCTCCTCCTCGTTTCCTTTTTCACCTGGAAGTGTTGACTGAGGCCCCACCATGGAGGCGCCCACGGTGGGTGGGGCACAGTCTACTGGAGGTGGGGTGCAGATGTAAATCAGAGCATCCCTCAAGTACATGTGCTATGTGGGGGAGGTCCAGAGAGCTGTGAGGTGGACCCTAGGGACCTGGCCTGGGAGGGCAGCAGAGGCCTCCTTGCAAGGTGACACGTGGGCTTAACAAGGAGTTGGTGAGATCCATGAGGCTGTGGGGCTGGAGTTGAGAGAAGGAGGGAGAGAGTGGAGGCGGGAGCTGAGGCCCAGGAGGCCACCGGGAGAACGCTGGCTTCCTGTACCCTGGCCCTCTTAGCTGGCCAGTTCTGCTATTCATGGTGCCAGTGCTTCATGTGGGTCTGGAAAATTCCTGCTGGAGTCCAGCACAAGCTGTCAGTGCTTACCCAGAATCTCTTCCTACCTACTTTGTTGGGGGAGGAGGCTGGGGAGAGAAAGGCCTGGTTTAGAGCATCACCCTTGAGCTGGGTTTGGATCCCAGCTCCACCCACGTGCCCACTTCTCTGCATCTCAGTTTCCTTCTCTGTCCCATGAGGGTGGCACCTACCCTGGCTGTTGTGCGGATTGGTTTGGACAGCGCCTGGGGAGAAGGGTGCTGGGCAGGGCAAGTGTAGGGCGTGAGCTGTCACCTGGCCAGGCCCAGGGTGGAGGCCCAGCACTGACGTTCACCTTGGGTCTGGAACCTTCCGGCGTCCACCTTCGTGGGTGGCTTTAGGGAGGGAACCGCCTTTCTGCACGCGGTGGAGGCCTTTCTGCGGGGATGTGGACCTGGCCACCTTCCTCTCGCCAGGTCCCACAGCAGCCTGGCACTGGAGGGAGGGCGGGAAGCAGCTAGCCCGGGGCCGCTCTCAGCCCCAGCTTGGTTTTCTCCTTTTATGGTCAGCCTGCAGGCCGCTGGCTCCCCAGCCAGAAACTGTGAGCTCGTGTTGGGATCAGGCCGAAATAGCTGGTCTGCGGGGAGCTGGGCGTCTCCCGGGAGTCTCAGGCCTGCTGCAGGGGAGGCAGTGGGGAGCCCTTTATCTCACCAGGAACCTCCCCCGCACACTCGTGATGGCATCCATGGCCAGACCCTGAGGCCCGGGAGACAGAGGGGAGAGAGGCACGTTTAGGGCTGGGGTGTGGGTGAGGCGGACCCCAGGGCTCCGGGCTGGGCTGCTCAGTGGGTAGAGGTGGTGCTGGGACGTGGGGCCCAGCCCGGCCTTCTCCGTTTCCGTTCTATGCTCTTTTCCCACCTACTGTGGCCCAGGTCCTCTGTTTGGGATGCTTTGTCTCCTTGAGGGCTTCTCCGCCTGGGGATTCCTACACAACCTCCTCCATGCGGCCGGCTCAGTTGTCACCTTGGCTGCTAAGATGTCCATCTCCCTCTCAGGAGCCTCAAAACCAGCTCTACCTTCTGCAGTGCTTTGCGTAGAGACTTGTTGTGCATTTGTCCACCTCAGATCTTTGCCTGTCTCACCCCAGCACTGGATGGTAAGCCTCTCAAAAGCAAAGACTAAGTAGGTCTTAGGAACTTGTATTCCCAGTGCCTGGTGCATAGCTGGGGCTCTGGACTTCTTTGCTGTGGGAATACATGAACACAGAACTAAGTTTTTAGCATTGCTTCCATCTGAATTGCCTTCTGAGATTGACAGAGAGAAATTGATTGGCTGAGATTAATTCAAGTCAACAGGTATTTCCTGAATACCTACCGTATGTCAAACATTGCTCCTGGCACTAGGATCAGACCCAGCCCTTGACCCTTAGGAAATCCTGGGCTAGGAAGAGAAATGTTAAAGGCAGTTTTGTAACTGTTGGAAAATGAATAAATCTGTGTGAAGTTTATGGAATCAGATCTCTTGATTCAGAGATGGTGTAAAATTAACATTGTTTCTTTAAAAAGCTTTATCATGGTATAATTTAGATACCATAAATCCATTTTAAGTGTACAATTCACTGGTTATTGGTGAATTTACAAGGTTATGCAGCCATCACCACAATCTAAGTTTTTGTTCTTATTACCCCAAAAAAGAAATCCTGTGCTCACTTGTGCCCTGTTATAGTCATTCCCTGTTCCTACTCCAATTCCATCGCATCACTAGTCTACTTTCTGTCTCAATAGATTTGTCTATTCTGGGCATTTAGTATAAGAGAATTTTCTTCCATCTGCTGAAAGATTGTTCTAATGAATATACAAGTATACAAGTCTTTTATCCCCTGAAAGATTGTTGTAATAAATATACGAGACCAATGTGAATGGTTCTCCCTTAAAGTTATGCAGTGTACAACTCATACCACTGTCCATGGCAGCCCTGAAGAGGACATACAGTAGAAAGGCTCCCAACTTAGCTTGAGGGAGGTATGGAGTTAGAGAAAGAATCATAGAGGAGATGACTCTCAAAATGAAATTTCAAGAATGAATTAGGACATATAACCCAAAGAACTGAAAACAGGTACTCAAACAACAACTTGTACTTGAATGTTCATAGCAGCAGATAGCCAAAAGGCAGAAACAAACCAAATGTCCATCAATGGGTCTATCCATACAATGGAGTATTATTCAGCCATAAAAAATGAAATTTGATACATGTTACAATGGGGGATAACCTCAAAAACATCATGCTAAGTGAAAGAAGCCAGACCGCAAAGGCCATGTGTTATACAATCATGTTTGTGTGAAATGTCCAGAATAGGTAAATCCATAGAGACAGAAAGCAGATCAGTGGTTGCCAGGAGTTATGGGGAGTCAGGAAGGAGAGTGTTGAATGGGTACAGCGTTTTATTTGGAGCTGGTAAGAATGTTTTGGAACCAGATAGAGGTGTCAGTTGCATGACATTGTGAAAGTACTACATGCCACTGAATTGTTCACTTTTATGTGGTTAAATTTATATTGTGTGAATTTTACTCAATGGGGAAAAAAAGAGAAATAATGGATTAGGCAAGTGAAGAAGTGGTGGAGACGGTGCTCAGGGCAGAAGAAAAAGTATGTGCAAAGCCTGGAGGGATAACTGCTCTGTCCTCTCAGAGGACTGTGCTGTCTGGTGTCAGACATGAACTCAGGGAAGGGATCGGCTAGAAGGCCCCAGGAAGTCGGTCTCCTGGCCGCCTCACGGGTCAGCCAGCAGTACCCACGCCGAGTCATTCTGCCCACAACCCAGCAGGGCTCAGTTAGCTTCCCACGCTTGGAGGCGGTGTGTTTCCTATGGGAACGTCCCAGGCCAGACGTCCCCTGGCAGCCGCCAGCACAGAGCTCCCCTGCCCCCTGGCAGTGGCTCCCTCTCCTGGGGACCTGTGAGGAAAAGCCTCAGGATGGGCATCTGACCCTATAAATCTCTGTGCTCTGGGTGCAGGCTTCCAAGGCTGCTAGGAAAGCCTGCCTCTCTTCCTGAAGCAGATGGATGGAGATAGCCCGTCCATCTGTCAGTCTCAAAATCACTCCTTAAAATAGTGGATGCTCTGGGCCAGCCCCAGCGGGTTCTCTCGCTGCCCAGGTTCTGACTACGGGACGCTGCTTCCTCCATCCCTCGCCCCTCTGCCCCTTCCTGAATCCATTTTTAACTGATTCCCTATGTTGCTCTCTTCCCCAGCCGACTTCTCCCTCTGGGAGGACATTGGAGGCACAGGCATCCATAGTCCCTCAATTCCAGTCCCAGGAGCTGGTGGCTGTGCCAACACACTTCCCTCCACGCATTTCTCTGGCTGTCGGCTTCTGTCTCTCTCCCAAATGTACTGGGGAGAGGAAAGTTTTATTGTTTTTATTGTTTTTATCCTGGAAGGATGTGTCACCATTGCACAATCATCTGAGCAAGGGAAAACAAAGGCCTTTGGAGTCATGCAGACCTGGGTTCAAGTCCCCACACAAATTTGGTGACTTAAAACAACAGGAATTTTTTCTCTCACAGCTCTGGAAACCAGAGGTCTGAAATCAAGGTGTTGGCATGGGTGGTTCCTCCTGGAGTCTCTAGGGGAGACTCCGGACCAGGCCCCTCTCCTGGCTTCAAGTGGCTGTCATCGGTTCTTAGTGTCCTTGGCTTGTAGACACATCAGTTCAATCTCTGCCTCCTTCTGCACGTGGCCTTCTTCCTGTGCCTCTGATCGCCCTCTCCTGTCTCATCAGTAAGGACACTGGCCATTGAGTTAGGTGTCATCCTGAAGCCGGGATGATCTCACTTACAGATCCTTAATTACATCCCCAAGACCCTAATTCTGAATAAGGTTGCCTTCTGAGTTTCTGAGTGGACGTTTCTCTGGGGGCCGTGGGTCAGCGCACTGCGGTGACCTCGGGCAAGTCACCTCGGTTTGCTGTACTTCCCTCATCTGTAGAGTGAGGGTGGGGCCAGTGCCCAGGTCAAGGGGCCGAGGTGGGAGCTGAGCGGGTCACCACACCCAGGCGCTCAGGGCGGGCCCGAGGCGCGGTGAGTGCTCGGAGGTGGGGGCTGCTGGGGGCACTGCGGGCGCGCAGCTCCTCCTTTCTTCTCGTTCCTAAGCTTTATGGTCATGATGGTTTCCTCGAGAGCAATAAAGATTATCTTTACATTGGTTTTTTGGCAAGATGAGGGGACCGTTACACATACTCATAGCACAGACATAAGCAGGACGGAAGTGGGTGGAATGAAAGTAGGTCTGTCCCGTGTCCTGGTTCTCAGTCCCTTGGACCCTCTCCTCAGGGACAACCAGTGTTGGCTGTGTCAAGGGTAGCTTGACAATATATACAACATACGCAAGTATTTGAAGATGGATGTGTGTGTGTGTGTGTACCTATACATATGTATATATGCACTTGTGTGCATGTCTGTTTGTGTGAAAATACATCCCTCTTTTTAAAACATAAACACTCTATCGTCCAGCCTTTTATTTTTTAGCTTAGTGTATCTCAGATTGTTCTGCATCCGTCCGTGAAGATCTGCCTGGTTCTTTTAATGGCTGATTCTGTGGCCAGGTCGTACCAGGTTTTAAATACCAGAATGTGGTTAATGAGTCTTCAGTTGATGGACCCGTAATGTGGATTCCTTTCTGGTCTTTCGCTTTTGCTGATATTTTTGCGGTGACCAACTTGAGTGTCTGTCCTTGGGCACACGTGTGGGTGTTTCTGACGTGGATGTTTCTCGAGGGTGGTAGAGCAGCCAGGAATGGGAGCAGAAATTGGGGGATGTAGGGAATCAGTAAGCTGGAATGGAAGGTGGGACTTCGTGGTGATGGAGGGTTCTGATGCCGAAGGAGGGCACCCCCTCTCTCTGTCCTGTTTGTTCCTGTGTCCCTTTTCCCTGCAAGGGCCTCCCCTCCTTTGGTCCTCAGCTCAGAGGTCAGACTTGCCTGAGTGAAGCCTCCCCCGACCCCCTGAACGTGCCTCCTGTGGGCAGCTGTGGCCAGTGCTGCCAGCTCAAGGTGAGGGTGAGGAAGAGGAATTAAATGGCTTTTCCACCTTTTGTCCTGAGGATCTGGCTCAACCAGGGAACCAGAATTTCCATCTGTTACCTGAGGGAAAGGAGAGAGATTGATTGGAGGTGGGCATAGGATCCATGGAACTTGTCCAGTCATCTCACTCATCTTATCCTGGGGTGGACCAGATCTTCTTTATGTAATGTAGGTCTCCCTCCCACCTCCAGATATGGTCATTACTGCCCTCTCTGGCCCCCATTGATGATAGGGATGGTCTTCTCCAGTCCCATCCATCTGCCCGTCCGTTCATCCATCCATCCATCCTCCCTCCCATCCTTCCATCTATCCTCCTATCCATCCATCCATCCATCCTCCCATCCTCCCATCCATCCATCCTCCCATCCATCCACCCACCCATCCATCCATCCAATAAATATAACTGAGCACCAACTATACACCAGGTACTTGAGATACAACGTTAAACAAAACCGACAAGCCCACTCTTCCCCAGTAAAGTTTGCTTCCTAGTGCAGGGAGACAAACACATGAGGTCATTCCAGATGTGTCTAGTGGTGTGAAGGAAATAAACAAATTGCCTGAGTGCCCAGAGGTTGTGGCATGCATCCCTGTGGACAGAGAGTTAGAAAAGCCCTCTCTGGAAGTGGAAGCCCCTGAGATGACGGGAAGGCATCACCCTTGGCAAGAACTGGGGAGAGAGGTCTTCCCAGGCAAAGGCCCTGGACGAGAAGAGTGTGTTCTCTGTGGGAAGCAGGTGCCTGTGTAGGAGCTGAGTAGGGATAACGAGAGAAGGGTGCCAATGAGGCGGCTGGGTGGAAGAGCTCATGGTCCATGGTGGGGAGATTCGGGGCCACGGGGACTCCCCAGCTGGTTTTGGCCAGGGTGTGGCTGATCCAACTGTTTTAAGAAGATTCTTCTACTACAATGCAATGCCACCTAATTGTGAAGGTAGATGCCACTCCAATGGAGAGGAAGTCTTGGCTAGTGTTAAAGGCTCACCCTAAAATTTCACAATTAGCAAGTACATTGTGCTGCACTTGGTGATTGGTGTCATTTTTTCTTTAAAGAGCTAGGTACATAGTCAGAAGATACTAACTCAGTTTAGAAGTGATCAGTAACATCTGCTTAATCATGTTTAATCTCACGGTGCCCTCAGCATCCATCAGGGTTCTCCGGTGGTAAGCAACAGAGACCTTAACTAGGAAAGGAATTTGTGGAGGAGTATTGGGGAGCTCATAGATGGGGTGGGATGAGTGGGAGCCAGCCTCAGGAGATGTCAGAAATTGGGGTTGCTTGAGTTTTGGAGGCAGGAAGTGAGGCCCCCTCAGGGCTCTGCCCACCCTGCTGTGCTTTCCTGTCCTTGATCCAGCTCAGAGTTTTAGCTCAGAGAATCTGATTGAGGTAGCCTGGGAAACGTTGTTGCCTCTTGGCTGGAAAGCTTGTGGGTCAGTCCTACCAAGACTGTACATGGTGGCAGGGTCGGAGCAGGGGACGAGTCTCCTTTAGGAACACAGGATGCTCTTCCGGGAAGAAGAGGGAATTAATGGTGGTTTGTCAAACCAAAAATAGTCACTACCCCATATTCCAGTTAAAGAAACTGAGGCATGGAGAGGTTAAGAATACTCACCCGAGGCCACAGAGCTGGGAAGTGGCCAAGTGGAACCCCAGTCTGTCTGGATCCAAAGTCTGTATCCAAATCTAGGCAGAGTGGGTCTCCTGGGAACCTCCCAGACCTGGTGGGGCTGGGATGCTCACTGCCTCCTGAATGAGTCAGACTCCAGCATCTTTCTGGGGCTGCCTCTGGGACTTTGGGGTAGGAAGAAGTATCTAAAAGAGCCCTGCTGCCCTCTCGGGCTTGGCTTGTCCCTGTACCCTGGGCAATGAGCCCAGCTGGCCCCTTGTCGCCCCTGGTGGGGCCAGCATGTAGGGTCTTAAATGGGAGGTCCAGGAGGCACCATGTTCAGACCCTCAGCTCAGAGTTAACTCTAACTCATGGCTCTTCTCTTTCTGTTCTCAGATCGGGAGGACCAGTCCATTCTCTGCACGTAAGTGAAGCTGCTTTTTCTTCTATTTTTCTGGAGTTGCAATCCAACCTATCAAAGGAAAAAGTCCTTGAGAACAGAGCTGTGTGATTCGTTGGCCATTCCATGCACCCCACCCTGCACCTGGCACAGTGTAGGTGCTCACTGAATATTTGTTGAACAGATGTTCTGCGGAGGCAGGCATCTCTGGTGCCGTCTTATTCTACACTGCCTCCCTTTTTAAAACTAGCATTTATTGAGCACTTACTGTGTGCCAGGCCCTGAACTAGATATTTTACAGACAGGATTGCATCTAAAGTGCATTAACAGCTCTGTGAAGGTAGATGCCACCTCCATTGGAGAGGAAGTCTTGGCTTGTATTAAACGGTCCCCCGAAAACGTCACAATTTGCAACCACGTTGTGCTGCCCTTGGTGATCGGTGTCATTTTTCTTTGAAGAGCTGGGTACATAGTCAGAAGATATTAACTCAGTTTAGAATCATTCAGAGAATTTTCAGTATTCAGGGAAACCCCTCATGTGGTGGAAGAACACAGGCATCCCTTGGAGATATTGTGGGCTTGGTTCCAGCCACTGCAAGGAAGCGAGTAACGCAATCCAGTGAGTCACACGAGTTTTTTGGCTTCCCAGTGCATAGAATAGTTATGCTTACACCATACTGTAGTCTAGTAAGTGTGCAATAGCATTGTGTCTTAAAAAAAAACAATGGACACACCTTAATTAAAAAATGCCTTATTGCTAAAAAGTGCTGTCATCTGTCCCTTCGGCAAGCTGTAATCTTTTAGCAATAGTAGCATCAAAGATCCCTGATCACAGATCATCTTGACAAACATAATAATAATGAAAAAGTTTGAAATATTGCAAGAATTACAAAAATGTGATGCAGAGACACAAAGAGAGCAAATGCCGTTGGAAAAATGGCCCCAATAGACTTGCTTGACGCAGGGTTGCCACAAACCTTCAATTTGTAAAAAAAAGCACAATATCTGTGAAATGCAGTAAAGCAAAGTGCAATAAAATGAGGTCTGCCTGCAGTCGACCCCCAAAGAGCTCCGCCTCCTAGTCACCAGAACCTGTGAATATGTCAGGGGACGTGGCAGAGGGGAATGAAGGTTGCAGTGGCATTAAGGTTGCTAATCAGTTGACCTTAGAATAGAGAGAGGATCCTAGATTATCCAGGTTGGCCGAGTGTAACCACAGGGTCCTTACAAGTGAAAGAGGGAGGCAGAGGAGGAGTTGGAGGGGGGGGTGCAATATGAGAAGAATTTGACCCACCATTGCTGACTCTGAAGATGGAGGAAGCCGAACGTGAGAACAGTTTCTAGAAGCTGGAAAAGGCAAGGACATGAACTCTCCCGGAAAGAAACACAGCTCAGCTGACACCTTGGTTTTAGCCTAGTATGATCCGTGTCAGACTTCTGCCCTCCAGAGCTGTAAGATCATCACTTCGTGTTGTTTTAAGCCACTAAATTTGTGTAATTTGTTACAGCAGCAGTGGGAAACTAATACACCCTCCATCCTTCCTTCCTTCTTAACCCCTGTTCCTACCCCTAACGTTAGCAAACAGCTCGGCTGGTTATGGCCAACGTGAGTTGTGTGTGTCAGGGGTGGTCATGGCCGTTATAGGTCGGGTTCGGCACTGGGGTCTCAAACTGTGCATGTAGCTTAGGAGAAACCAATCACCTGATCTAGTGCAGGTGAGGGGACCACCATCCACCCAATGAATGTGTTCCAGAGTGAGGAGAGAACAGACATCGGACTCCGCCCAGCCCTCCGCTGGGCTCGTTCCCCTGTGCCCTGACGGCGTGAGCATCTTGCCTCACCGAGCACGCTCCCTCTCCTGTGTTGTCCGTATCGTACACTCGGGATCCCCGCGTCTAGTTGGCATGTATACATAGAGGCTGCTTTGGAGGGACGTTGCGTACAGTCCCAGGTGCGTTGCTTTTAGGATGTTTTAAGGAATTTTTTCAATTTTACCTTTCTGTGAATTTGTTGACTTACACACGGGTGGTCCCCAGCCTCCATATCAAATGTGACTCCACTTCTCTGTGGGTCTAGGTTCATCCATTTAAGTGTGGCCTCGGGGTTGTCCATCAAGCATGTCACTGAAAGGCTGTTTAGGGTGGGGTTTGTTAAAAGCCAGACTATCCAGGTTTCAATCCTGGCTCTGCCTTTTACTAGCTTGTAGCTTCAGGTACGGAATTTAACCTCTTCATGGCTCCACATTCTCACAATAAAGTAGGGAAATGGGGATGATAATAATGGTACTTAATTCATAGAGTTGTGAGGTTTAAATGAATACTTATGTGTATAAGGATAAGTATATGTGTGTATATATCTGTATATATATCTGTATATACACACACATACTCATTTATATATATATATAATGTATACAGATATATATGTACACACATACTCATATATATGGCTAAGATGTACATCTGACTAAGAACCAAGCCCTGTAAGCTAGATATTCGTATGTCATGACTAACATGTGTCCTGGCAGAGGAGAGATAAGAACCCACTGCTCAAGTCTAGTCACCTCATTTTTATAGAGGAGGAAATCAGAGAGGTTGTGAGATTTTCCCAGAGGCACACAGCAAGTTTTTGTCCACCTGGAGCTAAATTTCTCAAGGCCAGTTGGAGGGCTCAACCTCATCTGTTGGCTTTCATAAATGAGGCGGCCACAGCCCCACCGGCCCCTGTCCCACCGTGGACTGTGGACATTGGGAGTGAGGAATGGCTGACATCTTTTGTATTTAGTGCATCGGTTTGGAGGAAATGGTTTGCAGCCCGTCCACACTGGCTCAGCCACTTATGGGGTAAGAGCTGATACCTGAGTAATGAGAGGGAGTCAGTCCCAGGGAGAATTTGGGGGAGATTCAGGTCGGGGAACAGCAAGGGCAAAGGCCCTCAGGTGGGAACCACTTGTGTTTTGAGGGGCAGGGACGGTCCAAGGGGTTGGTGCACAGGAGGAAGGTAGAGGGTAGGAGGAAGTGGTTGGCGACACTGTCATGTAGAGCCTTGCAGGCAGGGGTGAGCGTTTGGACAGGAGGTAGCACAGATCTTTCTGATCATTCAGGGAGGCCAGCATGCCGCTTGGGGACAGACACTGATGTTCTCAGAGTCTGGGAGGCCTGAGAGTCACCTGGAAACAGTGCTCCTCCCCTGCACCCCGGCTTGGGTTGCTTGGACTCAGCAGCAGGAGATGCAAGTGTTGGGTGGTTCTCCTGTCCAGGGGAGGCGACTCAGGCCAACAGATGCCTTCCGTCATTCTCCCCTGGGGCCAGCACTGACTCTTGGAGAACCGCAGGCTTCCCAGGGGTCTGCCTTGTGTGCTTCACCATGGCCTGTGTCTGCTCCCAACCAGGCCTGCTGCTTCGACCCCACCTCCTCTTATCCCTTCCACCTTGTTTATGAAAAAGAAGAAATACTTTCTGGCAAAGGCCCGCAGGATTTTTAAAGGTGTTTTTGATAACAGAGCACAATGTCAAAGGGGTGCAGTAACCTCAGGAGAGCAGCAGCTGTGGTTTGCTGGCGAGGCCGTGGAGGCACAGATCTTGGTTTGCTTTCCCGCATTGCTGCATACTAGCTGTCTGTTCTTGGGCAAGTTGGTTAAGCCTCCAAGCCTCAGTCTCCTCATCTGTAGAATGGGGATATTGGTTGTACCCATTTCCCAGGGTTGTTGGGAGAATTGAAGGAGCCATGTAAGGGGGAACTGAACACAGCTTTGGCACAGAAGGGGTACCTGTAATAATCCCCTAGGTTTCTGACCCGTCGGTGCAGGCCCTGTGGTAGGAAAACTTCTGAGGTTACCTGGCGGCTACAGGGGTTAATAAGAAGCCCCCACCCCAGTCTTGGCTCCAGAGCAGCCTGGGCTGGGAGTAAGCCCACCCTGGGGTCAGGGTCCTCAGACTGTTTGCCGGCTCTCCTGGCTGCGGAATTAAAGTGATGGGGGCATTTAGGTCCCTTTCGCTCCTAAGCAATGCTGTGACAGCACTTGGAAGCCCTAGCAAGGTGACACAAGGACATTTTGGCTCCAGGACAGACCAGGTTTTCATTTTGGAGGTGGTTGGTGTCCGAGACAGAAAAGGACAGAGTCCTGGTCTCAGCTCTGCCATATTCTCCTGAGATGCCCTACAGAAAGCCACTTATGCTTTCTGAGCCTCAGTTTCTTCATCTATAAAATGGACAACTGCACCTGCCTCACAGGGAAGTTGTGAGGAATGAGTGAGTGAATTCATAAAAAGCACTTAGCACGGTGCCTGATGATGTGTTAATGCTCAGTGAAAATAGTTGTTATAAGTTATATTTGAAACTTCCACTCAGCCCTCAGCCATGCTAAGTGAAACCAAGGAAGAAAGTATGGGGTAACAATGCATAGTAGCTATTAATACTGGCTTCTGTTAAACTATGATTATTTTATCTTAATGCATTTTTAGGCATGGCCAGTGAATCTACAGCTGGCTGTTTAGAGGTAATCATTTTATCCCCAGACCAGGATCTACACGTGCAAATGCCCAGAAGAACCTGGCAGGTAATAGAAAGAAGTGAAGTGGGCCAGGAGTGGCAATAGGGAGTGGTGGAGACTGTGGCAAATTGGGAAGTACACATCTATTTAAGGGAGCAGCTGTGATTCTGCCACAGACAACTTATCCCATGGGAGAATGTTGACCCAGTGTTACTAGAGTTGCTTGGGTTTGTCCCTCCCCAATAGAAGCCAGAACTCTGGATTTCATAAATGCAATGGTTGCATTCTCCTTGGTTTTTCTACCCAGCAGTATATCTTAAAGTGCATTCTGTCTGATCATATATAGATCAATGTCCCTCCTTGTAGTGGCTGGAAATGCTGTATTTTATTTAACCAACCCCTGTTGATCAAAATTTTGGTTGTTTTCACACTTAAAAAAACATGTAACTATACATAAAGATATAAATATGTACACATGCACAATTGAACATCATTATTCACTGATTTAATATTTGCAGATTTACCTACTGGTAAAATTTATTCGTAACCCCTCATCGAATACTCATGGGGCTTTCGTGGTCACTTTAGGCCATGTACAGTGCTAAAATCTGGGTCACCAGACACACATGTTTTCAGCTGGGAGGGAACAAGCTGACATTCAACCTCCTTGTTTTAGCTTGGACTGTAAATAAGTGTCCTCTTTGTGGATTATTTAGTGCCACGCTTTTTGCATTTTTTGTACCTTTTTTTGTTTGTTTGTTTAGTGATTCCACTGTTTAAAATGGCCCCGAAGCATAGTGCAGAAGTGCTGTCTAGCTTTCCTAAGCACAGATGTCTCGGATGTGCCTCATGGAGAAAATACATGTATCAGATAAGCTTCCCCCGACCTGAGGTCCACTGCTGTCATCCATGAGTTCAATGCTAATGAATCAACAATATATATTAATTCAAGTGTCATTAAACAGAAATACACGTAAAACAAAGTGATTCTACTGTGATTGGTTGATGAAAATGTTGGGACCAGAAGCTGGAAGGAACCTATCCGTGTATTTCCCCCGGGAGCAATGATGGTTCAGTGATCACTAATTCAGTGTCTGCAGCGACTTTACAGAACATAACCACTGTGAACAAGAGTGACTGTGTGTGTGTATCACGCACATATACACACCCAAACGTATATATTTTTAACTTCTAACTGGTATTTAACATTTCCTTCCATTAAAAACAATGTCTATACGTCAATCAAAAAAAGAAGAAAAAGTTAACAAATCCCATTATTCACAGACTTATTGACAGTATTAACAGATAGTAACAATAACCACTTTGTTTCTAGACTTTTGTGACTGCAACTTTCCCTGCACGTTTAGAGTTGTGAATGACAGGTTCTGAGTTCAGGTGCTAAGGAATTCTAATTGCCGTAGTCTTGAAAACGGAGTCTCTTATCTGCTTTTCAGAAGCGTTTTCTAGCTTTTTTCTCCCAAATATTTTTTTACAGCAAACTCCATAAGGTCAGGAGGACAGATTCTGGCAACAAATACTTACTTTGTGCCAACTGGCACCAGGCAGGTGCTAGGCCTGGGAGTCCTGGTGGTGAACCAGATAAATAGGAATTTCAGGTGGCGATGGGTGCTGGGAAGACAATGAAATGCAGAGAGAAGGTCTGTAAAAATCGTAATAAGTTTGGGGCTGAGATGTATATACACACATATACATAGAAAACTGGGAAACACTAAAACAAGAAAATTATTAATTCTAGGGGAATTTTATGGGAAATCAACATTTGATGCTCAAGGATGATCCGGAATGAGTGATACAGTGCTGTTTAGGTGTGTGGATATAAATGCTAATACAATCTGACGACTTGGTTTCCTAGTCTTTTCTGGTGTCCAGGGGCCACCGACATTCCTTGACTTATGGCCTTTCTCTCCATCTTCAAAGCCAGCATTATAGCATCTTCTAATCTCTATCTCTGCCCCCCAACCCCACCTCCCTCTTATAAGGACTCTTGTGATTGTACTGGGTCCCCAGGATGATCCCAGATAATTATCCCATCTCTGGATCTTTACCTTAAAAAGTCTCTTTTCCCCTATAAGGCGTTCACTGATTCCTGAGATTAGGATGTGGGCATCTTTAGGGGGTGACGCATGAGATCAGAGAGAGGTGGGTGGGGTCTTCTAGGCCCTGCGGAGGAGTTTGAACTTTAATCTAAAATGGACAGGAAAGCGCTGAAACATTTCAGCCAGAGGTTGGCAAACTCTGACCCATGGGCCAAACTTGTCTATTCTTTTTTTTATTGGAATATA
This sequence comes from Camelus bactrianus, assembly GCF_048773025.1. Classification (NCBI taxonomy): domain Eukaryota; kingdom Metazoa; phylum Chordata; class Mammalia; order Artiodactyla; family Camelidae; genus Camelus; species Camelus bactrianus. The sequence continues at coordinate 22,998,270 of NC_133556.1, forward strand.
GCCACACCCATGTGTTTACACATTTGCTTTTGTGCTGTAAAGGCAGAGCTGAGTAGTTAGGACTACTCAGTAGTTAGTAGTTAGGACAGAATTCAAAACCCACCAAGCCTAAAATATTTACTATCTTTCCCTTTACAGAAATGGTTTGCTGACTCCTGGCTTAAACAATGGAAAAATGTTACATTTTAGTGATAGTATGAATATTGAAGATACTGATATAAACAGAATATATGAGCATTAGGGGAGAAATGGTTGTAAAAGTAACAGTAGCTAACATTTTTGTGTACCTGGCATTGTTCTAAGTGTTTTATATATCCACTCATTTAATCCTCATAGCAATCATAGAAGTGCTTTTATTATACCCACTTTATAGATAAGGAAACTGAGGCACAAAAGTAGTTAAATGATTTGCCCATGGTCATATACAGGTAACTGGCAGAGCTGGGATTTGAACTCAGACAGTCTGGCCCTGAAGCCCATTAGTGCTGTTCTGCTGATTGATGCTGCTGGGGGCAAAGGCACTGCTTTTGCCTGAGGAGTTGGAGGTAGTATTCAAAATAGAGGCAGTGCTTAACTGGGCTTTGCTGGATGAATAGGAGTTGGACAGTACAAATGCCAGAGGACTTTGCTGGCTTCAGGGGTGGGAATCACATGAGGACTGAACAACTCTTGAGATTCAGAGACAGTTTGGCTTTGCTACCAAGGGTAGACCACAGGCTGAAATGGACTCGGAAGCGGTGTTCAACCCTGGGAGCCAGGACCAGCTAAATGATTTGTAAACTTATGCAAAATGAAAATGCTGAACCTCTTGTACAAAGATTATGAAGAATTCCAAGGTAGCAATTTCAGAGCATTAAATCAAGCACAGGGCCCTCCCACGGGCCACACCCACAAAGTTTGCCCTGCTGGGGGCTGAGGGACTAAGCAGCCAATGGGTAGCTCCTTCCAGGCTCTGGGGCTGGACTAATTAAAAGGACTTGGCAGTGGGATAATTACAAGGTCAGGAGGCCATATATGGTCATGAGTCCAGATCTTTGCCTGGTATGAGGGAGCTGGGCACCAAGCCCCTAAGAAACAGGACAGAGGTTTAAGGTGCTCAGACTAGGAAGACATCTTCATCCTCAGAGTCTGGGGGTCAGAAAAGCAAAGATATTAATTTTCTGAAGCAGCCCTGGGTACATTAATCTGCAGACGCCCATGATCCTGGATCTTGGGTTGTTTTCTTTGGCTGAACATCCCAGGACAATTTATTTTTATCAATAAAGCTTGGAAACAGTTGGGCCAAGCAGCCACGGGAGGAGAAGCAGATTCCCAGAGTTTGCGTCCCACTCCCCCCCCCCCCCTTGCAAAATGGTCATGCCTGTGTCTCTGCGGTGAAAGAGAGGAGGTGGGAGAGGCGGAAGGCAGAGGTAGAAAGTGAGGAAATCACTGTGGGAAAGGAGAGGGGCTGTGGTGATTCAGGGACGCTGTGTGCACTGCTGTCCTACTGTTGGCTTGGACCTGAATGGGCCAGCTATGTAGATGATTTCCCATACTCAGATTTTCTCTTCTTGCTCTGAGAAGAACCTGGCCTCTTCAGTTTGGGGTAATGTCTAGCAAGTGTTTAGATATTAGCCTGATTGAAGTAATTCATACTAAGGTGTGATTGACCAAGTGGCTTGGTTCATTGGTTCCTGGTCACATTTTCAAAAAGCCTATTAAGGCAAGTGAAGACTCCCAGTATACATGCAAGAAGTCTTTGATGGAGTGGGGTCAGACTTTGCTCTGTCTTTTCTGTATTTCATCCCTTTTCTCACTTTAAAAAATAAAAGGGCAATGGGCAGATCATGGGCTCTGGCATTAAGCAGACTCACATTCAAACCTCACTCCTCCATTTCCTATCTGTGTGATAGAGGAGCAGTTGTGACCTAGAACACTTTACTTCAACTTCTCTGAGCCTCAGTTTCCCCATGTGGGTAATGGGGATAATGAATGGGTCCTTCATTAGTTTGTTGGATTAAATGAAAAGACTTGTAAGCCCAATAGCCTGGAGTAGCCCTTCAACACGTATCATTTCCTTTTCCCCATTCCCTTTCTCTGGCCTTAGAAAGCAAGTTCCTAGAGGCTTGGGCCTGTGCCACGGAAGGGTTCGGCAAAATGTTGTAGAGAGTCCTGATTGCATTGGAACCAGAGACCTGGTTTTAATGCTGAATGTGCCCTTGCCTCACTGTGTGACCCAGGGCAAGTTGCTTACCCACTCTGGGCCAAACTTCCTCTTCGTAATAACATGAAAGTGTTATGTGCTACCTTCAGGATTGAGGGAGGGGAGGTAAAGGAGATCATACATGTGAAACAACTAGCACAGGGTTTCTGCTCCCTTTGAAAAGTCAGTTCTCTCCTTAAAATTAAAAAAAAAAAAATTTTTGGACTCAATTTTCCCCCCTCAAGAAAATGAGGATAATGCCTCCACAGCTCCCATTTCATAAAGTGCTTCTGAGGACACGTGAAATAATGTGACCATTGGGAATAAGGACCATTAGGAAGAGGGAGAGGACAGTGTTAGCATCATCATGAGATGCAGTGAGACATTTCAGCCTTCTTGGAGATCAGACACCGTTTCTGGATGGATTGGGCCTAGCAATTCAGGGCACATGTTCCTTTTCCTTCCTCCCTGCCTTCTTTCTTACTCTCTTTCTCTCTCTTGCTCTCTTTCTTTCTTCCACGAGCCAAGTTATTAATGGGCCTTTGGGAGAGCAAATTAATTTCTTTATTTCCTAATTAGGAAAAAGGGCAAGCTCTGCACTCGCACTGGTGGCACGGGTTCAGCGTGGAGAACCTTGAACCGACCTCGGGGTGGACACATTCAGACTTTTAAAAAATTATTGCATTTCAGAAAATTCAGTGAGCTCAGCAAATGAGAGTCTAGGCGAAGGAAAGAAAAACAAACAAAAACAAGCAAAAAGAAAATTAGAGGGGAGGACAAGAAGGGTGGAAAGATTTGGTTGAGGTCATCTTTCCTTTCACTAAAAATAGTGGGAGTTAGAGGCAGTGACTGGAACCCTTGGATAAAGCAAGTCCACCAAAATATCTTCAGTGGCTAAGAGAGGTAGCTGGTTCAAGAAGGCTGTTTTGGTAAAAAAAAAAAAAAAAAAAAAAAAAATCCACCACTTATATTCTAGGAGTACTTTTTTGATAAGACAAACTATGCCCTACTGATCTAAACTTACCAGTCATTTACACTTTAGCATGAATTACTTCAATCAGGTTTACCCTTTGACACTTGACAAGATCATTAGCTACCCAGCTGGCAATTAGTGTGGGGTTCTTCAGAGGATAAAGGGCTTATGTCTGCTCAGTGGCTGATGGGATAATCAGTCCTTCTCCTCCTCCTTTTCCTTCCTCTTTTTTGTAAAGGGGATCTTCTAAAACTTTTACCTTAGATCCTGGTACTCTGAGAAGTACTTATGTCCTTCCTGGAAGGCAGCTTCTTGCCTGATTTTTCCATCTCTAACGACTAATAATGTCCTTAAGGTAGATAATCTGTATGATGTCATCTGTATGATACTATAATAGTGGCTACATGTCATTAGACATCTGTCAAAACACATAGGATGTATAACACCAAGAGTAAACTATGGGCTTTGGGTGATGATGCATCAGTGTGTGTTCATCGATTGTAGCAAATGGACCACACTGTTAAGGGGTGTTGATGGTGGGGGAGGCTGTGCAGGGAGAAGGGGCAGGGGGATATAGGAACTCTGTGCACTTCTGCTTAATTTTGCTGTGAACCTAAAACTGCTCTAAAGAAACAAAGTGTTTTTTAAGCAGACAGTTCTAAATAAACCTAAGTTTGGACCTTGGAAGGAAAACTCAGGTTTTCTCTTTTATTCCTTTCATCAGCTTCCTTTCCTGCATCCTCTCGGGAGGAGTAGATTGAGATACTGGAGCAGGGTTTGAAGCCCAGCCCAGCTCTCTACCAGTGGTGTGACCTTGAGCAAGTCTCCTCCCTTCTGGGAGCCTCAGTTTCCCCATCTGACAAATGGCCCGGAGTTGTGGAAAGGTGCTCACAGAGCACCTGTGTGGGCTTATTTCTGGTGAGTCACTGTTCCCATGTCTTTCAGAGGCGAGTCTGGAGCCGGGAAAACCGAAAACACCAAGAAAGTCATCCAGTACCTGGCCATGGTGGCCTCCTCCCACAAAGGCAAGAAGGACACCAGTATCACGGTGAGTGGCAGCTCTGGTTCCGTGGCCATGCCTTAGCAGATGGGCCTCCGGGCTCGTGGGCTGACCAAGGTAGAGACAGCACCGGTGAGAAGGCCAGGACTCAGTGTTTCACTGTGTTTCACTGTCCCTCCTCTGACAGCTCACTGCAGGAGTCTTTTTCTACCCAGGTGGGCCTGTTTGAGTCTGGGCGATTCCTTGCCTTAGCCAGGATCATCATCCTGAGGGGTTCTGTTCTGTGAAATGGGAGGAATCCTGATTTACATCAAGGCTTCTCAGTGTGGTACCGTTGTCATTTTGGACTGGGTAATTCTCTGTTGTGGGGCTGTCTGATGCATTGCAGGAGTTTTAGCAGCATCCCTGGCCTCTCCCCACTAGATGCTGACAGCAGCCCCTCCCCTAGTTATGACATCCAAAAGTGTCTCTAGACATTGCCAGGTGTCCTCTGGGGGGCACAGTCACCCCTGCTTGAGAAGCATTGCTTGAACTGAATCTTCGTAAATTCCCAAGTGTTGAGACACACCTGTCATTCCTCCACATGTCCCTTCAACTGGGGCCCCTGGGGATGGGAACATTGGTATCCACGTATAGGCTCTGGTCCAGTGTCCTTGACTGAGCACCCACTGTGTGCCAGGCATTGCCAGGAAGGGGCCCAGCAGTGAGTCTGAGACGCTGTCATTCTAGTCACTGAGCTTCCAGTGACGGTGACACACTTCCCATGATGACACAGTTTGATTAAGGGCTTAGAAGGAAAAGACGAGTAGTTTTCTAGAATCATCCCTTCTTGGGTCCATCCCTCTCTTCCTCCTCCATCTTAGCCCTGCTTCGTCTGTCCCAGAGGAGGGGACAGGCAACAGGGCTGCGTGAAGGACTTGCCAGCGCCTCCGTCTGCAGGTCCAGGGCTGGGAGGATGGCAGAGTAGGGGCCTGAAGATGGCTTGGCATGTCATCGGTTCCTGCCATTCTGGGTCTTGCTTCCAGGGCTCAGAGGCGACGCAGGAGGAGTCATGGAGACCAGCTTGTCTGGAGACTCTCAGAGATTGGGGGTGGGCATGGGCTTTGGGAACCTTTGTCCCTCAGACAGATGCAGAAAACCCATGGTCTGGCATTTCCGGACTGTCTGTGGCACGGTGTATAAGAACAAATCGCCCCAAAGTTTACATGGCAGAATAGTAAAAATATGAAATAAGAATACCTAATAATAATCACTGATTTTTATCAAGCTGGACACTTTTTTCTCTGCGTGTGAGGACACATCTCAGACAGCATCTCTCCGGATACGGCTTTAAAAGAGTGCGCCTTGGCCCCAGCAATGACAGAAACCTTTTTTTTTTTTTAATATTTTGTTTTGTTTTGTTTTAAACTTGAAGGTGGTAATTAAGTTTGTTTATTTAGATAGAGGTACTGGGGATTGAACCCAGGACTGCACTCTACCACTGAGCTATACCCTCCCCCCATAAAAACCTTTGAAATGTCTGAGTCGCCAAGAAATTAGAAAGGAAAGCAAGTGAAACAGAGAGAAAGGAAACCGAATCAAGGAAAAGTTGCTGCTTTCCAAGTTGGAGAATCTTGGAGAATCCAAGCTGTCTGGATCAGGGTGGGAGGGGGGGTTGAAATCATATATTCTCCAGACCTCAATGTATGCGGGACCGAAATAACACTGCCATTTGTTTTATACTGTATTGTTCAACCACAGCAAGGCCCATCTTTTGCCTACGTGAGTAACTGACAGTGTTTTCCTGGTGTGTACGGGAGGCACGGAGTGTGTGTAGATCTGCATGCTCCAGTTGCACCCACCGAGTCCCGTAGCTGATGGTAGAATGGACTAGACCCTTGAGTTTCACCACCCGGACCAGCGAACACACTGAAATACTGTCCCTCGGGTGTCTGATGCCGGCGCGGGGCATGGGGGCGCGTTTGCCCACCCGCAGGAATGGAACCCCCAGGGTTGTCCTCCAGCCTGGAGTGGATTTCTCCAGCTCAAAATGAATCCCCTTACCCTTCCCACCAACGCGCCCACCGCCGGTACCCCTGACTGAAAGGCCCTAGAGATGTCTGTCCTGTCTGATGGAGCCTTTTAGGACCTTCCGGCCCTAAAGCTTCCCTGGCTTGATTGACAGTCGGTTAATGGCACTGCTGTGGCATGCCTCCCCCTCCTCCCTGCCATTATCCCTAAATCTCTCCCCCGAGCCCTGTCCCCTGTGCACTCGTGTGTCCCGTGCATGTGTGTGCAGTGTGTGTCTGTCTTTGCATGCCGGTTGCTTGACCCAAGGCTCCAGAAACAGGAAGTCTTGGGGTTCACGATGCACTAGCTTTGGTGGCACGGTAAGGCCCCAGCTATGCGACACACAACCAGGCCCTGCTCAAACCCCTGCATATGTGGACTCATCTCTAACGCAGAGCTTGGGGGCGGCTGGCATATGGGTCCCAGCCTGGAAGAGACCCTCAGATCAAGGGATCCTGGTGTGTGCTAGGATCACCCCTAATCCGTCTTAGTTAGACGTGGGCAGCACTGTCAGGAATGGATCAGAAGGAGAATCAGTCTTCTCATTTGAGATCTGCTCCTATGTGACCTTGGCCAAGTCACTTAACTTCTCTGGACCACTGTCTCATCTTCCATAAAATGAGTGGTTTGGACCAGATCTCCATATTTAAAGCTCTCCTGAAAACGACCTTCTGGCTCCACCAGCTGGAACTCCCATTCTAGAAAGGGAACCTTTTTCTGGGGCTATTTGGACCCCAAGTTGTGCTGACAGAAGCGACCCCTTTAGTCTTCTTCTCACTGGTCAAGCAAATCCCATTGCTCTCATTGTAAATTTCCACAAGTCCCCATTACGGGGGTTCCTCTTGTGGCCGGCATTTTCACAGAAATGACACTTCTCTTTCCTCTTCTTTGGGAGCTATGAAGGAGGAGGGTCTATGAATAAATAAACACATGAATTGGTGGTGGCTTCCTGTTCTGTGCCTTTAGGGACAGACACCCGCGATGCCCTCCTGGTGCAAGGAGAAAGCCACGTGCTCCCTTTTTCCCTTCTAGAACCCTTCCCAGCTTCTTTTTAGCCCGGCCCAGCCACCCTGGCAGAGGGCAGGGAAATCAGCAAAGAGAACAGAAGAAATCCCTCAGAATCGAACACTCCCCAGGGGCGGCCTGGAGGAGGAGTTGGGCAGGGGAGCCGCTGGGCCAGTCTGCAGCTGCCACGTTGTGGGGCTAGACAGAGAGCAGCTCATTGCTTTCCCGGCATGATTTACCTCATTGGTCCTTTCCCGCCACGATTAATCACGTGACCGCATTTGCGCACAGGAGCCCCCTCAGAGGGGGCAGGTGGGCTGTGTACGGTCTCAGCTGCATTTAACCTAATGAATGGAGCTCAGGCAACCTGCTTTGAAGCTTTGTTCTGCAGTCAGTTCGAAGTATTTCCGGTGGGTTTTGCACATTCCTTACTTATCTTTCATAGAAGACTTCAGAAAATTAGTCCTGAGAAAGGAAAAACTGCAACAAGATTGCACTAAAACCATCAGAAGGATTGTAATGGTTTAGGCTTGAGGAAAGCTGCTTGTCAAACATAAGCAGCAGTAGGACTGCCATGTACAGCAGGGCAGGTCGTGCACTGCACAACTCCAGGGAGCATCATTCACTATGATGTAAATGACATCCTGGTGTTGCGCAGTGCCAGAGTTCTGGGTGGCAATGATATCGCATAGATGAGCAGGCTGTCTCTAGGGAAAAGTGGCCTTCCTAGGGAACAGATGTCCTGGCTCTAAGAAAGCTCAGTTGTTTCTCTTCTGAAATCCTCCAGTAAATCTGGACATTAGCCTTGGCGTCTGAGAGCGGATAGGTGATAGAATAGGAAAGAACCTATGGGTTAAGGGCAGAGTTTTGTGACAACTTGCATCCAGGGCAGAACTGTCAGTGCCTGCATCACTTCTCCCATAACTCGATGTGGATGAATTTTAGGGTGAGCTGGAAAAGCAGCTTCTACAAGCAAATCCCATTCTGGAGGCTTTTGGCAATGCCAAGACAGTCAAGAACGACAACTCCTCACGATTTGTAAGTACCAAAGCCATGTGGGTTTTCTGGAAAAGTCTTGGATCATTCTGGAAAAGTCTGGTGTCAGCTCCTCCTGAGTGTGTGTGTGTGTGTGTGTGTGTGTGTTTGTGTGTGTGTAGGGGATGTCTGAGGCTGAAGGGGTAGAGCTGTGCAGCACCACAGCATTTTACACTGTTGCCTTCAGTCCTGTTTTGACCTTACAAGTCTGCAAGCGCTCCAGACACCCACTCCCTCATTCACTCATTCACTATTCATTCAACAAATATTCATTGAACACCTGCTGTATACTCAGACATATTTGACATTCATAATTTATTCAGTTCGTATTGACTGAGCACCTAGTAGGGGCTAGATACTTACATGCAATATTTATTTATTCAGCAAAACACGAATTGAGCACCTACTATGTACCAGGCACATGCAACTTTCAACATTTACTAAGTGCCTACTGTATACAATCATTCTGGTAGGCATTTTTATGCACACTGTTCTCTCTTGCTTTTTTCATTTGCTTCATTCATTTTATTAAGCACATACTGTATACTAGACCCTGAACTAGGTTGACAGGATCACAGCGAATAGTTCTGACTTCACAAAGCTTGTGGTCTAGTTGGGGAGCCAACAGTAAATGAGACAGAAGGTGACACCTCCCCACACAGGTTTTGCCAGGCTCCAGGGACCTCCCCTTCCTCACCTGAGCCTAACAGGGACGAGACAGCCCCGAAAGTGGGTGGTTGATGGCACAGACAAAAATTATTTTGTTGCACAAAAGAAGGGGGCTGCTCCATAGGACAGTCAGAAAGGTATCTTAATGAAGAAACTCAGACGGAAGACTGCATCTGAATTCCAGTAGTGAGGGGTCCCCTGCTGATATGTGGGAGACCCTCTGAACTGTCAATCACTGGAGGGGACCCTGTGAAAAACCCTTCATGGGCACTTCTGCTCCGCCCACGTAGAGCTGCCCTACTGGGTGTACCCGTGTCCTGCGTCTTCACGCAGCCACCCCCAGCCCTGTCAACCCCAGGACCCACTTCTAACAAATAACCATACAGTGTCCCCTTTCCTTTCCTGAAATCAGAATCATAGATAACATCACCTACTATACACATCGGATTAGAAAAACCCCAGTGTGATGCCCTAGCTGTAATATGAAGGAGAAACAAAACAAAACAATTCATAATTAAAATGTGCATTTCAGCATATCAGTGCTCAGACCAGACCACATATGAAGACACAATGAACTAGTTAGATGTTTGCATTTATACCTGGAGTCACTGTGACCTTGACAGGCACAAAGGCAGATTGAGACAAGGAGGATTCGTCTGGGGACTGAGGCCATGGGTGAGATTTTCCAGAATGATGACATACTCTTGGGAAAGCTCTGAACCAAAGAACAATTTGCTCTAGGTTTACACAAATGTGATATTCTTATATCAGAACAACACTTAACCTTTTTTGTGTGTGTTTTTTTAATCTAAAACACCATTAGGTCTAGGCTCAGCTAATTACAAACTGGTTTTTCACCTCCGTGAGTATCCTAGGGGGCATTTGAAAGTCGGAGGGGACGTGGCTAGTGCTTGGTGTCTGGGACTCTCCTGGTCATTGCAGGACGCCCAGCATCCTTGGCCCCTGTCCATGAAGAGCAGTAGCTGCCACCATCATGTGACAGCCCAACAGTCCTTCCCCCTTTCCAAAATCCTCATGGTGGCTGTGCTGCCTCCACTGAGAAACACTGCATTTGTCTGTTGCAATCCAGTGCAAAGTTTCTGACATGTCAGCAAATGACAGCAAATTCAAAGTTAACCCCTAACAATGTCCTCTGCTCACTGATGCCCTCTGCCTTCTTGGGAGGGGGAGAGGGCTGGCACCCAGGACCAGCAGGTTCCTCTGCTGCAGCTTCAATGACTGTCATTGTCCCAAATTATTCTACTGTCAAACTTCCTGATGGAAAAAGAGTGAGGGTTTTGTCGAGGCCTGAGGGAACCTAGGGGAAGTTGCCTCCCACTGCGTACGTCATGGGTTTTGGGTGGTGGTGGTGGTAAGGATGTGATGCTTTGCCAGCTATTAAGAAAGTAGGAAAAGGGCCGGTGCTGCCAGGTGCTGGACCTGGCTGTCCTTGGTTCTGTGGTTCGGCTGAGGCAGAGGGCAGGTGGATTGACATCTTCCCCAGGTGGAGAGATGTGATGGTCCCCTGGTCCCTGGGGCTGAGGGCATGGCCCAGACCTCCTGGCAGAGCCCCGTCTGCAGGGCCTGCGTGGATAGCACAGCACCCTGGCATTACTGTTCATACTCACCTGCCCTAAAGGGGAGGTTTAATTTGCAGCTGGATGACCTTGGGCCTGATGGATCATGGAGGCCCAGGATGTTTCTGGGCAGGAGGGCAGGGAGGGAGCCCTCCAGCCACTCGATGTGGCAAAACATGCCTTCTACTTATGGCTCTAACTCTTACGAGCACCATCATATGGAGCAGGTTCCACTAGCTCGCTCAGCCTTGGTTTTCCCACCTTTAAAATGGGGAGAGCTATGATGCACCGAGGGTCATTGCAAGAGCAAGTGAAATTGACTTGTGAAAGTGTTTTCTAAGTTCCCCCGTAAGACCCTCAATCATCCCAGCTCAGCAGGTGCTGACCTGTGAGGCTCGAGCGTTCGCAAGAACCTCTCTCTGGTTTTTTCTTTTTCCCCTGAATGTTCCCTGACTTCTTCCTCCCCATTTGCCTGCTGCATGGGGGTGAGGGGCCGAGGCTGGGAACCCACTGTGAGCTGTGTTTTCCTGTCGGCAGGGCAAATTCATCCGCATCAACTTCGATGTCACGGGTTACATCGTGGGAGCCAACATTGAGACATGTATCCTTTGCTGAACCTGGGCCACATGGGACCCTGACCCCGGGCCCCACCAACCTCCTGCCCAGCACTTGAGGGGCTCCAAGAAAGGCATAAGAGCCATGCCACCCCTCTCTCCCCAGGCTCTTGGGTGCCATCCAGAATAAATCTTCCTTGGGGTTGTTTACCCTGAACAGCAAGCCTTCTAGTGTGGTGGTCCCTGGATTTGGGGACTGCAAGCAGCCTCCGTTTGATTCTGGGTGGACCTCTCCCTAGCTCAGTGACCTTGGGCCAGTTACTCAACCTCTCTGAGCCTCATTAGTGAAATGGGGATGGTAATAGTACCTGCCTCATAGAGGTATTGTGAGAATAAAATAAATTAATTTACATAAAGTGCTTAGAACCATGACAGAGGAAGGGCTGGTTGAGTATTGGCTATCGTGAGATCTCGGCTTCATCCTTATTAATCCAGAGTTCAAGCCCAAATGCCAGACCCCTTGTCCTTCTTAGAAACAGAGCAGCTCCAGCCCACAGCCAGAACATCAGTGGAACCAGAACTTTCCCAGAGAAACAGCCTGCGTTTGGTAAAGCAAACAGGAAGCTGTTCCTGTAAGTCTAAAGAATCAGAATTCCACCAGCCCACCCGTGACCGTATGTGCCCCTTAGCATCCCCGAGGCGGGGCTCAGGGCATGGCTGGGGCCACCTGACCACGCACCATCCCCACCTCCTAGGGCTGGGCCAGGATTAAATGAGATACAGCAAAATACACCAATATTCTCCTATGGGGGGTAAAGAGACCATAGATAGTCTTGTGTGGGCTCGGAACAGATATCACCACCGAGTTCTGACTTTTAGAAGTTTCTGGATTTTGGAATTGCAGATGAAGCCTTGAGGAGAGAAATGAGTCTGTATGACCTGACATGAGAGAGCGGGGGGAGGACACAGTCTAATCCAGTGGATTTGGGGAAACAGAGGAGAAGTGATCATTCATTCTTCAGCCGTTAGGGTTTTGCTGATTTTGTTATAGTCAAATAGAACCTGCTTCTTACATGGGAAATCCACCTGGTACAACAGCCCAGCCACCCCCGGGCCCTTCCTATCATCCCCAAGCCCCATGGTCTCTATACCACTGACCCCCCAAGGTCAGAACAGCTCTCCTGAGATTAATTAGTGGAGTCTGTTTACAGTCTCCTGAGGCTAGTTGGCTGGTCAGCTGGGTCAAGGTCACTCAGCCAGCCGGGGCTGGTATCCAGCTCTGCGAAGCCCAGCCCCTTGGCTGGTGTGTTTTTAGCCACCACGGACACTTGGCTTGGCCACTTCCTAGCTGTGTGCTCCTAGGAAATTAGCCTTCTCTGAGCTCCCCTGAGCCTCAGTTCCCCTACATTGAAAATGCAAATATTTGCACTTAGTCCCTAGGATAGTTTATGAGGTTGAAAGGAGACAATGCATGTCAAACCTTTAGCACAGGGATTAATAAATCATAGAGGATGTAATTATTTTTACTCTGTTATCTAAAGACAGGGGTGGGGAGGGTATAGCTCAGTAGTAGAGTGCATGCTTAGCACATACAAGGTCCTGGGTTCAATCCCTAGCACCTCCATTAAAAAATAATAAACTTAATTACCCCCCCAAATTTAAAAAGTAATAAAATAAAAAATAATGTAAAAAATAAAGACAGCTCACTCTACAGAAGTGGGGTTGGTGAGGTTGTTGGGAAAACATCTCATTCCGTGCCCCTCCCATGAGTCTTGGACCCTGGAATCCTTTGACTCCTGTCTTTTTATGATTTTTCTTTTCCCTCTGTTCCCCTCACTTCTCTCTGGTACTGGGGCCCACCAGCAGCACCCAGTGGTCTCATTTTGGGTCAGTGAGCCAGAACTGGAAGGTCAAATCACATGGATCAGGCATGGATGGGTTGACCCTGCCCCTGCAATCAGACTCTCCAGAACTCTCCAGGGAGCCTCTCCCGGGTTCTGGAGATGTCCCCCTCCAGCAGCTGGTGTGACAGGGTTTGGTGAGGAATACATGTGATATCCCCGGAATTCTTAACTCCTCCCATCCCAGATCTGCTAGAAAAGTCCCGTGCGATTCGCCAAGCCAGAGACGAGAGGACGTTCCACATCTTTTACTATCTGATAGCTGGAGCCAAGGAGAAAATGAGAAGTAAGTGATGAGCAAGGACATGTGTTGGGAGATTTCAGCCCTCCCTTTCATCATGATCCAGGGTTAATCAGTCGGCTATTAAAACAGGGTCCGAGATCCTGCCGGAGAAACAGCTGTATCGCTGGGCAGCAGATGTTCCCCCTCTCTTTTCAGTGAGTGAGGGTGGCTTCTGTTCAGTCATTTTTGTTTACCGAGCACCTACTGTGTGACATAGTAGACATCAAGTTTAGTTAGGCGTTGGGTAATTAATCAAGCCCAATGAGACACAATCTGTGCCTTCTAGAAAGAAAGACGCTTGCCATATTTCTACATCAATGAGATGCATTCTGACTTTATCAGGAATTTAGAAGACCAGTGGAACTAAGCACTTTTCATTGTACCTGTTTTGAAAGCAACTTTGAAGTGGCTGTTTTGTAGGACAGGGGTCAACTACACTTTTATGTGAAGAACCAGATAGTAAGTCTTTTAGTGTCTGTCACACTATCCATCTCTGCCCTTGTAATGCAGAAACAGCTGTAGGCAATGCCTCAGCAATGGGCATGGCTATATATTACAATGGAATTTTATTCACAATAATAGGAAGAGACGGTGTGCTGTAGTTTGCTGACCTCTGTGGTAGGAAAAATATTTTTTCCCATGAAAACAATATACTGTATACCAGATTCCAATAGGAAATTCTATATTCTAGGCATGCAGGAGAGTTACTCTATTAACTCTTGAAAAAATATACAAATCAGAGCTGAAAAAAAGAGTATACCAGTAAATCCAGGTACATAGTGTGGTCTACATCCCAGTAATATGTTTAAGTCCTAACTTTTAAGAGGACAATGCAAAATTTGCTTCCCATGAGTTTTGTGACCCAGGGTTAGTTATTTTGCATAGAAAATTACCAAAAGTATGTGTGGGCTGGTATCTTTGCTGAGATGAGGTGCGAAGCAATGATGTACCACTAGGGGGAGGCAGCGTTCATTATTTAATCTTGATGCGTGGCAATTTGGGATAAAAGCAGGGAGGCTGAATGGATGTTACACAGTAGCAAATACGTAAATTAGCAGTTATAGTGCAGACACTATGGGGTGGCCCAGAGAGAAATGTTTATATTTCTCTTCCATCTATTTGGCACCAAAGTCAACAGGTCGTTTGTTTAGTAACTTGGATTCCGGTTTTGTGCTCTGGTTTTAGTCTTCCAGAAATCAAGCAAAGATAAGGCTAACAACTAAAATTCCTAGGAACCATGTGTATGCATGATGACAGATCTGGGAAGAGGTTTGGCCTTTAGGCCGAATCAATCTTTTTAAATGTATCCATGGTCTGGATAATGAAATCTTGGCAAAGCCTCAGATCCTTGTGACTTTAATCAGGCATTTCAGTTAATCCAAAGGCTTGAGTTAATTAGTGTCTTGGGTCAATTTAACCTTGGATTTATCAAGTAGCTTCCAAGTGGCTTGACCCATAAAAGACCTTTGTTTAAAAAGAAAGCATCTTGCTGACTTCCCTCCAAAAGAATAATCAAATCCAGCCTAATTAAAGATTGACCTGGAAGAGGACACTTGATGTTTTAGAGTGTCATAAAAACCAAGAGTACAAGAAAAAGAGAGGCAGTTTTATAAATTTAGGTGAGAAAGGGCTGAATAACAACAAAGGAATGTAACCACAGAATTCACCTTTACAGAGAACAATATTTTATAGATGTAATAAACAAGGAGTTGACAAATGCTTATGCTAAAGGGTCAGATAGTACATACTTTAAGCTTTGGGGATCATGTGGTTTCTGTTGCAGGTATTCATCTCTGGCTGCCATGTAGTCTGAAAGCAGCCGTAGAAAATAGACAAGGAAATGGGAGTGGCTGTGTTTCAATAAAGTTTCATTTGCAGAAACAACCAGCAGACCAGATTTGCCAATCCCTGATATAAACCTTATCTGTTGATTCAACCAGAAATAGTTGGAAGGGAGGGTGGATGGTATAAGAGCACTAGGACCTTTTCCACCGTAGCAGGAAGTCACTGGGTAATATCTAATTTTGCCATATGCAGAAATGGCCATTAATATGATATATAAACATAATATAATATATAATAAGCCTTTTTTATGGAGTGATAATGGGAACGTCAAGAAGAAACAGCAAAAAGTGATAAAAGCAGTTATTGCAGGGTAAGGTAGGAATTGGAGAAAGGCTAGGACAGGTAATGGTGTTTTTATTTTAAACCTTTGGGTTGTCATTGGTTTTAAAAATCCATTTGCATGTACAATTTTGATAAAAGTTTAAAAATTTATTTATAATAAATTTATAAATAAAGATTGATTTCGCTTTTTAGAGAGCTTTGTTCCTGAAGGCAGGGTACCTTTGGGCAATTGAGATAAAGGCATCCCTTCCTCTAGGCAGATACAAAGTCATGTCAGGGGTCATGGTTTAGCAAGTGGAGCCAAGGCTGGAGTTCAGCTGCCAGGTACCCTGGGGCAGTGCACAACCTGCACCACTGTTTGAGGCAGGTGTTGGCCTCTGTGTGATGAAGCAGAAGGAAGGTTTTAAACTATCCAAGTCTTGGGAAAAGGAAAGAAATTATAATGAGCCAGAACCTTTACCAGGCTCCTGTCTCAGGCTCACAGTAGACGTGTGCCTTCCTGACATCACCCCATCTTCCTCTCCTTCTAGACGACTTGCTTTTGGAAGGCTTCAGCAACTACACATTCCTCTCCAATGGCTTTGTGCCCATCCCGGCTGCCCAGGATGATGAGATGTTCCATGAAACTGTGGAGGCCATGGCAATCATGGGCTTCACTGAAGAGGAGCAGCTGTGTAAGTCTTCCCACCTTGCAGAGACCTAGGTTCCTGCTCTTGGTACCACTGGAATCAGTTAGGGATTCTTCTCTGGTCAGGACAGATTTCTGCTCTCTGAATTTCCTATGCCTGCAAAAAAAAAAAAAAAAAAAAAAAAAAAAAAAAAGAAAGAAAGAAAGAAAGAGGATAAGAAAGAAAATTAATATTACTTTAGGTGCTTTATTCATGTTCTAGAAAGATGGCTGCATGAGATGGGACTCTTTCAGTTATCAGTGACCCAAACTGGCTTAAGCAAAAAAGAAAATGATTTACTCATAGAGCTGAAAAATTCAGAGATGCTAGTTTCAGGAACAGCAAGTTCTAAGGACTCCAAGGATGTCTTTAGGACCTGGTCTCTCAACAACATTGTCTTTAAGTAGGCAACAGTTTCTTGACAACAAAATAGTTGCTGTGGCGCCAGCCCTTACATCCACTGAGTTTCTGTCCAGCAGAAAAGAGCAGAGTGAATTCCCTACATGAGTCCCTGAATAGAGTCTCATTGCCTAGGCTGACGTGCATATTCCTAAGCTACTACTCACAATGAGCCAGAGTTGTAGAAAGCTCTCTGTCTCTACGTTATGGTCTCTATTCCATTCTTGGAGCTGGAGATAAAGAGGTTGTTGGCCTCATCAAGAGCATGTGGGCAGAGGGCCAGAGGAGTAATTGAGGCAGTGCGTTTACTTGGGTTCTTCCTGGAAAGGCAGTTCTGGTGATAGACCAGTATTGATCAATATCATCAACCAATGACCAGGAAACACATTTGGTCCTGAGAACAGGAAAGCTTATAGAGATATTCCTGGTTTCCATACTGTGCTTCAAGGCACACTTTTCCTTCTGGGTTAGATGTCCCTTAGTGTTCAAGGTTAATCTTTTCTGGGAACACCAGGACAGGATTGTGGAAATTTTCCCTTTCTTCCCATGCCTGCACCCCTTTGGAGTCCCAGAATAAGGGTTACGATAGTCAAAATGCAGTGTGTAAGGAGGGGCAGCTCCTCCCAAGATAACTTGGGGCCCACAAAAAGAAGGCTCCATGGGTCAGATGACAAATGGGAGGTGTTTGTGGATTTTGGCCAAGATCTTTCTTCAGAATCCAATGCTAACATCATCCCTTCCTGAATTACATTGGCTCTCTAAGAGTGATTCGTTTTATTTGGAATGTGAGTCAGTTTTACTTCTAATCTTTGCTTTTAAAAACATGGCAATTAATGATTAGGTACTTGCCGTGGGCCAGGTATTTGCTAAATCTCCTTTTTAAAAAATGTACCAGGATATCCCATTTTATTTAAATAATAAAAAAAGAACAAACTGAAGTAGTAATTGATAGAAGATTTATTCAATTATTATTTGATCTTATGAAAGAAAGTGGAGTTTTTAAAATCGTTTTAGAAAAAAGTTGCCTTATGTGGAAATGCTTCTAATGTATTTAAAGTGAAGCTATCAGGTGAAAAAAACAATATGCTAAGTGCTTTATGTGCATTATTTAATATCCCAACAGCTCTATGAGGTGGCTGTGGTTACCCCAATTTGCAGATGAGGAAGCTGAGTCACAGAGAAGTAAAGAAACTTACCCAAGGACACACAGCAAGTTGCAGATGGAGTTGGGATTCACTTTCGGGTCTCATGGAATCCCAAGCCCCACTTTATGATTCACTGTGCTGTTTTTGTTTGTAGGAAGATGGGTTTTGTTCCTTAAACTTTAAAAAAAAAAATCTATGTCAGAACCAAGGTATGGAAACCAAAGTTAGAGGAAGCCCACAATGTTCTGCAACGTGGACTTAACATCCCTGGGTGATAAATGATGCAGAAGCCCACTGTGAGGCGGCGTTCCCTTCTCCAATCCCTGTCAGTTCTGATGATGATTTTCAAAGAGAAGAGCAGTTTGGTACCTACTAGGTCTTCAGCCCCTTCCTGGCATTTGCTAATCTTCCTTTTAACCAGAGAGCAGACCCCAGGCCCAGCACTTTGGGCAGGCCCCAGGATCTTGCTAGAATTTGATAATATGATTTATTTTTCTTATATTTATTTGATAGTTGCCACCTGTTTGTGGCAAGGGAAGCTGACTTTTCACCTAAGATAAAGTTTCCTATTAAAGTAAATCCTAGGAAAGATAAGTGAATGTAAAGAAAAATGTTGAGTAAATGATAGAGCAGATGGTACACATATAGAACAAGCATTAAGATAAGGGTGTATACATGACTGACGCCCATGGGACACGGACTTAGACCAATATGTATACAGATCCTGGTTATAAATCTAGGGCTACTCCCGACCATCCCCAAAGAGGCCAAATGAAAATGGGGGCCACCCTTGCCATCTGGGTAGCCCCCTCCAGGTTGCCACTTTGCTGTCCACTAGATGCTCTAGGTGGCTCATCTCTTGCAATCTGGGAGTGGTGAGCATTCTTTTGTCATTTGTGTGACCCTGTTATCTATACCGGAAAGTGCAAACTGACAGTGCCCACAGGAGAGACTGGCCTCCATAGCTGTTAAAGTTGTTTTAAATTGAAACATGGGTAGATTTCACAAAAATCTCCTTCCATCATCTTTGGAAAAAGAAATCTGACAGCTATGGGCTTGCTTCTCCTGTGGCCATGATTGGAGTAGCAACTGTCCCCCTTCATGCTGATTTGTGGCCCCCATGAGTCCCCATGGTCCCCACCAGTCTGCTTTGTTCGTTTAGACTAGCGGTTCCTAACCAAGGGACGGGTGGTCTCCGTGGGACACTTGGCTATGTCTGGAGACATTTTTGGTGGTCCCAACTTGGGAGAGGGTAGCACTACTGCCATCTAGTGGTTGGAGATCAGAGATGCTGCTAAACATCCTACCATGATGCACAGGGCACCCCCACAGCAAAGAACTATCTGGGCCAAAATTTCACTAGTTTCACTGCTTACCAGGGATCTGCAGGCATTTCTGCAATCCCTAGTTTACAGTTTAAGAACTTACAGTTTAAGAACTGTGAATATTGCCCTTGGCAGGTTACAAAACCCCTTTCATAGATGTTATTTTTGAAGAAACTGCTTCAGCTGTGTTCAGAAGCTTTGTTCATTTTGTGGAGAGGGTTTCTGCAGTGGGAGCATATGGCTATGAGGTCAGCAGGTAGGCCTTTTTCCTCCTGAGCTGGGCCAGGATCCCTAAGGTGTGAGAACAGATGTTGTAAAGGGCTATCACCCCTCGTTTGGCCTGAGGAATCAGAGAAGCCTGGAATCTCTAGCTTTGTTCCTGGAACACAGTGGTTTGTTCTTGGAAATCCTCGTTGATTTGTACCTGAGTTTTTCTAAAGCCAAGCATTTGCTCTAATCAGTCTTCTCTCCATCCATCCAACCATTCAGTCATCTGTCTACCCATCCTCCATCTGTATGTTCATCAAGCCATTGATCAATCTATCCATCCATTATCTATCGATTCATTGATCCATCCATCCCTCATCCATTTTCCTTCCTTCCATCCAACCACCATCCATCCATCCAGCATCCATCCATCAAACATCCATTCATCCATCCTCCATCAGTCTTCCCTCCCTCCCCATATGCGTCTGGACACTGGAGTAGGCTTTGGGAACACAAAGATGTTAGGACAGTCCCCCACTCCTCAGGAACTCATGGTCTTGTGCGAATTTCAGACTCAGAAACTATTTTGATAGTGACATGGGCTGAGTCAGAGGGTTCCAACGATCTGGCAACACCGTGTTTTGTCTGGAGATACCTTGACAACAAGTGGGGAAAAAAAATTCCCCCTTTTTCATCCAAACAATCTCACATACCCAGCCAGAGTATGTTAAGAAGCACAGGGTTTAGTTTTGCCTTTAAATAGCTTTTGTTGACATGTGTTTACATTTAGAAAATTGTGTGTAAGTTCAATGAATTTTTATAGACTGAACACACCTGTGTGACTCGCGCCCATTTTAACTAAGAGAACAGGAACACCACCAGCCCCTATGAAGCTCCCTCATGTTCCTTCTAGTAGCTTCTCCCAGTCAAGGCTAACCACCATCCTGACTTCTAACAGCATAGTTTTGCCTACTTTTGAACTTCCTGCAAATGGACTTACATGGGATGTTCTCGTTTGCATTTGGAGTCTTTTGTTCAGCATTTGTGTTTGTGAAATACAGCAATTTTGTTGTTTGTAGTTGTAAATCGTTCAGTCTCCTTGCTGTGTAGAAGGGGTTGACAAACATTTTCTATAAAGGGTCAAATAGTAAATATTTTAGCCTGGTTGGGCCCATACGATCTCCATGGCAACTCTTGAACTCTGCTGTTTAGCACGCCAACAGCTGTAGGTATTATGGAGGTGAGTAAGCATGGCTGTGTTCCAATAAAACTTTATTTATAATGGCAGGCAGTGGGCCAGATTTGGTCCACAGGCTACAGTTTGCCAACCCCGGCTGTATAGTGTCCCATTACAGTGCAAAGTTTTTAGCAACCGTCCAAAAATATTCTGCTCCCCTGGTCCAGTTTTCTCCCCTCTTTGCTGGAAATTGGGGTAGTTTGACTTTATTCTAAAAACGCTGACCTGAGTCTCTTTAGGGGAAGGATGTAGATTGGCTCTGGGTCCTCAGTAACTTTTTCTTTCTTTCTTTTTTTTTTTTCTCAGTGGCTTTTAGACTCCAAACCTTGATATTGACATCTGTGTCTTATCTGTCCTTCTCTCCTCATTTCAGCCATATTGAGGGTGGTGTCATCTGTCCTGCAGCTTGGAAATATTGTCTTCAAAAAGGAAAGAAACACAGACCAGGCTTCCATGCCGGATAACACAGGTATGTGCTGCTTTTTCGTAGTAACTGAAGACTTTGGTGATGGAACGGAAGGTAACGTTGTCTTTGATTATATTTCTGGATGAGGGTATCTGGGGCATTAGCAAGAACTAGTCTAGGTTATTATCACTTCATTCTCTCTTTCTCCAAACTTTTCACTGTTGAAGATCCTACATGGAAAGTTCCTGAGTCAGAGTGTGAGGGGACAAGACTAAGTTTGGGATCAGATTAGAAAGGATCCTTAGGGAGTGTCTCGTCTAAAAACCCCAGACACATTTGCTTTGTTAAACAAATATTTTTGTTTCTGACACCTGCTATATGCCAGGCACTGGGATATAGTAAGAGATAAGATAGGACCCGTCCCATTTCTTGTAGCGCATACAGTCTTGTTGGGGCGACAGACCTTAAGTTTCCCTGCACACGGGGTTGTCAGAGAAAATGCAGGGTGCCCAGTGAAATGTGAATTTCAGATAAACACTTTTGATTTTAAGTATGTTCTAGGCAATATTGGGGACATAATTATACTAAAGAAAAAATCTTTGTGATTTATCTGAAATTCAAGTTTCACTGGGCATCCTGTATATTTTTCCTAAATCTGACAGCCCTGCCTGCAAATAAGCAGTGTTTTGTGTTTTGAGAAGATTGCCTGGCTACCAAGGTTGGCAGCTGAGCCAGAAGGATGACTTAGGTTCCCAACTTGCTCAGCTGTGGCCTCAACACCCCGCACCCCCTTCCAGGAGGTATATAGGGTTGCTTTTCCAAGCTTCATTACATAGTCAATTGTTTCTCATGAGTTACCCTCCCAAATACGGTGAGTTAAAGGAATCCTCACTCTCACGAGAGACCTTCAGGGAAAGAGAAACCAAAAGAGCACCGTTGCAGAGAGATGGACCAAAAAAAAAAATCCTAAAACGACACCATTAACCATCCATCTCACCCATCCTAAACATCAAGTGTTACTAGTCTTCACATCAGGGGAGCAGCTAATGGTGGATTTTTTTTTTTTTTGAGAAAGAGCTTTTAAATGCAGAAATTCATTAATACAATAAGAACTCATGTGTCCACCGTTCAGAAGTGACATTTGTGAATCTTTTCTAGTACTTCTTTGTCTTTAAAGTGAAACAGACACGGTATAGATAACCTTGACACCTCCCCTTCTCCCAGCTGGTCCCTTTCTTCACCCTGAACCTCCTGGCAACCACAGCTGTTCCTTACCTCGTGCCCAGCCTGTCTCATTTTTATACTTTCACGCACATGTATCTGAACGATATAGAGTGTTGCTTTGTGAGTGTGTTTTTAATATACATGAATCATATCACACGATACGTACATCATTCTGCAACTCGTTTGTTTTTGGTTTTTTTACTCTGAACTCACCGCTGTCTAGGTCCATGTTTCTGAACAATAGCACCCCCTAGCGTAACAGCCCAAAATGTCTCCAGACGTTGCCCATGACCCATGGGGGCAAAATCATCCCCAGTTGAGAACCACGGGTCTAGAGAGAAAGAAAAAGCAGAGTCATTCCTTTAATTGCCATTTTGGTATTCTACCTTATAAAGGCTTTGCTCCTGTATTCGTGGACATTTAAATTGTTTCCAAATTTTCCCACTACACATGCTGTAATATGTATCTTGGAATGGCGGGACAGATGCTTATTGAGTTTAACTATCTGTCAAGCACTTTACATACCTACTTCATTTAATCCCATTGACAACCCAACAAGGTACCAAATGGCTGATCCTTTCTGCAAGCAGGACTCTGGAAAGTTAAGTACTTTTTCCAAAATCATATGGCTAAGAAGTGAGAAGGGAGCAAGGGCTTGAACCTGGTTCTGACTCTAAGCCCCCACGTGGGGCTTACCTCTATCCCACCCCCGTCACTGCCTCTTAGCAAAACACTGGGGGTCAGTTGCTAACGACATCAGTTTTTAAGACTCTTTCATGCTGTGTTCACTATCATCTCACCAAGGAAAAAAACCAATGTATACATAGGGCACAAATATCCCATGTGATGTGCCTTCTTTTCCAAGCTTTCTCTTTTGTGATCCACTTAATATGCTTCTTTTCTCCATCCAGCTGCTCAGAAAGTTTGCCACCTCATGGGAATTAATGTGACGGATTTCACCAGATCCATCCTGACCCCACGTATCAAAGTTGGACGGGATGTGGTACAGAAAGCTCAGACAAAAGAGCAGGTAATGATGGGTTTGCCACTTATTCCTGCAGAATCTTCCATCCATCTACTCATCCATCCATCTATCCATGCAACCATTCATCCATCCACCCATCCATCCATTCACCCATCTATTAACCATCCATCCACCCATCCGTCTTCCTATCCATTCATCCATTATCCATCCACCCATCCATCCATTATCCATCTATTATCCACCCATTCATCCATGCATCCATGCATGCATGCAACATCCATCCATCCTTGTATCCCTCACCTATCCAATACTAGAATATTCAAAGTCCCACATTAGGTTTTGAAGATACAGTCCTGAACAAGAAGAGCAGAGCACTTCTGAGCTCATCTTGATCTCTTAGTTGAAGTTACAAGGTCTGACCTAAGAGATTTATCTTTGAAAATGACTGTGTACCCTTCCAGGCAGGACTGACCCCACCCTCTAAATGATCCCTGGATGGAGCAGGCTCCACTCTGTTCCAGGTCCCTCTGACAGGAAGTGGTTACTTATCCACAGGGTCATTCCTTAGGTCTTACCACTCTTTCCCTTATTGCTGGTTGTAGAGCTGATCGAATTTTCTTTTTTGTTTGTTTATCTTTTAAGGACTGATTTTAGGTAGGGGGGAGAATAAAAATCCGAGCCACTACCCAGGCTCATGTGAAAACACAGCCCATTGGGAATAACCGTGACCCCTCTACTCTCCCCTGCAGGCAGACTTTGCCGTAGAGGCTCTGGCCAAGGCCACTTATGAGCGCCTTTTCCGCTGGATACTCACCCGTGTGAACAAAGCCCTGGACAAGACCCACCGGCAAGGGGCTTCGTTTCTGGGGATCCTGGACATTGCTGGATTTGAGATCTTTGAGGTACAGCTTGGTGGGAACACGACAGACATGGTCTTATTTCTCTGGGATAAAGTTTCCACTTGGGGAAATCATTATTTTGGAGAAAAGCAGGCAGCTACTATAGGGTGGGAGGCTGTCTAGTTAAGGTGAAATCCTTGAGGGTGTAAGAGGCAGAAATCTAACAGGGAATGCACTGGTTTGTGAAACTGAGAAGGCCAGAGGTACAGCTGGATCCAACAGGCAGGACCTGATCTCCTGCTATCTCCCTCTCTCTACCTTGGCTCTGTCTTAAGCAGGGTCTCCCCTCTTTGGCAAGATGGCTGCCATTGCTCCAGGTGGCCTCTCAGCAACCCAGGCAGTTCCAACCAGTTCCAACTCTTTCCAACTGTCCCACCCAACATCTTTCAACTGAGTCTTATTGATTCTTCTCTGAGCTGGGCCACATGGTCACCTCAGAGCCAAGCACTGTTTTAGGGTCTTTCAGTACTTCCTGGAGTGTAAACATGGCTACTGTATCCCACTCCCCTGGGTTGGAGGGGAGTTCTCAGTGAAAGGGAAGACATTGAGATTGACAGATATTCCAAAACATATCTACTCTGGAATTACTCCCTCTCTGAGCCTCAATTTCTACATCTGCTAAATGGGAGTGATGAAATACTTTATACGGTTATTCTATCCATAAATCTGTGCAGATGGAGATAAGCATCCTTAAAACCATGTGTGTAGGGGGCCACATGACCTGAGAATAAGTAACTTTTGCCAGCCCTCGTGAACTTGGGACAGCCTTTGTTGGGGCCTGAGTCCTCTCTGGGTACTGAAATGGCAGGACAGGCTCGTGCATGGGGCTGTCTCCGGCATGGAGCTCCCCTCGGGGCCCCAAGTCCTCTGACTTCACACTGTGATGCTCACGGGGCCTCCCCCGGTGTCGTGTGCTCAGGTGAACTCGTTCGAGCAGCTGTGCATCAACTACACCAACGAGAAGCTGCAGCAGCTCTTCAACCACACCATGTTCATCCTGGAGCAGGAGGAGTACCAGCGCGAGGGCATCGAGTGGAACTTCATTGACTTCGGGCTGGACCTGCAGCCCTGCATCGAGCTCATTGAGCGGCCGGTGAGGCCCTACACCACACTCGCATGCGTGTGTGGCCTCTTCCAGCCAGCGCGCGGACCCCGGGCTCTCTCCGCGTATGCATGGCTTCCCCCATCGCCGAGTCCTGCAAGGCTGTAACCTTAATCTTTGTGAACTTAATCGCACTGTCCCTTAACCCACATTTTCACAGCAAAGGCATTTCTTTCTTATTCCCCCTCTCCCCTCCTTGCCCTGCCCTTTCCCTTTTCCTCTCTCTCAGTCATTCACTCGCAAAGGCAGAGATCTTTGTTTTATTCACGGACCTAGCCCAAACTCCTAGAACCACGAACCGAGTAGGCACACAGTAAATAATTGTGGATGACCATTTACTGAGCACCTACTATGTGCCCTGCCCTCTCATCTGGCTCAGTGAATGAGCTGGATGTGGTCCCTGGCATCCTGGAGGACCAGACAATGAAAACAAACAAACGAGGCAACTAAAACCCCTATGAGGCCAACTGGGAGAATGGTTTAGGGATGGCTGCTTTGAACAGAATAATCGGAAAAGTTCCTCTGATCTGAGTCCAGAAAGTGAAGACCATTCCAGCAGAGCAAATGGCACGTGCAGATTTGGTGGTTCTCCTAACCCCTTAGTTTAGACTGTCTCAGCCACGGGGAAGTACCTTACAAAAAGGAACCCTGGGGTGAATTTCCGTGCAAAGGATCCCATTGCTTTGCCAGAAGTGTGAAATCTTTGTGATGTTGTATGTGTATCGCCCACTAGGGGGCAGCAGCAAGCGTGTTCTGGTTTTGGTGCTGGCCCTTCCATCCCTAGTGCTGGTCCACTGGACACAAAATATTTTGAGAATAGATTGCGGGGTGGGGGAGTGGAGGGCATGAGTCCATCTTTATATGTAGGCAGATACGGTAATGGAG
This sequence comes from Camelus bactrianus, assembly GCF_048773025.1. Classification (NCBI taxonomy): domain Eukaryota; kingdom Metazoa; phylum Chordata; class Mammalia; order Artiodactyla; family Camelidae; genus Camelus; species Camelus bactrianus. The sequence continues at coordinate 23,024,107 of NC_133556.1, forward strand.
CCTATGCATGTGTTTGGGTGGCCAGCTCTTCCTGGCAAGCCTGAAGTTTGGGCATCATTGCCATGATCTGCCCTGCTTTCTTCCACAGAACAACCCTCCAGGCGTGCTGGCCCTGCTGGACGAAGAGTGCTGGTTCCCCAAAGCCACAGACAAGTCCTTTGTGGAGAAGCTGTGCTCGGAGCAGGGCAACCACCCCAAGTTCCAGAAGCCCAAGCAGCTCAAGGACAAAACTGAGTTCTCCATTATCCACTATGCTGGGAAGGTACCAGCCAAATGTCCCAGGGGCCTCTCTGTCGCAGGGGACCCAGGCAGGATGCTCAGAGTAGGAGCACCTTGGGAGTGGGAGAACCCAAAGACAACTGGTATAAATCAAATCCCAGCCAAGTCTTACATATGATTTGTCTAAGCATCAGTAAGGGACAGGATTTAGGTATAAACATATAATAGAGAAGCTAATATATATAATACATGTATATTAGAGATATATAATATATAATAGAGAGGCTAGTATATATATATAAATACATTTATATTAGAAATGTAATATAATAAGCTAATATATATGTTTACATTAAATACATACATGAGATATACAATGTATAATGTAATGGTATGTATTATATATGTAATAGCCTCTCTAATATATTCCAGCCATGGTGGCCAGGCAGTTCTTTCTTGTATAGACTCTAAATCCTTCCTACTACAAGTTAAACCCAGCAGGAAGGGCCAATTGGAATGGGATGATCAATAAACCCACTTTGGGATCCAACAAGAATCTTTTATCCTGGCCTTGGGTTTGCCATTGCCAGCCTGGGCCACCCGTGGAAATCTACAATGTCATCTTCATCATCATCATTTTCACCATCATTTTCATCATCATCATGTCCTAGCTCTTCATGTACAGGACCTTCCCCTATGGCTCCTGGATAATGTAGAAAAGACATAGCTTACTCTGCTTTGCAGAATCTTAGACTCCCCGGTATCTCCACTGGATCATGGGAGCAGGCAATGCCCTAAACCAGGTGTTGGCAAACTACAGCCCAGGTGCCAAACCTGGCCCACAGCCTGTTTTTGTAAATAAAGTTTTATTGGCACACACACAGCCCCACGCATTTGCTTGCATAATATCTATGGCTGGTTTTTCACTCTAACGGTGGAGGTGAGTAGTTGTGGCAGAATCTGTGTGGCCTGCAAAGCTGAAAATATTTATTATCTGGGCCTTTTGCCAGAAAAATATTCCAGCTCCTACCCAGTATTCAAGGGAGTATAAGTCCCCTCAAGCACATAGCAGTAACCTTTTCCCTCCAGTTTACAAGTGTTTCTTTTTTTCTCCACTCCTTAGATCAGGCTTGGCCATCAACATAACAACCCTCATTCCGTGATAACCCTCCAGAGCTATTTTATCAGTTCCTTCCATTTCATAGTCACAATAGTAAAATTAAAAAGAGGTCCCCAAATTTAATTTAAAAGCCAGATTGTTGTCAAGCCTTCGCTGGATGAGAGGAGAACTTTGGGTGCGAGGGGAGGGCATTGGCTACCAGCAAAGCTCTGTGCCTTTTGGAACGTGCAGGCATTGTGCCGGGCTCCGGAGAAAGGAGGCCACCAAAGGAGGCTTACTAGGAGAAGGCAAGGATAGAGAGGAGGCCTTCCCAGCAATGGTCACCATTGGCTGATGCCCTGCTGTGCGCAGGGCCTGTAGAAGTCTTGATCTGTTGATCTCCTCATTGGTGTTTGTGGGTTTCCATCATGGCAGCTATACTATTTCCTCTCTGACCTCAGAAGATCCGGAGGGAAACGGGAGGACTGGGCCCCTGCCCTCCCTTAGTTCATAACTGAAGCAGGAGCACCTGACCGGTGGGATGGTCCTTGGCAGGTGGACTACAATGCGAGCGCCTGGCTGACCAAGAACATGGACCCGCTGAATGACAACGTGACTTCCCTCCTCAACGCCTCCTCGGACAAGTTTATGGCTGACCTGTGGAAGGATGGTAAGGCCCTGCCCCCTGGAGCAGGAGGACCGGACTGAACACCCAGAGTCCTCTGGCCCCATCCAGCTGATCCCATACCTGCTCCCAGGATGGGTGGGGAGAGGGCAGTGTTGGCAGGTGCTGGACACACTCAACCACTTCCTGAGCCCTCCAGCCCCACACCTGGACCCCAGGGAATAGGTCCTGAGTCAGGGCTCAGGCAGTGATGGAGGACATGTCACATCATAGGAGGCATGTTGAGTCAGGGCGCCCCCTTCTGGAGTCAGAAAGCAATAACTGCATTCTCATCTCTGCCACATACCAGCCGTGTGATCTTGGACAAGTCACTTGACTTCCTTAAGCTTCACTGTTCTCATTGGTAAAACCAGGAAAAAAAAAAAAAAACAAACCCCACCACCCCCAGGATTATTGTGAGGGTGAAATTAGATCAGTGGGGCCAGGCTTGAGCATGGACCAGGATCCCCTGGAGGGCTTGTTAGTAAATTCAGGTGATCCCCGGGCCCCATCACCAGAAGCTCTGATTCAGCAGGTCAGGACGGGGCCTGATAATCTGTATTTCTCACCAGTTTCCGGTGGTGCTGATGCTGCTGGTCTGGGGACCACACTTTGTTTCCCTTTGAGAATCAGAGACTAAATAATCCAGGCGAAGTGCTTGGCACCTGCCGGGTCCACAGTAAGGACTTAGTGCGCATCGGCTGCCGTGAGGACTGTCACGGGTGGTGGGCCCTGCTGCCTTGTTCCTGGACCTCAGTGCTCACAGCAGATTTCACTCTTGACACAGAGCCTCAGGCTTGCAGGACTGGCTGCCCTTGCTTTAGGCCTGGGGGGTCAGTTCTGCCAGTGTTTACTGACTGCCAGTCACGTTCCAGGCCCTGGGATGGGGGGGGCAGGGGGTCTGTGTTTTGTTCACATCTATATGCCCAAGGCCTGGCACACAGTAGGCTCTCAATAAATATTTGGTGGTGAATGAAAGACTGAAGGCAGGCGGGGAGTGCTTTACACACCTTACTCGCCTATTCCTGCCCTAGGAGGTAGATGCCGTTATCACCTCCATGTCGTAGACGGAGAAACAGAGGCGCAAAGTGGCGCCAGGGCCATTGGCAAGAGCAGGATTCACTCCCTGGTCTCTGTGACAACGTCAGGGGGCAGTTGTTCTTTCTGTCACTCGGGAGCTGGACCTCCCAAATAGATAATACTTGGAAAGCATCCCTGCTACGCCTCCCTTTACTGATTACTGGAGGGAAGGTGTTGGCTGGCAGAGGAAAGAACTGGGGACCATGCCCACGAGAGGAAGCAGGCGATCTGCGGTCTGGTCCCCTGGCCTGTCATGGGAGTGCAGAGCCCCTGGGTGGGCCAGAGGCTGACGCCACCCTTCACGTGCCCACAGTGGACCGCATCGTGGGGCTGGACCAGATGGCCAAGATGACGGAGAGCTCGCTGCCCAGCTCCTCCAAGACCAAGAAGGGCATGTTCCGTACGGTGGGGCAGCTGTACAAAGAGCAGCTGGGGAAGCTGATGACCACGCTGCGCAACACCACCCCCAACTTCGTGCGCTGCATCATCCCCAACCACGAGAAGAGGGTGAGGCTGCCCGCCTGGCCCCTCAGGTGGTCAGAACGTCCCCCCGGGGCCTCAGCAGGGTCTGCGGGGAAAGGAAGGCTGGCTTGGGCAGAGGGGCAGGAGGAAAGCCCGCCCTCACCCCGAGGGCTCCATCTGACATGGGTGTGAATTGTCCATTTCCCATCCTGGAGGCAAGGGAGAATGCATCCAGAGGCTTGGAGCCCTGGAGCGGCTGCACAGGGTATCACTCATCTATTCATTATTCCAGCTGATATTTACCGAGCTCCACCTGTGCCAGGGGCATGGCATACAGTGCTGGATAAACTGTAGTCCTTGCCTGCAGGTTTCTTACAGTCTAGGGCAAGAATGCTTAGCCGGGGGCAGTCTTCTGTCCTCCCTCCCACTGAAGGGGAAACCTGGCCATGTCTGGAGATGTTTTTAACTGGGAAGGGCTATTACTAGTACCCAGTGCATAGAAGCCAGGGATGCTGCTAAACATCCTACAGGGCACAGGGTGGCCCCCACAGCAGAGAATTATCCAGCCCAAGAGGTCAGTAGTGCTGAGGTTGTGGGAGATCCATTGGGAGAAGCAGACACATGAGCTGAGAACCGTGATGTAATGCGGTAAATTACGAGAACACAAGACTGGGGGCTCCCAGGGCTCAGAGATGGCTTCTTAGAGAATGTGAACTTGGTGAAGCAGAGGGCAGGGTGGGGAGGGCGTCCTAGGCTGAAGGTCCAGTATAAGCAAAAGCATGGAGGTGAGAAATGAAGGGTCTGGGCAAAGAACCGCTAGTTAGGTGGTTCCATGCTGATGTGTGAGGCAGGGATTGGGGAGAGAGGAGGCTGAGTTGGCAGGCAGGGGCTAGATCATGGAGTTCTCCTTGGGTTGACCAGAGCTTGACCTCCCTTCTGTAGGATGCCACTGGGGGATTTTAAAAGGGATATGTCATGATCAGATCTACATTTTAGAAATTGAGGGGGTGGGGGAGGGGCAGGGTGGGGTGGGAAGGCAGTTGGAGGCTGTTGTGGTTGTCTGGGCAGAAGATGGTGATGAGTGGGTGGCAGTGAGGATGGTGGTGGAGAGAAGTGAGTGGATTGGGAGACATTTAGGAGGTAAGAGCCATAGAGCGGGTGATGGACAGGGAGTGAGGGAGAGAGGGAGGGAGGTGATCAGGAGGAAGCCCCAGGTGATGTTAGGGCCACCAAGTACGAGAGATGGCATCTGAACCCTCTCATCTGTTGCTCCCCTGTGACCTGGCAAGGTGGGCCATCCAGGCCTGAGATTCGGGGCTTACTGCTCCCCAAGACTCCAGCTGCCCACCCAATGTCTTTTCCACCTTTGCAGTCTGGCAAGCTAGATGCCTTTCTGGTGCTGGAGCAGCTGCGGTGCAACGGGGTCTTGGAAGGCATCCGAATCTGCCGGCAGGGCTTCCCCAACAGGATTGTCTTCCAGGAGTTCCGCCAACGGTGAGCGCACTGGGGCCCAGGCACAGGAGGGATGGGGTGGGGCCAGGGGTGAGCAGGCTGGGCGGAGGGACAGATGGACGACAGAGATGATCTCAATCGGTGACTTCTGCCCTGTGTCTCAAGCTACGAGATCCTGGCTGCCAACGCCATCCCCAAAGGCTTCATGGACGGGAAGCAGGCCTGCATCCTGATGGTGAGCCCAGCCCAGCCCCTCCCAGCCTCTGGCGGCACTGCCAGCAGCTGCTCTGGGTGGGACTCTCCTTAACCCCCAGCCAAATGGCTTAACCAAGATGGAACCTCTTATCCTCTTTCCTTCTGCAGATCAAAGCCCTAGAACTCGACCCCAACTTGTACAGGATTGGGCAGAGCAAAATCTTCTTCCGAACCGGGGTCCTGGCCCACCTGGAAGAGGAACGAGACTTAAAGATCACCGATGTCATCATGGCTTTCCAGGCGATGTGTCGTGGCTACCTGGCCAGAAAGTAAACACCCAAACCTTTGCCTCCCCACGAACACAGACCAGAAACACACAATTTCAGGGAGCTTTCTGGCCGCATGTTCTGACTCCCTGATTCTAAGAGTCATCACTGTGATTGAATGGCAGCCTTTTCTTGAGGGGGAAGAGATGCTACCACTTTAAATACATGCACTAGTTATAAGGGCAGGACAGGAAGGAGTTAAGGCCATGGGCTCTGGAAATTTAGACCTAGGTTCTTGTCCTGGTTCCTCTATTTGCTGAAGAACCTCGGGCAAGCTACTCTACCTCTCTGAGCCTTCGGAAAATGAGCATAATCCTTTCTGCCTCATAAAGTTGTATGAGGGGGTCAATGAAATCCTACGTGGAAAGGGTTGACAACAGTGCCTGGTTATCCCGTCAGAAGTGTGAGGATATGATAACGTATCTGAAGAAAGAATATTTGGCCGTATCTATATCCCCACGTCCAAGTGGGATTCATGAGGCAAGGTCTTGGAAGACTTGGTGCCTCCTCTGCTTTGGGAAGTCTGGGGGCTGGGTGAGGGCTAGGGTCCCTCGGTGAAGGTCACACCCCAATCAGGACTGCGGGGGCTGGTGGAGTAGCTCTCTGTCCAGGGCATGTGTTATCAGGAGGTATGGACCACAAGCCCATCTGCAAAGCCCTGACTGTGTCAAGCTGATTCCTTGCCAAGTAGACCCCAAATGGTCAAGGCCAGAGCTGAAGAGCTCTTAGTCCAGGGGTAGACCTGGCCTGTAAAGTTCTCATTGCCACTCCTCCCACTTCCATACTTAACTAGGGCAATTTTATTCTTCAGGTTTACTCAACGTCCAAGGTGGTAGCCACACAGAGGCAAAAGGGTGGGGCTCACTGTTCTGTGGTTTTTCAACCCCAATAGCCCTTAAACGGGAAGGGTGCTGGTCCTGTGTCAGGTTTGGGAGTTTAAAATCCACCTGAGGAAAGGCTTGGTTGTCAGGCACCCAGCCTTGGGGAAGACGTGGCACAGCTGGTGGTGTGTAGGGTGCCTCTAAGGAAGGGGGTAGCATAGATTGATTTCCGGACCACAGATCTGAATCCAGGGCATTTGTCCACTGAGAAAGGCTCTGGCCTGCAGATGATATCCTGGTACTGATGCTCAGAGCTTCCCGAAGAATCTGAGCTGGAGAAGCTGGAGAGAACGGGGGAGGTCCTTGCGCTAGTCGCAAAATCACCAGCCAAACAGACGCATCCCGCTTTCAGCAGCTGCTGGACGGGGTGCTGTGAGAGCACAGTGAGCTCTGTGTGGCCGACCAGGACCAGGTCTTCCCACAGCTCCCTCTTTCCTCTCCCCAGGGCCTTTGCCAAGAGGCAGCAGCAGCTGACGGCCATGAAGGTGATTCAGAGGAACTGTGCTGCCTACCTCAAGCTGCGGAACTGGCAGTGGTGGCGGCTCTTCACCAAAGTGAGTGCCTTTACCCCCCATCCCGTCTTGGGTCTTCCCTGGTACGCTGCAGATGTGGGCCTGGAGATGGTTGACAGCAGGTGTGCAACTGAGGATTCAAACCAGACCTCGCCTGCTGGCCATTTTCCAGGCCCGAGAAGGGCGCCCCCCTCTTTGGGATATGGATGACAGCCATGACCTTAACACGGATCCAGAGCCTTCCCATCTCTACCAGGACCCCTCCTGTTGCCCATTCACACCCTACCCACTTCCTTCCATAGCCCCTGGCAAGCACTCATCTTCTCCATTTCTATAATTTTTGTCATCTCAAGAATGTTATATACATGGGGTCACCCAGTATGTTACGTTTTGAGATGGGCTCTGTCCCCAAAGCATCCTTCTCTGGATATCCCTCCATCCAGCTTGTTGTGTGTACCCCTTGTTCATTTCTCTAGGTGTAACTTGTTCTTGCAGCGTTGCTGGCTGCCCTGAGCCAGCTGCACAAAGATGTGCTCTGTTGGGATAGACACCACCTCCTCTTAGGTGCCCCGCAGTGTGTACACCGGCACAACTTTACATTTTTATTGAGCAACTCTTTACTGAGTGCCCACTGTGCACCAGGCGCATTTGCGGTGCTGGGGATACCCTGGCCTCCTGAATATTCTAGCTGAGGGGGGGATCAGATAATAGGTGATCACAGGAACCGGTACCTCATGGCAGACGAGGGTAAGTGCAGGAAGGAAGGCACAGTGTGTTTGCCAGGGGTTCCCTAGTGCCAGGCGGGGCTTGAACACGAAGAGTTAGGAGTCAGCCGGGTGAAGAGCAGGGAGGGGAAGCTGCTTTTTGGAAATGTGCATCTCCACCGACCCAACTTCTGGAAAGCTCTCCTAAGAAAACCATCAGAAATCTTTAAAAATCAAGAAGTAAGGGCATTCTCTGTGCCTTATTTACAACAGTAAAATTTCAACACCCAGCCCTGGCGGACTGATGAAGGATGGCTCATCTGCCAATGGGATACTTTTCAAGTGTTAAAAATGATGGTTAGCTAAAGATCAAGTTGTAAAAACGACGGAACACCATGGGTGTGATGATTATCTTACTGTTTTTGGTAATAACAGCAGCACGAAACACCGGGCAGCATGATCTCAGGTATATTTTTTTAAGGTGTAGGAAAAAAGGCTAGAAGGGAATGCTGGCCAATAATGACTTTGGGGAGGTAGGGTGTGGGGGATTTTTTTTTTCTTTTCTTTTCTCTTCGGAAGAAAACCTATCGGCTTGTCAGCAGTGGTGCTTTCTCAGGACAGGACTAAATTGAGGGAGGGGAGACTTTCTCCTTTCACTTTGCACTTTTCCGTGGTTCTAATTTAGGATTTCTCAACCTCGGTGCTGTGGGTATCTGGAGATGGATAATGCTGTGTTGTGGGGGCTGTCGAGTGCATTCTAAAATTTTAGTAGCATCCCTGGCTTTTATCCACTAGATGCCAGGAACATCCCCCACCCCAGTCATTACAGCTAAAACTGTCCCCAGAAATTGCCAAATGTCCCCTTAGGGGCTGCGGGGTTGGGTAAAATTGTCCCTGGCTGAGAATCACTGATGTCATTTATGACAAGAGTATATCCCTTGTGCCATGAAAACAAGTGATGGGCTGATCCCGTGTGTGCAGGTGAAGCCCCTGCTGCAGGTGACACGGCAGGAGGAGGAGATGCAGGCCAAGGAGGATGAGCTGCAGAAGACCAAGGAGCGGCAGCTGAAGGCAGAGAGCGAGCTCAAGGAGCTGGAGCAGAAACACTCACAGGTAGCAGGCCGGGGGCATGGCTGGGGCTGTGGAGGCCTGGACGCCTGCTCCTGTGGGGCTCACTGGCCGTCTCCCCACCCTCGATGTGCAGCTGGCCGAGGAGAAGAACCTGCTGCAGGAGCAGCTGCAGGCAGAGACGGAGCTGTACGCTGAGGCCGAGGAGATGCGGGTCCGGCTGGCGGCCAAGAAGCAGGAGCTGGAGGAGATCCTGCATGAGATGGAGGCCCGCCTGGAGGAGGAGGAAGACCGGGGCCAGCAGCTGCAGGCAGAAAGGAAGAAGATGGCCCAGCAGATGCTGGTAAGGCATTGCAGAGGCTGCCCTTGGTGGAGACCAAATCATTTGGCCCTCACAGCTGGCCTGTGAGGTGCATCTGATGATATGTGTTCCCACCAGACAGAGAAAGAGACTAAGGCTTGGAGAGGAATGGCCATCTGCCCACTCTGTTCTCCTGCCCTGCCTTTCATGTGCAAATACCTTTTCTCACAATAGCAACCCTGTGTGAGGCGTAATTGAGTTAGTAAGCCATTGTTGCAGAACAGAGCACCCCAGGACTTAGCAGCTTGGAATAATAAACATTTATCTCACACAGTTATGCATTTGAGAGTGGCTTAGCTGGGTGGTTCTGGCTTAGAGCCTCTCAGAATGTCACAGTCAGAATGTCGGCTGGGGCTGCAGTTATCTGAAGGCTTGACTGGGGCTGGAGCACCCATGTCCCCGTGGCTCACTCACATGGCTGTTGGCAGGAGGCCTCCTCAGTTCCTCACTCTGTGGGCTTCTCCATGGGGCTGCTTGAGTGCCCTCACAGCATGGTGGCTGGCTTCCCCCGGATGGAGTGAATCAAGAGAGAGAACAGGGGAGAACGCCCAATGCCTTTTACAGCCTGATGTCTGACTTACACTCCATCACTTCCTCTTGATTTTATTTGTTAGGAGCAAGACACTAAGTCTGGCTGACACTCAAAGGGAGAAGAATTAGGCTCCACCTCTTGCAGGGACGAATATCAAAGAACTTGTGGACATATTTTAAAACCACCATGGTATCTACTGTCCCCATTTTACAGATGAGGAGACTGAGGTTCCCTGAAGCAAAGTGGCTCACTCAAACCTTTTATTTCCAATGAAAGGAGATTGCAGAGCCCTGGGGGACATCAGGTCCAGCCTCAGGATTAAATTGGTCCCCAGAGCTCCAGGAGAGTGACTTTGTTTTAAGGAAGGCTGTGATTCTTTTCCTTCCTCCCACAAAAGGACCTGGAAGAACAGCTGGAGGAAGAGGAAGCTGCGAGGCAAAAGCTACAACTTGAGAAGGTCACGGCTGAGGCCAAGATCAAGAAACTGGAGGATGATATCCTGGTCATGGACGATCAGAACAATAAACTGTCAAAAGTGAGCGGGGGTTGAACACCTTTGTTAAAATGGCAGGCTCATCAGGGCTGAGGACTCCAGATACTTTCCCTTTTTTTAGCCAGATACAAGATACCGAAGGCTGAGCAAATGGTTACCTCTGGCATTAATGTGGTGGCCTCGTGACTGCTGTCTGGATGCAGGTGTGCCGTGGAGAGGGTCCCTGGTGGTCCCACCAGCACCAGGGCTGCCACAGAGCAAATCTCATAAACACCATGACCAATGGAACCCCCAAGTTGTGCAAAGGCAGGCAGGCTAGGTGCCTGAGATTCAGGGGTCACTCCCACATTCTCACAGACCACTTTCACTTAGCAATAGGGGGACCAGCTGTCTTGGGACTGAGGGATTTCTGGGATGTGGGACTTTCAGCCCCCAAACCAGAAAAATCCCAGTGCAAACCAGAATGAGTAGGTCACCCTAGTCAGTAACCTCTAAGCAGCCCCAGTGAGGGCAGGCTACCTTTAGTCCTTTGAGCTGGATGTCAGCTGCACACTGAATGTGAGCCAGGCCCTGTGTCTGAGGAGGACAGTGTCCTCTTGGGGCTTATATTCTAGTGAAAAAGCAAGTAGGAAATCATACACACAACCATTAATTGCCATTGTGATCAGGGTTCTGAAGGAGGTGTTCACCATCTTTTAAGAGCAGAGCACTAGGGGATGGAGGTGGGGGATTCACAGAAGGCTTCCTGGAGGAAGTGACATTTAAGTGGAACCTGAAGAGTGAGGGGCAGTCAAAGGGAGATGGGGTGGAGGCACATCCCAGGCAGATAGTCCCATCTGTGCAAGAGCCCCGAGGTGCGGAGGAGCCAGCCTGTGTGTAGGAAAGAGGGCCTGGGACATGAATGCCAGAGGTGGGGAGTGGCCAATCTTTGGGGATTATTATTGTTAAGAAACTTCTCTTTTCCCATTTAAATGGGAATAATATGGGTTTTCCTTTCAACTGTTGATTTGGAAATTACTAACAGTGAAATGTAGAACCTGAAGAAAAGGAAAAAACGAACAATATTTCTTTTTCTTTCCCCCCAAAAAGGAGCGAAAACTTCTTGAAGAGAGGATTAGTGACTTAACAACAAATCTTGCAGAAGAGGAAGAAAAAGCCAAAAATCTTACGAAGCTGAAAAACAAGCACGAATCTATGATTTCAGAACTGGAAGGTAGAACGGCTACCCAGGGAGACTTTGAGTGGATATTTTAAAACTGGGAAAATCAGAGAGGAAATTTAAAAACAGCAGGTTATTGCAAGAGAGGGCCAACCCTGTCCAGGCTGCCACTCATCCTTGGTGAACACACACATTAATTCTAGAAGGTGCCTGTCACCAGGACTGACTTTCCTTCCACAAGACAGTGGCGTGAGCGGGTCAGTTACCAGCGAGTGTGTATGTGTGTGTGTGTGAGTTTCATGTTTGTGAATTTCCTTGTGTGAAATGCCTGAGGGAAAGGCTGGTCCTCCAGGGGTCTTTCTGGTAGTGTCCACCTCCTGAAGGGCCCTGGCTTTGTCGTAGTGCGGCTGAAGAAGGAGGAGAAGAGCCGGCAGGAGCTGGAGAAGCTGAAACGGAAGATGGACGGTGAGGCCAGCGACTTACACGAGCAGATCGCAGAGCTGCAGGCACAGATCGCCGAGCTCAAGATGCAGCTGGCCAAGAAGGAGGAGGAGCTGCAGGCGGCCCTGAGCAGGTAGAGGCGGGCAAGGCCTGTCCTGTGTGTTCACATGCCCTGAGGGTCCCTGATGATGGGCAGGGGGACCCCAGTCTTCCTCCTCCTCCAGGCAGGCCTCCATCTCCTGCGAGGTGGCCTGGCCTGCTGGCACCTCCAGAACCTCTGCTTTGATTTTCTTTTCTTCCCTCCAAACTCATCCTCTCTGCTCCCCTGCTCCCAGCATGTCTGCCTCTTGGGTGCCCAGCCTTTGTTGTCTATACCCTGGTTCCGGATTCCTGGTTGCACACAGAGTTAGTTCCATTAGCATATTAAACACCATGTGTCTGAGGCTGGGAGGTCCCTCCTATGCCCGCCCCCTCTGTCTAAGGTCCCTCTTTTTGTGAATGCCAGTCTCCTCCCTAGTGTCTGCCCACTTCTCTTCCCTGCGCAGTGTGCAGCAGCCCTCGGATTCGGGCCGTCCTGTGAGATGTGCCCCACACCTGTTCCTCTGTGCCCCTCTTCTCCCAGCTCTTAGCTGGGCTCACTCTAAGGGCCTCCCCCTGGGGCTACTGCAACAGCAACTAATGGTTATTTACTTGCTCACCGTATGCTAAGCTCTCTTCAAGCAGTATCTTTGCAGACACCTGGCCAGGTGTCTGCTGTTACCTCCACTCACTGAGGTGGGAGGCAAAGGGACAGTGACAGTCACCCGGCTTTTAAGAGGTAGAGCTGGGATTCGCTTCCTGATTGATCTCCTGGCCAGCTCTCTCAGCCCATTTGTGCCACATGCCAGTGCTCAGGTGATGGACCAAAGACATCACTCAAGTTGTGAACGTGCTCAGAAAACTTTGCTGGCTTGTGCAGGAAAAGCCAGGTTCCTCAGCCTGGCCCTCACAGCCACCCGCCCTCCACAGTCTGACCCTAACCTAACCGGTTAGCTTCCTCCCTTGCTGCTGCCCATTCACAAGTACAGTAAATATAAGAGCCCGCCTTGCCTCACCCTGCAGAGTTCCACCTTGTACCGTCCCTCATACCAATCCCTTTCCATCCATTGTGGACAAAACCGGAGGCAGCCCCACCATGGTCAGGAGGGAGCTCCCTTCCGTGACATTCAGGCAGTGCCTCCCCCATCCACTCTGACCCACAGTCACTCCCTCCCCTGGTTTTAAAATCCCCCCAGGCAGTGTCTGGCCAAACGCTTTGCATGCAACAGAACTCAAGACACTGAGCAAATGGAAGAAGGAATGAACCAGTAGTTGCCAGGGAAGAATGATTGTCTAGCATTCAGAAAGCATCTATTAGGCTCCTACTGTGGACAAGGCACTCTGCTAGTCTAGGACCAGTGCCTTGCATTGTGTCTCTCTGTCTCTGCCTCTCTCTGTCTCTGCCTCTCTCTTTCTCACACATACACACACTTACATGCCTGTGCAACATGTCTTGCTTTTTTACATCAGACCTTGGAACTTGCGTCCTACATAAATCTCCAAGCAGTCCAGCCTAGCAAGGAGTCTGCCATGTGTCTTGGGACACAGTTGAACATGTTTTCACATCTATGGAACACAAATGGCTGGTTCCAGAAAACCACTTTTGGCCACATTGCGGGATGCACTGTAGGGGGCCCGGGACCCCAGGGTCTTAATTCTAGCGACCTGTCTCTGGCAGGCTTGACGATGAGATCGCTCAGAAGAACAACGCCCTGAAGAAGATTCGCGAGCTGGAGGGTCACATCTCCGACCTCCAGGAGGACTTGGACTCAGAACGGGCCGCGAGGAACAAGGCTGAGAAGCAGAAACGGGACCTGGGGGAGGAGCTGGAGGCGCTGAAGACAGAGCTGGAGGACACGCTGGACAGCACGGCCACCCAACAGGAGCTCAGGTGAGAGGGTGGCCCTGCTGTCCCGCCGCACCGAAGGGATGGATGGTGGAGAAGGAGCAAACCTGAGCAAATCCTGAGTCACAGGGTTCTTCAGGCCCGACATGTACTGTCCTGATTGCGTTTGGCTTTAACTCATAGAAGCGTGTTTATTTTCAATCTTATTTTGCATCATAACAGGAGGACATATTCAATAAAAATGATTTGGAAACTATAGAGTTAGATACTAAAAACATCACCCGCAGTCCCACCACAGTTGACATTCTGGGGAATTTCATTCCTGACTTTTTCCTGTGTGTACTTAGTGTGCATAATAAGTAAATCCCCAACATCCAGTCTCCAATTGTGTGTGAATAACTTGTGTTAAATTTTTAAAATAATATTGAACAGATGGCTCTTTGATTGGAGAGTCACTGCTGGCTGGCGGACAGACAATAGCAACCAAAAACCCAAACCAAAACAAAACCCACCACAAAAAAATGGGTCTCCTGCTAGATAATGAATGCTGCCTTTAGTGAAATAGGTCATTTATTCATTCAACAAATACACCAATGTATTTTGAGAGCGCCCTGTGTCAAGTACTGTGCTAGCATTGGAATTTATTTCCCACATTTCGGGTTTCGGCTGTATCACTTACCTGGGCCTAGAAGCCAGCACAGTATCCTGCTCCCTTCCCTCTGGCCCAGTGCAGGGGCTCTGAGTCAGACTATCTGGGTTCAAATTCTTGCTCTGTCACACAATGGTTTTAACACCTTGGGCAAGCTGCTTACTCTTTCTTAGCCTTCGTTTTCTCATCTGTAAAATGGAAATAACAATATACTTGCCTCTTAGGGTTGCTCTGAATATTTATATGAGATGGTATATACCCAGAACTTAGGCCAGGGCCTGGCATATAGTGCATGCTCGGCAAATAAGAGCTAACGTTCATATGTGCAGAAAATTTTGCAATTCGCTTTGCAAACCTTCCATTATCATTTGTTGGATTTCGTGTATTTGTTTGCCGGTCCTGGGAGATTCTGGACAGGTAGCAATGCTCCTCGTTTTGCAGCTGAGGAGATTCCAGGTCCAGGGAGGGTAGGTCACTCACCGAGAACACACAGCCAGGGAGGGGGTGGTGATGGAGACTTCAGGGTCCTGGGAAAGCTCTCGTTCTCTGTGCAGCACTGTCTGAGGTGAACTGCCGTCTCCCCCTGCTGCCACCTACTGTGCTCTTCCCACCCAGAGCCAAGAGGGAGCAGGAGGTGACGATGCTGAAGAAGGCCCTGGACGAGGAGACGCGGTCCCATGAGGCCCAGGTGCAGGAGATGAGGCAGAAGCACACACAGGTTGTGGAGGAGCTCACTGAGCAGCTGGAGCAGTTCAAGAGGGTGAGTTGCAACGCCTTTTTTGTGATAACAAAATAAAAAGAGCAATATGTCAACAGCTTCAAAGAACTACATATCAGGGACCTTACTAAGACCAATTACGAGCTATAATGTCTCTAAGGAGTGATAGCAGCCTGCGTTTATTAAGTGCTTACTGCACACTGTCGAGTCATCTTTACAACCACCCTATGGGATATGGACAAGCCCATTTTACACACGAAGAAACTGAGGTCCAGAGCACCTAGAGGTCACACAGCTAGTCAGTCTTTCTTTGGAAAGAGCTGCTCGCACCACCAGCTGACAGCATCCGTTTCTGACCTGCGCAAAGCAGGAGCGGGCTGGGAAGGCCGGCCCACCATCTCAGGAGCACTGAAAAGGAGGGCTGTCTGTGTTTTACCTCTGAGCACTTTTCAGATTGTTGGGGAAAACTGGTGACATCATTCCTACCTTGGCTTCCTTTACACATGGGTAGTTTTGTCACTGTTCTGGAAAAAAGGGTTTAGGGGAGTCCAGATCCCATGAGGTCCCCCAGGGCCCTTGCTTATCCGCATGCACTGCTACCCTAAGAGGCACTTTGTCCCTGTCCGAGGTCCCAGCAGTGCTTAGTCATGCCTGGGACAGAGGAATGGCCTCTGAGGCTGCCTGGGCACTGCATAGCACCTTCCTGGGGGCTGAGGAGGAGCCGAATGCTGTTTCCTCTGCTCTTGGGACCCACACGCTTCTCTCTTGCTTGTTTCTGCCTCCCTACAGCCCTGGGAGAAGCCTCCTCCTTTTGCATGCTTCTTCCCAAAACATGGTTTTTTTCTTAGGGAAACACACGTGCCTACAGTAGCTGGTTAGGTAAAATAACTTCCTCTTAACTTTCACAGAAAGAGCAGTGTACATTTGATGATTAATGTGATGGGCAGTAGGGAGTGGTGGTGACTGGGGCCAAGTGGAGCCTGACTGCCCCATTTACAGGGCCAGCTGCTACGCAGGTCCAGCTGATTGTTGCCTTGGAGGAGGGAAAGACCCCTGTTTCCAGATCTTTAGTTTGTTTTTTGAAAGTCAGAATTATTGAGGTGCATGCAGTAAAATTCAGCAATTTTCAGTGTATATAGGTCAATGAATTTTGACAAATGTATTCATTAGGGAAACCACCACCCAGTCTTGATATGGAACATGAGATTTTCTAAAAAAGAAGCCTGGGAATCCAGATTTTTATGTGATGTTTCTTTATTAAAGTGTTAGAAGGCACTGCATGGATCAAACAGAACATGATGGCAGGTTGGCTGTAGCCCAGGGGATGCCAGTTTGTAACTTCTGAGCTTTCAGAAAACAGAATCCAAAAAGTCTCACTGGTGATTATGTGTCCCTTCCCTGAGGTGGGGAGCACAGGTCCCCAGACCTACCCCGAGGGAGGGAAAGGAAAGAGGAAGACTCCCCAACAACGTAGGTCCGTATCTTAAAACGCTCTCCCAGCCACAGCTATAATGCCTTCTCCCCCCCCCCCCCCCCCCCGTTTCTCTGGCCAGGCCAAGGCCAACCTGGAAAAGAACAAGCAGACGCTGGAGAAGGAGAATGCGGACCTGTCCGGGGAGCTGCGGGTCCTGAGCCAGGCCAAGCAGGAGGTGGAGCACAAGAAGAAGAAGCTGGAGGTGCAGCTGCAGGAGCTGCAGTCCAAGTGCAGCGATGGGGAGCGGGCCCGGGCCGAGCTCAACGACAAGGTCCACAAGCTGCAGGTGAGGCGGGTGTCGCTGGGACCGACCCTGGGAGGGACGGAGCTCCTCCAGCCAACTGAAGCCTCTTGCGCTGCAGAGCCAGTCTGTTTCCTCTAGTTACATTCCACGGGGAGATGAGATGGTTGCCCTGTTCAATTTAATATTTCAAAACCCTCATCTGTTCATTCAATGAGTATTTGAGTGCCTGCTGTATGCCAGGCACTGTGTTTAATCCTGAGATACAATGTAAGGAAGAAGACAGACCCTGTGCCTGCCCTAGGAAGACTCCAGCCTAGGGGAGAGAAAGACATTAATAACCACACAAATGAATGTCAAATGATGCTGGAAAGGGGAGGCTAATCCAATAAATGTAAATATATGGGGGCCTGGCCTGCAGGAGGAGGAATCAGGAAAGGCTTTCCTAAGATGGACATGTAGTCTGACAGATAAGTAGAAGTCTATCTACTTACAGGCAGAGGGAACAGCATGTGCAAAGGCTCAGTGGTATGTGGGAAATTAGAAGCGATCATGTAAGGCAAGCAGAGCTACAGCGTCAAGTTGGGAAGGGAAGTGTGGCACAAAATGGGACTGGTGAGGTAGGTTATGGCCAGAGGACAGAGGGCCTTCAAGGCCCTATTTCTGGTCTCTACTCTGAGTGATGGGAAACCACTGATGGGTTTTAAGCTGAAGAATGATGTGGCCTGTTTGTCTTTGGTTTTAATTAGCTTTGAATAGCCAAATGTGTCTTTCCTTTCACGGAATATTTTTGATAAATATTTAATGTGCTTACAGCCTGGGATGAGGGACAGGGAAGCATTAAGTATGAATTTCTCACATCCAGGTGAGCGCAGGGGTTTTGCTATCCCAGTACAAGCAATGTCCCGGAGGAGTGGGGTCACGATCATTGATAGCCTCATTGTAAATGGGAAGTGAGCACGGATGGTGAGCTAGTATCTCCAGAAGGAATTGCTCAGAGATACCAGGGCCTGCAGTAAAAGGCAGAGAAAGGCAGAGGGCTTTTACCTTTAGTGTCTGAGTCTTCGGTTTTGCCATAAGGGTCAGTGAAAGGGCAAAGAGTAGGGGTGAGGAAGAGGGGTGGTAGGGGTGGGGCCCTTGGAAGTGGAGGTAACACCTGCAACCTCTTCTCTAGCTTTAGAGGCAGATGCGTCTGAACCATCTCTCAGTGTCTGGACCCTCAGACCTGCTGCTTCATCTCCCCACCTCGGGAGGGATCAGGGCCCAGTCAATAGAGCCTAGGGCTCTAACCGGGTCTTAGAAGCAGAGTTTACAGCCAGGATTTGCAACTTGAGTGACTGTGACCCAGCCCTCTAGCTCAGGGATACTTCTCAATCAGTGGATACCCCAAGGCCCGTCATATGAGTTAAAAGGGCTCTTCCTACTTAACGAGGGTCCTGTTCTAGAGGTCCCGACTAACGGCAGTCTCTCGGCACCCTCAGAATGAAGTGGAGAGTGTCACGGGGATGCTCAACGAGGCGGAGGGGAAGGCCATCAAGCTGGCCAAGGACGTGGCGTCCCTGGGGTCCCAGCTCCAGGACACCCAGGTGGGTATCATGCTGTGTCATCGAGTGGCACCTGGGGTACGACCTTCTTGGGGGTGGGTCCCTGGGACTTCCGCGCATGTCCTTTTCGTAGGAGCTGCTGCAGGAAGAAACCCGGCAGAAGCTCAACGTGTCCACCAAGCTGCGCCAGCTGGAGGATGAGAGGAACAGCCTGCAGGACCAGCTGGATGAGGAGATGGAGGCCAAGCAGAACCTGGAGCGCCACATCTCAACTCTGAATATCCAGGTGCTGGCTGCGTGTCCTCGCTTCTCTGGGCCTGAGCCCTTAAGGGTAGCCTGGGGGCTCTGGTGTGATGACGGGTGAGCGCTGGCGCCAGTGTGCTTGGCTCGCCGGCTTCCCCTGATGTTGCATTTCTTCAACCTTCAGGAGAGTGATTCTCAGGGTGCAGGGGGTAGGGATGGGACTCCCTCACCGCCCTCCTCTCACCCCACCCTGGACACTGCCATTTCAGCTCTCCGATTCGAAGAAGAAGCTGCAGGACTTTGCCAGCACTGTGGAATCCCTGGAAGAGGGCAAGAAGAGGTTCCAGAAGGAAATCGAGGGCCTCACCCAGCAGTACGAAGAGAAGGCAGCTGCTTATGACAAACTGGAAAAGACCAAGAACAGGCTTCAGCAGGAGCTGGACGACCTGGTCGTCGATTTGGACAACCAGCGGCAACTGGTGTCCAACTTGGAAAAGAAGCAGAAGAAGTTTGATCAGGTAGGGGCTGAGGGGCCCTCCGCTCAGTTCACAGACACTGACTGGGGCGCGGGGGGTGGGTCTGCAAAGCAGCCGGTGTGGCTGCTGTGGGTCAGCATCCCCCCCCCTGCTCCAGCGGGGGGCGATGGAGGGCTGGCCTGCTTTGGGTGAGACAGGAGGGCTCCTGGGTCAGAATGGGGAGTGTGGCAGGGCCTCGACAGCTGTGACCTTCCAGGTCCCACCACCCTGAGGGCCATCCAGAAACCCAGTCATGCAGTGCTTTCTAGCCCAGATCAGAAACAAGGCTTATTAATTTCATTCACTTAACAAGCATTTATTGAGTGCCTACTGAGAATTCCATTTAGCGTCTACCCTTTGAATACCATTTTCCCCTAACATTTTGTTACAAAGAATTTTGAGCCCACAGCAAAGCTGAATGCCTTGTACAGGGAACACCTGTATCCCCATCACCTGGGTTCGATCACGAACATTGCACCATACAGACTTTATCACACATTTATTTGTAAGGGTGAACTGTCCCTGTCACCTGCATCTCACCTTTTGGATGCATTCCAAAGCAAATTAGACATCTGCTCACTTGCCCCTTGATCCCTCAGCATTGCACATTAACTACGGTTCATTAAAATTTTTTATATAGATTTCATTCTTTGAACTTTTCGGGGGGAGAGGGGACAATTAGCTTATTTATTTATTAAATGGAGGTACTGGAGATTGAACCCAGGACCTCATGCATGCTAAGCATGTGCTCTACCACTGAGCTGTACCCTCCCCCTGCATTCATTTTTAAAAATAATTTTTCTCCCTTTGAGGTAAAATTCCCTACAATGAAATGCATACATTTTAAGTGTACACTCACTGAGTTCTGATAAATACATACACCTGTATGACCCAGACTCCTCTAAATACCAACTTTTCAGGTATTTACTCAGATTTAATAAATATGATTTGGTTTACAAGTGACTCAGGTAGGGGAGGACATAGCTCAGTGGTAGACCATGTGCTTAGCATGCAAGAGGCCTGGGTTCAATCTCCGGTAATGCCCTTAAAAAAAAACAAAACAAGTGACTTGGGATTTATTCCAAAAATCAATTTTGGGATTGTACTCTGAGGCCCAATGCCTGGGGTGTGGGGGCTCAGTGCCCCTCCCCGACTGGACTCAGTGCCGGGCTTCCGTCACCCATCCCTCCTCTGCGCTGGAGGCTTGTCCTCACTGCTCCTAATCTGCTGCTTCATTATCTGGTCGAGGGCCTGACGTTGCTTTTTTCTTTTCCTGTCACATCCAGTGGAGAGTGTGTTGACTGCTGTCTGGGAGTCCCTGTTATTTACCTGTCTTTGCTGAATTCAGGCCGTCTGGGTTTTGGATGTGACCACATATACTTTGTCTCTCTGAAGATGAGATTAACGCCTACCGCACTCATAGGGCACTTCTGTGAGGGAGCTACTGTGGCCGTGAAACAACAGAGGAATAACTGGCCTCTGGCAGGATTAAATGTCACTCTGATCTCAGTCGCAGTACGTTCTAACCAGCGTTAGTGATTTCAAAGCACAAAGATGCAGCAGATGCTGGCTCTGCATTAGGGTGACCTAGAAGTTGGTGAGGACTATTGTAAACTGTTTCCACAGACTTACTTCCACCTGCACCAGGATGCATTCAGTGGCTCCTTCCCCGTGTTTGCAGTTAAATGCAGCCAACCCTCGGGCAGGCCTAGAGCTCACCTCTGGGTCTTCTGCTGTGTTGCAGTTGTTAGCCGAGGAGAAAACCATCTCTTCCAAATATGCGGATGAAAGGGACAGAGCCGAGGCGGAAGCCAGGGAGAAGGAAACCAAGGCCTTGTCCCTGGCGCGGGCCCTGGAGGAGGCCTTGGAAGCCAAAGAGGAACTCGAGAGGACCAACAAGATGCTCAAAGCCGAGATGGAGGATCTGGTTAGCTCCAAGGATGATGTGGGCAAGAACGTAAGTCGCTCTTCTTCGTCTCTGCTTGTCCAGGTTTCCCCCACCCGCCCTCTCTGCTGTTTTTCAGTCCATGGTCGGGGAGGGGGTGGTTGGCTCTGTGCCTTTTTCACGATAAGCAACCATCAGGAACTGAAGGCACCCTCAGGCTGGTGCAAAGACAGAGCCTGGCTGCCAACAGCACTTGGTGTGGGGCAGGTGGGGTGGGGATCTGAGTCAAGGTTCTGAGGAAGGCTCTGGTCTGGACTCCTGGTCACACATCCTGTGGGTGGCAAAAGCCATCTCCTTGACCTTGATGAACTGCCTGTCACTGGGGTGGCTGGACCATCCTCACAAAGTCAACCCTCATGTAAACAAGGTCCATGAGCTGGAGAAGTCCAAGAGGGCCCTGGAAACCCAGATGGAGGAGATGAAGACCCAGCTGGAAGAGCTAGAGGACGAGCTGCAGGCCACAGAGGACGCCAAGCTGCGGCTCGAGGTCAACATGCAGGCCCTCAAGGGCCAGTTCGAGCGAGATCTCCAGGCCCGGGATGAGCAGAATGAAGAAAAGAGGAGGCAGCTCCAGAGGCAGGTAATCCATCTGGGGGGTGGAAGGGTGGGGGGAAGGGGACATGGGGCGGCCTGCTTCCTTCCTTCCACCGCCACTTCCTGGAGACTCTGATTTCTCACCTGTGAGCACGGGATGAGAAACCCACCTCGCAGGTGGTTGTGCTCACCTGGGCGCTGGGTCAAGGCTGCGGCAGGGGGAAGGGCTCCGAGGGGCGGTCCTGCCCCCCAGCGCACGTCCCTCTCCTCGCTCAGCTTCACGAGTACGAGACGGAACTGGAAAACGAGAGAAAGCAGCGTGCCCTGGCAGCTGCGGCCAAGAAGAAGCTGGAGGTGGATCTGAAAGACCTGGAGCTGCAGGCCGACTCGGCCATCAAGGGGAGGGAGGAAGCCATCAAGCAGCTTCGAAAACTGCAGGTGGGTGATGCCCTGAGAGCGCGGCGAGGGAAGTCGGGTCAGCAGCAGGCCTCCCTTGGTCGCTGCTGCCTGTTCTACACCATTTAGCTTTTGGTGGCTGTTTCCAGCCCTGGGTGGGGCACTGTCATCGGGCATTTGGCCGCAGCCCTCAGGTCACATCACCATGCCTTAGGTCGGCTGAGCCCAGCTAGAATGGTGCCCCCAAGCAGCCACCTGGCCACCTGAGGCTGAGGGCTCTGTGGTTACGTGGGAAATTCCAGGTGTTGGCACAGAAAGGCAATCTGAGCAGCAGGTCTCAGTAAGGACCTCCTGGCTTGTCCCTCCTGTTGACTCACGCAGGCTCAGATGAAGGACTTCCAGAGAGAGCTGGAAGACGCCCGTGCCTCCAGGGAGGAGATCTTTGCCACGGCCAAAGAGAACGAGAAGAAAGCCAAGAGCTTGGAAGCAGAGCTCATGCAGTTGCAGGAGGTGAAGACTTCTCCTGGCTCTGAGAGCCCTGGTGGGGAGACTGTGGTAGCAGCCCTGGGCACCCAGGCTTGTGCACCCTAGTCCAGCATCCCACATGGGTGGACCCCGTAGCGAGGGCAGGGAGAGACACGGGGTTTTCTCCATGATGTATCTGCAGGCCTCCCCCTGGGCTCAGAGGAGGCAGAGCCACTGTCAAGGGTGGCCGTGGAGACTGCTGGGGGCCTGGTGACATGAGCAGGGTGGATGCTTGGGGCAGGGGATTCAGTCCTTCCCTGGCGGACAACAGGTTTCCTTCCCCACCGCCTCCCACCATCCAGGATCTAGCCGCAGCCGAGAGGGCTCGCAAACAGGCAGACCTGGAGAAGGAGGAACTGGCCGAAGAGCTGGCCAGCAGCGTGTCAGGAAGGTATGAGCCGCATGGGGAGGAAGGGGGTGGTCCCTAGACTCAGATGATGAAGGAGAGACAGTCACAGGAGAGCCTCCTGGACCCCATTTTAATGCTGAAAATGATGCAATGTTCAGCTGAGCTCGTGATGGGGGTCATGGAGATTTCATACCCTATTTGGGGGTGTAGCTCAGTGAACAGCAGGGTGGGAACAGGCATCCGGGAAATCAGGGAGGAGAGAGCTCATCCTGGTCCCAGGCCTGCTCTGCTGATCCCAGCTGACTCCCCACTTCCCAGCTGTGTGACTCTGGATAAGCTTCTCTGAGCCTCAGTTATAAAAGAGGGAAACTCCACAGCGTTGCTCTTTTAAGAGAGGAAGTTCTCTGAGGCGGAGGCGGCTGGAGGCCCCAGAGCTGCTGCCTTCCCCTTAGGAACACGCTGCAGGATGAGAAACGCCGCCTGGAAGCCCGGATCGCGCAGCTGGAGGAGGAGCTGGAGGAAGAACAAGGCAACATGGAGGCTATGAGTGACCGCGTCCGGAAGGCCACGCAGCAGGTGGGCACAGGGCAGCACGTGCCTTGGATCTGCCCTGGTTCAGGACATGCCTTACAGGCTCCTGTGTGCCAGGCCTGGGTTGGGGTGATGACAGCGTGGAGACAGGGAGTAGCGACCCGCCGTGTCCACTCCCATGTACCCATCCCCTCTTCCGGTCACGCCAGCACCCTGCTCGCTATCCTCGGAGCACTCAGCACCAGCCTGCAGGGTCCCCACTTGGTGGTTCCCTCCAGCAGATGATGCATGCCTTCCTGCTCTTTCCCCAGCCCCTATCAACAGTGAGCACTCAGTGACATCACTGGGCACCACCAGCTCCACGATGGGGACCATTGTGTGACCTAGAGCCAGGGAGCCCGGGTGGCACTAGGATGTTGCCCGGAAGAGCTGTCTCTTGAGCTGAACCTTAAAGGATGACTAGGAAGGAGCTGGTGGCTGGAGGAGAGGGGGAGGACTCCTGGGTGCTCCAGCTCCAGGGACTCACACAGAGGCAGACAAAGGCTGGGGACTGCGGGGAAGTTCATCTCAGTTGATCACCTCTATGCCCCCTGTGCCCTCCACCTGGTGACCTTACCCTCCTCTCCAGGCTGAGCAGCTCAGCAACGAGCTGGCCACGGAGCGCAGCACCGCCCAGAAGAATGAGAGCGCGCGGCAGCAGCTT
This sequence comes from Camelus bactrianus, assembly GCF_048773025.1. NCBI lineage: Eukaryota > Metazoa > Chordata > Mammalia > Artiodactyla > Camelidae > Camelus > Camelus bactrianus. Next base: position 23,048,046 of record NC_133556.1, read on the forward strand.
GAGCGGCAGAACAAGGAGCTGCGGAGCAAGCTGCAGGAGATGGAGGGGGCAGTCAAATCCAAGTTCAAGTCCACCATTGCAGCACTGGAGGCCAAGATTGCACAACTGGAGGAGCAGGTCGAGCAGGAGGCCAGGTACGACGGGACCAGCACCCCAATGACAGCCTGCTGGCCAGTGAGTGGCAGGGTGTTGGGGGTCAGCCAGCCCCTCTGGGCATCAGTTTGGGCTGAGAAATGAGCTCAGTGGTACCCACGCTGCAGCTGTGCTGGGAGAGCTAAGTGAGAACACAGGAAGGTGCGTGCCCTCGCCTGGATCCTCACTGACATCAGCCAGGCTCCCCAGGAGCTCACATCCCTTTACCTAACCTGTGTGTGCAGGATGTCACATTAACAGGGACACAAAACGTCAGGCTGTTCAGCACACGCAAACATGGGAAGTCTTCTCCCTTAAATACGTGCGGTCACAGCGCATTCATGGCCCTCAGCTAGGGCTGGAGTCCTTGCATGCCTTTTTCTTCTGGTAGATGACTCACATGCCACACAGCTCACCCACTGAAAGTGTACAGCTCGGTGGCTCTCAGTGTACAGTTTATAGGCAACGCTCATCACAGTCAACTGTAGGACACTGTTACCACCTCAGGAGGAAACCCTGTACCCTTAGCCATCACCCTCTCCCATCCCCAGCCCGAGGCAACCATGGATCTACTTTCTGTCTTTATGGTCCATTCTGGATGTTCTGTAAAATGGAACAACACAGCAGGAGGCCCCTGGTGACTGGTCCTGTCACTGAGCATGTTTTCAGGGTCCCCCGTGATGAGCAGGTGTCAGCACTTCGTTCCTTTCCCTGGACGAATACTATTCCAGGGATGAGCCCTGATTTGGGCTCCGGGAAAGCGCCCACAGTGGGTGGGTATGGTGCCGGTCTGGTTTACACACCGACTGCAGGGGAGGCCCTCCCCCTCTGAACCGTCCCCGCTCCCCGCCCCGTATGCACAGAGACAAGCAGGCGGCCACCAAGTCGCTGAAGCAGAAGGACAAGAAGCTGAAGGAGGCCCTGCTGCAGGTGGAGGAGGAGCGCAAGATGGCAGAGCAGTACAAGGAGCAGGTACCCGCGCCCCCGCCCCGCCCAGCCCTGCTGCCTGGCCACGGGGCCCCCCTGACCCCCAGGTCACTCCCTGACAGGCCGAGAAAGGAAACGTGAGGGTCAAGCAACTCAAGAGGCAGCTGGAGGAGGCGGAGGAAGAGTCTCAGCGCATCAACGCCAACCGCAGGAAGCTGCAGCGGGAGCTGGATGAGGCCACGGAGAGCAACGAGGCCATGGGCCGCGAGGTGACGGCGCTCAAGAGCAAGCTCAGGTGAGGGCCCGACCCCCGGGGGCCTCGTCTCGTGGGCCGGGCGCGCAGGTCAGCCTGGAGCACCCGCAGAGACTCGGGGTATCGACGCAAAGCCTCCCTCTCCCCAAAGCCCTGGCGGCTTTCCTGCTCAGCATCGGGGACGCGGCGCCAGCCAGCGGGTGCGGGACGGGGGTGGGGCCAGATCACACTGAGCAGCACGCCTCCTATTCTAACAACCGACACATCCCATCCTCCTGGTGAGGAGAAGGAGGAGGCAGCATCTCCATCTCCTGAACTCTTTCTTCACTGCATCCTCGACAACTGCAGAATCCCTTCTCTCTTAACCTTTTCTCTGGACTTTCTCTTCCCCACCTTTCCCTCAATCATGGTTTTTCAGCACTGCTGATGTTTGGAGCTGGACAATTCTTTGTTTATCGTGGGCTGCCCTGTGCATTGTAGGATGCTGCACTGCATCCCTGGCCTCCACCCACTAGACGCAGTGGCATGTCCCCGGATGTCCCCCGGGGGTGCCATCATCCAGCCAAGACCTTCTGCCTTAGGTGGACTGGGGGCCTCTGTACCTCTGAGCTCCATCCCATCCCCCAGTCCACCTGCTTCCCTGAATGTTTCAGCTCTGAACTTCCTGTCACACTCGCTAACACCCTCCAGGTGGATGATCCAGCCTCTCCAGTCCCTGACTCTCTCTCCTCCAGAGCCCGCCACTCCCTGGGCTTTCCCAGTTAACTTTCAGCCCCAGCCTGACCATCAACCATCTGCCTGCCATCACCTTTCTCTGGCTCACTTCCTGTGTCTCCGCTGGGGTCTTTTTAGCCCCTCGGCTCATCCTCCCTCGGGTGAGACTCTGTGGTTACGGTCAGCCTTTCCCACATCCTCAACACTCTGGTCCCTCCTGCTGTGTTGTACTCACTGGGTTAAAACACAGGTTAAACCCAGCGGCCCACCTTCTGCAGCTCAGAGTGGTGTGGGAAAGCAAACAGGCGTGCTGCCACTGCGCCTGGAAACACCAGGCTGACCCCCTAGTGCTGCCTGGACCTCCACCTCCCCCGTATCCTCTCACTTTTCACCCTCCCTAAACTTACTGTCTCCACCGTCCTCACTCTCAGCTAATGGCCTCACCTCCTGCTTAACGGGAAGCCAGAAACGTTCACTAAGTATAAACAAGCCCCCGCCTCCCTCCATCCCTGCTCGTTTCGTCTACTTTCCCCCCAGTTCTGTGCTGAACTGTCCGGCGCCAGCTGAGGCCAACCCCTGTTGGGCTCCCCTTCTTGTCCACTTGAGGATGTTGCTCTAGAAAGTCTTGCCCTCCTCCCGTGCACATCTTCTCTCTCACTGAGGCACATTCTGTCAGCTGAACAAGCCTCCTAACCCCACTTCCCTGGAGTCTTTTACCACGAAGCTGTAGCCCAGTGGTCAGTCCTCAGCCCTGGCCTGACTCGGCAGCACGTGCTGCTGCTCACTGCTTCTCCTCGCTGCCCTTCCTGGGCACTCCTCTGGCTTCCTTCCCACCTTTCTGGCTGCCTACCTTCATCTCTTCTGCAGGTACCTCGTGTCTCACAGCCTGACCGCCGTCAGACAGCCCAGGCCACCTTTTTGGTCTCTCTCCATCCCCACCTCTGCCTGCCCAGGGCGCCATCTTGGTTCTCTCTTCATCTCCATCTCTGCTCATTCCCTAGGTGATCTCAGTCTGTCTGGTGGCTTCAGAACCCCATCTATGGCTAGTGACGTCCAAGTTTCTATCGCCAGCCCAGACCTCTTGGAATCCTGGGATCCCCGACCTGTTTGACACTTGCACTCAATGCCTAACAGGCAGCTCACACCCAGCATGCCCCAGCCTGAGCCCTGACTGAGCCCCTTCACCCCAAGACCAGCCCTTCTCACAGCCCACCCCAGCTCCAAGCTGCCGCTAACCTGAGCCACAAGCCTTGTGGTCATTATTTTTCTCTCTTACACCTTATATCCAATCTGTTGGGAAATCTGGCCAACTTTCCCTTAAAAAATGCTGTACCCCCAGAATCCACTTCTTGCCACCCTGGTCCCACCTGCCCTCTCCTCCCGTTTAGACAGCTTTCTCAGCCACCTCCTGGACCTCTCTGCTCCCATGCTGACCCCCTTATAGTCTGTGCTCAATGGAAATTAAGTTGGAGCGTGTCCTTCCTTCATTTGGGTCCTTCCATTGACTCCCATCCCACTCAGACCAAAGCAACATCTTCACAATGGTTCAACTAGGCCCTACATGAACTCTGCCCTCTGTCCCCTAAATTACCACTCCACCTCCACCTCGTCCTACACCGCCCCAGGGCCTTTGCACTAGCTGCTCTCCCTGCCCGGACTGTTCTTCCCCCAGCTCCCTGCACAGCTGGCTCCCTCCTTTCCTTCCTTCAGGTGTTTACTCATCCATGTTACTAGAATTTCCCTACCTGTCTGTAATTTCCAACTTTACTCCCTCCAGCTCTCCTCTCTCTTCCTCCCATCGTCATATAACTTGCTATTTATTTTATTTATCTCGTTTACAGTCTGTCCTCAGTCTAGGCCTGCAAGCCCATGAGCACAGAGGTTTTGTCTGCTTATTCACCCCCAGGGTCTAGGATAGTGCTGGGTACAGAGTCAACCTTCAGTCACGGAGTCAGAGATGACGTTTCTCCAACCTCATTCTCATCCCACCGTTGCCACTTTGCCTTAGCCTCTTACCATTTACACTTATGTTGCCTTGATGTTTCCTTTGAAGTTAACTGTGTGAATCATACATGTATCTACTTACAAGTGATTCTTACCACCCCCTGTATTGTTACACCAGTGTCATTTGCATCGACAGGTCACAACGAAATTAAACACAGTGAAAACAAAGCAACAGTGAGTTCTAGCTATTGTGGCCACAGATTGATGACTGTGACCTGAAGGCCTACTTCTCAGTTAAAAAGGAGATGACGGAAGACATCAGCACCAAATAGACATTCTTCGACATAATCAGATGTCTTTAAGAGTTGAAAAGGGAATGCCTTTCTCATTGTGCAATTCAGTTACTCATGGTGTGCCCAGGAACCTTCTGAAATCACCTGGCATCTTGACTCCAGACTGAGAACCACTGCATGGGACAAGGGGAAAGCCCAAAGCCCTTTTGAAAGGGGGAAGAGAGCAGCTGATTCAGGGGACAGGGATTAGGGAAGGAGCCCCCTGACTATGCAAGGTGAGGGGTGGTGTGTCCCCACCGACAGACACCCCCTAGACCTCACTCTGCTGCTAAATGGACACTGCCTTTCCTCAGAGGCGGTCTACGTGGCGGGGAAGCAGTCAGCCTCTCCAGCTCTCTCACCTTTCTGTTGTCACTGCTCCCTTTCTTGGGACCCATGATTCTTGCTGCCCACATTCACCATCCCCTTGGATTCCACCCCAGACAATCAACCCTTCTGAGGCCGTCCAGGCTGGTATCAGACCACCCCTTTTTTACACTTAATATGAACATACATGTAAACGCAGGTAGAAGCCAGGTCCTACCTTTTCTGCCTTCTCTGAGTCTTGTAGATATATAAAAACACAAAATCAAGCCCTGGAGCTTTGAGTGAGGCTGGCAAGCCCAGCCAGCTCCTCAGCGAACAAGGAATTACAAAGCAAGTTTCACCAGCCAGATAAATTTCAACACAAGCTGTTCTTAAGAGCCTGACCAACGTATCCATCATTTCGCATGTTGCCAGGCATCTCCACGTGAGCTGCCAAAGGTGCCCACCTCCACTGTGGGCGTAAAAGGCCACGAAGATAGAGTATAAAGCGAGAGGCTGCTGCAGGCTCCTTGCCCGAATCTGTTTGGGTTCTGTTCCCACAAGTCTCTTTAGTACTAGCATACTCAGATTCCTTTACCTTCCTGACAGGTATGCAGAGTGAGAGGACACCATTTCCGTTCTTAAAAGCAGCTCTGAAGGATAGAAATTTGCTTTTTAATTGAAAGAGAGAGAGAGAGAGAGAGAGAGAAAAGAAAAGGCGTCCTTCTATGTGCCAGCCTCGTCAATAGCTCTTGGCTTCAGGTGCTCCGCCGTAAGATTGACTTAAAGTGCCTTTAATTATTTAATTGAAGCAAATGCCTCTAATGATTTAAAAACGCACTTGAGCGGGAAGATGGTAACCACGGGGGGCTCTCTCTCTCTGTTTCAGAGGTCCCCTCCCCCAGGAAACTCCGCAATGACTCACCAGGTATCATGCCTTCAGCTTCGCGGCTCATGTGTGTGGCTCTTGGTTTCCATCTCCTTTCTGCCAACGCACCCTCCCTGTCTGTCCTCACCCCGTTGTTTTAGCCCTTGCAAATTTCTGAGATTCCTACAAAATCTGAAGGCCTGGATATCTTAGTTCAAAACTGTCTCTCATCAAAACCAAGACTGACACAAGGGAACCTCATCTCTGGACCCATTTCCCCTTTATTCCTTCCTCCTGCTTTGGCGTATGACGTGGCACTAATGTGTCCTTTCACCGCGTGCTCAGAGTTTAGAGGCTTTGTGTCACTTAGAGGGTTCTTACCTGCGTGCGAGGCCCCTCTTCCACTGCGAGGACACGCGGCGGTGCTGTCCCCCCTCGTCTGGTTCAGACACCGCACTAAGTGGGTGTGACAGCTCCACCATCTGGGTACCTTCCGGGAGGATGGCTTCCCTCTGGCTGGTCTGGTTCACAAGTCAGAATTAACACAGCACAGGGTCATGGTGACTGAGGCCCAGCAATATGCCCCCCGTGGTGGGGTTTTCACACACATCTGCGAAGGAAACAAGCTCTCACCCCGATGTCTCACAACCACTGGGCTGCGTGAGGCTTAAGCGAGGCCTAGCTGCTAACTGCATCCTCGGTGCACGTGGGCCACGCCGGCCACCACGGCCAGTGCGGGCCGGGCAAAGCCTTTCCCGGAGGCCTCACAGGCATGTGTTCGTGGGCTGGGGATGGACACCCAAGACCCACGGAGCACATGGGGGCCTTCACAAGACAGGGTGAAGAGGCCTCAGCTTCTCTGGGATTCTAACAACGTCTTCACACGTGAAGTTAGCCCCCTGGGGCCTGGCTTCCCTCTCATCCTCCTTGAGAGGCCCAGCAAGCCCTGTCTTGTGTCTGTCTTCTGTCTTGGAGAATCTCAGCTTTGCTGTCGTGACCCAAATACTTAAAGCTGGGGGAGGTCTTGGCAGGGGGTTTAGGCAGGAGTGTTGTTCCTCTAAGACACAGCTTCTGAGCAGCTCTCCAGCCAGCTCGTTTGGATCACAGGATAAGCTGAACTCTAGGGCTGGCTGGAGTGTAGGGCCCACCGGCTGATGGAAACTGAGTCCTTGCAAAGCAGCAGGTGCTTATACTCTTGTGCTGATTCCTGGCATGTCAACAGTGGCTTAGATGAGTTTCTGCATCCATGAATGGAATCCAGATTCTCTAGGATCAGGCCTTGTGACAAATACAGCCAGTGTCAACCTTTCTCCAGGATTTGAAGCTAGTTCCTTCAAGAGTGTCCCCCGAACCTGAACACTCTGACTTGCAGGACTGGTGCCTGAGCAGGGGGTTTACAGGGACCCTGGCACGATTTACTTCTTAGATCAAGGGAGCGCATTTATCAATTAAACCCTTCTAGTTAGAAAGTGCAGACTCTTCCAAGAGGCAAAAGGAGTGGCTGGAGCCTAGAAGCTTGGGTGAGGCACTGTCTCCCAGCCCCAGGCCATCCCATCCAGCTGTGAACCTGGAGGAGGACAGAGGTGGGTGGGCAGCTGCTGCTCCTCTCTCTGCCCTGTATGCCCGACACTCCTCGGTCCCAAGTTCTGGGAGAACACGGTGTTAAAGAAAGGTGAAGGCTTTTTAAGGTCACCTCCAGAGGGTGAGTGATAGAAAGTTAGTTCTAAAGTAGCTGGAGGTCAGGAAGCTTCCCTCTGACGGGAGAGAGGCTGACCCGAGTCTTTAGGTGGAAATGGCTACAACTTTAAGTATTTATTCCTGATCGCTGCCCCCCCGGGAAGTACCATCCGCTGCACCCAGTGGGTTTTACCAACCTGGGTTTCTCCCACCCCTAGACCCCACAGGCTCGTGTTGGGAAGCCCCTTCTCGGCGATCAGGAATCTCTGGGCCTTGCTCGTGTCTCTGGTCTTACCTGTCTGAGCTGTCCCTTTTGACTGAAGAATCAGTAGCTGGGATGGGCTCACCCTTGTGGCTTTTCTGTCCAGCCTTTGTGTGGCCAAGTGGGTCGTTTCTGTCGCAGAAAGTCTGCTTACTTCTTAGACCTCCTAAAATGGGGTTAAGACCTGTCCTCCGATGCAGGTCAAACAGGGCCAGATGGCTGGAGCCCAACACGATTATCTGCTGTGGTCACTGAAAAGAAGGTGAACGTTGCTTCCAAACAGTTAAGTGCAGGCGGGTCTGACTTCCTCCTCCTGCCTGCCCCGCCCTCCTACACAAAGCCTCCCTTCGGGGGGACCAGGGCCTCCAGCAGGAATAGCCAAGAGGAGATGGGGGAGCGGTAGGGACAGAGAGAAGAGGGTGTCCTACCAGCTAGAGCTAAAATACACCTTGGATTAACGTCTTATTTTTCTGACAAATACTCAGTGAGCACCGATTCTGTGCTTTGCACAGTGACTGCCATGGTGAGCCCAAAACAGACGAGATCCCCGCCCCGGGGGAACTCACTCCAAGAATTGTGCTCCACAAAAGCGGTGGGGGGCTCTGCGGAGCCATTACCCAAATAGCTGCTTTCTGGTCCCCTCAGCAGCCTCCTGCCCTCTCAGGGCCACCCTTGATGATCATTCTCAACTTCTGCAAACTGAAAACCTGAAACCCTCCCCCTTTTCCTCCTGAAGCCAAAAAGGTGCAGACATAACACTTCCCCTCACACCTGCCCACAAGGGAGGAATGAACCCATGGAGACGTCTCCCCCACTTGCCCTTTCTTCCCTTCTTTTCTAAACAGAAGTCCACAGCAGACCAGGAGCCAGTGACCAAGCCAGACATTTTTTTAAGCAGACGGTCCTGCTTTGAAAAACCTACTTTGCCCCCATTCCAGCTGATAAATGTACCCACACCTGAGACTAGTCAGGATTTGTTCTCGTCCACCTGAATATTTGCGTCTCATTTGTTTTGAGTGTGTGTTTGTTTTTTGTTTTTGTTTTTTTTTTTTGCCCTGTCCGAAAATCTCTTCCAACCTCGAGGGAGATTTCTGTCCTAAAGAAATGTGTTTTCTCAAAACCCACAGGCGGGGAAACGAGACCTCCTTCGTTCCCTCTAGAAGATCTGGAGGACGCAGAGTTATTGAAAATGCGGATGGTTCCGAGGAGGAAATGGACGCTCGTGATGCAGATTTCAACGGAACCAAAGCCAGTGAATAAACAACTTGCTCAGAACAGGACAGAAGCAAACCCCAGTGGACTCCGCTTAGCACCGTCTACATCCGTTTTCAGACTCCAAACATCACAGCCACCTCTCACGATGAAATTAACACCACCCTGCCTTCAGGGCATCAAAGTTGTGAATGACATGCCGAATGAGAAAAACCCAACAGGAGACACAGACACACCCACTCCCTCTGTCAAGAATGGTGCAGAGATTTTGAACTTTTAGAAAAATGTATCCACGGTAATCAGTCACTGGCAACTTAGTTTACGTGAAACCCGGAGAAAGTCACCACAGTGGGTGCTGAGGCCCCCATCCCGGCCCTTCCTCCCATGGGCCCGCCTCGTCCCGTGGGCCCTGGTTTGAGACTTCCTCTTCCCCCCGGTTACCACCGTCAGACGCACGCTGCTCACCGAGACCAAGTGCCTTCCGTAGTCACGTGAATTAACAAGGAGACGCTGCTCGAACGGCTGAGAGCAGGAATGTCACACTGTTTTATATGCACCCCGATTGTACTTCAGGACACCCTCACTAATAAAAGGTTATAAATCACTAGAATGGAGTCGGCTTTTCTGTTTTCTACAGAGAAAAAGGAACGGGGCGGGGGGGCGGGCAGCCTTGAATCCCCACGACGACCCTAGGAAGTCAAGGTTATTACTTCACTGAATGGGGAAACTGAGGCCTAGGGAGGTGAAGTGAATCATCTGAGATCCCGCGACTGGCCGGGAGGAGAGAGAAGAGCGCAGAGGGAGTGTGAGGGACTCCAAGCAGGTGGGCGGCTCCAGGACCCAAGTAGGGCCTCGACCAGGAAGAACATCTTTATCAATCAAAACAGTAGGTACTTAATGCAAAGAACATAAGATTTCCTCGTCTGAGTTAAAACACAACTTCCCTCGCCCAGCAGGGGTCAAGAGACTTTCTATCTGAAGGCCCAGAAAAATATTTTAGGCTTCATTATGGTCTCTGTCACATTTTCATCTTTTTTTTTTTTTTTTTTAATTAAACCACTCTTGTAAAAACTGTCCTTGGTGCGGGGGCCATAAAATCCAGGCCTGGGCCCTTTCCTTCCTCAGCCTGAGTGTTCCAGACAGAGACCCCTGGCAAGGGTCCACTCAACACAGACGATTCCGGGCACGACACCATGGGACCAGCTTGGAGAAGAGGGAACATACGGAAACGGGACTTACCCAACGACCAAGCGCTAACACACCCTGCACAGCACACACGCGGGTCCCACATGCAGTTCTAAGAGGCTGACTCAGAGGGAAATTTTTTAAAAGTTAGATTTTTTTTTCATTATTTAGTCACTTGGTTAAACAACAAAAGTTCTTCACCACCAGAGGAGCAAACACAGAAACACAGAGGCAGCAGCATTTACTGACCACCAAAACCAGCTGAAAATCAGTTTCCCTTGATTTTTATTGCTCTTTTAAAAAAATAAAAGTACATCTTTTGCTGATACAGGTTAGAATGCTGCTAGTGTGATGACGTGGGCGCTCAAGTTTAATTCTCTGCCGAATTTCAGTAGCGCTTGAGAAGTTCTGCTTTCAACTCAAGGATATTTTTGCTGTTCTTCTGGAAAAATAACTTAGTAATGGACAGCCGTTAAGCTGCACACTTGCGCCTGAATTTGTGTTTTTTGTTTACTTGCATCCATCCAAAGTGTGACATGGCCGTTCACAGCAAGCAGGGCTGAATGAGCCGTCCACCGTCCGCGTGGAAATTCTGTGTTCGTTCTTCTTGAATAAGGAAGCGCCCAAGGACAATGCTTGTGGTTTGATGTTACCTGAAGGTCACCGCAGTTATTGCATCATGGCTTTGAAAGAAGCCCTGTTCTTAGGGGCTGCCATGGCCATTATACCCCAGTGACCCTCAGGGTCCTGAAGCAGAAGTCACCCCCAGGCCAGGGTGAGGGGCTCAGGACAACTAACAGTCAGGCTTGGATTGGACTAAAAAGGACACAGATTTTCCACGGACCTGGTCCCCATAAAATTTACCCTGAAACTCTAAAAGCCTCAGTGAGAGGCAGATTAAAAAGTGTCGGAGGTACACCACACCACAGTTTCAATAAAAAGTACACAGCCTATTCTATTCTTCGCTCCTAGACGTGATTTCAGTGTGCTGGTCCCTGCTGTACCACAGGGCACTGGAGATTTTGTTCTGGAAGCAGCTCCAGCTGAGTGGGGGCTGGGGTGAGCCTGCGATGGGCTCAGACCCCACTTTTAAGGTGTCTTCAGGCATTAAAAACACCTCTCAAGACCCATCAGGGCTCAGGGTGGCTGAAAATGACGGGACAGCCTCAGCGCCCACATCGCCCCTTCCACAGGGTCCGGTTTGTCCCTGTCCACTGGCAACACCTCAGCAAGGAGAGAGCATTTCCCAGGGACAACCACCAGGGGCCACAGGCGATGACGGCCTCAGTCATTGGCTAGTGTTGACTGCTTGCTTGTATTTCTCAGACTACTTAAAAACAAAAACAAAAACAAAAACCTAGTTTAAAGCGGGGAGGGAGGATAACGACTGGGCATAGACACCAGGGGCCTCGGCTTCCGTGGATTTCCTAAAGCAACATCTTGACTACACCCTGGGCTGACGGCAGCGATGGTGAGGACATATTTGAAGGCGGCTTCCCAAATTCCAGGCGTTTTCCCAACCTTCAGACAGAGCAAACCAAATTAAGCGGACATTACAGCTGTTACAGACTGGCTAGCACGGGGGCCCACGGGGTTACAAGAGTGAGTATCAAGGTCAGGAGCAGTGTCTCACTGGGTCTCAATTTTCTCTCCTGTGAAATGAAGAAAAGGACACTGGCCATCTAGCGCTCACATCCCCGAGGCCACACAGAAAGCCCAGTCGCCGAAGACCCTCTGAAAAACGTTCACGCCTACAGGTGCGGCAGTTACGTGCATGCAGGGGAAAATGACTCTCCGTTTCCTGTCCTCTGTCTGCCACTGACCCCCCAAATTTACGTGGCCTGGGGTCCAGTGACATGGTGGCACATCTTAGAGCATTTCAGAAACTGGAAGCTGCCCTGATACTCTTCAGGCAAGAAAATAAATAAAGCTGTTAGTGGTTAGATTTGTGTTTTCCGATCAGGTGACTGGCTTCAGGAATCTAGTCTGGCTGGAATTTAGTCTCCTGAATGTTTTAAAGGTTAAAAAATAAAAATAAAACTATCTTCTGGGGGAAGCAGAGCAGTGTTTGAAGCTTGAGTCCCAAACAAGTGATTTACACAGAGGACATTCTCACAGCACAACCAGGGGGAGCTGGAGCTACAGAATCAAGTAATAAGAATGACCCTCTCCTTGGCTGTCTGCCCAAACCAGAAGACACCACCTCTGTCTCCAGGGACGGGGAGGAGGATAAGGTTCACTGACACAGTCCTGCAACTTTCAAAAAAGGGCTGTCGGTTGGGGGTCAGAGGCTCCCGGCTGGAGTTGGGGGCTCTCCCAACACGGAGAAGGAGCAGCAAAAGGCACTCACCCTTTGTCACCCAGAGGCACACTGGTGCTGCCTGCCCGTCTGTCGCCACCGTCTCTGTTCTTGCTTCCCCGCCCTGAGGCCGGGCCACTTGGTCGGTTTGGGGACTGATCGTACACGAAGTTCCGACAGGAAGCAAGTTTGGATTCCAGAGCCTGGAGAGAAATATGCTTTCATCTCTCAAGTTAAAGACAAGAACTCTTACCTTCCATGAGAGTTCACACACAGGGAATAACTTAAGACAGTGGTTTTCAAACTGTGTTGTGTGGTCGAATTCCAAAGTGTGCCCCTAAATCTAACTCATAGAACCTAAGATATTTAGGCGCTCCCTGAGTAGTCACTAACCCTACTATGACCCAACTCGGACTACAAGAAAAATGAAATCAACTCTTGGAATCATTCACTTTCTTGGTTGCCTTGTGAAACATGCCCCAAGTGGCAGCAGGTCTGAACAAAGCCCCTCTGCAAACCAAACGGGCACTGAGATCACCTGAGGCTTTCTTATATTCTACATATTAAAACCTGTTTTAATACAAACAGCAAACCAGATAACCAAAGCCCAAAGTAAAAACATAAGAAACGAGTTGTGTCTATTAACTCTGAATACACATATTCTGGGTCCTCCCAACAACAGACTGGCAGGATTTAAAAATCGTTAAAAATAAGCAAAACAACTACAGAGAACACCTACATTATTTCTTAAGCACAATAGACTCCTTCCCTGTAATTAACAAAAATACTGTGAGGTCATGTCCTGTGCCCTAGCCTTTCAAGATTTTCTCTGTAACTCCCCGAGAAAATAGAAAAAGAGAAGGCAGTTTTCAAATGTTTCTCAGTTTTTTCAAATTAAGAAAAAATACACTGACACCACTTGAATTTCCCAAAATGCCAGGATAAATGGTACAAGGAAAGAAAGATGTACCCGGGGACCAAAGGATGGCTCAGAATCAGAGTCCCGGGGGTTTGTCAGATAGAAGCACGACGACTCTAAGGGACACGAAGAGCCAGGGCCTAGACCTACACCCCACAGAGCCTCTGCCAGAGGGGAAGGAACGGGTAAGGTCACCCTTCAAATATCCTGAAGACGGGAAGACGCCACACAGGACCCCGGGAAGGTGCCAACTTACCCCGACTTTGCGCAGCAGGTCTCCCACGATGTTGAGGGCCGATATCCGTGCTGCCGGTGTGAGGGGGGTCCCCCCAGTGGACTCATCCAGACCTGCGTGTGCAAAGGGAAATACACATAACACCAACACACAGTCAAATTGTGCACTAACATCTCTGAGTGTGAAACCCGGGGGTGGGTGAGGAAACCCGGGGGTGGGTGAGGAAGCCCCTCTCCCCTGAGTCTGGATGCTGCCCTGTTTTATTCTAGTTTGCTGTCTAACACAATGAGACTATTTATGTTATTTCATTTTGGGTCTTTTTGCGGGGTTGGGGGGATGTAATTAGGTTTTTATTCATTTATCTTAATGGAGGTCCTGGGGATTGAACCCAGAACCTCATGCACGCTAAGCATGTGCTCTACCACTGAGCTATATCCTCCCCCCCAGCAAGACTATCTGATGACCAACTTCTCGCAGCCTTATAATGACTATACTAAATATTTATCTTGACATGTTATTTTTTTTAAACAAGATCAAAACAAGCCCTCTTAAAATTCTCGGAGTTCCACATAGCTCATTAACAGTAACAGCATCTGAACAAGCCACAAAGGTCAGGATTCTACTCCTCGGAGCCTCCTTTCCCTCCAAAGCAGGGCTCCCGGACCAGCAGGCTTGGCACCCCCGGGGCGCCTGTGAGACATGCAAGGTCTCAGGCTCCACCAGACCTGCTGAATCTGAGGTGCATTTTAACGAGACGCCCAGCTGAGTGGTGAGCTTATTAAAGTGTGGTCCAGCCTGGAATCCTGGAAGTGTCAGGGATAGGCAGGACGTGTACGTGGTGGTGTGAGTCGTGGAGCCGGCCTGCCATTCGCCAGCTGGGTGACTGGAGGCGGCGCCCTAACCCAAGGCCTCAGCCTCCGCACCTGTCACACAGGAACAGAGCTTGCATTACCTGCTTCTTGGGCCGAGGTGAGAATTCAGGGAGGTCATATGTATACGCAGAGCACGGTAAGCAGTGATTGCACACCCTGAGCACTCAACAATTGTCTACTATTATTACTATTACTTGCTATTAAGTGGCCCAATCAGTCTCAGAGTTAATCAGTCAGCAGAGGGGCGATTTAAATTTCTTGGTTTTTGCCATACAGCACAGGCTATACTGGCTGCGGTTCTAGATGACGTAATGCTGGACCCACAAAGAGCTTTTTAAATTTTTCATTTGGTCCCTGAAATCTTTAACTTGTGAGATTTCATATTTGACAAGAGGATTTCTGGCTTCTGGTGAAGAGTGAGATGTCTGCTGCAGCTGGGCCCACCTTTCCTGCAGTCAGAGCAGAGTGCAGCTGCCCCTCTAGATGAGGCTCCCATTTTCCAGTTTGCCGCAGACTCCACTGTTCCCTACTGTCTTATGCCCAAGAGGCTCCTCTCACTTACCTCAATGGTCTGCCCCTCTGAGCACCCCAGCTTGCTCCCTGCTGTACAGCCTGGTCCAGTTTCTCCCTCCACCCTGGGTTCTCACCTAAGCTTTGTGAAGCCACAAAAACCCTCCCGAATCCCACCCCTCTTACCACGTCGGAACGTCCCGGGTGTGTTCAAGCTACAGCCAGGTCCTCGATGAGTGATGGGAGTGGACGGCACGGAGCCAGTGGCCTGCACAGCTGTGTCTGTCCTTTCAGCTTCCACCGAGCTGGGCTTGGGGGTCCTGGGTTTCTCCTGCTTTTGCTGCACAGCCAATTCCTGCCGCAAATCTGGGCCAGGAAAAGGATTCAGATTAAGTCCATGCTTTGGGCGATGGGACGAGGGGAGGGTCGGCAGTAGATGTTGGTCAGCAAGAAGAACCACTAGAGTGAAAAACTCCAGGTGGAAACCCTTGATGAAGCAAAACCCATAGGACCTTGCCCAGCAGGCCTGCAAAACTACATAGTTTTCCTTTTGAGTAAAAACAAAAAAGTTAACTTTTTTTTTTTCATTATGGCAGTGATGCACTAATGCTTTTACTATTTCAAGAAAATTTCAGTGTACCAAGGCTCACAGAATACTAAGTCAAAATATGCTTTCCCAACCATCCCCCAAAGGTCCCTCCTCACCCACAACCATATAATATGGGGGAGTTTCCAACCTTTTTTCTCTGCATTTTCACACATATAGTTCATATATGTATCTATTAAGCATATAACATGAATAATTTTTATTAAGCATAAATAGAAACATACATCTACTGTCTATGTATTTCCCCCTTCAATGGTATGTTCTAACAAGTTTTCTATGACATTTATATCTACACTTTGTTTAACAACTGTTTAACATACCACAAAATAAGTCTATGTAATTTACCTAAGCAGTTCATTTCTGATGGGCATTTAGGAACAACTACCTTTTAAACTTAAGAGTTTTTCTTTTTAATCCCCCTTCTACTGGCTACACATTAGAAACCAAATGAATGTCATCAACAATGAATTGGGACTTTGTCAGGACTGATGGACCCAACATGGATGATTTGCTAAAATCTCAGTTATAAAGCTCCACCTCCAGAACTGCTGCCTCCAAAGAGCGGACGCTGATGAGACTCCGGAGTTCTAAGCCACGTGTATCAGGTGTCACCAAGTCACAAACATGATAGGCCAGCTAACTGTATCAACAGGAATCTTCTCCCCACAAAACTCCTGTGCTCCTGCTGAGCATAAAGCTGGTGCTGGGCTTAAGTACCCATGAAGGGTCTTTACAGGGCTGGACATCTGACAATTCTTAGCATGGAGTGGGGACCATGGCTTAGCCTGCTCACTGTGGTCTCCACCCTCAGACCAAACAGCCCATGTGCCAAGCAGGGCACGGATTTCCAGCAGAGACAATGCTGGCAATCCTGTGGGACAGGACATCCTCAGGTGGGGAGAGGGCACAATGCTGGTGACACACACACACACAGAACAAAGCCAAGGCCTTCTGACCTCTGGCTTCATCCTTCAGCCGCTGAACAGATTCTAGGAGATTCTCCTTCTCGTCCAATTCACTCTCCAGGAAGGCATTTCTTTCAATGGCTTGATTCAAGCGCTGTTCAAAGTCCTCCAGAGACATGATCGTGGCCCTGGGTAAGAGACAAGTAAAGCTGTCCAAGAGAGCAAATGACACATCTGTCTGATGTCTGGAGACCCGGGAGACGAGCAAGGTCACTCACACGGGGTGTGAGTCCCAGCACTGGCACTTCCTAATCCCACAGAGCCGAGCAAGCCCCTCAATCTGCCAGGACCGGGCTCTCCACCTGCACAACAGGAACCATCTCAGCGCATGAGGTGCACGAGGCCATCCCAAGGGTTAAATGAGACCATGTCCATACGGCACTTAGCAACAAGTCAAGACCTCATTAGGACCATATACAAGCCCCGGTGAAATGCCAAGAGTGGCCTGTTCCATCTTGTCTCAGAGACTCACAATGCAATCAGTATTCAGAACACCCTATAATACACACATGCAATGTAATAACAGGAATTTAAACAGGCAGAAGAGGCCACCTTAGTCCCTCAGTTACCTTAAAAAAGTTCAGAACACCTAGCCCCAGCCCAGCTACCCTGCTAACAACCACTTCTTCTCTTGAACAATGTAGGCAGTCACTGGAATGCCATGTCAAAGTTGCTGAGAAGTCCTGCAATCAAACCTTTTCAACTCTGTCTGGACAAGCTACCTTCTCTGTGCCTCAGTTTCCTCATATGCAAAGCAGGGGAGTAACAGTCCCTCCACACTGGGAGGGGTGGGGGGTGGCTGGGGGGGAGTGGAGTAACACGTGACGCAAACAACAGATGTTTCAAACATAAGTGCTCGATACATGTCAGCAATTTTTCTCACTGATCCTGTTTGTCTCCAGAAGACCTTTAACATCCTGCTAATTGTATCTCATGGTGATTAGAAGCATTTGTTTGGAGTGGAACCCATGAGTTAACACCTGGCTCTAACATGTAAGACTAGCTAAGTGTCCTTGGGTGACTTAACCTCTCTGGGCCTCTGGGCCTCTGGGCCTCCAGCGGCAAAGTGAGGAACAATCATTCATTTATTCAGCACATCCTATGTTCAGATTGAGTCTTCTTTGTTCTTATCTCAAAGGGTGTTTAGAGGTAAAGAAAATAAAGTGCCTGATTAAAAACAACAAAGGGATGGTATGATACTGGAATCAGTTAAAATGACCCCAAGGCTGGCATGTCAAACAAAAATTACAAAAATAAAATACCTAGGAATTCATGTAACAACAAACATGTAAGAATGCACTGTAGGGCACAGAGACTAGTCAAAATGCAGGCATATGGTATTTATGAAGAGGAAGACCCCAAATCATAAATCAATTCTCCATTAGCTACCTAATACGTTTAACACCATCCTAATAAAAATATGAATAGGTTTTTATTGGGGGACACAGGCACAGGGGGATTTATCTGAAAGATGATGTGATAATGAAATAAGAATGGCCAGGAGAGGACTGTTAGCCACAAAAAAGAATGAGATCTTGCCATCTGTGACAACATGGATGGACCTGGAGGGTACTAAACTTAGTGAAGTAAGTCAGAGAAAGATAAACGCTGTACGATATCACTTATATGGGGAATCTAAAAAAACAAAATAAATGAACAAACATAACAAGAGAGAAACAGAGTTATAGATACAGAGAATAAACAGGTGGCTGCCACAGGGGAGGGGACTGGGGGAGGAGGGAAATAGGTGAGAGATTAAGAAGTACAAAGTTCCAGTAGCAAAATAAATGAGTCACAGGTATGATGTACAGTGTGGGGAATACAGTCAATAACTACGTAACATCTTTGCGTGGTGATCTTAAACAATTTATTGTGGTAATCAGTTTGAAACACATAGAAATAGCGAATCACTATGTTGTATAACAGTAACTAACATAGTGTTGCAGGTCAATTATATTTCAGAAACAAACAAATTCATAGAAAGAGATCAGATTTGTGGTTACCAGAGGCAGGGGGTGGGGCAGCTGAGTGAAGGTGGTCAAAGGGTATAAACGTCTAGTTATAAGGTATTAGGGATGTAATGTACGATATGATAAATATATGAAAGTTGTTAAGAGAGTAAATCCTAAGAGTTCTTATCAGAAGGAAAGAATTTTTTTTCTATTTCTTAATATGTCTGTATGAGGATAGATGTTCACTAAACTTACTGTGATCCTTTCATGATGTGTGTACGTCAAATCATGCTGTACACCTTAAACGTATACAATGCTGTATGTCAATTCTATCTCAATAAAACTGGAAGAAAAAAGTGGCAAAGAGAACTGTGAAAAAGAAAAGATGGGGGACCCAGCTCTGACAGATACAAAGAACATTCTATCATAAACCATCAATAATGAGCAGTATGGTGCAGAGTGAAGCAGTTATAAGATCAGACAGACCAAGGAGAACTGAAGTTTCCAGAAACAGATCCAAATACGCGTAAGAATTTAAGTTTTGATAAAGTTGGCATCACAAGTCACTGACGAAAAGATGGCTGGTTCTATTCTAGGTCTGGGGAGTAGCAGGGAGCCCCCTGGAAAAAAATTAATGTTGGATCCATACCCCAAGATGCATTCCAACTGGATCCAAAATTTACACTCAGCATTTGGCTACAATCTCCTACTGGCTTCTGGGAGCCAGAGGAATGGAACACCGACATCAGTGGCATTTCTGGCCTCCCCAAACCTGTGTGGATCCATGACCACTTGGGTGTATATAATCAGCATCAGTAACACCAGCAGGGCACAGCACTTAGATTTTTGTTACTATGCGAATATCTGCTTTCAAATAAAGGTAAGCATCCTGGTTGTCACGGAGTGAAAATAGCTTTATGTGCTTTATATGTTGAAATTCTGTGAACTGATATATAGAAG
Organism: Camelus bactrianus; assembly: GCF_048773025.1. Lineage (NCBI taxonomy): Eukaryota > Metazoa > Chordata > Mammalia > Artiodactyla > Camelidae > Camelus > Camelus bactrianus. Next base: position 23,067,177 of record NC_133556.1, read on the forward strand.
CATATTTATTATCATAAGAGTAAAAAGCTGCAATACATAATGACTGAGAAAGCTGTTAATATCATGGGCAGTTATGAGAACTTGAAAATAGTTAAGCAGGAAAATAGATGTTCAGTAAACATAAATATTAAGACATGCATTTGTCTACACCTGAACCTAATAAAATCTTATGTTAATTATCTGAAATTTTTAAAAAGAGATACATTTGTTAGATAACTAAGAGAATATCCTTTTTGAGCCAATAAATGCTTTAAAAGTCTGTGTCGGGGGGAGGGTATAGCTCAGTGATGGAGTGTGTGCTTAGCATGCACAAGGTCCTGGGTTCAATCCCCAGCACCTCAATTAAAACAAACAAACAAACCTAATTATCTCCCCATCCCCAAAGTAGATAAAAAATAAAATAGTTGGACAAAAAATAAAAATAAAGTCTATGTGTCACCTCACACCCATCAGAATGGCCTCCATCAAAAGAACAGAAAAGAACAAGTACTGGTGAGGATGTGGTGGGAATGTAAAATGGTGTGGTCATTATAGAAAACAGTATGGAGGTTCCACAAAAAATTAAAAATAGAGTTATCACATGATCCAGCAATCCCACTTCTGGGTACATACTCCAAAGAACTGAAAGCAGGATCTCAAAGAGATATTCGTATACTCTTCGTTCACTGCAGCATTACTCACAAGAGCCAAGAGGTGAAAGCAACCCAAGTATCCATTGACAGATAAATGGATAAAGAAAATATAGTACATACATGCAATGGAATATTACTCAACCTGAAAAAGGAAGGGAATCCTGTCACATGCTGCTACAACATGGACACATCTCAAGGACATCATGCTAAGAGAAGAAGCCAGCCACAAAAGGACAAACACTGCATAACTCTATGCATAGGGAGTACCTAAAGTAGTCAAAATCACAGAAACAGAAAGGGGAAAGATGATTACCGAGGGAGCAGGGAGCAGGAATTAGAGTTCAGTGGGTATAGAGTTTCAATGTTGCAAGATGAAAATTTTCCGGAGAGCTGTTACACAATAATTGAATGCATTTAACACTCCTGAACTGTACCCACTTAAAATGGTTAAGGTAGCAAATTTGATGTTAAGTGTTTTTCTACCACAATTTTTTTTTTTTACAAAGTCTATGTAATAACACACAGAAAAGTAAAATTAGAATCAATGTTAATCTTTGTAGAACTTTTTGGTATGCCAACACTTGTATATTAAACAAAATAACATTTAAGGAATGTATTTAATTTTTAGTTAATTCCCTTCCTCAGTTAAAAGTGAGTCATTCAGTTTTACAGACTTACAGCAGAGAGGCCATAAGAAGCAAACAGTTGATGGTGCTGAGAAGTTATTGTTCTTAGTATGCAAACGATAAATGGTGGAGAGGGTGTGGAGAATAAAGAACCCTCCTACACTGTTGGTGGGAATGTAGTTTGGGGCAGCCGTTACGGAAAACAGTATGGAGATTCCTCAAAAAACTAAAAATAGAGTTACCATTTGATCCAGCAATGCTCCTGAGCATATATCTGGAGGGAACTTTAATTCAAAAAGACACATGCACCCTGGTTCATAGCAGCACTAGATACAACAGCCAAGACATAGAAGCAACCTAAATGTCCATCACCAGATGACTGGATAAAGAAGTTGTAGCATGTATGTATATATGTGTATATATGTATGTATGTGTGTATATATATACATATACACACAGACACATATACATACACACACAATGAAATACTACTCGGCCACAAAAAAGAATAAAATAACGCCATTTGCAGCAACATGGATGGACCTGGAGAAGTGAAGTAAGCCAAAAAGAGAAAGAAAAATACCATATGATATCACTTATATGTGGAATCTAAAAAAGGGACAAATGAACTTATTTACAATACATAAACAGACTCACAGACATAGAAAAAGAACTTTTGGTTACCAGCAGGGGTAAAGGGATGGGAAGGGATAAATTGGGAGTTCGAGATTTGCTAACGACTACATATAAAGTAGATAAACAAGATTATACTGCATAGCTAAGGGAACTATATTCAATGTCTTATAGTAACCTATAATGAGAAAGAATAGGAAAACGAATATATGTATGTATATGTATGACTAAACTATTATGCTATACACCAGAAATTGACACAACATTGCAAGCTGACTATACTCCAATTTAGAAAAAAATTATTGTTTGTGCAGCAGCAGGCTGTCAGATTTTCCAAGTATAACTATTAAAATTTTATAATAAAATTATAAAGTTGTTTTAAGGTTTTTTTAAAAAATAAAACTTCAGTATTCCAGAACTTTATTCATTTTATAATGATGATTTTGGTCTCAATGTCATCTGATTTTAACATTCAATTACTCAGTATTTGGCCAAATGTGAATCCAATGCATCTTTAGAAGAGAGAGAGAAATGGGTGTGTGGGGGGAGCACAGGGGAGGGGAGGGAGAGAAAAAGAGAGAAAGAAAGAAAACATTTAGAAAAAAAAAAAAACTAGAAGAAAACATAGGCCAATTGTTTTATAATCCTTGGATGGCAGAGGGCCCTTCTAACTATGACTAATGAACTTGACTATATAGAAATCCACATAACTTCAGACAGTAACATATACAACACCAAGCTGGAAGACATTTGACAAGCTCTAAACATTTTCAATTCAGATTATAGCCAAATACATAAACATCTCCTAGAAATGGATGAGAGGAAAAAACAACCAGCAACCAATTTAAAAATAAGCAAAGACAGAGTTCACAGAAAAAGAAAGAAAACAGATATTAAATATATGAAAAGGAACTCAAGGTCACTCATAATTCAAAAATGTACCTATTTGTCTCCTGTGAGATTGGCAGAAATCCGAAGTTTGAAAAATGCTGTTGGTGAAGCTATTTGGAAAATGGGGACTTATTTACATACCTGTTGGGAATGGAAATTGGTACAAATACAGAGAACAATTGGGCAAAAACTATCAAAATCACATATGCACATATATCCTCTGACCGAGCAATTCCACTTCTGGGAATTTAGTACACAGATCTACATCTGTGCAAGCAACACCCATCATTCATCACAGCTGTGCTTACCACTGCAAAGGAATGGAAATGCAGAAAATATTTACCCACAGGGGGATGGATAAATAAATGATTCTGCATCACACAATACCAACCATACAATGAATATTATGTACTTGGGGGAAAAAAACCCAACAAAGAATGCTCTGTATCCTACTACAGCAAGACCTCCAAGATCTATTATGTGACAAAGTAAGATGTACAATAGTGTGTACAGAATGCTCTTTTGTGGGGTGGAGGGGGAGGAATAATACAAATTTCTATTTGTTTCAATTTGCATTAAAAAAAAAACTCTACCCCTTTGTATATTATTTTTGAACAATATGAATGTAATATCTCTTTGTGATAAATTGCATTATTGGTCCCAATTCATCATCCTCCCTGTATCCACTCCCTTGCTGTGGCCTCACTGTGGGTAGAAAGTACTTTCCCACCCCTTGGCAGAGCTTGGCCATGCTTTGATCAGTGATATGTGGGTAGAAATGATTGTATGCCAGTGGCTTGCCAGAAATCAGAACATGTTACCAAGCCACAGTAACCAAGTCATTAAGGCATTGGTGTAGTAATTCACAAATTGCACACAAGACCAAAAGAGAGAATCCCAAATTAGATCCCAGAATATACAGTCAGCCCTCCCCATCTGTGAGTTGCACATCCTTGGATTCAACCAACTGCAACTAAAAAAATACTCAGCATAAAAAAAAAAAAATCCAGAAAGTTCCAAAAAGCAAAACTCAAATTTGCCACTCACTGGCAACTATTTATACAACATTTAGATTGTATTAGGTACTATAATTAACCTACACATGATTTAAAGTATATGGGAGGAGGCACATAGGTTATATGCAGATACTACACCTTTTCATATAAGGGATTTAAGAATCCACAAATTTTGGTATCCACAGGCATCCTGGAGCCAATCTCCCATGGATACCAAGGGTTGACTTGAGAGGTTAACATATGGCAGAAATGAGTTCAATTCAGTGGAAAAAAGATGAAGTGTCTAATACACATTACTGGCACAACTGTCTGTCTATCTAATGAAAGTAAAATGAGACACATATCTTATACTAGATACAAAAATAAATTTCAGGTAGATTAAAGGTATGAATTAAAACAAGTAATAAAAAAAAATCTTGCAAAAACAGAATAAGAGCATACATGCAAAATCAAAGGATCAAAGAGATTTCCCTAGTGAAGTCTGGAAAACTGGAAGTTACAAAAGGAGACGTAATTGATGAGCTAAAAATGAAAAATATTTGTATGGGAAATGATATCACAAAGTCAACTGAATTCTGTAAAAAATATTTTCAATGCAGGACAAAAGATCAGTAGCAAAAATACACAAAGAACTCTTTACAAACCAGTAAGAAAGGACAGTCCACTTCTGGTAATGATAAGGTAGCTTGTATGAGACCAAACATCCTACAGATACAAATTCTGGGTAAAATGAGAAGAACAATGATCTGAAGGTACTGTCAAAAACTGGGAGGGAGCCAACACTGGGAAGAAGAGAACAACAGTGGGTGAATTTTGCATCTTTATAAACAGCTTTGTGCCGACGGCTCCAATGATAGAAATCCATCACCACAGGGGAGTCCCAAGTTCTGCATATGTCAACTTTTCCCACATCTCTGGCTGACCCCTGACAGGGCATGTGCACGGCAGACTTCAAGCATCCTAGATAACAAATCAAAGAGATTTTGGCTACTGCCCATCAAGGGGAGACAGAGTTTGGAGTGTGAGTTCAGCCTACTTAACAAGCAAACAAAATTAAAAATAAAAACAGTACAGAATCCATAGTTTCTGCAACACACCATCGTAATTCCCAGAATATAATCCAAAATTACTAGATGTGTGAAGAGCAAGGAAAATGTGACCCAAACTCAAGAGAAAAAGCCAGATGAGATAACCCAGATGTTAGAATTAGCAGAAAAGGATCTTAAAGAAGCTACTGTAACTATGCTCAAGGATGTAAAGAAAGAAATCTCTATAGAGGAATAGAAATTATTAGAAAAAATATAATATCTAAAATAAAACATTACTGGAACTGGCTTAACAGCAGGTTGGAGGAGGGAAGGATTTAGTGAACTTGAAATGAGATCAACACAAATGATCTAATTTGAGGAACCAAGAGAAAAAGGATTTAGAAAAAACATGAACAGAGATTTAGTGACCTGTGTGATGGTATCAAAAGGACCAACAGGTGTGTAGCTGGTGTCCCGGAAAGACAGGAGAGAAAGAACAGGGCAGCAAAAATCTTTGAGGAAACAATGACCAAAATTAAATTTGGCAAGACAACTCTACAGATCAAAGAAGCCCAGTAAACCCTATCAGGGTAAGTACACAGAATCTAGGCACACCACCGTCAAGCTGCAAAAAAACAAAAATGAAGAGAAATTCTGAGAGCAGCCAGAGGAAAACACCCTGTTACTGACAGGGGAGGGACTATTCCAATGACCACTAACTTCTGACCCCCAGTGAGGAGACCAGGAGACAGCGGGACAACATCTTTAATGTGCTGAAAGAAAATAGACACCCGTCAACCCGGAACTCCACATCCAGTGGAAATATCCTTCAAGAATGAAGACAAAAGAAAGACAGTTTCAGAAAAGCTAAAGCAAAGAGAATTCACCAGCAGACCTGCACCCCAAGAAATCCTACAGGAAGTTCTCCAAGCTGAAAGGAAACGATACCAGAGGGAAACTTCAGCAAGACATGAACAGAAACCATCAATATCTGTGGGTAAATATAAAAGGCTATCTTTTAAAGTTATTTTTTGTGGGGGAGGGAGGTAAGTAGATTTGTTTGTTTGTTATTTTAATGAAGGTACTGGGGATTGAACCCAGGACCTCATGCATGCTAAGCATACACTCTACCACTGAGCTATACCCTCCCCTCAAAAGGCTATCTTTTTACCCTCTTACTTTCTTTAAAATTCACTTGGCTTTTTAAAGTACAAGTTTTAACAATGCCCTGTGGGATCCATATAACTGGTAGATGTAATAGCATTACAACTGTAGTATAAAGTTCAAAGATGGTAAATGACCCTATAAAGTTGCAAGGCTGTTGCATTTGGTACAATATTAACAAAGTAGACTGATAAGGTGAGCGTGTGTGTTGTGATCCCTAAAGCAACCACCACAACGCAATGCAAGGAGCTGTGGCTGCAATGCCAAGGGCCCGTGTCTTAACAGGAGAGGCGGCAGAGGGGGTGGGGTACGTGAACACATGCATTTGTACAAACTGATGGAGCTGCACACTTAAGATCTGTGCATGGTGCTGTATGTCATTTGTATCTAAATTTTTAAAAGGTGTCCTCTTAAAAAAAACCCCCGAAACTGGCTTAGAGTAGTTATTCAATAAATGGTAGTAATTATTGTTAGTGATCTGCTAAACTACAGAATGTCAGTTTAAGAAACAACTGTCCTTCCTACATTAGGGCCTATTTAGCACATACTGCCCTTCTGCCTGGGATGACCCCACAGTCTGCCCAGGCACCCCTCGGCCTTGGCCTAAATGGCATTTCCTCTGGGAAGCCCTGCCTGATATTCTCCCACCAATGGCCAAATGAACCCATCCGATCTCACGCCCCCGCAGCGCCCTGGATTTGCAGCAGTTTCTGCATACTGTCCGCTTCCATAAGGCTGCAGGACCGACAAGGGCACAAAAAGGCTCCGAAGCCCCGTTTCCCCTTCCCGACGCACCGTTTGGCTCTTTCCAAGTCGTCGTTGGCCTGCTCCAGCTCTCTGATGTACTTCTGCAGTTGATCTTTAATGGCTTTTGTCTGGGCAAGGTCATCCTCTAAGGCTGAGATCTGCCGGTAGCCCTCAGAATGCTGCGTTTCAAACTTCTCCTGAAGGACAGAATCAACACTCAGTGACTGACTTAAGACTTCCAATGGGTCTGTTTATGTCCCTTCCCTGGCACCTCCTTAAAACACAGATGGTCCATCCTGGGAGGCAGCGCTCCTGTTGTAGTGGACGTGCCTTTCTTAACCACTGAGTGTCTGCTCCTCCCCCTCTGCACAGCCTACCAGTACCCTTATTTCTTTAGGGGATTTCTCTCCCTTATTCTAGGGTCTGATGCGACCAGCCTTCCTATCACACTCACTCAGGAGACCCCGGGCTTCCTCTCACAGCCTCTGCCACTGCCAGGGGACTGACTAAGCTCAGTCAGTAACACCTTCTGTCCACAGACATGGGCTCTTAAGCAAGTGAGGGGAGATGGCAGGAACAGGGGCCGTCATTCAAGCTGTCAAGTCCCGAATGCTTCCTGCCTCCTGGTCCCCTGAATGTCTTGTACCCTGTCCCCTCTCCCACACTGGTCCCTGCAGTCTCTGGTGTCGAGAAGCCCCCAACAATCTTCAGAGCAATCATTTTGTGCAAGTGCCCAGAGCCACAAAAAAAGGCACGTAAACCTCCCTGGGCCTCACACACAAGGGCAATTCCTGCAACATCCCTGGATTAGAGAGACTGTCGGGAATCCCAGCAACTTTGTTTGCTTGTGTCTCATAGTAAAGAGGAGGACAGCATGGACTTAGTTTGACAACTGTTTCGACTTTGTGATCCAGGACACTCCTTGCAGCACAGGGGAATTAGAAGGAACTTCTGGACCTCTGGGGGAGGGAAGGAAGGAAGGGAAGAAGGAAAAAAAAACCCCAAAACTTACTAATTGCCGAAAGAAGCTTACTGTCATCTGGCCAGTGCTTTCTAAGGCAAGGAACAGCCCAGGTGGCTTCTCAACAACCTGCTGTTGCCCGACTGCAGGCGCTAACCCTCCGCGTGCTTACTCTGCCTCTGGGCTCAGGGCACGACTCACGTCGCCTCATTTAGTGCCACTTCAGAGCCGTGGGAACTGAGCTGTCACTTCTTCAGCCCACAGTCAACCGGAAGCAAATGACTGAGCCAAGATCCAACCCGCTCACCTGGGCTCGGGCTCTCAGAACCGCAGTGCCAAACTGCCCCCAACAGCCCCCTGATCACACTCGCAAAGACACACTGACTCACACGCACTCACGCTCACTCCTGTTCTGGCTCCTCTTTCAAATTACTTTTTGTCACCGAACACCCTTAGCACCTTCCCTTCATCTATAAACATGAAAGAAAATACGTCCCACACTCACTTGGGAAAGGCCCAAGTCTAATTAGAAAGTTAAGAGACGGGCCAACTTGTCATCTTTTTTTTTTTTTAAAGGGCATGATAGTTTATTTTAAAAAAACTGTAACACTGATCATCATGACCAGCACACACATGATGATGGCTCTCCTCTGGGATGCTGACATGGCAGCACGTTTGTACCCTGAAATGTTTCAGCAGCACCCACTCCTCTTCTTTACTCCGCTGAGCAAACAAAGCTGTTGCTGGAAACAGTCTGGAAGCACAGGGGAGTGATGTAATGGTGCCCGGGCCAGACAGGCGTGGCAAGAGCCACTGAGAGGAGAAGGTCCGCAGAATGAGCAGATTATTTACAGGGTGAGGACAGGGAGGGGCGTCACATCCTCACACTGCTCAGTCCCCTCTGGGCTCCGTTTCCTGGCTGTGAGCACAGGAAGCACCTCCACTCAGACAAGCAGGGGCAGACCCGGCCCAGGCATGGGCGAATTCCCAGGCAGGGCTCTGATCACCTCACACCCTTTACTTGGGTGCTTCCCTAAATAATACAGGAGGGGACGGGAGCCTAGGTGGTTAGCCTAAATTCAAACACAGGTTCCAAGATGACACAGTTAACTTGAGGGCTTGTTCACCAGTGTAAAGATTCAAATGATGTCCTTTGAACTTGGGGACATGAAAAGCTGCTACACTTTCATTTGGAGCTAATTATAATAAGCTGTCAGCTGATGGAGGCATCAATAGATGCTCTGTTTGATCCCTTACAAGCTTTTTTTTTTATTCATCTTGCGATGAATAAGCCAGTTGTCTAGAAGTTCAACTCAGCTGAAGACATTTCTCTTAGGGGACTGAGAAATACGTGCTGGTGGCAGTTCTTTATTCCAAGATAGTTCTATTTCCTCCCCTTCTCTACACCCACATCTCAGGCATCTGGCATGTGGTTGCAATGAAGAGGTCTTCTGCTGGTTCAAGGGCTCAGTTTTGAAGCGGTTAATTACTTAGCACCTGCTTGGTATTTATTCAACATCTGTGGAGGTCCTCCTGCCCTCTGCAGACTGTGGCTCAGACCACTAGTCTTGCTTCCACACAGCTTCCCCTGCCCAAGTCCCCTTCAGTGTAAGAGCTATGACGATTCCCCAGTGCCCAAGGCAGGGGTCAGGCTGTTAACAAAATGAGTGAAGTGGGTCAGGCGTTAAGGAGCAAATGACACTCAGCCCCTAGGATCACAGACGGGGAGGGAAGGACAGTAGTGGGGACCGGGGCAAAGTGCAGAAGGCTTGTTCTGTCGAAGCAACCACAACCTGGCTTTTTGCTGGTGTGCAGAAGGCAGGCCTGGTGTGGCCAGACCCACCAAAGGAAGATCAAAGGCAAAGGGAGAGCAAAGGAAGTCGGAAATCCAGGTTTTTAAAGGAAGCCTCACAACTTTGAATGCCGATACCAAGTATCTTTTAAAAACACTAAAGATATAAATTTTACTGTTGAAAAATAAACTGTAGGCAAACCCCCACCTCTAGTTAACAGCCTGCTGCGTATTTACAGGGAAGGGTACAGATGTCTGCGATTCACTCTGAGACGCACTGGAAAGTAAGACAGACTTATGGATGGATAGATATGTAATAAAGGGCAAGAATGGCAAAGATGATTGGTAGAGCCTAGGTAGTGGATACACAGATGTTTCCTGGAAAACCACTAAAGGCTTAAAACAAACAACATCTACATGCCAGACTGACCTGTGGATGGCCAGTCTGGGCTCTGTGGTCTACAACACAAAAACCTGAAGTCCACAGTGCAGCTTCCAGGGTCTGTGGGGTTTTTCCTCTACTACTCCCATCCCTCAGTCCCAATCCATTTGTTGGTCCCACTTTTCCTTGTGTGCCAGTAAAGCCAGATTCCCCAGGTCCACTGGACACTCATTCTTGCTCCTGCCTATGGCAGGTCCAGATTAACTCACCATCAAACCCCTGTGCACCAAACTGCTGGCTAGACAGACAGAAAGACACACACAACCACCACTTCAAACACCAGCTCAACCCCCCCAGCTCCTCCATGACCCTGTGTCCAGCCCATGCACATCGCTCCCAGAATGATCTCATGGTCAGTACGACGTGACCGAGCACCCTTTCCCTAAGTGCTTCAGCTGTTACGTTTGTCTTCCTCACGAAGCTTCCAGAGGCCAAAGGGCACATCTCCTCCCGCTGTCTAGCACACCTACCCCTGGGCTCACATTGCAAGGCCTTGGCTCTTTCCAGCAGCTCATCCAAATTTATATGAGGAGCTTTGTTTAAAAAAACAAAAGACATGCAAACATGCCAGGGCGCCACCCAGACTTACTGAGACTCTCAGGGCGGGGCAGGTCCAGGCCTGGCGACAAGGGCTGAGCCTTAGGCTCTAAGGGCCCAGCGTTATACTTAATGATCACCTGCTAAGCCCAGCAGTGTCCGAAAGGCAGCCTTCGCCCTGCAGCAGTGGTTCTCCAGACACTTGACAATGTCTGCAGATATTTTCAGTTGTCACAACCCGGGGGAGAGTGTGCTACTGGCATCTAGTGGGTGGAGACGAGGGATGCTGTTAAAAACCCTACAATTTTCCCGAGAATTATGTGGCTTCTAACGTCAACAGTGCCCAGGCGGAGGAAGCAGTACCGTCCAGCAGAACTTTCTACAACGATGGAAACGTTCTACAGCCTCTCTGTCCCACAAAGATACCCACCAGAGACACGCGGCTACTGAGCACTCGAAATGTGGCTAGTACAATCGAGGAATTGAATTTTGATTTATTTTAATTAAATGTCAGTAACCACACACAACAAGGGGCTACCATACTGGACAGCATAACCCTGGGCCTCATAAAATAACGATCAGCAATTCTCCACAGTGACATTCCACACTCTAGAAAGGTCTACCCTCCACGTGCCTCATGGGAGCGTCATAACAGCCAAGAATGGCCATGGGACATGCGTGAGACTAGGCTCTCACAGAGTGCCTCCTTCGGGGCATAAAGTGTCCAAGCGCCACACACACTGGCCAGCCTGGGACCACATCTGTGGGGCTCCCTTTTCCAGTCACATGCTGGAAGCCCCCAACACCTGCGTGCGTCTCCTTTCGCCCCCTCACCTTGATGGTTTCCAGCTCCATGCGAAGGCGGTTATTCTCGGACAGGAGGTCCCTGTTCCTGGTTTCGATCTGCTGCAGCTGTGTCTCCAATTCAGCTTCATACTCTCGGCTGCCCTCCTGGAATTCTCGGAGCTCCTCCTGCGTGTTCTCTGCCCTACAAAATCCCCAGATGTCAGCTGACGACGTGCGGAGCGCTCACACGCTGCTGAGTGTTACACGTGGATCAGCTCTTTATTCAACTCCCTTTTGAGGTCGAAACTATCACTGTCCTCATTACACAGATGAGAAGATGAGGTGCAGACAAGTGACTTGTCTCAAGGTCAAAGAAGAAACAGACCTTGGACCCGCACCCAGACGTACCAGGCTCCACAGCCCTCTCTTAACCAATTCACTCTTCACTTATTCCTTCCACCTGTATTTTTGGAGCCCAACGTGTAATAAATACACTTTGGATTATGTATTCTCTGTGGATTTATTTGTAAGGAGAAATTGGACATGATACAAATGTTCACTTATCACACTACTGTAATGTGTCCCTGCCCCACAGCCTAAACACCCAGTTCTAGTTTCTCAACCCTTAAAACTCAAAGGATATATGTATTTTTTAAACACCAAGCCTGAATTATCCTTAAATCAAACTAAGGATAAAGAAATTAGAGGAACGGGACTAAGACCTCCATGCGGAGATTATAAGAATCCATGAGAAATAAAAAGAAACAATGTTAAGCACACACACAGCTGCCAGATATGGGCGCTGCAACACTGGGCTCGAATTGAAAAATCTGTAACAACTCATTTTGCTAGCCCTAGGAGGACGTTCTTTCTCCACACACGAAGGGCGGACCGGATACAGCATCTGGGAGCTGATAAAACTCCGCCAGAAAATACGACAGGAAGTAGCAGAGCAGTTTGCTCAGGGCCCTAAGCTTCGGGGTTCAGACTCCAGCTCTGCTGCATGCCCTTGGGCAAGTTACTTGCTTTCACTAAGGCTCAGTTTCCTCATGTGTAAAGTGGGGTGAGAATGGTTTCTTCGCGGGGTAATGTTGAGATTTAACTGAGATCATGTAGACTAAGCCCTCATAGTGCTTGTCACGTAGTAGGCCTACAACGAATGGCTGCTGCCGTCATGGTGGGAAGAAAGCGCACGGGGAGCTTTGGAGAACTGACCTCTGCTTGTAGGTCATAGCCAGATCTTTCCAGTAGTTAGCTTCTTCCTCCTCAGAGCTGAAGGTCTTTCCCGAGTCCTCCATTGTGGAAGCAAGGGAAGAGATTACTCTTCTTGTGGCATGATGTCTAGGAGAGAAAGGTTTAAAATTACTACCCACATCTGGTTAAATAGCTGATCTTTAATGAGGGGAGAAAAAAAATCCTGAACTTCACGCTGAATTAAATTTGGCAAAAAACATTGCCAAAAAACTAAAAGTAATCCCAGACCAAATAGAGTCCACCCGTACATTACATTCCATGGCTGGAGAAATCTACTGGGATTTGCTGATTTAATACGTTTGGAGGGAGAGTAGGGGAGGACAGCTCAGGGGGTCTAACTTAGGCAGCCAGGTGTCACCACCATCCCCATCACCAGTGATGGAGACTATCAGAAGGAAAGCCTTTAGGGCGAGGGGATAATGAACCCAGTTTCGGACACTTGTCGTTGGACGTGCCTATGATACACGGGGATGCAACACTGGATCTGAACCTTGGGAGTGAAGTCTGGGTTAGCGATGCAAATTTAAGAGTCATGAGTTTGTAACTGGTTCTTCCCTTTTTCTTGTGCCAGAACGACGGGAGAATCTAATGAGGCCTATTTATGGAACTCTGAGGGGTGCCAGTGTTTGAAAGGCGGGCAAAGAAAGACACAGGACTGGAAGGAGACAGTGGAGAAACCCAGTGAGAGGGAAGTGAACCAGAAGAGAGAGCTGTCCTGGGAGCAGGTGGTTTCCAAGGAAAGAAGGGAGTGTCCACAGTATCTGAGATGCAACAGAGAAGCTGGTAGGACAGGACTGGAAAATACCCACGAGACTTAACGAAATGTCAGCCATGGATGATGCGAGCAAGAGTGGTTTCAACATAGTGGAGCAGGGAGGAGGGATAAACTGGGTGGAGGAGTAACTGGGAGGTGAGGAAGAGGAAGCAGATGGGATTTTGGAGAACTGGGTACGAGAACAAAAGGACACAAATTAGACAGTCGCCAGAGGGAGTGGTGATAAGGGGGCCTTGGCTCTGAGGACTGAGCTATCTAGAGCAGAGGTTAGGGAATGAATTTCTATTAACAGTTATCAGTCTATGGACTCCCTGCTGATAGCACCTCTCAATGTAATAGCTTATTTTCTCAATTTATTTAAGACTCTGAGCTTGTCCAAAGATCATCAGGAATCCAAATGAGCTCTCTCCAAAGTCCCTTCTTTCCCTCAAGTGAACTCACTGTTCTGTCTTTGGGGACAACTCCTCACTCTGCGAGACATGACTAACAAGCTGTATTTCTGGCTAAAAATACAAATCATTCTGCTACGTATGTCAACGTTGGCACAGACACATCACCAACTTCTGGATTCCCGGTAGAAAGTGAACAATGATGCCTATATCTGAGCACAGCACTTGCTGATAACTCTTATTTTGTTAGGACTTGTGGTCACATCTTCTCTCCCTTCCCTAATTCAGAGAAAACATGCCATGCCTCCACCTACCCTCTTCTGGGGAACAGAGTTTCTCTGAAAGCTTGATTGAAGCAGAGAAGCTAGACAGAGTAGAAATCTGTTAATTTGATTTTTTCCACCCAATCCAGCGTTCCTTCGTCCATCTTCCTCTAACGGTGCCCCAATATCCCCTTGAGGAAACCAACCCTACATTCATGCCATGGGGCTCAGATGGACCCAATATCACCTTTTACATCTGGGAGAAGGCACATGACTACTAACCAATACCTCCAGCATCAGTAACTGGCTCAGGGGTGGGCCTAATCCAAGCTAAACCAATGACTGGCTTAGGGGTGGACCTAACCCAAGCTGAGCTGACGAGCGTCAGGCCCAGGCCTTTTGCAGAACTATCAAGAAAGAAAACCCTCTGGAGGTGTTAACTAACCTTGTTGTAGTAATTATTTCACAATATATACATGGACCAAACTATCATGTGGTACACCTTGAGCTTACACAATGTTATATGTCAGTTATATCTTCATAAAGCTGGGGGGAAAAAAGGAAATTCTCTTTCTATGAGGGTCCATCCATTGTGGTCATCTTGCTATCGTAAGGGAGAAGCCTGCCTGGGAATGAAGCCAAAGGAAAGCAGAGCCAAGAAGTGGAGAGACTGGGTCCTGACGGTATCGTTTGGACACCTGTACCTAGTCATACCTGATTTAAGTTATGAAAGATAATCAACTCCCTTTCTTGGTTGTACCAGTTAGGGTTGGATTTCTGCCACAAGAGAGGCCTGATTAATATTTACAGTGAAGGATCTTGTTTACTGAAAGTAAAAAGGACAGAGTACCTAGAGTGTAAAGAACAGTAATTACCACGGTGACGGGTGAGGGTAGTCCCTGCTCAAGCCATAGGCTGTAATGAGCCCAGATCTCATCTAGTATGTAGTCACCAAACCAATGTTCATAGTGTCCAGAGCCCCGAGCCTATGCAACTGTAACTGAGTGCTGTGTGGCCATTAGTGATAGTACTGAGGACAGTCTCAATGGCACAGCATGGGAGGAAGTCTACATACAAGAGGGCAAGAAAGTGAGGAACTAGGAACCACAAATATACGCTGACTTTGCTGCTGTTTGGAAAAAGATCATGGAAAAACATCATATCCAAGTTCAACATAAATTAGTCCTTGCCTACCTCTCTAAACATTTCTTACACCCCTACCTCTCCCTCTTTTATACTGTAGCCACACTGCCTTCTTTCGGTTCCTTGAGCACATCAAGCTTGCTTCTGCCTCAGGGCCTTTGCACTGGCTGTTCTCGCTGCCTAGAATGCTCTTCCCTCAGCTCTCTGCCCGGATTTCCTTCCTGCCATTCATATCTCAGCTGAAATGCCTTTCCCAGAGAGACCTTATCTGAATATCTCACCAAATATCTCCTCCAGACCTTCACTATCCTATTAACACCTGCTTTATCACTTTATGAGTTTTGTTTTTATCTTCCCCCTCCCCCCCCCACCAGAACATCAGCTGTTGAGTACAGGGACCTTCACCATCTGGCTTTTTTATCCCCAAAGCCTTGAACAGTGCCTGGCATACAAAAGGCATTCAATAAATACTCATGGAATAAAGGCACACGGGGGAAGATAGAGATTGATGGGGATATGAGGTTAAGAAAAAGCAAGCAGCAAGAGACCCTCTGAAGGCTAGTTTACAGTTTATATCTGTAAATCCCTAAGGCACTTAACAGGATGGGGAAAACCTTTCATTCCCTCAGCACCTAAGTGGCATCTCATTAATGGGAAGGGGCTGGAGGATAGAGTGCCACGTTGGAAATGGCCCCCTCCCCCGGTTTACATCATAAGGAGTATGATACAGTTACTGGAGCTTAATGGCGTTCATCCTGCAGTCTTATGACATATTTAGACAATTTTAGAAAACGGCTCCTTAAAACACTGTTATCATGGCCAGTGAGGTTTAAACTGAAGCTTCAGGAAAGGAATGAATTTGAGATGTTTTAGGAGGCACTTCCACTGGGGAAGAGGCTCTAATTACAACCCCTGCATTTTTAAAAACATCCTTAGGGAAGAGGAAAACTATGCTTGGGCTAAGAGGAGAGAAGTAACATCTGAACTTCACTTTATGAAACAGCAAT
The DNA here is from genome assembly GCF_048773025.1 of Camelus bactrianus. Lineage (NCBI taxonomy): Eukaryota > Metazoa > Chordata > Mammalia > Artiodactyla > Camelidae > Camelus > Camelus bactrianus. The sequence continues at coordinate 23,083,263 of NC_133556.1, forward strand.
CTTAAAAATCTAAGACCTTTTTTTTTTTTTGCCATCTGAAAATGTCTCAGGAAGTTCTAATGTATATTATTCTCCACCACAGATAGCAAGTAGGATGACTCGCAAAGGTCCCCCTCTTATCATCACCTATTTGCGGCATGCTAGGCATTTAACACATTATTTCCAAACAACTTGATCCTCTTATGCTGTTCAGGTGTAAGAGGCTGGTAGGCAAGACAATCATTCGGTTTCTTAGGAGCGGAAGCTGGAGCAGAAACACTGTATGCCTGGGCCATCTCCATAGGTGCAAGGGAGTGACAGGGGCAAACCAGAACCCAGTGCAAGGGAGTCTCTGAATTCAAATTCAAAGTCTGCCTGGGGTTACAAAAAGGCTGACGGGAGGGCAGATTCACTCTTTGGTCCACAAGGTCTTTCAAAAAGTACTGTGGCAGGCAGATGTTAATGCTTGGTGACAGTATACACACCTTTATACCCATTATCTTAAAAATGGACACTGCATGCATTTATTGCCTCTGGGCAAAGGGATATGGCATCCTACCTCGCCTTCTCAATATAGTATCATGCCCTTGTGTCCCAGCAGCTCTGTGGACAAACTGACAGGCACCTCAAATGTATGTGCTACAGCACGCAAGAACAAACTGGGATCGAGTGGTTCGAGCAGCGTTAATTTTTATCTTGGATAAATGAGATCTACTCTTACTCTACTACTACTAACTCTTACTCTTGTTTCAGCAAGTTTTCTTGTTTTGTTTTGGCGTGTTTATCACAATCAAACTTAAGAGGAAAGTCTGAAAGCACACTTGAGACACACACCTTTGATTTCAAAACTCTAGAAAAAAACAAAGCCATCTTTCTCAGCTTTCCTTAGTGAAGTAAGTCAGCACGGCGCGTCAGCAGCAATACACACGTATAAATCATCAGGAATTAACTCACAGCTCTTCTCCGCCCCAACCCCAAACCTTCCCAATCAGAACACCTGGGAGAGGGAAGGGGCAGGGAGGGAGAGAAAGAAGCTGCCAAAAGTCGGCACATGCTCCTATGGCAACGTTATGAGGTAGGCTTTGCATTTTGCAGAAGTGACAGCACTGGGGTAAAATCAGTCAAGAGTCAGCAAGTCTGGCTTCTGTCCCTGCATTTTCAGAGTCTGTAATGATCTACCTACAAAAATCCTCACTAGGCATGCAAGGACATATGCTCATGGGTGTACACCCTCATTGACTGATGTGGAAAACTGGAGAAACAACTGTCAACAGAGGACTGATTGGGAAATCACATCGTTGTTACGAAGAATTAATTAATACCAATATGGAAAAAGGTTCATATGTTAAGAAAGAATGCCAGTTTTGTTTGCAAATGTATCTCCCTCTGTGTACACAAACAGGATCGAGATGGATGTACCAGGATTGACAAGCACTGAGATGAGAACTTGTACCTGATACATTGTTTTGTTTTGTTTTTTACAGTAAGCATATATTGCTTTTGAAATTTTAAGAAGCTTAAACTTGGACCAAAAAAACCCAGAAAAGCTATTGTCCAAGGATAATTTTATTCTATTGAACCAAGATACCAAGGAAGGAGTTTTTTTCTACTTTGGCTCCCCCTCCTCCATTCCTTTTCACTCATTTCCCAACACCTACTAAGGGCTAGGCACTGTTGAGCCAGGCAGACAAAAAGCACCTACATCAGGGCGAGGTGCAAACAATAGTACGATAATAGGAAATTACCTTGTGAGGAAGGGGAGTGTAATCTGGGCTCACATATTTGAAAGCAAAAGAACACACTTTGGAAACAAAAATAACATCTTAACAGAACAAGCCAAGTTAAGAAACTATTATCCAAAATGGGGTAAAATATACCAATCAGAGGCCTCTGCCACTTTAGGGACATAGCTCATCTGTATCCAATCTGATACAAAAGACACTAAGAAAAAAGATGTATGTTTCAAAAGTGGTTAAACAGCAATGAGGGGTGGGGTGGGGTGTCAGGTAACAAGTGGCTCTGGGAGTCGCTAGCATCCAATTATTCTTCAAAGCACCCTACCCATGTCCTAAAACGCCATCCTATCCTACAATACATGAACGAAACTAGCATAGAAAATGACAAATTTCTATCCAGCGCGTGCTGCAAAGGCCACTTCTTTACGATTGAAGTTAAAAGGGGTCTCAGGCTGAGAGAGGAGAGAGGCACAGCCTGGTACAACCCTGGACGAAGAAACCAGGGAAGGTCAGGCCCTCAGGAGACAGAGAACTTGAGATGACTGGAGAAGATACTGTAGCTTCCCAAAAAGCAGTGTCAAGGTGATGGCGGCGTATCCTATGACCTCAGAGAGGCACGTAAGCCCAGCCACCGCATTCAAGCTGTAGAATTAGCGTTTTCATCCTTTATTCAATCCTCTCCCAAAGTGCTGTCAGGGGAAATCTGAACCGTCCTGCAACAGAGATCTGAGAAAAGCGGAGGGAAGAAGACTGTTCCAAACACGTTCCCAAAGGGAGGGAAGTGCCAAGGAAGAGCTCTGGAAAGAGGCCTGCACTGAGGGTAGAAGCTGGGTAGGGAAGTAGGAGAGAAGTGGTGGGCGGGGGGGGGGGGGGGGGGAGGCTACAGGGAATGAGGGGGAGGTGGGGGCAGCAGGGGAAAAGGGGATGGCGAGGACTAAGGGGCAGAAAACAGAGCGAGAAGAAAGTATAGAGGAGTCCAGGAGGGGAGGCGAGGTGGGAGGGAATAGGAGGGCAGAGCAGCCGGACTGCGGGCACCCAGGACGAGGAGGACAGAAGGACTGAGAAGTCAAGGAGGAAGGGGAGGGCAGCCGGGTCGGAGAGGCAAGTGCAAAAAGAGAAAGTTGGCAAGGTGAGGAGCCAGGAGCGAGAGACACAAGGGTGAGAAGGCACAAAGTTAGGAAGGGTGGCTCCGGGAAAGCGCTATTTTCGAGCCCAACGCCGGCGAAGCGACGCGCAAGCTAGGGGCGCGGCAGGGTCTCGGCACGGCGGCGGCCGGGGGTCCCGAGAGCGCGGCGGGCGCCAGGCGGCCAGAGTAGTTTTCCGGCGGCCGTGGCGGTGGAAGTGGCAGTCCTCGGGTAGCCCCCACCCAGGGACCGCAGCTCCGCACTTACCAGAGCTCAGGGTGCGAGGACCGGACCGGCGGCGGCGGCGGCGGCAGCAGGGGGCAGCGAGGCCCGTGCCTCCGGCCACCTCCCCCGCCCCCGCGCTCGCTTCGGGCGCCGCCCATTGGCTGCCGCGCCACGGGACCGCGTCCGCCTCGGCCAATCAGCGCCGAGCAGCGCCTTTTGGAAACTTTTTTTTTCCCAGGGCCCGGGCGCGGCGCGGCCACGCGGCGGCTCTGGGCGGGCTGAGGCCTGGGAGGTTCCCGCTGCTGGGCAGGGTTCTGGCCGGCCTTGGAGGATGCTGGCTGCTCCCTGGACACCGGGGGAACGGGCTTGGACTTAAGGGCCACGCACTTCAGGAAAATACGACGCCCACCCCTTTGACACCGATTGCTTTTTCCTGTTCTTGCCTTTTCCCCAAAGCAGATAGAGGGACAAAGTAGGTCCGTTTAGGCTAAGCAAGCAATGCCCCATGTTCTTCTGACTCCTTTACACCGAATATAAAATTTTCGACATCGTTATCTTCTTCAAAGGCAGCAAAACTTAGTGTATAAGAGTTTCATTTGGAGCCTGGCTTTGAATCCTAGCTCTGCCCCTCAGTAGCTGTGTGATCTTGGGCACGTTACTCAAACTCTATGACTTAACTTTCCTCTTCTATAAAAGGGTTCATGATAGGATTCTACCTCATAGGGTTATGCAGAGACGAAATGAGTTAACTTGGCATTTGTAAAACGCTTACGACACTGCCTAAGCACTGCTAATTAAGTACAATCTATGGGGTAATCATGATTTTTTTTTTTATTGTTTATCTGTATCAGGCACAATACTCTCTTCTTGATGTGGGTTTTCTCCTTTAATTCTCACAGCAATCCTAATTGTTCCACAAATATTTACTGAGCATTCATTCACACTTATAGCACAACAAACGTCAGACAAGACGCCTATCCTCAAAGGGCTTACACTGTTGATAAAGACACTAAACCAGCAAACAGAAAAAAATGAAGTAATTTCAGATCCTAATAAGTGCTATGAACAAAGCAAGGTCACATGATAGAAGAGGGCCGGGGAGGGGTCACTTCAGATAGAATGACAGGGAAGGCCACTCTACAAGGTGACAGTGGAGCTCAGCCCCAGATGATGAGAACCACAGAAAGCACTTTTACTGTCCTCATATTTAAAGATGAGAAAAACAAAAGCGCAGGAAGTTAAATGCATTGCCCAAGTTCTTGCAATTACTAAACAACAAATCAGGCTTCAAAGCTCCATCTGTTTAACTTCTATACCAGTGTTCTTCAGCATGATGCTAGAGGCAAAGAGATCGTAGTTACTTTGAGGCCTCCAACCATACTCACAGAATCCCTCCTGCATCCCAGCCATGGTTAATAATGACATTTCTCTAATTCTACTTTGTTTTGAATCCTTGCTAGTTCCTGAAAGAAGCTGAGAGACACAAGCGGTAAGTACCACCTACAATAACAGGGTTAAGGAAATCAAAATGTGTTCTAGGAAACCTCCACCTGGTCCCACATGCTAATAAATCATTTACACCCTCTTGACACTTTTGCTCTTGTGCTTTCTAGAAATTTGCTTTGACCCTCACCATTCTCTGAGGTTTCTGGGCAGGGAACACTCACTCAAGTTAACAGACAAACTGAAACACAAATTGTTGAGGTATCAGTACTGACTAAATGGCATTGGTCAAGTCATTTACACTAGTTGGTTTTCAATTTTCTTCATTTTCCATTTAAAAAAAGGGAAGAAGACATTGAAATGATTATCATTAAAGTTTTCTTCAGGAATAGGAGTTTAGGTAAATGGGTTTGTCATAAGGGTTTAATCCTTAAAAATGAAAGGGAAATTTTGGTGTACTTTAAAACTTTTTCCTTGCTTTATTCAATCTGTTTTCTTTGTAGCTTTTAGATATAAAAGAGCAGGAAGCTGGGTTTCTCTTGCTTAAATCCTTCCATCACAATTTCTCATTTCAAAACACTAAACATGACATAAGCAGAAGTTGCTGGGGCAGAAACTCTTGGCAGCTAGGTTAATTTAGGAGCTGAACTGAATGTAAAGTAGCCACTTAAGTTATGCAAAAATAAATCTTCATCCGGATTTCATAAACATGAATACTATAATTTGGATAAGGAAAAAACTGAAAGTTACTCTTACTTTCTGATGAAAGAGTTTGCAGAGCAAAGAAATAGAAATAAGATTAACAGAGGCTATACCTAAGAAAATATCAAGAAAAATGTTAAAAACACTTTTCACAAGTATCAAATTGTATTTTGATGCGTAATTGTTTGCTTCCAAAGGCTGGTATGTTCTGCTTAGGTTAGTTCTCAATAGAAAATAATTTTTTTAAATGTGTACTTTAAAAACTATTTGTAATTCAGACTTTTCATTAATCTTCCAATTGGTATGATTGACTTGTTTTTATTTACTGCATTTTACCTACTGACACCAGCTAAAGCTCTGGACTTGAAAGAATGTCAAGCAATGTCAGAATATGTCTGCTCTCTATTTCTAAAATCTTTTTAAAAAAGCAATAAAACGTCCACAATTATTTCGTTTCCTCTTTATACTTTGAATTAATACTGTCTGTGTTTAGAGACATTCAACTAGAATTAAAAGAAGGGAGAAAAACGTCTTTAAAGAGAAGCATATTTTTTGGTACTCTGGAAAAAGCTGAATGCTAGAAACAGGGTTGCTTTTCATCTGTTTTAATTCCCACTTGGAGAATACTACCCACACACAGAAACAATGAAGATTTAATTTACTCAGCAGTAATAAATACCTAAGCAGGCACATGATGTGTGTACTTGTCATCTCCCTTCTGGAAAATAGAATACAAGCACAAAGGATTCTTCAGATACGTGCCTGATCTTGCCCTCCACCATACATGTCTACAAGTATGTCTACAAGGATGTATTAGCTTCCCCTGAAATCTCCCCCACTTAATGTGGATTGCCTAATGAAGTTGCCTGACATTACAGATTTTGGGGGAAAAAAAGTTCTCTTTTGGTAATTTTTACTTACTTATCAGTCTGCAGTTAACCTGTTTCTTGGCAAACTTCAAAAATAAACTTTTACCTAACATTCAGCTACTGCAAAATAAACTACGTCTAGATTTAAATATGTGCTTTGTTTTTCTCCTAATTTGCAACAGGAAATAGTGAGCAGCTGGCAGTTTCAAAAATGTTCGTTGTGCGTACTGAAAACTTCTTTTTTAATTTCTAGTAAAAGTAAAGGTTGTTAAGGAAAAAACAAACAAACAAAAACAAACAAACAAAAAAACACCCAAAATCAAAACAATCCCCAAACAAAAAACCCAAACATGGCATATCTAGCCATCAAAAGCACAAGCTGTTACTGGCTCCATAAGGCTTTTGCAGCTATTAAGTCTCCTTTTTGCTCGCCCAACCAGTCACTGGAAAAGTTGTATTCATTTGTAACAAGCTTTAGACCAGGACTTTCAAAAATTCGTTTTCTTACTGAAGTCATGAGGACCTCTTAATTCTTGGTGACAAAACCCAGCCTAGTCTTGGCACACGCTTTATTTTTGCCAGCTGGATCGCCACTTCGCGAGAAGCCCTGCGGGCCAGAAGTACCTCGTGGGCAGCCCAGTTGGCAGTTATTTTTTTCTCCACTCGCCACTAGGTTGCACTAGATGAAGGATGCTGTGGCAAATATGCGTCATTTAATTTTTTTTTAATAAAGTAGAATCATCACGTGACAAGAGCGAATGCGAGAGAAAAAAAGCGAAAACGATCGGGTTTTTCATCGAAATCCCTTTTAAATTGCCTTCCTTCAAAAGGCTGAAAGAGCTGAATGGAATCAAATCCCGGTTCGCAGGTTTTTTTCCCAGGTTCCACACCACAAGCTCCCTAATTCTCCGCTTTCAGGTTCCTTTCCACTCCACAAGTATAAGTCAGGGGCAAGGCCTCCTTAAACTGGGGGTTTTCGCCAAAAAAGCCGGGGTCGCCCCCCGGGAAGGTCCCTATTTAGGGATTTATCGGGAGGGGACTGAGCCTGACGAGGCTGCAGGGCCGCGAGGCCCCGCCCCCCCCGGGTTCCCAGCACGCCCCGCGCGGGGAGGACGCAGCGGCGGGGGAAGGGCGGAGGAAGGGGCGGAGCCAGGGGAGAGAAGGGCGTCGGTTTTGCGACAGGGGCGGGGCGGTGCGGAAGCGGAAGTGAAGGGTGCGCTTGGCGGCGGCGGCGGGAGCTGCGGAGTCGGGAATCAAAACAAAGGGCCTGGGGGGGCGGGGGGAAGGCGGCGGGGCCGGAATGTGAGCGGAGGTGGAGCTGGTGGTTGAGGTGAGTTTGCTGGCAGCGCTGGGGACTAGTCCCCGACGCGCCCACTGCTCTGGGGACAACAGTTGGAGGGGGGAAGAGTGTCCCCTCCTCCTGTTTATTGCCGGCGGCGGTGGGGGGGCGGTTGGCTAGTCAGAGGGGTACGACTGGGGCTCACTGGTCAGGCCCCTACTGAAGGTTCGGGTTGTCTCCCCTTCAGGTCTGTTCACGACTGTCAATGCAGCGCCGCTGCTACCCTGTGGAGGTGTCTGGCTCCCTGCCCACACTAGTCTCCCTGCTCCCTATGAGGCCCTCCAGGTGCGGAGAGCATCCTTTCTAGAGCAATGTGTACAGTTGGAAGTTTAAGAGAGAAAGAAAAGGGCTGGTGTTTTTGCAACCCTCTTGAGCATTTTGCATCCTCCTGGGTCTGTCAGTACTCCCTAGGGTGTAGCCTCTGGCTTTAGCACTCTCTAGGGTGTAGCCTCTGGCTTGACCGATAGCGTTGAATTGCTTCAGGGCTTGAGTCAGTTGAGTTGCATTAGGGCTTGAGCCACTCCCACTAATTGTAATGCGACACGGTAATACACCTTAGAGTTTCCCTGGCACCTTTCTGTTATTGCCTAGAGTTTTCCAGTTAAATCTTTTGGACTTTACAACATCTGAGCTCAGGTACTCTGTTTTGCATACAGGGAAATTGAAACCAAAACGGTTTTCCTGCATATTTATTGAATTCTTCATTCAGCAATTGTTGATATGTGCCAGACAATGTACTAGGTGCAGGAGATACAGTAATGAGTAAGAAAGCATGATCTGTACTACCATGGTGTTTATATTTGTAAGGGAGACAGATAATAAAAAGCAGGCAAGTAAGATAATTTTAGATAGAAGAGCTATGAAAAATAACAGCAACAACAACAAAAACAGGAATGGGATGAGGTGACGTGTGGTGTGTTTGAGGACTAGGTTTGATGTTCATAGAAGGCCACTGCTAAATTTTCTACTTCGATTTTCTCATTTAATCCAAACAGCCGTGTAGGTGCTACTGTTATTATCAGGTCCATTTTACAGATGGGATCTGCGGTTCAGAGAACTTGTGATTTGTCTGAAGCTGCATAGATAGGAAGCAGGAGGACAGGGGATTAATACAAGGGCAGTCTGACGTCACAGTTTGCTCTCAACCATTATCTGAATTGCCCAAAGACTCAGAGACTTAATGGCAGAAGTGACACTCCCACTCAAATCAAACAACTTGCTTTGGCTACCTAAATTACTGTGTGTCATTCCTAGGAATATTTAGGAAAATTTCCGGGTGCAGGCCACTAACAAACTAATACGCTTGTACTTTCTTTTGCTTTTGTGGACCATACTGAAGGTACCTTGGTATAGTGGGAAGAGGTGGACAAGCTTGGTTATGTCCTCTTTCTTCTTGAGTGATCTTTGACAAGTTAAACAACTTTATTAAACTTCTGTTTCCTCCTCTGTAAAAATATGGCTGATTGCTTCCTTGTCTTTCACACAGATTTACTGTGGGAAAAAAAGGTTACATAAATGGATCTTATTGTCTTGTTTTCATCATTGTATCCCTTGTGCCAAGCACAGGCTTGTTACATAGTAGATACTACGTAAATATTTTCAGAGTGAGGAAATAAATAAAATGTTAAGTAAAAATGCTTTGCAAACTGTATTTAACTTGACCTGTTAGCTCCCTTTCATGATTGTCCTTGAAGAGGCTTGAAAGAGCATGTTGAGTTGTATATACCATGAACATCACAAATTTTTATGATCTAGAGAGGAGATTGTTGGGGGATAATATAAGATCTATATTTAATAGGAAAATCAAGTACCATAATTTACTGTCATTGTGGCAGTTAGCTCCATCTCTGTCTCCAGATTAACTCTTACTTTTGTAGGTAGCTGCTTTATTTATTCTCTCATTCAGCAAATATTTACAAAATATATTCTATGTAGAAGGCTCTGCTTGGCACAGCAATACAGTGATGAAGACAAACAGGTGGTGGGGTCCTTTATCTAATTTTTTTTCCCTAGTAATGCTGTGAGGTGCACAGGGAAGAAATTAGGCACACTTGACGGAGGAAGAAACTGAAACTTAATGACATTTTGTACCTTCCACATAGGGCCAAAGAGTATTTCTGGGTCTGTGGGCCTTATAGCCTCTGTTGCAAATAATTAATTCTGCAGTTATATTGGAAAAACAGCCATGGACAGAACTTAAATAAGTGTGTTCATAGACACTAAAATTTGAATTTCATATAATTTTGTCACAAAATATTCTTTTGATTTCCCCCAAGAATTAAAAAATGTAAAATACATTCTTAGTGCACAAGCCGTTTAAATACAAGCAGCAGTGGACTGGTTTTGGCTGGCAGGCCATAGTTTGCCTACCCCTGCTTTATGTGATCAGTTCTCCTAGATCTTAGATAGAGTGCTTATAGTGCCGTCTCTCCCCTTACCCCACTATGCAGATGTTAAAATCTCTTGAAAAGAGCATCTTATTAGGGAGATAGCTAAGATAAATTCCTTTCTGTATTCCCAGATGAAATTTCTGAAAGGCAGATTAATAACCTTAAAGTGGCCATTGTAGGTAAGAGTAGATAGTGGTTGGGGTATTATGGCTAGCACTTGAAAGTGGGATTCAGTTGTCCTTACCATTGACTGCCTCCATGCCCAAAGGGTACTGTTGATTTGATCTGCTTTTATTGTACTGCTTAAGACATGTAAGAGTGTTGTTGCTCTGGAGTAGACACAGCACATCTGGGACTTGAGATTTCTCTGTTAGATTTTTGGTGGTATATCAGATTGCACTTTCATAATAAGTAAACTAAGAAGGTGGTTCGATTTGTTCTGTAGCAGAATCATATTCAAAGTCCACAGAGGTCACTTAATTTGGACTTTCCATGCTCATATCAAAGACACAGTGGGATAAGTCACTCTGAAATTAATTTCAAAATCTTACGTAATTGATAATGAGGACTTGTTGTTCTTTTACTAAAATTACATGCTCTCTTCTGTTAACTGTTTAACTCTCATGGAGTCTTTAGGGAGAGATAGTCGAGAAGAATTAAGAAAAACCAAAGAAAATGCCTTTTCCGGGCTAGAGGATGTTGGCTCCAGTGAAGCAAAAAGGATCAGGGATATGCAGTATGCAAGATTTGGTTACTTCTCTCAAGCATGGGCTTATCCAGAGTTCATTTTTATTTGAAGAGCTATGTAATGTAAGGAATGGATAGAAGTTTATTGATATTTTATATTTTTTTATTAAAGTATAATCAGTTTACAATATTGGGGCAATTTCTGGTGTACAGCAGAATACTTCAGTCATATAGGAACATACATATATTCATTTTTATGTTCTTTTTCACCATAAGTTACTACAAGATATTGAATATGGCTCCCTGTGCTATACAGTATAAACTTGTTTATCTATTTCATATAAATTAGATTATAGATATTTTTTAAAGGTCAGATTGTTAGAATCCAAGCATAGTCAACCAAGTTTACCAGTTTTAGTAACCTGTAATATGCTTTGATAGCCATTCCACTTTTGTTCCCTAAGATCTGACTTGTTGGAAACTATTGTACCAAAAATATAGTCACACAGTTAATTGGTAGAATTTGTACTAATGCAGATAAGTAACACTGAAATCTCATTCTTAACAGGGTGGAAGAATGAAAGAAAAGAAAGATGAAAGAATGTTGAACCAATTTGTATGGCTGTATGATGGAAGGAAACGGAACTGAGAACTGCAGTAGAACACTTGGATGGCTTCAACAAGATAATGATGCTAAGCCATGGCTTTGGAAATTCTCTAATTGCTTTTCTCGTCCCGAGCAAACGTTGCCACTTAGTCCCCAAACGGTAACTATGTGCAAGACTGAGGACATAGAAAATTCCTTAGGCAAATAGATGAGAGATCATTTGGTCTGGGGCAGTCTCTCTCCCTGGAGTCCATGCCAAGTTTTCCCTCGCTTCCTTCTTATATTACTCCTTATAGCATGTTGTTATAGTTCCTGATTCAATGAGGGCATACTTTTTTAACTCCTGTACTTCCACACTGAATAACAGTAGATGTTTTACATGTGTGATGTTAAAATTTGGGGAAGATTAGTTTCTCATTAAAGTCACAGATTCCAAAGACAGTGTCCACACTGTAGAGTAAAATTGGAGGAAAGTACAAAACAGATTTTATTTTACTGTAGCCTTCTGAGTTTCGAATCGTAAAAATCAAGGAAAGATTGCTAAGATTGTGTTAATAATCTTTTTCTGTTCACGATTTCTCTTGATTTTTTTAAAATATGTGTAGAACTTCTTCCTTTGTCTTTTCATAGTGATTTTGCTTTTTCTGATTTCATTTCCTGTGTCATGTTATCACCTTTTTTTTTCCTGTTATACTTGGAATTTAAATGAGATGTTACTATTTATATAAGGGTATAGAAAATGACTTTTTAAAAAATTAATTGAATTCCTTATTTTCTCCAAGCTTTCATTATACAGTGACCTTTGTTTCTTGGTGTCGGTAGTTGGGATAGTTATTTCTTCCAGAAATATTTCTTTAGGGACAGTTAGGGTTAGCTGCTCAAGTAGTGCTTCCCGGGGTGGCAAGTCTTTCCCTCGTAGAGTCACACAAAGCAGAATTGCACTTTCAACTTCATAGGTCCAGAATCTCAATTTTTGTCAGTGGCACCTATAATTGAGTCTATTCAGGGAGACCAACTGACAATAACCCTGCCCATAAGAGCAAGACCTATATAAATCCAAAAGCCAATGAATTAATTTTCAGCCTGAACTGTAATAATTACCAAGAGGGCAGAACACCACTACTTATTGGCTGGTCAGACCATTGCTGTTAACCTTTTTAGGAAGAGCCTAACTGAAAATCCAGATTTCTCCCAAAAGAACATTCCCTCCCAGGTGAGTGTAGAATCATAGCAAAAGGAGTGAAATCATAGCAGTCAGATGGACCTGTCTGTCCTCTAAGGGATAACTGTGTCTCAATCACTGTATCAAGACGTCTTCTTCATCTTTATAGTGCCTGCACTCAGCCAATAAAGAGTATTGATTAGTTAGATCCCCCTTCAGCGGCCAGGTACTGTGCTGAGTGCTTAAATGAGATGCATTATTTCATTTTATCCTTCTAATAACTGAAGGAGGTACATTCTGTTGTTCAACTGACAGATGATAAAACTGAAGCCTGGAGAGGTTAAGTCACTTACCCAAAGTCATAAAACTGTTGAGTATCACATTCAAACCCAGGTCTCTGTCACCAGTGCCATGCTATATAACCTTTATAAACACAGTAGCCTTCTGTGTCTATTTTGGAGGCATATGACAAACTATTTCTCTTGTATCTTTTTTTCAGGTAGTTTTCTAATTACTCTAGTTCTTTCCACTGGCTACAAAATAACTTAGCATTATAGTTTTATGTCATGATACCCTAGGGTTTGCTAAATGTTATCAGCAACACTTTTAAGACCTATTCACAGATGGGCCAAGTGGGCTGATGGCTCATCTTACCCACGGTGTTTGAAATCTTCTCTGGAGGACCTTACTAAAACTCCGTATGGTCTGACTGCAAGAACCATTAAATATTTTCCTTAAAGCACTTTGCTTATAAGCCATCTCTAGTGAATGCTGTTGTGACTGTTGTTTTCATCCCACCTGTTTTGTCTTCAGAAGACCCTGTGAGGCAAGGGGAAGTTATCAAAAGGAAGTCACTGAGACACAGGTGGTTAACCAGGCTTGCTGAGGATGTAAACAGACCCCCTCCCCCGGTCTCTTAAAGTTCAGAAAGGACACAGTCTTAATTTTAGTCATCTGTTTTGATGTTCACTTCCCATAGACCTCTGAAGGGTGCCCCTGGTTTTAGCTGCCATTCCATTTTGTGTGGTTATGATTGAGTGATGTAAATATGTTTGAACACTTGCCATTTTTTAATGCAATGGGATGTGAGTAACCAAAAGTCACTGGCCTCAAAAAATTAACTTGTGTTCTGGTTTTCTCTTCTCAGAAAGATTACATGGAGAATAAGAAAGTTGCTGTGGAATTAAAGGATGTACCATCTCCCCTTCATGCTGGCTCTAAACTTTTCCCAGCAGTCCCACTTCCAGATATCCATTCTCTTCAGCAACCTAAAATACAGCTTTCAACTGTCCCCAAAGTAAGCTGCTGTGCCCATTGCACTAATGAACCCTCCACTTCGCCAATGCATCTCGGTGGTGGCGGTGGTGGTAGCGGAGGGACTGGTAGCTTGATTCCCCCGGGCGCACTGTTAGACTCGCAAAGCACCAGGACAATCACGTGTCAGGTAGGGTCAGGGTTTGCTTTCCAGTCTGCATCTTCACTCCAGAATGCCTCAGCTAGGAACAATTTGGCCGGCGTCGCAAGTGACTTTCCCAGCATGTGTCTAGAAAGTAATCTGTCTTCCTGCAAACACCTGCCCTGTTGTGGAAAGCTCCATTTCCAATCATGTCATAGTAACGTGCACAAACTGCATCAGTTTCCGGCTCTCCAGGGCTGCACCTCCTCCGCTGGCTATTTCCCCTGTCCTGATTTCACAAGTGGGGCTCCCGGGCACTTGGAAGAGCACATTTCACAGTCGGAGCTAACGCCTCACTTATGCACCAACTCTTTGCACCTAAATGTGGTACCTCCGGTTTGTTTAAAGGGCTCACTTTACTGCGAAGACTGTCTAAACAAGGTTTGTATCTTTTTATTTGTTATGTTGGGTGCAGCTGAGGTTTGAGGAATGACTTTTTTAAATAAAGTGAATATATCTTGAAAAAATCTTTATTTTGCATGGGTTGAAGACTCCGTGTGATGTAGCTTTCTCCCCATCAGCATAACTTCTTATGGTCTTGAAGAAAGCACAGGGTAAAATGGGAGGGACTGTTCAAAAAAGTACAGAGTAATTAATTATTCATCTAGTTTATGCTTTTAGAGTCTCTTGTAATAAATCTGTTTCCTACAAGTGAACCTAGCTCGGCAAAGCCTTGTGTTCTGTTTTGCCTTTAAAGGCCAGAACATAATTATGGCTTCTTATAGCTAACACTCACCTGATACATGGACCCATTCATGTAATATAGGTAACTGCATGTTGTTTTTTGGTAGTAATTTGGGGAACTTGAAACTTGGCCTCTGTCATGCCAGTGTTCAAGTGAAGACTTGACTTCCTTTTATGTAAAGTGTGTCTGAGGTCTCCATTGTAGCAGACACATACCCCAGAATGTAAAGATCTGATCATCTGAATGTTTTCCCTCATCATTTCAAGTCACTTCTTGAAGTGAGTTTATGCATTGATAGCTGATAGTTCTGGGAAAGGTGATTTGAAAATACATTTTCCAGAGGTTAGCAGATGGAAAGGAGAAACACTTAGAAAATGTATTTTCAGTTGTAGTATGTAACTCTGGGTTCTGAAATGATGTGTCTGAAACCTCCTCCTCTTTTTAAAAAAATTTTGAAACAGCCGGCAAGAAATAGTATAATTGATGCTGCTAAAGTCTGGCCAAATATACCACCTCCAAATACTCAAACTGCACCTGTTACTATTCCTCTGTGTAATGGCTGTGGAACCAAAGGAACAGGGAAGGAGACCACGTTGTTATTGGCGACCAGTCTAGGCAAAGCTGCTTCGAAATTTGGTAAATGACAGTATCATATAAAATGTGCATATTTAAATAGTGTTCAGTATCTGATACCAACACCACATTTAATCGCCTTTAAAAGATTCCTTGTGGTTTTAAAGCTACTGGGTATGTGAGTCTCCATTTCCATCTCTTGGTACAAATCTTTTTATTCTTATAGACCAAAAAGTCACTTGCCGTCTATGTTGGGCTGAGGCTGTTTGAGATCAGAAGCTTTGTATAGAAAAACGGGGGGTATATTAGGAGAAATAAGTGCTGGAAGGGACTTGGGGTCAGCTTAGGTTCACAATCACACTTGTTGGCTCTATGCTCCCTAAAAGTGCTTAGTATTTAGGAAGATTAGCAATGGCTGATGAAAAACAGTATTTGAAAATCTAAGATCATTTCTCTAAAAAGTAGTTGATACCTTATCTTCTAAAAACATTTTTTGAAATTTTGAATCAGATGTTAATGCAGTGTTAAAAATCATTAAAATCAGGACAGGAACAACTTCACCCTCAGTCTCCTCTTTATTGTCCTCCCACACTGAGTCGTAGACAAGTGTGAGCAGAGCATGAAGATCAGGCCCCAGAGCTACAGTGTCCGTTCACCTACATGTTAGGGTTCAGAGGGGTGTAACTGGCCAGCATGAGGATGGCTCGTGCTTTGTGATGGATTTATTGTGGGCTTAAAGTAACTGGACTTTTAGATTTGTTCTCTCCTGAAGAATAGGAATGATTGCTTAGAGATACTTCGGCAACTTGAGGATCTTTGTCTTACTGGGTCAGCCAGTGGGGCTTGGTATCCTTAAACTTAACATCAATCAATAATTTCGTTTTCCTGCCACTAAGAATGATAGGTAGCTACCTATTATCTTTAACATGTTACCTCTTTTTTACCATATGTAATTGAAAGTCTTCATATTTCTTAAGGGTCACCAGAAGTTGCGCTAGCAGGACAGGTGCTAGAAAACTTACCCCCCATTGGAGTGTTTTGGGATATTGAAAACTGCTCAGTCCCCTCTGGCCGCTCAGCTACTGCAGTTGTACAGAGAATCCGTGAGAAGTTTTTTAAAGGCCACAGAGAAGCAGAATTCATCTGTGTGTGTGACATCAGTAAAGAAAACAAAGAAGTTATTCAAGAGCTGAATAACTGCCAGGTAAAAAAAAAAAAAGAATTTTTATCTATTTTGATAGAATAAGCTCCTGTGATTTTTTTTAAAAGAATTCCAATTCAAAATTTATTTAATAATACACTTTTTTGCTAAGTTTGCAAGTGCAGAAAATAAGCAAAAAATTGTTTCTAAAGTACTGGAAATTATTTAATCATGTCTGTACTTTCAGTAAGGCTACTGAAGTGTGACTAGTGCTTGCCTGGTGTAGTGGTTACATACGTATCATTTCCTTTGATTTTCATAACTGCTCTGTGGACAAGGATTTATTATTTGAAATTTAAAAATGTGAAAGGCCCCAAGAGCTTAAGCAACTTTTTAAAGATCAGATGGCCAGTAAGTAGATGAGCTTAAATTTAAATCCAGATTGATCCCAAAGTCTCTTCTTCAGCTGAAATCAGAATCCAGTTCTTTGCTGCCTAAAATTGTGTATTTATGTTTCTTAAAAAAAAAAACTAATAAATCCCATTGTGTATTGTATGTAGTGGAGGCACCTCTTGAAACAAACTTTTCCTTGCTGTGGAGATTTTAATGTGAGCCTGATAGTTTGAACAGGAGTAAATGTATTTTAGCACCCTTAGGGGCAGAGGCCTCGCCTCTTCCACCACCTGATGGCAGGAGCCATAGACGATGTATGGCGTAGATGAAGGACATCACATACAGTCCCAGATCTCGTCTTAATCTTACAGCAAATCTCTGCTGCCCACAGATGGTTGGCAAAAGCTATTAGTGAGAGCTAATTTAACTACTTCAAATTCCACTTCTTTTTATTTATTTTCTGAAAGGGGGATGGATGAAGTGCAAAAGAAGATTAGACACAAAAAGTAGAGTTAATAGTGGATCCAGTTAATTTGTATGGAGAACCAAATTTGAAATTATTGAGATTTGATTGTAATTTTTTTCCTCCTAGGTGGCAATAATAATAAAAGAGTTTCCCCAAGAACTGTCTATTAAGATGTGGGCAGAACACATAGTGATTTTCTAACCTCAGCTCTTGCTCATTCATCCTTGTTATAAATTGCTGCAGGTAACCGTTGCCCACATCAACGCTACAGCAAAGAATGCTGCTGATGATAAGCTGCGCCAGAGCCTCCGAAGGTTTGCAAATACCCACACTGCTCCTGCCACCGTGGTTCTTGTGTCAAGTAAGTGTAGAAACATCTGCTAATTTCAGCTACACTCACTATGTGTGAATTATCATAGAAGCCAAAAACTGTTAAAGTAAAATCTGCCCCCAAAGATGCTGAAATACATAGGACGTATTTATGCTTATCTCTGAAAACTGTTTTAGGTCAAAAAAAAATGGGTCTACATGGATTTCTGTATTTTTCTCCTAGGAACTTGAGTAAGGAGTCTTGTGGAACCAAGTTTATTGAAGAAAATGCAATTTTTTAAAAAATCTTGGGCCCTGTATTGCTAATTTTTAAAAATCTAAGATGAATGATTTTCAAAGTTGAGGCTCCCCAGAATATTAACATTTGCTCTCTTTTACTACTGGAAGTAACATATCTTGGGGTTCAATATAAGTATATGGTAAAACTGTCTTGTCATGTTAACCCTTCTGATACGAAACGTGCTCCTGTTCTAAAAAGAGGTGGTGGGGGGGGAGCGGTTTTGAATACAATCCAGCCATTCCTTTCTTCTCAGTGTCGGTCGAGTTGCCTGTCTCTGTCAAGTGTTTCTAATGTTTGGGGCCGGGGGTGGGCTGTACCTTTTCTTTCAGCTGATGTCAATTTTGCATTGGAACTTAGTGACCTGAGACACAGGCATGGTTTCCACATAATTTTGGTCCATAAAAACCAAGCCTCAGAAGCACTACTGCATCATGCTAATGAGCTGATCAGATTTGAAGAATTCATTTCCGACCTGCCCCCCAGGTTACCGCTCAAAATGCCAGTAAGTGGATTTGTGTTCTTTTTTTTTTTTTGCCATTTTCCAAAGTGAGATTATGAAGGCCGAAGACAGCCCTTCATAGGAGGTCTCCAAGCCTAGGTGAGGCTGTTCTTTGTAATAGGCTGGTCAGATTTTGAAATTGGCCTAGAAACTTTCAGTACTTCTCTTACAAATATACGGAGAATTGATGTATATGAGTTTTGGTGGGTTTTTTTTTTTTTTCAGAGTATGGAGAATTGACTTTTAGATTTACCTTACTGACAACCACTTGCCAGTGACTCCAAAGCTAGCAGTGTTTTGTGTCAGGTGGCTAGAAGTAATGGAATGAGAATTATTACTCTTTTTGCTTCCAGGTTTTTAAGGGAAGAGAATATGGTGATGGTTTGCACATACTGTTACGGTTGGAGTGAAATAAGCAGAGTAATTGTACGGTTGTTAGGCATTTGATCCTTAAGCTCCAGCAGGCCTCTGAGTTTGTTTTCTATGGTTGCAATGCCTGTTGTGCGTGGGCACAGTTAGGAGCAGTGGTTGCTACATCTGTAGCCTATTAAGCCACTTGATAGGATTTCCAGCAGGATGAGCATTTCTGAGAGTCTTGATTTAGGGTAAGAATGTATTCTGCAGTACTGAGCTTATGTTGAAGCTATTTGGAGAATATGTACGTAATAATAGCAATAATGGAGAAGAGCTATGGTGTAGGTGGTCCAGAAGAATGGATGCAGTTTTAACATATTTTAATAACTTCATAGTTACAGAAGCACTGTAGGAATGATCTCTCCCAGTGTCCTCATTTTAGGGAGGAAGAAGTCAGCACTTAGAAAAAAGTAAGTGAGCCGTTGGAGATCACACAGCTCAATTGCGGCAGAGCCGAGGCTGGCCCTTGGTCTCCAGATTCAGGCCCTTGTTCTGCTAGTCCCACTGCACCCCCTGTACCCAGCAACACCAGAGTCTGGCCTGAAATTAAACACATGCTAAGGATGGTTTGCAGTTGGGGATCTCAGAGTCTTGCCCAAGGAGTAACATACATAGGCCCTACTCTGGTGTTTGGCACTACTCTCCTAATTCACTTTTGTTGGTATTCATCATGTTTTTAATCTGTTGACTATAGCTTATTTCCTCTCTTCCACCTCTGTTTGATAGTCACTTTTTTAACCTGAAAGGCCTTTAAGTCAAATGTAGCGTTTTAGATGAGAGATTGCCCACTGTAGAGATCCTTATTTTTTATGACTTTAAAAAAAAAAAAGACCTGATTATTTAAAACATAAAATCTTGCCACAGATTTTTCTCTCATTCATCAAAGTAATCAATCATCTTAGATATATCTCTCGTTTTCTGTCTTTTTTCAATCAAATTACATTTACCCTCTCCCATGGGAATCTCTGTTAGCTCCCCTCCAAGGTCATTAGCGAAATGGAGGTCACTCATTGTTCTCATTTTTTAATTGAATGTGTGCCCTCGAGTGACCCTGTTGTAACACTTTTCCTCTGTACCAGCAGTGCCACACCCTGCTCTATGTGTATAACCTACCAGCAAATAAAGATGGCAAGAGCATCAGCAACAGGCTCAGACGCCTGTCCGATAATTGTGGTGGCAAAGTGCTGAGCATCACGGGCTGCAGCGCGATTCTCCGCTTCATAAACCAGGACAGTGCAGCGCGGGCTCAAAAGCGAATGGAAAACGAGGATGTCTTTGGTAATAGGATCATCGTGTCATTTACTCCAAAAAGCAGAGAACTCTGTGAAACAAAGAGTTCGAATGCAACTGCTGATAAAGTGAAGTCTCCCAAAAAGCTTAAGAATCCAAAATTGTGCCTCATCAAAGATACAAGTGAACCATCTTCCAGTGCCAAAGCCGCACCTGGAAAAGGGTCGCAGGCAAATTCTGGATCTGCCACCAAAAATACCCATGTTAAAAGTTTACAGGTAATTGTGATACCTCTTGCTTTCTGAAGTTTATGGTAGGTTTGCTTTCTTGGTCTCTGTGTTTTATATGCTCATTCGCTTTTGGTGTGTCCTTTCCTCCCATTTTTGAGGATACTCAAAGCCAAGCGGTATCCTGTACAAGGTCTAGCATATCTTGGGGACTTAACTGTTAAACTCCCTTGCTCTTACCTCTTTTAAGGAGCTGTGCCGCATGGAGTCAAAGACTGGCACTCGAAACAGTGAGCCCCAGCAAGGCCACCCGAAGCCGGTAGCACCTCCTCACAGAAACTCAAGTGCTCCCGTGCCCACACCTAAAACCTCGGGGGCAGCAGAATCCGTTTACAAAACCAATCTGAAGTAGGTGCAATATTCTCCCTCCTAGTTGCTGATCTTAATGTGAAGGAAAACAAATAACCTTTTCCCTTCGCCGTTTCCCTCCATTAGAAGAGAGAACCTCAGTGCCCGCAGTGTTACCAGCTCTCCTGTAGAGAAGAAAGATAAAGAGGAGACTATGTTCCAAGTGAGTTACCCATCTGCTTTTAGCAAGCTGATCGCGTCAAGGCAAGTCAATCCTCTGCTCACGCCTCAGTCTTGGTCTTCTCGGTAAGTGGTTCTCGATCCACGGAGTGGTTATGTGCAACAGAAGCGGTTATGAAACGATGTTTGTTTAACAGAACTCAAGCAGTGCAGAGGTGCGTAATAAAAATAAGAGAAATCTTGCATCTCTTCTCCGTTAGTCCTGTTTTCCTCAGGTCACAATAGCTAACGTTTGAGGGCAGTGCTTCTCACCATTTCTCTCTCCTCCACGTGAGAATCTTGGTAAGCAGAGGTCAGAGGCAAAAAGCCTGTCCTGGAGTCCTTGGCCAATGATAGGAGGCACAGTAAGACGTCCTTACCATATCCTCATCTCTTCAGCGAGTTGAGGAAGAAGCCCAAGCTGACATACATTGGTTATTCTTACTCGTAGAGTAGTTCTAGGAAGCTGTTTGAGAAATGAGTGTCTCTGTAAACCACTGTAATGATCCGTATAACTCAGACCTTACTTAAGTTTTCTAAACTCACATGGATTAATTCTGGAAGCTTGCAAGACAGAGGGAGCCATAAGGCCATGTTGCATCCCATGAGCTCCTTCTAGCGTTGTATTTGTTCTGCTGAGTTGTAGAAGACTCACTATATTAAGTGACTTTGGACCTGTAAAATGACATCTACAAATTCATACAAAAATTTTTCTTCTATGGAGAAGGATTGCAACATGTGAGCAAGAATATCTAGCTTTTTCAGAGCCGTTTTGTTAGGGAGGGGTGAACGACTTACTGGTATCACAAGCTAATTTTCTAAGAATAAATGCCCAAAGTAGAAAACTAATTCATCAGGCCTGCCTGTAATTTCCACCTTCAGCTTTAAAGAATCCAATAAAAGAATATTTGATATTAAGTAATGTATTTGTTTTTGATAGGGTTCAGCAGATTGTACTTTTGACAGTGAGTCTAAATCTATGTATAAAAGCACATTTGAAAACCAAATTGTATTGTAGAAAGATGCTTTTTTATAGCTTCAAATGAAGTCAAAATGATATAAACAATAAGTAGAATAATAGTTTTTAAAAATAACCTCAATATATATGTTTTTTTAAGCAGGAGTATGTCTCCAAACCTTTTAAACAGAGCATCCCCACTTGCTTTCAATGTTGCAAGTTCAAGCGTTAGTGCCGACTGCCCGGACCCATTTGCAAATGGTGCTGACATCCAGATTAGCAACATAGACTACAGGTTATCCCGGAAGGAGCTGCAGCAGCTCATGCAGGAGGCATTTTCTAGGCATGGCAAGGTAACCTTTGCACTTTTGTTCTTCCCTTTGTTTAACCCTTTGCTGGCATTTCAAGTTGAGGGCTCTTAATTCAGTACACGTAGCCACAGCCAGGATATAAGCATTGTTGAATGAGCTTGAACCCCTTCCTTTTTCCTCTGGTCTGCTCGTGGGGTTGCTTCCTGTTCAGTTTTTAGGACACAACCCCAGAGAGCAAGAAGCCTGGCAGAGAAGCACTAGTGGTCGTGGGAGAGATTTAAGTGGCACTTTGGGAAATAAAACACGGATGGGTTTTAGTAAGCTCTGGCTACTGAGAGATGGAAGTAAGATTCAAAATAATGTCATCTGTTTTTGTTAATCTCTTTCTAAATCTGATTCAGTTTTTAGGTGCAGTTTGCTAAAAATGCACCTTTTACTGGTTCTTAAAACAGCTCTGCCCCAGGTTGTTGCAGGGGCTGGAGAAGACCCAAAAGACTCCCTGTGTGTGTTGGCCCCTGAGCCTGTTCTCAGAGAGCTGTGTGTGCCAGAACACCCTGGCAGGCCAGGCTGGTGTCACATCTCTGAAGGTCACCCATCCCAGCTCACTTAGGTTCTGGTTGGCAAGAGTGCAGAGTTCGTACAAGTTCCCCCGTGGCCTCACTAAAGTCCACAGACCAGCTCCTTAATGATTCATATTCAGTTTTGAGATAACAGGGTTCTGGGTAGACAAAGCATTCTGTTTTCCTTTTTACTCTTGTAGGTGAAAAGTGTTGAGCTCAGCCCCCACACAGATTATCAGCTCAAAGCTGTTGTTCAGATGGAAAACTTACAAGAAGCCATCAGCGCGGTGAATAGCCTCCACCGATACAAAATTGGCAGCAAGAAGATCCTGGTCTCTCTTGCCACAGGAGCTGCTAATAAATCACTCTCTTTACTGAGGTAAAGAACAAACAAACAAGCTACTTATTTCAGGAAATGATATTTTGGCCCAGAAACAATTTTAGAAATAAATAAAAATAAATTTTATCCCATTTGCAGCCCTCTTCTGATGATCACATGTGCAGTAATGCTTATCCTCCATTAATAGAGTTTGAAATAAGGTAGAAGTTAGAAATAAGCTAGTTAGAATAATTCATCTTGTTCAGGTCATTAATCAAAGATGAAGTAAGCTTAAACTTGGCAGGCACTTTGAAGTAAAATAATATGCCACATCTCCAGAACAGGTTCTAAAAATAGTCGACCTCTACAATAAAAGTTTATAAGCCTGGAAAGCCTGAAATCTTAGTGAAGGATGGATTTGTCTATAAGGGGTATAAGGTATAGAAAGCTTCAAGCTCTCAATCTGCAGATATATCCTTAATGTCAAATAGACACCCAGCCCCATAAGTCTACATTGCAACTAGATCTATCTTAGAAATTCGGTGATGATTTTATTCAGAATATACTTTGATTCTTCTTTGATTCTCCCTGCCTTGAGGGAGACTAGTAAAACAGAACTCACTCCTAAATATGTTTGGACTCTCAAAGATCTTATCTGTAATAATGTACTTCACCATTATTTTATTTTATTGTTATAATTTTTTTTCCAATTTTATTGCGATTTAGTTGGCACACAGCACTGTATACGTTTAAGGTGTACAGACTGATGATTTGTGCACCAGAAATTACCATAGTGTTGTAGGTCAGTTATCCTGAAAAAGACAAATGAACAAAAAAACTCATGGAAAAAGAGATCAGATTTGTGGTTACTAGAGGTGGGGGGTGAGGGAAGGAATAATTGGATGAAGGTAGTCAAAGGGTATCAACTTCCAGGTGTAAGATAAGTACTGGGGATATAATGTATAACATGATTAATATAATCAGTACTGCTGTGTGTTGTATGTGAAAGTTAAGAGTAAATCCTGAGAGTTTTTATCACAAGGAAAAAAATTTATTTTTCTTTAATTTTGTATCTATGTGAGATGATGGATATTCACTAAACTTACTGTGGTCATCTTTTTATGGTGTACGCAAGTCAAAACTTCACCATTATTTTAAGTTACGTCTTCATTTCCTAGAATAAAAAGAGTACTTATTGAAGAAAACTTGGAAAGTTCAGAAACAGAAGGGGATAAAAAAAAATCATCCATAATCCTATGGCTCAAATCACTCTTTAACAGTTTGTATTCAGTTGAATATCTTCAACTATGGGAATTCCTCTCCCGTGTCTCTGATACAAACTGCACTGTGGCAAGAGACATTCAAGCTATTCTGCCTTTTGCTCTGAAATAAGGTGTTTGTCTCAGTGAGTGAGACACAGATGTAGAAAGCCTTATGCTTGAGTCTGATGAAAATCCCAGTATGTGACTAAATAGTCTTTAATTGCCCTACCCCTGAAGCCTGTTCTTTTGAGTTTTTCTGGGAGATCAACTCTGACATAAACATGAATACATTTATTTTGCATACACATTATGTTAATCAGTTTTATTAACTCTTTATAAAATATAACTTGAAAGGGGGAGGGCATAGCTCAAGTGTTAGAGCGTGTGCTTGGCATGCATGAGGTCCTGGGTTAATCCCCAGTACCTCCTCTAAAAATAAATAAACCTGATTATCACCCCCAAGTAAAATAAATAAATAATACAATAATAAATAAAATATTTTAAAAATAATAAAATAAGCTATAACTTGGAGTGGAGAGGAAATCATCTGTTCTCTAATTGATTAAAATTTTGTCTTGCAGTGCGGAAACAATGTCTATTCTTCAGGATGCTCCCGCCTGTTGTCTGCCTCTTTTTAAATTTACAGATATCTATGAGAAAAAGTAAGTCAGAGTTGTTTTTTTCCATCGATCCAGTCAGTACTGACGGGTGACTTTCATGCATTAAACTGCAGTGGTGACTCTTGAGGAACTTCCAGCCTAGCGGAGGAAATGAGACAGACAGCAGTGGGCAGATTTAAATGCCAGTTTTAACACTCATTTTTAAAAGTTCGTTCATTTTTAGCAAGTTTAGACCTCAGTCTCCAAAGCTGTACTTTTTTTTTTCTTCTGGTCGACTGATTCGTTTTGTTATTCATTGAGTGAACATCTTTGAGCACCATCCAGACTGTAAGCTCCAGGACGTTAGGCACGGGGTCTGACCTAACACCGTGTCTTCAACACGCAGCGCACAGGAGGCACTCAACAAATACTAGTGGAATGAGAGGCTCAGTGGAGGATGCAGAGCTAGGAAGACAGCCCTTGTCCTTGAGGAGGTTATGTCTGGAAGGGAAAAGATGCTTACTATTTATTGTATAGAACAAAGAAAACTGTCCTTTAAAAGGAGCAGTGGGAAGGAGAAGATGCTTTGAGGATACAGAAGATGGAAAGAACTAGGAGCTTGACCGTTATCTGTGGATTCTGGGAGCCACTGAAGTGTTGGAGGAAAGAGGGGAGGGGAGAGGTGCGGTGGTGGGAACCACGCGTCGGGGCTCTTCAGGTGGCAGCGTGTCAGAAGGAATGAACAGGGGAGGGAGTGTGTGCACCAGTCCCAGCTCTGAGCAGATGCTACTGGAACAGAAGGAGCTGGGCACCACAGGAGTTTCAGATGTCGGTGAAATAGGACTCAGGAGTTAGTTTTACGTAGCAGGCAAGGTAAAAAGTAGAGGTCAGTTTGATGCTGAGTTTTTTGTCCTGGGTGACTAGGGGGAAGGTTATGTGGGTAAACTGGAAATAGAGAAATAAAGAAAGCTTGTTTAGGCGGTACAGAGAGTTTTTGATCTTGGCTTTGGATGTATGAGTTTTAGGGGGCTGTTGGAATATCTGAATAGAGAGGTCAAGTGGTCTTCTGCACATTTGGAGTCTCCCTCGGGAAAGAAGGTCTTAAGATATGGCAGTTAGTTGCCTAAAGATGATCCTGAAAGACTGGGGAGCAGCTGAGCTCAGAGGAGAGGGAGGAGAACCGAAAGAAGGCGGAATTGGATGGAATGCCACCAGGGACAGGAAGCTGTGAGAACCCAGAGGCAAGGGTGTTATCAGGAATGTGGGGTTGGCCTGAAGAAACGGTGTGAGGTTTGGGGTGGAGGAGGAGGTTGCTGGTGACTTGCAGGCCGACTCTGAAGAGTCCTGCAGAGAAGATCCTAAAGGGAGGGGGATGGCAGACTGGACGGGGAAACAGCCGAGGCAACTTCTGAGCGACCGACTGTTTCCATTATAGGGAAGATGAGAGAGCTCCGGACTGAGTGAGAGCACAAAGGAGACTATGTATCCGTGGAGTGGGCAGCATGGGCTGGGGGAGGATTTGAGGCTGGTGTTGGTAGTTTGGGAGATCTGAGCATTTAGGTTGGGCATTGGGGAAAGACCATTGGAGCAGCTGACATTTCAGGAGCACTTAACTATGTGCTAAGCTCTCTCCATACATAACCACATTTAATCCTTACATCAACCCTGTGAGGTAGTGATCATCACCCCATTTTACAGCTGGGAAAACTGAGGCCTAGGTTGGTTATGTAACTTGACTAAGGTCACACAGTTTAAGTCAGGATATGAACTCAAGTCTGTCTGCCTTCAGATCTTGTGCCTTTAAGCTCCAAGTATGAAAGACACAAGTTGGGGGTGATTCGGGCGTCCAGTCTTAGAGGAAGTCTAGGTCTGGAGGCTGAAGCATAGGGGATTCAGGGGTGTAGCAAGAAAGGGGGTATACCTCTTTGGAGGGAGGTGGCAGAGCAGAGATGGTGAGAGGTAATACAGAGAGATTTGGAAGTGAATGGGAGGCCAGTTTGAAAGGACTCATAGCAGATAGCTTTCCATCTCAGAAAATTAGGTGAGGCATTTATGGAGGGTGTGCGGGGTTGGAGGGTAGGTACCAAATGATATGTATAACCACTGTGAGAAGCAGCGGGCCAGAGATGACTGGGAGGAGTGCCAGGCATCATTAGTTCCACAGTGAATGAGTTTATAGTAGAATTATCCCAGTTTTATTTTCAAAGAGACAGGGGAACTGTCCTTGGATATAGCCCTTTATTTAAACAGGTCAGGTATTTCTCTACAATCAAAGAAAAGTGTTCCCTTTAGGTCATCATCTCTTCCTTGCTTTTAGGTTTGGACACAGGTTGAATGTGTCAGATTTATATAAACTAACAGACACGGTCGCAATCCGTGAACAAGGGAATGGAAGACTGGTGTGTCTCTTACCCAGCAGTCAGGCCCGCCAGAGCCCCTTGGGGTCTTCCCAGTCGCATGATGGCTCTTCAACAAACTGCAGCCCAATTATATTTGAAGAGTTGGAATATCACGAGCCTGTCTGCAGGCAACACTGTTCCAATAAGGATTTCAGGTACATTGCCCGTTTCCCTTGAGAAATCATCCTTTTGTAAAAGGTCGTGGAGCATCTGTTAGAATTACCTCGGGGATATTCCAGACCACTGAGAAATGTAAACTGTCTGTTTTGTTCTTTTTTTTGGCAGTGAACATGAATTTGATCCAGACTCTTACAGGATTCCTTTTGTGATCCTCTCTTTGAAGACATTTGCGCCCCAGGTTCATAGTCTTCTGCAGACACACGAGGGCACTGTGCCTTTATTAAGGTGACCGTGTCAAAGCCATTGTGTTACGATGCCTTTGCTCTCCTCTTTGTAGAAAGTCTGCCCTCAGCCTGCACCTCTCCCAGACCGAGTGCTGTACAATGCTTCAGATGCTTCAGCCCAGAATTTTTAGCTACCGCTTGTAGTCAAAGTATATCTGAAGTGGGATCCATTCACTCAGTATTTCAACAAGAAAATTTGTGTTTATTGCTGAATTTTAGAAATGTCAGCAAGAATAGGGCAGTTTCTTCTCCACAGAGAAGAGATTATTGGAAAGGCTATAGCAGAGGTGTGCACAAGTGCTGTGAGAGAGTGCACAGGAGAAGAGTCTTCTTCAGGAGTTCCTTTAACCACTTGTTGGGCCACCTCATAAGCTTAAGGCAACCATGTTGCCTTAAAGCCACCGAACCAATGTGTTAGAGGGGATTGAACTTGGAACCTAGTTAATTGCCTTATTTTTAACCCCCTCTGTTAGAAAATTGTCCAGAAATTTCTAGTCCCATCAGAATGCATCAAAGAGAGAAATGCCACAGGGATTGCCTTCCTAGGACCTTAATTTGTAACTTTCAAACCCAGATCCTTGGCATCTTAACAGAAATTATTTATTAATGGATATGTTCAAAGAAAGGCGTCTGTTTAGTGGGTGCTTTGCTTTTCCATCATTTAATTAACCTTTTTTCTCCCCACCACACTGCAGCTTTCCAGATTGTTACGCCGCAGAGTTTGGCGAACTAGAAGTAGTGCAGGAAAGCCGAGGCGGGGGCGTCCCTTTAGAACACCTCATCACCTGCGTTCCAGGTGTCAACATTGCCACTGCACAGAATGGCGTCAAAGTAGTTAAGTGGATTCACAACAAGCCCCCACCTCCAAACACAGGTAGGTGTCAGGTGTTTGGTCCTCCTGAGCCACCGTCTGCTGCAGGTGCAGGCTGGTGGCTTTTCTCCTCAACAGCAGCACTATTTCCCCATCATGAAGCACCATGGGCGTCTCCTGTGATCTTTTAAAAAGTGCTGAAGGTTTGGCAGAACTAGGCTTTTTGAAAGTACCAGTATAAATTATGTAAAGAATTTAAAATCCCACAGTTATAGATCTCTCTAGTTACATAATTTTGTAAAGCTTTTTGGCTTGCCTTTAAAAGGCATTCAGGTATTTGAAGGAAATACCTCTTGAATGCAAATTTACTTTGGAAATGTATTTTGATGGACATTTCTGACTTTGTTAAGTGTGAGAATAGATTTAGCTCTAAATATAAGGGACCAGGACATTTGAACCGAGATTCGGGTGAGTTTCTGGGCAGCCCATGAGTTGCAGATGTCTAATCTTGTTACCTGTACCCAGCACTGTAAGTTGTTGCCTTCATATTGACACTTCCTTCTCTTTGGCCCCAGACACTTCCTCCTTTTCTTCTCCCACCTCCCCCTGCCCTATAGGGAGAAAAGTAAGGATAACTAGGGAGCTCTGTTTGTCCTGAGCTTCTTACCCTCCTCCTCCTGCCTTTCCCCTCAGGCCTAGATCCCTCCGGGTCCTGTGTGTGAAGCTGCTCCCTCCTTTCTTTCTCCTGTGTCGTTAGCCCACTAGGCTTTTATATAGGTTTCCATTTGATTAATTATACTTACATGATTCAAACTTCTTAATTACATGAATGTTCAAGATAAATGCAAAAACCTGTTTTTCAGTTTTATCTCATGCTAGTTTTACATCCTTGCTTTCCATGGTTTCCTGGGCAACGTTTTCAGCACCTCTCTGGGTTAGTTAGGGTCTCCTGGGCTACCTGCTTGGTAACGATTTATAACTATGTTTCTGTGAGAAAGTTTATTAGTGTCCAAGTTACAAATGGATCTTTGACGTACCACCAGTTTATAAGCTGGAAACTTTCTGTGTATTTACACTTCCCCTTTAAGTTAACGCTGTGGGGAGCTATGCTCTACTTTGGCAACTCAACTTGGAGAAGTAGTGGGAAAGCATATGCCAGCCCGTGAAGAGGTTGGGCTAGCCTATTGGTTACATCGGACCTGGGTTTAACAGCTCTCTGAGAAGCAAAGTGGCTCTTTTGTCTTGTCTGCTTGGTCGTGACCGAGCTCAAGCAAGGGAGTGCAAGGTTACTTTTCCTTTCCGCTGGTGGAGTCCCGGTTTGTACCTCATGCGTGTTCTTGTTTTCTCCCCACATGTTTAGACCCTTGGCTTCTGCGTTCTAAAAGTCCTGTGGGTAACCCCCAGCTGATCCAGTTCAGTAGAGAAGTGATCGATTTACTGAAGAGCCAACCATCCTGTGTCATACCAATTAGTAATTTCATCCCCTCTTACCACCATCATTTTGCAAAGCAATGCCGGGTATCAGACTACGGGTATTCCAAGCTGATCGAATTATTGGAAGCCGTGCCTCATGTGTTGCAGGTAAGGAGCGCTGAGAGAGTATTTGTTTAAGGTTGGAAATGTTCCTCCACAGCTTTGGCTACCTTGGCCAGAGAAACAATGTAGCTGGTAACCCAATTCCTAAGAAGTCAGCCCATCAGTCAACTGTCTTTATACACATATTTTGTATACGATGTGGCTTCTCAATTTTTCAGAAAGCTGTGAGTTTCCAACTTAAAGGAACTCCTAAGTGCCCTGAGGAGTATTTTCCTTCCAGTCCCCATAGACTGACCTCCTCTCTCCCAGCACAGTCCTCTCCAGAGTTGTGCACCATTAATATGGGAGCTGCTATAACAGGGGTTTACCTTTCTTATGAGGGAGTTGAAGACCATTTACTAGGCTGGAGCCTGGCTTTGCTTCCTAAGGAGTCTCTGTCTATTAACTTACAGTGCTATGATAGCTTCCCACTTGTAAATGGCCTGTAAAACTTCAGCTGTCTTTTAGAGACAAAATTAGTTGCCCAGACTGATAATACACTTCATTTCTGTACTCATGACTCCCTAGGAAAAAGTGCGAGGGAAAAAAGGAGGTCCCTGGCACGTGAGCAGTTCATTCTGATGGCTGCATTTTGTTGAGCTATGTGTGTTTCAAAATGCAGATATCATACAGAAAAGATGTATTCCCTGAGGGCGGTGACAGAAAAGAGAGAGCTGTCAAAAAGAAAGTCAGTATCTGCCGAGGTCTTATGAGTATAAGTAACCAAAGTGTTTGATTTGCAGATTCTTGGAATGGGCTCCAAACGTTTGCTGACCCTAACCCACAGGGCCCAGGTGAAGCGCTTTACTCAGGATTTACTAAAACTTCTCAAATCCCAAGCCAGCAAGCAGGTCATTGTGAGAGAATTCTCACAGGCTTATCATTGGTGAGTTGATGAGAAGGAAAAAAAAAAAATGAAAGCAAATATTTTAAAACACTTGTTCTTCCAAATTTAAAATAATTGTCCAACTTTTCTGTTTAGCATTCTTCTGGAAAATGTATCAAGTTATTTTGCCAAGTGCTATTTCTCATTCTTCACCGATTTCCATGGTTAAAACCTAGGTGTTTCTCAAAGGACTGGGACGTGACTGAATATGGTGTTTGTGAGTTGATTGATATCATATCAGAGATTCCAGACACAGCCATCTGCTTGTCCCAACAGGATAATGAAATGGTGATTTGTATCCCCAAAAGAGGTATGTGACTTAAATTTGCTGGAACAAGGGTCTGTCTCAGTGGTGGTTTTCACGTGGAGTCGTACAAGGGATGCACTTCCCACCTGCTTTCTGTGATTCCTGAATATCCCATGCAAAGTGCAGTGTGAAAACTGCTCTGGCGGGCTGTGGACCCTAGGTTCTTCAGAGTCGGTGAAGCCACTGGTTGAGAAGAAAATCAGGCCAGTTTTTCAGAATTCACTCTAAGGGGAAGAAAGGACATAACCAGCACTTTCTTAAAACGCCTCTTTCAGCCTGACTGTGACTATTTTATGCTGTAAATTTATCCATTTAAGCTAGTTACTGTGGCTTTTGCTTGTCTCTTCTTTTTAGCTCTGAGATACTTTACTGTGCACACTTGAGAAGGGAAAAAAACTCAAATGGTTGCTTTCATCTTTCACATTTTAGTGGTTTCAGTTGAGGTCTGGGAAATAGGACAGAAAAAAATCCACACACTGTTGTGTTCTCCCACTGCTGCCCATCAGTGGTTCTAAAACCGTGCCCCTGCGGACACTAGTACCCGTGAAATCAGTGTCCAGAGCCAAAACAACTGATGTCACTCTGTTTAAAATTGTAATTTCAAATGAATCGAAACGAATTTAAGAAACTTAACTTAAACAGAGGTTTAAGGTTTTTCTCCCGTTTTTTTATTAAACTTCTGGTGCCTGATACTCTGTGCTGCTAGCAATTTTAACTGAAGATCAGAATAAACAAAGCGTGTGAACATTGAGAAGTGGGACTTAATGGAAATAATTTCTAGATGACTTTTTCAAGTACAGACACCTGTCGTGTTCATATATATGGGGTGGGTGTGGGGAGGTGGAGGGGCTAAAAGAATTTCTCTCTTATAAATTACATAGGTGTGCGTATGTATCATGACTTCCTGGTGTTCTGCCCTTGATCGACTTTGAAAATCATCTAAATGGGTAGGGTGTAGCTCAAGTGGTAGAGTGCATGCTTAGCATGCACCGAGTTCCGGGGTTCAATGCCCAGTACCTCCTCAAAAATAAAGAAATAAATAAACCTAATCACCCCCCCCCCCCAAAAAAAGAAAAGAAAATCATTGGGAAAGAGAGAAAAGTATGTTTGTTTTCGGTTGTGAGTGTTTGAGAGGCAAAGATGGTAACTCTCATAACCTGTAGTGTAGGACTAACTACACTACTAATGTTAAACACAAATGGATAGAAGTTTGTGATTTATGGGGGTTTTTGTTGTTGTTGTTGTTGTTTTGGTTTGTTTTTTTAAAGAACGTACCCAGGATGAAATAGAAAGAACAAAACAGTTCTCCAAGGATGTTGTGGACTTGCTGCGGCACCAGCCGCATTTCCGGATGCCCTTCAATAAATTCATCCCCTCCTACCATCACCACTTTGGCCGGCAGTGCAAACTCGCTTACTATGGGTTTACCAAACTACTTGAACTTTTTGAAGCCATACCTGATATTTTACAAGTAAGTGAAGAAATTCTAACTAGATTTTTCAGAACAATATAAGGAGGAATTTTTTTTTTTTTTAATGTTCAGGCCTGTTTCCCTGGGAAGTAGGGAGTTATGAAATAGGATGAAAATTTGAGATAATTTCGATCAGAGAATCTATGTTGTTGGCTCATTAGTATTTTTAGGTAAATGTGGTTTTTCCTTCAATAAAAAAGTAAATCATCCTTGAGATCAGTTTCAGGGTATCTACTGAAGATAAGGTTAAGTGGTTTAATTTCGTAAAGTGAATCGTCTCTCATTTCAGATCCCTTATGCTGGAGGTGGGGATGAGCGAATGAGGTGATAACAAGTGTTTGGGTGTTAAGCTGTTACTAAGCAAAATCAGATTTCTGTTGTTGATTTTTACTATTATTACTGTTTTTGACCCCTAAAATGCTTTCAAAGAAGAATCTTTTGTGTGGTGAGCTATACATTAGCTGCTTCACCATTTCTAAGTGTACAGTTCAGTAGGGTTAAGTATCTTCATATTGTTGTGCAGCCAATTTCCAGAACCTTTTAATCTTGCAAAATGGAAACTTGGTATCCATTAAAAAATTCTGAAATGCTTCCTTAGTTCCTAATTGTGCACATTTTCATGCCCTTTAACCCCACGAACAGTCATGGCTTATCCTCCCTTCCCTCCTCCTGTGTGTTTTCCCAGGTATTGGAATGTGGAGAAGAAAAAATCCTCACTTTGACGGAGGTCGAACGGTTCAAAGCTCTCGCTGCCCAGTTTGTTAAACTCCTTCGGTCCCAAAAAGATAACTGCCTTATGATGACAGACCTGCTTACAGAATACGCTAAAACTTTTGGTTACACATTTCGTCTTCAAGACTATGACGTCAGTTCAGTTTCGGCTTTAACACAGAAACTCTGCCATGTCGTAAAGGTAACAGGTTTTTTTCCTTTTTCCACGTGGTGAAGCTTGTGGCGGCGTGATCCTTGCTAGGATGTTTGTGTGCGATTTCTGCATTGACGCTTCACACTGCTTACTGTGGCTTCACAGCTTGTTTTCTGTGTGGTTAATGCCTTGCTAGGAGATGGCTGGGGTGTGACAGTTTGATTTTTGGTCTTGCCCTTGTGTCTCTGTTAGTGGCCTCGCCAAAATAATGTCTTTGTGAGCCGAGGAGGTCACTGGCTTGTCCCAGGGTGTTTATTTTTGGCTGTCTCAGTGTCAGTCCTGCTGACCTGAGGTTGGAGCCTTCCACACAGATCTTTGCCCCTGACATTTGAGGGAGACTGAAACCACAGATCTCTTCCCTGATTCTGACTCACCTGGGGAGTAGATTTAGGAGCAGGCTCGGACTCAGCATGGCCTTGGTTGCTAGTAATGCTGGAATGGAGAGGATAACTTCCTCTTCTTCTGCAACCTGGACTGAACTGACCCTCCCTTCCTGGGCAGGGCAGCTGCACAGTTTTCAGGCCGCTGCCACCATAGGACCAAGAAAACTCACTACAAGAAGGAGAAAATGGAAAGGAAAAAAGGTGGTGGCAGCCCCAGTCACAGGTCTGGTAGGAGTCTGTTTCTCTACTGGTCAGTTAGAGGGGGCAGAACCTTCCTGGGAGGCACGGATGCAGCTGCTGGGGAGTAGGAGGAACACTAGGAGTAGGGAGCATCCAAGGCAAGGAGGCGGAAGGGCCAGCAGCATCACGTGCTACTGAGACGGCAGGGGAGACGGGCACCCGTTTGACCTTTGGGCCCAGCTGAGTGGAGGTACGCCGTGTTGCCGGCCACAGCAGGGTCAGCCTCAGTGTTACACAGGACTGAAACCACACTGACTGGGCTAAGAAATGAGGAGGAGGAGGTGGCGAGAAAATGGCAGCAGGTGATCTAGCCAGCTTTTCGGTTCATTTGCTTATGAAGGAGAAGAGCCAGAGACCGCAGGGCTGAGTGAGCATGTGGGTGTTTTGGTGGCCGTGTTCTTCTTTCCAGCTGGGGAGATTTGGCATGTTTGAGAGCTGTCAAGAAGGATCCCCTTGAGAGAGAAGGTCAGTATACAAATGCGGGACGGGGTGATGGGGTGAGGGTCCCGAGGAGGCAGGAGCTGTGGGGGGTCAGCCTTCAGTGGAAGGAGGGACTGCTCTCATATTAATACATGGACAAAAAGGAAGAGAGGTCGGGCAGATGCAGACATGGGTGTGATGTGTGTTGCCAGGAAGAGGAGGGAGTTACCTTCCAAGAGCCATTGCTCTGTCAGGTAGGGGATGAGAGCAAGTCTTAGAGGGAGAAAGAGATGGGATTCAAGGCTGATGAGCTGAAAAGGTCTGAATGGTTGCCGGGGTGAGCAGCAGTGGGACCTGGGCAGGAAGGCGTGTCGGGTGCTGGGAGGGCGGAGCTCACTGGAAGTGGGGGCTCGTGGCTTTCCTGTGGAGACGGTCATTATGTGGCTGCTTACGGACAGGCTCAGGGAAAGCAGAGTGTTGGGTTCAAGGTGGGGTTTTGCCAGGGACAAAGGAGTGTAGAGTGATGACAAGAATGTTCATAAACTAATAGCCCATCAGTGCCAAGATGGTTCATGAAAGAGGAAAGTGGAGAAAGGAGAGAAGGCTTGTGAGTCAGGAGGAAGTAGGAGTCCACGCTGGTGAAGTTGCAGAACCAGGGGGGTTGAGCATGTGGCTCTCTCTTGTCTCCCACCCCGTGTCTGCTTCAGGCCTCCCCCAGCATGCAGGATGCGTGGGAGGGTGAATGAGTGCTTCTGGACGTGAGCAGTGACAGCATCCCCAGTGTGACCTGGGCGGGATCTAGAGTGGAACTGAATAGAAGAGGACGTCACTGGAGATGAGAACGTTGGGGAACCGGAAAGCCCTGCTGGGGGACAGGCCCGGCTATTAGTCAGGATGATGGCAGTGTTGGGCTTTGGTGGCTCAGCCGTGACCACAGACTGTGATGAATCAGGGCAAATGATGCTTGAGGGTGAGCAGTAAAGATGGGGAAAGATGGGAGAGGCTCCCGCATGCTACCCAGGCTGCCCTTTGCTGTCTTGCGGGGAGCTTCTGGGAAATGCCAAGGCCAGACTTCACCCCTGCCTCTGTGATTCTTAAAGGATTAGCCCAAGTGTGTGCTCCTGGGTGATTCCAGTGTGTAGGCTGGGTCAAGAATCAAGAGGTCTGTCTAAGTAGCATCAAGGGAGCAGGATTTTATTTGTTCTCCTTAATAATGGTCTGGGCGTCTAGGAAGATATCTCAGACTCCCATGGACTTGTATCTGTTGATTGATTAAAGCCCATGTCTGCTGGGGAAATCTGTCTGAATCTTCACAAATCCATCACCGTGGTTAGTAGAGTGGGGGTCAAACCACCAGCCCCCGCCTCAGCTCCAGGTGGGCATCGGCTCCAAAGACACATTGGTATTGGGATGGCTTCTCGAGTGCCGCCCACCTCTCTGTCTCCGAAGGTCCAGAGCTCCTGAGCTTGACCTGTGGTCCCGGCTCAAATGCCAGGTAAAGTAGAAGACAACCATGATAGGAAGCAGTGGTTTGCCTGCCCTAAGCGGTGTGTCCTGCAGCTCTGCCTGCCTTCACTTCAGTGACGCTCACTTCGCAGACTTGTCCCCCCACCACGCCCAAGGCCTGCAGGTCTCAGTCACCAGGTGACTGTTTCTTCACATGCTGTTTGGCCTCCAAGTGATAACCTGTGTCTCTTTAACAGTTTTCCTCCGAATGCGCTTAATTGGTTAAACTCTTTATCTCCTTGAGCATCCGAAAGAATCGAGAAGTAAATGTATAGTCAGACATGGAAGTGCTATCTTTTTTCAAGTACTAATGGGTTAGAAGAACACGACTTGCCCTGCAGTCAGTGTGGGCCCTCCGTCACCTCCCCTGTGTA
Organism: Camelus bactrianus; assembly: GCF_048773025.1. Taxonomy (NCBI): domain Eukaryota; kingdom Metazoa; phylum Chordata; class Mammalia; order Artiodactyla; family Camelidae; genus Camelus; species Camelus bactrianus. Next base: position 23,119,497 of record NC_133556.1, read on the forward strand.
GCCCCAGGACACACGGGGCAAGCTTAGTGCAGAGCAGCTCTGTGGAGGGTCGCCTGCAGTCTGACCACCATCCCCCTTCCCTCCTTCCTGGGAACAGCACCCTTAATTCACAGACTTGGGCCAGAGGGCATCAGCTGGCTGGGTTCACCTCCTCCTGGGGGAGTGGAAAGAATGCCCTGAGAGGGGTGTATTGATGGACACTTCTGGTTACGGACCAGCAGGGAGGGAGTGAATGATTTCTTTTGCGGTTGATCTGAAGTGCTGGTCTGCTGTCCCAAAGAAGGTGTAACAAACCCACTCACTTTACTTCAGTTTAAGAGAAAAATTTAGAGGTTTTCGTCTCCTGGTCTCATTTGCCAAAATGAAACCAGATGAGCTGGGTATGACTCAGGCTGTCTCCTGAGTTCAGAAAAGTTTAAACTCTTCTTTTCCCCAGGTTGCTGATATGGAATCTGGCAAACAGATTCAGCTGGTCAACCGCAAGTCTCTGCGCTCTCTCACTGCCCAGTTGCTGGTGTTGTTGATGTCCTGGGAGGGAACCACCCATCTTTCTGTCGATGAGCTCAAGAGACATTATGAAACCACCCACAGTACTCCTCTCAACCCCTGTGAATATGGATTCATGACCTTGACCGAACTTCTGAAGAGTCTGTCTTACGTAGTTGAGGTATGAATGCTAGTGGTCCCAGAACCACTGTAATGAAAGCTGTTGAACTGGGTGTTTCTAGATCACCTGATGGTCTGGATTGGACTGATCCGTCATTTTATAGATGAACAGACCAAGGCATAGGTGGGTGCAGGCACTTTGCCCAAACACGTGCCGCGCCAGGATGAAACCCCTGACTTCCATTTTCTTTGTCTGGGCCTCCTGGTTCTCAGACTGGGGTGCTTGTTCCTGGATCAGGCTGGATTCTGCCGCTCTTACCTCTGTCTGAATTAGATGGCGTGTGCAGTGGCTGCAAGTAACTTGTCAGTCAGATGCAGGTCAGAAAGGAAGGGCAACTGGTCACCCAGGTGGCCTTACAAGAATGGGATTTCAGGATTAGAAGAATTCTAAGAGAATACTGTGTGCAGTTCTGGGGCAACAGATATAAAAACCTAGAGGAAATAATAAGGTCCTAGGGAGAAAAAAGTCAAATTGACTCCAGAATTTTTAAGAAGTTAAAAATCAGACCAATTAACATGAAAGAGACTAAAGATCATCGAAATTTTCCCACTAAAAAAGGCAACAAGACTAGATGGATTAAAAACTGGGTTTTAACTCACCTAAAGAACAAATAACTCCAACTTTGTGAAACGATCCTTGGGCCACTTTCTTGGAGGGTGAAGAAAAGATAGGAAGTACGCCACTTCTTTTATGAAGCCAAAGTAATTTTAATACCAGAAACCTAATACGTCCCCCCAAAAGAAAGTGATTCTAAGTAGAACGTTAACAAATTAAACCTAGCAGTGTAAGAAAACAGTGATACACCATTGTTATCATAGAACCATGTGATTGATAATTAAACAATTGAAAGATGCTGACAGAAGCGCTCTCCTTGGCGAAACGTTAGTCAGGCTCCCCTGAGCCACCTTCTAGACTGTATACCTTGTCCTCAGGCCCTGCCCTCAGCCCTGATGGGCCCACACAGCCCAGTTTTAGAGAGGCTCTCCTACCCTTGGTGTCTTACCCTGGCCTGCCTTCTGCAAGAATCCTGTTAGGTCAGCTTACAAGAATTCCCACAACCACAGACGTCCCTCCCCACAACAGCCTGAGGCTATGAATCCGCACTTTCCCTGCATCTGGGATGGAGCCCAGTGCTGCCCTTGGGTCTCCTTTCCCCTGTTTTGATAGTCCTGAAGAAAGTCTGTTTTTACAACTTAGACTACTGCTGTCCAGCTCCGATTTTATTTCACAGTGTCAGATCCAACATTTTCTAAACTTTGTTAATTATCCATTGTATGAACACTAGTCCTAGGCATTGTTAATGAACGTTGTAGGACAAGAGGTTTTCTTCCATGGCCAGCTGAGGCTAGGGAAGATCCCTTCTCTGTGAGGCTCCCAGTGCATGTTAAAGACTCAAAGGCTGATGGTAAAGAAATTTGCTTACGTTACTTAAGGACAAAAAGAGGTTCCTGGGTTTTTTAATTTTTGTTTTGTTTACTTTTTACTTTTGTGGCTTTCTGTAAAGAATATTGATGTCCTGTGTCACAGCATTCCTTGGAATACCACTTGGGAAGCTGAGGTTCAGTGGCCTCAGTCCCTGCTGTCTGATACAGCTCTGTCCACCCAGGGCTTCGCCCCACCTCTTCACTGCCTTCTCTTGTTTGAGACCTCAGTTTCCCAGTCTCCTTCCTTTTTGACACTGTTTCTTCAGACCTCTGCCATCTTAGACCTACAGATAGAACTAGCGTTTGCTCAAGGCTCCAGCCTTCTCTTGGAGGAGATCCTTGAATTAATCTCTCCTCTTTCCTGGCTTATTGCCCATTTTCAAGTTGACTTGGCATCTTTTCACTCTCAGATAGAGACCCTCACTTTGCGGGGGTTGAGGGGGGTGGGCAGGACCAGTCACTCTAGAAGCTTCTAATGCAGCATTTTCTCCTGGACCAGGTGTTTACTAATGATAAGACAGAGGAGTGTGTGAAGCTCACAAGTCTGTATTTGTTTGCCAAGAATGTGCGGTCTTTACTTCATACTTACCACTACCAGCAGCTCTTCCTTCATGAATTTTCCATGGCGTATACCAAGTATGTCGGAGAAGCACTGCAACCCAAGACATATGGCTACAGTAGTGTGGAGGAGCTCCTGGGAGCCATCCCACAGGTGGGCGTTGTCTGCCTTTCATGGAGAGTGTCTTCCTGAAGAGCCACAGGCTCGCTCTCCTGAGCAGAAGAGTGAACCGGCAGGCATTTTGAACAGATCCTTTCAAAACATACACACCGTTGGTGTAAAATGCATGACTTCAGTGTTTCTCCTTCATTCTGCAAACTGTCATTAGATCCCTAGATGCCAGGTGACTGAGTCCCGACCCCGCCCTCATAAGGGTGTTGGGTAACGGAGAGTCAGGACACCTGAGCAGGTGACAGGTCGGTGTGGTCAGTGCAGCCGTCGGTGAGTGCCCTGAGGAGGGCCGTGGGCAGCGCTCACTACTGGGTGCAGGGCGTCCCCGAGCAGGGTCCTCAGGGATGTTTGAAGTTAATTAGCCACGTGATGGAGAAGGGTAAGGGCAGGCTGTGAGAGCAGACACAGAGCAGTGAGAAGTAGTGTGGAGCGGCGGGGGCTTTAAAACCCCAGCCGGACCTCACAGGGAAGTATGAGCTCAGTCATGGAGGACCTTGGGCCCTGCGGGGTGAGGGGGCCCTCAGGTTGGTTCCGAAAGCGCCACCGTGGCTGCTGTCCATGGTAGAGTTGGGAGAACCGGGAGGGGACAGGGAGCCTGGCTTCTGCGGAGGCCCAGGTGAGAGTCATGACTGGCTTGCGCCTGAGAGAAAGTAACAGGGATGTAGAAAAGGACACAAGGGAAGGACAGCTTGGGAGCTGAGATGAGGGACTTGGTGACAGAGCACATGCAGGGCCCTAGGAATCGGGGACATGCACCTCTCTTGGTGGAGGAAGCGGCGGGCAGCATTTTTAGATGGGGGCCATTGTTTTAGGTTTAGGATGATGAGCTTGTTCTGAAGGGTGCACGAGATGCAGATCCACTAACTCTTCGAAGGTGCATTTCCTGTCTGGAAAAAAAGGTCTGAGCTCCCACGTGAGAACTAGCTTCATTCATACACCAACAGTGGTGTTTGGGAGATGACGTTTTTAAGAGACGTAAAGAATATTTTTAAAGCTCAGTCTCACGACTTCTAAGACTACACAGCTTTTTATAAGGAGCATGTTTCTGCCAACTTCTGTTGCTTTAAAAGCTAAAGAAAGCGTAGAAGTAATTTTTTGTGGCATTAATTCAGTGTTTAGAGCTTACTATGTCTAAGGCAGACACAGTAGGTCACACTCTTCCTGAATTTTAGAGCTTATTTTCTCTCTGTTCCCGCTGCTTAACCAGTGGTATGTCTTATGTGCAGGTGGTCTGGATAAAAGGACATGGTCATAAGCGAATTGTAGTGTTGAAAAATGACATGAAAAGTAAGTAAGCCCCATCCCCTCCCCTCTTTCAGAAGACTCGGTTCTCGCACCGACTCCCCCCTGATGGGCGCTCTCGGTCCTGCAGGTCGCTTGAGTTCACTTGGTCTCTCCCCTGCCAGCGATGAGACCCAGCCCTCAGCTCCTGAGCGTATCCTGGAGGTGCCCGAATCGGCCACAGCCTCAGGACTCAAACCTGGAGCAGATGGCGATGGTAAGAGAGGAAGAACAAAGCAAACTGGTGAAAGTTTTGGAAAATGGCTTAGGGTGGGACTGAATAGGGGGGATTTTCATTAATATTCATTAATTTTCATTAACTAAATGGAGATTTTCATACATTTTTCCAAAGCAGTCTGGTGTTTGGTTAATAACGGGAAAAACTGGCCTGCATTTGATAGCATTTTGTGCTTGACTGGTTAAGATTCTCGAAGGATGCTTGTGGCCCCATAATGACAATATGCCAGCCCAGGTCAGATGTTCAAGGAAAAATTATTCAGACACTTGTTAAAATAGTACTTCAAGAGGATTGCAGTGGGGTCGACTCTACTGCCCTCAGGGAAGAGATGGAGCTCAGCCATGAGTGCAACAAGGACGAGCGGGAATTTACAGACAGGGAGCAGAGGGGAGGGGTCAGTGGATGGGAGACCACCAAGAGGAGATGTCAAGGTGGGGGGACTCCTGCTGACCTAAGAGGATTCTTGCTAAAGGCAGGCCGAGGACTTAGAAGTGAGGGGTGGGGACAAGGAGCTTGTTATGTACCAAGGCTGGGAGATTTTTGCTAAGCTGCCTTCCCAAGTTCCTTCCCAGGATGAGCAAGGACAGACAAAGAAGGCCAGGGTCAAGGCCTGGTGGGGAAGAGGGCTCAGAGGAGCCTGACGATAAGTTAGGTCTTTGTCCCAGGACATCCATGGGACAAAGTCATGCATTCATATTTTTCCAAACACCACTGAGTCACTCCAATCTTACGTTGAACCTTCTCTGTGCTAGATAGAAGCCTACTCGCTTGAATTCTATAGCAGTTTCGACTTTATTGAAAGACTTTTGAGTCCATTGCTGTATATGAGAATTTTGCCTTCCTAGGACTCTGCAAGCTGTTACACCGTTACAGTGTTACCGTGCCCTGTGGCTACAGGACGGTCAGCTGTGTAGCAGTTTACATTTTACAAAGCACCTGAATGTAGCTGGTCCCCTTACGCTGTCAGCACAGCCTCAGCGGGAGTCATCCCCCTCCTGCAGGTCCGGGGGGTTAAGGAGCTTCCCCAGTAGCACTCGGACAGGAGGTGACAGGACCGGGACCCAGTCCTGAACTTGTGATCATTTAGCTGCTTTCTGTTCCTTCTGAGGGTTTTAAAATTTCCCCTCTTGGGAGTCTCCAGAGACTGCAGTTCCAGAGAACACAAGTTGGGAGGTCCTGGCTGTGGCATTTCACTTACCGAAGGGTGACCCAGAACTTTGTGTTCATGACTTTTTTCGATTAACCTGGAGTTCCTGAGTACTTCCTGACCCTTTTCATCCACGAGGCTCAGAAGGAAGCCCTCAGGCACAGACGGGCTGGCTGCTGTCCTGAGCAGGCCCCACCCACCCTCTCTTCCAGGGCCCTGTCCAGCAGAACAGGAGCTTCTCCGCCTGACCAACGACTCCCCCGTGGACCTCCTGTGCGCGCCTGTCCCCTCGTGCCTGCCGTCCCCTCAGCTGAGACCGGATCCCGTCATCCTCCAGTCTGCTGATCTCATTCAGTTTGAGGAACACCCTCCGGAGCCTGCTGGTAGGACGCACTGTGTTGTGGTGGGGTTTTCTCTGTGGTTTAGTTAAACAGTAAAGCCATATGCCAAGATGTTGAATGTTTGATGGAGGTGGTGCTGGGACCCTACCTTTTCAGGTACAAAAATACCTGTGCAAGTTATTCAAGACCCTCTTTTCCCGTTAGGGTTCCTGCAGAATTGGGTTCACAGCCCGAGGTGGCTGGGGGAGCAGAAGCCAGGGGACGAACGGGGGGCGATGCAGCTGGGCTGAGAGGAGCCCACGGAAGAGTATGGGGGTCTTCCTGTGCTGGGCTCCCCCACCTTTGTGGAGCGCAGCAGCTCTGGGGGCCACACCCATCACCAGACATACCTGTCACCCGCAGTCTGGCCCAGAGCTGATGACTCCCCAGGGTCCTGGGCTCTGTGAGGGTGAGTAGGGGAGGGCGGGGACGTCCGTGTCCTGCGGCCCTCACTGCGTGTCCTGCTGGGCTCGGGCTGCCAGGCGCGCTCCGGGTCATCCTCACCACAACTCTGCACATTGTTAGGTGGCTGGGGTGCTAGCTCGTGCCACGGCTAGAGATGACACTGCCCCAGGCCTCCCGTCTCTCTGTCTTGTCACTGGCCCGAGAGGACGGCTCTGTCCAGGCCCTTCCCTTGTCGTCTTCCTCTGTCGTGGTGGGTTCTTGCCCGCACTGCTGACGCTGCCGTCCAGGAGATCACAGACCGCAGCCTTGGGCACTGTCGTCCAGTGAAAGGACTGAGGCTGTTTATCTGGAAGATAAATCTAGATGGAGGCTGATCTAGACTGAGGCTGTGGTGACAGCAGGGGTGTTTCCTCTAGAAGCACCGACTTGGTGGGAAACTGACGTTAGCTGTTTCGTGGCTGTACCCTTGGTGAGTGTAGCGCGCTGAGCTCACCGGACGCTGTGACGGGCTGAGCAGTAAGCCGAGTGGTGTTGGCAGTTCTGTCGCTGACCTCAGTGAGCCTCAGCCTGAGGGCCGAGGCTTGCGTCCCCGTGTCAATCTGGGCGTCTGTGTGCCTCCGGTGCGAGAGCCCCTGGCCCAGACAGCGGGAGCCCAAGGTGTAGTGGCACATCTTTTCCAAGCAAGGCAGCTCTATGTATCCAGCAGGCTCAGCCAGAGAAAGAGCAGCCGGTGAGCCCTGCGGGGACAGCGGCTGTCGGGCTTCCTGGAATCCCCAGGGTAGTTCTGACTGCGCAGTTCTCTCCTCTCTGCCTGCCTGCGCTCCCCACCCACCCCCGGCCCACCGTAGCTCCACGTGGAGTACAGCCCTCTGCCTGTGGACTAGGCCAGGGCCGCTGATACCAAGGCCCTTCCTGATCTGAAAGTCTTCAGGTCACATGTGGCTTATGGGTCCTTAACTCCCTGACACAATGGACAGAATTCAAAGTGGAAAAAAATGTTTTTAAACCATTGTTCATTGATCTGTAGTCAAAAATGAAGGTCTCTGAAATTTTGTAATTCAAGGGAGAACTGAGCTGCAGTTTATAAATATCTGACTTTGGTGACCCATAATATTGGCCACAAAGCTGATAGGTAAATTATGCCATAGGCCTGACATTTGGGGGTTATTCTAAAAATATTTTTTGAGAAAATGAGAGGAACTGAAAACTAATACTTCTTGCAGGTCCTAGAACTGAACCTGTTTGCTTTCCTCCGTTTACAGAAATTACAATTTTAAACCATGGAGAGAAAATTGAAATTCCAATAGCAGTGAAGAATGAGAGCCAGTCCCCGGATTCCGGCACGCCTGGCGTGTCAGCGGCTGTCCCGGTGCCTCCCTGCCCCTCGGAAACCCCAGAGTCGCTGCTCAGCAAGGACTCTGTGGAAAGCCCAGCCAAAAAGCAACCCAAAAATAGAGTAAAATTGGCAGCCAACTTTTCCTTTGCCCCTATAACTAAGCTTTGATTCTCGTTGTGAACATAAAATAAGGATGGGAAAACACTGTCTGATTCTGCACACAAAAGTGGGTTCAGAGAACACAGCCTTTTCTGTTTTAGTGAAAACCCCCCAGAAGCCACTTAACTTCATCTTAGACGTATTTCATAACGTTTTGTTTCTTTTCCATTGATCACAGTTTTGAGCTGAAGTTTTTCTTTCTTTTCCCCCCAATTATTTGAAAAAAATGAAAAAACAAAAAGTTTTTGATATTTGTTAAAGAACCCTTAATATATTTTAACAAATTTTTCTTAATTATTATGGAATGTAATGGTTTCTGTAAGAAGACAACAGTAAGGACTCGATTAGAAGGAAGTGGTTTTACTTTCTTTAAGCCACATCAGTGGTGAGATCTTACACGCAGCATGGTTATAGTCCCTAAGCCTTTGCTTACTGATTTTTCAGACAGTATTAATCAAATGCATGATGTGTCTTTGAAGCAAAGCCTGTTCAGTGATCTCGCGTGATCACACCAGCTGAAGAAGGGTAGGCGAGGAGGTAAGAATGTATTTTCAGGTTGGATATGAAGGTTCCTGGCTTCCGTGTGACTTGTAAGCGTGCCTTGTTTTTTATTTAACTATGTCTGTAGTTGACAGATATGGCTTCATCACAAAATTTTAAAAAATGTTTCCACCTTGGGGTTCCATTCAGGAGCTTTCTAGAAAGTTGAGGTTGTTTTAAGCTTCCCTTTTATGTTAAGTTCCAGTTTGATATGGATTAGGTTAAGGAAAAGGAGATGGTCTTGGTGTCATGAATTTAAGTCAGCATTTGAATTCCAACACACATTGTGTGTCGAGAGTCAATGTTGGGAAGAGAGTCTGATTTTCTAAAATATGCATCAGATGCATAAATTACAAATCAGAGCTGAGGAGGGAGGTGCTTTAACAGAAATGGTATCGATGCTCTTTCCACTAGGAAGAGACAGAAATTCTATCTATACATATGAAGGCCAAGGTTGATCAACTTAACCTTGTATTCATAATTTTAAAGCTGGTTTTGGTAGCTGGGAAGCTTTCTGTGTATGTATGTGTTTGTGTCTGTTAGCTCAGTGTCTTTTAAGAATGTCTGCTTTTACTCTGTTAACTTCTCGCTGTTGGAAGCATGTTTGGGTTTTTTGTGGTGTCTGATGTTGGCATTTGGGAAAAGCCAGCCTTTGAGGGAGCACTGCCCTGTGGAATGACCTTCGCCTCGAGGTGGCCGAGGCATCCGGTGACGGGCAGCCTCTCACGCCTCCTGGAGAAACCTGACATTTACAATGGGTTGTATTTGTTGGGCAAAAAGGCGGATTCATTCATAGCGCAGAAAGAACCTGTTGGCATAGGTCTTCCACTAGTGAGATGGCTTCTTTGGGGAAAATGTTTATATTTTGTAATTCTAGAAAGCCAGAAAATGGGCTCTGATTTCATAGCCAGCATTTTGATAAAATGCCACAAAATAAGGGCTATTGAGAGATTTTTACAAGTTATTTTTTTTGTTGTTCCCCAAATCTTTTAAATGAAGCCAGTGATTCCCAGTTCTCAGCATGTGGCCCCAACCAAGATGGAGTGGCCCTGGGAAAGCCTTCTAGGCATCATGGCACTCTGAAACCTCCCGAAGGCATTTCCTCTACAGACATAGTGTGACAGGAAGTAAAATGCAGAGGTGCACTTTTTTTTAAGAAGCTTTTAAACAGTGTGATAAAATTGGTGTTGAGAACATCAGTGGCCTTATTCTGAGATTTCATAAGGCTGAGTTTGCACACGTGGACATAAGTTTTGCTCACAGGTAAAGAATTGTGGACTTTAAAAACCTAAGAGGCACTATTACAAGTCACTAGGACCAGTCTCAAAGAGCAGCTTCTTTGGGCAACAAAGAGACTGGAGTTGTAGGCTGTCGTGTAAGTGTGGTAGAACCGCTCACTGGAGTCGCCAGTGGCCTGGGACGCGCGTGTGACTCTATAACAGTCGCTGTTTGAGGATGTGAGAATACGGTGAAGCTCGTGTTCCTTAATGTACTCCACAGTGGCCAGTCCAGTTGAGATCTATTTTTTTATCCAGAGGCTTAGTTAAATGATGTGATAAAATGATATATGAGAATTAAGACAATGAAATTCTTTATTTCTGGGTAGAAAGCAGTACTGGATTAAATTTATCTGTTAAAAAAAAAAAAGAAAAAAGTTATCACCCAAACCCCCTTTCCCATCTTGCACTTTGTTTTGGATTGGGCTTGGGGGAAGAGATGTTTTTCTTAACTGTCTACTTTGTTTGAACACTTTTTTTGTGATTCAAGTGCTGTTTTGTGTGTTGGGACCAAACAGTTGTCAATAAACTTTACAAGCAAGCATCTAATTTGAGTTTTCCAAGTGAGTGTTTTGTTTGTTGGAGGGGAGGGATTATAAACCAGTCCAGTTCTGTCATCTTTTTCATTCTGGGTTCCGCCAACTTCTCACCCTTTCTGAGCATCTGTAAGGTGGAGAGCAAATTGGTCTCACATTTGAGAGCCCCTTTGAATTTGGCATCTGGCCCTGGAAGGTGACAACTATTGACCCTTTGTAGTCAGGACCCCCCGAGGTTTCCAGCCTTGCTCCAGCATATAAATTGTGTGGGGAAAATACAATAATCAGAAATTCCCTCTGGTTATAAAGCTTGGGATAATTCCTAGGCACTCTTTCGCTGTGAAAGAAATCCATTTTGCAGGCTACCTTGGATTTGGTCACTGCCAGGCCATGCTTTTTGAATAAGCCTATTTGCAAAAGACTTCTTTCACAGATTCCAGTGTGCAGTCCTTTCCCCGAGACCACTGTTATTCCCCACCAGCCCTCCATCCCCCTCTTAACAGTTTTGAAAGAACCTAAAAGAGACTTGAGTGTTTGGGTAAATTGCTTCTTGATGAAGTGCCATTTTTTATTTTAAGTTCAACATTAAAAGGCTTTTAAAATCCCCTGGCGATCCTTTCAAAAAATCTTTCACAGTGGCCAGTTTTTGCTGGAAAACTTGAGAAACCACTGTGTCCCTTTAGAGCAGGGCAAGGAGGTTTGGAGGGTCTGGATGGGGGTGCCACATTTATCTTTGTGCATTTCCTGTCTGGTCTGGAGATGGCAGCCTGGCAGACATGGTCAGAATGAGGGCAGACCTGTCCTAGGGGAGATGGATGTGATCGAGGACCTGACTCCAGATGGACAGTTAAACTGTTCCCTTTACCATGAGGAGCCTTGTGCCTTGAGACTTACCGTCTCTGGTTTCTGGCTGTTCCGTGTGGGCAGAGACTGAGTCATCAGAGATCCCTTCCCCTCCGCAGCAGTGACTTACTCCAGCCCCTGTTTGCTCTGCAGATAGGGACAGGTCACACTGGCTCTGGGGCTCGGGAGGAGCAGGAACCCTCACTGTGCCCCATAAACCAGCAGTCAGTGAGGCCTCTATCACCGCTTTACGTGACCTAGCACCTCCTGCGCTGCTTTACTTCAGGCTCAGGCAATCATTGGCCAATCTCCAGGTTGCTAAAGTGATTACAGCATCAGCCTCATCTCATTCCTCTCGGGGGAGAGATGCAGCGAAGGCTGGTCCAATCTGCTTGTTCAGATGAACACTTCCAAGGCTGAGTGGTGACTCTCTTTCCCAGAGGAATTGTAGTCTCTTCCTGGGAGGTAGGCAGCCCTTGGGGACAGCTTAAGTGGGAAAAGGAGGAAACCTGGTGGCCTTTGGGATGCAGTTGGCAAATTATAGAACTGGTGGGAAAGCAAGCCCCTCCCTTTTCAGGTGTGTGGGACAAGGAGCTGAGAGATGGAGGGCCAGAACTTTCCTCAGCAAGATGAAGAGAATTCCCATATCCTGGGAAGGAAGGACTTAGAAATGGGGGATTTAGGGCACATAGGAGGAAAGGGAAGGAGACATCTGTAGTTCAAGCAAAGGACCCAGGTACTGGGCCCCTCACCCCACGTTGGTGAACCAGCTGGGGGCGCTGCAGTAGTCGGGGTGGCCCTTCCACCTCTGCCCGAAAACCTTACCGTTGTGGGAGAACCCGGCTCCCACCTCCCACCCCTTCTCCCTTGCAGACAGGTCACCTGCAGGCTGCAGGAGCCCAGCCCTCGGCATTAGCAGCCATTGAACCTGGTGTGTCTGGGCCAGACACGGAATATTAGGAAAGAAGTTTCAGAAATCTGTGTTCTAACGTAGAATCCCTGTTTCATTTCTATACGTGGAGAGACCAATGACATTTTGCACATGGATTCTGAGGCCTGACCCCTGCTGACCCTCTCCATCTGCCCCCTCCTGCCTGAGGACCCCAGGCTTTGCTGGCTGTCAGCTGGAAGCCACCTGCAAACCCTGGAGGCTCCTCATAATTGAGGCTCAGCTCAAAGCCAGCAAGGAGGATTTCCCCTCCACTAAGAGAGGCTTGCCTAATGTAACCTAATCAAGGGAATGACTTCCTGTCATCTTTGCCAACTTCCACTGGTTACGAGCAAGTCACAGTTTCCACCTCCTGGACGATCCATAAGTATTTGATGAATTTGAGTGAATGACTGACAAAGGAGGCCTGAGACATCCAATCTAGCTCCTGGCATGGGAGGAAAGGGGTTCCTGGGCTCAACCCTCTAAAGGTCAACAACCATGCTTCAAAGCTGCAAGGGCTTAAAGATGGACTCATCCAACCACCCTCCACCTCCAAGCTGAGTAACAGTGAGGCTGGCGAGGGCGAGCCATTGCCCAAATCACTCCGTGCGTGGCGCAGCTGGGCCTGAGGCCCTGATCTACACAGCTCCCAAGTCTAATCTTTGTTGAGCCCCCACTGGGTGCCAGGCACTGAGCCAGGTATGAGAACCCCGATGAGTAAGTAAGACATGGGCCCAGCCATACCTTCCTGCCTGCCCCCAGAGTGGTGATTCTCAATTCGGAGAGGGTATCAGAATCATGAGGGAGACATGTTTAAAATGCAGGCTGTCGGCTAAAGCTGAGATAGGCTGGGACCTGGGACCCTCTACCCTCACCAGGTGCACCTGCACCTGGGTGACAGAATACAAAAAATACGTAAGGGACCAAAAACAACTGGACGCATGCACAGTTGGGGTGGTTAGGAACAATAAGATACAGAAAGGCCACAAACCCCCTGCCATTTCTGAGGTGCCAGGAGCAAAAGCAGGGCACTGCACACAGCTCCACCAAGGGGGCGGGCAGACCACCTAAGCCACCTCTCCAGCCCAACCCACCCGTCCATCTGCCCCGACCCTCACGCCATTTAATGATGCGCTCTTCCCACCACTGGACAGCGAGCAAGGGCGCCTGTTGCTTGTTTCCTCTCCCTCGTGCTGCATCCTTGCCTGAATTTCTCATCTGGCCTCTTACCAATTTCTATTGATTGAAGAGTCCAAGGGTCCGGATCAGTAACGAAACCACCGGCCAGAGCTGTCACGGGCATGGAAGACAAAAAGACTGAAGGAGGGTAAGGAGACGGGACAACAAAAAACAAACTTGCTCCTGGACCAGGTCCCATATGGTGGAGGAGAATTACTGTAATGGGGGCAGTCAATAAATTGTAAATACTAGGTAGTGGTATTGTGTCCCTGGACTTGGAGAACCGTTCTGTAACAGGAAAGAGAACCCTTGTTCTTTAACTCACGCTGAAGGATTTAAGGGTGAGGCGACATTATGCCTGAAACAGATCATCCTTGGAAGAAGACAGGCGTGCCAAGAAAGGGAGCGAGAAAGCAGACGCAGTAAGATGCAAGCAGCCGCCAGTGAATCTGGGTAAAAGGGCACACAGGGATTCTTCGTACTATTTTAAAGACAACTTCTGTAAGTTCGAAGTTATTTCAAAATAAAAAATCATCTTAACATTGTTGAGCAGGCTCATGGGCCTCCCTGGGGGTTGAGGCCTGAGAGCGGGGCAGTTAGGCTGGGAGCTGGCTGGCCCAGGGCCACGCTCTGCTTGGAGCCCCAAGCCACAGAAATGCTTCCTGGGGGGTTTCTGTCCTTCTAGTCCTGTGGGTAAATAGTCGCTGTTCGAACCTGAGCCAACAGCTCTTGGGTAAAGCAAGTCAAGGGCATGGCAGGGGCCCGCAGGGGCCCGGCGCTCCTTTCCCTTCAGGACTGAGCTGCCCGTGGGGCTGGGCTGGACATCACAGAGATAAGCAGACGTTGGGCACCGAGTCCGACCCGGGGCTGTGAGTTCTGCCCAGGCTCCAGTGAGCTCGCTGGTGACCTTAGCAAATCCCTGCCCTTGTCTGAAAGCCTGTTTCTTATTCTCGAAAAGGCAGCTGACACTTGTTTTTAACCTTCCAATATCCCTTCTTTCTTCTTCTGGCACAACTGGCTGACATCACTACCCACCTTCCGAGGTCGGCCTTTGGACCCCAGCTTGGCTAAGCAGGGAACCACACCCCAGCCCAGCAAGTGATTTGGAGCTGAGTGCGTGACACTAACCAGGCCCGGGAGACTCCCCGCTGGGATTTTTTTTTTATTACTTTTTATTGATGTCCACCACACCCAGAAACAGCTCATACTCTCCCTTGTTCCTCCAATTCTTAAATACAGATTTTTCAGCAAAAGATACTGTGGTTAAGAAGGACTGAAGGCCGATAACTGGCATTCCACTGGCCACTCATTTAGATCAAATGCTAATCAAAACTTCCCGGTTTTGTTTTCAGTTGACGTATAGTTGATGTACAACGTTGTGTTCCTTCCTGGTGTACAGCATAGCGATAAAAATACGGAACACTTCACAAATTTGCATGTCATCCTTGTGCAGGGGCCATGCTAACCTCTGTATTGCTCCAGTTTTAGCATGTGTGCAGCCGCCGAAGCCAGCACCATGCTGGGATTTTTGTTGAAATCCCTGGATTGTTCCTCTGGGAGGCCGCAGGGGGTGGAAGCCGGGAGCTACAGCTGGTGCCATACAACAACTAAGCCACCGTGAGTGAAGTGGGGGAGATGTAGCAAAAGGCGGAAAACATCGTTTGAATCCCCGGACCCACTGGTACCCTAGATCTCAGGACATCTCAGCCCAGGAGCCAGGAAATGCCTGTTTAACTTTTTGCCTGTTTGGCTTCAATTTTGGTCTTTGTGTGTGTGGCAGGGGGGAGGTAATTAGGTGTATTTATTTATTCATTCTTAGAGGAGGCACTGGGGATTGAACCCAGGACCTCATGCACGCTAAGCATGTGCTCTACTACTTGAGCTATACCCTCCCCCCTCAATTTTAGTCTTTTATAACCAAAAAAAGGTCTGTTGAAAACAAGTCAACAGGCCCCAAATGGAGTCACTGATGCTAAGACCCATGTCACCAAACTAAGACATAACCGGCTCTCCCAGAAATGGAATCTTAAACTAGTCGATCAGGAATTGCCTGACCAGCACTAGGTAGGTCACCTGCCTGGCACACCCCTGCCATCCCTTAAAGGAAAGTGCCTTTGCCAGAAATAACCCGCTTTGGGGTCTCATATAACTGCCTTGTCCCGCTCCCTTTCTGCCTGTAAAAGTCTTTTTTTTCCTTTCTATCTGCTAGGTTGGATGCTGCCTGATTCAGGAATCGTTGAACAAAGCCAATAAGATCTTCAAAATTTACTCAGTTGAATTTTGTTTTTTTAAACAAATCCTAATGCAAAGAGCTCCAGTTCCACCCGGGGGGAAGAAGGGCACCGAGAGGTTCCTGCAGCCCAGGAGAGCCCTCTTGGCAGGGCAGCTCTCCTGTGCCCCGGCCCCCGCCACCCCCGCCACCCCCCACCGCCTCCTGCTCCTCTCCCAGCCACTGCTCGTTGCTGAGATGCATCCTCCCTCAGGAAAATTCCCTGGACCCCAGACTCCATTAGCCACCCCCTCCCACATCCCTGCAGCCTGTGCTCACCCCTATCCTGGTGGGGCAGAGGAAGCCTACAGTTCTTCATCACAGCCCAAACCTGATGGAGTGGCTTTTCCTGGGGGAGGGGGAGCCATGAGCCACGTGTATCTTACCAGGAGAGGACTCAGTCTTCTTTGTGGGTGGGAGGTGAGCCCTGGCGCTGGCTAGCAGCACAGCTGAGGCTTCTCTGGAAATGCAAAGGGGACCCAGAGTTGAGGTCAGCCACAAAGGCTGCAGGGTGCCAAACTGTTCCAGGAAAGCAAGAGGGAAATTGCTGGTGGAGAGGCCTGGGGGCGGGGTGAGTCATAGGGTGGCCCCTGGCAGAGCTGGTAGAAATGGGAATCCGTCAGTCACCACTGGCTCGTGTGGCTCTAATGTAAACCCCGTCCCACCTCCATGATCGTTCTGGAAGGTCGGCTTCGTGTGGGGAGGCAAGGACCCACGTGGTTTCTGGGGAGCGTGGAGAAGAGGGACTGATTTCCACGTGAACTTGGCAGGAGAGGGAGAGGACGGGCAGGGGGAGGATGTGGGGGGTGTGGAGAGTCAAGGCAGGTGTGGCTGTGGGACTTGCACCCCCCAGGGAGGCGGCAGACATTGGGGGGAAGCACGTGGAACGGGGCTTCACTGACATTTGGGTTACAGCGACTTTTGTCACATGGCAGAGTGTCCACGGCTCTGCTCACCGCCAGCTTTGTGAGGGCAGGACCCAGGTCGGGCTGACTCACCTCGCATCCCCAGCCCCCAGCCCTCCAAGAACCACAGCCAGCCTTGGGCCGCCTTTCTGATTTTACAGCTTCCTACATCAGATGGAGGCAGTAATGATTGCCTTCACACGTGCCTCGCGCTAACCCCTTCCCACACCCAGTCTCCTTTAACCCTCTGTGGTTCTCTCCATTTTACAGGTCTGGACACCGAGGCACAGAGAAGTGAAGGAACCACCCGGGGCTCATGCAGGGAGGGCAAGTGACAGTCTAAACCCAGGCAGGCTGACTCCACGCCTCGGTCACTTTCTAGCTTGCTTTCCCTGCTGCTAATCCTGCTGGCCAGGGGTTTTGTTCAGACTTAACCCTGGCTAGGCTGCCCCCGCCCTCCTGTTTGACGTTCATCTCCCTCCAGAAAGTAAGGTACATGAAGGCAGGACTGTCCCTCCCTGGTTCATCGCTTTGTTCCCTTGCACCTGCCAAGAGCTGCATATACTAGCGGAATTCACGAACACGTGAAAGGAAAAGTGACCTGACATTTGCTCCTCAAGTCGGCTTTCCCGAATGTCTTGCCCCAGCCCCCGACACCTGCCCCGCTGTCCTAAGTCTGGGTGGGTGGCCTTGGGCATGTTGTGACGTTGTAATGGCTGCTTCTCGAGCTGCAGATAAGCTGAGTCGCCGAGCCTCTGCGGCTCAGGGCTGTCCAGCCACCACTGAACCAAGAAGCTCAGAAAAGGCTCAGCTGTGGCTGCCAAGGCCGTGAGTCACCTCTGAGTACAGCTCAGCCGGGGACGGAGCGGTGATGCTGTTAGAAATGAGGAAGAAAACCCCAGGCCTGGCTCTCATCCAGCTCTCAGGCTCAAGTCCCGGCTCTACCACTAACATGCTGCGTGACCTTGGGTGATTCACTTCCCCTCTTTGAGCCTCAGTTTCCCCATCTGCCAAAAAGGGGTGATGAGCCCTCTCTCTGTCCCTCTGATGGGACAGAGTGTAAGGGGGCACTCCCCTGCCTAAGGCATCTGGCTTCTATGCCAGCACCTTGCTCAAAGTGCTCACAGCAACCCCGCCCTGTTGCCAAGTCCTGTTGGCCTTTTTCACCGAGTTCTTAAGGTCGCATGACCTCTGGGTCAAGTTGGATGCTGCAGCACACACCCTCCTTGACATTGCCTGGTGCTCCTGCTCCTACTCAGTGTGTTCCCTCAAATGTTGGTGCGATCAAGGGTCTGCAGCTGGAGGAACAGTGAGAAGGGAGGTGGGAGAGACACTCGGGGGCTGGCATCACATAAGTTGTTGAAAACCAGGTCCCAGCCCCAAGCCTTTACTGTGAGGATGGAGGGAAAGCGTGGGAGAGTTTTAAACCTTGAAGCAACCCACCTGGTTAGATCTGCACTTTAAGGAGGTCATTTTGGCTTCAGAGTGGCACACAGGTAGACCAGAGAAAGGCTGGCAGGGCATCTGAGAAGTTCTTGGCATGAGAATAACGTGTGAAGGTCCAGGAGAGGTGCCAACAGAAAGCTTGGCAAGAAGAACCAAAAAGCCCAAGGAAGTTTTCAAAGAGGGATCCAAGTGAGCAGGTGGGACGAGCAGGAAGGGGCCAGATCTAAGAGGGACTTTTAAACCATGTGAAGAACACAGATTTTGTCCTAAAAGCCTTGGAAACAGTTTTCAAGACGGGAATAACAATTAGGTTTGCGTTATTCAGGAGAGCACCTGGCCACTGTGTGGAGGATGGCCAGTGCCAAGGAGGCTAGTTAAGAAGCTACTGCAGTTGACCAAGCAAAAGACAGTGGGGCAACACTGGGGGACAGATGGGGGTCACCGCAGTGTGGACAGATTCTAGAGAAACTTAGGAGGTGGAAGCTAATGACTTGGCAAACGCATGGACTTGAGGGGGAACAGAGGAGTCAAGGACAAGCTCTAGGATAATCTTGGCAATTGGGTGGTGCCCTTGGGAGAGATGGAGAAACAGGGGAAGCTGAGGAAGTTTAGGATGGGGGTTGGTTGACTTTTTCTTAAAGGGCCAGAGAGCAAATATTTTAGGATTTGCAGGTCTCTGTCACAACCACTCAACTCCGCTGTTGTAGCACAAAAGCAACCAAAGGTGATACATACACACACATGACCTTGGTTATATTACAAAAAACTCAAATCTACAAAAACAAGTGATGCGCGGGTTTGCCACACCTGGCTTAGGGATCACCATGTTCAATGTGCTTACCCTGGATCCAAATGGAGATCCTCAGGAAAGAGTTGGAGAAATGGGTCTGAGCGTAGGAGAAAGGTCAAGGTGCAAGAGAGAATTCAGGCAAAGTCGGAGTGCAGATGGCCATCTAAGACCCAGAGAGGGAGAAGAGCAGAATGCTGAGGGCCAGGCCCTGAGGACAAGGTAGGGATAAAGGAGACTGGAGAAAGGTCCTTCTGAGTGCTGGGAGGCACACCTAGACAGTGGGCATGTAGGCAATCAAGTCAAGTAGACAGGCAGCCTGCAGGCTGGCATGCGTCAGTTGGATGTAAATGAGGGGTACCAGAATATGCCACCCCAAAACATGCCCCTTTGGCCTATGGATTATTTTGATTAAAAGGCCCCTGACAATCAGCAGATGCAGGAAAAACTCTGAAAACTAGTCATAAGTTTTCTTAGGAAAATCTCCATTTATAGAGGAATTTCCCATCTGTAAAAGGTGTCTCCCTCTTCCATACCTGGAAAAGGAGGACTCTTATCAATGGAGAAGGCAGGACTTCAATCTGCATAACAAACTTTACAAAACAGCCCTCCCCTAACTTGCTTCCCCCACCCAGAAGCCCCAAAGTCCTTTTCTTCCATCTTTGCCTAAGATGGTTACGTATCTAAGCTGGGATGCTCCCACATGTCATGTGCGATGTGCGTGTTAATAAACTCCTTTTTGGTTTTTTCTCTTGTTAACCTGTCTTTGGTCAGTTTCATTTACAAAGTCCCTGCTGGAGAACCTAAAATGGTTAAAGGAAGAGATTATTTTTCCCTCCTGTAGATAACCAAGGAGTCAGTGACAAGAAAACGGGTTTGAGGAGGGATCTGGAGACAGGAATGTGGAGTCAGCAAGACGATGGACAATTCTCAAGAAGTACTGAGGCGGGAAGCCCCATAAAAAGACCGGCAGGACCCCCAGACAGGGCCACTACTCTCCTGCCAGCACCATCTGCTTCCTTGGCCCAGAGGTTCTATCTCATTTTTCGCCTCTGAAACTGCTTACTTACCCCCTAAAATTCTATTGGTTCCCTGAGCTCAGTCCTGATTGGTTATTTCTCTCCCTCCTGATTGGTCTATTTCTACAAAGCTTGTTCCTAATTAGTCAAGTTTTGTTATACCTTATTTGCATATGATGTTGCAGAGTGTAAACTGGCAGCCTATAAAAGCCTGTGTAAACCTACAGGCGGGGTCCAGAGCTTGGAGTGTTAACTCCTCTGGGCCTGCTGGCTTAATAAACCTGAGTTCTCCAACTCTCCGAGTGCTGCTTGGTCTCTCGCCCGGATCCAGGTTGCTGTCAGAGCTGAGCTGTAACACCGAGCTGTAACACATTTTTCCGCAACAGTATGGGCAGTGAAGGTGTAGCGGAAGGTGGCAGCTGCAAGGGAAGATGGAATACAGGGTCGTCCGTTGATGGGAGACATTTGCTGAAACGCTGAAGGGGTGAGACAGCACTACTGAGGCTGCAGGAGGGGGCAGAGGGATGTATGGCCATCCCGCCACTAACTACCTGTGGCAACTCGGACTGCTTCCTCATCTGCAGAGCAGAAATAATAGGGTCTGCCTCATGCAGTGGGTGCAAGGTACATCCATGGCTCAGCGCACAGCAATAGGATTTCAGTAAATATTTCTCCTCTTATCATCCTCCCCAACCCCCAGCACCCAAAAAGAATGAGTCTCGGGGTGGGGGACCACCGGAGCCTGCAAGGTTTCCCAGATTTGCAGGAAGCCCTGGTGATCTGGGAGTATCTTGAATAATCACTGTTTTCCACTTTTCTGTGAAAACCTCAATAAATGGTGGGGTTTTGTTTAAAAAAAAAATCAATAGGAATAGCAGGAACATAAGCTAGATGCACCCCAGGGCTCAGCAAGTGTACTAGAGGCAGGATTTTTATGAGGGTTTCGACCGGTTTTGGCTTGTTGGAGCAGTGAGCGACTGCTAACTGGTCCGAGGCCAGGCCTTCCAGAGTCACGTTTTCGACCAGGAAGGGAGAGTGATGGGCCCTTTGCAGCCTGAGTTTTTATTGCAAGGGTGGGAAGGATTTGTGTAACAGGTTAAATAGTGTCCCCTCTCCCCCCACCCCCATTCGTGTCTACCTGCCATCTCAGAATGGGACCTTATTTGGAAATAGGGTCTTTGCAGAAGGCATTAAGGTAAGGATCAAGCTGAGATCAGCCCAGATGTAGAGAGGGCCCTGAAAGACTAGGGTCCTTATGAGAAGAGAGGACCAAGGTGGGAGGATATAGCTCAAGTGGTAGAACGTATGCTTAGCATGCAGGAGGTCCTGGGTTCAATCCCCAGTACCTCCTCTAAGAATAAGTAAATAAACCTAATTTCCTCCTCCTACCCCAAAATAAATAAATAAATAAATAAAAATAAGTTAAAGAAAAAAAAGAAAGAAGAGAGGACCAGACATGCAGACAGAGGAGACCATGTGAAGCCGGAGGTAGAGATTGGAGCAACGAAGCCAAGGGTTGCTGGGGGCCGCCAGGAGCTGGAAGAGGAAAGGGAGCATTCTTCCCTAGGGCCTTCAGAAGGAGCCTGGCCTGCTGACACTGGCCTCTGGCCTCCAGAATTGTGAGAAGATCAATTTCTGCTGTTTGAACTGCCCGGGTTAAGGGCATATGTTATGGCAGCCCTAGGAAGCTCATATGGCAACCTGGCTTCATGCTTGGTCTTGGGCACCTGAGGCCAGGTGGTGGCACTGCCAATAGCTTGAGGGAGACTCTTCAGCTTCAAAAGGTCAGAAAGTGGTATGTGGGCCTCAGCTCGGACTGAAACAGCAGCACATCAGGAACATCATGGGAGGGCCCATCAAACTCAGAGGTATTTTATGTCAACTCCCACGCTGTGACAAGAGACACCTTCAGATTAACTTTTCATTGACAAATATTTTGAAAAAATATGAGCCACTGATGGCCCAAGAACTTTACTTCTATGCGTTGTCATCAGGAAAAATCTGAAGAAGCTTTCTCCCCCAACAATGTATATCCTGACCTTATTTCTAATACTGAAGAACTAGAAGCAGCCTGAATGTCCAATATTGAGGGAATGGTCAGATAAATTATGGTATATCCACCAGCTGGATTACTAAGCAGCCATTGTAAATATTTATGAAGAGTGTTTGATATTTACACAGAGCTTTTAATGATGTGGCAGAAAGGGAGTGACATTCTGCTAAGCAGAAAAAGAGAACTGTTACAAAATGATACAATAGGACGCTAGTCATGAAAAAAATGCATAAAAAAAGACAGAGAGGAAATATGCCAACGTGTCAGAGTGGTCCCAAGTTGGAGGAATTATGGGAGTTTATTAAAAAAAATTCTTTATACGTTCTATATTTTTGAAATGGTTAACTATGTACATGGGTTACCTCTACAGTCAAGAAAAAAGTAAAAACCGTAAAATGCTGCGTACGTGGTTTCCATTTTTATTTTCTCCGATGGGTGATTGCACATCAGCGAATCTTGAGCGATGCTAACTACTGAGGCCGGTCACGACACACACACGGACAGAGAGGTCGCACGGGCTGTGCCGGGCTGGCTGTAGCAAAGGTACGTCAAGTTACACAGGTGGATTGGTAGGCTGGTTAAAACACACCACCGAATGATGGGACACTGTCGGGTCAGGCCGCCTCTCCTGCCTGCCACTGTTGTTTGCGGAGGTCTGTGTGTTAGGCTGGTGAGTGGTGTCCCGCTGGCACTCCGCCCGGTGGCCCCCGGTGTGTGGAGAGTGCCTGGGTCAGCATCTTCTCTGGCTCCCCTTCTCATATGCCCTTGCCTTGGTGTTGGAGCCTCCAGCTCTCTGCTACCTCTTCCAAGCCCTGGATGTGGTCCAGCCAGGGCCCCATCCCCACTGTGCTCCACACACCTGGGACAGATGTTGCAAGGGGAGGAAGAGCCAGGAGCGAAGGGACACACTCCTGATGTGAGCCGTGCCCAGACACGGGAGGGGAGGATGCGGGAGACAGGACCACGACACCACACACAAGCTCAGTCTTTACAGATGGCCCTCTGTGTCTCCAAAGACACGTGGGCTGTGTGGAGCCCTCCGGGCACAGCCCCTGGGAGAGGACAGATGGGGGTAGGGGATGGAGCCGTTTGGGGCAGGCCTGACAGCAGAGTTAGAGGGATGGGTGGGGAATGTGTCCAACATGGTGCTAGACTGTTGACGAGTTACGACTATTCACACCTGGGGATCATGCCCCTCTCCCAGTTCATTAGCACGGTGGGCTAGATACCGCTAGATAGAAGTGGAGATAGACTTTTTCGAGGGAGGACCTTTCCTGGCGGTTGGATAAACAGTGAGACAGACTCCTGGGTTCGGCATGCTCTGGGAAGGGCCATGCGACGGTGAGGGACTCCCTATTGCTACACTCTGTACAGGGCGGCCCCTGGTGGCAGTCACGGGCTTGCCTTCAATCCCTTCCGATGCGGAGAGCTCTTGGGCCCCGGTGAAATGGGGGCTATGAAGACAAGAGGATGGGGGGGGGGTCCCCGTGGCCCCGGGGGCACCCCACACGGGGGCTACATGATATTGCACTGGGCGGCCCCGCAGCAATCCTTGATGAGTGCCAGCCCCGTCTTGGCCACCGTGGGCTTGCTAGGCGGGGGCTCTGCTTTCTTCTCTGCCCGGGAGCCTGCAGCAAGGGAGGGGAGCAGAAGCAGAGAGGGGAAGCAGGAGAGAGGGAGAGGTGAGGTAAGGACAGCCCTGACCACCTGCAGCCCCTGTCCCACCCCAACCCTGGCCAGGCTTTGCTCCGACACCACAGATCACGTGGTGGGGGGAAGTGGCATGATTTTCATATGGTCCTGGTGACTGTTTCCACCTCCCTGGCGGCCACTGGCTTTCAGTCCGTGACTTTAGCCTGTCTCATATTCTGTTCTCCTCACCATTGCATCTGCCAAGCCGAGCACAGGGTCTGGCATTCAAGAAGTATTTGGCAAATGATTAAATGAGAAATTTTATGTAAGCCGCTTTGCTCTAAGGGCTCCTGTCTTTCAATTCTGGAAAATGCTCACACATTACCTCTTCAGACACCCTCGCCTGTCATTCCCTGCTCTCTCTCCTCCTGGAGTGCCTATTAGATGTCAGCTGGGCTTTCTTATTCTAACCTCCATGTTTCATAACTTCTCTTTCATATTTCCTATCTCTTTGTCCCCTGTTGCTGCATTCTGGGTAATTTCCTCAGCTCCGTCTTCCAATTATATGAATCCTCCCTTCAGCTGTGTCTCTGTGTTTAATCCATTGAGTTTTTATTTCAGTGACAATAATTTTTTTAGAAGGCTAGCTGTTTGCTAATCTACCTATTCTTGTTTCGTGGCATCTTGCTATTTCACTTTGGGTATTATTCCTTCTCTTATCTCTTTAATCATTTTAAATATAGTTCTTGTCCCTTTTAGATAGCCTGTTATTTCTGGTTGATGGGAGGACATTCTCTTTGTTGCATCTGCTGATTCCTATCATGGTGGTTCAATTCTTCATGGGTTTTAAGTTTTTATTGAAAGATTGTCTTCATAGGGATTTTTATCTGTGGGCTGTGTATTATGGGAGTCGAAAGGTCTCTGCCTAGTAATTTTTTGAACATTTTTTTATTGAGTTATAGTCATTTTACAATGTTGTGTCAACTTCTGGTGTAGAGCACAATTTTTCAGTTACATGTGTCTGCCTAGCAATTTTATATTTGCTTTGCTGGGATCCCAAAGATTTCGCTGGTTTTAGGTTCATTTTAATTTTTCCACTTGGGATCCCAGCACCCAAGATGGGTGGCGTAAATTTGGACCCCACAATGGGCCCCTTGCACGT
Source organism: Camelus bactrianus (assembly GCF_048773025.1). NCBI lineage: Eukaryota > Metazoa > Chordata > Mammalia > Artiodactyla > Camelidae > Camelus > Camelus bactrianus. The sequence goes on from NC_133556.1 coordinate 23,143,843, forward strand.
GGTGCAAGCTTGGCGTTTTGATTTCTTGCCAGAATTCTTTTTTCTATCTATAAACCTACATAAAAGGCAAGTTTCCTTGCTCCTTCTCTGCAGTACTCAGTGGAGTTTTTCTAGTTTGCCTTTGGTGGAAGAGACAGTCCATTGAGAAAGCTGGGTTTAGGCAGAGATTATGTGCCTTGTGATTTTGGAGGTGTGCAGAAGGGACCAGGGCCCTTCTCTTTCTTTACTTCTACATGCTGTACAGCTGTGTTTTCATGGGATATTAAGTGATGATCAGTGAAAACTGGGTTGGTGGCTGCATTTGATAGTGGAAACTTTGGGGTTTCATCTTTCTAGCAAGATTTCCTGTCCCTTTTCCTCTAATAACAGCTCATGTCCCTGTGGCTACAGGAATGGGCAAGTAACACAGATCTAGCCAATCACAGGTTCCCAGCCTTTTAGTGACAGTGATGGCCTAGGAGGTGGGAACCTGATCCAAGAAAGGCCAATCAGAATCTTATACATTCAGATACCAGGAGAGGGCATCTCTGGTGTTGCCTTGCTGCTGCTAAGCTATGGCTCTGGAGTTCTGGCCCGAGGGGAGAAGGCCTGTGTAGTAGGAGAAAATGAAGCCAACACGCCAAGAGGGGCCAAGATGAGAGGTGGAAGGAAAGCCAGGGTTCTAACAGTGTCCAGTCCCTGAAGCCCTGGTTCCGATTGCTCTTTTTTCCCAGCAGATTCCCTTTTCGCTCGGGCTGGTTTGGATCAGGCATCCATGTCTTATAACTGAGTGGCCTCACTGGGCCAACGAAGAGCCGGCAGTTCCTCGACGGGAGCACCTGTTACCGCTTTCACATGCTAGCGGATGCTGGGGCCCTACAGACGGAGGGCCAAATGTGCAGCATTTCCCCAACTTATTTCACACAGAATCCTTTTTGCTCTGAGTGTTTTGTGAAGCTAATATTCTGAGACGCAAACTCCTGGCTCCACTTTTCCAAAGGTTCCAACTCCAGCCAAGGCCAGAGCTCCCTGAGCCTCAGTCCCTGCTTCCTGCCTCTGTGGCCACCCAGGTCTTTCTATGAAATGCACCAAACCATATGATGAGAGGGTGATGGCTGCTGCCAGGACTGGCTACAGAGTTTGCAGAACCCAGTGCAGTGTCCTTCTAGGCGTGGGGCCCTGGGCGGCTGCACGGGCTGCTTGCCCATGAAGCTGGCCCTGCCTGCTGCCATCCGGTGCTCAAGTTTGATCTCTAGAAAGCATTTTGGTGTGCCCCCTCCACCCCTGACCTCTTTTAAATTTCCTTTTCTCTTGGATAAGGGGAGGTGAATGAATAATGTATGCACTCACTGGCTGGAGATTTGGTTACTTTGTCTAGAGGTTTTAACTTGATTCTCAGGAAATCGGCCATTTCTTTGTCTTCTTCTTGCTCCCTGTGTAGACAGATGTGTAAAGACAAGAGGAAAATACAGTAAGCTGGGAGAGTATCAAGGAACTGATGAAATGAGGCGAGAGGGAGGGACCATGTGTCAGACTTTGTGGACGGTGCATGCATGCTGTTCTGTGTTGCGTGTGGATGGTGTGCATGTGCTGGTGCGTGTTATGCGTGGGTAGTGTGTGTATTTTGGTGTGTGTTATATGTGGGTGGTACATGCATGTTGGTGTGGGTTATGTGAGTGTTATGTGTTACGTATGGGTGGTGTGCATATGTTATGTGTTATGCGTGTATAGTGTGTGCATGTTGTAACTGGTGAGTCTACTATGATGCAGAAACATATCAGTGATAGAGTAAATGCCTACCCAGGCTAGTATGGGACCCCGGGGCAGAGGCATGGATGTTACAGGACCCAGCCTCCCTCCTAGAGGGGAGCTGGGATGGCCCTCTCCTGGCCATGTACCTTTAAGTTGCCCAGGACAAGGTACATGGCAGATCTCAGAGGGCACATCACCTCCACTCTTCCAAGGGTCACCAGGAGCAAAATCGACGGGCCACGCCTGGTTGAGCTGGGCAAGGTGTGTCCTAGGGGCGTCGGAGAACTCAGGAAGACACAGAGAACTAAACGGAAGCTGCCCTCTGGTTTGGAAGAGGCCCTCTCAGCCTCTTCCAAAGGCTTTGCTCCAGGACAAAAATAATCAAGAAGCAACATTCATATCTTTCCTGTGCCCCCGCCTCCTTGGGAGCCTTCAGCTGCACAGGGCCCACTGTTGTCCAGACCAAGGTGGCTGGTGCATCTGCAAACAGGAGATCCTGAAGGCCAGGAAGGGATATCAGAGCCACCAAGGAGAGGGGAAGGAGAGAACAAAGCTGGGAAATGAGGAAGACGGGCGAGGAAGCAAGTCAGTACAGGGTGTAGAGTTTCTGTAGAAACCAACAGAAATTTCTGGAAGTTGCCTTGAAACTTGGGAGAAATCACCGTGAAAAGAACGTACAGGAAGCTCTGCCATGTGTTATGTGACGTAGTTCCTCCCTGGTTACATCCTCGAATGACATTCACTTAAGACCCACAGGCCTTTGCAAAACTCTCTGGAGCTGCATTTGAATTTCTCTTGCATGTGAAGTGAGTCCTCAGGCCAGAAGGCCGGGATGCATTTGCATCCAGCATTTGGGGAGTGTTTGCCCATGTCTGCTGCAAGGCTGTGAGTCCCAGGAGCAGATGTGAGGTTTTGGCAGGAAGCTGGGTTGTGTTCCAACAGCCCTGTGCTCGGGGGACACATTTTTTACCTTAACCGCTCGACCTCTGCGTCGTCCACCAGGAAGTCTCTCTTCTGCACCAGTTTGTGGATTTTCTGGATTAGCTCATCCTCTCTCTGCTTCTGCAGCTTGGTTTTTTCTTTTTCTGGGAAGAAGAAAACATCAGGAAGGAAAGACAGTCTGAGTGTAGCTGGTGAAAGCACTTGAGTCAGAGGGGCCAGGGTCAGAATCCTGGCCTTGCCGTCTAATTTGCTGGGTGAACTTGGAGAAGCACCTTGAGCGCTTCAAGATTCTGTTTCCTCCTCTGTAAAATACACACAGTGAGGCTTAAGTGCTCTGATGTTAGTAAAGGACTTTGCCTCGAGCGGGCCTGCGGGCAGCCCTCAGTAAGCCGTAAGGATGTAGCAGTGGGAGCGGGTGGAAGGCGGGGGGAAGAGGGGATTACCCTAGAGTGGGGCTCAGCCCATCTGTCAGAAGAAAAGCGTCCATGCTTTTCCATCCTGTCACAAAGACTAAAGGCTAAAAAGCCAAATCGTAATAAAAGAATGAGGGTTGGACATGAGGACTGAGGAAACCAGGAGGGCGGAAACTGAAACCTGCATTGGGCTCCCTCTGCTCAGACCTCTTCAGAAGATAAAAAAGAAAAAGGAAAAGTGGGGCAGCTTGTCCGTCTGCCTGCTTCTGCTGGCAGTGACAATTTCCTCCAGATCTGGAGGCAGAACCAGAGACCAGGAGAATATAACATTTAGATTAGAGAGAAAAATCCATGTCTCCTGTTAATCAGAAGGAGGAGCGAGGAAGGTGGGGTGGAGTTGCTAGCAGCCTCCGGATTCCTGGTTACAGCCGCGTTGGTCACGGTGGTTATCATTCCCCCTTTGGACTCTGTCCTCTCCAAGTCACCAGCAACAGTCCTCCGATATCCCTGTGTCCCCTGCCGCGCCCCGGATGTATGCCAGATCTATCACGTAACAACTGGCAGGGCCCGTAGGAACTCAGAAGCCTCCCTCCCCAAGTTATTCATTCCTATTTTCTGTCTCTTGCCAGTTGAGGCATCCCCCAGGCTTCCCAGATACTCAGCTGCAGCCCTCCACTCATGCAGCCCCTCCCAGCAACTCACAGGAGAAGCCACCTACTCAAAGTGGTCTGTGCCAGCTCACGAACCAGTTACTCACCCAAGTCTCCACCCCACCGGCCAAGGCTCTTCACCTGCTTGTGTGTGTGACCTACCTTTCCTGCCAGCATCTCCCATCTGCTTCTGAGCACCACCCACCTGCCTCCAGGTACTACCTACCTGCCTGTAAGCCCCACCCACCCACTGCAGGCCCCACCCACCTAGCTGTAGGCATCACCCATTTATTTGAAGGTGTCACTCACCTGCCTACAGGCACCACCCAACTACCTACAGGTACCCTTTTGCTTGCCAAAATCATCTACCTATTTGCTACCTTTATCCCCTGCTTGCTGGCATCACACACCTGATTCCTAACAACTCCATATACTTGCTGATGTGACCTTGCTCCCCATCTCCCCCAGGGCACCCACTTCTTTAGCCCAGGCCACCATCACCTCTCCCTGAACCATGTCTCAGTCTCCTAACTGGTCCCCCTGGCCTGCAGGCCCCATCACAACCGTGAGCCCTCGCTGCAGAGTCAGGCAGTCCTGGCTTGACACCCCAAGCTCCTCTCCTTCCTAGCTGTGTGACTCCGGGCACACTCCTCAACCTCTCTGAGCATCCACTCTCTCCATACAGATAATCATGAAGTTGTTGCAAGTTTTAAGAGAGATAAACCAAGTGAAATATTAGGCTCACTGCCCGCTGAATAGTCAGGGCTCATGAACAGGCAGCTGCTATTATTATAAGCTATTATTTAGCATCCTCACTGTTGTTTTAATGATTAAATGCCCTCTAGATGAAATATTTACTGAAGCAGGTACAAAAGAAAGCACTTATTTAACGAAGGAAAAGCAAGCCTCACCGCATCAGTGTGCAAATGCTGAGTGCTTCACACATCGCAGCAATTATCATTCTATTTGTATGACTGTGAGCTTTACATTTTCATTTAATCTGGGTTTCTCAACCTTGGCACTACTGATTCTCGGGACTGCATCATTCTTCGTCATGGGGCCTGTCCTGAGCACTGCAGGATGTTCAGCTGCATCCCTGGCCTCCACCCACTAGATGCGAGAGGCACTTCCCTCTCCCGGTTGTGCCAACCAAACGTGTCTCCAGACATGGCCAGTGTTCCCTGGGGGCGGGACAAAGTCATCCCTGGTTGAGAACCACTAGTTTAATTCTTTCCAATAACGCTATGAGGGAGAAACTATTTTTATGTCCAAGGGGAGGACACCACGCGAGGGCAGGATACCAAGGCTTCTACAGCCAGATCCAAGTGTCCCCAGCCCTGAGGGGGCGGTGGTGGCAGTGGAGGTGGGGTGAGACGTCTTGGCCTGTTCTCGAGAAGCCCCGAAGGTGGGAAGGGCCCCAGGTGTCCTCTCTAATCAGTCTGGTGAATTATTTTCTGACCTTGGCTGGAGAAACATGATTTTCTTGGCCATGCTTAATATTTTTATTGATGTATTGCTGGGAGCACCGGGGTTTTTCCCCCCTAAGCTCAGCTAAAGCCATCGAGAAAGCTGGCCCTGGTCCAAGGAATACATAGAAAAGCTCTTAACAAGGAGTCAGAGGAGAAGGTGGAGAGAGGTGAGCGGGAAGGCAGGAGAGGAAAGGAAAACTGAGCATCTGAACTTCTGCACAAAACTGATGGGGAAGGTGGGGCTTCCTGGAAGAATCCGCGGGGCTGGCATTGAGGACCTGGGCTCTGTTGCCAAGGGGCCCTATGACCTTGTGTGAACCATGCTTCTCAGTGGGACAGTCGATGGCATTTCGAGTAGAACACGTCCTTCGGGGGGACTGTCCCCTTGATGCAGGTTTAGCGTTCTTGGCTTCTGCCTGCTGGGTGTCAGCACTGATCTCAACTTTCTTTAAACTTTTGGGGAGTTTTTTGGCATGAATTTTGGTACTTTAAATGTTACATTAAAATATAATCATGGAGTCTTTTGTGTGCCAGCTGAGTACCTTGTTCTCTTCACCCTGGTCCCCGTCCTGGTCAGTCGTGCACCCCAGTCATCATGTCAGCCAATGACCCCCTCTCCCACCCGTTTCCACCCATACTCCAGAGGCCGCCACGGCACCCATTGGAGCCCCTCTGGCCTCGTGGCCACACAGTCAGGTCTCCTTTGCCTCAGCAGCACCCACATGTCCTGCTGAACCAACAGGGGGCTCTGGAAATCCTTCTCCCAAGATGGTGATGTCAATAGAGGTTGGGCCTATCACAGTTTCTGGGGAAGTTGAAAACTGGGACACAGAGGCCCTGAGAGCTGGACTCTGGGGTGGGAAGATCACGGAAGAGAGATGGAGTGGCCTTGCTTGGCTTGTGTGCCAGAGGGAGAAAATGGGACATGGTCCAAAAATGAAGAGAGAGAGAGAGAGAAAGGGAGAAAGAGAGAGAGAGAGAGAGTCCAAGTGCCAAAGAACATTCCACCAGTGCTCCGGTTTCTGGTTCTGGACTCTTGTGGGGTTGGGCTGGGCATCACGCCTGTGTTAGGATACTCAGTACTCCCTCGCCACCCCATTTCATTTGGAAACACCCTATTTGAAAATAGGATCTTGGCGGAGGTTAACAAGTTGAGGTCATAGCCGTTAGGGTGAAACCTTCCTCCAATGACTGGCGTCCTCCTAAGAAGAGGAGAGGACACACAGAGACACACAGTGAGAGGAGGGCCCCACGACGACAGGGGCAGAGACTGGGAACGCAATCCAGGGAACAAGGGGTGACGGGACCCCCAGAAACTGGAAGAGGCAACGGGGGATTCTCCTCCAGAGCCTTTCGGAGGGAGCATGGTCCTGCTGCTACTTTGATTTCAGACTTGTGGTTTCTAGAAGGAAGTTCCCGGACTTCTGGTTTCTCTCAAAGAATCAAAGTTCTGTTGTTTTAAGCCACCAAGTTCGTGGGGCTTTGTTACGGCCAATTAGCAAGCGGATGCAACTCCCACAAGCTCCGGGAGCTTCCGGTGTCCCTCAGTAGTTGCCTGTTCTGTGTTTACAGAAGCCTGGAGGGGTTTTAATACCTTTCAACCGGATAATGCCTCGGAGGACGATAAAATGAGAGTTGAGCTGGCCTGGTGCCTCTCAGCCCTGGCTGCCCATGGCAATCATATAAGAAGCTTGTAAAAAGGACCGATGCCAGCTCCCCACGCTAACCGAAGTTTCTAGTGGGTAGTATCTGGACTCAGCTCTTTCTCCCCTCCCCATTCATTTGTTGTTTTATAGTTAACATCTCACTCTCTGTGGCAAGAGTTTTATGAAGATATCATCCACATAGCATACAGCTCACCCATTCCAGAGTTAGGCAACCACCACCACAATCAAGTTTAGAATATTTTATTTGTTTGTTTTGGGGAGGAGGTAATTAGGTTTATTCACTTGTTTATTTATTTTTAATGGAGGTACTGGGGATTGAACCCAGGACCTCATGCATGCTAGACATGCACTCTGCCACTGAGCTACACCCTCCCTCCAATCATAGAACATTTTAATCACCTCAAAAAGAAACCCTGTATCCACAGCTGCCACTCCCTTTCAATTAGGACTGTCTACTGACCTGCACACTCCCAGAGCCTGCACGAGGCCCGGCACCGAGCAGATGCTCATTAAAGCAATGGTGTCGCCTGATACTATGGTCATCCACACACTCCCATTAGAACTAGAGTGTGTTGACGCCTGCACTTTGCATTTGCTGTCTCGCATCATCCTACAGCATAGCCACAACCATGTGAGCGCCCACTGTGGGCTTCCTTTTGCAAACAAGGAAATTAAGGCTCAGGAAATCAAGGTTCTCAACGAAGTTCATTTAGCTGGTAAGCCTGGATTCAAACCCATATCCCTGGATTTGAAAGTAATGGTTCTTAGACGGGGGGCAATTTGCCCACCTCCACCTCCGCTGCCAGGGGATATTTGGCAATACCTGGAGACATTTTTGGAGACTTTATACCATTGTTAAGTCGTAACATCGTTAAGTCAAACCATAAGTCTGGGGCTGTCTGTACTTTTGACAAATGTCAGCGACCCCAGAGGGCACCTTACCCAGCCTGGATGCGCAGGGAAATCTTTCTTGAGAAAAAGGACCAGACAAGCTATAAGCTGAAGGGTGAGCGGTGATCTGTTTGGGGAGTGATGACAATAGCAGCACGGATTTATGAAGCACTTACTATAGGATGGGACGTGTGCTAAGCACCTGCAGGCTTTTTCCCTCGGTCAGTCTCACCACAGTCCTTAGAGGTAGACAGCATGGCTGTCCTCGTTTACAGATGAAGAAATCGAGTTTGAGTGAAGTAACTTGCCCAAGATCATGTCATTAATGAGTGACAGATCTGGGTTTGACTCCAAAGCCAGAGCCTGTAGCCACTATACCCACCTGTTTCCAAGCAGGATAATAAGAGTCATCATCGCTAATATTTACTGGATTCTTACTTTGGACCAGATACTAAACCAGGCACATGGCTTATACTGTTTCATTTAGCACAGAGAGGTTTCTATATAGTGAATTAAGTGCTGTTACTATTACTACCCCTTTTTCAGAGGAGGAGAAATTGAGTCTCGGAGAGATAAAGTGACTTGCCCAAGGTCAAGGAGGTGGCCAGAATTAGGACTCGAACCTCCGGGCCTGCCTGACTTGGATTTGTGTTTGGACCAAGCGATCAGGGACCCCTGAGTCACGAGAATGAGGCTGCACTAGGAGTGGAGATGAACTCTGGCTTCCAGAAGGGGCAGGCTGGGGGCTCTGGGCAGATGCTTCACCGAGGTGGGGTCCCGCATGGCTACCTGGGACGGCGACCAGGTTCTGCAGCTCCTGCTTCAAGTCCATGATGGCGTTACAGAGCTGGATGTCATCCATCCTGGGGAAAGAGAACACCACAGCACAGCAGGTTACATTGACAGGACACCCTGCACCCTGAGCACCACCCCAGCTTCAACAAAGAGGGTTTCGGGCAGAGGTTTGTCCTCTGTAAAAACCACACATGCTCCTTGGAGAAGTTTTCCTGCAAAAGAAACAAAAACAAAAACAAAAACAAAAACTGCCAACTATCCCACAACTTAGATGTGATCAATTACAGTTAATAACACCTTGACAGACTTCCCTCCAGTCTTCACGCACCTGGCTTTTGTTTGCTTACATGAGCGAGCTCATGTTGTAGGTTCAGTGTCCTCTTATTTCAGCTACATTAAAAGCTTTTAAACATTACAGATATTCACAGCACAGACAGAAAATCTCCCCTTATCCTTTAGAGAAAACCGCTCTCAAGTTTGGCTTGTATTCCTCCAGATTAAAAAAAAAAAGTTTATGCTCATGCTACCAAATGTGACATCATCGTTAATGTACAAAAAACATTTTGCAATTTGCTTTTTTTAACTTAATGATATATCTTGGCCATCTTTCCATGTCAGGACATGCACATCTCATTTTTAATAGCTGTGTAGTATTCCATTATTTTGATATACAGTGATTTATTTAGCTATTTCCCTTTTCATAGACATTGGAGTTGTTTCCTAATACATCTCTGGGATAAATTCCTAAAATAAAGAAATCTCTAGCAAAATTAATTCCTAGAAATGTAATCGGAGGGTGAAGTGATGTGAACCCTTGCATTTTAACAGGAATTTCCAAATTGCCCTCCAGAAGGACTACATGAAATTCACAACAACAGCGTGAAAGGAAAGCTCACCTTTATAATCTCAGCAATCGGGTTACACGTACAGTTTTTAAAATTATTTATTTATTTGTGTATTATTGTATTATTTTATTATTACTTTGGCAGGGGGAGGTAATTAGGTTTTATTATTTATTTTTAGAGGGGGACTGGAGATTGAATCCATGACCTCGTGCATGCTAAGCACTTGAGCTACACCCTCCCCCCATCGCAGTTCAACTTCACGTTATGTATTATAGTTTCGTGTGTATGCGCTGCAATATTAACTCATCTTCCTGTGACAAACGTTTGTAATGGCTGCTTGGAGTTTCACCAAGTGGATTTATCTGGGCACTTTTAATTATGCCCTTACTTTGGTTACTTAGGTGGGTTTTGGGAGGCTGTTTGTTTGCTATTTTAGCCTCCGTAGAATCAACATGGATTCATATAAAGCTTTTTCATCATGTTGGGTTATTTGGGGTGGGGGCTACAGAGTCTCAGAAAGGAACCACTGAGTACTGAGGATATGATGTGTCTATGGCCATTGAGACGTAGTTTCAAATAGCTTCCTCATAGGGTGTGTGTGTGCCTTCATTCTGCAGGTATTTATTGAGCATTTACTATGTCTACCACCATTGTAGCCTCCTGGGATGAACCAGCCCCCTCTCCCTTCATGAGCTGAAACTGAACTGGGGGAGACAGAGGGTGAACACAAATATGATGGAACGTCAGATGCTCTGAAGGAGGGTGGAGCAGGTGAGGGGGTGGCATAGGCCAGTTTGGACACATCAACCTTCCGTCCCAGGAAGAGACGGAGGGAAGCATGAATATTCTCAGAGGGTTCAACTGAGTCCACACAGCAAGCAGGGGCAGGACCAGGACTAGAAATCCACTTGGCTGGGTCCACTGATCTTCCTGCCTCCTTGGCGTCTTCATCAAGAACCTGGTCCACCGCCTCCATTCAGAAGTGCCATCCACAGACCAGCATAGGCCACCCCTGCCTTTGCTCCCCAAGAAAGGCACATATGACCCATTCCAACCCCAGCATCCCAGCTCTCAAGCGGCAGGAATGTCTCACTTCAGCCTGTGTCTCCTGCTCCTGTCGCCAGAGGCACTCCAAGCGCTTGTGAAACCCTGCCCTGGAATGTCCTAGCAGGTGGCAGCTGCCTTGAATGAGCTTGGGGACTTTGCCAGAAGGGGACAAACTGTTCCCCTGGGTTCCCATCCACAGTCGTGCAACTGGAGGTACTCCATCCAGAATTCTTCTCCACATCTAGCGCGGAGATCAGGCTACATCAGTGGTTCTCAGTGAGGACAATTTTGGTCCCGGGGGGCATTTGGCAATGTCTGGAGATGTGTTTGCTGTTACAGCTGGGTGTGCGTGGGGATTGCTAGCAGCATCTAGTGGGTAGGGTCAGGGATGCTGCGACACATCCTGCAGTACACAGGACAGCCCCCCACCCCCCAAAAGAGAAACATCTGCTCCAAAATGCCGATCAGGATGAAGCTGAGAAATCTTAGGTTACAACCACAGAATTGACACAGGTACCCGAGGGATAATTTCTGAAAGATGAGAGAAGGAAAGATGGTGAAAGGAACAAGAAGTAGTGTCAGAAGCAAGAGTGTTGGCACCAGACAGCTCTAGTTCAGAGGGGCCATGTGCCAGAGACCGAACTTCTCTGTCTCACTTTCCTCCTCTTTGAAATAGGAATTATAATAGTACAGCTTCCTAGGATTTCTATGCATGTCAAACACTGAGCGCGTGCCTGGGACATCCATACTAAAATGCTCAGTACGTGGTATTCGTTATCGTTAATACCTGTTAGAAAGAGGCAGGGAGAAGACGGAAGATGAATATGATGCTGGACAAGCAGTTTATTTGACAAATGGAGCCACCATGGGCAACCTTAAAAAAAAACAAAAACAGAACGCCAAACCCTTTTTTGTTTATATTCCTCTCTGTAAAAAATTTTAAAATAAAATTCTTATCTGATTGTAGAACAGATTCCTGATCACTGTAGAAATTTTGGAAAATGCAAACAAGTAAGAAGAAGGAAGCTAAGATGACACCTAATCTTGACCCATGTGCCCGCAGTGGCCACTGTTCCCCTCCGAGTGTTTGGGTGAATTTCATCCCAGTGTTTTGCCTACCCGTAACCCAGGTGTGGTAGGCTGGCCCTTGGAGGCCTTAGCCTTCACCCTTTGTCCATCTCAAAGCTGCACTCAGCATGGTTTTGAGTCCTCCCAAGCACGTCTGAATCCACCAGGCATTAGGAAGTAAGGTGAAGTTCGTGTGAAGCCCTCACAGGAAGCCATGTACAGATCTCCATTAAGATCCGTGTTACACAGCACTGTTGTTTTTCCCAGCTTTCTCTCTTGCCACCAGCTTCCCATCTCTTCTGTTTCTCTCTCTTTCTCTCCCTCAGGCCTTGTGGCCAAAGGAGGGCCCTCAGATCCCAAACAATTCACCTCTGGTTTTCAACTCACAAACCCCAGCTGGCAAAACCAAAGCCTGGGGGTTCCCTGAACATCCTCGGGAAAGGAGTTTGCTCCTCTACCACCCCGACCCAAGCTGTTGCTCAGGGTATTTACCTAAACAAAAAGCAGGTCTTTTTCTGGAAGATGGAGGCAAGAGTTCCACCATTAAGAGGAACAAAAAGTCAATGCTTATTGAGAATTTGCTTTCCATCCATAAACTCATCTAAATCCTCACAGCAGTCCTGTGAGAGAGGCATTGTTTTTATCTCCACTTTACAGACAAGGAAGTAGAAGTTAAATGATGCACCCGAAGTCCCACGCTGGTCAGTGGTCACTGGGATTCAGCCCAAGCTTGTCTTCTTGACCACTTCACCCTGGTGTCTCCTCTCCATGTATCTGCATGAGCGGTGGCCGACATGGTTGGTTGCCCACTGAACTGATTTTCCCTCTCCCCCTTCCTCCCAGACCCCTGATTTATTCAGGAGGCAATGTTTCCAGCCTGATGGAGAGATAGGCTGGGATCTGGGACCCTCACTGCAGTGCTGGCTCATGGACAAATGTCTCCTGGAGCAACAGAATATGAAGAAACTATAAGGGGCCAAAAATAACTGCATATATGCACAGTCTGGGCAATTATGAACAATAAGATACAAAAAGGCCACAAACAAATTGCCATTTCTAAGCAAAAGCAGGGTACTGTGCATGACCACTGCACACAGCAGTACCAAGGGGGTGGGCAGACCACACAAGCCACCCCTCCAGCCCGACACTCCAATCTGCCCCTACTCTCACCCCATTTAAGGAACAAGCACAGCCTCCTCAGAGACCGAGCAGAGGCACCCGTTTCTTATTTTCGCTGCCTGGTGCTGCAGCCTTGCCTAGATTTCTCGTCTGTCCTCTTACCAATTTCTATTGATTAAAGAGCCCAAGGACCCATGTTACTAACAAGAAAAGCCAGTTATCTTAGTCAGTTCAGGCTGCTACAACAAAAATACCGTAGACTGGGGGGCTTACACAACCAACACTGATTTCTCACAATTCTGAAAGACTGGGAAGTCCAAGGTCAAGGTGCCGGCCGATTCCATACCTGGTGAGAACTCTTCCTGATCTGCCGAACGGCTTTCTTGTTGGAGAAAGGGATCTTCTCTCTGGGGTCTCTTTTATAAGGGCACTAATCCCATTCATGAAGGCTCTGCCCTCATGACCTTAATCACCTCCAAAACGCTTCACCTCCAAATACCATCACCTTGGAGATTAGGGCTTTGACATACGAATTCTGGGGAGACACATTTAGTCCATAACACCAGTCACAGTAATCCCGTTTGCCATTGCCAGACAAACGCTTTTCCAGGCTCCCTTGCAGCTAGAGGTAGACTTGGGACCCACTTTGGGCCATGATGGGCCAAGATGGAAGAGGAAGTCTGCTTAGGGGAGCTTCTGAGAAAAATGTGTTGAGTCTTGGGTGCTACCCACTCCAGGTCCTGAAGCTGCTACGGCCACTGTGGTGAGGATGGCAAAGGGGAAGTGAGGAAAGAGCCAGACCCTTGATGACAACCTTGAATACCCCACCCCCAACACTTAATGAATTGAAGACACTATTAATCAGATGTTCCGTTACTTGCAGGGTAAGACACCTTCACTGATACATGTATGTGACTCTGCACATTTTGAATAAAAGTAGGATCAAACTAAAGATATATATGCCCTACTCATTACATCATGATGATTGTCCAATGCCATGAAATAAAATTATTCAATAAACATTGAAATAGTTCATGTAAAGCACTTTTGAAGCTTGGCTGGAACTTCAAATAAGCCCCATTTGTTCAGTTCTCTGCACGAACAGTGCTGAACCCCGGAAATCAAACTCGGCTGCTGCCAGCTTGCTCTAGAGACAGAAGTGTCATCTCGAGAACTTGATTGAAGCAGGAAGGAAAAGAAAGTCAGCCCGTGTCATTATGTATCTCAATCTTTCATGCTGGGACGATGGAGAAAAGTGGTCATTTTACCAGCTTTGGGCAGGGAGAGGTGAATAGGCTCTGTTGGAATAATAGTGCTGCTGCTTTACAAAATTTCTCTGAAAACGACATAGTCTGGGGCCTAATGGAAACCCAGCAGAGACCATGATGTGAAGTCAGAAGCAGAATGACAGAGGAAAGGGTTGACTTTAAAAAAATTGGGGGGGGGGGTGATAATTAGGTTTATTTATTTATTTTAATGGCAGTACTGGGGATTGAACCCAGGACCTCATACATGCTAGGCATGCGCCCTACCACTGAGCTATGCCCTCCCCCTAAATTTTTTTTTAATAGAGGCACTGGGGATTGAAACCAGAACCTCGTGCACTCTAAGCATGTGCTCTCCTACTGAGCTATCCCCCCACCCCAAGGATTGACTTTTTAAAACATTTATTTGGCTCCTTCTTTTGTACGTTGTGAACGCTCTTGACTCCTCGGGATGGGTGAGAAGAAGTAACATCTGGTCTTAGAAACGCTGGTCTGTGATGCGGAGCCTGGGTCTGAATCCAAGTCCCACTGTAAACTTCCTCTATGACTAAAAGGAAAACTCTGTTTTTCTATACGCACTACTCTTCTGACACCAAATATGTGGGGTTTTCCACAAGCAATTCTCCAGTTCTTGGTGGACACCAGCTGGATGTCCTACAACTTAACTCAGTTCTGACCCTCACTGCCTGGAGTTAGAACAGACCCCACAGGTGAAGGGCTCAGTCCCATAAGACTGCCCCAGCTTCAGATGCCAACTGCAAGTCTGGACCATTTATACTTCTGACAAACTGACTATGAATTGGAGATTCTCATGACCGCCTCTCTGGGTTCAATAACTTGCTAGTAGTACTCACAAAACTCAGGGACACATTTACTCACATTAACTTCTTTACTATAAAGGACAATGCAAAAGATACAGATGAACAGCCAGGTGAAGAGATACACAGGCCAAGGGACAGGGAGGGGTGTGGAGTTTCCAAGTCCCCTCCAGGCGTGCCACCCTCCCAGCACCTCATGCGTCCACCAACCTGGAAGCTCTCGTAACATACTTGAAAGAATTTTATGAGACTTCATTACGTAGGTATATCAATTATTAACTCAGTCTCCAGCCCCTCTCCCCTCTTCAGAGAATGGGGGCATGGAGTGGAAAGTTCCAAGCTTCTAATCATGCTTTGTTCTTTCTGGGGACCAGCTCCCTGACTAAAGCCACCAGCCCCCATGTATGTTATTAGCATACAGAAAGACACTCATCACTCTGGAAATTCTCAGGGTTTTAGAAGCTCTTGTGTCAGGAACTGGGGTCAAAAAACAAATTACAAGAGTTTCAGGAGCTTTGTGCCAGGAACTGGGGGCAAAGACCATATATATTTCTAATTAAGTCGGAATGACTCTGGGAAAATCATTCCCCTCCCTGCACCTCTGTTCCCCCACATATAGACTGAAGGCTTTCGAGGATCCCCGGAGCCCTGTTCTGCCAGCACTCTGAGGTGATAACAAGCGTTAGACCCAGCAGGACGCGAGGGCCTGCATCAGCTCCACCGCTGACTGGCTGTACCGACTTGAGCAAGTCCCTTCACCGCTCTGGGTCTCGGTGCTCTCACTGCTCAAAAGAAATTATACCTTTGTCTTGGGGTTGTATGAGACTGAAAAAAGCTTATGGGTGCAGAGCGGGCGGCCCCATAGGTGCACAGGAAAGGCTACTTCCATCCAGCCCTCCGCCCTGGGTAGGCTGCCAGCTGGCAGACACTCCCAAAAACTCCCAGCCAACATTCCTGCATCAAAGAATGAGTCTCACTCTCTGTGCCATTTCAATTTCCTCCGACCTAACGGCACTGGGATGATGAATGTGTGCATGTCTCTAGCGTTCTTGGATTAATGAGCTTAAACGCTGTCCCTGGGGAGAGTAAGTGTTAAAACATCTCCAGGGACCCCCCGGGCTCAGACATCTCTCAGCATCACACTGGGGACCAAGAGACCAGAGAAGTGCCTGCCATGGGCTCAGGTGACACACCCAGGAAAGAGATGCCTTTGTGACACATCACCGAAGGCCCATTTTCTCCCCATGGCATGTTTATGGTCTGCATGTTAATTGGCTTCTCCCTTGGTTGTAATCAGATCCTCATTCCAGGATGTGACACTGTCTCTAAAAGAATGTCACCTCTCTCAAGCACAGATTCCTCTTCTCTCCTCAGGGGGTTTCTAGATAGTCTCTGTTTTGATTCAGAAAAATTACTAACAGGGAAGAACTCATCAAGCTGAATTGGGGTTTATGTCCTTTTCTGTGTGTGTGATTCATGCCAGTTAAGACTTTCCTCTCCCCAAATACAGACAATTTTATTTAATTTTGTTTTGGACCTAAAAGGATGCTTTTTGGCCTTTTAAAAATTGTATATATATTACATAAATACAGCCTCCCCGTAACAACATCAAACAATGCAGAAAGACAATCGTAGCTGGCGTGTATTAATGTTTTCATATGATCGACGCCAGTTCTGTGCTAAGCATTTTACACAAATCATCTCAATTAACCTTCACAGCAACCCTTTAAGGTGAGTAGTATTACTATCATCCTTTGGACGGCGTTAGGAACTTGCTCAAGGTTATAGAGTAAATAATAGGAACTTGAACTCAGAAATCTGACCTCTCAGGTGGGCATATAAAAGTCCCATCCCATATGGTGGTTGGTGTTCAGGGAAGACAGAGACCAGAGTAGCTTGGGGGAAGGCTTCTCAGTGTAGGCTGCCACTTAAGGGAGGGGCACAGCCTGGATGGTCACAGAGAAGGGTACCAGGCACTCAGGCAGAAGGGCAGCTCAGACACTGACTGTAGAAAGGAGTGTGGTGTCTGTGTTATATGACAGTGAAGAGTCTACCCAAATAGGACATGTTGGTGCCATACGAGTCTGGGTTATGAAGTACTTGACATGGGAGCCATCTTCGGTTCTAGGGTGAGAGCATGGCCTGGCTGCATGTCTATAAAAGCCAGTTTGGCAGACACAGTGATCAGTATGTACCCACCCAGGATAAAGAGCATCCTCACTCTAAACTTTCTGTTTAAGGCACTCAAGGGACTTCCTGGAAGATATATTTGCTCATGAATCTTCAGCAGGGTTGACAAACTATGGCCCATGGGCCAAAACTGACTCCCTGACTGCTTTGTTGGAATCCACGAGGTAAGAATGACTTTCACATTTTTAAACGGTTGGAAAAAATCGAAAGTAGAAGTACATTTCTGGACACATGAAAATTACATGAAATTCAAAGTTCAGTGTCTATAAATTATATTTTATTGGAACACAGCCATGCTCATTCATTTACCTACTGTCTGTGGCTGCTTTCCCCCTACAATGGCCGAGTTGAGTAATTGTAGCAGAGACCGGACGGCCCAAAGTCGAAAATTCTTACTAGCCAGATCGTTATAGAAACATTTTCTCCTGATTCTGATTTTCAGTAAAAAACTTGGAAAGTAATCAGAGACTAACTGAGTTCTTGGAGCTAGAAGATCTCTCACCTTATACGGATAAAGAAATATATCAATGATCATTGATTCATCGCTGATTTGCTAACTGGTCCAATAAATCAATAATCATCGGTGATTACTGAGAGCCTACTGTGTGCAGGCCTCCTAATTTAACTTTCACCTCCAAGAGACACCAGGAATCAAGCCAGCTAAGATTCCTGGCCACGTGGTGAGACCACAGGGCTCTCACCCACCTGCGGCTTTGACTGGGGACCCAGCTTGCTTCCACCTCTAGGCTCCAGGGGGGAATTGGGCTGCGCCCAGGGCATACGAGGTTGGTGGACAGATTTCCTGCAGCACCTGCTAATGTGATCTGGCCGTTTCTGTGACGGCATTTGTCCTTCCCACCCTTCCTTCCCTGAAGGGGATATCACATTTTGTGATTTCATGTATTGTCTATTTTTGTTCCCCCAATCTCTTGCCCAGAGAGTGCCTAGACTGAGGCACTAAGTCATCCCATTGGGCTCAGCCAGCTGTGAAGGGGTCTGGTCCCAGCTTTCCCTAATCCTAGCCCTGATGCCCTGGGATGAGTGGTCCACAAACTATTAAAGATGGAGAGAAAGATTAAACTCCAAACAAGTAAGAGAGAGAGACAGAGGGAGAAGGAAGAAGGAGGAGGAAGAGGAAGAAGAGGAAAGGAAGGGGAGGAGGAGGAAGAAAGAGAAAAGAGAGGGAAAGAGAAGAGAAAAGGAATCACCATGAATGTCCAACAACAGGGCACTGTTTACATATAAACTTTCTGACTAGACAAAGAAGAACTTGGCAACCATTTAAAAAGTTATTGCCGGCCAGCTTGCAGAAGCTTCTCAAGAGGACCTCTGGAGAAAATACAACCAACACAGAACGGATGAGGTGAGACACAAAGGGGATAGGGTTGCCAGATTCAGCAAACGAAGACACAGACCAGTTATATGTGAATTTCAGATAAATATGGAAGCATTTTTAGTCTAGGATGCTCCATGCAAACTTTGAAACATACCTACACTAAAAAATGATCAGTCCTTGATCTGAAATTCAGATCTAACTGGGCGCCCTGCGTTGGCTCTGGCAATCCTATAAGAAGAGGGAGGTCAGACTTCGGATATCAGTCTCATCTTCTAAGCAGTGGTCAGCCCAGGGGCCTGTTCTGTGCAGGGGGGAGGCAAGCCTTCTGCAGCCGCAATAGTTAGAATAATAGCCACATCTCCCAGCCTGATCCCTCCCCATTCCCCCTGGATTAGTTCCTAGAGATTTGGGAGTTGCGGAAGGCAGCGATGAAAAGCCTCAAGGAGAAATAACAAATACGGTCAATGGACTGATGGGAGTAGAAAACAGGGGACAATGTGGAAATATACGTCAAGGGTCTTAAAAATATTTAAGCTCTTTAGTGATTCCATTTCTAGGATTTCATCCTAGGGAAATAATTAAGGGTGCCATAAAGATTTAGCTATGATTATGCGCAATACAGCCTTGTTTGCAATAGCAAAACACTGGCAGGAACCAAATTGTTCACTTTAATAGAGGGCCGTTGAATAAATTATGGGATGTGTGCATAACGGGAATCTACTTGGGCATTAGAAATGATGCTCAGAAGAGACGCTATCAACATGAGTATAAACCAGATAAAAAATGGTTAAGAAATGTTGGGCTCCAATGTTGCAAATACATATGCTTAGAAAGAAGACAGGAAGACTCCATTCAAAATGTTACAATGATGATTTGGAAGGAATTTTCCTTTCCTTCATCTGCTTCTCTGTATTTAAATTTTTTGTTTGTTTTTCACAATACACATGTATTATCTGGATGATTTTTAAAGAGTTTTTTGTTTTGTTTTGTTTTGTTTTAAATGACCATGGGCCACACCTTTCCTCGGAGGCGAACACGGTCAGTCTTGGGTCACTGCAGCCATAGCAGAAGCCCCTCCGTGCCCTTGTCTCTTGAGCCTCATCTCTAGCCAGGGAGCCTGCATTCTGGGGGCTTGCTGTGCGATCGCGACGTGCATCCTGCAAGCCTTTGCTCCCTTCAATCCAGCATCTCCTTTTTTTTTTTAAAATGGAGGTGCTTGAACCTAGACCTCGTGCATGCTAAGCATGCGCTCTACCACTGGGCTACTTCCCTTCCCCTTAAAATGAGTTTCATCCCCCACCCCCCGCCTTAACAGAGGCACTGGGGATTGAACCCAGGACCTCATGATGCCAACCATGCACTCTACCACTGAGCTATGACCCCCACCCCCAGCATCTCCTTCTAGAGCCTTCCTGGTGCTCCCAGGCTGTGTCACGTCCTCTTCATGCTGCACAGCCCCCTTGTCATAGCACAGCTCACCCACACCCCATAATCATTGTGGCCCTTGTGTTTCTCCCTAAATAGACTGTGCACCCCTTAAGGGACTTTGCCCCTTCCCTCTGTGGTTCTAGTATGTCACACGTGCCGGACACAGCGCGTTACATACGTGACGAGGAGAGGAAGGCGAGCTGAAGGGCAGGCACAGAGGAATACACACAGTCCCGGACGTTTACTGAAACAAGCCCTCAAGACTGCAAGTGCAGATGGAAAATTCTCAAATCCCATGATAGAGAGCCCACGAGGGCAACAGCATCTATCAAAGGCGGTGAGTCACTCCCAGAGAAATCCAATTAAACGTCCGTATTTCAAGTGATCCTGCTTTGCATTCTGCTATCAATACAGTTTCTATTCTGAGCTCTCTCAGCATTTGGGCCTCCTATGCCTGCCATTGTCTGATCCGTGATGAGTTCCTGCCAGTACGTCCATCCGTGTTTTCTCCCGCAAACCTTCCCTCCCACTCCCAAGTCCATCTCTCTCTCCTGCTGACACTAACAAAAGCTAACATGCCTCTGAGCACTTGGCAAGGGTCAGGAATGGGGTCCAACATTCTCTTTAAATCCTCGCAATCTATCAGGCAAGTATTATCCTTCTCAACTTTATAGGAGGCTCAGAGAGGTTAAGTGAACCGTCCAAGATCACATAGCTGGCAAGGGATGAAGTCAAGATTTGAAGGAGTTTGACTCTAGAGCCTTGACAATTGCTGCTGCAACGAACTGGCTAGAAATGCCACCCAGAGATACCAGGGTGTCCCCTTCTGCCTCAGGACCGCTATCCTTTGTCCCATCTTTGCTGTCAGGAGTCTTTTAAAACGCTTTCAGCCAGTGGCCATTCCAAGATGTGGGCTTTCTTGCTGGATGGCTTTAGCCCCATCCCATAATTTCTATTATCCCTCAAAACCACCTCAATATTTTAAAATGTTTTTGAAACAAACAAACAAAAATAAATAAGCATACAAATGCTTTGAGATAGGCAATAGACATTTCCCCCAGTTTTGTGTATAGTACAAGTAAGAAAAAAAACTTGGTAGAAAATCATGCGATTTTTATTGATCTCTACCACCCAATCAATAAAAAACCACGGCCTGCTGATACAAATGCAGCCTTCGGATAAATCCCGATTCCTTCTTGTGGCCCTAAGATTGCTGGCCCTAAGCCCCTCCTAAGCAGGAATTCTAAAGCTGTCATTCCTTTCTACTGAGCATCTAAAGACTGAAGGAAAAAAACCTTAGAAACACAATCTGTAAGCCTCAAGCCCCAGGAAAGGCTCCCTGCCTAAAAGGTAACCTATGGATTGGACCACACTGTCCCACTCTAAGCTTAGCCCTGTCCCGCCTATGGAAACACGGAGCAGCCCTCTCAGAGCCCTGGGTTATCTATAGTCACCACCCACAATTTCCCCTGGACTCACTGCACCATCAGAAGCAGCTCCACTTTTGGTGATAAGCACATTAGCATTTAAATCACCCTCATGTTTATTCAGCACCAGTGATTAGTGGCCTCCTTTGTTTGGAAGCAGGATCCTAGGGCTCGGTGAACCACAAAGAAACCGCAAGTGTCCTCTGCTGGTTCCTCCAAAGACCTGGACAGGGTAGAGTTATAATTAGAGGTGTTGCTGGCAAGTATTTAACAGCTGGCTGGGAGTCGGGAGGGAGGGAGGCAGAAGCCTTGGTTTGTATCATTTGCCCATATCCACGGTGTAAATACTCCCACCACGGCAGGTTTCGCGCAACCAACGGTTTCCAACAACAGGCTGGTGAGATTCTTGAAAATTTGACATCACTGGGTAGAAGCAACAGGTGAGCAAATTTGGGGGTGCCTCTTTAACATTCTTTAAATATCAATTCAACATTTATTTAGAAGAGAAGCAGAGAACTGCGTGGGGTAAAGATGATCGGTGGTGATGATGGTGATGATGAGGAGGAGAATGAGGAAGAGTATGAAGAGGATGAGGATGATTTTAGCTACCGTTTATTCAGAGTTTTCATGTGCGAGGCATTAAGCGCTTCATACTGATTACCTCAATTAATTCTTTCAAGGTTTCTAACAACCCTTTACGGTGGACGCTATGTGATCATCTCTTTTTTAATAGATGAAGATCCTGCAGCTTGGAGGGTTTACGTGGCTCAACCAGAATCACACAGCCAGTTCAGTGGGAGCCAGGATGCTAATCTAAGTAGTGTGATTCGGGCAACCAATTTAGGGTAGTGATCAGCCTCTTCTTTGTTGTTCCAAAAAATTCGGCTCTGACACCAATTCAACATGACCCTCTTCAAAAATACAGAAATCCAGTAGATAGCACGATTCGCCCTACTTAGAAGTCTGTTCATCATCTAGTTTGACTCACTCGCAGATGACCCTTTGGGGGAGTCTCACTCTTCTAATGGACAAAAGTTGGAATTTTTGGTTGCTCACTGTCCAAACCCTTGTTCTGGGGGGGACCCTTCATTGTGTCCATCCTCACGAGAGGAGCTTAAAAAATGGAGCACCCCTTCTTCCCTGGGCTCAGCCAACCAGAAGATCTTGCCCAAGACCCCTGAGCAAATGACACAGAAATGAAAGGATGGTGAGGTTGGATCTGTGTCCGGAAACAATGGTGGTGACATCCTGGCCAGACTGATCCTCTGGTCAGCCTCTGGAACCCTCTGGAACTCTCTGGATTCTAACCCATTTTTCAAGCCTGGCACTTCAGACTCCCTTTGGTTCTATGAGCCCATCCCACACTAATTCCAGCCCTAGCCTTCCAGTAAATCCTTTTCTTTGCCTGAGTCAAGCAAAGTGATTTCTGTTGCTTGCAGCCAAGAACCTTAGGCAAAACAAGCCTCCCTCCCAAGGGGCACCTGCCTCTAAGGGAAGTGCTGACGGGAATGATTCTCTCCATCTTATGTCACTTTTGTAGCACCTGCTGTGGTTTGATACCTGGCTAGCTTGCCCCTTAATTCAGTTCTGGACAGAGTATCAGTAAGAGGGTAGGAGAAAAGACTTATTATAAGATTTGGGCTTGTGTTAGGTGCTTTGGGGGACGGTTTAAAGGAAGTGGGCATTCCCTCTGGATTGGAGGTCATCAGGAAGTGGAGGAAATCTCTGACACGGCATCTTAATAATTCTTACCCGTAAGGTGAGAAGAACAGACAGAGGCTAAAGCTACAATTGGTAAAGAAGCAGCTGCAGTCACTCAGATGAGCCAGAATTTTACTGAAATGGAGGTCCAACTGCTCACTGCTAGAAAGTCAATACAAAGAGAGGCACATGCTGGTAGAAAGGAAAGTTTACTTTATTCCAGAGGCTGGTAGCGGGGGGAGGGGGAGGGACTCCTGTCCAAAGGCCACCTCCCCCTCTATCCCCTCCCCTGACCTGACTTTTCTTTTTTTAGAGTTGTTTTTTTTTTAATTCTGGATTTTAAAAATTATTATTATTAATTTATTTTTTTTAGTGGAAGTACTGGGGATTGAACCCAGGACCCCGTGCATGCTAAGCACGTGCTCTACCACTGAGCTATACCCCACCCATCCCTGACTTTTCTTTCTACCAATATATGCCTCTCTTTGTATTGTCTTTCAAGCAGCGAGCAGCCGGACCTGCATTTCGGTAACACGGGTACAGAGATGTTTGGTTATTTTGTGGTTTGGACGATGTTCACATCTTATTTTCAGACACACTTGTGGAGGTGTCTTCTTTTGGTCTTGATCTGTCTCAAACTTAGAATGGCCTTGTCTGATGTCAGTGATCTGCAAAACTGTGCTCAGCAGAACACTCTGGCCTAGGGAAGAGCTAATTTACATACTGATTATGAAGTGATGAAATCCCTGACCCTAAGGAACCAGTCCCGCACACTTCGGTCTTCCCTGTGGTGCCCAGCAGGGTGTTCTCCGTGATGCCCATGGGGGTGCCTCGCACATAGAATGCTCTCTGTGAATGCCGGCTGAATCATGGGTACAGAAAACCCTCTGGGACCTGGCTCTCTGAGGACCATGATGAAGCATCGTTTCGAAATTTAAACATGTGACTCATACACATAGAGAATGAACACTTGTCAAAAATATACTTAACCCATGAATGAGGGATGGCAAAGCTCATTCCTAGAGCGTTTAAGGAACTGTGATTTCCTAGTGTCAGTGGTCTAATCAAATAGGAAATAACCCAGTCAAATACGTGTACACCCTCCCAGATAATTAGATAATACGTGGGCAGGTCTTTAAACAAGGCCCCAGTATGACACAGAAAAGACATGCTTGCCCCACCCCCACCCCTTATTTCCAACCTTTACTTAATTTTTATTTAAAAAGCATAATAAACGACTCTAGTGGCCCCTTAGGAACACATTCAGCTGACACTTTTTAGGACTTCGTATCAGGCTAGTTCTCACGCAGCAGTGGCATCAGGGCTAATGTTCACTGAGCAGTTATCTTCTGTGAGGTACTGTGGTGACTTTTTAATCTGGCTTATCTCAGCCACTTTTCACCCAAAAATCCCTAGGAGGTCATTCATTCTAAGGAAAACAAGTGTAGTCTAATACACACACACACACACACACACACACACACACACACACACACACACACACACACACATTTGGTCTTTGTCCCTGGTTCCTGGCACAGAGTTCCTAAAACCCTTGGAATTTCCTGAATGTTATGTGTGTCTTTTGTTATTCATTACAATTTCCTCTGGCACAAACATCTGAGTTTATGCCCCTGTGAGTCAGGTGGGGGCTGATCACCATGTAAGCAGATAGAGTAGGGGCTCCCCAGAGAAAGAGAACTGGGCATGGTTTGCTTGACATGAGAGAAGCCATTTTTGGCCTCAGCCATTTTGTGATCTAAGCCTGGTCACAACACTTGCCTTGTCTTAAGGGAACAAAACAATGAGGAAGCAAATGACTGTTATCAGGCAAGAGAGGTAACCATAGCAAAGATAACAGATCAGATGTAAAGACCCCTGGTTGGTTTCAATGGTAAAGATTAGCCTGAACTGCTCAACCACCAGATCAATTGGAACCTAAAGGATGATGATATTGAACTTTTCTGACTTCAATCAGCTAAAGCTTAGACTCTGACAAGCCCCTTCATGAATAGGCATGTACCCTCAGCTTAAAACCTCCCCAGTTTTGCTGCTTGGGGAGACGCTGCTTTGGGAAAGATCCCTGGTGCGCTCCTCACTTGCTGCAAATAATCCTTCCTTCTCCTGCTGTTTGACTTGGTTGCATCTTTTGGCTTGACACCCACCAAGAGGTGAACCCAATTTTTTGGTTGACGAGAAAGACCAAACGCATGATTGGAAAGTGGGGACGTCCAGCCCCATCCCCATCTCTGGAGAGAAGAGGTAGGATGGAGACTGAATTAAACTCTTAAACAGTGAGATCTGGGCATTTCTGGATTGGGGGGACACAGTGATGTGCTGGGAAGGTGATACCTGGAGAGGGCTTGGAAGCTCTGCACAGACACACCCTCCCCCCAGCCTTGCTCTAGGTATCTCCTCCATCTGGCTGTTCAGAACTGTATCCTTTATAATAAACCTCTCAACGTAAGTAAAATGCTTTCCTGAGTTCTATAAGTCATTCTAGCAAATCATTGAACCTTGTATGGGGTTGGGAGGGGTCATGGGAACACCCCCCAAATTTATAGTTGGCTGGGCAGAAGCATGGGTGGCCTGGGACTTGAGACTGGCATCTGCAGTGGGGGCAGTCTTGTGGGATGGAGCCCTTTAACTTGTGGGGTCAGACCTTAACCCCAAGTAGATAGTGTCAGAATTGAATTAAATTATTTGAATAGCCAGTATTGGAGAATCAGAGAATTGGTGTGCAAAACTAACACATATTTAGTGTCAGAAATGGTGATAAAGTTAATCTCTAGATGAGGACCCACAAAATGGAGGGGGGCCCAGTGGCGTGGCATACGTCACACACCTACACCTGAGTCAGCCTGCCTTTACGGGAATCCATTGCCAAGGAAACCTAACGCACACCAATCACAATCCTCCAACTCAGCTTGAGCAAGCTCATCTTACCCTAGAAACAGGACCTACTGGCCTTATAAGGAAATCCTGACCTCCTGGCCAATCACCTCTTCTAACGCTCTATAACGTTCTTGCCCCAAATCCAACAGAAATAGGGCTTCTCTGCTTGTGAGGTACTGTACTCCTCCGATCCATGGATTGTTTTCCCTTGAATAAAGGACATCAAACTCATTATTAATTGTTTCAGTTTTGTCATTTGATGGTGGTGTCAGAAAACACCTTACAAAAGAGTTACAGAGAAGTGAAGTGATCTGCCCAAGATCACACAGCTGGTAAGCAGGCCCTTGACCTTAATCACCACCTGTGCTGCCTCCAGCTGTGCCGACTGCCTCCCACCACCCTCCAGAGGTGACATTCATTTATCCTGTTGAGAAAGAAGTCTCAGCCCAGCTAAGTCATTGTTTCCTAAACATCAGTTATTTGCGTATCGCCATGGCGATGTCCCCCTGGTCCTCTCCACGATTACTTATTCAAATATTTTCCTGATTCACTTACACAGATTTTAATTTTAAAAATTAAAAAAAAAAACTTAATATAACACTTTTTATAGAACCGTAAATGGAAAACCAATATTTTTTCCTTGAAAGACACGAAAATAAATGCTTAATTAGTGCTTTCCCAAATACTACCGAAAATCATCCCAGTGTGTACCCTACTTCAGGAAAAACTGAACCAAATACATCTCATAAAGTCATGCAGCCAAGATCTCAACTCAGGTCCCATCTCCAAATCTAGTGCTCTGTCAGCCACATGCCCATCTTTTGCCCACGTCCGTTTAACTATGTCAGGGGAGCAAGCAGAGAGCACATTTCTCAAGATAATAGAGCGATGGCAGACAACAGATGGCCAGAGGGCTGACTCCTCCAGGCACTTAATGATGCCCTGGGCAAGGCTCCCTGGATTTAATCACCAGAGAGCATCGCAGACCTCCTCTAAATCATTCTAGGAGCAGATGGAGTTGTCCTCCAGAACAGCTTGAGGCCAGTTACGTTCGGTCATTCGGCCTAAGAGGCAGTGTGAGCACATGGAGACATGGAGCAGCAGTGGATAATCACCATCTTCAGTGGGGAAGCGCCGAGCAAGTTCCCTTTCCAGGATCAGGTACAGCTCATGTTGAGCCAAAGTGTCAGTTTATTCAAGCGTTTTCTAAAGTGTTGCTTTCAAAGTGAAATATGGATCTCATTTTACACAAAGGTAATTTTTATCTTGGGTCAAACTCTAGCTCCTTTCATAGTGAGACAGGAGGGAAGGGGGCAGAGCAAAACCATTAAGGGAAGGACACAGCAATTAACAACCAAGATGGCGGGAGATCCAACTCCCAGTAGACCTTGGGGCCCGAGATGGGGGGAGATTTGACTTCCAGTGGACCTTGAGCTTCATTATATGCTCACTGTAATATACCAACATGGTACTCCCACAGGCACCATTGTGAAGGAAAAGCCAGGCTGGGCCTAACTCGTAAATCTAAGTTAATAAATGTCGGTTTGCTGATTCCCTGCTCGTGTTTTTTTTGCTAGCCAGCTAGATTTTCAGAAAGACATATCTGGCCTTGGAATGTCAGTTTGCTGCCTCCCTGCCTCTGCTTTTGTGATAATGATGCTGCTAAAGCTGTTCCATGCCTATTGGCCAGATACCCCAAGCTTGTAATTAACCCTATAAAACCTCATGCACACGTCTTGGAGGTGCTCAGAGCTTCGGAGCAGAAGCCCCTCTGAGCCCGCCGGCGTGATAAATCTGAGTACTCCAACCCTCCGAGTGGTGCTTGTTTCCTGGCTGGCCTGTCGTTTCCGTAACACCATGACAGTTCCAGGGCTGACCATAAAAGGTCAAAAAGTGGGTGGCGGCCCAATTCCTGGGAATCCCAGCTCCTTCCCCAAAGTAATTGGAATAAACCTCCCACTTGTTAGCATATGAAATTACTGAGCCCATAAAAACTAACAACCCCCACACCTCATGACCACTCTCTTTTGAGTGAGATGGACTGCACTCTGTCTATGGAGTGTGTACCTACTTTTAGTTTAAACTAAGCGCCCTACCCCCACACCTCGTGGCCTTTCTCTTGCCTTCTGAAACAGCCTGAGCTCTGTCTATGGAGTATGTATCTCTGAATAAATCTACTTTTACTCAGCTGTGGCTCACTCTTGACTTCTTCCTTGTACAAAGCCAAGGACCCACACTTGTCAGGGTGCGTCCTAGCAACTCAACCAAGACCTGGGACATGGCCAACCTCTCACCCCACATTTCCCTGTATCAATAGTTTGCAGAATCTATAAGCACCATAGAAAGTACTTACAGGGGGCTGGGCTCTATACTAAGTTCTGTTCATGTATAATTTCATTTACTCCTCAGTCCAACTCTGTGAAGTGTGAGCTGTCACTGCACCATGTTTACAGATGACGGACCTGAGGCTTACAGTACTTAGGTGGTGGTAGAGCTGAATTTCTGTACCACCGCCTGCCTCTAGGGTCCACTTAAACTGAGACAGGAGGAAAGGGGGCAGGGTATAACCATTGAAGGAATGACACAGCAATTGAGGACAGGACAAACTGGTTAGAACAAAAATAATAGAAGATTCAACTTTCAGTAGACCTTGAGTCTCATGGCACTCCCACAGGCGCCATGACAGTTCCCAGGCTGACCATAAATGGTCAAAAGTGGGCGGGCCCAATTTCTGGAAATCCCCGCCCTTTACTCCAAATAGTTGGAATAATCCTCCTAAGCTTTAGCATACGAAATTATCAAGCCCATAAAAACTAACAACCCCACTGCTGGTGGTGGTCCCTATTTCTCTCGCCTTCTGAGACAGCTCACACTCTGTGGAGTGTGTATCTACTCTTACTTTTCACTAAACATTCCCACACCTCTCAGCCTCTCTCCCTGTCAACTTTTGAGATGGCCCACATTCTGCCTATGGAGTGTGTATCTTCTAAGCCACTCTCCCTTCTGAGTGAGACAGACCGCACTCTGTCCATGGAGTGTGTATCTCCCTGAATAAACTTACTGTTACTTTACTATTCCTCACCCTTGAATTCTTTCCTGCATGAGACAAGAAATCTATTCTCTGGCAGCAAAACCATTACTACACTCTAATTCTAAAATCCCTCTGCGGTTCAGTGAAGAAATCCAGAAATCTCACATCTTCCAACTCTTGGCTTGCTCACTTGATTTCTTAAAAAAATAAAAAATAAAAAAAGAGACCCTGTGTTGGTTTTTAGGGGTCAAAAAGGGATCGGCAATGGAACAAATTGAAAGCCATCATTGCTGAATGATTATATAGATTCTGCTCCTGGTTATGAGCTTTTAGAAAGCTTATGATTGTCAATTTCTTGATAAATACAGCACTGGTTTTGATTAAAAGCATAATCAATGAATTTCAATGACAGTGGGATGGTGAGGACAACAGATGGCCCTGGGATAACCAGACACCATGGGAGACCACAAACTTACATTTCATTCTGATTCTGATCACGATCTAAGCTCCTGGAGAGAGAGGTACCTATTGCCCTGCCAAAGAGTCAGGCTAACGTAGGGCAGATTTTATACCTTCTGTCTGAGGCCAATTTTCATCAAGAAAAAAACTGTAGAAATAAAGTCAGATGAATCATCAGTAAGCAGCTGACGGACACCAGGAAGGAGGTGAGGGGACATCTGCAGTGGGAGGTCAGGGGAGAGTCACCCAAACTGCACTTAAAACTCCCAATGGCCAGGCCACATCCTGGACCAATTCAGTCAGATTCTGAGAGTAAGACCCATCAGCATTCTCGCTAAAGCTCTCCAGGCAATTCCAGTGTGATTCCCTGACTCCAGTTGAGTCAAGGCTGAACCAGCGATCTTGGGGGAATTGCCAGCCTAGGGCAAGATGGATGCATTTCACTGCCTCCAGCCTCTGGCTGCTTCTGGAAAGGCTCTTTGTATGTATCTTGGTGTGAATTTTAAGGGCTAAGTTGGGGAAGCAGAACCACCATGACTTATGGGGCAAGGGCTGCATTACAGGAATTAAACTTTCCACAATTGCGGGAGGACATGGGGAGGTGGAGGTCAAGAGAAGGGGAGGTGAGGACAGGGGAGACGCCAGCCAGCCCATCTGGGAAGTCAGGCACATGCAGCAGGCAAGGTGCGGCTGCAGAAGGGGCAGGTGGGTAAGTCTATGGGAGGCTGTTGTCTTGTTTGCGCAGCATCTAGAAGATGTGGGACCACTGTTGGTCGACAGGGCAGGCCGTCAGGAAGACAAGCTGGATGGGAAGCAGCAGAGAATGAGGACAAGCTGTAACTTCTGTGGCCCTCCGTGTCTGGTTACCTCCATGGTCTAACCATGGCGGCCCGCAAAGAGTCAACATTGCTGTTTCCTTTCTGCGTCCCAGCATCTCTCGCCTTTCACTTGGAACCATACAGGGAAAGAGATTCGGGGAAGTAGAGTTCTCAATTAGCTAAGTTTTCAATAGTAGCTAAGTTTCAAGATAGTTTAGTAAAGGTATAAGAAATTGGGGAACTGTTATTACCGTAATAGCTGGTACCCAAATTTATCTTGGGGAGGAAATGGTTTTTGCTGGGAATCGTACCTTGACAAACACCTGTGGGTGGAAGTGTTCCCAAGAGCCCAAGCATCGTTGGTGCCATGGCTTCTCGGAAAAGGGTGAAACTGCTCTGCACAGGACAGGGAGAGGAACTTGTCTTACTTGGAGTGGATAGAACTGAGATAAAGGAGAAGAGCAAGGAAGGTGGTGAGACTGGGTCCAGGAAAAAGAACTGCCCTCTGCAGAGTGATGAAAAGGACCTCGTTAGCCAGGAATGTCAAATACGGATTTTTAAACTGTTTGCTGTAAAGAACTCGGTGGTCCTTAGTTCTACAACTCCTCCAGTGACCTGTGGGAGTAGCACAGGGCTTTGTTTAGCTTTGTTGTTATGGAAACTGATGAAGTATCTGAGCTTCATATCCACATGGATGGGGGTCCAGGACCCAGGAAACCAAGCCTAGGCCCCAGAGAGAACCTGGGGATGGAACCCCCTGGATATTCACAGACACCATCACAATGAGTGTTGGCTTTTCCCAGGCTGTGGCAAAATGGAAGGGAGGTATTTCTGCAAGGACTGGAGAGCAGACACCCAGGGGATAAGGAGATGTGGCATCTTATGACAGGCCCAGTTCAGCCAGGCTGCTTGAGGACCACAATGGGAATGTCATGGTCAGGTTCACTCTCTGCTTTCGGGAGCTATAGTCTCCCTTGTTTGCTACTCTCAAGGCAGCTGTGCTGTCTTTCCCGCCAAAGGAAGGCTTTCTCTGCTTACCCACAGTTTTTTGGTTTGCAAATCTCCCATCACTTAACTGGCGCAGTCTCTCTGTATCCCAGGAGAGGGATTCTGATTGGCCCAAACTGGACCAATTAGCTCAGGCCTGGAGGAGGGGAGTAGGGAGAGGATGGAAACCCCCACACCTGGGGCTGGTTCTCTAAGGAGGAGCGCTGGGCTGGGAGGCCACAGTTAGAACTGGGTGAACACACCAGAGTTGGGCTCTGGGGTCAGGCTGCTGGAGCCAGAATCCTACCCTACTAAATCTTAGCTGGATGATCTTGGCAAGTCTCTTAACTTCTGCAAACTCAATTTCCTCATTTGTAACATGTGGCTTATAATAATACCGGCCACATCAGGTTGCTATGAAGATGAAAGCAGGTGATTCCTATAAAAAGTTAAGCGTTGTGCCTGGCACAGGTATGTACTTCAGAGCTGTCAGATAAATTAATAATATTGATACTATTAAGAATTGACCGTAGCATCTCAGCACCAGCTATCCCATCCCACTGCCCAGCTGAAGCTTCCGTCTATCACACTGGAGACATCCAGATTTCATCTCCTCCCCCAGGTTCCATTAGGCAAGTCTTTGTCTGTACTGATTCACTACACATGCTTGTTGAATGAATGAATGAAGGAATAAATAAATGCTTGGATATCCCCAGGTGCAGAAACTCATTACCTCCCAAGCTTCCAACTTTTATCGCTCCAAGTATTGGGAAAGGCCTCTCTTGTTCAGGGATGGTAATTGGAATCACTGTGGCATTTGTACATTGGTTCTAGTTCTACAAAGAAATCAGCACCCTCTTCCACATGACAGTCCTTCAGATGTTTCAAGACAGAGCTCAGGTGCCCCAGAGCCATCTCCTCTCCAGTCTGTATGTATGTCCACGCCAAGGAAGAAACATTCACTCAATCTCCTCCCTTCTCCTGTGCCCCTCTTCAAAATAAATAACCTGCTACTAAAAACCAAGAGCAGGGTCCAATGTCTGCTCTTACTAACCATCTGTTAATTTCCAAACTCAATTTCTTCCTGAAGGAAAGGAAAGGAACACTTAACGAGCACTTATACTGTGGCAGGCACTGGGCTGGGCACTTAACACACATGATTGCTTTTACTCCTCATTACCACCCTGGGAGATATTGGCTGCATCTCCATTTGACATCTGAGGCCGCTGAGGCTCAGAGAGGTTAAGGTATCTATCTGAGATCACGCAGCCTACGTGGCTGAGCTCGAATTCAAACACAGATGTAATATAATCTGGAGAAAGTATAGGCTTCTCTTTTTATCAGAAAGCAACTCTGTCAAAGACCAGGTCATTTAGTAATGAAAAAACAGGCTGCTCTTCCTTTGGCAGAACCCAACCAGGAGTGTCTTGGATTGACCTAATCTCATTTGAAACTCCTGAGGCATTTAGGGGACTGAGGACAGTAGGACCAAGAGTGGGTCTGAAATCCTAGAGGAAAGATCTATGTAATTGATCACTCAGTGACTTGCAGCCAATTAAATCAAGCAAAAGGTAGAAATCAGGACACTGTCTTAAGGAGTGGCTATGCCGTGTAGACCCAAAACACGAAGCCATATCTGCTAAGTTGTTTGCTTTCCCCCCTCCCATTTCTCTTTGAGCATCCTGTCCTGGAAATATCAAGAGAGGGTTGGTTCTTGAAGAGGAATGTGGAAATGAGGCACCAGCCATGTGGTATCTGATTTGGGACTAAACCCAGAGCAAAGAGCTGGGTCTTCCATTGAGATCATCAAGTGATACAGGCAAGCACTTCTCAACCCCTCCTGCCACTCAAATCGGCATCATTCCAGGGACAACAAAGAGGGGGGGAACCCTTAATTGTCAGCCCACCATGCATGCATTACAGAGCATGCGCTCTCTCTGTCTCTCTGTCTCATAAGATGCTTTTTCTTTGAGAGATTTCAAAGAAGGATGAAAACTCAGCATAAGAAGAAGCGATGTGGGTTCTCTATGTGAGGTATGTTGCCTACCTCTCCGCTCGGCCTTGCCACGGCCATCCCCATCACTGTCGCTGCTAGGGAGTCCAGGTCTGCACTTAGCCCTTAAATGAACTGCCATAGTCACTTATTATGGCTGAATAATGTCTCTCCATGATATTCCTGTCCTAATCCCTGGAATCTGTGAATATGTCACCTTACATGGCAAATGTGACTTTGCAGGTGTGATTAAATTAAGGACCTTTGGATGGGAAGATTATCCTGGATTATACAGGTGGGCCCTAAAGGTGATCACAACTGTCTTTGTAAGAGGGAGGTAGAGGGAGATTTGACCCAGAAGAGAGAAGGGGATATGATGACGTCAGCAGAGATTGGATGATTCCAGTCTGCTGTCTTTGAAGATGGAGGAGGGGACGACCAGCAGCGAACACAAGAAAAGCGGTTCTAGAAGCGGGAAAGGGCTTGGAAAAGGATTCTCCTCTGTAGCCTCCAGGAGGAGCCTGGCCCTGTTGACACTTTGTTCTCAGCCCATTGAAACCCACCTCAGACTTCTGGCCTCCAGAAAGACAGAAGAATAAGTGTGTATTGTTTGAAGTCACCAACTTTGTGTCATTTGTTACAGCAGCCGCAGGAAACTCATACGCTGAGTGAAGTGTCTACACTGCAAGCTGCTGCGTCACGCTGCCACTCTGGAGGAATGCTACCGACTGAGCCACCTGAAATAGGTCAGGGTCTGGAAAAAGTAGGGAAGCCGAGCCCTTGCTCATTTGTTAGATAAATATTCACCGAGCACCTACGCTGAGATTGGCCACGTGTGGGTGCTGCTGACACTGTCGGGAGTGAAAATGGCTCAGCCTGTGTCCTCAGCAAGGCCAGCGTCGCGCAGAAGAGAGATGTGAACATGAACCTATACTGATGAACACGGATTTATACATGGAGGAAAGGATCTTGGTTGCAGTGTTAGGATGGGACACAGACTGGGAAGTGCTGGGAAGGCTTCCTCTTGGAAATGATCCTGGATCTGAGGCCTGGAGGGAGGGGGGAGATAACCAGGTAAAGAGGTGGGTGGGAGGAGGGTGTCCAAGCAGAGGGAACAGCACGGACAAAAAGGCCCCCATGGTTAGTGGGTGGGGGACTGAAAGGAGGCCCATGGAGAGCCGGGCTGGGAGCTGTGGCGGGAGAATGGATGAAGATGGAAAGAGGGGAGACAGGGAGGGAACAGACCTAGCAGGTACCTCACTGGGTTCATCATACTAACAAACTCTGGAGAGTGTTTAAAGCTGGGAGCTAGGGCCTGATTTGTGTTTTGAGAAGCTCCCTCTGGCTGCCTGGAGGGCAGCAGGGTAGAGGGCTGGGGTGCTTTTAAGATCCAAGACAGAGACAGGAATGCGGACTTGGTGGTGGCCATGGAGGTGGAGAAAAGTGGACAGTTGAAAACTATTTTAGGAGGTAAAACCGACACAATTTGGGGGTGGACTGGGAGGACTGTGTCCTTGATGAGGACACCAATTGAGGGGGATACAAGGTGGCAAATTGGGAGGGGTTAAGTTTCAGAACCTGGGGTTTCCATAGATTGATGATGATGCCAGGCTATTTGCAGAGCTAGGTTTGCTGGGGATGGGGTCAGGGAGCAGGGAGATCATGAGTTTGGACTTGGACATACTGAATCTGATGTATCTTTGAGATGTTCAAGTGAGGATGTCATATCCTATGCTTCCTCTGCTTTCCCAGCATTTTCCCGTTTAAAATGTGTGTGTGTCCGAAAAGACAAACACTGTGTGATCCCACTTATACGAGGTACCACCTACTCGATTAGCCAAAGTCATAGAGATGGAAAGTAGAACAGTGATGGCCAAGGGCTGGGGGAGGGAATAGGGAGTTACTGTTTAATGGGTACATGGTTTCAGTTTTGTAAGAGTTGAAGAGTTCTGGAGATGGATGGTGGTGATGGGTGCTCAACAAGAAGAACGTTCTCAATACCACTGAAATGTACACTTAAAAACAGTTAAGAAGGTAAGTTTTCTGTTGTGTATATTTCACCACAATAAAAAAAATGGGTGAAAAAGTGCATGTGTGTGGGTGAACCATACGTAAAATGCACACAAAATACACATATACAAATAAAGTTTATGGAATCACAAAGTAAACAGTTATGTTAAGTAATAACCTGTATGTGACCCTCAGAAGCTCAGGTTGTATTCTGTTCCCTCAGAGGTAAGCACTATGCTAAATTTGTGCTAATAATGCTTTTTATTTGTGTAGTTTACCATCCCTATATGGATGCCTGCACAATTATATTTGTTGATTTTACATATTTTGAACTTTGCATAAATCTTTTGCTCAACACCTTGTTTTTGAGATGCATCTGTGTTCATGCCTGTAGCACATTCATTTTTCACTGTTGTATAATATTCTGCAGTATGAATAGACCTCAACTGATTTGTCTTTTTCTGCCGCTGATAAACATTTGAGTTTCCGGTTATAAACAAGGCTGATACGAACATTCTAGAATATGCCTCCCGACACTCATGTGCGAGAGTTTCTTTAGGACAATGCTGCCCAATAGAATTTTCTGTGATGATGGAAATGTTCTACAAAAATGTGTGCTTTCCAACTGGATAGCCATTAGCTACAACTGATTAATGAGCACTTGAAATGCAGCTAGGACTACTGAAGGACTGCATTTTACATTTTATTTAATTTTAATTAACTTAAATTGAAATAGCCACATGGAACTAGTGCATATCCAATTAGACAGAGCAGCTCTAGGGCACACCAAGGAGAGAAACTGTTGGATAGAGATTCACAGATTTGTAAAGATATAGATAGATAGATAGATAGATAGACAGACAGACAGATAGGTAAAAGAGACTTATTACAGGGAATTGGCTCATAGGATTATGGACGCTGAGAAGACCTACAATCTACAGTTAGCAATCTGGAGACCCAGGAGAACCAATGGTATAAATTCTGGTCTAAAAGCTGGTAAACTCGAAACCCAAGAAGAGTTGATTTTTCAGTTCAAGTTCAAAGGCAAGAAGAGATCAACGTCCAGCTCACGGAGTCAGGCAGAAAAAAGTCCCCTCTTACTCAGCCTTTTCTATTCAGGTCCTCAGTAGATAGGGTGAGGTCTACCCACATTGGGGAGGGCAATCTTCTTTACTTGGTCTACTGATTTAAATGCTAATCTCATCCAGAAACACCCACACGGACATACCCAAATAACATTATCTGGGCACCCTGTGGTCCATCAAGTTGACACATAAAATTAACCATCATAAGAGCCCAGTATGGTAATCCCCTTCCCATCACAGAGCCCAGGAGGTTCAGAGGAGATCCTTAGGGCCAAGAGCATAAAATCGTTTATGGTAAGACAGTCAGAGCTCCCAGAGGGAAGATTTTCCTTCCCTGAAATTTGTTCTGCTTGTGAGGGAACTTGGAGCAGCAGAAGCCTGTCCAGTGGAGGGGGTGGCTTTTCCTCTCCATTTGATCATCCCAGATGCCCACCCTCATTCCTACCTCCCCACAAACTTAGAGACTCAGGAGGGTCCTTCCGTTCAGAGGTCTCACCTGGACCACTCTGCATCCTCCCTGGTCTCTCCATCCCTTTCCTCTTCCCTTGAGCCTCCTTCCTCCCTTCCTTCCCCAACTCCTCAAATTCTTGTATATTTTGTCCAAGATAAATTTTTCTTTTTAGATCTTTCGCAATTAAAGGCATCTCTTCCCACCTGATATGTACAGTGGCTCTGGCGACGGTGACCTGTTCTAAGGAGATGCTATTTAAAACCCAGAGAACAACCAGAGTGACGCAGAACTGCCAAACGTGGCTGAGAAGTGTCAAGTTACATAAACGCACATGCCTCATTTTGCCCTTGGCTTGAAGCTTTTCCTAACAGGCTTCAGAATTATCAGCTCATTAAAGGGAAAAGGAATTGCAGGAGTATAAAATTCTTAAAAAATAACAACTATCATAAAATCAAGGCCCTGGTGTAGAGTTGGACTTGACGGTTGAGAGCCACTCCCTAGCTTCTCAGAGAGGAGTGTTTTCTGGGTCTTCTCTGGAGATAACTAAGCAACCCTGATCCTCCATTCTCCCCCAAACACAGTGTTACAGTTAAAGGAAGGAACATTTTGATGCACTTATTACCTGGGAGTAATACCCACTTTTATGTGTCCTCTCTTTCCATCTCTTGCTACAACGCTGCCAGAGACATCAATATCCCGTTGTACAGAGGAGGAAACTGAGGCTGGAACAGGGTAAAAGTTGGCCCAGAGCTGGTAAGAAGTGGAACTGGGATTCAAAACCAGTTGGGAGACCCATGGCACAATGATTGAGATCATGGACTCTAGACACAGAATGCCAAGGTTATGTCATTGCCTGTTATTTAATAGACTCTGTGCAACCATGGGCAAGTTACTTGACTTCTCTGTGCATTAGTTTCCTCATCTATAAAATGGGGAGGGAGGGTGTTATCTGTCTGTAGAGTTGTAGGGAGAATGAAATGAATCAATGCATGTAAAACACTTAGAACACTGCTCGGCATAGCAAGTATTCAAAAACCTGCTGTTTACAACTCAGGTACTGTTCACCACACACCCTGAAGCTCTGCCAGGTTCTAGGGCCTGACCTCTTCGCCATATTTGGTCCTTCCTAATAAAAGGAAGTTACTGAAAATATTGGAACTCAAGGGCTGTGCTCATGAAATCTGTCCTTCACACGCCGATCTCCCCTGCCTGCTGTGGGTTTGATTCTCGCTGATTAAAAGCCACCGCTGCCAAGAGCAAGCCAAGAGAAAGCGCCCACTCCCCCTCCTATGATAACTCAGCAAACAGGTGTAAAATGAAGATAACCACCCCCTGCCCCGGTTCAGAGGCCAAAGATACTTAATTATCTGAAACTCAGATAAACAGCAGGACCAGGCTTGGGAGAAGATGCAGAAGAGCTGGTGCGGGCCAGCAGAGGCTGCAGGACGAGTGATGAAAAGCTAATGGTGTGAGTCAGTGCCGGCATTAAGGGTGAGAAAATGAGCCGAGGTTGTTGACAGCCTCCGTAGGACAGGATGGCGAGAGGCATGGGGATGGGTCCGCGAGGGAGGGATTAGGAGGTGGGAGGCACAGAGGGTCAAGGACGGAATAAAGGAGGCTTCGAGCTTCACCTCCTGGACGTCTGCTGCCTACTGCACAGGCATTTTTGTGATACTGAGGGCTTTATTGACTCGTTCAAATGAAGCTCATAAAATTGCCAGACTTCAGGAGGGAGATCTCTAAATGCCATTTAGTGACTTGGAAACCAGGGGACAAACTAAGGGAGGATATTGATTGCAGATGCACTGGGTGTGTGGTGGAAACACGTGCCTGCTGGGGTCACTCGTAGCCTTTCTCTGAACTTGACCTGGTGGGCCTCGTGCAGGGCGAGCAGCTATGCTGGGGGCGCTCCTGGCTCGTCCTCCCATTAGTAGGCACTTCCTGCAGGTGATGTGATCACGTGAGCACAGGGCTCAGCCCTGTGGACCCACAGTAAGGGTTCTGCTAACATTGACCCTTCTGGTCCCTGAGAACCTTTACAGGAACAGGGCACTACTGCAAATTCCCAGCAGTTTGACTTGAAAACCTTGACTAAATTGGAGCTCATCATTCTAGGCTCCAAATAAACCACTTCTCTTCAGAGAAAGGGCATGAAAAAGTCCACACCTGACTCAGTATAATCATGTCTTGTTTCCACCCAACTCAATTCAAGATGGTAGAGCAAGACAAAACCCCATGTGGGATTGTGGGATTGTGGATATCGACCCTGGGGTTGTCTTTGCAAAGAGCAAGGCAAAAAGAAAAGAGGTCCTTCAGTTGGGAATAAAAATAATAGACTAACTTGGGGTTCAGGGCTCTGCCTCTGGGACAGACACCTTGGGCTCAAATCCCAGTTCCAACCATACTAGCTGGTGACCTTGAACAAGTTATCTCACCTAACTTTAGTTTCTTCATCAAATAGAAGGAATAGAGTCCACCCCTTCAGGGTTCTTACAAGGCGTCAACAAGCTAAAACAAGCGAGCAAATGCATGCAGCACGCTTGTGTAGCTCGGGTGCGGTATGTCAGTGCCCTTGGTAAGCAGCAGTTCTTCTGAATTCTGTCACGGGCCCAAGGTCACAGATGGAGGATGCGGGAGAGCCAGGATGACCCCTGAGCCCACTTCTCATGAGTTCACGCCAGTTTCCTGGGAGGGGAGGGAGGAGGGCGAGAACCAGCAGAAGCTGTGAGTCCCGGGGAAAAGGGCAAGACAGAGGAGACAGAAGAGGGAAACCCAGGCAAAAATAACGCTGAATGTTGGGGTGTTGGGACGGCAGCC
Organism: Camelus bactrianus; assembly: GCF_048773025.1. Classification (NCBI taxonomy): domain Eukaryota; kingdom Metazoa; phylum Chordata; class Mammalia; order Artiodactyla; family Camelidae; genus Camelus; species Camelus bactrianus. The sequence continues at coordinate 23,183,191 of NC_133556.1, forward strand.
ATCAGACCAATTCTCAAAAGAGTCAACACGGCAGGAGACGTGGAAGTGAGAAGACACCCTCAGCCATGAAATACGGTCCGACTGGCACCGTCCCCACGGGAGCTGACAGGTATTAACTCGACTATGTCTCAGCAGGTGTGACAAAACCAATCTCCTCCTGGTTATTACAGCTACAGTCACTGGGGCGGTTTCAGTCAAGGGCTATCACATTCCCATCACTCCGAGCTTTCCCAACTGAGCCTGTAAATTTTGAGTACGGGCTGAAGTTCTGTTTCCCTCTTGTTCTATGCCAAGGAGTCTCCGGGGTGGGTGTGTGTGTGTGTGAAGAGAAGTTGTTGGGGTAAAGATGGAGCAGGAAAGAATACTTTTTTTGCACATCCAACAAACACTCATTGGCTTAATAAGCACCATGCATTGTTCAAGATGCTGGGGAAATCCAACAGTAAGGATCAGGAGCTCAGGAGCTTACACTCTTTAACGCTACATTCTTGGCAGATATATTCAGAGCTCCCCTCCTTCCTTCATTCCCTTCCTCCTTTACTCATCACACAATAAATCCTCTGAAGTCAGACTCCATCCTAGCTTGGCTTCTTATTAGTTAATGCAACCTTGGGTAAATTTCTTACCCTCCAATTCCCTCTTCTCTAAAATGGAGACAAGAATAGGACCCACCTGCACCATAAGCCCTACAGCTATGTGAGGGCTTAGCTCTGAGAAAGAGCCAGGAAACTGAATTCAAGAATGGTTCACAGACAGCCTATTAGCCTGAGAGGCTGTAGATGATGGATGAAGTGTCTGTCCAGGTCTAAGTGGGCCGTGACCTCTACCCTGGCCAGCCTGAAGCCTACCTTGCGTCTCTGAGATTCACAAGGTGAGTGTACCTCCAGGCAAGGCTGCAAATTCTAAAGGCTGGGCCTGGGGGACCCCTTCATTATCATCCACTGCTGTCTTGTAGGCTGTTAGCAAGACTTCCGGGGGCCAGCAAGCCAGCCCTTCCTCTGGAGAATGTCACTGAGCCCCCAAAATACGTCCTGACTACACTGACATCCTTCTATCTCCTTTAGATAATTTTATTTATTCATGTGTCTACTGTTGACATTTGCCTCTAAGCGGTCAGACTCCTGGGCACGATGGGGAAATTTAGTGAGGTCGCAAGTCAAGAGCTGACTGCAGTGCCTGGCCCAGGGCTACAGCTTACATGTCACCTATTCTTGTCACTGAGCACTTGCTGTGTGTGTGCCCTATGTGGAGATAATGTATGCGCGCGCACACACACACGCACACGATGCAAAGGCCAGCAAGTGTGCAGTGACAGCCCCTCTTGCAAAAGCAACCTTGACCCTACTGAGCACCTATGGACTGAAAGGCACTCCTCAGTGCTTTCAAGCAGAACCCACATTCTTTGTTTCCCTTCCTTCAGTAACAAGGGAGGGTGTTGCAAATGCTAGTGATATGCTTTTCATGTTAGAAACAATCTACAGATAAGAACAGAAGCTTAATTAAAGTTTTAGAACCAAATACAAGTATGATACTCTTTGAGAACGTAAAAAAATAAAAAATTGGAAGTATAAAAATAGAAAAAAAGACACCAAAGCAAGACCCAGGCACTAATTTAATCATCCTTTATATGGTTATGTACTAAGAAATAGAGGAGTAGAGCTGACACCACCCACCAATACCACCAACACAGGTCACTTCTATGAACTGGGATTAAAGATGGGGTGGAGGAAGAAAGACTTCCAATTTTCATGGTTATGGTATTTCTTATTTACAAAAGGTGATAATCCCCTCAAAGCCTCTTGTTGCCACTGAACTCTTAGTTATTCCATATTCTTTCACCATAAGTTTGAGAGCTGAATTTCCCCTGCACCTCGACTCCACCCATAAGGAGGAGCAGCGTGGAGACCGCAGCATCCCCCAGATCCTATACCTGGACTGTCATTGTTTTTGCCCACTCATTTGTGTGGGTGTCCCCATGGCCTGATGTGAGGGTGAGGCCAGGACCCACGTCTGGTTCAATGGTTTCCCTTCCACCTCAGACTCAGATACAGAGCCTCCCTCCCAAAGTGCATCCCTACCTGGGGGACCCACAGGTATCTCAAAAGCATCACGTCCAATCCTGGTGTCTCAGTTGTTGGAATCACCAGCAACCTGACAGAACGCATAATCTTAGCTGATAATTCTCCCACACCACCAATCCTTTGTCAAGTGCTTTCAAAAATAAAAGAAAAGAGAAAACTAACACCGGGAGGGAGGGAGGGCAGGATTGTTTTTGAACCCTTGTGTATTGGTTTAGCTTATTCCCAGATGAAAGGGAGGATGTCTCTTGTTCAAAAAGTGGGGATGTTCTAGAACCTTCCTTACCGGCTCCTGGGAGAAGGGATCCTTTAGCACATAGAGCATTTAGCACGGGGTCTGGCACATGCAGAGAGCAGAATAAATGGCAGCTGTTAATATCAAGGTCTGTCTCGTGGGGTGAGAGGGAAGGTCATATACTAAGCAATGAGACTACTATGGGTTTGGAAGGCAGGAAGAGCTGGATCTGAACCCTAACCTGCCTATTTACTCCCTGCTGGGAGGCCCTAAACAGGTTCTTATCTTCTCCAAGCCTCAGTCTCCTCATCTGCAAAATAGGATAATCCCATAACCGGCCCCATAGGGTTGTGAGAAATCAGATTAAAAAGTGGGTGAGAGGCGCTCTGCTCATGCCTGGAAGGTGTGATGTCACGGTTTCTTCCAGTGGAGTTTTCGGGTCGGGAGCTGACCGGCAGTGTAGGGAATTTTCCAGGCAGTGTAGGGTTGCCTCTTAACCCTCTATTTTTGTTTTGTTTTGCTTTCAAACTCTCACTGTTTATCTGCCAGAGCCCAACTTTCAAAATGATGGTTTCTCCAGAAGGACCATCTGTAACTCCTCCGGAATGCTGTGCTCTGTAAGCAGTGGATTTTCAAGTCATGTGACTCCGGGGTTGCTAATCACCCTGAGAGAGAGGTATTATTATTTTCCCTCATTTTACAAATGAGGGAACTGAAGCTCAGAGAGGCTAAGTTACCTGCCTCAGTTTGCCCAGCTTTAAAAAAAACCTCAGGTTTATCTGAACCCAGAGTGTGTGCCCTTATTTGACGCCAGCACAGGGTACCGCCTCTGGGTCCCCATCTCCCTCTCTTATCCCTTTTCTCTTCTCCAGCAGCTTGGGCTTTGGAGTCAAACTGGCCTGAAGTCAATCTCAACTGTATAAAATGAGAGATTACGATATCCACTCCTCTAGGCAGTAGTGAGGACGTATGTACTGCCTTTATCTCAGTGCCCAGCGCAGAGGAATAAACAGTAAATGTCAGTTTCTCCGGGGGCCTCCCCCTCCACACCCTGTCCTTTTCTGGCCATTTCCCCCAAGCACTCACATAAACCTGAGCTCAGACTCCCGTCGGACCAAGACTTCCCGGAGACGCTGAATTTTCGCCATCTCCAGCTCGATCTCCTCCGGCATCATGGTTGTCTCTGCCATGGAGATGATGTCCAGCTGATCTGTGCAGGAGACAGGAAACGCAGGTGTCAAGACCTCGAGGCTGCATCGGTTTTCAAAAATTCCCTCAGGGCAGCCCCCGTCCTTGCTCCAGCGACCATCACGCCCTCAAGGGCACGCAGATCTCCGCCGGGGCTGCAAGTGTGTATTTGTGAGCGGGCCTTTCGGAAACTGGAAAGCACATTTCCATAGGAACCCTGTTACAAGGCAAGAGGAGGCTCAGGTGGAGTCACCAAAACCTGTTCAAGGTTATACACATGGCCTTGGCAGTCCCTGCCTGGCCCCAGCTTCTGAGCCTCTGATCCTTTTGACCGTGGCCATTTCACCCTGTCCCAAACCAACACCAACTTTAAGGCAGAAGAAAGTTTGTAATAATTATTTTATAGCAATACCATTAATAATTATCTTATAAGAATACTATGGGATGTAAGGAATAGTCATATGAAATAATACAAGTTTATTGTAGGAAATTCAAATAATACAGATAGGCGAAAAAAGCACACAGTAAAAAGTCATCCATAACCCCACTGGACAGAGACAACCACTAGCCACATTTTGAAGGACATTCTCCCAATCTTATATTTAGAGTTTTATATATATATATATATACACACACATATATATATACACACACACACACACATTCACATGCAGTCACATAAAAAACATACATGTAACCATATATATACCACATATATATAGAATATACAAAGACACTACATATATATGCATATGTGTAAGTACATCTGCTTGTATGTATGCAGATATGCATGTACGTTAGTTCATACCCACCATAACAAAACAACAGAAGCTGAGTAGCTTGACCCAGAGACATTTATTTTCTCACAGTTCTGGAGGCTGGAAGTCCCAGATCAAGGGCTGGCAGGATCAGCTTCTGGTGAGAACTCTTTCTGGCTTGTAGATGGCCACCTTCCGGCTGTGTGCTCACACGGCTTCTTTGTGTGCAAGCAGAGAGAGAGAGAGAGGGCTCTCCAGTGTCTCTTCTCACAAGGATACTAATCTCATGGGATCAGGGCCCCCCCCTTATGGCCTCATTTAATCTCAGTTACTTCCCTATCTCCAAATCAGCCACACTGGGGGTGAGGTCTCCAACAGATGAATTCAGGGAGAACATCATTCACTCCATAACCGTATGTATGTATATATATGTGTGTGTATATATACTTCCACATGTATTGCCATTAATATTTTAGTGCACATTCTCCCAATGCATGTATATGGTAATTTATGTGATTATATATTGTATATGTAGAGTGCATATATATGTTAATATACGTGGTTTTATATATGTGTTTTATATGTATAATGTTCTATATAAATACATACACGGTTTTTTAAAGAATGGTAAAAAATGCACCAAGATGTTAGTAGTTGAAGATGTTATATATGCGTATATCTGTATACACACACACACATATACACCATTATGTAGGTCTGGTTTTTGTAATATAAAGTTAAAGTCTCACCATTTTATCACCTGCTCTTTTCACTTAACATTTCATGAGCTTTTCCGCACGTCCTTGGATGCTTTTTCCCAGCAGCAGTGTGAAAGGCTGTGTAGTTTTCTATTTGTGGCTGTGTCATGAATCACTTCATCAACCCCCAGACGCCTAGGTTGTTTGCCATTTCCCCTACCAGAAGCAGCCCTGTGATGAGCATTCTCAGAGATAAATCTCGGCGTGCATCTAAGAGGTGCCTTCGGGCCACATTTCTAGAGTGAATGGCTGGGTTTTAACGGATGCAATGTTCCAAGGCCCTTCATGGGTAGAGGAGGAGGTGGAGGGGACGGAACGTTCTTGCTTTACTCTGAGGCCAGCATCACATCCCCTACATCTGCTGACTCCTTCCACCCTGGCCAGCTGTGAGGACTGAATCAACCGAGGCACACCACACTCAATGCATGGTTACGGTTACCTTGTTATTATCCTGCTCTGCCATGCCCTCTCTTTTAATCCTCACCACAAGCCAGAAGGATTGGGTTGTTCTTTTTTTTTTTTTTTTTTTTTTTTTTTTAACAAATAAGGATGAATGGCTCAAAGCTGGCAAGGGAAGGGGCTGATCCCAGGTCAGCCTCTAAAACACATGCTCTTTGCCCCATCATTACTGCCCCTTGCTCGCATAGGCATTCTAAGTCCCACTCCCCCTATCCATTCACAGCTTCGAGTCAAAGGTGGTGTCTTACTTTCTTGTGGCTCCTGTAATAGATCACCATGAACTGAGCGGCTTAAGACAACACGAATTTATTCTTTCATAGTTCTAGAGGCCAGAAGCAGATCTGTGTTCTCCCCAAAGGTTCTTGGGGAGGATTCCCTCCTTGCCTCTTCCAGATCCTGGTGGCTCCTGGCAATCCTTGGCTTCTGGCTGCATCCTTCCAACCTCTGCCTCTGCTTTCACGTAGCCTTCTTCCGTGTTGCCCTGTGCATCCTTCTCTGTCCTTTTTCGTATCACTGGATTTAGCAACCCCTCCCCGCCTAATTCAGTATGACATCATTTCACTCTCCATCTTACCTGCCACGGCAAAGACCCTGTTTCCAAATAAGGTCACATTCTGAGGTTCTGAGTGAGTATGGTTTTGAGGATGACACTATTTAATCCACAACAGTGATGAATGGCCACCAGCTTGCAGGCTCCCTGACAGCGATGTCACTCTCTCCGTGAGCTTTCATTCCTGTACATGGAGCACAGCCCTGGCTAGAGGCAGCAAGAGTCCCAGGAAGCAGCCAGGGGTGGTGGGCATGAGAGGGATGAGGTGGGCAGGGGCATGGTGAAAGCCAGCTGGGGACCAGAGTTAGAGACGCTTGATCTGAGGCCCGTCACCAGCTGTCTGACCTCAAATGAGCCCCTTTACCTTGTAGCGTCACTTCCTTCCTTTGCAAAATGAGGTTCAATAGCTGTCATGGGCTATGCTGTGCTGGAGGCTTTGAATGTATGATCTCATTTAATCCCTATTTTATAGAAGATGTATCTGAGGCTTAGAGAAGGAAAGTGACTCGGCCAACATCACACAACCAGAATGTTGCAGAGACAGAATTCACATCGAGTCTCTGTCTCTCTCTCTCCCTTAACCACATGCCTTAACCACATTATACAGCCTCTGGGTGAAGGTTAAGTGCATTTATGGATGCGAAAGCACTCAATTACACACCGCAGATGTTAAGTATCCTCATTTTTCACACATCGTGGTTCAGATGGGCAACCTGATTTCAACAGGACACATGCTGAAAATGGCAACATACCCTGGGGCGAAGCGTGGGACAGAGAGAATTAATCATACCCCATGGATTGGCATTTTACCTCCATCCTTGGGGGAGGACGGAGGCGGTGGCACTGCCAGGCTCCAGGTGCTGAGATGAACATTTAGCTTTGACTAGGGGCAGAGAGTGGAGCTGATACCTCTGCCAAAAGTCTTGCTTATGGATGCGCTCCTTACCCTGGAGAAAGGGGTGAAGCCTAGATGGCAAATCAGATAAGAAATAGAATCCTTTCTTGTAGCGGCTGCTCTGTGCCAGGCACTGTGTTAGGCTCCTTGGAAGACTTATCTCATTTAATCTTCACAACACCCTGGGTGAGGGGTTAGCTGGCTACAGCCATGGGCTGAATCCAGCCCCCTCCCTGATATTGTAAATAAAGTTTTATTGGAACACTGGCCGCACTCATTCATTTATGTATTATTTATGACTGCTTTTGCATTACAAGCAAAATTGAGAAGCTGCAACAGAGACTCTATGGCCCACAAAACCTCAAATATTTACTGCCTGGCCTTACCTAGTTGATAAATGCTATCATTTCCCCAGTTTAAAGGTTAAAAAAAAAAGTTTAGCCAATAACAATAATAGCTAACATTTATTAAGCATTTATCATATGCCAGGATCAAATCACCTTAATGTAATTCTCAAAATAGCCCTGGGTGGTAAATACTGTTAGCATCCCCATTTCACAGATGAGCAAGTTGAGACTCAGGAAAAGGAGTAAGTGGTGGGGGTGAGATTTAAAACCAGATCTGTCCTACTCCAAAGCCCTTGCTGCCATCAGTTCTATTCTCTTAGGAACTGCTCGTTCACTCAAGAGGTACCACCATCATCTTAGCAGCAGAGAAAATGAGTCTATTGTGTTGCATTAGGTACATGGAGAGTAGCTGTTCTCAGGAGTTAGCAGGCACGGTGATTACCTGGGGAGCTCCACCCCCAGGGATTAGGATAAACCTGGGTTGAGGGGTGGGGGTCATGTCCAAGGACCTTCATGCAGAAGGTCTTCAGATCTGACTCTGGGAAACGCTGGTACAGGATGCGAATAAATGACTAGCATGCATGGTCAGTCTCTTTTCAGTCTGAACTCGCGTGATCAAACCAGCATGATGGAAACCTTGACAGCATTCTCCAGCTAGAAGGCAGGCACCCAACAGCTGCCAAAGAAATGTGTCCATGAGGAGGACAAATCCTGGAAGGAGAGAGACAACATTTCAGGGTGTCTAAAAAAGGCAGTAGCTACAAAGCTCTAAGAGCGAGCAAAGCACTGCTGTGTAGAGAGAGCGCGGCACCAAGGTACCGAAGTCCTCAGGGCTCCAACTGCCATTGCTGTCACTGAGCTTCCAGGAGCTGAGTCACTTCTGGGGGATGAGGCAGCTAAATCCATCTTTTTATCCCCAAATGCCAGACCAGGGAGATTCATGCCTCATGAGCACAACAGCACTGGCAAGCAAGAGCTGAGCAGACCCTGCTGGGATGTGCCAGCAGGTCAAATCATTTATCTTGAAAATTTAAAGCTACCTGGGACAGGGGCAGCGGCAGTGGAGATGGTGAATGAGGGCTGGCGGTTAGTCTCCTGGAAATTCGTCATTTAAATACAGGCGAGGAAGAATACTGCTGGGGACTAACGGGACGTCTTCCCTGGCCTGTCTATTTCAACCATGGGTCACAGGAGGAATTTAAGCCCAGGGTCCTCTGGACAATGCCCACTTTTGTTTCTGCTTCCTAATTTCATGCACCTGGTATACACCCCAGAGCTCTCTCATATTAAGCATTACGAGGAGTCCAGCACTAACTCATCATGTTCCTAAACACCTTGGCAGGTAGGTACAACCATTATCACCCTCTCTTTATAGTTCAGTAAGATAAGGCTCAGGGAGAACATAAGTGATCGGCCAAAATCACTCAACCAATGAGTGGCACAGACCCAGGTCTGTCTGATTCCAAAGCCGAGGCTGTAGGTCAATACAGAATAGTATTTCAAAACCTCAATCACTGCACAGAATTCAGCACCATCATGTACTGTTATGGACTGTTATGGACTGAATGCTTGTGTGCTGTCCGCCCCCCTCTGCCCCCTGCACCAATTCATATGTTGAAATCCTAACTCTTAAGGAGATGGTATTCGGAGGTGGAGCATTTGGGAGGTAATAGGGTTAGGTGAGGTTATGAGGGTGGGGCCCCCATAATGGGATTAGTGCCCTTTTAAGAAGAGACACCAGAGCTGGCTTCCTCTCTCTGGTCCCCACCACATGAGGACACAAGGAGGCAGCCATCTACAAACCAGGAAGAGGGTCCTCACCATCAGTGGATCTGCCAGTGCTTTGAACTTGGACTTATCCAGCATTTAGAACTGTGAGAAATAACTGTTGTTTGAACCACCCAGTCTAAGGTATTTTGTTACAGCAGCTACAGTAGCCTGAACAGACTGAGACACCATCTACACCGTCATGTACTCAATATTTCTTTACATTGGCTTTTTGGACTCAAGCTCCTGAAAGGAAATTTCACATCACATCCATAAATAACAAGTCACTGTCACTTAGCATAATTAGAAAATAGTCGTAACAATCAATCCAATGGAAACAAAGTGAAGTTATCAAATTCTGGCTAAATACCGTCGCCTGCTCAAGGCTCAGATTGGAGCCTAATTTTTCTTTCTTAACCAGGTGGATTAGCGAGTACTAGAAAGTTAGCAAGTACTAAAGAGGTGGTAAAGATAAACCACCAAAATGAGGCTTTCCTCTTGGGAATCACAGGCGTCAATAATTGAAAAAAAGAGAGTGCACTCGGAGATACTGTGGGTTCTGTTTCAGATCATTGCAATAAACTGAGTCACATGAACTTTTTTGGTTTCCCAGTGCATCGAAAAGCTATGTTCACACTATACTGTAGTCTATTAAGTGCTCAATAGCATTATGTCTATAAAAACAATGTACATGCCTTAATTTTAAAATACTTGATTGCTACAAATTGCTAACCACCACCTGAGCCTTCAGAAAGTTGTCATCTTTTTGCTGGTGGAGGGTTTGAAGTGTTGTGAGAATTACCAAAATGTGACACAGAGACACAAAGTGAGCAAATGCTGTTGGAGAAATGGTGCTGATAGAGTTGCTCAACGCAGGGTTGCCACAAACCTTCAATTTGTAAAAACCACCACCACCACCAACAACAACAACAACAAAACTCAGTATCTGTGAAGCACAGTAAGACGAGATGTGCCTGTAATTTTCCTGCAACCTAATTCAATGTGGTATGATGCTAAGAGCATCCGTGTACCAGTAGAGGCAACCCTCCCACCCCTGAGAAAGCTGGCGTCGAATCGAATTCCAGCCCCTCAGGCTGGAAAGATCTTAGAAGTCCTTAGGTCAGTTTCATCTCCGTGTCAGACAGGATGTGGAATGACACAACAGGACTCGGTTCTGAGGGTCCCTTGACAAGCAACAGTGGGCCCAGACTCTTGAGTTCTCACTGGAAATTAAATCAGAAGTCACCTGAAGGAAAATTCTCAACCATGTGTCAAGCTTTTCACCCAAAGATAAATCAGTCACATTTCCACTCAATTCTTATCACAGAGGTGGACCTACTCATTTCAGTCCCACCAATATTTATCCAGCATCCAGCATCCTTAGAACATCTTTAGAAGGACACATGAGAGAAGGACCACAGCAGTTGCCTCTGGAGGACATGGGAGACTGGGGGTCTGTGTTGGAGGACAGTCACCTTCCACCTAATATGTCCTTTTATATTGTGTGAATTTAATAAGCTTTTTATTTGGGAATAATTTTCAATTTATAGAAAAGTGGCAAAGATACTACAGAGAGTTCCTGTCTATCCTGCGAGTGCCTGCCAACTGGAAATTGGCACTTGCCATCTGCTTCTACAAGGACTGGAGCATGTTGGCACTTTCCATCTACCTCTGCTTGGATTAAATCACGAGCTACTGCAGCCGCTGACCTCCAACACTCCCTGAAAGGCGTTCAGGGTGGAGGTCAGGAATGAGGGGTGCTCTGCGAAAACTGGCAGAACAGGCCTTCAGACTGTTAGATATTTTCAGGAGAAGATTTTAGGAGCCCCAATTCTTGTGTCTCCTCGTATCTAGAAAAGCACTAAAATCATTAATGGTGACTAGCAGCAAGACTCCGCCTAAATGTGTGCTTGACTGCACATACCCCCCTTCACTAAAATCATATGTAATACTGAGTTCCCCCTGCCTCTTCAGAGCAGTTCCTCGGAGCCATCTGAGATGCTGTATCCCGGGCTACAGTCCTCATTTTGCCCCAAATCAAACTTAACCTACAATTCTCACGTTGTGCGATTTTATTTCAATGGACATGACCATTGTTAACATCACCACGATGTGGATGTTGGTGATTTACCGTTACTAGATTGTTTGAAATCTTACCATGGAAGGTATTCCTTGTTCAAAAGAGATTTAAAATAAAGAAAAAGAAAAGAGAAAAAGTTGGTGGGTGTCAGTGCTGTGGGAGCCAAGTGAGCTCTCGAAGGGCTATTATGGGCATGAGTGTTCAAGTGTCAGGGTCTCATGTCATGCTGACCATGGCCCCATCAGGTGATGACTCTGGGGCTCAGTGTCTTCATCTGCAATGCAGGGACAATCATACACATCTCTTAGCTAATTTGTGTATGTGCTGAGCATATAGAAAGTTCTCTGTAATATCTGCTCTTATTATTCATTTTAAAAATATATGCACTGAAAACCTGCCTCATGCCAGATCCTGCTCTAAGCAATGCGGATGGAACAAAACAGGCAAAACCCTTGCCCTTGACAAGCTGGCCAAGGGGCTTCCATATTGGGGAGAAAGGTCGTGAGCTCACTAACAGCTCACCCCTGATGGTAGGTTTGGACAGATTCCAGTTCAGGTCCTGGCTCTCCCAGTATTTGTGTGATCTGGACACATTACTTATTCTTCCCAAGTCTCAGTTTCCTCTTCTGTAAAATGGCACAGTAACTCCTGCCTCATGGAGTTGCTGCTAAGGAGACAAAGATACCATGTTGAGTGCTTGGTGTAGTGCCTGGACATGACGAAGGGTGGTCAGCACCATTCTTACTTCTTTCCCTGGAAGAGCCAGACTAATGCAGGGGAGGAAACAAAATCGGGATCATCAGATCTGGACAAGGATGGCCTTCTGGTTACTGAGCTGTTCCTTTATCCCTCCAGGCAAGACTGCAGTCCTCCAACTCCGATCAATCCCTGCCTGCCCTGAAAGGAGGGTCCGGAGCAGCCCCACCAGCCCTCGGCCAAGGGGCCAGTCCCTTAGCTCACCACCCTAGGTATGCCCAAGTGCATCTTCCTGGTATCAACCCAACAGCGAGTCTCAATACCGGAGAAATATATCTTAGCCCCACGAGTTGGGAACGGATATCCTGATGCATTTCAAAGGCTCCTGGTGATACCCCAGCCTTTTATTGTCATCAATCATTCATGGAGGAAAGAAGCTCATTTCAACCCCCCAAAACATTCTATCATGGGATGGATCAAGCATCTCACCTTCTTGCTCTAAAGTGCGTAGAATGGGGAACAGCTGGTGGCTTTTCATGAGTCACCATTTCCCAAGAAGATGAAGTAACTGCTTTTAATTCAGATTCACCATACCCTCCTCCTCTGCCTTGTGAATAAGGATGCCTCTGGGTCCTGCGAGCAATCAGACCTCCCGCTGCACAGTGCCTTCCTGTATGTGGTCTCTTTATAGTCACAATCACCCCGCAAGGAAGGTTTTGCAGCTGAGGAAATGCATTTGCCTTCAAATCATGGCCATGGTTATTATTCTCTAATGGGGCTTTGGGCGTGTTTTGTTTTTTGTTTTTTTATTTTGTTTTGTTTTTTGGGGGGTTTTGTTTGTTTTTTTAACTTCTCCGAGTTTCTATCTTCTCAGCCACATCTGCCTTGGCCAAGGTCACAAAAGTAATTACGGAGAAGGCACAATCTGCAATGCGTTACGAAACAGGCAATGGAGTCAGGCTGACTTGGGTTTAAATCCTGCCTCTGCCTCCTTCTAACTGCTGCCCTTGGGCAAAGGACCTCACTTCCCTAAGCCTCAGTTTCCTTCTCTGTAAATTGGGCATAAGGATGTAGACTGAGACATCTCAAAAAAAAAAAAAAAGAATACAAGTGTATTATAGTTCTGGAGTCAGAGGTTTGACACAGGTCTCACTGGGCAATAATCAAGGTGTCAGCAGGGCTGGTGCTCTAGAGAAATATCTGTTTCCTTGCCTTTTCTAGAGGTCACCTATACTCCTTGGCTTATGGCCACTTCCTCCATTTTGAAATCTAACAACAACAGGTGGAGCTCTTTTTATGGTGCATCTCTCTGACCCTTCTTCTGTCCTCACATCTCTCTCTTTTCCCAGTCAGGAAAAGGTTCTCTCATTTTCAGGGCTCATGTGATTAGATTGGGTCCACTCGGGTAATCCATTATAATCTCCTCATCTCATAGTCTGAACCCTTAATTCTACCTATGACAATAATTCGTGTTTGCCATATGAGGTACCATATTCACCAGTCTGAGGATTTAGGGTATGGACCATTATTTAGTAAATCACAGTCTATAGAAGAAAGGAGACCAAATAAACCCACTGTGAAGGCGTCATTATCATCCTCATGGGCAAAAATTGTGGTCTAGATTGAATAAAGGAGAGGGACCTAGATTGAATAAAGGGGGGGACAACCAAGCAGTGAGAACCACCCTCCTGCTCACTGACATCATCCACCCCACCCCACCCAGCTCAATGCAAGCAGCCATGACTCAACACCCTTAGCTGACAGCATGACTCAAGTCGAAATGTTGGCTCTGCCCCTTACTGGCTTGTGCCCCTGGACAAGATATTTAAATTCTCTGAGTTTTTGCTTTTTCACTTATAAAGTGTGTCTAATAACACTAGCTTGCAATATTTGTTTATTCCATATTAACTATCTGCATGGCTGGTAAGCTGGTTATATGACTTTTCCCACTGTCAGGGTCCATCATCTGTTAAATGGGGATAATAATAGAGGTTACTCGTTGGCTATTGTGAGGACTGAATGACAGATTGTATGTAAACCCCTTTATGTGGCACCTGGTACATCATAAGGAGAGTGAGGTCTTGGTGTCAGCTATCACAATGACTATCACCACCATCATCACCACCATCACCATCATCATCATTACCATCATTATCACAGCATCATCGTCTTCATCATTATCATCATCATCACCACCATCACCACCACCACCATCACCACCACCATTACCAACATCATCACAACATTATCTTCTTCATCATTATCATCATCGTCACTATCACCACCACCATCATTATCACCAACATCACCATCATTACCATCATTGTCACAGCATCATCCTCATCATTATCATCATCATCACTACCATCACTATATCAAAAGAGAAATCAGACAACCTCAGATGGACACCACAGCCAGCGCTGGCAGTAGAGGAGGACAGAGGAGATCAGCCCTAGGAGCCCTGCCCCAAATTTACCTCCCTCCCCAGAACTCCCTTCACTGGGAATACCTTACCTCTTACATCGTCCCATTCCATACCCTCTTCTTTTTTTTTTTCCCCATTCCATGCCTTCTTAATGAGAATGAGAAGCACCAAGAGCTGGGTGTCCCATTTGCATCACCCACAAAACTAGCCTCAGGTCTAGGGGTGGGAGAAAGGGGAAGGGAGGTGATATTAAAATCAATTCTTTTTTTAAACAACTATTCTAGAGTATTATCCTTCAAGGAATCACCTCAGAATGCTCTGTGCTTCCAATAATGCCAACATTCCTCAAGCCTTTTGAAACTTTTTTTTAGACTCCCACATGGCTATTAAATCCTTTCTGGAATAAGGAAAGGTATTAATAAACAAACTCTTTTCGGATAATAGCTTTCAAATCAGTTTATGAGCCACTCCAGAAAAGCAGCTTAACACGTCTATGGTCACTTTTTAAAATTCACGTGATTTGATTACTCACCTTATTTGCACAACTTGGCTCAGAATGACTTTTCCAAGAATCAAACCCCCTCTCCAAAACAAAGGTTTATCACTACTGAGAATGCTCACAAGGCTTTGACACAGGTGGGGACCACAGCTCCCAAAAGAAGTTTTCAGAAAGGTTTTCATCTGAATAAAGTGTGTGTTACCTCCAGGGTGGAGCTTTGAAGGAGATGGTACATGAGTTCTGACAGTTTATTTAACAACCTGTAATGTGATTTTTCACTACTTGGCATCCTCACCCAACACTTCTAAGTGACCTTCAGGGAGTCACCGAATCACTCTGTTTTATTTCTCCAACTCCAAGTGGAAGGGCTCAGATTGGTTTCTGAGGTCCTTTGAGATCACACACGAGAATAAAATATTCTTCCTAATTCAGAAGGAATTGTTAAGAACACCGAATTAAAACCATGGAAATTGATAACCCTGTAATAACAAACTGCATAGACAACTAATGTTTTCTGGCACTTCCACAGGTTCATCTTATTATTCAAGATTCGTTTTTTTTTAAAATATCCTCCAGCCCTACAATCTCAGAACTTCATGAATATATACAATTATGAATCTATCCTGAGCTGTGATTCATGCATCTTATACTAAGACTCCCTAACACTTCCAATTTACAAACCAATTCAGAAGTAAGCAGAGGGTCTGGGTCACGCAAGGATGGGTAGAGAACCAGATGGCTCTGCTTAAAAGCATGCTTGGTGGGGCTAAGATGATTGGAATCTAGAGGAAAATAAATTCGGACTGTCTAAAGTAATATTTCAGTTTTAAAAAATTGCTTAGCCTGGAAATCATGTGGCTCATTTCATCCCTCACCGGCTGGAAACTTATTTAACTAGAGAGATAAACTGCTTGGAGAACATTATTTTAATTCAGAAACTTCGGGACTGAGGAATAGCACGGGCTAAATCCTCATCTGAGTTGAAGTGGTTTAGGATGCTTGAGGGTCAGAGAAAATCAGCCCGGGAAAGCTATGTGTGGGCTGTGTGCATGCATGAGTGGGCCAAGTTCAATGTTCACCAACACAGCCTGGGAAGCCAGAGGGAGGGTCGGATCATGACAGAGAAAGAAAAGAAACAAATGTGGAAATAGACTGCTGGATTGAAAGTCCAACATGAGAAATAAGACAAGACCCTAAACGAGAGACCAAAAGGCAAAAAGCATTGGGACTGGAAACACTCAGGGATTTTTTTGTTTTTTAACTAAAGTCCATACTTTGTTCCAATATCCTTGGTTTTTACCTAATGTCCTTTTTCTGTGCCAGGATCCCATCCAAGACACCTCATGACATTTAGTTGCCATGTCTCCTTAGGCTCCTCTTAGCTGTGACAATTTCTCACAGGGTCCTTGTTTTTGATGATGACCTTGACCATTCTGAGGATGACTCATCTGGTGTTTTATAGAAGGTCCCTCAACTGGGATCTGTCTGATGTTTTCCTGTTGATTAGACTGGGGTCATGGCTTTGTGAGAGGAAGAACCACAAGGGGAGAGCTACATCAGCCCAAGTTCTCACTGCCTTCTATCAAGGGCACATACTCTAAAGATTACTCTAGATCAAGGTCGTCTTGATGCTGACCTTGATCATCTGGCTGAGGTCATGTCTGTCAGGCTTCTCTCCCCTACTCCTTTCCATACCATCCTCTTTGGAAGCAAGTCACTAAGCACAGCCCACACTGACAGAGTGGGGAGTTAGGCGCACTTCCTTGAGGGCAGAAGGGGATGGTATTATTTTTATAAATAGAAAAACAAAATATTCCCACATTAGAAGATGAAGAGGATCACATGCCAGTGGATCAAAATCCCCAGAACTCCCTGTGTGTCCGTTCCAGCTAGAACTGGCGGTGTGGCAAGGGCCAGCTCCCCAGCAATGCTGCAAGATGCAATATCCAAATGTTCCAGTCCAAGTGTCAACCTGGCTTCAAGGAAGCTGAAGACGCCAAAAAGCTAGGCACAAAAACTAGGTAAAGTTTCAGCCAGTTGGGAGCCTTTTCATAGGCACTGATTTTTATTTTCTCCAGCATCCCTTTTGAACACCCAGGGCTCCGCCCCCTTGGGGGGGCGGTTCCTCTGTGGGACCTTCGGCAAATGACATGACCTCATTGGTCACTTGGAGGCGCTCCATATATTCATCATATCTACCATAGGCCATGCAATGTTCTAGGCTCTAGGCATACAGAAACACAGCGTCCATCCTAGTGGGGAAGATGGCTGCAAGTAAAAAGATATGCAACATCCTTCAAGTTGACAGGACTGTGCAGAGAGTAAAATGTGGTTATGGGCTGGTGATCGATGGATGGGGGCCTTTAGACAGTGGGACCAGGGAAGACTTCTCGGAGAAAGTGACATCTGAGCTCAACACTGAATGGTCAAGAGGAGCCAGCCTGGGAAGATGGAAGGAAAGATGAAACAGTAAGTATGGATGCCCTGGGAGGGAACCAGCTTCACATCTAAGAACCAAGAGACAGCCAGTGTGGGTGGAACAAAAGAGAACAGGGGAGGGGTGTTACCCAGTGGAGAGACAGGAAGGGGCCAGATCATGCAAGGCCTGGAGGCTGTGGCGGAATGTTAGATTCTATTCCCAGTGGTTGACCGACAGAAGGATTCTAAGCAGGCGGGAGAGATGAGATCGGACGGTGTTTTTAAATGTCACTGTCTCCCGTGAGCAAGGGACCTGTTAAGGGAGAAGGCATAGCAGCAGGAAGACTGGCTCCCTGCAATTGCCTCAGAGAGCCGGCAGATTAAATGCATCACACTGTGTGTAAAGTGCTTAGTGCAGGGCTTGGTCATAGCAAGGGATCAATCAACACAATAAAAGAAGAGAAAAGAAATGCTATCAAACGCACGACTGCAATAGATGCTCGCTGCTTCCAGTTCAGCCATAGTCATCTCTGCAGCTCCCACTCTCCGTGGACCTTTGCAGAGAGTGATTCAGTCCACGGTGGTGAGTGCTCCTGTCCCCTAGACAGAGATGTCTGGCCTGGGGTGTAGCAAATGGGTGGCAGGGAGGCTGAGTATTTGGGGGCACACAAGATGGGGTCTGAAACCTCGGCTGAGACCCCAGTTAAGACTAGAGTGTGTCCTGAGGATCTTCTGTGAAGGGTAACAAAACAGGCCATCCCAGAGCATGCCACTTTGGCATAAGGATCATTTTCAGCTGCAGGTAATTAAGAAAACAGATACAAGAGAAGCTCTCTGCCCTCCTCGATTTGCCTACAAGCAGGACAAATTTATAATAGCGATAGCTCCCTCCCCTCTCTACCAGGCAGGAGAGAAGTAATCATGGGAAACAACTCTAGATCCTTGTCAGCCTGGAGATGACACCAGAGGAATCTATACAACAAACGTAGATTAACCAGTCCTTATCTTCCACTAGTTTCCCCCCACCTGCTTACCACCTTCCCGTAAGAAACTCAAAGTCGCCTTTCTTTGTCTTGCCACTTCTCCAAAAATGTATTGTTCTTTTGGGAAGACCCTCCATCAGCCAGAGCTCTAACCACCATTAGGAGTTACTCAACACTGGGTCCTCCCAGGTATATGCGTGATGCACGTGTTAGTAAACTTCTGTCTGTTTTTCTCTGGTGACTGTCTTCTGCTGCTCTCATTTACAGGGCTCCAGCCAGGGATCCTGAGATGGTTAAGGCAGCGGGAAAAAAAGATTTTTTTTTCCCTTCCCCAACTGAGGGCCACAGTCTTGATTTGGTGGAGGATGGGGAGAAAGATGTTGAATTAGGAATGGGTCACTGAGAGCAAAAGGAAAACAGAGTCCGAATGAATTGTATCACGGGATAAACTTGAGCTGATAAATGATACCTGGGGAGAGGTAGGAAAAACTAGACTCTGTGGCATGGAGACGAGTAGAGGAAAGTGTTCACAATAGCCCCAAGCCTGGAAAACTCCAACGTGAGTCATGAAGAGCCCACGTCAGGAAACGGCTATTTTGAGCCCAGCTAGATAGATAGCTGGGTTCTGTCTGCCTCTACTGAGAGCAGGGAGTGGCTGAGCTGTTAGCTATTCAAGTCACTGCTTCCTCTAAACAGAATCTCAATCAACTGAGCGCTGAGAGTCTAGGCCACCTGACTGCATGGAAGATGAAAACTAAACTGTTCTGTAGCTCCGGCTTTGTCAAGCCTCAAGCCTAGAAGGGCTGCTCCAGGAGAAGCTGGAACCTGCAAAGAGAACTTAGCAGGGAGATGGGTTGTTCCTTTGAGAAGAGAGGGTGTGAAAGGGAATTTCCTGCTCCCAGCAGCTCCTCCACCCACTTTGCTCACGGCATTTAGATTCTAAATGTCACGTTGTGATGTTCCCAATGTGAAGTGGACATGTGTTGATTTTTGCCTCCCAGCATCCATTCACCTTTCTTTGATAATTCGACCCCAATTCTGGTTGGGGAACCGAGGCGGGCACCACTCCCGGGTCTTGGGGTAGTTGGTGCTGACCTTGCCCCGCTGTGGCATTCTGTTACCCCAGCCACAGGGGCTGGTTCAGATGGGCAGTAAGCTGGATAACAAAACAGATAACCAGGCCCCGAGCTTCTGAGTGAACTCTTGGAGGAGAAACCCTGCCTGGTTTCCTGCTGACCTTGAACCATCCATCACATGGATCCCGAGAGCAAACCTTCATGGAGGGGAGATGAGCCAAGAGATGGAGAGAAACATATGAACCTCTGGATCAACTACCCCTAGAGTAACCCAGTGTCTTCTCTTTTTGCTCAAGCAGCTTGAGTTTTCTGCTGCAGAAAACCAAAAGAGTCCCACAAATATCCCACATCTTCTAAGAGAAATATGTAAGGAGGAGCAGCAGTGGGTGAAGAGGCCTCCAGGGTAACAAGGCTGTGGATCCAGGGCAGTCCTCCCGTCTCTCCTCCTCCGGCAGTCAAAATGCCAACACAACTGTCCCCTAAAGGAGGGATCGCAGACTACAGCCCGAGAGCCAAATCCAGCCGGCCACTGTTTTCATACAGCCTGCAAGCTAAGAATGGTTTTTACATTTTTTAAACGTTGGGGAAAAATCAAAACCGAAAGAATAATTTGTGGCATGTGAAAATTACACGAAATTCACATTTCAGGGTCCCTAAATAAAGCTTTACTGGAACGTAGCCATGCCCACTTGTTTATGCATTATCTACGGCTGCTTTCACACTGCAAGAGTTGAATGGTTGGGATAGAGACCATATGGCTTCACAGACAAAAATGTTTACTATTAGCCCGTTATAAAAGGTTTGCAGACCTCTGCCCTAAAGGATCCTTTAGACAAAAGAGATTCCGTAACTTGCCTTTTATAAACTAGGCTATTAACGGCTTTATGTCCCAAACGTATTATGCAGATAAACGTGTTAAAACGATTGGCTTTTCTTGCCAAGTGAAAAATGAGAAGAATTGCTAATTATTTATGGAAGCTTGTTTAGAAGAAACTCCTATTTAAGCTTTCAAGACTGTAAACTGGAGGTACTATCTAGAATTCAAAAATTGATATATTCAATTTCAGTGATGGTTATTTATTTTCCCATAATCACAAAAATTCTTTCTAGCATCTTCTATTTTTTTTAAAAATAATCTGAGACATAATCTAAGCCATAATTGAAATGAACTTTACAGTAAGAGTAATAATAGCTGTTACTTATTAAGCCTTCACGATTTGCCAGGCAGAGTTTGAGCATTTTATTTATATTAACACATTTAATGGTCCCAACCACCGTAGGGTAGGTACTGTTATTCTGCCCATTTGGTAGATGAGGAAACTAAGGCCTAGAGGCAGGGTGAGTAATTTTCCTGAGGTCATACAGCCAGCAAATACTGGGGCCAGGATTCAAACCCCTGTAATCTGGTCCCCTAAATTGAACTACGCTATGGGATAGACTGTCTCAGCTTGATTCAAAAGACATAGGGTAACAAGATTTCATCTGGTAAAATGAAATTCATATTTTATGGCAAGGGAAGAAAATTTAGACAATTTTTTTCTCTTCTCATTTGGGCCTCCTCCCTCCCCTTTAATGTGTATTGTGCATCCACATTAACCAGAAGTCCTCAAGAGATAACCTTCCTTCTTTATCTTATAAGGGACCACAATGACCTATGACCTACTACTCACTTTGTATATGTAGATCTGGACTGTGTAAACTGTCACTAATATGTCATTTGATGTACAACCTTTTGTCTCAAAAACTTACATAACTGTGCTTTGACCTGTAATGGGCAGAACCTCCCTCAGAGCATTCTGAAAGACAGTCGCCTGGGTTATAATCCTCAAATTGACTAGAATAAAATTTTCTCTTTCTTTCTTAGGTTGACTATTGATTAATTTTTCCTCAACGCACTACGGTCTGAAATTTAACTAGGAGTACAATGCAACATACACTTTTTTTTTTACTTCTTAGAATGCCAGCTTTCCTGGAAGATGTCTTTTCTCCAAACCATTCACATGGTCATGCTCAGACAACCTAACTCCCACCCCTCTCCAATCTCTCACATCTGATTGGACCAGGCATGGACATCTGACCACAGTGAGCCAATGGGTTCCTTCCCTGAGACTTTGGTGCTGAGATTAAGATTCCAACCTCAATCTAAGTGCTGCCTTAAAACATAAAACTGGTAACTGTTTGCCTCAAGTTCTGAAAACCAGAAAAGGCTTCTCTCCAGTGTGAGAGAAGAATGAAGGAGACATGAAGAGAAAAACACAGCCGAGAAATGAGGGTGGAGGAAGGGAGTGCCCTGATTCAGCTTGCTCTAGTCCCTTCCGGAATTCCAGCGGAACTCCACCCTGGGTTTTGTGAGGCATTCCATGATGGTTAATTTTAGTGTCTACTTGAGTGGGCTCCTGTGCCCTGATCAGACATTATTCTGGGTGTGTCTGTGAGGGTGTTTCTGGATGAGATTAGCATTTGAATGGGTGGACTCAGCCAAGTAGATCACTCTCCTCAGTGTGGGTGGGCAGCATCTAATTCCTTGCCGGCCTGAATAGAACAAGAGGCAGAAGGAAGAGGAACTCAGCTCTTTCTCCCTGCCTCACTGATTGAGCTGGGATGTCTCATCCCAGCTTCTCCTGCCCTCTGACTGGTATTTCTATCCTCAGCTTCCCTGGTTCTCAGGCCCTCCCCTAGACTCACACTGAGTTACACCACTGGCTTCCCTGTGTCTTCCGCTTGCAGAAGGCAGATCGTGAGAATTCTCAGCTTTCAGAATCGCGTGAACCAATTCCTTATAACAAATCTCCTTTATATATCTCTCCTACTGGGTTTCTCTGGAGAACTCTAACTAATACAACCCAGAATTCCTCCAACAATATCCCCCCTTTGGCTAAATCGAATGGGTTTCAATTACCTACAACCGAAAGAATCCTCAAATGTAGCCCAATTAAGGGCCAAACAATCTTCCAGTTTTCATATTCTCTGAATCACCAGCATGGGCCTCTCAAATAATGGATCTGCTGGATTTCTAATTATTCCCTTAGTTGCATACTAACTAGGCCAGCTCCCAGGAATCAGCGGTTTGCAGGCGGAGGGACCAGTTGAATATGCTTAAAATGGTGTACGGGGCAATCTGGGAGTCAATAAATTGGTCTGAGGCTTCAGTTTAGTTTTTCTTATTGTTTGTGCACTTCTTTTCCTTTTTCCTGGGAAAAAAACCCAAACATCCTTCCCCATTTCCCTCCAATGAAACAGCAGCTGATACCTGGGATGGAGCTGAGGGAGGGAAAGAAACAGTGTCTCAAAACCTGTTACTGAAATGACCAGGATGGATATAAAATGCAGTTGCATAATTTCCTCTTAAGTCACATTTCTGAAGGTGGGGATGGTTCAGAGAAAATCCAAATGCATCTCTGAAGAAATTAAGCAAGTGGGATAGAAAAGAAATGGACGATGTCCTGGGGCTGACAGCAATTGGGATTTGAATGGGTGTGATGCTCCTGTTTACAAATGCGCGATGTGAGGATCTGAATGGCCAGATCTGCTAACTGATGGCAAGGTCAGGATCAGGCCTCTGGCTCTGAGTCCAGCTCTTCAACCCCAGTGGCCTCTGGATGATGTCTGTTCTTTTCCCCAGCCAGCCACCATGTCCTGATTTCCCTTTGGGGGATGGGGCATGTGATCCAGAACTTGGCCAACCAAACTATCCCACCACCACCTCTTCCCCTCTCTCCTGTCATAGTAATTGGTTCAGGTCTGGGCAAATTACCCAAGCTGGAGTAATTAGAATCAGTCCAAGGACTTTTAATGAACTGATAGGAAAAAAAATTCTCTCTCCCTACTGGGGTTGCTAGCTGATGGCTAATGTAAGCCTGGAGCTGTTGAGGTCACATTACAGAAAGTAACTATCTGAGAGTGAAGCCAACACTGGTAGATGCAGAATAAAGAGAAGAGGATGGAGAGACTGATCCAGGACTGAATTGATCCTTAGCTGAACCCCTGGATCCAGCCATACCTGAAGTTAGCAGTCTCTTTCGGGATCCCAATAACTTCTCTCTTTAGCTTGAGCCAATTTAATTAGCTTTGTTGCTTAAACCTTAGAGCCCTGAGTAGTGCAACTATTGTTCCTTAGACTGCAAGGCTGGTTAGTGCCTGCCCTGCACATTTCAAATACCTCACACCGACCAGGAGGCTGACTGTGACAATGGGCACCCTTTCAGGAACTGTTTATTGAGTGCCTACTATGTGCCAGGCCCTGGGCCCAGTGCTGCAGACATAGAGGTGAACAAAACAGACCTACTCCCTGTCTTCACAGAGCTCAAAGACAGAGGATCGAAAGGGCTAGTACAATACAGTGGGCACATGCTTGGGTGGGGGAGGCATCAAGACCTTCACTAGGAAAGTGTCCCCAAGGCAGTGACCTTTAAGCTGACACTCAAAGAATGAGTCAGCTGTACAAGAGAAAAGGAGGATTCAAGGAGAGTGGGAGAAGAGGGGGAAAAAAGCAGGGAGACAAGAGGGAGGAGAAACCTACACCAAGACCAAGCAGCAAAAGAGAAGGAGGAGAGCCCAGGATGGCTGCAGTGTAACATCTGAGCTAGGAACCTGCATGAGAGGATGCTGGGGGCTCCTCTTTTCTCATCAGCAAGTCTGTTAACTATACAGGCAGACCCCGTTTTATGGCACTTCACTTTATTGCACTTTGCCGATACTGCATTTTTTAACAAATGGAACATCTGTGGCCACCCTGTGTCGAGCAAGTCTATCGGCATCATTTTCCCAACAGCATGTGCTCACTTTGTGTCTCTGTCATTTTGGTATTTCCCACAATATTTCAAGCTTTTTCACTTGATGGTTCTCACTTGATGCCACTACAATGACTCACTGAAGGCTCAGATGACGGTTAGCGGTTTTTAGCAATAAAGTATTTTAAAATTAAGATATGTACATTGCTTTTTTATTTTTATAGTTTTAACTTGTTCTTTTAACTCTTTTAAAAATTGAAGTATAGTTGATTTACAATGTTGTAATAGTTTCTGGTGTACAGCATAGTGATTCAGTTATATATATATATAATTATATATATGTAATAATATATATAATTCATTTTCATATTCTTTTTCATTACAGGTCACTATGAGCCACTGAATATAGTTCCCTGTACTATACAGTAGGACTTTGTTGTTTATCTATTCTGTACATAGTAGTTTGTATCTGCCAATCCCAAACTCCCAATTTATCCCTCCCTCCCTCCTTTTCCCTCTGGTAAGCATAAGAGTGTTTTCTATGTCTGTAAGTCTCTTTCTGTTCGGTACATTGCTTTTAAGATGTGATACTATTGCACACTGAAAGGACTCCAGTATAGTGGAAACAACTTTCATACGTGTCGGGAAACCAAAAGTTTGTGACTCGCTTTGTTATAATATTCACTTTAATGAAGTGGTCTGGAATTGAACCTGCAGTATGTCCAAGGTCTGCCTGTACTTCTAAAGGGTGTCCTGAATCCTCCCACTTCATGCCATCTGAAGGCGCCTCTCCTAGCCCATCACCTGAGCAATTTCTACAGCCACCATGGTTTCACTCTTCACCCCTAACATCTACTTTTCCTGCAGCGGCCAGGGTGAGGCAATAGGGAGCCACAGAAAGAACATGAGCAGGGAAGGGGCATACTCCTCCCAGGACAAGGGTCTCTACTTTGACTGCAGACCATTGTTAGTTATATATTTTATATATATATATTATATATATATATTTTATATATATATATTATATATATATATTTTATATATATATATTATATATATATATTTTATATATATATATTATATATATATATTTTATATATATATATTATATATATATATTTTATATATATATATTTATATATATATATAAACTGGAATTATTTTCTGGGTGTCTGTTCAGCCTGCTGGTGGAGTCCGCAGTTAGAGCACCCCAGTGGGGTCCTGCATGCTTTGCCAAAGTCACCCATCCGCTGTGGGGAACAATGATTTGTCATTGGCCTGCGTCTTCCTTGAATTCTTCAGCAGCTGATGCAGGGGAGCACACTCAGGGCTGCACTGTCCGTTCAGTTTAGCCAAAGTGTGCTCGGGTCTTCCTTTGGGCAAGGCTACTTGCTGGATGTGGGGGATTTGGAGAGTGGACAAGAGGACGTCCTGGTGTTGAGGGATTTTGAAGTCCATGGGGAGGGAGAAATTCATGAGGCAAGAGAGGAAAAGCACATAAAAATTTTTTTTTTGTATCCAGCTTCCAACTATTTATTAGCCATTTGACCTTTCATAATATATAGTATCTATGCCATAATTTTCTCATCTGTGTAGTGAGTCCTACACTAATGGTATATACCTCCTATCTTATTCTAAGAATTAAATTCATTAATTATATTTAATGCACTTAAAACAGTACCATATTAAGTATTATGTTTGTGTTACCTATTGAAAAAAAATTTTAGATGCAAAAGAAAAGAAAAAAAGGTGAAGGAAACTAGACACAAAAGGCCACATCTTGCATGGCTCCCTCCATAGGAATATCTAGAATAAGTAAGTCCATAGAGACAGAAAGATGAGTCTGGGAGGGTGGGAGGGATGCAAAGTGACTGCTTAATGGGGATGGGTTTTCTTTTCAGATGACAAAAATGTTTTCAGAACTAATTAGAGGTGATGGTGGCAGATATTGTGAATATACAAAATACCACTGAATAATAAACTTTAAAATGGTTAATTTTATGTCATGTAAATTTCATCTCAATTTAAAAAAAAAAAATGAAGGATATAATTCTAGCCAGAAAGTTATCAGAGACTTCACAGCGACAGTGGCATTGGAGCTAGGCCTTGCAGGATGGGTTGGATCTCGTCCTGTGGAGGTTGGGAGGCAAGAAGAAGTTGAAAGAAATTTTCTAGGCCTAGTAAAAGGCTGAGCATTAATTACATGATTAATTGTCAAGGCAACCCTCCCAGGTAGTAAATATGATATTGCCCTGTTTCACAGTTGGGGAAGTAAGGCCCAGAAAGAGGAAATAACTTGTCCAAGGCTGCACAGTTGGTAAGTAGTAGAGAGCTGGGACTCAAACCCAGATTTGTCTGACTCTCAACCCTGCTAAACTGTCTTCTTGTGGAGGGAAGGGCATTTATACTTAGAACTCTCCGTTAGAAGAATTTATCCAAGAGGAGAGTATAGCTCAGTGGTTAGAGTACATACTTAGCGTACAGAAGGTCCTAGATTCAATCCCCAGTACCTCTATTAAAATAACTAAATAAACCTAATTATCTCCCTCTCCTCGCAAAAAAAAAAAAAAAAGAATTTATCCTTGGGGGGGTGGGTGAAATGGGTGAAGGTGGTCAAAAGTACAAACTTCCTGTTATAAAATAAGTCAGACCTAGGGATGTCACGCACAGCATGGTGACCATAGTTAATAATACTGCACGGCATATTTGAAAGCCGCTAAGAAAGTAGATCTCAAAAGTTCTCATCACAAGGAAAAACTGTAACTATGTGTGGTGATGGATGGTAGCTAGCCTTATTGTAGTGATCATTTGGCAACCCATGTATACAAATATCGAATCATTCTGATGCACACCTAAAACTAACATAATGTTATACACCAAGCATATCGCAATTTAAAAGAGAATTTATCCTTCTACGATCTTCACAGAAGGATAATCGGAGGTTAGCCCACTAAGATACATACTCACGGCAGCATTCCTGGTAACAGGAAAATATTGGGAAAGTCAAATGTTCAGCTGTAAGGGTTGGTTAAAGTCAAGCTATTGAAGAATACCTGATAAGTTGGGAATGCGATCACACTATAATGCTAAGTTAAAAAAAAAAAAAGAAAGCAGGATATGGAAAGATAAATAGGCATTAGTTGCACAGGAAAAAACACATGGAAAAATTCCTGGTCACCTTTGAAGGATAGAATTGTGTGTGAGTTTTTCCTATGTATTTATATATATTTTTTTCATGTCTGTAAAATGGAGATAATAATAGGACCTCTCTCCTCAAACTGTTATAAAGACCAAATGAGATAATGTATCTAAAAATTAAAGCTTAGTGTCTGACATAGGATAAATGTTCAGCAAAATGATTGTAACTATACTTGTTATTATGCACATGTATTAACTTGGTAACTAGGAACACAGGCAATAAATGCTATTTTTAAATCCTGTAGACCTTTTTTTTTTTAAAACATAGGAGACTCCTACATCACAGCCCTTGGAAGTCACCTCCCTTCATTCCCTGTCAGTGAGTCAGTGATACCCTCCTCCAGGTGGACAGTGAGTTATGGGCTGCTCCCTCTGCTGCAGCTGCCCTTGAAATGGAGGCTTGACTCGGCTCCATACTGCTCTTCATGGAAAGTAACCAGCTTCTTCCCTTAATACACAAGGTTCAGGCTTCCCCATTGGGCTCCCCCTCCTGAGGCCACCAATAAATCTATAGAGGGTGACGAGATCCAAAGCCACCCACTGGATGGTTCTGGTGACCACAGGATGTTTTCTTACTCCCTACTCCCATCTCTGGCCCCAGGAACAGCACCTCTGCTCACCTGGGTTCCTGTTTCAGGCATTCATCTCAAGGCAACCAATTCAGTCCATATGCTGGACAGAGACTTCTCCCCTTAGAGACAGAGGCGATGTTGCCTCAGCCCCATCCCACACCTCCGGGTGGTCCCCATGATTAGGACTGGACTTCTTTTCTACTTCTCTCAAGGCTGGTTCTTACTCAAGGTCACTCTGCCCTTGGGGCAAGCTGGGTTGCTGCAGGAATCTTGCCAATATTAATGGAGATGAACTCTATCCTGCAAGGAGATGTCTCTGACTTTCACAGAGGGTCTGGTTCAGGTCTCAACAAGAATTATTATTATTTTTTTTAAAGATTACTTGTTTATTTATTTAATTTTTTTGGTGGGGGAGGTAATTAAGTTTACTTATTTATTTTTAGAGGAAGAGCCAGGGATTGAACCCACGACCTCGTGCATGCTAAGCATATGCTCTACCGCTTGAGCTATACCTTCCCCCGGGTCTCAACAAGAATTATGCAAGCAATATGTGAATTAATTCTCATTGCAGAAAATTTTGACAATCTAGAACCATGTTTTAAAATAAGGAAAAAGTTCCCTTGACACCTCTCCTCCAGTCCCACTCCTCTCCCCAGAAATAACTATTACCACTGGTAACAGTTCGGTAGGCACACCTATACATACAGGGGCAGGGTATTTTTTAAATTTTTTACAGAAATGGGAACATACTCTATATATTTTGCAACTTTTTTTTCACTTAATGACGTATTTTAAAGACCTTTCCATGCTTTTTTAAATAGATCTACTGCATTCTTTTCCAAATAGCTTCAGAGTGTTTCTCTCTAAGGCTCTACCATAGTTTAACCTCTTCCCTACTGATGGATACTTGGGTTGTTTCCAAATTTTATTACTAGATACAATGCTCTAATGAAATTTTGTTGTAGAGAGCTTCATGCATTCGTGCAAATATGTGCATAACACAGATTCTTAACAGTGAAGTGCCAGAGTCAAAGGATGATTCGTTTAAGCTATTTTAAATATTGCCGAAGTGCCTTTCCAAAAGGCCAAATGAATTTCCAAGTTCAGTCTTTCAAATTGAGGCTGCCTTCTCAAGATTTAACAAACAACTGTAGTGAGTGTTTGGGGAAAAGTATTTTAACTTTGCTTTATCCCAATATTTTTCTTCCTTTCGAGGGGCTTCTATAAAGAGACTAGTATTTATAGAATGGGCACACTCTCTACCTTGAACTTCAACATAAGTTGGAAGAGATAACTGCATGGTTGACCCAAAGGAAATGCACTGGGTGGCTTGGATAAAATCCATCACCACCCAAGTGAGAAGCAGGTCATGGTCCAGTTGCCCTCTTCAAGGCAGATGATCTCAAAGCAAAAGCTAATGTTGGTGTCACATAATCTTCACGGCAACAATGTAAGTTCCTGACTATTTTTATTCTGATTTTACAGATGAAGTAACTAGAACTGTAAGACGTTAACTAATTGCCAAGATCACAGAGTTAGAAAAAGAACTGCAACATGAACTCAGATCATGACTCTAAAAGCCATGCTCTTAACCACACACAGACTGCCTTATCCACCGTATTAGACAACCTCAACCCTGTAACAGGCACCCTTCTCCATCATCAGAAATCCTAATTCAGTAGGTCATAGCATCTGATAAAATGCAACATCACAACTATTACTAGGATACTTGAGGGCTGAGCCAGTGCAGTAAGGTGAGAAAAAAAATAAGTATAAGAAATAGAAACAAAATAGTGTTAATTTGCAGATTCTGTGATTGTCCAAACAGAAAGTTCAAGTATCTATGAACTAATAAAGTTAATAAAAAAACTCTAATAATGTTTCTGGTTACAAGATTAATATCCAAAAAAAATCAGTAAAATTCCTATACAACAGTAACAATTAATTAAAATTTTTAATTAAAAATCATAATAAAAGGCAAATAAACCTATAAAGTTATAAGAATGAATTTAACAAAATATCTGAAATCGTAGTGAAGAAAATGATGAAATTTTATTGAAGGACATAAAGAGAAGATCCAAATAAACAGAAATATATACCATGGTCATGAATGGGAAGACTTGTATCATAAATGTCAGTTCTCTCCAGATAGTAAAACAATATTGTGCAATAATAATTAAGGCAGTGTGGAATTGACATATGGATGGACCAATAGAAAACTGTAACAGAAAGACAGTCTAGGCACAGGCCCACATGCATACGGGAATGTGCGAAAGGCAGGAGATTACATTACAAATCAGTAGAGGCAGGGTAGACTATTCCCTAGCACTGGGGAAATGGGTTATTCTTGTGGGAAGAATAAAATCAAATAGCTATTTCATGTCATATATCAACAATTCTTGACCATTTAAAACAACTATTGGGGACCCATAGAGCTTTGTTTATATTATATCTATCAATATTTCCTAAATAATAAATTAAAATGGAAACTTTAGAAATATTTACTAATTCATTTAAAAATAATTGCTATAAATTCATTACATGCTTACACAAATAAAATATATTTAGTTTAAAAGTCTTATTTTCAAAAAGAAATCAATGAGTGCCGTTGTTTTACATTTTTGCAGATCTCTTTAATGACTAGCTGGATTCTCATATCTGTTTCTACATTCAGGCTGCTGTGATATATTATTTTGGTTGTAGCATATTAAAAAAAAAATCCAGCTTCACACAGCTATATGGTTAGCAAAAGGAGAAATATTTTAATAGCCTTTTCAGATTACTACTGTGGATATTCTTATTTTCCACTATGCCAAAACTCAGGAAGGAGTACTTTCTTCAAGGTTAGTTGCAATGTGGAATCTGAAACTTTATCAATGAAGTTTTTATACACTGTCACATTAAAATCCATTGGTCTCTCTTACACTTGGAAAAGATCTTTTAACCAAGCATGATTTTGTAATATCATATACTAGTCATTTAGAAAATACTGGTTCATTGAGTTAGGCTAATCTTCCAAATGTTGACGTATTTTATCACAAAAATCACATTAATTCACAATACTACTAATCTCACCAGAAAAGTCTTATACTGGGAAGCTGTTAAGTTCATGGTAACAGATGCAAGATTCTCAAAATCCTAATTGTCTACTGAAAGCTGGAGATTTATCAGTGGCAACAAACACTGCCATTTGTTTTCCTTGAAGTGACAGACTTACTTCATTCATTTCTGAGAAACTGACAAACACTTCAAGCTTGAAAAATCATAATTTGTTAGTTATTCTTTCAAGTAAAAATGGTATTCTACGAAAAAAGTGCTTTATGTATACTTCCCATTCTATTATCCAGAATATTTAAAAGACATGTGCTCAAAGGTCAAGAGTCAATAAAATTAATAATTCTTATTGCTTCATCAAGAACATTCTTCAGTGAACCTAGTGTATGTGTGGGGTTTTTTTTTTCTTTCTTAAAATATCTTAGACATTCTCATCCATTTATCCTTTTTTTCCCCTAGTGTTTGTTTTTAACTGTCACTGCAAGGTAGTGAAGAATATGATCACCAGTAGCACTGGGTGCAAATTTCAGCTCTAACACATCAGTAATTATCTTAAATGTAAACGGTCCAAATAGATCAACTAAAAGACAAAGATTGGCAGAGTGGATAGAAAAACATGATCCAATAATATGTTATCTACAAGAAACTCACTTCAAATGTAACAATATAGGAAGACTGAAAGTAAGATGATCAAAAAAGATATACAAACCTCAACCAAAACAAAGAAGGAGTGGCTATCCTAATATTACATAAAATAGACTTAAGCTCAAAGAACACTGTAAGAAAGACATTGCGTAATTATAAAAGGATCAGTCCACCTAGAAGATACAGTTGCCCTGTTTATGCACCAAACAATAGAACCTCATAGAGCTGAAAGGATACATGGACAAATCCACAATTAAAACTGGGGACTTCAACACTCCACTGCCAGCAACTGGTAGAACTACCAGACAGATAACCAGCAGGGATGTAGAATAAGTGAATACCGCCGTTAACTGACTCAACTTAACTGATATCCATGGAATACTCCACCAAACAATAGTAGAATACACATCTTTTTCAAGTGCCCATGGAATTAATTATGATAGACCATATCCTGCCCCCAAAAAACAAATCTTAACAAATTTAAAATATTGGAAATCATACAAGCTATTTTCTGACCATAATGGAATCAAAGGAGAAATCAGACAGAAATATAACAGAAAAATCTCCTAACACTTGGACATCAAACATACTTCTGAATAGTCCTTGGGTCAGAGAAGCAGTCTCAAAGGAAATTTTTTAAAAAGAATCAAATGAAAATGAAAATACAACATATTGAAATATATGAAATGCAGCTAAGGTAATGCGGAAAGGGAAATTTATAGCACTAAATACTTACATAAGAAAAGAGGAAAGGTAATAGTCTAAGTTCCTACCTCAAGAAACTAAAAAAAGAATAGCAAAATAAACCCAAAGGATGCAGAAGGAAGGAAATAATAGGTAAGAGCAGAAATCAGTGAAACCAAACCCAGTGAAACAATAGGGAAAAATCAATGAAATAAAAATCTAAATCTTACCCCCCAAAATCAACAAAATTGACAAACCTCTAGTGTGACTGACAAAGATGAAAAGAGAGAAGACATAAATCACCAGTAACAGGAATGAAACAGGGGATAAGAAATTTAAAACAAGAAATTTGACAACTTAGAAGAAGCATAAAATACTTTGGCAGTTTCTTACAAAGCTAAACACGTGCTTCCATGTGACTTAGCAATTGCACTCCCAGATATTTATCCCAAAGAAATGAAAAGTATATGTTCACACCAAAAAAATTGTTAGAGTGTTTATACAGCTTCATTCATAACAGTCCCAAACTGAAAATAATGCAGATATTCTTCAATGGATGATAAAAACTGTGGTATATCCATATTTTGGAATACTACTCAGCAATCAAAAGGAATGAACTAAAGGTACATGCAACAACTTGGACAGATCTCAAGAGAATTACAGTGACTTAAAAAAAAATAATCTCAGAAGCTTATATACTACATGATTCCATTTACATAACATTCTTGAAGTGACAAAATTATGGAAATAGAAAACAATTGGTAGTTGTCAGGGACTGCGTGGGGAAAGGTAACTGTGTTTATAAAAGTAACACAAGGGATCCTGGTGATGGAACTGGTCTGTATCTTGACTGTGGTATGGTCACACAAATCTAAACATATGATTAAATGGTATAGAACTACAAACACACACACAAGTGCATGTAAATCTGGGGAAATCTGAATAATGTCAATGGGTTGTATCAATGTCAATTTTCTGCTTGTGATATTGTACCATAGGTATGCAAATGGGTGAAAGGTAGATGGAGATCTCTCTATTATTTCTTGCAACTGTATGCAAACTAAAATTATCTCAAAATAAAAATTTTTTTAAAAGACAGGCCACAGACTGAGAGAAGATGTTTATCATACACAAATATACAAAAGATCAGGAACCAAATATAAAGAATGCCTATGAAAATGACAACATTACAGAAAAAAAAAAAAACAGCAAAAGGATATAAGGAGGTGCGAAGGGATAAGTTGGGAGTTCAAGATTTGCAAATATTAACTTGTATATATAAACTAGATAAACAGCAAGTTTCTTTTGTATAGCACAGGGAACTATATTTAATATCTTGTAGTAACCTATAATGAAAAGGATATGAAAATGAATATATGTATGTATGTGTATGACTGAAACATTATGCTGCACACCAGAAACTGACACATCGTAAATTGACTCTACTTAAAAAAAAAGATACAAACTAAGGATTCACAGAAAAGAAAACTCAAATATCCAATAAACAAATGAAAAAATGTTTAACCTCACTGGTAATCAGGAAAATGCAAAAAATAAAAACAAAAATCATTTCACACTCATCAGATTGGCAAACTTCTAACAATCTTGATAGCTTATGGCTGTTTGGTGTAGATGTAAAGAAATGGCAACTCTTACCCTGCTGGGAAGGGTGTAAATTTATACAATCGCAGTTGGACAACAATTTGACAATGTTTATTAAAATCAAAGGCGTGCATACTGTCTGTTTAGCGTTTCTACTTCTATATAAATACCCTGCATAAACTCTTGCTCCTGAGCTCAAAAAGACATATATACCAGGATGGCCATGATAATAGCATTTGGTAAATAGTGAAAAATTGAAAGCAATCTATATATTATCAATAAGACATTAGTTGAAGTATCTGTGGTATGCTCATATATTACAAATACTTCGAACAGTTCCAAAAATAAATAAAAGAATTGGTCTACATGTATCAGCATGCATAAGTCCCCAAAACATAATGTTAAGTGGTAAACGGACATGTACAGTGTAATATCACACATTGTTTATGGATATATACATAATGAAGTAAAAAACACAAAAGTGGATAAGAAGGATACATATTCATTTCATAATCGGGGTCACTTCTGAAAAGGAAGAAAACTAAAGATGGATCTTCAGGTGAACCTTTAAGATTTGTTCATTTGTTTGTTTAAAAATTGATTTTGTGGAGAGTATATATAGCTCAGTGGTAGGGTGCATGCTTAGCATGCACAAGGTCCTGGGTTCAGTCCCCAGTACCTCCTCTAAAAATAAATAAGTAAACCTAATAACCTCCCCCACCAAAAAAAGTTTTTTAATTGCATTAAATGTTACAGGGGGAGGGTATAGCTCAGTTCGTAGAGCATGTGCTCAGCATGCACGAGGTCCTGGGTTCAATCCCCAGAATCTCCATTAAAATAAATAAGTAAATACAAATAAAACAAACCAAAAACAAATAAACAAACAAAAAACAAAACAAAAAAAATGATTTGAAGTGAAGATCCTAGCATTGGCCAATTCTGGAAGGAAGATACAAGAGTCAGGTTTTTCTCTGTGCTAGTCTTATGCCTGGAATTAAAACACACGCAGAAAGAACCCATGTTTGCTCCGTGATGCTGGGGTACACCCACATTTGGAAGACCCAACTTTAGGAAGAAACAGCCTCACTGCTGAGGCAGTTGCATCTGGAGGAGAAGGAGCGGGACTGGAGAGAAGGAGGGGAGGGGAGGGAGGGGATGGTTTCCCTGCTTAAATTCTTCAGAAGCAGCATCTTTTCGGGAATATTCAAAGTGAGAAGTTACTCTGATCCTTGTTAAGGCTGTGATGACATGTCCTGGCGGAGGCAGCGGGAAAGCACAGGCCAGGCTGTTCAGTGGTTCAATGATGACGCAGGAGAAGGTGGTTAAAGAGAAGCCACCTTTTTATCCTCCTGCTGGGCTTCCAGGCTGTTCACTCTTTGTGTTGGGAGCTGGCTACACTTCAGCTGGAACAGATGCTTAAAGGACGCCTTTTAGGGTCTTTCAAAGGCCCTGCCACCCAGCATACAGCAGGCCCTCCCTGTCCACGGGTTCCACATCCACAGATACAGAGGGCTGGCATAAAGACTTGAGCACCCAAGGATTTGGGTATCCGTGGAGGTCCTGGAACCAATCCTCCATGACACTGAGGGACAGCTGTACTCTTGGAAGCGCAGGACATCATTTCTGTCATTGGAGTCAGAATGACATTTCCCTTCCTCCCACATTAGTGCCTCAATGCAGGGCTTCTTGCCCTGAGCACGATTGACATTTGGGGGCCAAAGAAATCTTTGTTGGGGAGAAAGGGGGCTGTCCTGTGCATTGTAGGGGGTTTAGCAGTGTTCCTGGCCTCTACCCACTAGATGCCAGTCGCACCCCTCCCAACCCCAGTTATGACAGTTAAGAATGTCTCCAGATGTTACCGGATGTCCCCCGGGGTGCCAAATCACCCCTAGTTGAGAACCACTGCTCTGGGCTATTGGCCTGATGTACAGTCACTAGGGTCTAGTCCAGTTAGCCTGGTCGTGTGCAGGACACGCAAGCATCCTCTCCACCATGGCTTTCCAGCCACAGAGCAAGCAAAGCCTGCCTAGTTTACTAAAAGATCTCTCCAGTGGCTTCTTTCCGACAGATCAGTTATGCTGCACTTTATATTTAAACAGAAATAAACTGGTCTTCCAGAACCCTTTCCAGGTTTTGAAACTCTCTGCGGTCACATGTTTACAGGCAAAGTCAGACTCACTTGGGAATGATGCTGCATGGTTTTAAGAATCTTTGCTGCCTGGGGACCAGCCTCCACGTCTGAATTATTTGACATCTGGCAACAGAAGGGCTGAGTGAGTCTAGCGTACATCGCTCCTGACTAATCTTTTAGAATCAATAAACTGAGTCATGGTACCTGACATTTACCTCCTTAAAAACGTGATCTATTTATTCCTTTTCCAGTTGCTTCTCCTCTCTCCATATCCCAGTGAATTAAACATCCGTGCTCAACCCCTAGGGACCTTCTCTCAAATGCTCTGTCCAGGCTGCTGCTGCTTCTATGCATGCTGTTTCCTCCTCCGGAAACAGCCCCTCTCCCTGACTCCTCTCCCAGGTAAAGCCCTCTGTTCTACAGATCCCACACTTTCTCCCACCCTCCTCCCCAACAGCACCCCAGACCAGGCTGCTGGCTCTGTGATCATGGCACCTTAGCAAATAAAAATACATAGTGCCCAGTGAACTGTAATTTCAGACAAACAAACAAAAATTTTAGTATAAGCATGTCCCAAATATTGCATGAGACACACTTACAGTTAAAAAAATATATCTGTCATTTATCTGAAGTTCAAAATTAACCGGCATTTTATCTAGCAACCCTACCTGGATTTCTCCTTTAGAGCACTTACCACAGGTGGAAATTATATTTTCTTTGTGTGATTAGCTTCAAGAGGGCAATGGGTAGGTTTGTTTCTCCCGTTTTATTTCTGGCTCTCAGCACCCAGCTTTGGGCACAGAGGGCATGGAAAGGACTCTGACAGGTGAACGGATAAGGAGGAGAAGGAAGGAGGGAAGGAGTGAGAAAGGAAGAAGGCTAGGAAGGCATGGAACCCATGCGGGGAGTGTTCTGTTGATGATGAACTGCTTTTAGGTCTTGGGAAGCACCGCGCTCCTTTGCATTTCTGGGACTTTGCCCATTCCCTTCCTCACCTGGTTAGTAAGCCCAGGGGGTCATTCCTGTCTGGATGCCTTCCTGGGGTCTCCAGGCTGGAACAGAAGCTTCTGAGCTCCCAACGTGCCTGGGTCTTCCCTCTGATGAAGCACCTACCATATTATATGATTATCTACTAATGTGTCCGTTTCTCTCACCAGCCCATCAATTCCTTGAGGGCAGGTATGATGTCTCATTCATCTTGGAAACCCTGTAACCAGGCAGAGCCAGTATTCGTTGACGTGTCCAGCTATCAAGCTGACTGCCTAGTCTCAATGTCGCCCACAAGGAAAAACCCCGGCTTCTACCTTTGGCCACCTTCGGGCTCATCTTGGCACAGCATCTCGTCAAAAACAAATTAACAAAAATAAAATGAAAAACAAAAACAACAAACCTGTCCCAATAGTAATGTCTTTTTTTTTAACTGAAGGTTTTATGGAGAGATGGTAATTTTGCTCATCCCAGATTCCTAAATTTCCAAATGTTCCCTTGATCTGCATCTCTTCTGTTTATATAAATTTTGTACCTCCCTGAATCTTCTCTTTATTTCTTCTCCCACCCCTGTTTGGCCACGCTGGCTCCAGAGTCCCCAGGCACCTACCCCAACTCCCTGTACCCATAGTTTGCAGGATCTTTCTCTTAGGAAAGTGCTGTTTAGTCCTCACTGGACTTGTCCAATTTGCATCCCAGAGAATCCCCAGCCCACTCAGAGAGTTCTTCTTGGGAGTCAACTTCCTTAGAAGTTGGAGACGGATAGGGGAATTTTAAATCAGTAATTTAATTATGGCTTCATGTCACACCAGAAGATGGTACTTTCAATCACAGGGTAGGACTGGGATTAAAGTAGAAATTCATGCTATGTCAGTGCAGAGAATGTAAGGTTTCTAGCGTCAAGACCAGAACTACTGAGAAATGAGGCATGGCAAAAGGGAAACCAGTGGAAGAAAAGGAGACTTGAGAAGAAACTGATGAAATTCTTAAGACCAAAAGTCCTAATGTTGAGAATAGGCTCTTAAGCATCTTCCCTTTACCTGAAAATGATAGTGCCGCCTCCCTTAGGCTGCTTCCTGCTAGTGTATTGTGATTTGTCTTCTGCCTCAAGGCTGCCACTATGGGGCACTTAAACATGATACCGTAGAATGGAGTAGAGAGGAGGCCACCAGGTCAAGAACCTGGAGTGGTTATAAGGAATGCTTCTGAAAACACATACTATCATTCTATTCTTCCTTCTACTTTTGTTGTTAGGTGCATATATGTATAAGTGCTGTAGCTTCCTGCTGTATTGACCCTTTTATCATCATAAAATGTCCCTCTTTGTCCCTAATAACATTTTCGTCTTAAAATCTACTTTGTTCAACATTAGTATAGCCATTCCTTCTATGTTTGCTTGGTATATATTTTTCTATCCTTTAATTTTCAACCTATTTGTGTCTTTGAATATAAAATATGTCTCTTGTGGGCAGCATATAGTTGGATCCTATTTTTTTTTTCAATCCAGTCTTACAATTTTGGCTTTTTGAATGGAATGTTTAATCCATTTACATTTAGTATAATTTTTGATGTGGTTGGTTACACCTACCATTTTTCTATTTGTTTTCTACATGTCCTATGTCTTTTTTTTTTTTGTTCCTCTGTTCCTCCTTTATTGACTTCTTTAATGTTAAATAGATATTTTCTAGTCAACAATTTGCTTTTTTTTTTTAAACTTTTTACTTTTTGAGTTATTTCCTTACTGGTTGCTCTTCCCTTCAACTTTTATTTCTCATAAAATCCTAGAATTTTGTGTCACTGAATTTCATCACTTATTTGACAGATCAATTATTTTATTTCACAAAGATTTATCAAACATCGACATGTGTCAGATGCTGTGGTAGATACTGGGGACTCAGAGATGAACATGACTTCTGCCCTCAAAAGAGGGGAGTAAGACCCAAACAAGAAAGTCAGCCATTATAATGCAGTGTGATTAGTGCTACATTATAGAGGATGCTTGGGTTAATAGGTTCTTTCCACAAGAACCAAAAGGAGAGAAGTCCACTCAATCTGCAGGGGTCAGAAAATGCCTCTAAGAAAGCAAGAAGCCTAAGCTATTTATTGAAGAACAAGTAGGAGTAAGCTGGTTAGAGAAGGCAGAACCAGGTGGTCCAGAAGGAAGGAACAATCTGAACCAAAGCCTGGAGGCATGACAGACTGAGTCTTGAGAGTAATGCAAGGAGGTGAGGGCAGCTGGATCAAAGGTCTTAGCTGGGTGTGTGAAGGGAGAGGAAGCTAGAAAGACAGACTGCTACAGGATCAGCTAAGGAATTTAGCTTCATGCTTAAGGCAATGGTGAACTCCTGATGGATTTGAACAAGGGATCATATTTGCACGGTGGAAAATGACTGTCGATTATTTGGAAGACGCATGAGACAAGTTACAGCTGGAGACAAGTGTCAGAAAAGTTGATGATCAGATAGTTTAGGGGAGAAAAACAAAACACCTGGAACCAAGGTGTTCTGATTCCCAGTCTGCTGCTTTTTCCACTACACCATTTTAGCCCTAAAATTCGGAGAGTCCCAGGCAAACCAGGCTGTTGAACACCCAAGTAGTGGCCGTTGTTGGGTATTTTTCCAGATGGCATTCTTCTACTCTTCCCCTAGTCAAGCCCTCTTTGTTGCAAGAGATTGTTGATGCTCCAGAGCCCTCGTGAGTAATTTCTCACAAAATACCCATTATAACCAAATTTCACCAACTGAACTGTTGCTATGTTCAAAGAGGGCCTTCCTAATGGAGTTTTCTGAGTGTTGATCTCCATTTTCTCTGCTCAGCCCTTCAGCAAGTTCACAGTATAACAAAGTAGCAATTTGATCTTGTAGCTTAACCACAAAGTCATTTATAGTCATTAACCTAATGTTTATCCCCAGAGATTAGAATCTCTAATTGGATTGGGGTGGTGTCCAGGCACAGGTGATTTCCGTATGTGCCAAGGAAGAGAAAAGAAACTGACTCAATGGAAGGAAGCTAGGGAGGACTGGAAACTTGAAAGTTCTTCTTGGTCCTTGCCAATGGCTGGTTTGAGAAGGGCTTGTCAGCACATTCAGGCTTCACTGCGCTGCACTGAAGCAGGTAATATTTAAACATAGGTCGTGGTTAGGCTTACCATGATTACTTAGAAAATAGAAGGGAAAAATCAGCTAGGTATTAGCAGAATGAGTCTTAAATTTTGATACAATGGTCTAATTTTGATATAGCTTGACTTTTCAAAATATCCTGAAACATATCATAATACATGCATTTATTTTTTCCACATAAAGGAATGGACATTCATTTTGCAAGCTCATTTTGGGGGGAGACTTTAAAAACATTCTTGAGGGGAGAGAAATAGCTCAGTGGTAGAGCACATGCTTAGCTTGCACGAGGTCCTAGGTTCAACTCCCCAGTACCTCAATTAAAAAAATAAATAAAATAAAAACACTCGAGATCACAAAAGACCCTCTCCTATGAAACTGAAAATTCTTTGATCTGAGATGCTGAATTTTATATATTTTAGGTTACCTCCAACGCTGTTTGAACAGTACCACACACTCAGTTTGTCCTTAATAAATATCCCAGACTGAATTGAAAAGCTCTGAGAATGCTGTTTAAACAGTCATTGTTTAATTAATATCAAGTCAGGCTTTAGGAGTCAGGAAATTTCATTTTTCTGTTTTAGAATTATGATTAAAAATAGAGGAGCCTAGTGTTTCTCTTGAAAATACAAAATATGCTTGAGTTTAATCAGGTGATAGAACTTAGCATGTGGGAGAGAAAAAACTCTTTTAGTATTTTTTGTCTCATTTCTGAATGTGGTTAACTTTTTTGTTTGTTCATTTCCAGACTTGAAAGTGAGTGACAGCTCATATTTGACCCCTGGGAGGGAGGAGGAAGCCCAGTGTGGACCTCTGGCTTCTTGATTAGGTGTTACCTGTTCCTACAAAACATGAGTGAGACTACTATCCACAGAAAAGCCTTTCTGGGTTAAATATCATAGAGTTGGGGGGGGGGGGAAGCCACAACCTCTAACAGCATTCCAAAAGGAATTCTAAACAAAGGGGAAAAGACCCTAACAGTCACGATCAGAGAGCTTCTGCACTGACCAGGTCCACTGGCTGAGTTCTTTACGTCTTCTCATTTTCTTCCCTCTTTCAAATGAAGTTTTAATTTTGGAATAATTTTAAATTTACAGGAAAGTTGCCATGAAAACAGAATTCCTATGTACCTTTCACCCAATTTCCCTCGCTATTAACGTCTTACTGAACGATGGCATGCTTGTCAAAATTAAGAATTTGACATGAGCACAAGCTTATTCACTAAACAACAAATGATATGAATTCACCAGTTTTTCAAATTGAGACATAACTGATGCACAATATTATATGTCACAGGCGTACAAGTAGTGATTCATAATTTTTAAAGGTTATATTCCATTTATAGTTATTATAAAATACTGAGTATATTCCATTCTGCACAATATACCCTTGCAGTTTATTTATTATATACATTGTAGTTTGAGCCTCTTCATTCCCCACCCCGGTCTTGCCCCTCCCCCATCCCTCTCCCCACAGGTAACCACCAGTTTGTTCTTTGTATCTGTGAGTCTGTCTCCTTTCTGTTATATTCATCAGTTTTATTTTTTTGATTCCACATAGTTTTTCCATGAACATCCTTT
This sequence comes from Camelus bactrianus, assembly GCF_048773025.1. Lineage (NCBI taxonomy): Eukaryota > Metazoa > Chordata > Mammalia > Artiodactyla > Camelidae > Camelus > Camelus bactrianus. The sequence continues at coordinate 23,224,702 of NC_133556.1, forward strand.
TTCTGTTCCAGGATCCAATCCAGCATCTCATATTGCTTTTAGCGTCTCCCTTTGTTAAGTAGTCAGAGCCGACCTTATCTTCATCGGAACAACCAGCCTCAGTACCCTTTCCTCGTTAAGAGTGTTAAAAACCAGACAACCGACCAGAAATGGAGTTGCTTTTGCTAAGCCCCAGGTCACCAAACTGAGACTTTGACTTAATTACAGTTTTGGCGTTGCCAGAATGGAATCTTTAATCTGTTGATAGTGAATCCCTTGATCAGCCTTTGTTAGTAATCTGCCTGATCGACCTCTGCCATCCCCTATAAGAAAAGAAATCTTGCAGTAACCAGTCTACTCTTTTGCTCAGTGCAACTTCCTTGTTCCTGCTCCCTTCCAACCACAAAATCTCTTGCCTTGGACAGCTCTTTGGAGCTCCTTTCTATCTGCTAGATCGGATGTTGCCCAGCTCACAAATCGTTGAAATAAAACAAGACCTTTAAAATGTACTCAGTTAAATTTTGTTATGTAATGAGTGTACTCTCCCATTGAACCTGTTCATTGATTCCTCATTCATTCAACAGATATTAATTGAGCACTTGCCAAGTGCTGGACAGATAAAACAGGTGTGATCCCTACCCTAACAGAACTGAGGGAAAACAGTAACAACGTGATGGGAAAGCAGTGTGCTGAGAGAGAAGGGAGTTGAGCTGGCGGACAAAGTCAGGGAACGCCTTTTTGAGGCGTTGATATTTGAGACCTAAAAGTGTGAGTAGGAGGAGAGAATCCCAGATAAGAAGGGAGAGAATCATAGCAAAGGCACCCAGGGGAAGCATCCTAGGAACTGTAAGCAAAGCAAGCGGGAGAGGATCTAGGTGAGGCTGGGATGGGAGACAGCTGAGATACCCTGTTACTTACGAAATGAAGAGGTATCAGGACAAAGTAACTGACAATTCATATTAATTGCTTTTCCGTCTGTGTCCCCATAACAGGTGGTTCCTGCTTTACCACAGGCTGGCTTGTGCCATCATCTCTTTGTCCTATTCTCCTCCACTGGCAGGGAGCTCCTTGAAGGAAGCATCTCTGCCTTATTCATCTTCCTTTCCTTCCCCTCCTTGGTGCTGAGCAGAGTCATCTGGACAAAAAGCATCAAAATGTGTGTCTGTTCGATCAGATTAGACTTTCTGTCACATCCTATTCTCATTATATTTGCTCCAAATGATACAAGTTGTATCGAATTTGTCAAGCATTACTTTCTCTTAAGCTCCCACTTTTCACACGCTCTGAGCTGCATGCAGCTCTGCCTGAAGACATCCTCCATTCAAATACTAAAAGGAGGACTGGACTCTTCCTCCACAGGGAGGGAGGTGGACCCCAAGACAGCAGAGACGTGTGAGGAGAGGGACCAGGTTCCAACATGTGATTTGTCTCTCTTGGTGAAGCAGGATTCAGAAGAGGAGGAGAAGGAGGGGAGGGGAGAGGGGAAGGAGTGGGGAGAAGGATAAAGGGACATCTAAAAGGATGTTCTCAGTGGTTTCCTGAGGATGGCAGGATTATTTTCAATGGCATTTTCTCTCTTTCATATTCTTCAGTATTTTTGAATTTAAAAAACTTATAAGCACTATCCCTCTTATTATCAGAATAAAAACACTAGTTATTTCTGTTGGAGAGGGATTTATCTCCAGAGGGATTTTCTTTGCAAGCATACATTGTCTTTCTCTGGTTATAGCATCTCCTTTGTATGTCCACGGGAGAACACACCTCACTGATGGAATGCGGTCTGGCGGGACTGGCAATCAAGATGGCGCCCTTCCCAACCAACAGTTGGGCACCAACCTAGCTGGGCCAACATGCACTTGCTGTTCTGGCTGTGTTTGACTTTGATCTCAGCGTGGTTAGTTCCCTAACCAACATTCAGTCACTTTTTGCTCACTGAGCTTATCCTGCGATCGAGAGGATCCACTGCCCTGAGAGCAGTAGTTGCAAAGGTGAATACTGGAAGGAGGCACTAGGACGTGGGAAAAGCTTGCTGGGTTCAGGGTGCTTTTTACAGGTTCTCATTTTTTTGGGGGGGGGGCGTTTCACACACAGCAGGTAGGATTATTTTCAAGCAACCGAACTGACTCTGGGTAACTGAGAGATTTTCTCTCCTTTTGAATCTTGAGCCCAATGTCCCAGGGATACAAAACACTGGGTCTGATTTAGCCTGATGACAGTGCCTTGAATTTTCTGCCACCTGAATCTTCATAGTTGTCACAGTTCCTCTTCTTTTTAAGGCCTGGCTATTTAGCCCTTTTTTGATTCTGGAAGGATTTCCACATGCTTCCAATAAATTCCCCTTTTCTTCTTAAGTTCCTGTCTTTGCAAATTTATTTAATGTGATCCACAGTAAGACACACACATAGTGCCCCGGTATCTATAATTACACATAGGCATAAGTGAAATAAAAGTTGAACAAAATGTTTACCATTAGTACCTTAGGTGTCTCCTTATATTTTCTATTTTCTTCTATTTCATTTTAAAAATTCTAGTTGCAACCTCTTAAACTGACCAATGGGTTGCTCCCACACTTGGAAAGCCTCAGAACTATCCAGAGTCAACTTCTCTCACTTGTAAATAATCCCATCCCGTGTGTGGGGAAAAAAAACCCAAAATGAGCACCTCTAGAAGGAACATTGAAGTGTACAAGCTTTTCTCTCAGGCAGTGAACTCTCTCTAGCTACAGGACAAGCTCTGGGTGTAAAAAGCCAGCAAGCGGTGGTGGTTGGGAAAATCAAAAAAGCCAATCACAGCCAGAACTTTCTCCTCCGGCAGCAATCAAAATGTCAGTTGTGATCAGACCACCTTTTATGTGCTTGTCGATTGTCTAGGGCAGGGATCCAAGAGCCTGCAGGCCAAGCCTGGCCTTTGAGCTAAGATTGACTCCTATATTTTTAAATGACTCGGGGGGGAAAAAATCAAAAGAATAGCATTTCATGACATGGAAAAATTATGTGAAATTCACATTTCAGTGACCATCACTAAGCATTATCAGGAACTCAGCCACGCCCATTTATTCAGGTATTCATCTATGGCAGCTTTGGGGCAACAGCACTAGACAGAGACCATATGACCCTCAAGGCCTGAAATATTTACCATCTACCCGTGTCTGGAGGAAGTTTGCCGCCCCCGGGTCTAAGCACTAGAGGGAGATATAGAATGACATTAAGGCTTGGTTCCCGCTCTGAAGGGGCTTATCTCGCCTGGGGGTGAGACAGTCCCCATTCCACTGACACAAGTCAAAGACTAGACATTTTACTTATTTTCACAGAATGCAGAAAACACACTAGGAGGTCAAACGGAAGGAATTCTTCAAAAGACGAGGTCTGACAGAAGAAGTGGGGGCTTCTGGAGGAGGTGAGGCTGGAACCTTTGGCAATTTCTGAGTTTCTATGTAGGCAGGGCTTGGAGACAGTAATGGGGAACTTAAGCTCCATTCTTGTTTTCCTTTATAGAAGACGGGGCGGGGTGGTGGGGCATCAATTGTGCAAATCAAATAAAGGGGGAAGGGGAGGCAGGGAGACAAATGAATCTACCACGAGGAAAGGTAGGATCACGTTTAAGCTGAAAGGAAAAAAGCAGGAGGGCGGAGTGGCATGAGGAGGGAATAACCATAACGACAACAATAATAATAGCAGCTCCCACGGTCCTTACCCCGCGCTGGGCACTGTGCTCAGAGCCCCACAGGCATGGTCACATTGCTGGCTCCCCTGAACTCTGTGAGGTAGGGAGAGATGATCCCCATTTTACAGCTGAGGATGTGAAGGAGACCAATTTAACCAGAGCAGAGGTGCATTTTAGAGCATGGGGGGGAAATAAGGCTTGGTTGGGAGGGAGGGAAGGTGGAGATTCTGGAGGGTAGAGAAAACCAGGCAGAGTGTATTACATCTGATTAAAAAGTGAAAACAGCCATTTGCGGCAACATGGATGGCCCTGGAGAGTGTCATTCTGGGTGAGGTAAGCCAGAGAGAGAACGAAAAATACCATATGATGTCACTCATATGTGGAATCTAAAAAAAAAAAAAAAAGACAAATGAACTTATATATAAAACAGAAACAGACTCACAGACATAGAATACAGACTTGTGGTTGCCAGAGGGGAAGGGGGTGGGAAGGGAAAAACTGGGAGCTCAAGATTTACAGATACTGACTGGTATGTGTAAAATAGATAAACAAGTTTATACTGTATAGCGCAGGGAAATATATTCAATATCTTGTAGTAGCTTATGGTGGAAAAGAATATGAAAATGAATATATGTATATTCATGTATGACTGAAGAACTGTGCTGTACATCAGAAATTGACACAATTTTGTAAACTGATTATACCACAATAAAAAAAAAAAGGGAAAACAGGAGAGAGGGTTTAGCCCAATGGTAGAGTGTGTGCTTAGCATGCATGAGATCCTGTGTTCAACCCCCAGTACCTGCATTTTAAAGAAAAAAAGTGAAAATGGACAACCAGCAAAATACAGTAAAGGAATTTGTCATTGGCTTCAGAGGCAATGGGAAGTTTTTGTGAAAGGGAGAGACGGGCTGAGGGGGAGTGATTAAAACACCAGTCAACAGCAGAGTGGGCAGAACCAAGGTGGAAGGCCAGGGCCAAGTCAGGGTCCATGCACCCTCCCCACCGCCACCCACCGAGATTTGCTACGTGCATCAGCCTAGTAAGAATCCTACAACAGTCACGAAATCTCTGTCACTGCCTTTCACCCAGCAGCTTCCAGACTTATTGACCACAGGCCTCCCTGGTTCTTAGAGAACCTGTCAACAACAGCTATTCCTCAGAATAGGGCTTAGAAATTGCTGCCTTCGAGAAAAGGCCTGCAGTCATATGAGAGATCATTGTATTGGACTGTGGTGTATAAAATCCAGGTGGCTGATTTTATTAATGCAGCAGGAAGGCCAGTGGTAACAAGGGGTTTCTGTCTTCAAATCTGGCTGCTGATAAGCTCCTTAGTAGAGACAGCAGATCTTTACCCACCAAGCAGCCGCGTGTGCCAAGCTGGTAAGCCAGCAAACACCGAGGGGTTTAGATGCACGGGCCAACTTCAAGCTACTTTGCTTTATTTTGAGATAGTAGGAATGGCAGCTGAGTAGATACTGTAAATCTAGATACCTGATCCCAACCCCACAGAGGACAAAGTAATTTCTGTTTGAAGGCTGTTTTTAGAAGCTGCTTAGCTGCTTGCCTAGGATCCCTACCTCCCAGGAAGTGAAGCACCTATTCTCAGTTGCTAAGGAATCAAATACCTTGATGCACTGAATTCCTAGTGTCTCAGTCCCTGTGTTAACAGTCTCTTCTTCAAAAGGTAGGCTTGATAACCCAGCAGAGTTGGTAGTTAGTCGTGGGATGCTATGGTAATGACCCTGAACTCAAAAAAAAAAAATATATATATATATATATATTTATATATATATAAAATATGTGTAAGTATATATGTGTGTGTATTATCTATCCACTATATACATATATAATGTGTATGTTTATTATATATACACATACATATTTGTGTATGTTTATTATATATATATACACATATATATTTGTGTATGTAGTGGATAATTTTAGTTTGCAGAGTAGCTAAATGGGTAACCAGCAAGGGCTGGCTCTTGGCGTCAATCAAGCTGAACATCTGGATGATGCTTTAAAAAGTCAATAACATGTCCGACATTTGGCATCAAGAGATGAACATCTGGGTAATTAACAGACTGACTTCTCAGGCATTTCTCAGTGCCCCTCAGGACTCCATGTTTTCCAGCCTAGGCTTACACTGAATCAGATTTCACTTGAAATCATTTTATGCACTAAAGGATACGTTTTTTAACTGTAACGCTTCAAAACTAGTAGCTCTCTTTGTGCTTCTGAACTGCAGTTAATGACGAACCTGAATTCTCATTGCTTCCTCTTCTGGAGAGTGGGTAGGTAAGGTGGAGGGGGGAGTGCTTCCACGAAAAACTGAGCGGGGTCTACAGGCCACCTCAGCCAGGTTATCTGATTCTACTCTTTCATTGTCTCTGAGCTGTTTTCCAGCTCTGTGAGAAGTAGGTAACTGGTAACAAGGCAAAAATATTCTTATACACATGCAAGTCCTCACCTGGCTAGAGAGGTCCAAATGATTGCTCTCTCCCTCATGGAAAACTCAGTTTTACTTTCCTTTGAGCCTTCATTTCGATATTTCTGATCCATAAATTAGTCCATTCTTCAGATTCTTTTGAATCCATTATAACATCTACCTGGTTCCCTCATTAATTGAGCAGAATAAAACCTTTAATAAAAAAAATAAAATCTTCATTTTTATACCTTTGTGAGAGTGATGATTTTACCTTTCTCTGAAAATTATCATTTTTTTAATTGAAGTATAGTCAGTTACACTGTGTCAATTTCTGGTGTACAGCATAATGACCCAGTCATATACATATATATATACACACACACACACACACAAATATATATTAATTTTCAAATTCTTTTTCATTAAAGGTTATTACAGATATTGAATATAGTTCTCTGTGCTATACAGAAGAAATCTGTTTTTTTTTATCTATTTTTATATATAGTGGTTAACAATAACAGAGGAAGAGCCATTAATTTTTTTCCCCATATTCTCTCAAATATGCCTTTGTTTCCTGCCCCTACCCCGTTAGAACTATGGATGAATTTCCACGGCAGCTGACACATTGTCATAGAGTAGTAGGCTGTTTCTTTGGGAAACGCATTAGCTAATGGATAATTATCTTCTCTAAATGCAGTGTACTGTGTTCCCTTTCTTCCGAAAAGGAGCTAAATTAATGGAGCGGCTGGTCTGCCAAATACAGGTTATGCGTCTCTCCATCCACAGGAAGTTTCTGAATGCTGATTGCTAATAATAATAGCAATAGTATGTTTCGTATTCGGAAATGGATGACTGATCCAGGGCAACAGGACACAGGGGTTGAGTTGTTTTCCCAAGCACAGTGAACAGATTTACTGTTTAGGATTTAATCATTTATTTTCCCAGGTGCTTTCAGGTGTTGGCCATCATGGTGTAGAAAAGAAAGGGAGGGAACTCTTGTTTATTTAGCTGCTTCTGGTTACACTGGATAAATGGGTTCAAGTTCTACTTCTGCTGCTGCGCAGCGTGAGCACTTGGGAAAATCATCTTCCCTCTGGGGGAGGTTTCTAACCCATTCACAAGGGAGGTGGTGGAGGAGGAATGAACTAACCGTATTAAAAGCTACTTGAGAAGGGAGGGTATAGTTCAAGTGGTAGAGCCGTGGTTAGCATGCACGAGGTCCTAAGTTCAATCCCCAGCACTTCCTCTAAAAACATAAATAAATAAATAAACCTAATTCCGCCCCCTCCCCCAAATAATATCAACAAATAAAAATTTTTAAAAAGCTACTTGGGAGGGAATCTAATGTGCAGGCCAACTTGGGTCTGACATCGGACTAGATTAGCCCCCTCAGTAACAGCTTTTATTCTGTGCCCTCTAGACACAATGGAAGCAATTGAACATGAACAGAGATGTAAATACACACTGTCCTTAAGAGGAAGAAGAGACACCTGAATCATCAGGGGCACCTGATTTCTAAGCACACCTCTACACGAAAAACCTCATCTAAGAGCATTTAAAGAAGAACTGGCATTCTCCTTAATCTCCCACCTGACCCATAGAAGTGCTCATCTCAGCTGCAAAAATTGAGATGTTATCTGTCACCTGGTACGCTCCACTGTCTTGGTCCCTTACCTAATTATTGTCTGTGCACACTTTGGGGTGGTAATAAAGAAGAAATGGTCAGTCCCTGGACACAGATAATGTTCCAGAGAAGCGGAGCATCACTGTTCTCTGGGCTGACATCAATCCCTCTCCTCTGGGTAGCAGAGTTAAAGGGCTATTGTTTGAAGGGTATTTCTAGTCACCTATCTGAAGCATTTTCTTTTATAAGTGAAAGTGACAATTTCTTCTTCACTCCAATTTGTAGTAAGTAGAAGTCCTCCTGGGCAGGAATGCCTGAGGAAAATCAAATCCATTTTGCATGGGGAGAATTCTTTATGCTTCAGGAAGCTCATAACCTTGGCTTAATCCTGAGCACACACAACAGTTTTTATTGCCAGTGCTTTGTGTGTGTGTGAACAGAAAACTGGGGGCCATCTGAGGGAAAGAGGGCAGAAACCTAGGGGCCAAGATGAAGAGAAGGAACAAGAAAATTCTTTGCATTCTTCTGCATCATATAACCAGAGTGTCTGCATGCAAAAGGAATGAGACTTGATGGGTGGTTCTCAACTGGGGACAATTTTGCCCCTTTAGGAGACATTGGCAATGTTTGGAGACATTTTTGGTTGTCACAGCTGGGGAGGAGTTGAGGGTGCTATTGGCTTCTAGTGGATAGATGCCAGGGATGCTGCTAAACATCCTATAATACACAGGAAAGCCCCTTCGACACGGAATTATCCAGCCCCATAAGTCAGCCAGTAGTGCCGAGGTTCTCTCACACCTGTCACATAGTCTATTGTCAAAAAGATGAAAAATAACAAGTACCAATGAGGATGGGGAAACAAGGGAGCCCTCGTGCACTGCTGGTGGGAACGTAAATTGGTGCAGCCACTAAGGAAAACTGTATGGAGTTTTTTCAAAAAAGTAAAAACAGAGCTACCCTATGATCTAGCAATTCCACCTCTGGGTATTTATCTGAAAAAAATGAAAACACTAATTTGAAAAGATATACTCACCTCATGTTTACTGCAGCACTATTCACAATAGCCAAGATATGGAGGCCACAGAAGTGCCCATCAATAGATGAAAGGGTAAAGAAGATGTGGTGTGTGTGTGTGTGTATATCTATATCTATATAGATATATAGATATATATACATAATGGAATATTACTCAGTTGTAAAAAAAAAAAAAAAGAATGAAATCTTGCCATTTGCAACAAATGGATGGACCTAGAGGGTATGATGCTAAGTGAGATAAGTCAGACAGAGAAAGACAAATACCACAAGATTTCATGATTTCATCTATATGTGGAATTTAAACAGCAGAACAAACATAACAAAACAGAAACAGTCACAGATACAGAGAACAAGCTGGTGGTTGCCAGAGGAGAGGGGGTTAGGGGGACAGGGAAAATAGGCAAAGGGGATTAAGAGGGGCAACTTCCAGTTGCAAAATAAATAAACCAATGGGATGTGATGTTCAGCATGGGGAATGTAATCAATAATGTAATAACTTTGTATGGGGACAGTCGGTAACTAGGCTTATTGGGGTGATCAATTCATAATGTATAAAAATATCAAATCACTGTGTTATTTGTAGATAATATTGTAAGTCAAGTATACTTCAAGAACTTTTTCAAAAAAACAGTGCTGAGGTTGAGAAGTCCTGGACAAATGGACTCTAGATTTCCATCTAGCCCTAAGACATCATGATGCTAAGACATGATTTCTAGTCTCAGGCAAGAAGTCTGTTTACTACTGTGCTCCCCGAAATTCATATATCGAAACCCTAACTCCCAATTTGACTCTATTTGGAGATAGGGCTTCTAAGGAGATAATGAAGGTTAACTTGGGTCATCAAGGAAGGGCCCTGAACCGATAGAATTAGTGTCCACCAAGAAGAGACAGAGTTCACTTTCTCTCTCTGTCTCTCTCCCCACACGCGTCTGCACAAAGAGGTCATGTGAGCACACAGTGAGAAGGCAGCCTCCTGCAAGCCAAGAGAAGAGGTCTCAGAATGAAACTTACCTCACCAGTACCTTGATCTTGATCTTTCCCACCTCCAGAACTGTGAGAAACAAATTTCTGTGGTTTAAGCCACCTTGCCTCTGGTATTTTGCTACGGCAGCCTGAGCAAATGAATACATTTTATTTATAGTACTTGCCATTGCTGACACATTCTTAAGTGCTTACTATATGCTGGGCCCTGTGCTAAGCATTACACGTCGTTATCACACTTACCCCTCAACAACCCCCTGTGAGGTGGGAACTATTATTATCCCTACAGAAGAGTGAATGAAGGCTCAGAGACGTTACACAACCAGCCTAAGATCAACTAGTTAGCAAACAGGCTATGAACCCAAACAGCCTGATTCCTGGTTAAGAATTCATGTATTTAATTACCATGAGATGAGACTTTCCCAAATTGACTGTCTGATCTACACATGCACCCCAATGTTCACAACAGCACTATTTTCAGTAGCCAAGACATGGAAACAACCTAAATGTCCATCAACAGACGGCTGGATAAATAAGTTGTGGTAAATATACACACACACACACACACACACACACACACACACACACACACAGGAATACTACTCAGCCATATAAAAGAATAAAATAATGCCATTTGCTGCAACATGGATGGACCTGGAGATCATCATACCAAGTGAAGTAAGACAGAAAGAGAAAGAAAAATACCATATGCTATCACTTACATGTGGAATCTTAAAAAAAAAAAAAGACACAAATTTACTTACAAAACAGAAACAGACTTACAGACATAGAAAACAAACTTATGGTTACCAGTAGGGGAAGGGGCGAGAAGGGATAAATTGGGAGTTCAAGATTTTCAGATACTAACTACTATATATAAAATACATAAACAACAAATTTCTACCATATAGCACACGGAACTACATTCAATATCTTATAGTAACCTATAATAAATGAAAAAGAGTATGAAAATGAATATATGTATGTATATGTATGAGTGAAACATTATGCTGTACACTGGAAATTGACACATTGTAAACTGACTATACGTCAATATAAATAAATAAATAAATAGCATCAGAGGACAGGGAAAAAAATTATGAACTTCAAGGGAAGGCAGGATAAAGAAAAGGGCCACAAGAGGGTGAAGTTGCCAGAGGATGTGGAAGCCAAAGATCTCTGTATCTTCCTCTAAAAGTCAAATATAGAATCAGCAATGGCCCAGCAATTCCACTCCTAGGTATACTCCCAAAGACTTTAAGACAGATACTCAAAGAAAAATTCATTTACAAATGTTTATAGCAGTATGATTCACAAGAGCCAAAAGGCAGAAACAACCCAAATGTCCATCAGCGGATGAATGAATAAACAAAATGTATATTCATAAATGAAATACTATTCAGCCATAAAAAGGAATGAAGGACTAATACCTGCTACAACATGGATGAACCTTGAAAACATGGTGCTAAGTGAAAGAAACCAGACACAAAGGGTCACATATTACATGATTCCATGTACATGAAACATTCAGAATAGGTAAATTCATAGAGAAAGCAGGCGGGGAAGGGGTACATGGGGAGGGTCTGTTTAATGGGTACAAGGTTTCCTTCTGGGGTGAAGAAATGTTTTGGAACTAGATAGGTGTGATGGTTGCACAACACTGGGGATGTACTAAATGCCACTGAATTGCACATTTTAAAATGGTTAAGGGTTGGGGGGAGGGATAGAGCTCAGTGGTAGAGTGCATGCCTAGCCTGCAGAAGGTTCTGGGTTCAATCCCCAGTACCTCCATTAAATAAATAAATACACACATACACCTAATTATCTCCCCACCAACAAAAATTTGAAAAAAAAAAAGGCATGGCAGCTTCTATAAAATAAAATGGTTAAGGGTTAATTTTATAGTGTGTGAAATTAACCTTAATAAAAAAATCTCTGTCTCAGTAGAGAAGAAAGGCATGTAAAGCCAACCTACTCTGGGCTTTGGATAAGCATTTGAGAAAGAAAGCCCTGCTATAAGGCAGAGATGATCCTTGGGAAAGCAGACCTCTTAGCTCTGGGAACCCAGCCCGGGCTCCAGCACACCTATCAGGTTGCTCTTCCAGATGTCATTTGCGCTGGTTTTAACCACCAAGGTGTGCCCGGGGGATGCCTTCCCTACATCTATGTAAACAGGATGAAGCAGGATGGCTCATGCAGTGGTGGATGGTGGGTCTCCAGCACTAACGCCCCATCGCAAACAAAGAGTGGGTGAAACAGTCTCACCAGGAGTGCTTGGTGTGGAAAGACCAAATGGAACCCGAACGGAAATAACTTAAGCATTTTCGTTCCTCATCACAATGATAGCCACTTTTAAGAGTCACCTGCTAAAAGCATTCATCCCTGGAGTAGGACCTGGACAAATCTCCAGCTTTCAGCTGTCTGAATTCCTTCCTGGACTGAGAAGGGTGCAATAAACTGCATGTTTATGCCCCTCTCCACCCCACCTCAATTCATACATCAACATCTAACCCCCAATGTGACAGTATGAGGAGGTGAGGCCTTTGGGACGTGATTAGGTCATGAGGGTGGGACCCTCATGAATGGGATTAGTGCCCTTATCCCAGAGAGCTCCCTCAGCCTCTTCCTCCATGTGAGGACACAGCTACAAGACAGTCATTTATGAACCAGGAAGCCCCTACCATGCACTGAATCTGCCAGTGCCTTAACCTTGGACTTTCCAGCCTCCAGAACTGTGAGAGAGAAACTGTTTCTTTCTTGTGAGACACCCAGTCTATGGTCTTCTGTCATAGCAGCCTGAACGGACCCAGACAGAGGGGTATAAACACAGGAAGGAAAACATGAATTAAAGAAAGACTGGTTTGTCCCTCCCTTGGCTTGTTATTGCTTATTTCCCACATATATCTCCAGGACCAGGATTATGGAGAAAGTTGTTTCTTTTTTAAAGCCTGGGGTCACCAGGAGAAAGCCAGCACGTGGGAAGGGCAATGGGAGAAGGTCTAAGTGGGAAAGGTCAGCACGGTGACCACCCAGATCTTTAAAATAAAAACCTATTTTAAAGGTGCCTTTCCCTTTTAAAAATATGGAAAGCCAATGGAATGTAGCAGAGTTGAAAGTCTACGAGTAACTGTAGAGCGAAGGGTGAACTTTTTCATGGTCCTAGAACCAAATCCCTCCTCCATGGATTAATGGGGCAAGATTTTCATCTCTCCCTTCCTGGATTTCCATATATATACAAACAATGCTTTATCTTGTAGGATTGTGGTTATGATTAAATCAGATGAAACTATCTCCTCAATTCTGAGACCCACTGTCTTCTCCCACATTTGAGCATTTCTGAAGTCAGGATGTCCCTTCCCCCATCCCATAAATACGTGGTTTAACATAGATGAGAATACGAAAACGAATATATGTACATTCATGTATGACTGAAGCACTGCGCTGTGCACCAGAATTTGACACAGCATTGTAAACTGACTGTACTTCAGTAAAAAAAAGTAAAAAAAATACATAGGTGCATACATGTGAAAATACTATAAGTGGATTTTTTTCCAGTGAAGTTTTTTCTTTTTTTTTTAAATTTTATTTTTTGCTGGACTCTTCATGGCCCACTCCTGTCATCAGCCCTGGTCCCCTCTCCCTTCCCCCAGGTAGCCCACAGCAACAACTTGTTATGCATTTTTCCACGGGTTTCTCCATCCTAATAAAATAACACGCACATATACACAGATGTATACATATATTATTGGTGCTTTATATAGAGGCAGAGAATTTTGTTTCATAAAAATGAGATCCTGCTACTTACATTTTCCTTGATCTCATTTTTCTCCCTCAATAATATCTCTAAGACAACTGTTACTGCTCTAATTCATTCCTTTTTAATGGCTCCCTAACATTTCACAATGGATGAACAATAATATAGTAAACCATTCTTCTACTAATAGGCCTTCACTTTGTGTTCAGTTTTTGTTGTTGTTGTTTGTTTTGCTTGTTTTTGCCCATACGGCCTTGTATATTGGTGCTTTTATTTCTGTTGGGTAGTGTCCCAGGAGTCAGACTGCTGGGTCAAAGCATATGAGTATTTTAAACTTTAATCGATGTTATTCAATTGCTTTCCCAAAAGGCTGGAACACACAACAGTTCCACCAGCAATGTTTTAAGATGACTCTGTTCTCTGCATGAATTAAAACAACCTTAATGGACCAGTACATTTAATATGGCCATGCTGTTTTTTGCTCCTGTTGTTCCAAAAAAAGATGCGATTGACTGTGAATGGTGCATTCCACCTTTGCTGACATCTGAGAATCAAGGAGATACGATATATACGTAAAGCACCTTGCCCAGCCTACACCCATCATAGCATTCACGGTGCACCACCAGTGCACAATAATGGTACCCATTCCTGTTGTTTTCTTTCTGATCTGAAAATCTTGCATCCTTCTGTCAAAACAGAAAAGCAAGGATGCTAATCTACCTGCAGCATCAGGAACAAACCATCTAAACCAGGAGATGGACAAGCGATTTAGACCAAGATTCCAGCTAACTTTATTTATCTTAAAATTTGATGATTTTGAAGGTTTACCGAGCACAGTTAAATCATTTGCATCTCAGTCTTTGTGGAGTAACAGCCACCCAATTCAGCAACTACTGACTTTTTTGAATGCAAGGCTTCTAGATGCTGGGCAGTGTGGTAGACACGGAGTATTCAGCATTCAGCAGTGAATGTGACACACAGAGTTTCTGCTATCATGACACTCGCAGGAAGACAGAATCAAGTAACTGCACTTGGGTTAGCCCATAAAACTTGGTTTGACCCAATTAGGACGCATCTTCTCATGGGCCTGCAAAAACACACCTGTGACAAAACAACTGAATCTCCTCACACCCTGTCACCTCCATTTTTTTCTTGAGGCCAGACCACTCCTTTAACTTTCATCTTTTCTTTCTTTCCAATTATTTAAATACTACCCAGTGGAGGCCCAGTTTATGTCCCACTCTGTCAACATCATCATCATCAACCTCATCACCATCATTTGAGAAGAACACCAGGTCCTCTGCAAGGGCTTTCACACATTATCTCATTGAATCTTCTTCATTATCCTATGAGTCAGGTCCTCTTACTATCTCCACTTTATAGTTGAGAAGATGAAATTCAGAGAGGTTAAGTAACTAGTCCCAAGTCACACAGCTAATAAGCGGTAACGCCAGCATTCAAATGCAGGCAGAGCGTCCACTCTCAAAAACTAAACTAATATGTCCCTGTACTGTCCATGAAATCTTTCTTATCACTCTAGGAAAGCCAGTCTTTGTGAAGCTACAATTTTTCAGAACCAAAAAATTCTTTCTGCTGCATTTCTGTGAATGGCTTCAAGCTCCTACTCCAGTTTTACCCTGAAGGCACTCTGAAGTAGTGAGGTGTAGTCCTCAAGTTTACAAGGGACGTGTTTGCAGTGGAAAAGGAAATTAATGAGCTGGACAGCAGAACCAGTGCTAAAAAACCCAGAGAAGTGTCTAACTGATCTTATCTGTATCTGTGTTAATAGTGGACTCAACTAGTCCCAGGAAATAAGAAGGGCAGTAGAATGAAGTCACTCATGCTGGGTTCAAGTTCCAGCTCTGCCACTTACTAGTTGAGTGGCACTGGGCAAGCTGCTTAATCTCTTTGAGCCTCAGTTTCCTCATCTGTAAAACAGAGCAACAAATGGCTCCACTGCACCTCACAGCATAGGGTGTTTTGAAAGAAGGAAATTAGAGGATGTATGTAAAGACATGCATGAGGTAGGCACACGGGAAGTGCTCCGTGTGTGGTATTTCTTATAATCACTCTCTTCTACTTCCCTTAGAATCATTAGTTTTGCTCCTTTAACAGCCTCTGTCGAGGCATTTTAACTAAAAAATAATTATCAGTAGATTTGACTCTGATTCACTCGAACAACCAAAAAAAAAAGATCCCAAACTTTATTCTCGGAGTCTGGTCCTTGATCACCTAACATGGACCCTGCAGGAAATGGAGAGCTGTACCTTCTCCTGTCTAGCCTCTGATGAACTTACTCTGGGCTCTGAAAGGCACTCACCTCCTGCCTGTCCTGTCTTCCTCACTCTTTTATTTTTTATTTTTTTTCGAGGTTTAACATTTTTTATTGATTTATAATCATTTTACAATGTTGTGTCAAATTCCAGTGTAGAGCACATTTTTTCAGTTATACATGAATATACATATATTCATTGTCACATTTTTTTCTCTGTGAGCTACCGTAAGATCTTGTGTATATTTCCCTGTGCTATACAGTATAATCTTGTTTATCTATTCTACAATTTTAAAGTCCCGTCTATCCCTTCCCACCCTCCGCCCCCTTGGCAACCACAAGTTTGTATTCTATGTCTATGCGTCTATTTCTGTTTTGTATTTATGCTTTGTTTTTTAGATTCCACATATGAGCGATCTCATATGGTATTTTTCTTTCTCTTTCTGGCTTACTTCACTTAGAATGACATTCTCTAGGAGCATCCATGTTGCTGCAAATGGCGTTATGTTGTCGGTTTTTATGGCTGAATAGTATTCCATTGCATAAGTATACCACAGCTTCTTTATCCAGTCATCCATTGATGGACATTTAGGCTGTTTCCATGTCTTGACTATTATAAATAGTGCTGCTATGAACACTGGGATGAAGGTGTCATCCTGAAGTAGGGTTCCTTCTGGATATAAGCCCAGGAGCGGGATTCCTGGGTCATACGGTAAGTCTATTCCTAGTCTTTTGAGAAATCTCCATACTGTTTTCCATAGTGGCTGCACCAAACTGCATTCCCACCAGCAGTGTAGGAGGGTTCCCATTTCTCCACAACCTCTCCAGCATTTGTCATTTGTGGATTTTTGAATGATGGCCATTCTGACTGGGATGAGGTGATACCTCATTGTAGTTTTGATTTGCATTTCTCTGATAATTAGTGATATTGAGCATTTTTTCATGTGCTTATTGATCATTTGTATGTCTTCCTTGGAGAATTGCTTGTTCAGGTCTTTTGCCCATCTTTGGATTGGGTTGTTTGATTGTTTCTTATTAAGTCGTATGAGCTGCTTATATATTCTGGAGATCAAGCCTTTGTCGGTTTCACTTGCAAAGATTTTCTCCCATTCCGTAGGTTGTCTTTTTGTTTTACTTATGGTTTCCTTTGCTGTGTCTTCCTCACTTTTTAGACCTTAGCAAGCATCCTGGTCCAACTGCAGTTTCCAGGTCAAATATGCTGTTTCATTTCTGGCTGCGCAGATGCTATTCCCTCTGCCTGAAATGCTGTTCCCCACAATCAGTGATGAACTGCTGTTCACCTTTTCAGGCTACTTCAAGTGACCTTTCTCTTCCAGATCCCAGAATCATCTCACAGTAGTATTTGTGTTATTATATAAATTTTACCCATATTTAAAGAGTTCTTTCTTATTCTGTTTTTTCAAGTAATTTAATAACACATTTTTTACTGTGGTAAAATACACATATGATAAAAATCTACCATCTTAACCATTTCTAAGTGTACGGTTCAGTGGTATTAAGTACATTCTCATTTTACAGATGAAGAAATTGAGGTCCAGGCAAGTTAGGCAACTTGCCCAAGATCACAGTGTTGGGAAGGAGCAGAGGGAGAACTGGAACACAGACAGCCAGAAAACTCCTTAAGGATAGGGTCTGGGTCTTCTTCATAACCTAGCACTAGAGGGGACGATATAGCTCAAGTGGTTGAGAGCATGCTTAACATACACAAGGGTCCTGGGTTTAATCCCCAACACCTCCTCTAAAAATAAAATAAATACATAAACCTAATTATCTCCCTCCAAGGAAAGTTTTTAAAATAATTTTTAAAAAGCTAGCATTTAGTAGGGGCTCAAGCCCATTGCATTGGATAAATGAATAGTGAAGGAATGAATGGACTGTACTATGGGCATCCTTGGGCATCCTTGGGGGAGCTTTGTGAGTGATGTTCTCAAGGGCTACAGTAAAAGAGCCTCCATCTGTGCTGATCTCTGGCCCTCAGGCTCATTCAGGTAACAGGTGATTCACATGAGTGAACCAGACAGACCCCAGGGTTTCTTGGAAAGAAACAGGGAAAAAAGAAAGAAAGCTGGTGCATGGGATCTCCATCTCCCTGCCTGGGGCTGGCACCAACTCACTTGAAATGCCCTTCTCCCCTCCCTTCACCCACTGAAACCCTGCTCAGCCTTCAGGTCCCGTGCAAACCCTCCTCCTTGCCATCATGCTTGGAGTCGTCCAGGAAGAGCCAATCTCTTCTGCTCGTCTCCCACTTGGACCTTCACTGAGTGTTTGTTTCCTACTGTTTATATGGGGTTTATACACGTAGATCATGGCGTCTGTCATGTCTCTGCTCCACCTTGCTCCCCAAATCTGTAATCTTCTTAAGAGTAGTGCCTTCTTTCATCTCTAATCTCTGCAACATCTAGCACGGTGCCAGGAGTGACAGACCTTGGCCAGGAACATTCAGAGCCAGAGAGAGCTAGAATCAGGCTCCAGCTCTGCCACTGACTAGCTTAGACACCTTCAGCTTTCTTAAGCCTCAGTTTCACCATCTATAAAAGGGCAAAAATAATCACTGACCTAACAGAGTTGTTAGAATTTAATAAGCTCAAGTTCATAGCTAAGACTCATTAACTACTATTATTATTAATAAATGTTTAATAATTAATCAGAGACCAGAAATAGGCATAATTGATTATTCCTTCAGGTGACACATGAGAAGGAAATGCTTGCAAAAATGAAACTTAAAGGAATGAATAAACAGAAATGTAAATAATTGCTTTCGTTCAAAGCACACCCTAGATAATATCATATTCATAATCTTCACATTCCTGCTCTTGTGGTTCTTGCATTAAGTTGCACAGTCAGTGTAGAGTGCAGGCCGAGTGCAGAGACGAGCACATCTCCTAAACCTCAGCCCGGCGCTCAGTCTCCCAAAAGGCAGTCCCTGCCGCGTTTACCCTCATCACACGTTTCACGCTCAAGGAAATTCCTACTGCTTATCCAAAATGGGATTGATTAGGAAGGAACGTGGGACCTCAGTGAAGGGGGGTTGCATCATACATCACTTGCCCCCTACGGTCTTATTCTCCATCCAGTAGCCAATGTGATCTTTCAAAAACAAAAACCAGCTTAGGATAGACTCAAGCTTAACAACCATCAGCAGCTTCTCCTGCAATGGGAACAAAATCTATACTTTCTTTTTTTAACCACAAGCTCCAAGGCCTTACCCCATTTGGCGCCTCTCTAATTTATCTCCACTCTCTATCCTGACTCTGGTTTCCCGCCACCCTGGCCTTCTGTCTCTTCCTCTAACGCACAGAGGGCTTTTGCATTTGCTGCCTGGATCCCTGACATTTACGTGGTAAAATGTCACCTCCTTGGAAAAGCATTTCCTTACCACTGGCTAGGAACTATCCCTCCCCTGCTAAGTCCCACGCAACACCTAATATTATCTGAACAACACTGTTTGCTTAGGTATTTGCTGACACCCTCGCTCCCAGCCCATTTCCAGCTTTCCCCTCGAACAGAAGCTCCATGCAACCTTGCTTGCCTGTCTTACTCCATACAATATCCATAGCCCCTAGAAACACTGTCTGGCATTTATAAAGCAGTTAATACCTATTTATTCGAATGAATAAATGGGAATAGGGGAGCAGAGTATGGTCATTTTCCACTTTTTTTAAAGTAAGATATTTATATTTTTTCAGACAAGTACCACAGAATTCAAAAGGATATTTTTAGCATTAAAAAATACTTTCAGGAGGTTGAGGTACAGCTCAGGGATAGAATGCTTGTCTAGCATGCATGGCGGGCGTGGGTTCAATCCCCAATACCTCCATTAAATAAATACATAAACCTAATTACCTTACCCCACCCCATCCCCCCAAAAAAACCCTTCAGTTATAAACATACAAGTATTTCTAATCTGAGATAATGCCCGATTAATACACCTGCTGCTATGGTTTTAGATGTGTATTTTTTTCCCCATGAAAAACTGAAGGACATACTTGAGCCTTTTATTTAACACTACTGTTTCTTTACGCTCCATACAAATTTAAAGTGCAATCAAGTCCCTTATTTGAGTCACTTTTTATTTTTACATTTCAGATGAATTTGAATTTTTTTTAATCTTTGAGGGGGAGTAATTAGATTTATTCATTTATTTTTTAAATGGAGGGACTGGGGATTGAACGCAGGGCCTCGTGCATGCTAGGCATGTGCTCTACCACTGAGCTAAACCTTCCTCTCTTGAATTTTTTATAAAGGGCATGTACTACTTCCATGATAAGAGAAGAGAAATAAGGCTAAAACAAAATAAAACTGAAACAATAAAATTAGCATATTTAACCAAACAGATGAGAGTAACATAAAAACTTTCCAAGGAATCTATTATCGAGATTACCAGCAATTCATATTCATTTCATGCTGCTTATTAAACCTGAAGCTTTGGCCAGTTTAATGATCTGTCTGCCAGTCAGCACACACACTTGGATCTTTAAATAACTGTCATCTCTCCTGGGCTCATAGAAAGAGTGTTGTCTGAGCTTTCCACTATTCCAATTTCCTACTCGTAGCCCATTTATTTCTACCTCTCTGCTTTTACCAATGCTGTTACCTCTCCTGGCATCTCCTATCTGCTTGCCACCCTCCTTACACTTCCCTTGTCCAAAATCTTGATCATCCTTTAAGGCACATTTAAATCTTTCAAGAATTAGCCACAACCACCGACAACCATGCTTTTATGAAGCTCTGTGCTTTGTCAAAAGGCACCTTGTCTTTGTGTCTCCCTCAATTAATTACAGTTGGTTGAAAGCCATATTTTTATATATCTAACCACACTGAAATGTCACTATGCATTTTCCAACTGAGTAGAAAACATCAAAAAAAACAAACAAAACCCAGAAGAAAACCACTACTCACTTCTCGCTGAAAAATGTTGTCAAAGGTGGATGGGAGCAATTGCTTAGACTCTCAAAGGAGAAAACACTAGGTGGTTTCCAAGGGTTCAAAAGCCTTTTGCCACCCTTCCCATGAGGAAGAAAGTGGTATATACACGATTATGACCTGGAATTTACAAAGAAATGGTTGCCAGGAAAAAGTGATTGGCAGTCTGGAAAAATCTTCTCCAAACGCTGTTAGGCACTACGCACTTACGTCCTATTGTGACAACCATTCAGCATTGATTGCTGTGTGCCAAGCATTGTGCTAAATGCATTATATTCATTATTTTATTGAATCCTCCCAACAGCCTGAGGTGGTGATTGTCATCCTGTTGGAGGAGGTCATGGAGAGGACGTGACCCCCTGTTGACTCTCTAGCTGACCCGGGCAATGGGAGGCTCCTCCCCGCTCCCCGGTTCTTGAAATGTACCTTCCGCCTACTGTTCTCGCCCAGGGTTCACGGATGCGGCTTTGAGAGAGTAAGGTGTTGTTGAGCCCATCTAGACGGGATACACGACTGAACCCCGTTAAGGCCACTATAAAATGTTGAGATTCTGGCTGGCAGGTGCGGAGATCTACTCCTCCTGAGGCGCCCAGGACAAGCCTCGCGTGTAAGTTCCCTTGTTTGTTGTTAAACCTGCCACCTACAAGTCTGGAGTGGCCGCCTCTTTCTTTGGCCGCTTCTGGCCCTCTGAGTAGGCGGCCGGCTTCATATCTCACCCCAGGGAACTTCTCAAGGTTTCAAACCAACATATCCCCATTTTACAGATGAGACAGCTGACTCACAGAAAGGTTCAGCAATTTTCCCAGGGTGACAAAGCAACGAAGTGTTAGAGCTGCCTTTGGATCCATTTCACCTGATTTCAAAACTGCCATTCGTGGCTGCTATACCATATATATCTTCTACCTAAAAACTATGGTTACAATTACAGATTGCTAAAAACCTTAACTGAAAACGACCAGCTCTACAATCTTTCCCCCTTTTTCAAGTAGTTTAAAGTAACACCTACTCAGTATTTAACATAAAATATTTAAATACGTGTCAAAGTTAAACAGAGCGTGCCTTCTTTTTAATGGGCCTCTCTTTTTCTCCAGCATTTCAAGCAGAGCGACGCTGGCTTGGCAATGGTTGTGCCACAAAATCAATAGCACTCATTTTCACACTTCATTAATAAATAAATAGAGGCCCAGATGTTATGGGATGGATCTGTGGATCCCCTGAGAGTTGAGAGGGCGTCCCCAAAAAAGCCACTTTAATTTAAAATAAAAAATGCCAAGTTTCAGACAAGTAGTCTAGAGATCCAAACTCGCTAAAGCTAACAATCCCAAATTAAGATTCAAAAGTGAAACTGAAGATTTTAAGATTTTGAGTTTGAATAGGTAGAAATGAAAAAACTATATAGATTTGGGGAATCCACACCAAAAGCAAATCAGAAACTGTGGTCTTGTATTTGAATATGAAGCAAGAGTCAGAGGCTTTGATGGTTTGGAACAGAAAGGAGGAGAAAGCCTTCTGCCAAGGTTTTCACAGTTTGCAGCCTAATACTTAGCGGTATAAAAATTTCAAGAGCTAAAATGTTATAGATTGGGTATTCACTGCGGTTTTTCTGTGTGCTTGAACATTTCCTAATAGAATGGCGAGAAAATAAAAACCTGTAAGAGAATTATTAGGGACTTGACCAACACTGCAGTTTTAGTGTAGGGTGTTGTTTTATGTAATTCTTTGCAAAGGATAAAAGCAGGTTCATTCTACAGATGCAGTAATGAAATAATCAAAGCAGCCAACATATTGAGCACTTATCTTAAGCTCTACATACATCATCTTATTGAATATTTACAATTAAGCTATAAGGTAGGTACTATTATCATCTCCATTTCAGAGTATGGAGGCAGGGTGAGGCTTTAAAAATGTGACTAGTCATGAATTCAGTCACATAACCAGCAGAGCCAGGATTCAAACTCAGGGCTTATTTGAACACAGCTTCTTTCTATTCTGCATGGACCCAGTATTCTCAAGGCCACTGTGAGCTCCAGAGACCAACAGGCTGCCACATACTTATAAAATCACCGAATGTGTTCTGGGACTCTCTTAGCAGATGTAGAAAGCTTCTGGAAAACACGAAAGCAATAAACCTTCACATTAAATGCAGAGAGGGGCTCTGGGGCCCAACAAAACCTGAGTTCAAATCCTGGCTCTGCCACTTAAGTCACATCACCTAGCAAGCCCCAGCTTCTCCATCTATGTAAGAGGAGTCATAATATTCCCCACAGGAGGTTGTTGTAGGGATTGAATGAGAGGATGCATTTAAAGTTCTTAGCACAGGCAGGACCCAATACATGGCAATCTAGCAACAAAAGGCAGCCATTGTGGGTATTATTTTGAGCTTGCAGGAAGACCAGAGACCCTCAGCCCTGGTGTCATGCTGAAGTACCAATGCCAGACGGTTTTGAAAGGATGAAACAGGAGGAAGGACACAGATTTTAAAAGGAGAAAGAAAAGGAGTGAGGCTGGAAGCACTCTGGGTTCCAGGTGTAGAACTAAGACATTTGATTATGATTTCTACTTGGACCCATGAAAACCAGAATACAACTGTGCCATTCTAGGAAGATTTTCTGAATTTATAATTACAGGTATGGAGAAAGCGCGCGCTCACAAACACACAAACACACACACACACACACACACACACACACACACACACACACACAATCTTCTACCAGGTGAAAACAGGAAAAGAGCACATTCATAATACAGCTGTTGGTTCAACATAGTTCAGCGCCAAGGCAAGAAGCTGAGGGTCCTTGTGAAGGGCGAGGGGACCCTTCCAAGCCCCGCAGGGGGCACCGAGCTAAAGCAAGCAATACAAGGGCAGGAGCACTGTGAATCGCCCTGGGTTTGCAGAGCGAGCTGGTGACCCTGGGCCCCTGCAGCTGCCTCTATACTTTGAGGCCAGGAGTTTCAACTACTGCATCCTATTCATTAAAAACAAAAACTCTTCCTTTATTTGCAAATGTTGTTGACCCCAAATTGCCATAGAGAAAACCAGCAAATACAGTCGGTCCGTTTCCGTTACTGCCTTCTAGGATTATACCCATACCAGATACTTTGAGTGAAGGAAGAAAGGAGAAGGGCGTGCTCAGGGTTAACCTTCCCCTAACCCTTTCCCTCCCACTCGCGACCCGGGAGAAGGCAGGGGGAAGAAACGCTGGGAATTTCAGGTGTGCCCTGAACCTCGCGCCGGGGGAGAAGCAAAAGCAGAAACCGAGCGGACACTCCCCTCTCTCCAGGGACGTGGGCGCTTTCCAGGATGGTCCAACAGCTCCAGCGTCCTAGCGCAACCTGGGCCGAGAACATACTCTCCTTCCTCGGCCCCGGGAAAGACCCTACTTTCCAAGATCAGCTGCGAGCTTTCGGATCCGGGACTCCCAAGTCCATACCAGGCTCCCGGCTTAGCTGTCTAGCGACTTCCCGAGCCTCCCGGTGAAGCCCAGCCCGCAGGGTTCCCCTTTTGTTCGCGGGAGAGCGTGTAGCAGCGCAGCGCTGCGCATCCCACCAGCGCTAACAGCCCCGCTGCGGGGGCGCTTCCCTTGGTCCGCTCCCTACCATCCCCGGCGCTCCCGCGACCACCAGCTCCAGCGCACGGATCCCCAACTGTCCCACCCCCTGCCAAAGTACTCACTTCTCCCCAGTCCCTCCGCTTTCCACGCCGTCTCCTCCACCGCCCCATAGCGCCTCAAAGGCTTCTCAGCTTCCAGATGGATGGACAAAGATTGCTTTAACTCCATCGCTGATCCCCGCGGACAGGTCGACGGGTCTCCCTTCACTCCATCCCCGCCGCGGGCTGCAGGGAGGGAGGCGGCTCCAGCCAGCAGCGTTTTAAGAGGCCGGGCGCTAGTGACGCTGCTGCATCTCTTCCGCCGCCAAGGCCGGGGAGCGCCGACTGGTACCCAGGAGGAGGGGGGAAAAGCAGGGCGCATGCGCAATGGAGGCTTGGGGAGGGGAGCTTGGGGGCTGGGTAGAGAGAAAAGGGGGCAGATGATAACTCTAAGAAGAACAAAAACAACAACTAAAATAGAACCAACCCAAAGGAAGTAAAAACAAGGCCCCAACCGATACTGGAGCAGGTGGCAATGTTTGGCGTGGGGCTGACACTAAGTGGCTTGTGATATGTCAGCGTGCTGTGAGGTTTTGAGTGGGATTTGTGATCGAGTCTCTGTCTGTGGGCGATGGATCCATCTTTGTGGGGAGTGTGCAGAAGCGTGAGTGCGGACCTGGATCTGTGGGTTCTGTGCTTAGCTGCGTGCTTTTTCGTGAGAATCTCTGTCGTTTGCATCTGTGTGCATTTTGAATTTGACTTTGAATATGAAATGGGACAGTCTTGTCTGCTGGTGCCTGTATCGATTCTGTATTTATGTACATAAACTTGAGAGAGACATGAAAATATTTTGGACACGAGTATAACAAAGCTGTTTGGAACATGGGTCTTTAATTTCCAGAAACCCAGAGGTTTATCTTAACCAACAAAGCATGGCAGCATTAAAAGTACAAAATAAATCAGCAGCTAGACTGATTTTTTTTAAATAGTAGTATTTATTGAATGACAGCTAGGTGCAAAACATTTTGTTAGCTTTCTATTATAGAGGATGAAACTGAGGTGCAGAACAATTATTTACCAAAATTCCCATACTTATCAAGTGGTCTGGTCAGCACTTGAATCCAGACTTAGCCTCTTTATTGTATTGATCTTCTTACCTGCACAAGTATGTTGTTTTGTATAGTGGTGGGGGGAGGCTCTATAGGACATGATTTCTTTATTTGTTGTTTGTTGTTGTTTTTAAGATGTCATCTGGGGCAACTTTTAGTATCCACATGGCTCATAGAAGTATGAAAAGGTCCAGCCCTCTAAGAAAATGATTTATCAACTGGTAATAATAATAAATAAAGTTCAATAAAGAACTTCTAAATAGCTCAAAAAAGGAAATAACAATAAAAATCATAAAATATTTAGATCTGGATAATCATGAAAGTATCACATATGAAAACTTGTAAGTTTTTACTCATACTCAAAATTGTTTTCAACCAGAACAGACTAACTTTGGGGGGAAAAAAAACTTGTGAGTTTTGATCTAAGTAAGTGTATAGCCTTAAATGAATGCAATTAAAATTAAAATTGTAAGACTAAAAATAAATGGGTTAGAATAAATAGAGAAGCAAAATATGATCTTTCCATAGTGTGGAATACTATTCAGCCTTAAAAAGGGAAGGGAATTCTATAATATGCTACAACATAGATGAAATTTGAGGAAATTATACTAAGTGAAATAAGCTAGTCACAAAAAGGCAAATACTGTATGATTCTACTTGTGTGAGGTGCTTAGAGTAGTCAAAATCACAGGAACAGAATGTAGAATGGTTGTTTCCAGGGGGTGGGAGGAGGGGAGAATGGGGGGTTACTGTTTAATGGGTATATATTTGTACTTTCACAAGATGAAAAGAGTTATGGGGATGAATGGGGGTGACTGATACACAACAATGTGAATTATTTAATACAACTCATCTGTACACTTGAAACTGGTTGAAATGGTTTAAAAAATGGTTAAGTGTTCAACTCAAGAGACTGTAAGAAAAAGAACAGATAAAACCTAAGTGAAGTAGAAAAAAGAAAACAATAATGATAAGAGGGTAAATTGTGGAAACAGAAAACCAAGAAGCAGTAGAGAGGATGAATAAACCAAAAGCTGATTCCTCTGAGGGAAAAAAACTAATAAAGAAAGTAAACCTTTTAAGACTCATTAAAATAACTGCTCATGAGTAGTATTAAGAATGAAAAGAGATACTTCAAGAAAAATAAATAAATAAATAAAATTTTAAAAAAAGAAAAGAGAGACATGATACAAATACAGGAAGATTTTTTAAACTTAGTAGAAATGGATAATTCTTTTTAAAAAGTAAACTGTCAAAATGTATTTGAAGAAATAAAAAAGAAAATCAATAACCATTACAAAAACTGGATTGTTAATTGGATAGAAATTTATTTTTTCCCCTCAGTCCTACAAAGACAACAGGCCCAAACATTTTAATGGGTGAGTTTTACCAAATAACTGGTAATTGTTATTTTATAAAAATTATTTCAGAGCTCATTTTATAAGTATAGCATGACCTTGATATCAAAACCAGATTAAAATGGTACAGTAAAAAAAATTCTAAAGTTATCTCACCTATGAACACAGGTTTAGAAATTGCAAATAAAAATACAACATGAACAAATAGGGTTTATTCTCAAAATGGACTAATGGCCCAATATCAGAAAATCTATTGATATAATATATCGTATTAACAGATCAAAGGAGAAAGCTGTTTGATTACCTCAATGAATAAAGAAAAAGCATTTAAAAATTAGCAATCACATGTGTCTATTGTTTTTCTTAGCAAACTGACAATAGAAGACCATTTCCTTCAGTTTCTAGAAAGTAACTGTCAAACAGCAACAGCAAACATCACATCTACTATTGAACCTCTAGGGGCATCCCCATCAAGGTCAGAACAAAACAAGGATGCTTATAATCCCCACTTCTGGAAAAAAATAGGAAAATAAATGAAGCATAAGAATTGAAACAGAAAAAACAAAGCTTTCTTTGTCAGACAATATAATTATCTGCATAAAAATGCAAGCAAATCCACAAATATGCTATTAAAATTAATAAGAGCAGGTTTTTGGAAATAAGGTAAACATACAGGAATAGTATTTCTGCAGTTAGTAATCAGACTTAAAACATAATAGCAAAAAAAAAACATCGAGGAGAAAAATTATTATTTTATGTCACCTGGGACAATTAACTATTTTTATATTGCACTGTACATCAAAAATGAACTGAAAAAAAAATGAAGAGATAGGTATGCCATGTTCAAGGGTACAAAAGAATCAGTGTCAGAGAGATGATAATTCTCTTCAGGGCAGTTCAGTTTAAATCTCAGTAGGGAATAGGATTTTCAAATAAACTTTGACTTCTAGATTGGCGACAGTGTCCTAGAAATAATACAATGGAAAACAACTTTTATTTTAACTCTTACCACTTTGTAATTTTGACCCAATCCTTTTCTGGACCACCTTTGTGAATAAATGTCTACCAAAATGTAAAAAATAAAATAAAACATAAATATTGAGAAGCTGACCCTAAAAACAAAGGGCTAGGGATAGATTAGGCAATGGTGAAAAAATACTTAACTACCAGATATTTAAACCTATTATTAAGCCATAAGACGTAAGAAGAAAATTGAGAATCCCAAAATGGACCTACACATATTTGGAAAGTTAATATATGACAGAGGAGGCACTACAAGTCAGTATGGAAAGGATGGACTGACTGTTCAATAATTGGTGCTAAAATATTTGCCTAACCAAATAGAAAATTAAAATAAAAATTACACCCTTAATTTTAACCTAAGTTCCCATCACACACACATACACAAATTCCAGGTTGATTAAGGACCTCAATGAGAAAAGCAAAATTTTAAAAATTTATAAGATAATATAGAAGAATAGTTTTATTGTTTTGCAATGGAAGGATATGCTAATTAAGACCCAAAAAACACAGACCTTAAAGAAAAGTATTAATAATTTGACTACAGTAAATTGTTTTGAGGTGAAATTCATGAAACATGAAATTAGCCATTTAAAATCAGTGGCATTGTACCTTCACAATGTGGTATAACCAGCCGTTCTCTCTAGTTCCAAAATATTTCATCATTCATTAAGGAAATCATCAGATCCAGTAAGCAGTTATCTCACATTCCCCACTCCCTCCAGCCTTTGACAACCAGCAGCCCTTTCTTTTTCTGTGGATTTACCTTTTCTGGGTACTTCACATGAATAAAATCATACAATATGTGAACTTTTGTGTCTGGCTTCTTTTACTTAGCATACTACTTTCGTGGTTCACCCAAGTTGTGGCATGTATCAGTACTTCACTCCTTTTCATGGCTGAATAATATTTCATTGTAGGACTATATCACAATTTGTCTACTCATTCATCTGTTGATGGACATTTAGTTTGTTTCCACCTTTTAGCTACTGTGAATAGTGCCACTATGAATTTTTGTATACAAATATTTGTCTGGGTACCTGTTTTAAATTCTTTGGAGTATAAACCTAGGAGTGTAATTGCTAGGCCATGTGGTAATTCTATATTTAACTTTTTTAGAACCTGCCAAACTATTATCCATAGTGGCTGAACTATTCTACATTCCCAACAGCAAGATACAAGGGATTCAATATCTCCACATCTTGGCTAACACTTGTTATATTTTGTTTTGTGATTATAGCCACAACAATGGGAAAGACCGAACTACTGCCAACAAAATGGGTGAATTTTACAGGTATTAAGATTCAGCAAAAGAAGCCAGAGGTGGAAGAGTTCATTCATATAAAGTTCAAAAACAGGTAAAAACTTATTTACAATGATAAATGTCAGAACAGTGGTTACTTTGGGGGTGGTATGGAATGGGAAGCTACATGAGGGCGAGCTTGTTGAAATGTTAGAAAAACAAGAGCTGATTGGTGATGTACTGAGATGTGTGTGTTTATAGTGTGGACACACAGATATGGGGGAGAGAGAAAGAGGGAGGGAGAGGTTCGCTGAGATAGCCACTTAAGATGTATGCCCTTTACTGTATGGAAATTACATGTCAATCTAATTAAATAAAAGGTTCAGGGGTCTTTGTCATGTGATTCTTTTACTGTATGTTGAAATATTTCATCATTTAAAAAAAAAAAACAAGAAGAAAAGAAAAACTAGCCAGACTTACTAGATCCAATAATTCAACTCCAGGGAATCTAACCTAAGAAATATTGAAATACTAAAAAATACGTAGACATAAGGTATTTCTTACAATTTATGTAAAATGTGGGAAAACTGGGAAAAGTCTAATATCCTACAAAAAGAAATGGCTAAATAAATTATGGTATGCATGCAATAGAACATGGTATGCTTTTTTTAAAATGATATTTACAGGGAGTTTGAAATGTCATGGCAAAAACATCATAACACAGTGTTAATCAAAACATCAGAGGAAAAGTAGAATACAAACTGTAATATAAAGTATGAGCTGTTGTTCTTCATCTTTTGGTGAAGATCCAGTGTACACTGTGATCTCAATCATACTAATATTTCAAAGAAGTTGGTAGAAATTAAATGAAAAAATATTTTGATCCCAACTTTGTTATGTTTTAGCATATACACACACACATATGTACAGATATCCAATTCAAGAAAACTGAAATGATACACACCAAACTGTTGATGGTGACTACCTTTGAATGTTCAGACAATAAATAATGGTTTTTTTTAATTGAAATATAATTGATTTACCATATTATGTTAGTTTCAGGTCTACAGCAAAGTGATTCAGTTATACATATATATTTTTTTTCTTTAAAATTCTCTTCCATTATAGGTTATTACAATAAATAATGTTTTGTTTGAATTCTCCAATGTCCCTACAAGGTATATGTATTACTTTTATAATCAGGAAAAAAAACAATATGTTTTTAACATGTGAAAAGTAAAAACACTAGGAATAAATATACAAAATCATGAACAGTGGTTGTTTCTAAGAGTTGAGATTTGAGGGAAGATCTCTTCCTTTTTAATTTTCTGAATTTTCCAACCATCTATACTGAGCTCGTGTTGTTTTATCATTCAAAAAGGAATAAATTCCATTTCTGAGAATGTGTGAGTAATACAATTCTGTAATCCTAGAGGACAAAACCATTCCCGCCGCAGCGATGCCCAGAACCTTGTCTATTTGCATTAGTTCAGCGTGATAATGCTTCAAGTTCAATAACTGGCTAAAGTAACCATCTGCATGGAATTAAATGGCTATTCCAGGCCTGGCTTCTCATTCTGGCTCAGTGCCTTGCTCTGCTGGGAACACCAAAGACTCTGAGGGACGCTGGATGATTACAAAGAGCCAGGACTGCAGGGGCCAGTGCAAAACGCTCTTATAACTGCTGTGGGGGTTAATTGAAAGGGAAACAATGCAATAGCATCTTGATAGTTTGATATCTCATCCAGCATGCTGACAGTTTCAAATGTCCGTGACACTGAGCTTATCAGGATAGCACGGTTTTCAAAAATACAGCCTTTGAAATCTGGAGGCTCTGAGTTCAAGCCCCGACCCTACCACCGGCCAGCTGTGTGACCCTGTGTGACATGTCACTTAATCTCTCTAAGTGTCCCTTTCTTCATCTTTAAAATTCTAATGGCACTATCCTAACCCAGAGGACTGTTGTGATGATTAAGCGAGATGATTCATAACATCACACAAAAGGGCCTCAATACAGGTTAGTTGTTGATGTTGCTGTTTTTGTTACTATTATTATCACGTTGTTCCAGCTGATGTTTTGAGTTCTGACCTTTTGGGCATTTACCAAATGAAGTCTCCAAACACCAAAAACAGAAACCTATTTAAATGACACTGAATGGAGAAGCTGGAATCCTCATACGTTGCTGGTAGAAATGTCCAATGGTGTAGCCACTTTGGGAGACAGTCCAGCAGTTTTTTGAAACCGTAAACACAGTTACCACATGACCCAGACATGCTACTCCTGGGTAGATACCCACAAGAAATGAAAGATACATCCACACAAAAATTTGTTTGGACAAATGTTCACAGCAGCATTACTCACAGTAGCCAAAAGAGGGGAAACAACCCACGTATCCATCAACTGATGAATGATAAAATAAAATGTGGTGCATTCCTAACAGTGGAGTGCTATTTGATAATAAAAAGGGATGAAGTACTAACATGCTTCAACACGGATGAATCTTGGAAACATTATGTTAAGTGAAAGACACCAGTCATAACAGACCGTGAATTATATGATTCCATTTATATAGACTGTCTAAAATCTGTATCTATAGAGAAAGCATAACTATAGCAAATCTACAGAGAGAAAGAAAGTAGGTGAGTGGTTGCTTAGGGCTGGGGGTGAGGGAGAATAGGTGAAGGCAGTGACTGCTAGAGGTTACAGGATTTCTTTTTGGATGAAAATTTCTAAAATTATGACAATGGTTGCATAACTCTAGCAATATGCTAAAAACCATTGAATTGTACCCTTTAAAAAGGTGACTCAGATAGTATGTGAAATATCTCAATAAAGCTAGTACCAAAAAAAAAAAAAAAAAGACATTGAGTGGGGTTTAACCATCTAAATCACAACAAATTATTATGATGTTAATGAAACAGCTGAAGTCAGCCTGTGCAGCTAGCCTGCAGGGAATTCCAGGGGTCCGGCCATTCAGTCCAAATCTGCCCTGCCCTAGGTGGGGTCTGGCATCACCTGACGATGGTGGCCATTCCAGCTTGTGTGTTGAGGGGCATCACTTGAGGTCCTATGGCAACCTGAATTCCCAAAATAACAACAATGATTCCAGGACAGTGATCGATTCCAAAAAAATGAGGCTGGGAGAACACCTTCCCACCCATCAGCCCACCCTTCTGTCTCCTACTTAAGATGTACTTTCTCCAGCATTACCATCGGGTTTTTGTGAATTAGCCATTTTGCCACTGGAAACTAGACTATGTGTTAGTAGGACTATAGTTACACTTCTGTATCTGGCAGAGATAGTAGAAGTTTCAATTGTACAAATGTATTCATGAAAGAACATCAGAAGGACCAGGACCTGTTCCCACAATATGTCTTTCATTCCATTTTAAATCATAGAGAAAGGAGGAAAATGTGGGTAAGGTTATGCATTCACAGTGTCCAAGCTCTTTTTACTCTCACAAAATGGGTTCCTTCTTAGTGGCCCCAATGTCTCCTAAAATATCATTCTTTATTAAAGTATATCACTTATCAACCTTGTCTCGCTATGATTCCTGGAAAATCAGAAAATCAGAAGTATTTCAAGGAAAGAAGTTATTGGCTATCTAAATGAAATGCCCCCCATAACCAGTATGGCGCTATGCCTTGTGTTCCAGCTGAATCACATCCCTTCAGTTATACAGTGTGATTACGGAAACAGTGGAAGAGCCAGCGAGGAATTGATCTGTGCTTCATTGAAAAGCCTAATGCAGAGGGAAAACAAAATCTCGGTGACTCAAAGAAATATAAGAAGTATTGCTTCTAGAACGTGTGAGTTCCAGAAACTATGATTCATATGAGAAGAAACATTAACTTCAAGATTCAGAAGAGAAGGTTGTAGAGGTTAGCACCATAGCTGAAAGTCAGGCTGCCAGAGTGAAGAGCATGCTTCGTAGCTATAGTACCTCAAACCAACTGCAGAAGCTCTCCAAGAGACAGTTTCCTTTCCCGTAAAACGGGGTCAACTATGTAACATGCTTAGTATAGCACATACTACAGAATAAATAGACAATAAATGTCATTATTATTAACACCATAATTGTCATTACTTGAAGTTAAAAGTTGGCTTCCGTGTTGTGCTGTATGTCATTAAAACATCAAGGTCATCTTTACATAAATTCTAGAATATGCAACGCTATGTAGTCATTACATTTGTCATAATATTATTCCTAATTTTACAGACTCATTCCAGGGAGATCAGTGTTATCCAGTATTAACACTTTCCTAAATTATGGTTAGCAGGTATCTTGGAGTTCTACAGATAAGGAGTCTCAGGAAGCAGTAAAAGAGATTCACCAAGAAGGACGAGAAAATGGAATAACTGAGCCAGGTTGCATGCACAGTCCAGGACCCTACCCTAGGTCAGTTGTTCTGCAAAGCAGCTCTCATCAGCACATGCAAGGCAGACGCCAAAGCAGAACAGTACACTTTCATCAAGCAGAGTTGGGATTATCACAGCTCTCTTCCCTCATCAAAACTGAGCTGGGTTTGGGTTTGTTCCCTTTGTGAAGTCAGTGATCAGTGTCTTAAGAGGGCATGGCTTTCATGAAACAAATCTGGATGTGTTTGTTCAGTGTCTGAAATCAATACAGAGGGAGTACAATAAATCAAATGTGCCAATAGACCTCTTGGCTTAGGGGGAAGTGAACTTGGGATTCAGCATGTAAGTATCAGTTTGAGTTTGAGGGGTTTATTTCTATAACAATGAAATAACTTATCATTAGTTTCCAACACACATACACACAAACACAAGACATTCTTGGAACATGTTAGTAGGCAAGGAAAAATATTACCTGCAGAGCAGAATGATAAAGAACTTTGGCTCTGCCATCCTAGCTCTACCACTTACTAGCTGCATGACCTTGGGAAAGTCACTTGCCCTCTATTCTACTGAAAATGTTCTAAAATCCCTGATGGCCGATTTATTGTCATATCCAGTAGTTCTTTTCAGTCACCATCCTATTTAATGTCTCCAAAAGTATATAATGTGTGGCCCAGACCCTACTCCAAACTCTCTCCCCACCTGTCTTCCAGGACATGCTCTCTCCTGGTCCTCTGGGTTCCTACTCCAAATGTTCCAGCCCTCCCTTCTCTTCCCCTTCACAAGCTTGTTCTCCATCGCTCACCCCCATCAGTACGGTTCCCAGGGTTTAACCCAGTTCATCTTCTCATTCATTACCTCTTCTAGTTAAACCCATCTTTCATTGTGCTTCAGCACCAATGGTTCCAGTCTCCATCTCCAGCCCCAGTCCTTCTCCCAGCTGTTTCCACCTACCTCTTGGAAATATCCAGCAGTCTTGGGGAAGTTGATAAAAGAGGGAAATGGATTTGGAAGAGAAAATAGAATTAAAGAGGGTTCCAGAAAGTGCACTCTGTATTTCTCTTAAAGCAGACTTAGGGGAGGGAAAAGAAGCTGAAGAAATAGATGCCGAAAACGTAGGACCCGAAATCCTGCATCCATTAGAGAGCGGGGAGTGAATACTTCTGCTCAAAGTGTTCAAGGAGCAGGATCAGGTGTTTTGGGCATGAAGTTACTATGAGTGAAGACAAGATTATGTGCCTATGCAGAGTGGGGAGGGAGCCTGAAAAAAAGTCCCCAGGACATGTCACGTGGGGACTCTCTCTACTATGACGCTTTCTGTTTTTCAAAGCTGATATTCATTGAGTGGTTACTGTGTACCAGGCACTTATGAGACTTACCTTCTTAACTACACTCTGAACAGTGTCCTTTGAGATCAGGGCTTGTAGCTACAGAGATGTTGTAGCTTGCTAATAAGTGGCAAAACCTGCCTTCAGTGTCAGCCAGCCAGTCTCAGTGTCCAAACATTTAACCACAATCCCACATCACCTCTCCAAGCATTCCTTTCTTCTCAAGGAATCACCATGGCAATAGCCAGGAGGGATTTATAACCTCAACCTGAACATGTTCAAAATCAGTCTCATATTTCTCACCAAACCTGCTCCACCTCAATTAGAAACCGCAGATTTAACCTCAGTACCTTACTCTCCAATAGTCTGCTCTCTCCCTCACACATAGTCAACAAATCCTATTGATTCTACCTTGGAAATCTCTCCAAAATCCAATTGTCTTCTCCATCCCCACTGCCTAGTTCTAGCTCAATTCTGCATCATCTTTTCCCTAGACTATTGCAAAAACCATCTTTTCTGGTATTTTTCCCCCACTAGAGACCATTCTCCACATTGCTTCTAAAATTATCTTTAAAACACACATGCGCGCACACACACATACACACAAATCTTAATGCTGTTTAAAAACCACTGAATTCCTGCTGCCTGCGGAGTAATTTACATAAGCAATCTCCTTGGTTTTGAGGACAATCAGGTTATTCCCAATTTCCTGAAATTATCAAGAAAACTGAGGAGAGTCTTGCAGTGAAAGCTTTGTGGATGCCCTTTATTTCCTTAGGATAAATTCCTTAAGGTGAAATTGCTGAATTGAAGGATATGCACATTATCAAAGGCATTTGATGCTTATTATTAAGCTGTTCTCCAGAAATGTCCTACTTAAGTTATACTCACCAGAAGTGTGTATTAAAACTTACTAGGATTCACATGTTTACATCAGTATACCCATGGAGTGGAAATGTGTTCTGTTCACTTTCAGATTATCAGAGCTTTATTATTAAATGGCACAGGATAGTCAGCAAATGTTTGTTGAATGAATGAACTGAATAAACAAAATAAAACTGCATTAAATGCTCCCTGACTTGTGTATAGCTGAAAATAAGCATATCGTAACACAATTGCTATACGCTACGTCTATGTTCACCTGTCTGTTTCATGCAGAATTAATTCAGTAGCATCCTTTTGCACATGAGGTTGTTATTTATGGATACTCCACAATGGTGTTCCACCCAGGGAACAAAACCCTTACATCCTATCCATATTCACTGTCCATGCACAGACTCAATCTTTTTTTAAATTGAAATATAATTGGTTTACAATGTTATGTTAATTTCTGGTGTACAGCATAGTGATTCAGTTATCTATATTTCATAATCATTTTCATTATAGACTATTATAAGGTATTGAATATAGTTCCCTGTGCTATACAATAGGACCTTGTTGTTTTATTTTTTATGGCGTAATTAGTATCTGCAAATCCCAAACTCCTAATTTATCCCTCCACCCTTTTCCCCCCTGGTAATCATAAGTTTGTTTTCTATGTCTGTGAGTCTGTTTCTGTTTTGTGAATGAGTTCATTTGTGTCATTTTTTAGATTCCCTGTATAAGTGATATCATATGGTATTTTTCTCTTTCTGGCTTACTTCACTTAGAATGACGATTTTCAGGCCCATCCATGTTGCTGCAAATGGCGTTATTTTATTCTTTTTTATGGCTGAGTAGTATTCCATTGTATGTATATGTGTTTGTGTGTGTATACACACAACTTCCTTATCCAGTCATCGGTCGACAGGCATTTAGGTTGCTTCTATGACTTGGCTATAAATAGTGCTGCTGTGAACATTGGGGTCATTTGTCTTCTTGGATTAGAGTTTCCTCCAGATATATGCCCAGGAGTGGGATTGCTATATCATATGTTAAGTCTATTTTATGTTTTTAAAGGAATCTCCATACTGTTTTCCACAATGGTTGCACCACACTGCATTTCCACCAGCAGTGTAGGAGGGTTCCCTTTTCTCCACACCCTCTCCAGCACTTATCATTTGTGTACTTTTTAATGATGGCCATTCCACTAGTGTGAGATGATGCCTCATTGTAGTTTTGATTTGCATTTCTCTGATAATTAACAATATTGAGCATTTTTTCACATGCCTATTGGCCATTCATATGTATTCATTGGAGAAATGTTTGTGTAGGTCTTCTGCCCATTTTTTGATTGGCTTCTTTTTAAAAATTATTATTGAGTTGTATGAGCTGTTTTTATACTCTGGAAATTAAACCCTTGTCAGCAGCATCATTTGCAAATATAGTCTCCCATTATGTAGATTGTCTTTTCATTTTTTTAGAGCTTCTTTTGCTGTGCAAATGCTTGTAAGTTTAATTAGGTCCCATTTGTTTATTTTTGCTTTTACTTCTATTGTCTTGATAGACTGCCTTAGGAGAACATTGCTAAGATTTATGTCAGAGAATGTTTTGCCTATGTTTTCTTCTAGGAGGTCTACAGTGTCTTGTCTTATGTTTAAGACTTTAAACCATTTTGAGTTTATTTGTGTGGATGATGTGGATGGTTCTGACTCCATTGTTTTACATGCAGCTGTCCAGCTTTCCCAACAGACCCAGTCTTAATTTCTTCAATTTTCTATCATCGCCTGTGCAGGTCAGGGGCTACAAAGAATTAACCTAAACTAAATAGCAAAATGAGTAAAAAGGTGCTGAAAGTTAATAAATCTATATTTCCCGATGTGTACACTCGGCCCTGTGTATTGTATATCTGCATATTCAACCAACCATGGAATAAAAATATTTGGGAAAAAAATTCCAAAAAGCAGAACTTGTATTTGCTGCTTACTGGCAACTATTTACATATCATTTACATTATATTTACAACTTTTTAGTAGCATTTACATTGTGTTAGGTATTATAAGTAATCTAGAGATGATTTAAAGCATACGAGAGGGGGTGTATATAGCTCAGTGGTAGAATGCATACTTAATATGCACAAGGTCCAAGGTTCAATCCCTAGTACCTCCATTCAAAAAATAATAAAAATGAAAATAAAGTTTACGGGAGGACATGCGTAGGTTATATGCAAATACTATACCATTTTATGTAAGGGACTTGAGCATCCACAGATTTGGGTATCCAGGGCATCCTGGAGACAATGCTCTGTGGATCCCAAGGGGTGACTGTACATGTAACTCTCAGTTATAAATGTCCCGGAAGCACCACAAATTAAATCCCTTCCCTCCAGAACCTTCCACAGCTGGTGACAGTTTTGATCCAGCCCGTCATTCAAACCAGAAAATGTCTATTTTGTCCTATTAACCTCACTGATATTACCTAGCTACATCTAAATTTACTAACTGAAAGCCCATCCCTTCCTCTCTCTTTCTCCTTCCACTGAACTAATTCGGGCTCAGATGATCACTACCCCAGGACAGCGCAATATTCGTTTAACATTTATGCTTTCAACAGATATTTGTTGGCACTTATTCTGTTCCAGAGGCCATGCTGGATGCCAGGGTGCAGCTGTGAGAAGTGTTGTTCAGTAGCTGGCAGAAACTGTGGGCTGATGCTGGTGGTCTCTGCGGGTGGCCAGGTCACCCTCTTGGAGATTCATTATGAGTAACAGCATCTTAGAAGCTCCGAGGACGGTTCAC
Source organism: Camelus bactrianus (assembly GCF_048773025.1). Taxonomy (NCBI): domain Eukaryota; kingdom Metazoa; phylum Chordata; class Mammalia; order Artiodactyla; family Camelidae; genus Camelus; species Camelus bactrianus. The sequence goes on from NC_133556.1 coordinate 23,263,052, forward strand.
CTTTGTGTGACTCTGTGTTTCCCGCATGTCTTTGAACAAAGAACCCTCTTACCAGATAACAGCTACTAGGTTCTCGAAACCATATTCTACAAAGCACATACTGGGAAATCCTCACAAGAAGCAATATAAAGATTTCCATCACGAACTTGTTGTATTTATTTCCCTGGAGATGCCCTGCCCTGCTAGGTTCTGTCTATAACCAAGCTACATTTGTTAATATGCGATTTTTCCCATTTTACTAATCAAATATGTATATAATTCAACATCTGTGAAGAGTGCTGTGATTGAGGTAAGCAATAAATGCCAAGAAGCATTGATTTAGCTGAAGAGGGTGGCAAATGAAGCTTCCTGGAGGAGGTGACATTCTGAGCTGTGTTTTGAGGGATGAATAGGAATTAACCAAGTAAAGAGCAAAAGATTTCTGGATCAGCAGGTACAAAGGCACAAGTGTGTGAGTTTGGGGAATGAGTCTGGGGAAGTCCAACAAAAATGGCTATTATATTGAGAGCTTTTACTCTGTGCCAGGCTCTGGGCTAAGGACTCTGTGAATATTATAAGTCTATGTGGTAGCTTCTATCATCCATCCACTGCCCCCTATACACTTTTTTTTTAAGATATGAAGACATAGCCTTAGAGAGGTTAAGTGAGATTCCCTAAGTCACAAAGCTGCTGAGATACTGAACCCAAGTCTGTGTGACATGAAAGACTGTGTACTTAACCACCGAGTTATCCTTCAGTTAAGCTGCAGTGTAGGTACAAGTCGAGGACCATCAAGGGATGAGACCACTCAGGCAGAGACCACATTTGCTTCCTAGATCAAAGGAATTTGGAGAGTATCCAAAAGGCCACCAGAGACCGTGGAGAAAGTATTGATTTTAATCACTGATTTTTTTAGCAGGGTAGAGATACAGTCAGCACTACTTCTGAAAGATCATTTGATGGTCCTGGGGAGAATGAGATGGAGAAGTGGACATAGCATAAAACTAGAGGTAGGGAACATCAGCCAGGAGGCTTTAGTGGTGAAATACATAAATACTTCCCACAGTTTAATGTGTTAAAATGGACCTTCTAGTCCAGATGGCCTGGAGTGAGGGTCTGAGATTCTTGGACGTTCCCAAGTGATGTAGAGGCTGCTAGTCCATGGACCACACTTTGAGTAGCAAGACCTTACATGGGAAACAATGAGGACTTGAAATAAACAATGGCAGAGGAATTAAAAGGAAGGGACAGACTAAAGAGATATTGAAGAGACAGGACTTGTCGACCTGAGTTACCTGAGGCTGCCTAAGCATGAAGTAGCTACACTGAGTTGACATAGCTCCTGCAGATGGTAAAGAAGGGATGTTTGAATTAATCTGTGTAACTCTGCTTTACAACAATAGCCTTTTCTTTTTTTTTGGAGTATAGTTGATTTACGATGTTGTGTTAGTTTCAGGTGTATAGCAAAGTGATTCAGATGTATGTCTCTCTCATATATATTCCTCTTCAAATTCTTTTCCATTATAGGTTATTATAAAATATTGAACACAGTTCCCTGTGCTATACAGTAGGTCCTCATTGTTTACCTATTTTATATATAGTAGTTTATATTTGCTAATCCCAAACTCCTAATTAACCCTTCCCCCTTTCCCCATTGGTGACCATTGTTTGTTTTCTATGAGAATAGTATCTTTTTTGAAAGCAATTCTCAGTCTCTTATGTTATCTTCAAGGACCTGTGAAGATATTGGGACCCTCTGGTTAAGATTCTCTGGCAATGTAAATTTTTCAGAAGCATAAAGTAAGATGAAATGGAAAATATTTACTCAGCATATACCATGAGCCAGTCACTCCATGCCTCTGCATATGTTATTCCTTCTCCTGGAATATTTCCATGGCCACACACACACACACGATCTGATCATTTCTTCATGTCACTGCCATATCTTTCACATCTTAACACACTGCCTTAGAAATGCCAAAAGCAATTTCACAATCATAGAAAGAGTGTGAGTTTTGGAGTCAATCAAACTTCAGTTCAAATCATAGCTCTGCTGTGTATTGGCTTGATAATGACAAAAACCTTTGTTTTCTCAACTATAAAACTGGAGATCCTATATACTGTGAGGTCATGAGTATCTTTTACGATGCTTTCCTTTGAGTAATAGGAAACCTAATTCATAATGGTTTAAACAATAAAGAAAATCTACCAGCTACCAAAACAGAAAAGGCAGAGGTAAAGCAGGCTTTGGAATAGGCTGATCCAGAGATTACAAAATCATCAGGGTTTCTCTGAGATTCTTTCAATGATACCCCCTTTCTGTCCCCTTCATGCTAAAAAAAAACCAAAAAAAAACAGCAGTTCTAGGGTTCACATCTGTATTAATACCCCAACCAGAAAGGAAAAGAATGCCTTTGTTTGGTTTTCCCAGCAAAAGTTAGGAGTATCACTCTCCTAACTCCTAACTGGACCACTGCAGGTCACATGGCCATCCCAGAACCAATCATGCTGGGGTGCATGAAATGCGCTGATTGGCTTCACCTTGGTCATGTGCTCCACCTTTTGAGCCAGGAGTGGAATCATCTTGCCTGAGGGTCTCAAACAGACACTGGGAGCTGTAGGGAAGGAGGGTGGAGAATGGATGCTGGAGAGGCATCTGACAACTATCTACTCTACCATGCCCATTAGTACATTACTTAAAGGACCTGGCACAGAACCTTGTCTGCAGTTTGCCTGTCTGTTTACTAGACCATAAGCCAACTTCTCTTCACCTCAGGCCTCCCTCATGCCTATCACAACACCTGGGACATAGTGTAAATATTTGTTGAATTGATGTTGATGGTTGGAATTGGAAAACAAAGTGGTAAAGTTATAGAAATTATTTTAAAAGAACATTGTATGACTTCAGGAAATATGAAAACATACACTGTTGGCTGGTCCATGGCATTAATAAGATAAAGAAGCTGGATATAGTCGAATCATAGACTGGGGTTAAAATTAGAATGTATTCCAGTACATATTTTAGGGGTCTGCTATAATTTTTGGTCAATTTAGAAAAGAAATGCTAAATAAAGTGTCATCGTTTGCTTTGCCTGGCTTGGGAGCAGAAGAGAAGAAAATCAACCTTTTTGTCCCCTACCCCGCAACTTCAGTCTACTCAAGAAATGTCCCTTGTGCAAACAATATGTGATCCCATATTGTACAGGGAAATAAGTTTCAAGAGGACAGCTGATCTATTCTAGCATCTTATGGATCCTAAGAATCAACATCAATTAAAAAGATACTAACATTGATTAATCCCACTCTGCACCAGGCACTGTCCTTCAAGCTTTCACATATGTGATCTCATTTAATCCTGAGTAAATTGAGGCTGTGAGAGGTTAAGCTCCTTACCCAGGATCACACAACCAGTAAATAAAGACCCAGGTACTGAGGGACACATGCCTCAGAATCACTCTTCTTATTACTAGAAAAGATTTTCTAGCATAAACCTCAGGGACTTTACAAGGGAAATATTGGATTACTGTAATATGACTGATCAGCCCAGCTTAATATTACCTATTCATTATAATGTATAACATTATATAACATAACAGCATGACAGAGAATGCTGTAGTGTTTCCGCCTCTGGCTCTCTAGTAGCCATACGTAGATCACAGAACTATGAAGGTAGGTTAATTACATGACCTACATAACGCAATCAATATTACGAAAATTTTTAACTGCTTGTCCTTACGTGGTTGAAAATATAGGGTCTAATTTTGGTCGGCAGTAGCATCTAGGTAATGCTGACTCAGAAGGGAAACATTTGTTGTTGCCATGAGAAGTGGAAGAGAAAAGCTGAGTCACACTGTACCACATCAAATGTTACCACTATTAATATAACATGTGCTAAACAGCGAGCAAGACGGAATTAGACCACCTCTGACCAACAGGTTCATCATTCCACCAGTAGACAGATCTAAGAAACATGGTCGCAGTGCTGTGTCCTTTCATTGTATTATGTTCTTTATTGACTAAGCTTATAATTAGTGTATGGTCGTCTGGTCAATGTCACCGGTGTAGTGTAGCATCAGAAAAAGCGATTGCAAACTCAGTGCCTACAGGGGACAGGCGGGTAACGGAAATGAATACATTGGGCAGGCTGTAGGATAGGAGAGAAGGAAGTCTACGGTGAACTGTCTATGGCAACGGATACTGCAGCACGATGCTTAGTAGAGAGCTAGAGCAACCATGGGAACAGGGTTTCCAATTTTTCAGGAGATTGCCAGAGACCCAGATTTTTAATATGAAATTTCCCAAGTCTTCAAACCTTGTGGGTGCCATAAAAAGCACTCTTGTGGGCCAGATCTGTCCAATCTCACCTGTGTCACTCTGTTAAAAGACTCCTAGTTCATCTCTCATTTCTATCTACCTTCTTCTATCCTGTGGAAGGCTGAACTTATTTGGGTTCCACTTATCTTTTTGAGATGAGTCTCTAATACACACTATAGTTGTCTCAAATAGACACCAAAAAATGAAATCAATTTTGATTTTATTTTTATACAATTTTTAAAGGTTTTAAACTGTAACTCCATTTACAGTTATTATGAAATATTGGCTATATTCCCCATGTTGTACAATTAACATCCTTGTAGCCTCTCTTACACCCAATAGTTTATACCACCTACTCCCCTGCCCATATTGCACCCCTAGCACTGGTAACCACTAATTTGTTCTCTGTGAGTCTGCTTCTTTTTTTGTTATAGTCACTAGCTTGTTGTACTTTTTGGTTTCCATATGTAAGTGCTATCATACATTATTTGTCCTTCTCTGTCTACCTGGACTCGGGAGGACAGCGGTGTTGCTGGGCCCTCCAAGAGTTTAGGTTTTAGAAGAAGCTGGAAATGCAGGTTTTCATGTGAAAACTCCTCATTTTTAAATATGAGGCAATGATTTTTAAAATACATACATACATATATACATACATACATACAAACGGAGTAGGCCAAAGAGAACACATCTGTGACCTGCAAGTAGTGTGGATCTTTGGTTGTGATAATTCACATATCCACACCCTGGAGGGACTAGAACAGTTTCTCAACCTCAGCAATCCTGGCATTTGGGACCAGGTGATTCCGTGTTGTGTTGTGTTGTTAGGCTGTCAGGGGCACTGTGGGACGTTCCGCAGCCTCCCTGGCCTCGATCTCCCCGATGCCTGTAACAGCCCTCCCCCAACCAAGTCACAGCAATCAAAAAATGTATCCAGATATTGCCCTGGGCGGGCAGAACCACACCTGGTAAGAGCCACAGGACTAGATCGACATCCAGTTCTCCGCCAACAGGACTTTATGAAAGCATCCCTCATGACTCAAACAAGGAGTTTCTCATGTAAGACTTGCCCACATGAAGTACAGAATTATAGCCGCTTTGGAACCAGAAACCGGGGTGTGAAGGCACAGCTCTGTCATTTACTAGCTTGATGACCTCTCTGAGTTCCGGCTTCCTCATCCTTAAATCAGGAACAAATAACATCACCTCTTAGAGCCGCTGCAAGAACGCAGTGAGGTAATTTATGCAAAGCACCGAGCCCCAGCAGCTTAACAGGCACCAAAGACCATTAATCCTCCCCTGGAGAAAAGGCAGCCCAGACTCTGCAGTCGGGAGCCCACAGGATCCAGAGTCAGAAGCCCTGGGCCCGAGGCGTGCCCAGGCCACCTAGGAGCTGTGCAAACCTGGCAGGTCATTTCCCCTCCTTTATGAAACAGAAACGACAATCGCCAGTAGGTGAGAACCACGCCGGCTGCTTTGGTTCAGCACTTGGCGCACGAAGCCAGCTGGAGCAACGTCAGTGATTAGTACCATCAAACCTTTCACAGCTTTCTGTAAGGGGAAGGACGAGCTCTTCAACAAACCCCGAGACCCGAGAATGCAGTGACACTGGGGCAAGGCACAGGGGACAAGAGTAATAACAACAGGGACCCTCAACCTCTAGGTCCTTCTAGACAAGCAGTTGCCAGCTGGTCACCCACAGGCCAAATCTGGCCACTGCTGTATTGTTTACCCCCTGTAGTGTCTTGGTGATTATTTAATTTGCATTTAATGCCATCTGACTTTCATTAAAATCCAGATTTCAGGCTTTTCTGCAAAGCTGCAAAGGTTGAGTCATGCTGGGTCCATCCTGACACATGCCCCTTTGGTGAGACAATAATCATGGGCGGGGCGAGGGGTGGGGCAGACGCCCCCCAGACGTCACCTGGCCTAAGTCACCCATTTATTTTAACACCCTGGACCCTCTAGGCATTTGTTTGTAACTTTAGCTTATCTAAAGATAACTATCTGGGAAAGCATTTGAACCTCCAGGGCGTACTTCAAATAAGGCAGAAACCAACACCCACTGGGACACTCCCTCCCAGGGCCTCACCTGAGTAATAGCTCTCTGGGTTAGGCCTTCAGATTCCTTTTCTCCTGGACACTTCAACCTCATGACTAAACCATCTCCTCACTCTGTATACACCTTCCTCCGTTCAGGGCATCACTTCCCCCAAGATAACACCTGTGTCCAGTGGATTATCTGCATCAAGAATTTTCACAAAACACAATAGCTTTCTTTTTAACCAGACTACCAAACACTCGACATGATGTTTCTGTCTCCTGACCAGTACTCTGGTTTCCCTTGGGGTGCCTGTGCTCCCCGACTCTTACTCCCATGACTTAGGTGGGGTTGACTCTGTACCCATCTGCAGGCAAAAGCATGTGACCCAGGCAGAAGCACTCAGAGTCAGTCTTGGGGCTTTGGCAACAGTGCCTGGGAGAAAAGCGTTCTCTGTCCCTCTGGGACAGGAGCTGAGGAGGATGGACGATGGGGGCGGGGGAGTGAGGAGCAGGGGGTGGGGAATCTCCTTATGGTCACAGCCTGTCTAAAGAGTGGAGCCTCTGGAAACAGCCCAGTCTACGGCCAAGCTCCTTCTGGATTCTTTTGGTCACATTTAATTCCCATCTTCACTTAAGGCAGTTAGAATTGGCTTTTCTTACAATCCAAAGAAACCTGATCAATACCAGAGAAATTTAAAAGATGTGCTTGAACATGGAAACAAAGCCAAAAGACTTTGCTCAAATTTTCTCCTTTCTTTTTGTTACCTCCCTCTATCCAGTAAGAACTAGCATTAGCCATCCCTCTACGAGCACTTATGTCATGGTATATAATTATTTCTTTGCTTGCCTGTCTCTTCCACAAATCTGTTGAGCTCCCTCGGGACAGAAAGTGTGTCCTATTCACGTCTGGCTCTTGCACGATGGCGCACACTTTGGGCCGAACAAGTGTCTGTTGAATGCATGAATCCACGGAAGGCAGGGGGACAAAAGGACCCATCCTAATTCTCTTCTTTGCGACACCCGTACCCGGAGACCACCTCATAAGCCTTGCCCCTGTGGTACACAAAGCGTCTTCTGAAACAGACCTACCCAACCACTATAAACAAATTACATCATGAGAATCACTCCTTCCAGACATTACTAATTCTCCCACGTGTCCGTCCCATGGACCCTGACCGCGCGGTTACCCACAAGGTCCTCGTTCTGGGAAGAAAATACTTCATTGCAAGATGCCACCTACAACTGTATGAATTGATACACACTGTGGACAAGCCATTCACACGTATAACTTCACTGATTAGAGTTGGTTTTTTTGAGGAGGAGAGGACCCCTTCTTTGCTTTCTAGCCTTCATTTTGACCCAAATACATCCAGAATCCTGATTCTGATGCCTGGCAACCATCTGATTCTGCCCAATAACAACTGCAGGCTCCCTCCTGCCTCCATTTCCCCCCGCCCCCATCCTTTATAATTAATTAAGTAGAAGGAAATACAAATATGTCTAAGAAATCAACAGCCATAAAACAACAGCTTCCCCACTAAAACCAGTTTTGACTTTAGGTGCATAATTGCCACACCCTTAATAGCTCTGTAATAGCTGCCGCTTCCACTGCATCAAGCAATAAAGATTTTCAAACAGTCAAAGGTCAGGCCCGGAATTATACTCCTAGGATGAAGCACAGCATTTACTGTATCCAATTCTCGTTTTCCCATACTTGGGCCCACACCACCAGGGCAGTCGAGGAACAACCGGATTTTCTCGAATTTAACAATATTTACTGAGCATCTACCATGTGATAAGAACCACAGCGGACCCTGGGAATCAAGAGAGAAAGTGTAAAAACTCTCAAAGCATTCAGTCTAAAGGGGGACACTGGCAAGTAAAGACACAATTCCATTATGGAAAAACAGGAATTATGAAAGCACCCAGCAGGGCACATCCAATCTATGTTGGAGCATCAGAGAGGCCTTTGAGAGACAGAGACCTTTATAGGGAGGACTGGAGAATGAACAGGAGGTGGCCTAGGGCAGATGTAGTGAAAGAGTTTCCAACAGTTCCAGGTAGAGGCTAATTAATATGTAAGAAAGCACAGCCTCCTCTGGAAACTGAAAGGAGGCAAGTATGGCTGGAATTTAAAAGTGTAAAGAGAGACGCTGCTACAGAGGAAGCAGGGCCAAGAGGTCCTGGACGGTTTCTAGCTTTTGAAGCCTCTGAACTTTGTTTAAACAAACAAACAAACAAACATCAGTTGCCTGATACAAGGTACAAACAGGCCAAAATGACTCTGACAAATGCATCTTGACATTCACTAAATATTGATTCCACCATGCGTGTTACTGAGAACACTAAGGGGGTAGGAAACTGGCAAGGAATTACCTTGTCATTCATTTACAGATTCTTGGTTGAAACATCAGCTGTCACTACCACTCTGTATACCTTCCTCTCAAAATTATTTCTATCCTTTTCCCACAAATACCTGAAAAGCAGGCACTCTAGGCTTTAGCAGATAGGGATTAACTCTGCAAATAGGATAAATGCACCCCAAGCTAACAGGGTGGGGGTACCAAAAAACTGAAACAACAGAACTAAGCAAAAAGTTGAGGGAAACAAAACAGTAAAAAGCAAATTTGGAAAACGCAGGAGGAAGTAAAAGTATTTTCATACACACACACAAAAGAAGTGTCCCACGTGCTGTGGCCAAACCAAAGTCCCCCTTTGACCCAACTGCTGAAAAAAGAAGCAAAAGCTGTGAAAAATTCCACTTTCATATCTCATCAGAGAATTAACAACAAAATCGGTACCACACAGCTAACTAGCCCTGGAAGACCTCGAAATATTTGCCCCAGACGATACAGCACAGGACAGTCACCTCCAGAAGCTCTCCAAACCACAAACCATTCCTCTCTTTCAAAAGCCTGAACATCCACAACCTCTGGTCTCTCCTGTCATTTCATGATCAATGCCTGTGAGGCGGTAAAGCCGTCCCAAGAAACTTGGAGAAGGATGGGCTTCCAAAACTAAAGTGAGAAGAATTTTTTTTTTTTAAAGATCATTACTTTTTTAACTGGCTCTAGGTGTTTGCAGAATCTTTTTCTCTCCTACTTCCAAATTTCTCAATGTCAAGCTCTCCAGGTCACATTTGCCCCTGGTTTGGAGAGGGCAGCACCTCTCAGCTGCCTCCTCAAAGAGCGTTCTGAAACTCACTATGCAGATCCGCTGGGCTTTACTAACCCTGTACTTCTTTTTTGCCATCATACACTTGTAAGTGAAGGCTTAGCCACAGCGGGGCAACCCGGGAAGGCCGAGCGATTCAAGCCCAGCAGCCTTGGACGCAACACTCCTGGGAGGCGTAGCCCCAGGCGGTGGGCCCAGACCTGCTGGATCTCAAGAGGGTGGGGAGGAAGGGACAGAGGGCCTGTCCAGCGTCCCGAGGGCGGGGACACGAGGCAGTGGGGACTCTGAGGGATGGGAGCGGGCAGGCGCGGGCTGCCCAGCTGGTCTCCAGGGGGCCAGGCGGCAGCCCAGAGCTGGTCGGCAGGCCCTGGCATGGCGCAGACCCTGGCACCCGGCCCCGCAGGCCTCGGTGCGGAGGCCGGGCCCTGAAGCGACAGCACCCGAGAAGGAGCCGACCCGCTTCTGGCTGGCCCAGCGTGGTGCACTCACCTGCCCACAGTCTGGTTGGCCATCTTCTTCATGCGGTTTAACTGCTTCTTCATGGCAGCGGCTGCGGTGGCCGGCGGGGCTCGGGCTGGTCAGGATGGGGGACGGCCTGCAACTCCTAAATCGCTTCCTAGCTAAGGCGGCTGTGGGGTTCAGCTACCCAGGCCAGCGGCCCCGACCTCGCCACATTGCTTCCAGCGGCGCTGCCAACTGGGCTGCCCTAGTCGGGTCCAACGAGGATACCCAGACCCAGGGCAGGGGTCTGGCTGCATGGCGCCTGGTCCCCTGCTCCCCAAGTCGCTCCCTGTGCCTCGGGAGGAGTGGCCACTCAGGGCATCGTGGTCCACTAGGACCTTGGCATGCTTTCGCTCAGCGATCACCCATTCGAGTGATATTTAACACCCTTGCCAGACTAGGTCTCAAACACACGGTGGGAAAAGCAGAAACACAGTGTAGACAGTGCGACACCCCCACCTATGGCGTCCAAGAACACCCAAAACCCATCCTCGCGGCTAGACACCCAAGCTGGGCTTGCTAGGGAAGGAGGGCCGAGGTGGAACCACAAAGGACATGCGGGAGCTTTGGAGCCATGGAAATGTTCAGTGTCTTTAACTAGGCCCGTGCTTAAGTGCAGGTGGAGTTACTTTGGAGATGGCACCTTCAGAGCCGCCATCATGGTGGCCGGCGTCTAGGGGGTCGGGATGGTGTATGACACTGGGCAAGTCAAGGAAGCGGGGGAGAAGGGCCTAACCCCATTGCTGGGAAGTTGTGGGGATGGGCAGAAAGGCCTGAGGAGAGACAGATCATTGGAGACAGGACCTTCGTTAGGTCCCACACCAGGCCTGGGTGCTGCGAGGCAGGGTGGAGTGTTGAGGGGCTCCTGTGCTCCACCGTTGCCTAGAAACCCCTCATTGTGATCTGATTCTTAGCTTTGCGCTGGCTGCAGTTCAGGGACAGTTCGCGGGATTGTCCGACTGTGCTGGACGCTTTTTGCGGAGCGGACCAGGTCAGTTCTATAACCCGCAGTGATGTCCTGGTTTAGTGGCCTTAGCTCCAGCCTAGGCCACTCCCTGGGCCAAGTGGGTGATAGTGTAGCATCTTTCACTGGACACGTCACTAATTTTAGAAAAGATGTGTTGAGGAAAGGAAGTGAAAAGGTAGAGGTACCTGAATCTAAGACGAAGGAGGTTGAAGACTCTCAGTCAATTTTAAAATCAGAGAATGAGAGACTTAAAACTCTTTACAGTGATCTAGAAGAGAAGTATGAAGCCTCAGAGCTTCAAATAAGACAGCAGACTACTAGTTACAGACATCAATTACAACACAAGGATGTAGATATCAAACTCCTTACAGCAAGACAGATAGCGCTAAAGGATCAACTGCTGAAGCTGCAAGCAGTCTCACAGTCAGTAGACCCTGAAGCTGGCTCTGTACCCCCAGTCACTTTACCACCTCCACTGGGTTATGATACCAATGACCATGCTTTAGCTGTCCAGAATAATGATACGGACTTTGCTGACCTAATTTTGTCACAACAAGAAATAAATAGATTGTCAAATGAAGTCTTAAGACTTGAAGCTGATGTCAGCCACTGGAGGCATGTTGCCAAAAAGTTCACAGCGCAGGGAGCAGAGAGCTTTGACCAAAATGAAATCTGCAAACTGCAAACTACCATCAAGGAACTTGAATAGAATCGATACAAGGAAATTGATGACCATCAACTTGAAATAGTGACAGTGCAGAGAGTTCATTAACAGAAACTGGCAGAAGTAAGTCGTAGCCATCGACAAAAATGTAGGGACTATGAAGAAAGGATTGGAGAACTGGAAAATCTGTTACTGCACGGTGGCTCCGGAATTGGACCAACTCATGACTTTCAAATTCATGACATGCAGGAAGCTATTCAAATTCTACAAGCTGAAAAGGAAGAGTCCACCAAGAAAATCAAAGAACTTGAGGATAGAATGAAATACATGAATGGAAAATTATCTTCTGTAGAGAGTGAAAGAGATGTTTTAAGGAGGGAACAAGACCAGATAAATGAAGAAAATAAGGAAAGAACTGAAGAGGGTGAATTGCAACCTTACGTTATGAAGCAGTGATGCCGGGACAGCAAAGGAACGAGTGCTTCCACCAAGTACATCAATGGAGGAAGTGTTCAGAGAGCAGCAAGCACTGTCGGATGCTGAAAACGAACCAATGAGACTGAGCAGCTTAAGCCAGGATAACGATGTCATCGAACACAACCTGAAACTTCAGGAACGAGTCCAAGTTCTAGAAAAAGAAAATTCACAGCTAAGTCAAGAAAAGGAAGAACTTCAACGATCACTTGTCAAATTGAGCAATGATTACAAAGTAATCAAAAGCACGGCTACAAGAGACATCAATTCTGGTTCAGAAGAACATGATTTGAGATGTGACTTGGAACTCAAGGAAGGACAACTCAATGAGAGGATTACTAAGAAGGAATTACTGACACCCGAGTTAGGAGAGTTGGACGAGAAGAAACAAGAAACTGCAGAGCACGTGGTTTTGATGCAAGATCAGCGATCAGAACAGCAGCATGAAGGAGACGGTGTCATCCAAAAACTAAAACAAGAGCTGGAGGAAGAAAAAAGGAGAGTCCGTCAACTTGAAGACGATCAGATGAACATTATTAAAGAGTTGGATATGCAAAAAGAAAGGTTAATTCAAAGTGAATTAGCTGCTAATGATTTGCTTTTAACCAAGCAGAAGCTTGAGGACAAAATAGAAGATTTAGTACATCAGCTAAATCAGTCACAAGACTGTAATGTCGACATCCACAAGGAGAACTGTGAACTTAAGGAAGTTATTAAAACAAGAAGGAACTTTCAAGAATCAAGAAGGAATTTGTTCGGTCTCTTAATCAAGACCCGAATGGGAAGGTTGACTCACTTAAAGAACACGAGGCCGAAGTTAGAAACTTAAGGCAAAATCTTTCCGAAATGCAAGAGCTCAATGTCAACGTAAGCAAAGTGGCTTTTGATCTCCAAATGGAAAATGAAAAGGTGGTTTTGGCACTTGAAGATGTAAGACGCCAGTGGGAAGAATCTATTGTTGGTAACGACCAGAAGTCTCTGGGAAAAAACACTCCAGTGGAGGCTTTAAAACTGGAAAAAGGACAGTCAGAAGCAGAATTGTGTCAGGCTGAAAAGAGGCTTTTGGAAGAAACGAAGAAGAATGAGCAAACAATTGAAGAATTGTCAAATACACATCACCCAGATAGCTCTGCCTTACACCTGGAGCAGGAGTGTTTAATGCAACTCAGTCAAGAGAAAGATTCTGAAATAGCAGAACTCAAGAATATTGAGCAGATAATTGCTGACCATAAAGAAACTCAGGCAATGCTGTCATCTTGTTTAGAAGAGCAGGAGCAATTGAAACAACTTATAGAAGAGAAAGAAACTTTTATTGAAAAACTGCAAGGAAGTTCAGATCCTTGGGAGGAATTAGAGAAATATACTCAAGGCTTAAGAAAAATGGAACTGCTACAGCAAACCATCGAAGAAAAAGACACAAGTCTTGCATCCATGAAAGAAGAAAATAGTCATCTGAAAGAGGAACTGGAACGACTGAGAGAACACAGTCAAACCGAATCTACGATTAACCCTAACATGCTAGACGCTATTACGGATGTAGACTCTGAGAGCTCTCCATCAAGTGTCATGAAAGGCAATCTTGAGGAGAAAGTAAAACATCATCAAAAGCAAACTAAAGATCCAAGCCAGACTAAGATGCGACAGCGTCAGTCTTTACAAGAAATGGATGGTCTTGCAAACCAACAGGAGCAGATGAATATTAAACACACTCAGCTCTTTGCAGCCAGAGGGGAGGAGATCGAGAATTTACAAAATGCAATTGAACAGATCAAATCCCAGTTGCCCGAAAAATCCCAGCACATGCCAACAGAACATTCGGATGTTTTTCAAGTGACAAAAGTTCAGAGTCTTAATGTAGAAAACGGAACTGAAAAGCATGACTTATCTAAAGATGAAGCCAAAAGATTAGTAGGACTAAAAGAACAAAAATTAGAGATTCAACTTCTAACTGAAAAGAATATCCATTTAACTGAACAGATTGATCACCTCTGCAAAGGTGAGGCTGGTAACCTAACCCAGCTTATCCAGCAGAAAGATTTGGAGATACAGTATCTTCATACCAAAATATCTTCAGCTTCCTACACCCAAGACGAGGGGTGTCTTCAGCAGCAACTGCAAACGTATGCTTTGGAAAGAGAACAAATACTGGCTGTTTTAGACGAGAAGACTAAGGAAAATAGCCTTCTTAGAAGGGAAAACTTCAGGATGGTGGATATCATTATGGGCAAAGAGGCAGATCTTGAGAAGCTCCGAGATGCAAATATGAAACTACCCCCTAGAGCTGAAAGCAGTGATCAGGATATGTGTAGAGAAACGATTCAGAATTTATCCCACATCATTCGAGAAAGAGACATTGAAATGGATGCACTGAGTCAGAAATGTCAGACATTATTGACGGTTCTGCAGAATTCCAGCAGTGGTAATGAGGTTAATGGTGTTTACATTAATCAGTTTGAGGAGCTTCTACGGGAACGGGAACAATTAAAGCAGCAGGTTTCGATAATGGAGGAATGGAAACAGCAGGTGGTGGCCACGGTACAAAGTATGCAGCGTGGGTCAACCCATCTTCAGAACGAGCTTCAACAACTTCAGGCACGGGTTTTCATGGACAGTGATAATAAATCTCAACTACACATGAGCTATACTGACCTGATCAAAAATTATGAAGAGAACAAAACCCGACTCAAAAACATGGAGATACAAGTTGCCCAAATGCAGCTCAGCCTAGAGCAGCTTTGCAATGCCAAGGCTCTTCTGCTAGGGAAACCTGAACTGACCTTACCGCAGCCCTCCACCGAATCGCCTCCTTCCGAGTCAGCTGCCTCTCTTGAGGCAGTTAAGTCTGATGGATCCGGTGAGTCTTCAAAGCTGCTCCAAGGAGAGATAGAAGAGTTAAGAAAATCAGCAGAGGAAAAAGATGCAGCAATTAGAACCCTCCGGGAGGATAACCAGACACTGTGTGAGTCCATTGCGGCCGCCTCAGAACTCGACAGAAAACAGCATGAAGAAAGGGATTCCAAACTTCAGCAGCTCCGGGAGAAACAGGATGACTTACAAAACTTACTCCAGGAAAAAGCTCTTGCTCAAAGCCAAAAGTGACGAATTACTTTCTTTAAGTGAAGACTTCACTAATGAAGTGAGTGAAAATGAAATTTTGAGGCAGGCGGTAATCAACCTGAAGGAGAGAGTCGCCAGTTTGGAAGTGGATATGTGTAAACTCAAAGAGGCCAATGAAAAAACACTAGAAACATGGAGGGAAAAGGAAACAGAAAATCAAGCACTACAAGAGACAAACATGCGGCTGGCTTTCTATGATGCGGAGAGAGGAACAGTTGGAATGTGTGGCCATGAAGGAAAAAGCTCTTGCCTTGGAGCACCTAGTGAAAGAAAAAGAACAAGGCAAGAGTGGGGAATTAAATCAGCTTTTGCGTGCAGTGACATCAATGCAAGAAAAGACACTTATTTTTCAACAGGAGAGAGGTGAAGTCATGCTGGCACTGAAACAGAAGCAGATGGAGAACTGTGCCCTCCAGAGTGAGGTTCAACATTTACACGACAAAGAAGTACGTTTGAAGCAGGAGCTAGAGCGAGCACATCGCCTGGCTTTGGAATCCAAAGAGTCTCATAACCGTGAAGCCTTAGCTGCAGAAGACAGAGCGGCTCAACTCAGAATGAAAGTGAAGGCACTGGAGGAAAAGCTTCTTCTGTCTTCTAACGCAGTGGAAGATGCAAGCCAACGAGCCCGCTTGCGGATGGAGTCATTGAAGGAACAATTGAATGTTGTCACCAGGCAAAAAGATGACATTTCACAACAGCTCTGTGCGTCCCAAGAACAAGAAAAGCAGTATGCACAAGCACTAGCTAATCTGAAGATGGAACTTGCTGAATGGATGGAAAAGGCAGACGATCTAGAAGGGAAACTGCAGAAGGCAAAGGCTGTCTTGAATCTGAAGGAAGAAGAAATTAAAGTTTTGACAAAACAAAATGAGGTCCAACGGGAAGTGCTAGATGATGTGCAAAGAAAACTGCTGGACTTAGTAAGTAAAGCAGAAGAAAAAGTCGACAAAAGCTTAGTGAGGAAGCTCTTCATGGAGTATTTTCAAACACCCAGACCTCAACGCCATGAAGTGTTAACAATTACTGGGAAACACTCTGGGCATTAAAAGGGAAGAAATGGAGCTGGTTTTTAATGAAGAGCAAGGCGGTGGTACCAGATGGATGGCTAGGTGGCTTGGGTCGAAAAGTGTCCCCAACACACCTCTGAGACCAAATCAACAATTTACGCCTAAGAATTCTTTTTCAGAACTTTTTGCTCAGTTTCTAGATACAGAATCTCACTCTACTGGTCCACCATCAAAAGCCTCTACTGAGGATATAAAGACTCCCAGTTCACCGGGAAGGAAACAACTGGCTAAAAATGCCCCACCAAGTCTTACAACGACCCTAGGAGCCGCACCCAAAACACCCAGTGTGAATCACTGCTCCACTGCTGTTTCACTTATTAACCCACCTGGACCTACAACCGATGGATCGGAGCATCTTCTTTTAAATGCTGTTACTGATGTTCTGCCCACATACACACCTTTGCTGCTGTCACCTGGCAAGAGCGCTGGAGTTGTGCCAAAAGACCTTTCAAAGCAGTAGATGCTTCTTCAGCCAGAGATGAGACAGTCCTAAAGAAACCGGGCACTACATTTGTGTACCTCACCACAACATGGCCTTAAAAAAAAATAAGGCCATGTATTTGTATTCAGTTTTACTTTGTTTAATAAAAATATTAATACTTAAAAAAAAAAGTGTGTTGTAAGGACTTTGAAGATATTCCCCAAACTTAAAACAGTGGTTACTCCTTGTGAGAATGGGCTTTGGTGAGATGGGTGGCTGTGGTCCAAGGACACTTCAAATACTGTTTGCAAGGCTTTTGATCAGCATTTAATAAAGGCATCAAAACCCCCTAAGACCATCAAATGGCCATGGCCAACTCCCTTGCCCATCTCAAGAGCCACTCCAGAGCTTCGCTGCTTTCCTGAATTATGATTGTGCCCTCGATACTAGAGGCCAGAAGTCAAGAACCCTCAATTTCCCACACCTGCTTCCTACGTTCAACCATCCATCTGTTCTTCTCCATTCACCTCTGCTCTTTCCCCTTTTTTTTCAGAGGACAAGGGGCCCAGCTTTGCAGCTGACGTCTCATGGCTCCTTTGTACCCTGGAAACTATCCAGTCAAACGACGTCAAAGACCTCATTCCACTAATTTTCCATTCTGCTTTATCTTTAGTTGTCTCTTTCCCTGAAGATAAGAGCCTGCCAAAGCCTCTGCCAGCAAAGCATCCTCCTTTCTGCTCCTTCAGGTACCACCTTCTCTCTCTACCTTTCACAGCTGAGCTTCTGAAATTCTTCACTCCTTGTCACCATCTCATTTCTCACTGATTTCTTTTTGAAAGCTCCACAAAATCTTGTCTCAATGCCCCCTAATTTCCTGATGCATTAGAAATTCGTCTTTTTAGTTACTTAAGCTCTCCGTAGCATCGTATAAACGTTATCCCCATCTTCATTCTTTTAACATTCTCTCCACCTTCTTTCTTTTGGGGTGCCACTCGCCTTAGGTTCCCTTCCTGACATGAGGCGCTTTTTCTCCCTGCTTCCTTTGTAACGTCTTCGGACCACTTCGTAAGTGGGCATGTTCTCTGAGGGGCCATCTTCAGCTAAATGGGTCTTCTCCCTCTCGCTGCAGGCTCAGGGCAAGCTCATCCACTCCCATGAATGGACGTTCACCCGGATGCCAGGGACTTCTGAATGCCTATATCTAACCTACCCTTCTGACTCCACCCTGATTTATCTGCTTGTCTGCTGCATGTCTGTGGGCTTCTCAAAAGCAACATGTCTGAAAGGGAGCTCAGCATCTGCCCTTAGAACCCTCCTCCTCCTCCTCCCCTTTTATCTTCTAATAAAACCTCTGTGCTTCTTATCACCCAGGCAAGAGGCATCAGAGCCATGGTTTATCTCTCTGACTCGCCCACTCCATAGCCAATCAACTACCAGATAGACCTTACTTCCTTCCCTTCCTTTCTGCTCCCATGGCTCTGATGCAGCCTTTCCTGCCTCTTCCATGGGCTAGTACAGTGGACTCCTCCCTAATCTTGGTGGTTGCACTCTCGAGCTCCCTTGGGTCCATTTTGGGTGCTGCTGTGAGGGTGAACTTTCTAAGGTGAAGATCTGATGTTACTTTCCTGCTGTAAATTACTTCAGGTTCCTCATTACCCGGAGTCCACACTTTAACAGAATAACCAAGGCCTTGCCTGTGTAGCCTTACTTCCTGCTCGTCACCCACATGTGGACCACCGTTCAGCCACGTGAGACTTCTTGCAAACATGAATGGACTCTTACCCAAATAGCTGTGAGCCCCGGAGGCTAATCATAGCAGGGTAATGCATTCCACAAAGTGCAGATCAGAAGAGTTTGATTGGCCTCCTCTTCACTTGTTGGTGGGGAGGGAATTCCCACCCTAAAGCTGTGGGGAGGGGCTGAACACTGAACAGGTGGGTCTCATAGCAGGTTATTAGTCACATAGACTCATAGTCCAGGGGGTGGAGGACTTGGCGACACCAGGCAGGGCCACACGGAGGTTGCACTTGGGAACAGAGTGAACCAGCAGGGGCTCTCGGGGTCAAACGTAGGAGTAACAAGAGGGCGGAGGTGACTTTATTGTCCATTGGATGGTGTGATTCCCTTCTGTAAATGATTTCACAGGCTGGCAGGGCACTGGAGGCATCTACATGGGGATAATCTGTGCCTGTTCCCCATGATAAGGAGGGTGGTTTTGCTCAGGGATCTGATCTATGGGAGCAGAAGGGAGGGGAGTTTGATGTTGGACCATTTCAAGTCTTCCTGATTTACCAGATGTCAAGGCAGTACTTCACCTTGAATCTTCATTTCAGGGTTAATACCACAATGGGTTCTTTGATACCTTGATATCAATTTAAACCTTGGTGATGACTGAGACTTCTAAGGAATAGGAAGAGCCCTTCCCTAGGAAGTGACATTGGCACTTGACCAAGAGGGAGAGGTGATCATCCACAATATAAAGCATATGTTCTCTTTCCTATTGATGTCCACTCAGTTGACCCCAAGGGGTCTGGGGGAGGGGGTGACCTCCTCCAGCACCACAGCATCTGGCAATGAACTGAGGACGGGAGGCCACCCCCACCTACAGGTGGGATGGGCCAGAGGGCTCTTGTTTGGTTTCACCCTGTAGCAGGGAGGCCTTTAGGACCACACTGACCTTGTGGGATGTCGCTTCCATAGCTCAAGGACTAACAGGGCACTGAGTATGGAAGCTCAGGGGCTGTGAGAGACTATATTTCCAGAGGAGCCCAGTGCATGGCCAGTAATTCCTGCTCTAATGGTACGTGATTCAGGCCCAAGGAGGGCAGTTTCTTCCATCAGAAGCCCCCGGACAACTTATGGACATCATAGGTGGTCCAGAGACCCCAGGAAGCACAGGAGAACGTTGCTAAATCCTCTTCACTGAGAGGTGCCAGTTGATTTTAATTTAAACAGACTCTAGAGTCCTTTGTCGGTGGGGCTCCCACTCAAGGTGGGCTTATTTAAAAGTGACAGCATAAATGGGCTTAAACACAATTTGTAAACAAGGAGCACGTTGCCTGCAGAGCCCCAAAAGGACTCAAAGATGTCGGATGCGATTGTATGTCCTTTACAAGTGTTTCAAATAAATGTCCTCAGAGGAGGATGTCATCAAGGTGATGTCGTACCTGTCGTCCTGGAGAAGGGTGGATGCAGTTATGATCCTGTCTGCAAAGATCATCTGTGACAGCAGAGCTGCTAGGTGCCCTGTGGGTAACAAGGCAGAAGGTACCATGTCCCTTTGGAGAGAAGGCCAACTGGCCGAGAGGAGGTTGAAGTAGACGTTGCTGGCAAGGTGACTTTGTCCACGGCCTGGGTCAGGCCCCCAAGCCCCTGATGAGCAGATCAGTCCTCCGGTGTGCTGGTAAGCACCTACAGGAAGCAAAGCCCACACGTATTGATTAGGGGTTTTGCACTGAGAGAGCAGTTGAATATCAAGGCCCCTTCCCCCAACTTTTTGTTTCATCAGTTCCTTGGCCATGGACTCCCATGGATGTGCACCTCAGTACCCTTAGGGATCAGGAGAGCTCACGACAGCAGCAAGGGAAGCGGCAGCACAGGACACACAGCACAAGGAGTCATCCCCAGGACAGTGCTGGGCCAGGGGCACTTTCCCAAACACAGTCTCTGTGGCTGCCCCAGTGGCGGCCATCAGGCCAGACACAGTGACCAAAGTGCTAGTCCCACACCCAGCAAGTGGAAGTCAAGCACCCACCAGTTAGGGCGTTGTGTTGTCCCTGGTCTCAGGTAGGAGCCTCGGAGACCACCTGCCAGACACAAGCCACAGCTGATGGTACCTTAACTCCGGGATATAGTCAATGTGCAATAGTTTTCGCCTAGTTGGCGAGAATGAGACGTGAGGGTGAGAAGAGATGGCAACATCCATTGGAGACAACAGAACGTGAGCTAAAGCCCAGGCGGGTCAGCAAGTGGCACTTACATCCCAGGCAGTAACCGCTGCCTTATGAACCAGTTAACTAGCAAAGGAACGGGTAGTTAAAGTGGACCAGGTATCCCCGGTTGAGGTTAGACCATCCTGTTCATGAGTCAGTGTTTTTACTCAACTCTTCCTCAATCCATTGGCAAGAGTAGAGATTCCTACCCTAGGCTGACAGGGCCGACTGAACACACAACACTCGACACCACACAGATGGGACGAACAGCAGCTTACTAGTCTCACAGACCAGGGGAGGACACCACACACCACGCAGGGCCACACGGAGGGTGGCACTTCAGAACAGAGTGAACAAGCCATGGCTTAGGAGGCAGATTTTGTGGGGATGAGCCCTGGTTCTGGCAGGAGGGTGTGATGGGCTCATCTGAGTAATTCCATGGGCTGATAGGGGATTGAAGCCTGCTGCTCGGGAATAAGCAGGCACTGGGTCTGGTCCCTGTGAGAAGGATCATTTTACTCAGGGACCTTGTGTATGGGAGAAGAGGGAGTGCGGAACTGTACTCAGGTCATCTGAGGTCCTCTCGGTTTTTCCAGATGCTAAGACAGCTCTCAATATTGAATCTTAGTTTCAAGCCTCATGCTACAAGAAAGTATTAAAAAGTATTTCTTCCTAGAACTAATAATTCAGTTCAATAAAGTCACAGGATACAAAATAAACACAAAAGTCAACTGTATTTCTAGATACTAGCAGTGACCATGTGGACATCAAAATTTAACATATGTGTATAATTGCAAATAAAAATAAAATACGTGTGTAAACCTAACAAAACACGTCCAGGACTAGTATACTGACAACTATACAACACTGATAAAAGAAATAAATGATCTAAATAAGTGGAGAAATAGACCGTGGTCATGAATGGGAAGACTAAGTATGGGAAAGACATCAATTTTCCAGAAAATTTAGATTTAATGCAATTAAATAGACAGATTTTTTCTTTTTTTTTTTTTAACATTTTTTATTGATTTATAATCATTTTACAATGTTGTGTCAAATTTCAGTGTTCAGCACAATTTTTCACTCATACATGGACATATACACACTCATTGTCACATTTTTTCTCTGTGGGCTACCATAACATTTTGTGTATATTTCCCTGTGCTATACAGTATAATCTTGTTTATCTATCCTACAATTTTGAAATCCCAGTCTATCCCTTCCCACCCTCCACCCCCCTAAATAGACAGATTTAATGCAGTTCCTATCAAAACCCAGTAAGAATTTTTTGTAGGTACAGACAAGATCGTTCTAAAACTTGTATGGAAAGCTAAAGGAACAAGAATAGCTAAAACAATTTTGAAGGAAGTACTATGTGGGAGCAACCAGTCTACCAGCTTCAAAACTTATCATATAGCTGCAGCCACCAAGACTGTATAGGCAGAGGGCTAGACACAAGATCAATGAACAGGGAAACCCAGAAACAGTCCCACACAAATATGCTCAGCTGATTTTTGACAAAGGTGCAAAAGCAATTCCAAGGAGGAAAGACAGCCTTTTCAACAGGTTACACCTATGGAAAGCTTGTGAGGAAATTGCACGCCCAAAACTTGGAAAACAGGACCAGCAAAGAAGGTAGCTGATGGTTTGACTGAGGTACTGCCAGGTGGTGATGGGGAGGGGAGGGACAATGTGCACTCAGATCAGGATGAAAGCTGCAAGTGCTGGGTAACAGTTGATTGCATCTTTCTGAATCCAGCTGCTTCTAATTGATCAGCTCCACAGGCTCCGATCATTTTCCCATCAGCCCCCACACTGCAAACTCAGGTCACCCCTTAACTGAGCATCCAGTGCTCCAGACTCCATTAGCCTTCTCATTAGCATCATTCTCAGGCTATCTGAGGTAGCAAGGTGGATCTCAGGGACTCCAAAGGTACATCCTCCCAGGTTCAAGCCTGCCAGAAAAGAGAGCTCTTCTAGACTTACCAACTCCCATTCAACTCCTGATTGGACCCATCTGGTCACCAACTCTCTGCCCCTCTCCCCCCCGCCCCCCCGCTACACTTCTGAAGTGTAACTAGGGTGATCTTGGGTGTGATTGGCCAGGCCTTGGTAAGGTTACACACCCCAGTGTGAGGCATGGAACCTCACCTGATCCACGTGGACTAAAAGGAGAGTTTAGTTCTCCATAATAAACTCTAGCTGTTGTTAGAGAAGAAATACTGCATAGTGAAAGCAGCAAATGGCCACCCTGGCCTCTCAGGGAGAAGTTCCATGTTTAAACTCAGCTTTCTGCTTCCAATACTAATTAATGTTCACAGGGATTTTAAACTCTAGTTTCTCATCTCTTGACTTTATCAGAGGATGCAGATTTAGTTTGCAGTGACCTTTCTCTGGTTGGGACCCCAAAGTAGTCTCATATTTTGAGGCATCATGTGGCTTGAGAATGGTAAGCTTTCCATTTCCAGGTTCCACTCCTGTATCATAAAGTTCCAACCCCTTGCTTAATGGAGCTTAAAAGGAATGAGTTGGCCTTGCCTGCTGGAAGCCTTTGGGGTAGAAAAACTGACCAAAGTTCTCTGAATCATCAGTTCCTCTGAATCGAAGGCTCAGTAAACATTAGAGGTAGTTTGCTCATGAAAGAACAAGTGTATCAACACAAGTGTCTCCACCTTTTGCCAGTCACCCTCAGCTTCACCATCCAGACCTATGGGATTGACACTTTATACTGCTCGCTGTTGACACATTACCCATGAACACTCATGGAACATGTACACTGCCAAGCTGGGCGACTGTATTTATTCAGTGGTTTGCATTACCCTCTTGACAGAGGACTATACAGAGAAAGCAGTGTATTTCATCTCACCACATTCCCCCAGGCAGAACTCCGTAACTTCAGCCTTCCCCACTTTCATTTCTACTTTGGGTACCAATGAGCTCTTGTTCCTCCATTGAATACTAAGCAAGCATTTAGATACCTGATCTTGCCCCAAGATACGTGTACTGGATTTTTGTTGATGTTTGTTTACGTTGCATGTGTTTGTGTATGATCCAAAGTTCTTAGAAGTTTCAGTATATCCATTCCTTGCTCCTGACAGTTGATGAAATGGAATATGCAAACACACTTTAAATAATTTATTTAGAAAATGTCTTACAGTAAGTCTAGTATGAAATATAAGTAACGAACATCTTGAATTGACATAATAATGAAACAAACACACGTGAACCCACCCCGGCTTGAGAAATATTGAGGAGTCCATGTGCTCCTTCCCCATTCCCTTTCCCCCTAGTGTCGTACCCTCCCCACACCCTAAAGGTCACAAAAACCCTGATTCCTATTTTTCCCCATTCCTTTACTTTTCTGTATATTTGTTTACCATATATGTGTGTTTTCCTAAATAATATTAGTTTTGCTTGGGTTGAACTTTACAAAAATGTTGTATTTCTTCTTTCACTGAATACTATGTTTTTGAGACTCAGCCATTGATACTGGTAACTGGTAACTCTAGTTCATTAGTTTTCACTGCTACATAGTTCTCCACTGTATTAATTTTCCACACATACCTTCCTTCACAGCGTTTCAAAGGCGATCCTGTGTGCCTAGCTCTTCACCCAGTTCCTGCCACAGAGGCGGCGCTCAATAAATACTTGTTCAATAGCTAAATGAGGAGGGAGGGTATAGCTCAAGTGGTAGCGCAGCATGCCTAGCCATGCTCCAGGTCCTGAGTTCAATTCCCAGTACCTCCTCTAAAAATAAATAAGTAAGCCTAATTACCTTCCTCCAAAACAAGGAAGAAACAACAAAATGCTTTTTGTTTTAAATTAGCTGAATGAGACTGAGACCTAGCTGACTGTAATACTGATACTTGTTTCCTTCGGCTTCTCTGCCCTTCGCTCCAATGTTGAGACTCCTGCCAGCTCTTCTGCCCTGAGTTAATGACAGTTATAAAATTTCTTGACAAGCCGTTAAGAAACCGTTAAGAAACCGGCGGTCCGCCCCAAACTCCTAAGACTACCACTCCCGGAAAGCATTGCTGTGCTCTCTTGCGTCGATTTCAATCGACCGTCCTTTTATGAAAACTTCCGGGTTGCATGGGCGGGGCCAAAAGAATTCCCCCAATGGGCACCTCCGTGGGCCGAGGGGGCAGCGAAACTGTCCAACGAGCGTCTCGACAGGGGCGCCAATACGCGCGGAGGTTGCTGGGGCAGCTGCCGTGGGCGGCGTCACTGCGCCGCGCCCGCTGAACCGGGAGGAGCCCAGCCCCTCTCTTCTACTTTGTCGGGGGCTCGCTCCTTGTCCCGACGTCTGTCGACCCCGCTTCCATGTACCTAGTGGTCCCCGCGCCCCCGAAGCCTGCACCCCCATGGCCACTAGCCTGAGGAGGCCGTCTTTCACCTCCTGTCCTTCCCGCTCTAACGACACGGACGACGAGGGTGTGCGCGGTGCTTGAGAAGATGCTTCTATACGTAAGAGGTGCCTGCAGGCGCGGGGCTAGGGGCCGCCATCCCCGGGGGGCTGGGGCCTAGGTGGGAGGCAGGCCTGTGTTTAAGGAATACGCTTTTACGCCAAAGGCACCGGTCAACTCGTGCGACACCTGTGAAGTTTATAGAGCAGGGGTTCATTTAGTTAACTCATAATTATCTAAACTTGTGTGCCAGGCACGGTACGAGCCTGGGGATCCCGTGACTGGGATACGGCGCTGAATCAGGTAGACGTGAACTTGGCCTCCTTGGAGCCAAAGTCTTGCTGCAAGCACACATAAAGCAGGTAATAACTGCAGCCTTGATGGGTTATGAGGAGAAGCGCAGGTTCTCCCTCTTTTATAGGTTACATTCCATTGGGACTAGTCACGATCTCCATTGTGCACGTGAAACTCAAGTTAAGGGGGGAAATGACTTGTGCAGGACCACATAGTACTTGCGTGCAGAATCAGTACTTTCCAGAGCTCTTGCCTGTGTGCTCCAGGAGTCTACACTTTTAGGGAGTGTGAGCACAGTGTGAAAGCCTGAAAAAGAAAACATGAGGCTTGAGTGTTCTCCACTCATTCATTCAGCAAAAATGATCCAGAGCTTACTTTGGGGCAGGCCCTTCCTTTTGGCTGGTTGGTGGATATTTCAGTACCTGGGAACACGTGATGAACAAAACTAACATGGTGTCCGAACTCACTGTCCAGTGGGAAAAGGCTGACAGGGAGGAAACAATTACCCATGAAATAATTACAATTTTGTGTTGAGTGCTGAGAAATACGGGGCACCATTAGGGTTTGTAATTCAGGCAATAATGTTTGAGCTGAGAACAGAAGGCTTAAAAAAAAAAAGTAAATAGGGATGTTGTGTTCAGGCTGAGCAGGGAAGGTGCATGGTCTGTTAGAGGAACTGTATGAACGCCCTGGAAGCTGGGGCCACGTAGGGACTGTAGGGTAAGGAAGACCAAAGTTTTGGGTTAAGGCCTGTACTTTTTGTTGGTTCTTGGAAACAAAGCATAGTGTGTTTCAGAACATGAACTCTGGAGCCAGACTATCAAGCTGGTCCCAGCTCTGCTATTTGCTAGCTGTGTAAACTTTTGCAAGTTACTGAACCACTTTGTGTCTCAGTTTCCTGATCTGTAAAATGGGCATGATAATAACGCCCAATCATGGGCGCTTGTAAAGATGAAAGGATAGTCGATATTAGTAGAGCACTTGGAGCAGTGTCTGGCGAGTAGTAGGTGTTAGTAGTGGTTCATTAAGTAAATAGATAAATGCGTACGTAAGTATTAAAGGTTTGGAGGCAGTCCCTGGTGAAATTTGTGAACTGAAATGAATTGGACCTGACGTTACTTCTTCTGTTTTCCGTTGCTATTAACCACATCTGTAGCACTGTTGAATCAGAAACAATTTTTCTTGTTTTCTAAGAGAATTTGAAGAGTGGTCAGAATTACCGGGGGAAATAAAACACTTTGCAGTAGCATGTTAGGGTTATTTAATATTTTTTGGTAGTATCGGTTTAATATTTGTTGGGAATATTTTCGGCCAACTTGCTTACTTTAACAAAGCCAATTAGCTGTAAAATAGTTGAGACACAAAAATATAGAGAAATAGTGTAACTAGAGCATGCCTTTCCGTGACTCTCTCTTGGCTAGTTTTCGTCATGTCAGCTCTTCTTTGCCTTAGTTTCCAATGTCCTCTGTGTGTACAGATGTCTAAACGTTGTAGGGGAGGTTTGGATTTGGAACTGCAGAGGATCTAGGGCAGTAGCTTCCAGCCTGGACGGCCCATCAGTATAGCCTGGGGGCTTTTAAAAGATACTCAGGGCCTCCTGTAGACCCACCGAATCAGAAGCTTCTGGGATAAGTCCCGGGTCTTGAAAACCACACGTGTTTGCCACCTGGATGCATTTCGTCAAAGCTTTTCTTGCACTGGGTTTTCTCTCAGCTGTAAAAAAAAAACACGCAAAAAGATTGTGAGAATCCATAAGTTAATGTCTGAAGACACTTTGCAGGACTCAGTGACTTTCAGGTTCTGTGATACTGTGATCTCTGTCTTCACCGTAACATATTCAGCCCTTCAGTCTTGTCAAAAAGTAAAAAAGAAAAAAAAAGTCACGTTGTGAGATAGGGCTTCTTTGAATGAATTGTGGACATATTACTCTTTCTGCCTCAGTTTCCTCATCTTTAAAATGGGGGTAATAATGGTAACTGAGCTTTTGGATGTGAGGATTAAAGGAGATACTCGATGCAAAGGTTAACACGGGATCTGGCACTAAGTGAAGACGTCAATAAATTATTGCTAGTTTTGATTTCCCTCCAGTCTGAGTATTACTTGTTTTGAAGTTACTGAATATGTAGTAGTTGTGGGTCAGGCTAGCTCCTGCCGCACTGACTTACAGCTGTAAGATCCCTAAAATAGTGTTTAAAAAGCCAGTTTGCTTCCCAGGGCTCCTACCGTTCTATTATTTCTGTTTTAATTTGCTCCCTCCTTTGGGACACAGCCCTTCCGCAGGTAAGAATGTTACCTGTCTCCGCTGGTTGTTGTGAGGATTAAATGTGGAGTGCTTGCAACAGGGCTTGGCACATAGTAAGTGTTCCAAATTGATAGTAACTGTCACCAGCACCACCCCCATTGTCACCAAACCATCATCATTGTCATCATCTTGGATTCCTTGTGTCACTCCTACAGTGAGAACTCTTTTAAAAATTTTGTTTTGTATTTTTATTGAAGTATAGTGAGTTTACAGTGTCGTGTCAATTTCTGGTGTACAGCATAATGTCTCAGTCATACACATACATACATATATTCCTTTTCATATTCTTTTTCATTATAGATTACTACAAGATATTGAATAGAGTTCCCTGTGCTCTACAGTAGAAACTTGTTGTTTATCTGTTTTCTATATAGTAGTTAGTATCTGCAAACCCTGAACTCCCAATTTATCCCTTCCCACCTGCCTTCCTCCCCTGGTAACCATAAGTTTGTTTCCTATGTCTGTGAGTCTGTGTCTGTTTTTGTGAATAAGTTGATTTGTGTCTTTTTGTTGTTTTTGTTAATTCCATTTGATTTAACAGTTATCTGTATAGTGGTTATGATGGCTAACTCTCCCCCCTCCCCATTCCTCTTCTTATTTTCCCCATCATTCAGTGCCCCAAGTCAGTTACCCAGTCTCTTGTTTATCCTTGACCCCCTACCTCCTCCTGTCACCCCCACTGTGTCCTCTGAAGTGACCCCTCCACAGTCACCAGCTGCCTCTGTTTGCTTAGCCTCCCCTTAGCCATTCCCTCCCTCTCTTTGCCTTGACTTGGGGGAGATCCTTCTCTTAAAGCCCTCTCAAGTCACACCTCGGATACCCTGGAAGTCTCAGGATCGAGAGGTTCAAAATTTGTGTCCCCACTGTTCTTTGTCCCCTCACCCCTTTCTTTGAGACCCATGCCCCCTGCACCCTCTCCTCCTCCACGTGATTGTTTTCTGCCTGCTACTGGTTATTCACCTACCTTGTTGAAGACTTGACACCTGGCCCACAGGCCTTCCTGCCTGCCTCAGTTCTTGGTGTGCATGTGGAGGACCCAGCTACACACAGGGCACTCTTTCCTTTAACACCGTCTGCAGTGATTACCTCTTCTCGTCCACCTGTCACCATTCCCGCCACGATACCCTGCATTTCCATCTGGGTGCTGCACCAGCTCACAGCCCCACCCTCCAACCCCAGTCTCTTCTTTCCAGCCGACTTGGTCAGTTATTTCTCATCTGCCGTCAGCATCTTTCTCCTCGGGGCCTCCATGGTTTTCTCTAGCCTGGAGAGACCTCGAGGCTGTTCCCTCTCAATTGAGCTTAGAGTTCATAGTCCATCCTTCTGTAATTCTCTTGGCAATGCCTTTATCGCCCTTGCCCTTCATCCTAGTAAACCCCAAACCCTGGTGGGACCAGATTATCCACTTTCACCTTGAATACCAGTGGGGGAAATCACACAGCCTGGCACGGCCAGGTGCCGCTGTGCATTCACGTCAACCAGCTTCACCTGCGTCCCTTCTAGTATGAGTCTCTGGTCAGCTTACTTTCCCACTCTCCGCAGTAGTTAAATCAGACATTTTCCACTTTCCGCAAGCTTCTGATTTATTCCACCCTCCTTCATCTTCAGTGTAACAGGATGATGTTATGGGTATTGCTTAACATAGAAAATGGATGCCTTCCGATTGGCACACTGTTAACTTCCCCCAAGAAGCTCAGCCATCCTTTCCTACTGTTTAAGTTGTGAACGTCTGCCAGCAAAGACCATTAGAAACACAACTACAGTTAAATGAGTTTACTCATTTTATTGAGGGAGAACTCTCATCCTGGGGAACATCGAGGCCTTTCCGTATTTGGGCTTTGGTTGGATAATTTGGGGCAGTGTTCCAGGAAGCAGGGATTTGCTCTGGATTGGATGCTGAGAAGAGGTGGGGACAGTTCTGGGATTGGTTAGCACAGTCAGTCTTTTCTAGAAGGAGGTGTGACTAGACTAAGACACGCTGTAATTCACAAAGAAGCCACAAGCACCCACGTCAGCCTGGAGAGAGGAACGTTTGCTACTCTGCAGGCAGGGTGGCCTTGTTTTTGGCTGTTCAGACAAAATTATGAAGCAGTCCTGTTTTGTCTCACTTCATCACCGTGCGACCTTTGTGCTGGTTGTTCAGCGAGATTGTTTATTTCCGACAGGAGGACCATACAGCCTCTGAACACGAGGCAGCATCTAACAACGCTGAAGCCCAGCTCACGGCACCAGACCAGCTCCTAGGCGTTAGCGCTGCTTTCTGTTTTTTCACGGGGAGGGGGTGAGTCTTAAACAAACAGGTGTTTGCCAGGCAGATGACAATAGCAGGAGCCGAAGAGCATAGAGACTGAAGCCAGCATGGTGTCTTAGTGAACTTGCTATCAGGTGATGGGAGGAGGGGTGAGAGCAAGAGAGAATTCTAGAGAGATTGTCAAAGGGCTAAATGGGGAAGGTCATGAGGGCTTTTCAGTGGGGAGAATGACACGATCTGGGTTTGTGTTTTTAAAAATCCCCAGCAGCGTTGCGGGAGATGGGCCGGCGACAAAGAGGAAGCCTGTTCCCTTTTCCTTCCCACCGGCCACAGCCCCCACTCAGTCTCCTTGCTCCCAGATCTTGCAGCACGTCTTTATTCTGCCTGCTTCTAGTCTAGCCGCCTCCCCTGGCCAAGTGATTCGGCTGCGGCCGGGGTGATGTTTCAGAATCACAGACCTTCTCCTGTCACTTTGTTACTTGGTACCTTCTGGTTCTCCATCAGCCACAAGGTCAAAATCCACACTCCGTTGCATGATACACCTCAACTTTCCCACTCTCCGCAATACACAGACATTTTCCACTGATCATGCTGCCCTGGGCCTGATCACTGCCACCTGGAAGTTGCCATTCGGATGTCTCAGAATGATCTCAAATTATTTCTAAAGCCGTGCTCAAGATCACCTTCCTGTATTTTCCTTCTTGCCACCCCTCTCAGGGAATGGTGCCATTGTCCACTCAGACCACGGCAGGCATCACTGTGGAACTGCCCTTTCACTTACCCCCAAAGCAGTCAATCACCCAGGCCTTTGATTTTTGTCTGTGAAATATCTCTGGACTCTACCTCCTTTTCTCCACCTCCACTGCTGCTGTCTCAGTCCACACTGAGGTCATGGGCATGCCACTCGTCTGCTCCCTGAGTTCCCCAGTTGCTCCTACCCCTGGCCCCCTCCATCCATAACTTGCAGTGAAGCCAGAGGTTTGGACCAGATCACTCCCTAGTGTAACGGCTTCTTGTGATTGTTAGGAGAAGAGCAAAGTTCCTCATGTGGTTTGCCCAGCCCTGCCTGCTCTGTCTGGTTTCTCCAGTCTCACTTCACCCTCCTCTTCCCTTCACCCCTCCATCCTCTCAGTTCCCCGAGTGTGCCCTGGCCCTGCCTTCCTTGGGTCCTTTCAGCAGGCCGTTCCCTCCCACAGTGCTTCCTCCCACCCTCCTGTGTCTGATCAATTCCACATCATCCCTCAGATTGATGCATTCATTCGACGTTCTTTATTGAGACCCTACTCAACTTACGGAGGTCTGGTTCTAGTGCGGGTGCAGAAGGGAATGGAAACAGGCAAGAGTGGAGCTCTTATGGGGCATTTA
Source organism: Camelus bactrianus (assembly GCF_048773025.1). Lineage (NCBI taxonomy): Eukaryota > Metazoa > Chordata > Mammalia > Artiodactyla > Camelidae > Camelus > Camelus bactrianus. The sequence continues at coordinate 23,294,320 of NC_133556.1, forward strand.
TTCCAGTGGGAGAAGCGGCCAGGAAACACACAAGCCAAACACCTGGCACGTGAGCTGGGGGAGATGCATCAGGAGTGCTGGGGGGAGTTGTAATGTGAGCTGGGGTGGCCAGGGAAGCCCCCCCTGCCGAAGGTCAATGCTGGGGAAAGGAATGAGCCCATGGAGGGATATCTGGGGAAACAGTGTCCCGGGCAGAGGGAAGAGAGAGAACCAAGGCCCCGAGGCATGAGTTGGCATGTCCCAGGAGCAGCAAGGCCTGAGCGAATGAAAAGGAAGAGAGTAGCAGGTGTTTCTGGCTCATGGAAGGACCCAGCTGACACTCTAAGTGAGGTGGGAGCCGAGCCGCTGGAGGGCTTTGGACAGAAGATGGAGGTGACCTGACTTGGGTTTCAGCAGGATGCCTTGAGTTTCTCTGTGGAGGCCAGACTGTTCAGAGGGCAAGCCCAGAGGCAGGGAGACCTGCTGTCACAATATCCCGAGTCAGAGATGCTGGCGGCTTGGAGCAGGATGGTCACGGTGGAGGTGCTGAGAACCCGCCCGATCCTGGATCCACTGTGAAGGCAGAGCTGATAGAACGGGCTGACAGATTGGGGGGTGGACTGAGACTGAGGGGTCGAAAGTGACCCCAGGGTTTTTGGCTTTATCTCAAGGAAGCCATCTGGCACCTGCAGACAAGCTATAGCCCCTTGTTACGCATTCGCATAACACTGCACACGCCCATTTGAATTCAGACATGTTGTTTAATGTTTGTCTCCCCCACCAGAATTAGCACAATACCCAGCAGGGACATGTGTACCTTAGTGCCATTCGCACAATAGACACACAGTAAGTGTTTGTCAGATGGCTAAAGTCAACTGAAGGCAAAAGTTGAAGATTATTTCCCGAGGAGTTATTAAAATTCTGTCTTTCTGTTTTCCTGGTTTTCAGTGGTCTGTATGTTTTAGAAACCAGACCAGGGGCTGTAGGCTGAATTCCATTGTGTCAATTATAGACGTTCATCTGATTTCTCAACCGAACTGAAAAATACCCCACCCGCCCCGCCTTGCCATGCAAGCAGCTCACAGGATCACCTCTGGGGAAAGCCTGTGTTTTTCTAAGGGCACCGGCCTCTCAGCACATTGATTGCATCTTCACAGCTCTGCCCCAGACAGCAGGGCCAAGATTTTGATCTGAAATGTTTTGAAGGCAGGTGCCATGCTGTTCTCCACCTCTGGGGAAGAGGCGTCACTTTCGAAGTAGAACATTCTGTCAAGGAGACGTTAGCTGCCAAACTTGCTCATCAAGAAGGTCAGATAATTCATTGATTTTTTTTTACCCGCCCCCTTTTTTTTTAAATGAAAGGAATGAATTTTAGAAGATTTTAGAGATTTTAGAAAATATCTGGGAAAGATAATGACCTTAGATCTCGAATAGAAATGTCACTTTTTTCTCTCTAATGTTTTTAAGTGACGAAACTGAGGTGAGGTGACCTTGAACAACATGGGTTTGATCTGCATAGGTGCAGTTATATGGGGATTTTTCCCCCTAAATATGTCTATAGTTGTACACAGTCTTGTGGTGGTTCAATCTGCGGATGTGGAACCGAGGATACAGACAGCTGACTGTAAAGTTATACGTGGATTTTCTAGTGCATGGGGTTTGGCGCCCCGAACTGTCACATTGCTCAAGGGTCAGCTGTACATTTTCTCCACTCAGGAGCCTAGTCTGAGCATATTGTACATGTAATTTCCCCCAGATCTGCCCTTCTTGTTTTTTTTCCTTTTTCCGCTGGCTGCACAGAGTTCTGCAGTGTGCTTGTACTTTATTTGGCTGTCCTTTTGGGCAACATCTAGGTGGTTATGATTTTGCTCTTCAGACCGTGCTGTGATGAGCAGCTTTGCCCATGTGTTTGAGTTTTCCTATGAGATGGATTTCAGGGGAGAAGTTTCTGCAGAATAGTGCTCAAGTTATATCAGTTTCCATCCATCCGTGGTGAGTCGAGATGCTAATCCTGAGACCTTGTCAGTCTCTTAGATTGTTTATCAGCCGGAAGGTGGGGAATAATAACCTGTTTTTGATTTGTGTTTCTAACTTCGAGAGTGAGGCCAAGCACTTTTTGTCCGCTCACACTTGGTGGTGTTTGTGATGTGAACCCTCCCTCCCGTGTCATTATCCTGCCAGGCTGTTGTCTTTTTCTCATTTGGTTATTTGTATTTTTATTACCGATTTGTGAGGCCCTTTTGTCTCTGGGATGGTGATCCTTTGCCTCTGTGTTTGTTGCAGTGTTTTCTCTCCAGCTGATGCTCGTCTTTCAGTTTAGTTTGTGTTGTACATTTCTGTTTTCTCCTCCACTTTTAAAAGTTGAAGTTTCAGTGATTTACAATGTTGGGTTTGTTTCTGGTGTACAGCATGGTGATTCTGCTATACATATGTATGTATTGTTTTTCATATTCTTTTGCATTATAAGCTATACAAGGTATTGAATATAGTTCCCTGTGCTATAAGTAGGACTTTGTTGTTTCTCTGTGTACATTTCGTAATGTAGAGATGATGAGTTATGGTACAGAATCTGACATTCTAACTTTAATGGCTTTTGGGTAATGCTTTGAAAGACCATTCTCAACCATTATAACATTTTCTTTGGCATTTTATGGTTTAGTTTTGATGCTTAGATCATCCATCTGGCTTTATTACTTTGTATGTTATAAACTAGCTGTTTTAACTTAATTTTGTCTCAAATTATTAGCCAGTTGTCCCCACACCATCAATGGAATGATCTGTATTTTTTCCTTTGATTTCAAATGACCCTTGTGTTATATACCAAATTCTTGTATGTACTTTAACACAGCAGTGCATATGTCACTCTTGACTTCTGGTCGAAATCGCTTTTTGTTTGTTTGTTTGCCCAGGTAATTTATTATTGGAGAGTTAAAGACCCTATGAAGGCATTTTCCCAAACATTTCAGAAGCTTTATCCCTATCAAACAGCTAAAGTTGTTAAACTGAGTGCTTTGAAACTTATTCCGTATGTTCAGGCTTCTAATTTATTGAGAAGTCTTTCTTTTTTTCCTTCTTTCTCTCTTTCTCTTTTTCCATTTTGATGTGTAAGCACTTTGACTCACAAAGTTACTCAGTTGTGAATGGATTGAAAACTCCCATTAGCTTGCTTTGCAGTGAAGAATAAGGTTTGTAGTAGGGATATCAGAATTTTCTTGGTCTATTTGAGCAGCTGAGCTCCAGGAAGAAAGAAGAGAAAAGGGATATTAGCAAAAGACATGAATGTCCTAAGTCTGTCCCTTTTCATCAGGAAAGCAGTAGCTTTTGGGGAAGCCCTACCTGTTAGACTTCTGTGTGCTTCTTATCAGCCAGAATTAGGACACATGGCCCCCTTGCTCGCTGCAGGAAAGTGTGGGGAGGTGAGAATTTAAAATAGGGCAGATTGATGCCTCAAACCAAATTGACATCCTCTTAGGAAGAAGAAGCAGTGGATATTGGAAAGAGAACTTGGAGGGTCTGCTACATCCCACATGCTTTCTTTTTTGCCCTCTCGAGAATTTTTTTAGGTATTCTTAAGCAAGAGGGAGGGAGAGGAAGGGTTTGGGAGAGAGGAAGATAATTTACACAGAATAATTGTTCAGTTTGATGAGGGTTGACAGTTGTATATATCTGTGTACAACCACTGGAACAAGATAGAAAATATTTCTGAAACTCCAGAAAGTTCCCTTCTGTCTCTTTCTAATTAGTCTCCTTACCCCAAGCTAGCAACCATTTTCTGATTTCAGTTCACACAGGTTAGATTTGCTTTGATGCTTAGATCATCCACCTGGCTTTATTATTTTGTATGTTATAAGTTATTATCTTAGCAGATATAAATGGAATCATTGAGTCTGTATTCTTTTGGTGTCTTCTTTCAGTCAACATATTCTTTGAGATTCATCCATGTTACACACATTGTCAAAGATGGGCAAAGCCGGATACTAGTTAAAGTGGTAAGGTCGGATTTTATGCAGTAATTGCTATTGCAATAGGGGAAAGAATCCAGCATGAACTAAACTCAACTCCAATTTGTACAGAGAGCATTTTATAAGGAGAATGAGAGAAGAAGAAAGGTGGTGAACAAGAGCTCAGTCAAGTCAGTGAAAAATTACACAAAGTGGGAGAGTGTGTGTTGGTCTATGTGAAACCATCTGGATTTGCTAACTGGGAGACAGAGGCCCTGTCTTCAGGTGTTGGCCAGAATGAGCAATGAATTCTTTTGGCAGCCTTGAGTTTTCTCAGGCAGGTACACTGAGATGGCCTAGAGTCATCCCAGGGGAGCGGACTTGAGCTGTTAAAAACTCTGTTAGTGTGTGTTCAGTTCTTTATATAATAGGCCAAGGTTGAGGTCTAGTTGAGAAGAGGGCTCAGAGGAGCCTGGCTAGACATTGGTCAAGGAGAGAATCTTTGCCAGTGTGAAATAGTTTACTGCTTTTTATGTTGTATGAATATACTATGATTTGTTCATCCATTCACCTGAGGATGAACATTTGACTTGTATCCAGTTTTGGCCAGCGTGAATAGGGCTCAATGAACATTCTTATATAAGTCTGAAATTTCTCTTGGATAAATACCCAGGAGTGGAATGGCTTAGTCGTAGGGTGGGTATGTATTAACTGCCAGACTAATTTCCAAAGTGGTTTATCAGTTTGCATTTCCCACCAGCAGTGTCTCCAGACTCCAGTTGCTGCATATTCCTTGTTAAACATTTGGTGTTGTCAGTGGGTGTGAGAGGGCATCTCATTATGTCTTAAAAGGCACTTCCCTGTTGACGGATGATGTCACGCACTCTTGTGCGCTCGTCGGCCACTCCTACATCTTTTGTGAACCGTCTGTTCAGGTCTTTTGCCCATTTTTGTTGATGATGATGTTGCTGCTTTTGACTTACTTGGAGTTTTGTTACATATTCTAGATAGGAATCCTTTGTCAGATGGTTGTGTTGTAAATATAAGTACATGTATAGGAAAATGAAAATTTTAAATATTTACAATAGCATTAAAACACCAACTGTCTAAATCCCAGTCGAAATTCTAACCATCTTTTTTGAAGAAGTACACAAATTGATTCTAAATTGTATATGGAAACACAAAGGATTTAGAGTAGCCCAAAAAAACCTTTAAAAGAAGAGCAAAGTTGGGGAACTTAACACTACTTAATACTACTTAATTTTAAGGCTCGCCGTAGAGCTACAGTGATCAGAAACAATGTGGTTTTGGCACAAAGGGAGAAAAATAGATCAATGAAACGGAATAGAGTTCAGAAATAGACCTACAACCGGAACTGTCAGCTGATTTTTTTCCCCAGAGTGCCAAGTCAGTTCAATGGAGGAACGGAAAGTCTTCTTAACCCATAGTTCTGGATCAACTAGATATTCAGGTGGAAAAGCTGACTTCATTCTGTACACACATTCTAATTGGGGCTGGATAATAAACCTAAATATAAAAGCTGAAACCATAAAGGCTCTATATGAAAATATAGGCAGCTATCTTGGCAGCCTTGGGGTAGGTAAATATTTTATGTACAGAACAAAAAAAGCACTAACTACAAAGGAAAAATAGATACACTTAGAAAATCAATGGACAAGCCACATCCTGGGAGAAAATATTTGGAATACGTATTCTTAACTGTTTTATTTTTTCCAGAAGTGTGTTAACATTATTCAGGTCCATGGATGGCATCCTGTTACTGTGTTCTATGTTAATTATATCAAATATATATATATTAAAAAGTTAGATATGAGACGTTGTACCAAGGGGGCTGATTGGATTCTCCTACTTACTTCACTCTGTGAATATTGGTTCCTTCTCTGTTTACATTTTGCCACTATTCAATGACTGCTTACGAGAGAGACAGTAGATTGTAGATCATATTACGCCTTGTAAAGTAATTAGACATTAGATGAAACCAAAAGGCAATACTAGTAAGTCTCCTGTGGGAGGAAACCAGCCTGTGGGCCTTCTTCATTATTCAGGCCCAGCTTTTTAGGTGATTCAGTACTTAAAGTCTTGCGGATCTACTTATGGAAAGCCACAAGAGGCTTTCCAGAATTCCCAAGAAGCGAACAAATCCAAACTCTGTTTAGGTACAGAGTTTATTGCCCGTAAGACCTTGCTTTCTATCTCCCACTTCTAAACCAAGAATAAAACCAACAGAAAATAGAAACCAAAAAAAAAAAAAAGCATAACTAAAAGATATAAAAGAACAAGAATACAAATTAAAAATTAGAGTGTGTAAAGCAGTACCTTAAAGACCACAAGCAGTATGCAGTAAAAATCCCAAACTTGAAAATGAATGCTAAGAATATTCAGCTGATTTTAGCAATTGATGTATATGGATATACACATATGTGTGCATCCGTAAACAGCTAAGCAGTACCTATGTGCAGATACACAGAAGCACACGGATACCATTTAAGCCACTGAAGTGTTGGGGGAGGGGTGTAAATCCAAGTGGGTAAGTATGTTTGTAAAGCAGTGAAGTTAGTTTCCCTCAAGGTCCCGCAGTTTGGGGAAACCACCTTAGGGTTGTTACGAGGGCCCCATGTGTTCCTGTTTGTCAACCATTTGGAATAATGCCTGGCATGCAGACAGCACTCACTCAGTGAGTGTCCTTGAGAAGTGAAATAAACCAGCCCCAGCCTTGATCCTCATACTCTGGGAGAGCAGGGAGGGCCCCTTCCCATTCCCTGAATCCTCAGATCACGAAATGCCTGTTGGAGGGCGGTTCCCTACCTTACATGAATTTCCCATTGTTGGAGTGGACACTCTTGCCAATAGGACAGAATCGGTCAATGTTTCTTTAATGAATAGGTGGTTTTGGACCAGACCCGTGTTTCCCACGGGAGGAATGCGAGATGGTTTGAGGCAGGGCACAGACAGATGTTTTAAAGTTTAATAGTTAGGTATTTATTACACTGTGTGTTATGCGTTCTTGGAAAAAAAAAATCTTTGTGTTCATTCTTGTTTTTTTTCTTAAGGATAAAAATCCCCGAAGTGGGGCTGCATAGTCATCGTGTCTGCACGTTATTCTGGCTTTTTACACCTGTTGCCGCAGTGCCTGGCCGCACAACCGGGCCAGTTCCAGCACCCTCGGCCTGAGTCCTCTCCAGAGCCGGGTTCTATTAAAAAATAGTTTTATTGCTGATTTAGTAGGAGAAGTACTGCTCTGTTTTTGCTTTCATTTTCATTCTGCTTTTTGAAAATTTCTTTGATCATTGATAAGGCTGAGCTTTTTGTATGTTCATTGGGTTGATCAGTTGTTTCTTTTGTGAATTTTCCTTTATCGAAGTATAGTTGATTTACAGTGTAGCACAGAAAAGTGATTCAGTTATACATGTACATGTATATCTTCCTTTGCAGATTCTTTTCCATTATAAGTTATTACAAGATATTGAATATAGTTCCCCGTGCTATATAGTACGTCCGTGTTTATCTGTTTTATGTATAGTAATGTGTATATGTTCATCCCAAACTCCTAATTTATCCCTCTTCCCCACCCCTTTCTGCTTTCTAACCGTAGTTTGTTTGTTGTCTATTTCTGTTAGTCTGTTTCTGGTTTGTAAACAAGTTTTTTTTTTAGGTTCCATATATAAGTGATACCATATGATGTTACTCTCTGACTTCTTTCACTTAGTATGATAATCTCTAAGTCCATTCACGTTGCTGCAAATGGCATTATTTCATTCTTTTTTTAAGGCTGAGCAATAATCTACTGTATATATATACACATCTTCATGTAACTATTTTTACATTTTTAAGGAAGTTTACTGTTCTCCATAGTGGCTGCACCAATTTACATTCCCACCACAACAATGTAGGAGGGTTCCATTTCCTCCACACCCCCTCCAGCATTTATTATTTGTAAACTTCTTTTGTGTGTGCTTTATAAAAATAGTTTTATTGAGGTATAATTGACGTATTTGTAGACTTTTTAATGATGGCCATTCTGACTGGTGTGACGTGATGCCTTTTGTAGTTCTGGTTGCATTTGTCTGAAAATTAGTGATGTTGAGCATCTTTTCATGTGCCTGTTGGCCATCTGTAGTGAATTTTCCATTTTTGTCTTTTGTCATTCTTTTTCTTCTGGGGTATTAGTTTTTTTCTTAATGTTTTTCCTAGATTAATATTTGCCTTTTATGTTTGTTTGTGAAATGCAAACATTCTTGTTATGTATACAATACCGTTTGAGCCATTCTGTGGCATGCATGTTCTTACACTTTAACTTCTCTGAAAGCAGATGTGACTTACTCTCGACATGTCCTGCAGTCACTGTCCAGTCATGTTAGAGGTGTCACTACGTGTGCGGGTGGACGCAGTGGTTAATCCTAGTGGCACGGCTACACAACTGTGACCACAGCACCTGATGCTTTAGTCCATGTATCATTTAAGGGCCATTTGAAGAAGGAGCACAAATCCTGTTGTGGTTAGCAATCATCCATTGATACCTTTTGATGAGATCAGGAAAGAGCCAGTATCAAAACTTCCAGAGGGAGGCTCAGCTGCTTGGAAGAAAACCTCAGAGAGGTTGGTGGAGACCTCTTAAGAAGTGCATGTTCGCCAGCGTCCTCAGTGGCACGAAGATCATTATTGTGTGGAAAGTCACAGACATCCTGCAAGCGAAGACTTAGCCAACTTATTTCATTCATCTTTTCCTTTTTATGTCTGTAGGAGAGAGCTGATGACACCCTGTGCAAATAAAGGAGCTTTGTCAAAAACCCCCAAATTAAAATTCTGAGCGATAAGAAAAACACTAAGTTAACTAATTGGCAGTGGTTTTAAATTTCTTTTTTCCATCTTATAATTGACTGTATCTTAGATTTAATGAAATATAGGTAATGTTTCTTTTTTGCCCAGCTCATCTCCAGTTGGTAGCTTGTAAATTCTGAATCATGGCATTCATCTCCCCTCAGAATTCCCAGCAGCAGTGCCCTGCCGCACCCTCTTCCTTCCTCTTCCCAACGGTGTGTTGTCCAGCTTTTTATCTTGGCCACTGTCACAGGCAAATCAGTGAGGTCCTTTTTCCTCGGAGGCGTAGAAACCACTGACAGTCATCTAGCCTGTAGGACTGGAAACAGACACATGTTGGAAACATTAGGAAGTTTCATAGGAACTAGTGACCAGGGGTACTTGTGTCTGTGCATCTCCCCCAAGTGATCGTGGTACTTGTGTTATGTCCATGCATCTTGCGAGGTGATCAGGGTACTAGTTTTATGTCCGTGCATCTCCCCAAGTGATCTGGGTACTTGTGTTATGTCCGTGCATCTCCCCCAAGTGATCGTGGTACTTGTGTTATGTCCGTGCATCTCCCCAGGTGATCAGGGTACTTGTGTTATGTCCGTGCAACTCCCCAGGTGATCTGGGTACTTGTGTTATGTCCGTGCATCTCCCCCAAGTGATCGTGGTACTTGTGTTATGTCCATGCATCTTGCGAGGTGATCAGGGTACTTGTGTTATGTCCGTGCATCTCCCCAGGTGATCAGGGTACTTGTGTTATGTCCGTGCATCGCCTCAGGTGATCCGGGTACTTGTGTTATGTCCATGCATCTCCCCAGGTGATCTGGGTACTTGTGTTATGTCCGTGAATCTCCCCAGGTGACCGGGGGTACCTGTGTTACGTCTGTGCACCTGCCCACCTTTTTGTACTGCCGCACGTCATCAACCACGCCCAGTGTGCTGTGGAAATCCGTTCCTCCCAACCTGAGTTTGCTTCTCTCTCCAACCTCCTCTCCAGTTTCTCCTGTTTTCTTACTCCTCTCCAGCACACCCCCCACCCCCTACCTACTTCCTGCTTCTGAAACACTTCACGTCCATTCCCACCCTCTGCTGCTCCTCCTGCCTAGAATGCCTTTTGTACAACTGACTTCTTCCAATTCGTTTGGACTCAACTCAGCCATTCTTTTTTCGGAGAAGTCTTCCCTTTCCTACTTCCTTAAAGTACATCCTTCCATCCTCTGTATGATTATCTCCCTCATTTGTCATAATTTCTCTTTATCTTTGCCTCTGTCCCTCCTCTGTTTTGTACCCCCAATGACTGGCACTTAGCAGACACTCAGTAAATTTTGCTTGACTGAATCAATAGTATTAAATCTACTGATAATGCAGGGTGGGGAGGAATAGAAACTGCTCCTTGTTATCCACGACGGCAGTAATAAATCCGACAAGGAACACTTGGAGGCAAATTGATCAGCTCTTCAGCAGTTCGAGTGTCTTGGCAGTGGAGCGAGTGCCTTCTTTGTGGGGAGTAGTCACAGTGGCTCCATATTGTTGAAAGGCTTCTTCCACTGGATGTTGTGGTTGACTAAGGTCCCTTCCAACCCTTAAACTGATGAGTGTTCTCATCGAGACTAGTCTACCCTTTTTTTTTTTTTTTCTCGTCAGCTACTTCAGCTGCAGATATGGCCATTACCACTAGATGGCGCGAGATGATCCCTTTGAAATCAGCGTTCATCCAGCTGCCAGGGAGAGTGTGAACACTGGTTTTTGCGCTGCTTGTACCCCCACAGACGCTTGAAGCAAAAGCGTCACAAAACAGTCCTGACTCTTACAGTGTGGAATGCTGCTGCTGTTTTCTGTTTTACTCTCAGCTACTTCATTTTCTAAAGTGGAGATTTGCAAACTATTCCGTTGATTTTATGATATTGATGGCTCACAACTTATTGTTGGAAAAGCACTATTTTAGACAGCTTCACACGTTTCCTCTTTTTTATTAAGTATAGTTGGTTTACAATGTTGTGTTAATTTCTTGTGTACCACATGGTGATTCAGTTATACATGTATATCTATTCCTTTTCATATTCTTTTGCATTATACGCTATTACAGGATATTGAATATAGTTCCCTTAAGCTCGTTTCCTCTTGTAAAACTCTGTAGGTCTGCTGTTTTCCTTAGGCAGTCTGGGCTTATAGCAAATTGTATCCCTTAGTGAGGACTTTGTGTGTTTCTGTGTGGAGTTGAGTAGCTGAACGTATATGCTTCCTTATAGATGTTTACAGATGTGCAAACCTGGATACAAGAGACTGGGGGGACGTATTTGTACAGCATTCAGCACCTTGTGCAGTCAAGGCAGCAGTAAGCCTTGTCGGTAGATATAGAGAATAGGAAAGATATAGGGGGAGGTTATAGCTCACTGGTAGAGGGTGTGCTTAGCATGCACAAGGTCCTGGGTTCGATCCCCATTACCTGTGTTAAAAATAAACTAGCAAACAAACAAACCTAACCTAACCCCCCCCAAAAAATAATACAAGGAGAAAAAGAAAAGGAAAGATGTAATATCTTCTTCTGGGAGCTTAGAACCTAGCTGGGTGACACCACACACACACAACACACACCACACACACACACACACACCCCCCTTAAGTTTCAGCTTACTTATTACACAATATGGCGATGAGTATATTATTCAGGCTGTCACTTGGGATGCTTTAGGCTGGAAATAACAGAAGCCTGACTCAGCTGGGCTTAAGTGGTAAGGACATTTGTTATCTCACTGAATATCCTTAGAGAGGCAGAGGGGCTCCACGCCCATGGGGGCATGGCATGGCCCTAGGCATCCAGGTTCTTTACATGACTGCTCAGTGGTCCTAAGGCTGAGGTTGCCAGGGGACTTCCAGTGGTCATCAGGGCTTCCTAGAACTCTAACTCCGTGTAGTGTGGACGGGGGTAGAGAGAGTTTAGACCGCTGTAGCACTTTCCAGGTTGTAGCTGTTTTGTTTATTGGTTCCTGGTTTCCCCACTGTGTCCTCCTTAAGGGATGTGAAATGACTGGTACTTAATATAGAGCCAGAAGAAAGACTTAGTGACGCTTAGTGATGGTTGTTAGTGATGCTGGCCAACTACTTCTGAGTCTCCCTTCCCCTGGAAGCGGAATACTTTTGATTGAGCAGAGTTATCCAACAACTAGCTCTGGCCAATGAGTTTGCTGAATGAATACATGGTTCCAGGTCTTCTTTATGAAGTACGAGGTGAGGTTATCTGCTGTCTAGGGTCCTGGGAAAGGAGTTAGTGATAGGAGGAAAGAGAGAGGTAAGAAATGACCATGGTGGGGAAATGTGATCAGCAGTGTATGTGACTATAAAGACGGACGGATGAGTCTGTTTAGTTTTGTGCTGGAATATGACATGTGACTGGCCTTTTGAGATAGATTAATTTCCTCTGGCTCCTTGACCTGGTTCCTGGGAACTTGGCCAAGGAACCTGGCCTGAATCTACTCTCTTCTTACTTGCCACCTTTTTCATCTCTTTCAGGTTTGCAGTGAGCATTGGCTACTGGCATGACCCTTACATGCAGCATTTGGTGAGACTGTCTAAAGAGAGGAAGATCCCCTGAAATTAACAGAGGCAAGTGACCAACTCCCTCCCCAACATGTCCTCGTCATCTGAGGGGCCTGAGGTTTTAGGAATACATTCTTAGAAAGAGAGTTTCAGCGTGTACTCTCTCCGACAGAGTCCTTATTTCCCAGCTTCCTCGACAGCACAGTGTATTATGTAATTTTTGTTAATCTGATACCTGGAAAACGGTGTTTTATAGGAATTTAATTTTATATTCTTCTTATTTTGGGGTTAGGTTGAAAAATCACTTTCCTATTTTTAAAAGCCATTTATGTATCTTTTACTGTTAACTGTAAGGGATTATTTTTTGTTGTTGTTGCCTTACTAAAGGGTTAGTAACTGTTAGTTTCTGCATGTAATTTCCATCAAGGAAGTCAAAGGATTTGAGACAGCAGTGTGACTTTCATTTCGACTGAGAAATTGACCAATGACCATAATTGTGTGTGCAGGGAATTTTGACCCTAAAGATGGATCCTGGAGGTAGGTTTTATAAGAAATGCTTCCTGAGAAGAAGGGATGAGTCTTTAAGCCCTCTTCCCGTGCTCTTGAGACAGATTCCGTAATGAGTGGTGCAGAGGCAGGGACCCACCATGGCAGCTGGCTCGGCCCCAGGCAGCATGGCAGCCCCCCTCCTCCTTCCTCTCCTGGGTTTGCGTCTCTGGATTGGGAACCTGCAGCCCTGAAGGAGCACACATCCCAAACGTCTATGGTGGGGACATATTTTCCCCCTCAAATCTATTCCATTGTGGATGATATTCTGTAAAATGCAGTAAAGATGATTTATTAGAAAAATAAAATGGAAAAGGCATCCAAGATACAGGCCCAAATTATTTATTAGTCGATTCACTAGACATAGAATCCCTGTGTCCAGTTGCAATAAACGTTTCTAAATGCTCCTCTCAAATTTTCTTCTTAAAATAGTCACACCTTGAGCGGTGGGCCTTTGTAACAGACAGACTCTATCTTCCTGTCTCCCTTCTGCATTTCCCATCTCCTTTGCGCCAGGTCCTCACCCCAGAGCTTAACAAGTCTGTTTATTAGACCATTTGCTGGTGTCTCCCCTTCTCCCATCTGTGGTGCTGTTTTATAAACACAGAAGCTCTAACCCAGACAGGGTGCAGGTGAAAAGAGCACAGTAAGAAGTACAATTTTCTTTGCTTTAACATCCATCTGCCCAAATTCCTGAGCGCAAAGTATCATTTTCCATGTGATCTCGCAGTTTTGAGTTTTACCAGAGAACTGAGTAGCTTTCGCGAGAGCCATGAAGAAGCCCATTTTCAAGAAGAACATTTAGATCAGACGTTTTGATGCAAAATGCTTGTCTTTCATAAGGAACAGAATAGGACATTTTATTTTTCCTAAGACAGTGAATTCCACCATTAAATCGATTATACCTACTTTGGTTCAAACAGCCTTTTTTTTTTTTTAAAAAAAGGAAAGAGAATTGGAAAGCCATTTTTTTCCCCTGTAATATCTTCAGATAAACCCCGACCCTGATGAAGGGCCAAGTGTCATTCTGCTCCTCAGGCACACTGGGCTTTGCAGGCACTGTTTCTTTCATCACGGGCTGATTGTGTGCTGCTCTGTCTGTGTCTCAGGATATTTTGCTCGAGTCCATGGCGTCGGTCAGCTTATGAAGGCATTTCTGCGGAAGACAATGTAATTGTCAAATTCTCAAGCTTGGGGCTGGGATGGATACTACCTTCTGGAGGTCAAAGGTACATTAAAATTTCTCCTCTTCTGTCTCCAGCTGTTTACATTTAATTTTTGGAAAATGTTCACCTGGTTCAAAAACTGAAAACAATATAATCAAGGGGGGTGCGGTGACAGCTTGTCTCCCACCCCTGTCTGCGGCCTCCCACCCCCGACAGTGACATCAGCCCCGTACTTGATCTCCCCAGGGCGCTAGTGAAGACAGGAGGGCTGTTTCTCACCTTCAGCTGCTACGCGCTGGGTCGTAATGAAAATCCTCACATATGTTTCCCTCTGCGTGTGTGGAAACGTATCAGGAGAAGTTCTGAGCTTGAGCTCTAATAGAGGCACACACACGATGCATGCTAAGGGCAGGTATTCCGAGTGTCATGCAGGCATTTCGTTACTATCCTCACAGCCCTGTGAGGTGTTAGCATTTTCTCTACTTTTCAAATGAGGAAACCTTGGCCCAGGGAGTCTAGTGACTTTCCTAAGGCCTCAGCAAACACACGATGGAGCTGGAATGTGAACTCTGTCCCCCGGGCTCCCGAGTGCCTGCTCTGTACCATCCACTGTCACAGACGACAGTCGATGTATCACGAAATAACACTTAACCCCACTCCATGTGATGCTTTCTGATATTTGCTATTTTATTTTCTTATCCCCAAACTGCTGGTCTCAACCCACCAGATTGATTTCTTGGCCTTCTCTAATTGGTCTCAAGCTGCTTTTTTTTTTTTTTTTTGAGAAATACTGTTATGTCCTGCTTCTAAGCCGCCCCTTAACATCCCCATGGCCACTCTCCTGATTCAGGCTCCCCATCACATCTTACCTGGTCGACTACAGTAACCTCCATCCCCTCTCTGTGCCGAGACCAGAGTAATTTAGAGAGCACACTTCTGACCTTATCATTCCTCTGATTTAAAATCCTGAAGTACCCCCACTGCACTGCACGGCCTAGTACTCGGTTCCTGAAGACGATCACTGGTTGTATGAGTAATAGATAATTATATAAGGATTACTGTGGGGTTTTTTTTCTCAGGATGAAGATCTTCTACCAAGTAAATACTCTGAAGTCGACTTTCCAATGATAGTCTCGAGAAAACTGCACAGCATCAAGTAAGCGTGGCTTTGACCGGAGGGAAGAGCCTGCTGGAATTTAGAAACAGCTGAGGCCTCATTTTCAGGCACTGCTTTCCTTTCCTACCCCCCACCCCGGGACCCTCATTCCAATGTATCGTACAGTCTTCACCATGAATTATGTTCTCCCTTGAAATTCTTCTATCCATTAATGTAAGTTCTTAGAACGTTTTAAAAAGTGACCTATAGTAGTTTAATAATCTGAATTTTTTTTTAAACTTACTTGGTGGTGGGTGGTAATTACATTTTTTTTTTTTTTGATGGAGGTACTGGAGATTGAACCCAAGACCTTGTGCATGTTAGGCATGCTGCTCTACCACTGAGCTATCCCTTCCTCCTCTATTAATCTGAATTTTTATGTGTATTTTGCTTCTTTAACCCCAGGGTGCAGAAAGGCACCTGGCCCAGAATAGATGTGTAGTAGATAGTTTTGAATGCATGGATGAATGGGAGACTGAAGTTAATCCGTTATTTATATATGAGATACTCGGTGGGGCTTTTCTAAGTCCATTGTTCAAGGAGTTTGCTAAGTTGTAAGTGATGAGTTAAATGCTGATTTTTGTTGAGAGCTTTTCTTTGCCTAGCCCTGTGTTAAATGTTTCACTTGGATTGGCCCACTCAGTCCTCAGAGCCAACTCATACATTAAGGGCTGTCTTTAGCCCCTCTTCACAGATGAGAAAACTGAGGCTCAAAGGAGTTGAATTAAGTTGCCTAAGGTCAGCTAGCTAGGAAGAGGGTGGAGCTGATGTTGAAACCCTGAGTGCAAGACCAGGGTTAAAGTTTCTCAATAGTTTTAACCTGCACTCCTTCCCTCCTTTTTCTTTTCTTTTCTTTTTTTATTGAAGTAGAGTCAGTTTACAATGTTGTGGTAATTTCTAGTGCCCAGCATACTGCTTCATTTATACATATATGTATATATTCCTTCCCAGATTCTTTTTCATCATGGGCTATTACAAGGTATTGACTCTAGTTCCCTGTGGTCTACAGGAGGACCTTATTGTTTATTTAATTTATTAATTTTTATATTTTTGTAGGGGAAGGTAATTAGGTTTACTTATTTATTTGTTCTTGGAGGAGGTACTGGGGATTGAACCCAGGACCTCATGCATGCTAAGCACACACTCCACCATGTGAGCTATACCCTCCCCCTATCTATTTTATATATAGAAGTTAGTGGCTATGAATCCTGAACTCCCAGTTTATCTCTCCACCCTCCCTTTTTCCCCCTGGTAACCATAAGTTGGTTTTCTATGTCTGTGAGTTTTGTAAATAAGTTCATCTGTGTCAATTTTTAGATTTCACATACAAGTGATATCTATCATATGGTATTTTTCTTTCTCTTCCTGGCTTCCTCCACTTAGTATGATGGCCTCCAGGTCCATCCATATTGCTGCAAATGGCATTATTTCCTCCCTCCTTTTTATATTAGTCATGTAAATAAAATGTTGATTCTTACACTTTAATAACATTTTTAATAAGCATGAAGTTGTAGCTTGTCCTTTAGACACATCTTATTCTCACAAACTGGGGATAATTTTCAAGCCTTGTTTTTTCCTAGTTTATGAAAATATTCTCTATACCTTCTAGATGCTATATGGCAATTCTGATGCTCCGGGACCTACAGAGTACGGCTCAACTTGTTAGAACTCTGAGTGAAAAGAGCAGGTAGGCTCTCAATTAAGGCCAGGGTCGTTTCCTGGGCTGAGAAATGCATTGATGTTTGTGTGTGGTTGTTGCAGTATTGAACCTGGCTCTCTGATGTCTGGTTTTTTTACATTTTCTTCATTGGGGACGTTATCACAGAAATGTTAACTAAACTGTAGGTCTCAGTAGGAGTCAGTGTTTTTAGTTTACCTGTGAGAAGTAATAGCTCTCTTAAAAGTTTTGTCTGAGAAGAGTCAAAACACTAGTGGGTGGCTTGGAAAACACTGGAACATTTGGAAAAGTCTTGCTAGCCTATAAGTAAATTTCTCATGATGAGTTTGTGATTTGATATCAGATTCTCAGTGTAAAGCTTAGCTGATCTAAGCTGAGACTTGCACCCACTGGACTTTGACTGGATGTGCCTAGGGTCACGTGTAATTAAACAGAAGACCCTTTGGCGTGGCCCTTCCTTTAAATAGTAATGAAATCTACTTGAGTATCTGCATTTTTGTAGTAATGAGCTACCTGGCTCATCTTTCTTCTCTCTCTCATCTTCCACAGATTGAAACCTGTCCTATCAAAACCCATTTTAAACTTACATTCAGAGGACGCACTTCAAATAGGCAAGTATCCTTAACCTAAGTAATACCCTGTGGGCTATATAACAATTTTTGTTCTTTTCCCTCTATTCTTTTTAAAGATGGGGGTGTGTGTGTGTACGTGTACAAATACACATATCTACGTATCTATCTGCTGATACATTTTCACCTTCATTGCAGTTATCGTGAAGGAATTTAAAACAATTTTCGATATGACTGTTCTTAGAGGTCCGTAGATTCCTCAACCTGAAATCTTTTTAGAAAGAATTTTAGTCGCCAACATTTCAAAAGTAGGAGATCTTTCATCAAAGTCTTAATTTCTAGTTTCGCCTGGAAAAATCAGCTCTGGCGACATCAGACCGCAGCCTACAAGAATTGAGCAGGGGCTGCCTCACTTGCGGGAGGGGGTCGCTGCCCTCTGCAGTTCTGTCCCCACTACCCTCTTGTTTTATACCCGACCTGCTTCCTTGTTTATGTTTCCTCCTTGGCCCCTGCATCAGTTTTTCCCCTCAAGTTTTCATTATGAATGTTTCCAACAACACTTTCCTCATTTCTAAGCCTTTCCAATTATGGTGTAGCTCTTCCAGAATCTTCTATCATTTTCAATCTGTGTCTGACAGAGACATAGAAGTGTCTTCTTAATAATTGGGGTTAGAAAGCATGCTCGGAGAGGAAGGCCTTCTCAGAGGGTTGACACAGATAACACAGCGAAGATCAGACACTTACACAAGCCGCGTCATTCACACACCATCGTGCTTCAGTCATCCGCCTCGTGATCAGACTCCCAGTAAGTTTTCACAGAAAATGGCATCCTCCCCCGTCCTTCGTTTCCCTTACATAAATTGTAAATAGAACCTATTCAAGCTTTGCCATTTGCTGACCTATTTGCTTTTTCCACACTTTTGCTACCATAGTTCTCTATATATTTGGTTAATATTTGTGTCAGAACGATTATCTGTAATGAATGTGCTAGCAGTTTGCTAGGGCTTTGATCCATCAATGTAGAAATACATGAAGTAGAAAGTAAAGACCATCCGTATTCCCCCCCCACCCAAGACAACTGAGGTTCAGAGTATTTTCTACTACAGATGCACAGTATACCTCGAGAAAGGTGAATACCACATATAATAGAATATATACACAAATAGTGCCTGGCATGTAAGAGATTTAGTAAATTTCTATTGAATGAATGTATGTACACGTTGAATAAATACATGTTGTAGTTCAACGTATGTTTGTTGAATGAATGAATCTATACTTCTATATACAAATAAAGGTTTGTATGTAATTTTAATCACGTGAATAATTTATGCATACTGTTTTGTGACTTGCTCTTTTCACGTCCTAGTAAGTCATGACTGTCTTTTCATGTCAGTGTGTACAAGCCTACCCCATTATTTCTAGTGGCGTTATAGTGCTCCTGCACAGAAATTCCATTTTATTTAATCTGTTCCCTACTGATGGTCATTTCGATTGCTGCCTTTTATTAAGCAGTGTTGTAGAAAACCTGTGTATATGTGTGTGTTTGCAGGACGTGCTAGCTCAAAGGACTGCACATTATGACTTTTAATGGCTGCTACCAAACTGATCTTCAAGGCCCTTTTAATTTATATTTTCACTAAGAGTAGATCAGGATTCCTTTTCCCTACACCCTCATTAATACTGGGTATTATTTTTTAAAATTGCCACCAATCTGATAGGCAGTAATAGTGTCCTGTTGTTTTAAAATTTTATATAACTCTGAATGTGAGATGGAGTGTCTTTCTTTAGTTTTATTGGCCTTTGGGAATTTCTTCATTAATTTCCTTTTCATTTTCTTTGTGCTTTTTTTTCAGTTGCATTGTTTCCGCCCCCCTTCCCCCCCACCCCCCAGTTTTTAGGAGCCTTTTATAACATGAAGATATGTTCTTTGATACAAACCCCCTGTTAACTTTTTTTTTATTGCAGATTTTTTTTCTCAGTCTTTTGCTTGTTTTTTTAACTCTGTGTTTGTGTCTTATGTAGGCAAATTTTCCAGCCTTATCCTTTAAAGTTTTTGACCTTGCCATTATACTAAGAAAGGAAAATTTGAATAAAAATAAAAGTGAATAAAAATCTGAGAGAAGTGGTAGGTGGTAGTAAAACTGACAAAAATTTCATTTAAAAATTGCCCTAGTTCATTAGACCTGTGGGGCTGTGACTGTTAAGAATCACCACTATGTATTTGCCAATAGGAAAGAAAAAGTGCCAGCAAATTAAACTGATACATTATCGACTGTCAGATGCATCTTGATTTCAGAAATGTGAAAATGTGAGAAAAAAATGCAGCTTAGAATCAATGATATGTGTTTTCTTAAGCTGAAATATGCACGGGGTGAAAAAATGAAAAGTATGTAAGTGGGCACACAACGAAAAGTCAGCCCGAATGAGTTCTTACAAAGTCAGTCAGGTTCTGTTACTTGCCTGCTTAAATCCTCTGTGTGCTTAGATCCACACAGTTAATCGGGCCTCTGTACCCCCCAGCCCGGTTTTATTTTCGACCACAGGGACTATGACCTCACCACACTGCCCTCCTGCCGTCCTCTGAACGTGCCAAGCTTGCTCTTACCTTGAAACCTTTCCTCTTCCCTCGGCCAGGAACTCTTTCCATCTAATTTTCTTGATGGGCTCTTGCTGCCTCCTCCCGCCTAGGCATCCTCCTCTCTCCTCTTATTTTCTTCATATCATGTGATACTCTGATGTTATCTTGACTCTTCATCTGTTTCATGATGTATCAGCTCTCCCTCCCCTAGAGGATGTCTCCTGTGAGCAGGGGCCTCTCCTGTCTTATCCATGACTGTATCCCGTATCCCCAGCACCTAGAACAGCACCTGGTGCACAGAGGTTGTTGATTGAATAAATACGTCCCTGAATGCGTGAATGTTGCTGTTTGGGGAACTCGTTTCAATTCCTCTGTGGAACTAGATGAATCTAAAGAAAAAACAATGACAAATCAAAGCATTTCAGAGTGGTTTCAGGCATTTCAGCTGAGCCCTAAGAAGGAGAAGCTCTCTAGGGAGAAGATCGTCTCGGACAAGACAAGCTTAGGGAAAGAAGGAGCATGCAAGAGGCTGGCGTGACTGGAGCTGGCACTGGGGAGCGGTGCATAGTTCACGATGAAGCTAAGGAAGGCGGCAGGGGCTGCATCACACGGGCTCTCGTAGGCCACGCCAAGGGGTTTGGACTCCGTTCTAAGGGAAGTGACACCCTGCCATGCACTCCCACAAGACTGCCTGCTTCTCTGTGACCTTCCCTGCACTTGTCCTTGTCCACTGTTCATCTTCCCTGATGGATGGTAGGCCCCCTGTGGGCAGGACCATACCTTTTTTGTTCATCAGTTTATTCCCTGAACTTGGCTCAGTGCCCAGACATAGTGAGAGCTCAGTAAGTATTACTGGGTGGACAGATGGGCAGGTGAACAAGCAAAACTTCTCTAGGGTCAGGAAACCACCTGAGGCCGTCTCTGTTTTACAACCTCTTTTTTTAAACTGAGGAGTTGTAGGAAAATCTGTGGGCCTCAAAGAACACCTTGCAATCCTTAATAGTAAGTCTGTTCTTGAAGACAGACAGTGAATGGGATTGGTGGGATTCACTGCAGGTCAGTAGCACCTAGGAACACATCTCTCTTGAAATGCTGACTTGGAGGTCCCGGAAGCGATCATGACTATATGCACTGTGGATTCTGGATTCTGCGTGTGGGTGTGTGTCTAACTGCTGTGTTAACATTGCGTAAATCTTCCCCTTTCTCATGCCTTTCATAGGCACGAGCTTAATGAGGCAGATGATTAAAGCCTGTATGAGTTTTCTGTGTAAGAAACCACTGCAAATCATGTGGCTTCAAACACCAGCCGTCCGTGTAGCTCACAGTTCTGCACTTTGCCAGTTTGGAGTCTCATTGTGGTGAGCAAGTTACTTTTCTAATCCACACGCAGGAGCATTCCAGATGCACCACGGTTTTTCCATTGTGTCCGTGGTCTCTCGCCAGCGTTAGAGTTTATAAAAATGGCATGTTTTTCTAGAGGAATAAAATGTCTCTGAAACTAGCCCTGGGCCCTGTATCCTCTACGAGATACATTCTACTTGTGAAGGTAAGGCATCCTTTGAGGGCAGATAATGCACCTTCTGTTTCTACACAGCTTGAGGAGCCCCTGACTTCAGAGGAGCCCCAGGGAGCATCGTGGGTGTGGGATGAGCGATACTAGAGTCATCCGATTCTGTCGTTAATGAGACCTTGGGGTCAGCCCTTCCTAGGTCATGTGCCAGCTTGCCATGGCGTTCAGCTGGGCCACTGCTGGGTACACCCCAGGTCCTTGATTCTTGCAGCTCTGCTGTACCTTGTGTTCAATTTTTAAGAGTCATCGTGACCATGTGCCATTTCGGTCTCGCATGCTGCCTTTAGATCCACATCCTGAGTAACGTGTCTCCCATGACTTGCATGGTCTGAGAACCACGTGCTTCAACATGCTGGTTCCTTCTAGTGTATTGTTCATTTCAGTGATTTTATTCTTCATCTCTGGGTCTTCTTTATATTTTCCAACTCTTTGCTAAAGACTTCACTCTGTGCATCTATACTTCTCTTGAGTTCTCTGAACATCTTGGCCATCATTACTTTAAACTCTTTCTCAGATAAATTACCTATCTCCTCATCACTTATTTCTTCTTCTGGGATTTTTTCTTGTGGCTTGGCCTGGGAGGTATTCCTTTGCTGCCTCATATCGTCTGTCTTTCTGTGTTTGTGGATTCTTTCCACAGGCTTTGGGATTATTGTTTTCTGATCTCTAGTATCTGCCCCTGGTGGATGAGGCTGGACTTGAGGCTTGTGCAGGTTTCCTGGCAGGAGGAGCCAGTGCCTGCCCACTGCTGGGTGAAGCTTGGTCCTGGACCTCTGGTAGATAGGGCTGTGTCTAGAGGCGTTTGTGGCTTAGGAAGTCTGCTGATGGTGGGACTGTGTTCCCACCCTGTATGTTGTTTGGCCTGAGGCTTCCCCACAGGCTGTTGGGTGGGGCTAGTCTTGGTGCTAATGATCCAATCAAGATGTCAGCCTCCAGGAAAACTCATATAGATTAACACTCCTGCAGTGTCCGCCACCAGCTTTTACGTCCCCTGAGTGAGCCGCAGCGTCCCGCAAGTCCCCAGGAGACCCTCCAAATCTAGCAGACAGGTCTGGCCCAGGTTCCTATGAAACCACTGCCTCTGCCCTTGGACCTGGTGCATGTGAGTTTCCACGTACGCTTCTCAAGTGAATGGAGTCTCCATTTCCCCCAGTCCTGTGAGGCTCCCAGAGCCAAGCCCCCCCTGGCCTTCAAAACCAGATGTCCTGGGGTCTCCTCCTCTTCCCAATGCCAGGGCCCAAGCTGGGGAGCCTGACATGGGGCTTAGAGCTCTCACTCCTCTGGGAGGGCCTCTGCAACTTAACAAATCTTTAGCTTATGGGTCACACACTCTGGGTCACACATATGGGGCCCAATTATATTGCCAGCACGCCCCTCCTACGGTCCTGCTGTGGTTCTTTCTTTATGTTTCCAGTTGCAGAAGATCTTTTTTGCTAGGTTCTAGTCTTTTTTCAATGGTTGTTTAGCATTCAGTTGTGATTTCATTGTAGTCGTGAGGAGAGGCAAGCTAGTGGTCCTCCCACTCCACCATCTTAACTGGAACTCCTACGTGCTTCTAATATTCTGATGGTCTCTTTTTTTGTTTTTGTTTTTGTTTTTTACCTTTTTTTGTGGTTAGGATGTTTGTGAGACAGAAGAGGGAAAGGATGTGTCCATGTTGTGTTAATGAGTTTAAGTACATAGGAAAAAAGGCTAGAATGTTATATGCCAAAACTAATAGTTATCTTTGGAAGGTGTGATCTTGGTTAATTTTCATCCTCCTCTTACCTGATTTTTTTTTCATAATGAGCATGTATTTTTATAATGGAGAAAAACAAATTTACTTTAGTTTTGAAAAAGCCATATCCGTTGAAATTATGGCCTCTTCTTGATTACTTTCCGTTGAATTATGATCTCTTCTTGCATTTACAGATGGGCACGTGTTGGAGACAAAGAGATACGCCATCATTGGAGCAGATCTCTGAGATACACCTGAACTGGAAGAGAAACTAAAGAAAAGTAACATGAATACACAGTGAGTTTGTTTTAACCTCTTAGTGATTTTCTGCTATTTTGAGATAAGGCCAGTTAGAAATACAGCATCATACCATGTACCATTTTTCCCCTGTAATCTTTGTAATTTCATAGCTGTTTAGAAAAGTTTTCTGAATTTTTTTTAGAAGCAGTGTTTCTTGAGTCTGTTTTCCCATGAGAATCACCTGTATTGCTTTTGTGAAATACTGATGCCTGATGTAAAGTTTGGGGGAAGATAATTTTGTGCATAGAAACATATAATTGTAACACA
The DNA here is from genome assembly GCF_048773025.1 of Camelus bactrianus. Classification (NCBI taxonomy): domain Eukaryota; kingdom Metazoa; phylum Chordata; class Mammalia; order Artiodactyla; family Camelidae; genus Camelus; species Camelus bactrianus. The sequence goes on from NC_133556.1 coordinate 23,318,151, forward strand.
TAAAGAAAGGATTAGCACCCAGGATATGTAAAGAATAGCTACTGTTAACGAAAAGAGTCCTGTAGAAAAATGGGCAGAGGATAGATGACCAGGCAGTTCAAGGAAGAAACTGATATCATATGAAAATGGTATTTCACTTCAGTAGTAATCAGGTGAAGTTCTATTTTACTCCCACCAAATTGGCAAAAATGTAAAAGTCTGACAATAGCAAGTGTTGGCAAGGACGTTGGGGGAAAGGAATGGACATACACCACGGGTTTGGAAGCGAGCTTGGTATGATCGTTGTAAGAGACAATCTGGAAGTGTCTCGTAAAATTGTAAATGTATGTACCACGTGCTGGTGCCGCTCCGCTGTCGGGCGTATCCCCCGTGTGTGTACGAGGAGTATGTTCATTGCGGCCTCCATTTTTAGTAGCAGAAAGTTGGAAACAATTTAAATGTTCATCAGGAGGAGAATGGATGAATGATGTGTAAAATACATGACTTTGGAGAGAATTCAGAAACTTAATGTTGAGGTTTTTAAAAATAATTTTCATAGTTCTTTTCTTAATTTTTAAAAATTCATTACTATCCTTTTAATGGAGGTGCTGGAGATTGAACCCAGGACCTCGTGCATGCTAATAAGCACGTGCTTCACCACTGAGCTATACCCTCCCCCCACAACTTAATGTTGAGTTTTAAAAAATTAATTTGCAGAGTAATATGCAGAGAGTGATACCAAATGTGCAAAGTCAAACTGCCCAAATGCCATATTTTCATGATTACATATATACATCCCAGAAGTATTTTTTAAATGGACCAGAAGGGTTCACACAAAATTCTTGAGAGTGGGAGAGTGGGTAGCATTCGGGAGCAGAGGAGGGGAGTGAGATGTGTGGTTTTAGCACACTGATGCCGGTCACAGTTAGATTGGAGTTAAAGAGTTAATGGGAGATACGAATATATGTATGTATATGTAAAACTGGGACATTGTGCTGTACACCAGAACTTGACACATTGTAATTGACTATACTTCAGTTAAAAAACAAAAAAAAGTTAATGGGCGAGAAAGGCACATCTGCATGGTCTCCTGTACCTAAACGGACACTTCTCAAAGGAGACATTCAGATGGCCAAGAGGCACATGAAAAGATGCTCAGCATCACTAATTATCAGAGAAATGCAAATCAAAACTACAATCAGGCATCACCTTACACCGGTCAGAATGGCCAGCATCAGAAAGTTTACAGATGGTCTACTGTAGGTGATGATGACACTTTGAAGAATATTTGAGGTAAGTCAAGTTAGACGTTTGAAAGGAATGTAAGAGAACGTTACTTTAAAGAATAAATTGAAGGTGAAGAATCAGTCGCAAACAATTAAAGAAATAGCAACTAAGGCTACCATTGCTGGAGGTTTTGAAGATCTACAAAATGGACAAAAAACAATTGATGTAACAAGTATTAGAATTATACATTCTTCCTTGTGGCTTTGTTGTGTTCTGTGTGTTACTTTATGGGCTGTCTTGTCTTTGCTTTTCTTTCACTTATATATATGTATTTTTAATTCAATTTATTATTTTTTTATTTTTGTGGTTTACTTATTTATTTATATTTAGAGGAGGTACTGGGGGTTGAACCTAGGACCTTGTGTGTGCAAAGCATGTGCTCTACCTCTTGAGCTATAGCCTCCCCCCTTCACTTATATTTTGAAAAATATTAATCCTACTTTTAACATTGCTAATGGTGACCTCTTACAAAATACACTGTCAAATGTTTAACTTTTCACTTTCAAATAATTCAAATATGCAGAAAACTTGCAAAAAAAATTCTCATATAGCCTTCTCTACCTGGCTTTCCCATGTATCAATATCTTATGTAAATAATGGTTACCTTTTGCATTAAAAAAGATGCTTGAAACTGGATTTCTTAAGTATTTAACTTATTAGGTGAGGTTCTGGAACTACTTTTCCCTCAATCAGTTTTTCTAATTATTTCAATTGTATAATCTCAGATTTTGGACTTACACTATTGTTAATTTTAAAAATCTTTTTTTTAACATTTTTTTATTCAGTTACAGTCATTTTACAATGTTGTGAAAAATCTTCTTTTTAATGTCTTTCTTTCTGATTTTCAGTTTTATTTACGACTCATATTTGACTATTTTATCTCTGGCTCAGTGTCCTCAGTTTCTTTGTACCATGATCCAACTGGGTCCAGGAAGCATTTAGAGATATATATGTAAATAAGTTATATAACATTTTACCGTCACAAAAAGGGGGAAATCCAGATGGGCAGAGCAGGTGGATAGTTGGTACTGTCACGTCAGAGCCAGCGTTTACTTGCGGGTGCCCTTTCTCTTTAATGGCATAGTAATGGCACTGCGTCCGGCTGGACAGGTTTGAATTCTGAGGGAAGGATACACTAGACTTTGACCTTGGACAACTTATTTCACCTCTGTGTATCTAAGTTTCCTCCTTGAAAAATGAGAATAATAACAGAACTCAGCAATAAATGTTAACAGATGATAATGTGGAAAACTACTTTTTAAAAAAATCTCTGAGCAATCTCATTCATTTTGATAGTTTTAGTAGCTATTGCTGATGGTTCTGATGGTCCCAGAAGCAGATAAAAATAATCCTGAATCCTGAACTCAGAGATAACCACCTTAAAAAATTTATGCCAAAATTTGTAAATATTTATTTGTCTTTACAATGTGACCGTGCTCTGCATACAGTTTGGGAACTTTTAAAAGAATCAAATGTATCTAGATACGTCTGTATATGTATGTGCATAGATACGCACATATGTTCATTTGTTTCTTCATTTATTTATTCACTCATTCATCCAATAGTTGAGAATCAACCGTGTACAGTTACGAGAGAGCCGTGAACAAAACAGCTTACATTATTGAGTGGGAAAAAAAGAGACATTAAACAGCTAATTGCAATGGGCTCTTTAATGATTCTTGTGGTACCTGCTTTGAAGAAGTATAGGGAAGCGTTTAAAGAGGCCACTGGGACCATGGAGAGGGTCCATGTCAGTAAATTCAGTGCTAAAGCATCGTACATATGAGCTGCCTGGCTTTCTATTGGGTGGATATACCACGTTCTTTACAACTAATTTCTTATTGTGCAATTGTTGCACAAATTCTTTTTACACAATTAATTCAAAGATCGCCACCAGTAGAAAGAAACAAAAATAACTCATTTGCTTTGTGGGAGAAATAGCAACCAGCAGTGAGGAATATCACTATCTCCCCAATGCCTGTGACAGCCCTCCCCCAACCAAGTCACAACAATCAAAAACTGTCTCCAGACATTGTCAAAACCCCCGGGGGCATTGGGTGGGGGCAAAACCACACCTAGTAAGAGCCACTGAACTAGATCAACATCCAGTTCTCCGCCAACAGGACTTTATGAAAGCATCCCTCATGACTCAAACAAGGGGTTTCTCATGTAAGACTTGCCCACATGAAGTACAGAATTATAGCCGCTTTGGAACCAGAAACCGGGGTGTGAAGGCACAGCTCTGTCATTTACTAGCTTGATGACCTCTCTGAGTTCCGGCTTCCTCATCCTTAAATCAGGAACAAATAACATCACCTCTTAGAGCTGCTGCAAGAACGCAGTGAGGTAATTTATGCAAAGCACCGAGCCCCAGCAGCTTAACAGGCACCAAAGACCATTAATCCTCCCCTGGAGAAAAGGCAGCCCAGACTCTGCAGTCGGGAGCCCACAGGATCCAGAGTCAGAAGCCCTGGGCCCGAGGCGTGCCCAGGCCACCTAGGAGCTGTGCAAACCTGGCAGGTCATTTCCCCTCCTTTATGAAACAGAAACGACAATCGCCAGTAGGTGAGAACCACGCCGGCTGCTTTGGTTCAGCACTTGGCGCACGAAGCCAGCTGGAGCAACGTCAGTGATTAGTACCATCAAACCTTTCACAGCTTTCTGTAAGGGGAAGGACGAGCTCTTCAACAAACCCCGAGACCCGAGAATGCAGTGACACTGGGGCAAGGCACAGGGGACAAGAGTAATAACAACAGGGACCCTCAACCTCTAGGTCCTTCTAGACAAGCAGTTGCCAGCTGGTCACCCACAGGCCAAATCTGGCCACTGCTGTATTGTTTACCCCCTGTAGTGTCTTGGTGATTATTTAATTTGCATTTAATGCCATCTGACTTTCATTAAAATCCAGATTTCAGGCTTTTCTGCAAAGCTGCAAAGGTTGAGTCATGCTGGGTCCATCCTGACACATGCCCCTTTGGTGAGACAATAATCATGGGCGGGGCGAGGGGTGGGGCAGACGCCCCCCAGACGTCACCTGGCCTAAGTCACCCATTTATTTTAACACCCTGGACCCTCTAGGCATTTGTTTGTAACTTTAGCTTATCTAAAGATAACTATCTGGGAAAGCATTTGAACCTCCAGGGCGTACTTCAAATAAGGCAGAAACCAACACCCACTGGGACACTCCCTCCCAGGGCCTCACCTGAGTAATAGCTCTCTGGGTTAGGCCTTCAGATTCCTTTTCTCCTGGACACTTCAACCTCATGACTAAACCATCTCCTCACTCTGTATACACCTTCCTCCGTTCAGGGCATCACTTCCCCCAAGATAACACCTGTGTCCAGTGGATTATCTGCATCAAGAATTTTCACAAAACACAATAGCTTTCTTTTTAACCAGACTACCAAACACTCGACATGATGTTTCTGTCTCCTGACCAGTACTCTGGTTTCCCTTGGGGTGCCTGTGCTCCCCGACTCTTACTCCCATGACTTAGGTGGGGTTGACTCTGTACCCATCTGCAGGCAAAAGCATGTGACCCAGGCAGAAGCACTCAGAGTCAGTCTTGGGGCTTTGGCAACAGTGCCTGGGAGAAAAGCGTTCTCTGTCCCTCTGGGACAGGAGCTGAGGAGGATGGACGATGGGGGCGGGGGAGTGAGGAGCAGGGGGTGGGGAATCTCCTTATGGTCACAGCCTGTCTAAAGAGTGGAGCCTCTGGAAACAGCCCAGTCTACGGCCAAGCTCCTTTTGGATTCTTTTGGTCACATTTAATTCCCATCTTCACTTAGGCAGTTAGAATTGGCTTTTCTTACAATCCAAAGAAACCTGATCAATACCAGAGAAATTTAAAAGATGTGCTTGAACATGGAAACAAAGCCAAAAGACTTTGCTCAAATTTTCTCCTTTCTTTTTGTTACCTCCCTCTATCCAGTAAGAACTAGCATTAGCCATCCCTCTACGAGCACTTATGTCATGGTATATAATTATTTCTTTGCTTGCCTGTCTCTTCCACAAATCTGTTGAGCTCCCTCGGGACAGAAAGTGTGTCCTATTCACGTCTGGCTCTTGCACGATGGCGCACACTTTGGGCCGAACAAGTGTCTGTTGAATGCATGAATCCACGGAAGGCAGGGGGACAAAAGGACCCATCCTAATTCTCTTCTTTGCGACACCCGTACCCGGAGACCACCTCATAAGCCTTGCCCCTGTGGTACACAAAGCGTCTTCTGAAACAGACCTACCCAACCACTATAAACAAATTACATCATGAGAATCACTCCTTCCAGACATTACTAATTCTCCCACGTGTCCGTCCCATGGACCCTGACCGCGCGGTTACCCACAAGGTCCTCGTTCTGGGAAGAAAATACTTCATTGCAAGATGCCACCTACAACTGTATGAATTGATACACACTGTGGACAAGCCATTCACACGTATAACTTCACTGATTAGAGTTGGTTTTTTTGAGGAGGAGAGGACCCCTTCTTTGCTTTCTAGCCTTCATTTTGACCCAAATACATCCAGAATCCTGATTCTGATGCCTGGCAACCATCTGATTCTGCCCAATAACAACTGCAGGCTCCCTCCTGCCTCCATTTCCCCCCGCCCCCATCCTTTATAATTAATTAAGTAGAAGGAAATACAAATATGTCTAAGAAATCAACAGCCATAAAACAACAGCTTCCCCACTAAAACCAGTTTTGACTTTAGGTGCATAATTGCCACACCCTTAATAGCTCTGTAATAGCTGCCGCTTCCACTGCATCAAGCAATAAAGATTTTCAAACAGTCAAAGGTCAGGCCCGGAATTATACTCCTAGGATGAAGCACAGCATTTACTGTATCCAATTCTCGTTTTCCCATACTTGGGCCCACACCACCAGGGCAGTCGAGGAACAACCGGATTTTCTCGAATTTAACAATATTTACTGAGCATCTACCATGTGATAAGAACCACAGCGGACCCTGGGAATCAAGAGAGAAAGTGTAAAAACTCTCAAAGCATTCAGTCTAAAGGGGGACACTGGCAAGTAAAGACACAATTCCATTATGGAAAAACAGGAATTATGAAAGCACCCAGCAGGGCACATCCAATCTATGTTGGAGCATCAGAGAGGCCTTTGAGAGACAGAGACCTTTATAGGGAGGACTGGAGAATGAACAGGAGGTGGCCTAGGGCAGATGTAGTGAAAGAGTTTCCAACAGTTCCAGGTAGAGGCTAATTAATATGTAAGAAAGCACAGCCTCCTCTGGAAACTGAAAGGAGGCAAGTATGGCTGGAATTTAAAAGTGTAAAGAGAGACGCTGCTACAGAGGAAGCAGGGCCAAGAGGTCCTGGACGGTTTCTAGCTTTTGAAGCCTCTGAACTTTGTTTAAACAAACAAACAAACAAACATCAGTTGCCTGATACAAGGTACAAACAGGCCAAAATGACTCTGACAAATGCATCTTGACATTCACTAAATATTGATTCCACCATGCGTGTTACTGAGAACACTAAGGGGGTAGGAAACTGGCAAGGAATTACCTTGTCATTCATTTACAGATTCTTGGTTGAAACATCAGCTGTCACTACCACTCTGTATACCTTCCTCTCAAAATTATTTCTATCCTTTTCCCACAAATACCTGAAAAGCAGGCACTCTAGGCTTTAGCAGATAGGGATTAACTCTGCAAATAGGATAAATGCACCCCAAGCTAACAGGGTGGGGGTACCAAAAAACTGAAACAACAGAACTAAGCAAAAAGTTGAGGGAAACAAAACAGTAAAAAGCAAATTTGGAAAACGCAGGAGGAAGTAAAAGTATTTTCATACACACACACAAAAGAAGTGTCCCACGTGCTGTGGCCAAACCAAAGTCCCCCTTTGACCCAACTGCTGAAAAAAGAAGCAAAAGCTGTGAAAAATTCCACTTTCATATCTCATCAGAGAATTAACAACAAAATCGGTACCACACAGCTAACTAGCCCTGGAAGACCTCGAAATATTTGCCCCAGACGATACAGCACAGGACAGTCACCTCCAGAAGCTCTCCAAACCACAAACCATTCCTCTCTTTCAAAAGCCTGAACATCCACAACCTCTGGTCTCTCCTGTCATTTCATGATCAATGCCTGTGAGGCGGTAAAGCCGTCCCAAGAAACTTGGAGAAGGATGGGCTTCCAAAACTAAAGTGAGAAGAATTTTTTTTTTTTAAAGATCATTACTTTTTTAACTGGCTCTAGGTGTTTGCAGAATCTTTTTCTCTCCTACTTCCAAATTTCTCAATGTCAAGCTCTCCAGGTCACATTTGCCCCTGGTTTGGAGAGGGCAGCACCTCTCAGCTGCCTCCTCAAAGAGCGTTCTGAAACTCACTATGCAGATCCGCTGGGCTTTACTAACCCTGTACTTCTTTTTTGCCATCATACACTTGTAAGTGAAGGCTTAGCCACAGCGGGGCAACCCGGGAAGGCCGAGCGATTCAAGCCCAGCAGCCTTGGACGCAACACTCCTGGGAGGCGTAGCCCCAGGCGGTGGGCCCAGACCTGCTGGATCTCAAGAGGGTGGGGAGGAAGGGACAGAGGGCCTGTCCAGCGTCCCGAGGGCGGGGACACGAGGCAGTGGGGACTCTGAGGGATGGGAGCGGGCAGGCGCGGGCTGCCCAGCTGGTCTCCAGGGGGCCAGGCGGCAGCCCAGAGCTGGTCGGCAGGCCCTGGCATGGCGCAGACCCTGGCACCCGGCCCCGCAGGCCTCGGTGCGGAGGCCGGGCCCTGAAGCGACAGCACCCGAGAAGGAGCCGACCCGCTTCTGGCTGGCCCAGCGTGGTGCACTCACCTGCCCACAGTCTGGTTGGCCATCTTCTTCATGCGGTTTAACTGCTTCTTCATGGCAGCGGCTGCGGTGGCCGGCGGGGCTCGGGCTGGTCAGGATGGGGGACGGCCTGCAACTCCTAAATCGCTTCCTAGCTAAGGCGGCTGTGGGGTTCAGCTACCCAGGCCAGCGGCCCCGACCTCGCCACATTGCTTCCAGCGGCGCTGCCAACTGGGCTGCCCTAGTCGGGTCCAACGAGGATACCCAGACCCAGGGCAGGGGTCTGGCTGCATGGCGCCTGGTCCCCTGCTCCCCAAGTCGCTCCCTGTGCCTCGGGAGGAGTGGCCACTCAGGGCATCGTGGTCCACTAGGACCTTGGCATGCTTTCGCTCAGCGATCACCCATTCGAGTGATATTTAACACCCTTGCCAGACTAGGTCTCAAACACACGGTGGGAAAAGCAGAAACACAGTGTAGACAGTGCGACACCCCCACCTATGGCGTCCAAGAACACCCAAAACCCATCCTCGCGGCTAGACACCCAAGCTGGGCTTGCTAGGGAAGGAGGGCCGAGGTGGAACCACAAAGGACATGCGGGAGCTTTGGAGCCATGGAAATGTTCAGTGTCTTTAACTAGGCCCGTGCTTAAGTGCAGGTGGAGTTACTTTGGAGATGGCACCTTCAGAGCCGCCATCATGGTGGCCGGCGTCTAGGGGGTCGGGATGGTGTATGACACTGGGCAAGTCAAGGAAGCGGGGGAGAAGGGCCTAACCCCATTGCTGGGAAGTTGTGGGGATGGGCAGAAAGGCCTGAGGAGAGACAGATCATTGGAGACAGGACCTTCGTTAGGTCCCACACCAGGCCTGGGTGCTGCGAGGCAGGGTGGAGTGTTGAGGGGCTCCTGTGCTCCACCGTTGCCTAGAAACCCCTCATTGTGATCTGATTCTTAGCTTTGCGCTGGCTGCAGTTCAGGGACAGTTCGCGGGATTGTCCGACTGTGCTGGACGCTTTTTGCGGAGCGGACCAGGTCAGTTCTATAACCCGCAGTGATGTCCTGGTTTAGTGGCCTTAGCTCCAGCCTAGGCCACTCCCTGGGCCAAGTGGGTGATAGTGTAGCATCTTTCACTGGACACGTCACTAATTTTAGAAAAGATGTGTTGAGGAAAGGAAGTGAAAAGGTAGAGGTACCTGAATCTAAGACGAAGGAGGTTGAAGACTCTCAGTCAATTTTAAAATCAGAGAATGAGAGACTTAAAACTCTTTACAGTGATCTAGAAGAGAAGTATGAAGCCTCAGAGCTTCAAATAAGACAGCAGACTACTAGTTACAGACATCAATTACAACACAAGGATGTAGATATCAAACTCCTTACAGCAAGACAGATAGCGCTAAAGGATCAACTGCTGAAGCTGCAAGCAGTCTCACAGTCAGTAGACCCTGAAGCTGGCTCTGTACCCCCAGTCACTTTACCACCTCCACTGGGTTATGATACCAATGACCATGCTTTAGCTGTCCAGAATAATGATATGGACTTTGCTGACCTAATTTTGTCACAACAAGAAATAAATAGATTGTCAAATGAAGTCTTAAGACTTGAAGCTGATGTCAGCCACTGGAGGCATGTTGCCAAAAAGTTCACAGCGCAGGGAGCAGAGAGCTTTGACCAAAATGAAATCTGCAAACTGCAAACTACCATCAAGGAACTTGAATAGAATCGATACAAGGAAATTGATGACCATCAACTTGAAATAGTGACAGTGCAGAGAGTTCATTAACAGAAACTGGCAGAAGTAAGTCGTAGCCATCGACAAAAATGTAGGGACTATGAAGAAAGGATTGGAGAACTGGAAAATCTGTTACTGCACGGTGGCTCCGGAATTGGACCAACTCATGACTTTCAAATTCATGACATGCAGGAAGCTATTCAAATTCTACAAGCTGAAAAGGAAGAGTCCACCAAGAAAATCAAAGAACTTGAGGATAGAATGAAATACATGAATGGAAAATTATCTTCTGTAGAGAGTGAAAGAGATGTTTTAAGGAGGGAACAAGACCAGATAAATGAAGAAAATAAGGAAAGAACTGAAGAGGGTGAATTGCAACCTTACGTTATGAAGCAGTGATGCCGGGACAGCAAAGGAACGAGTGCTTCCACCAAGTACATCAATGGAGGAAGTGTTCAGAGAGCAGCAAGCACTGTCGGATGCTGAAAACGAACCAATGAGACTGAGCAGCTTAAGCCAGGATAACGATGTCATCGAACACAACCTGAAACTTCAGGAACGAGTCCAAGTTCTAGAAAAAGAAAATTCACAGCTAAGTCAAGAAAAGGAAGAACTTCAACGATCACTTGTCAAATTGAGCAATGATTACAAAGTAATCAAAAGCACGGCTACAAGAGACATCAATTCTGGTTCAGAAGAACATGATTTGAGATGTGACTTGGAACTCAAGGAAGGACAACTCAATGAGAGGATTACTAAGAAGGAATTACTGACACCCGAGTTAGGAGAGTTGGACGAGAAGAAACAAGAAACTGCAGAGCACGTGGTTTTGATGCAAGATCAGCGATCAGAACAGCAGCATGAAGGAGACGGTGTCATCCAAAAACTAAAACAAGAGCTGGAGGAAGAAAAAAGGAGAGTCCGTCAACTTGAAGACGATCAGATGAACATTATTAAAGAGTTGGATATGCAAAAAGAAAGGTTAATTCAAAGTGAATTAGCTGCTAATGATTTGCTTTTAACCAAGCAGAAGCTTGAGGACAAAATAGAAGATTTAGTACATCAGCTAAATCAGTCACAAGACTGTAATGTCGACATCCACAAGGAGAACTGTGAACTTAAGGAAGTTATTAAAACAAGAAGGAACTTTCAAGAATCAAGAAGGAATTTGTTCGGTCTCTTAATCAAGACCCGAATGGGAAGGTTGACTCACTTAAAGAACACGAGGCCGAAGTTAGAAACTTAAGGCAAAATCTTTCCGAAATGCAAGAGCTCAATGTCAACGTAAGCAAAGTGGCTTTTGATCTCCAAATGGAAAATGAAAAGGTGGTTTTGGCACTTGAAGATGTAAGACGCCAGTGGGAAGAATCTATTGTTGGTAACGACCAGAAGTCTCTGGGAAAAAACACTCCAGTGGAGGCTTTAAAACTGGAAAAAGGACAGTCAGAAGCAGAATTGTGTCAGGCTGAAAAGAGGCTTTTGGAAGAAACGAAGAAGAATGAGCAAACAATTGAAGAATTGTCAAATACACATCACCCAGATAGCTCTGCCTTACACCTGGAGCAGGAGTGTTTAATGCAACTCAGTCAAGAGAAAGATTCTGAAATAGCAGAACTCAAGAATATTGAGCAGATAATTGCTGACCATAAAGAAACTCAGGCAATGCTGTCATCTTGTTTAGAAGAGCAGGAGCAATTGAAACAACTTATAGAAGAGAAAGAAACTTTTATTGAAAAACTGCAAGGAAGTTCAGATCCTTGGGAGGAATTACAGAAATATACTCAAGGCTTAAGAAAAATGGAACTGCTACAGCAAACCATCGAAGAAAAAGACACAAGTCTTGCATCCATGAAAGAAGAAAATAGTCATCTGAAAGAGGAACTGGAACGACTGAGAGAACACAGTCAAACCGAATCTACGATTAACCCTAACATGCTAGACGCTATTACGGATCTAGACTCTGAGAGCTCTCCATCAAGTGTCATGAAAGGCAATCTTGAGGAGAAAGTAAAACATCATCAAAAGCAAACTAAAGATCCAAGCCAGACTAAGATGCGACAGCGTCAGTCTTTACAAGAAATGGATGGTCTTGCAAACCAACAGGAGCAGATGAATATTAAACACACTCAGCTCTTTGCAGCCAGAGGGGAGGAGATCGAGAATTTACAAAATGCAATTGAACAGATCAAATCCCAGTTGCCTGAAAAATCCCAGCACATGCCAACAGAACATTCGGATGTTTTTCAAGTGACAAAAGTTCAGAGTCTTAATGTAGAAAACGGAACTGAAAAGCATGACTTATCTAAAGATGAAGCCGAAAGATTAGTAGGACTAAAAGAACAAAAATTAGAGATTCAACTTCTAACTGAAAAGAATATCCATTTAACTGAACAGATTGATCACCTCTGCAAAGGTGAGGCTGGTAACCTAACCCAGCTTATCCAGCAGAAAGATTTGGAGATACAGTATCTTCATACCAAAATATCTTCAGCTTCCTACACCCAAGACGAGGGGTGTCTTCAGCAGCAACTGCAAACGTATGCTTTGGAAAGAGAACAAATACTGGCTGTTTTAGACGAGAAGACTAAGGAAAATAGCCTTCTTAGAAGGGAAAACTTCAGGATGGTGGATATCATTATGGGCAAAGAGGCAGATCTTGAGAAGCTCCGAGATGCAAATATGAAACTACCCCCTAGAGCTGAAAGCAGTGATCAGGATATGTGTAGAGAAACGATTCAGAATTTATCCCACATCATTCGAGAAAGAGACATTGAAATGGATGCACTGAGTCAGAAATGTCAGACATTATTGACGGTTCTGCAGAATTCCAGCAGTGGTAATGAGGTTAATGGTGTTTACATTAATCAGTTTGAGGAGCTTCTACGGGAACGGGAACAATTAAAGCAGCAGGTTTCGATAATGGAGGAATGGAAACAGCAGGTGGTGGCCACGGTACAAAGTATGCAGCGTGGGTCAACCCATCTTCAGAACGAGCTTCAACAACTTCAGGCACGGGTTTTCATGGACAGTGATAATAAATCTCAACTACACATGAGCTATACTGACCTGATCAAAAATTATGAAGAGAACAAAACCCGACTCAAAAACATGGAGATACAAGTTGCCCAAATGCAGCTCAGCCTAGAGCAGCTTTGCAATGCCAAGGCTCTTCTGCTAGGGAAACCTGAACTGACCTTACCGCAGCCCTCCACCGAATCGCCTCCTTCCGAGTCAGCTGCCTCTCTTGAGGCAGTTAAGTCTGATGGATCCGGTGAGTCTTCAAAGCTGCTCCAAGGAGAGATAGAAGAGTTAAGAAAATCAGCAGAGGAAAAAGATGCAGCAATTAGAACCCTCCGGGAGGATAACCAGACACTGTGTGAGTCCATTGCGGCCGCCTCAGAACTCGACAGAAAACAGCATGAAGAAAGGGATTCCAAACTTCAGCAGCTCCGGGAGAAACAGGATGACTTACAAAACTTACTCCAGGAAAAAGCTCTTGCTCAAAGCCAAAAGTGACGAATTACTTTCTTTAAGTGAAGACTTCACTAATGAAGTGAGTGAAAATGAAATTTTGAGGCAGGCGGTAATCAACCTGAAGGAGAGAGTCGCCAGTTTGGAAGTGGATATGTGTAAACTCAAAGAGGCCAATGAAAAAACACTAGAAACATGGAGGGAAAAGGAAACAGAAAATCAAGCACTACAAGAGACAAACATGCGGCTGGCTTTCTATGATGCGGAGAGAGGAACAGTTGGAATGTGTGGCCATGAAGGAAAAAGCTCTTGCCTTGGAGCACCTAGTGAAAGAAAAAGAACAAGGCAAGAGTGGGGAATTAAATCAGCTTTTGCGTGCAGTGACATCAATGCAAGAAAAGACACTTATTTTTCAACAGGAGAGAGGTGAAGTCATGCTGGCACTGAAACAGAAGCAGATGGAGAACTGTGCCCTCCAGAGTGAGGTTCAACATTTACACGACAAAGAAGTACGTTTGAAGCAGGAGCTAGAGCGAGCACATCGCCTGGCTTTGGAATCCAAAGAGTCTCATAACCGTGAAGCCTTAGCTGCAGAAGACAGAGCGGCTCAACTCAGAATGAAAGTGAAGGCACTGGAGGAAAAGCTCCTTCTGTCTTCTAACGCAGTGGAAGATGCAAGCCAACGAGCCCGCTTGCGGATGGAGTCATTGAAGGAACAATTGAATGTTGTCACCAGGCAAAAAGATGACATTTCACAACAGCTCTGTGCGTCCCAAGAACAAGAAAAGCAGTATGCACAAGCACTAGCTAATCTGAAGATGGAACTTGCTGAATGGATGGAAAAGGCAGACGATCTAGAAGGGAAACTGCAGAAGGCAAAGGCTGTCTTGAATCTGAAGGAAGAAGAAATTAAAGTTTTGACAAAACAAAATGAGGTCCAACGGGAAGTGCTAGATGATGTGCAAAGAAAACTGCTGGACTTAGTAAGTAAAGCAGAAGAAAAAGTCGACAAAAGCTTAGTGAGGAAGCTCTTCATGGAGTATTTTCAAACACCCAGACCTCAACGCCATGAAGTGTTAACAATTACTGGGAAACACTCTGGGCATTAAAAGGGAAGAAATGGAGCTGGTTTTTAATGAAGAGCAAGGCGGTGGTACCAGATGGATGGCTAGGTGGCTTGGGTCGAAAAGTGTCCCCAACACACCTCTGAGACCAAATCAACAATTTACGCCTAAGAATTCTTTTTCAGAACTTTTTGCTCAGTTTCTAGATACAGAATCTCACTCTACTGGTCCACCATCAAAAGCCTCTACTGAGGATATAAAGACTCCCAGTTCACCGGGAAGGAAACAACTGGCTAAAAATGCCCCACCAAGTCTTACAACGACCCTAGGAGCCGCACCCAAAACACCCAGTGTGAATCACTGCTCCACTGCTGTTTCACTTATTAACCCACCTGGACCTACAACCGATGGATCGGAGCATCTTCTTTTAAATGCTGTTACTGATGTTCTGCCCACATACACACCTTTGCTGCTGTCACCTGGCAAGAGCGCTGGAGTTGTGCCAAAAGACCTTTCAAAGCAGTAGATGCTTCTTCAGCCAGAGATGAGACAGTCCTAAAGAAACCGGGCACTACATTTGTGTACCTCACCACAACATGGCCTTAAAAAAAAATAAGGCCATGTATTTGTATTCAGTTTTACTTTGTTTAATAAAAATATTAATACTTAAAAAAAAAAGTGTGTTGTAAGGACTTTGAAGATATTCCCCAAACTTAAAACAGTGGTTACTCCTTGTGAGAATGGGCTTTGGTGAGATGGGTGGCTGTGGTCCAAGGACACTTCAAATACTGTTTGCAAGGCTTTTGATCAGCATTTAATAAAGGCATCAAAACCCCCTAAGACCATCAAATGGCCATGGCCAACTCCCTTGCCCATCTCAAGAGCCACTCCAGAGCTTCGCTGCTTTCCTGAATTATGATTGTGCCCTCGATACTAGAGGCCAGAAGTCAAGAACCCTCAATTTCCCACACCTGCTTCCTACGTTCAACCATCCATCTGTTCTTCTCCATTCACCTCTGCTCTTTCCCCTTTTTTTTCAGAGGACAAGGGGCCCAGCTTTGCAGCTGACGTCTCATGGCTCCTTTGTACCCTGGAAACTATCCAGTCAAACGACGTCAAAGACCTCATTCCACTAATTTTCCATTCTGCTTTATCTTTAGTTGTCTCTTTCCCTGAAGATAAGAGCCTGCCAAAGCCTCTGCCAGCAAAGCATCCTCCTTTCTGCTCCTTCAGGTACCACCTTCTCTCTCTACCTTTCACAGCTGAGCTTCTGAAATTCTTCACTCCTTGTCACCATCTCATTTCTCACTGATTTCTTTTTGAAAGCTCCACAAAATCTTGTCTCAATGCCCCCTAATTTCCTGATGCATTAGAAATTCGTCTTTTTAGTTACTTAAGCTCTCCGTAGCATCGTATAAACGTTATCCCCATCTTCATTCTTTTAACATTCTCTCCACCTTCTTTCTTTTGGGGTGCCACTCGCCTTAGGTTCCCTTCCTGACATGAGGCGCTTTTTCTCCCTGCTTCCTTTGTAACGTCTTCGGACCACTTCGTAAGTGGGCATGTTCTCTGAGGGGCCATCTTCAGCTAAATGGGTCTTCTCCCTCTCGCTGCAGGCTCAGGGCAAGCTCATCCACTCCCATGAATGGACGTTCACCCGGATGCCAGGGACTTCTGAATGCCTATATCTAACCTACCCTTCTGACTCCACCCTGATTTATCTGCTTGTCTGCTGCATGTCTGTGGGCTTCTCAAAAGCAACATGTCTGAAAGGGAGCTCAGCATCTGCCCTTAGAACCCTCCTCCTCCTCCTCCCCTTTTATCTTCTAATAAAACCTCTGTGCTTCTTATCACCCAGGCAAGAGGCATCAGAGCCATGGTTTATCTCTCTGACTCGCCCACTCCATAGCCAATCAACTACCAGATAGACCTTACTTCCTTCCCTTCCTTTCTGCTCCCATGGCTCTGATGCAGCCTTTCCTGCCTCTTCCATGGGCTAGTACAGTGGACTCCTCCCTAATCTTGGTGGTTGCACTCTCGAGCTCCCTTGGGTCCATTTTGGGTGCTGCTGTGAGGGTGAACTTTCTAAGGTGAAGATCTGATGTTACTTTCCTGCTGTAAATTACTTCAGGTTCCTCATTACCCGGAGTCCACACTTTAACAGAATAACCAAGGCCTTGCCTGTGTAGCCTTACTTCCTGCTCGTCACCCACATGTGGACCACCGTTCAGCCACGTGAGACTTCTTGCAAACATGAATGGACTCTTACCCAAATAGCTGTGAGCCCATGAGGCTAATCATAGCAGGGTAATGCCTTCCACAAAGTGCAGATCAGATGAGTTCAGCCTCCTCTTCACTTGTTGGTGGGGAGGGAATTCCCACCCTAAAGCTGTGGGGAGGGGCTGAACACTGAACAGGTGGGTCTCATAGCAGGTTATTAGTCACATAGACTCATAGTCCAGGGGGTGGAGGACTTGGCGACACCAGGCAGGGCCACACGGAGGTTGCACTTGGGAACAGAGTGAACCAGCAGGGGCTCTCGGGGGCAGACTTAGGAGTAACAAGAGGGCGGAGGTGACTCTGTTGTCCACTGGATGGTGTGATTCCCTTCTGTAAATGATTTCACAGGCTGGCAGGGCACTGGAGGCGGCTACTTGGGGGTAAACTGCACGTGTTCCAGGTGATAAGGAGGGCGATTTGGCTTGGGAACCTGACCTATGGGAGCAGAAGGGGAGGACAGTTTGAAGTTAGACCATTTTAAGCCCCCCTGTTTTACCTCTAGTCCCCTTAATCCTGGGGGAAAAAAAACGGAAGGCAGTACTTAAGCTTGAATCTTGATTTCAGGGTGAATACCAGAATGGGTTCTTTGATAACTTCATATCAATTTAAACATTGGTGATTGAGACTTTTAGGAAATAGAAGTCCTTCCCTAGGAAGTGACGTTGCCACTTGACCAAGAGGGAGAGGTGATCATCCATAATACAAAGTGTGTCGACTCTTTCCTATTGATGTCCACTCAGTTGACCCCAAGGGGTCTGGGAGAAGGGGTGACGTCCTCTAGCACTACAGCATCTGGCAATGAACTGAGGACCGGAGGCCACCCCCACCTACAGGTGAATGGGCCAGAGGACTCAGGTTTGGCTTCATCTTGTAGCAAGGAGGCCTTGAGAACCACACCGACCTTGTGAGATTTCGCTTCCATGACTCAAAGAATAACAGGGCACTGAGTATGGATGCTCAGATCCTGTGAGAGACTATTTTCCGAGGAGCCCAGTGCAGGGCCAGCGATTCCTGCTCTAATGGTACGTGATTCAGGCCCAAGGAGGGCAGTTTCTTGCATCAGAAGCCCACGGACAACTTATGGACATCATAAGTGGTCCAGAGACCCCAGGAAGCACAGGAGAACATTGCTAAATCCTCTTCACTGAGAGGAGTGCTTGTTGATCTTAATTTAGACAGACTCTAGAATCCTTTGTCGGAGGGGCTCCCACTCAAGGTGGGCTAATTTAATAGTGACAGCATAAATGGAAAAAGAGTAGTTCTAAGAATTACATGGTTTTAAAAAGAGAAGCACTATAAAACAATGGAAAAACGAAAAATCATTGTGTTAATTGTTCCAGTAAAGAACATCTAACCACGCACATGTTTTCTTCACCCCAAACATCATGATAATCCAGAAGTCAGTCAATTATTAGCTTTTGGATTTCAAAACAGGCTTTGGAAACTCATCCTGGAAGGATTTTTAAATATTTCTTATAGTCTGAAAACTAACCTCTGAGTATCAAAAGTGAAGTCCCAGAGGGCTGAAGTCATAAAGTTTCTGCAATGATTGATAGATTTGCGAAGAACAAATGAAGAGTCAGATAATCTTGCCCTGGGAGATAAATTCCGTAACAGAGGGAGGTCAAATGGACAGGGGCTGCGGCCCGAGCTCCTAGGGGCTGAGGCTGGAGAGACTGCTTAGAGAGGACTTGAGTCAGCACAGAAAGGCACCCCCACCGGCAGCCTCTCTGGGGTGAGCACTGGGGCAAGGGGGAGCCAAGTCCAGGCTCACAGACCATCTCAGTCACTGCCTAAGCCAAGGGCAGCCTGGGCCCATGCCCAGAAGCTATGTGGCAGCCTTCGTCAATGCCTGCATTTTCATTTCTCAGCAAGATGGACACATCTGTGACTCAGACGTGGCCCAGCCCTCTAAATTACTCTAGTCCCCTTAAGCCTGGGGGGTAAAAACGGAAGGGAAAGCCTTAGGAACCCATCCTGGCTGGAGGAAGCACAGGGTTGAATATTAACCTAGTTTAAAAAAAAATTTTTTTCACGTTTGATTAACAAGTAGAATTTGAATAAAAAGGAGGCCAAGGACGCAACATCCTAGGAGAGGACACATGAGCAAATGTCAGATGTTCTGATGGGACGAAGAGGAAACCAGTCTGTAGCAGGGGAGGCAGAGCGGGGAGTAATACATAAATGTTAATGTTTGCTTTTAACATTTGTTTGTATGCTTTTTCATTATTTTAATGCATTTGCATTTAAAATTTGCCTCTTCCAGCTTTCACTTTATAATTGACTATTTCGCACCTTTTTTTCTTTTAAGGAGTGCGAAGTTCTTCATTTCTTCAGGTAGAAGTTTCATTGCTCCAAATCGTTGAGAAATGACTCAAGATGTATATGTTGCTCTTTATAATTTCCCCCAGAGGGTAAAATAAACTACCTGCATTCATTAACTCTGTTCAAAAATTTTGCACATCACCTGCAGGAAATTCTCTACTGGTATTCTCAGAAATTCATTATTGGCCAAAAGCCTGGAAATCATTGTTCACTTTAGTATTACTTATCATTATGGAGCAAAAACAGTCTGCAAAAACTTGGCAAATTATAATTTCTGCCTGGCGGGTTTATATCTTACTGTTCAGTGTATTAATTTAATACTTCATTTCCCTTTATTAAGTCCTCTAAATGTTATTAAGCGTTTTTCCTGGCATTCAACCCATGCATTAACTGACTTTTTCCCACTTTCTTTTAGGAGCAAAAAAATAACATAAAGTAAGATTGGCCAAAAAGTACAAGAACCTTTACTAACACACTTATTTTTCCCCGCTAAGAACATTCTCCTAATCTTCAATTTAGAGGCCTGCTGTTGAAATCAAGTGAACAGGGAGTATTTTCACTCTGGTTTAGTAGTTTCTGTTTCAGATTTCCAATTGAAACCCTTACACAGAAGACCATTCAGGTAGAATGATCCATGAAAATTTAACAAACCTAAACTCTACAGGTAGCTTTATTTCATTTGTTCTATTCCCATTCATATTGCAGAACTAAAAGCTAAGTGCTGGGTACAAGGAAGGGAATTCCATCTCCCACCTTCCAAGTTAACTTCCTGACCATTACTTACTATTCCCATTATATCTACAACAGTTTGATTATAATGTTGAACAGACAGTGACCTGGGATGAAGACGTACTATTACAGAAAGGGAGCCACAGAAAGATCTAATGTGACCTTACACATGTGTGTATGTACGTCCACAAACAGCATAGACATATACATGTTAGCTGAACTCAACTCCAGAACAATCCAGCTAATTTTTCAAACACGTATTAGCAGTTCCTTCATTAAATGTGTTTAAGGAAGTCTATTCCACTCAAGACAGCAGGAGAGAATTTAAATTACGGGAAAAAATGAGGGAACTCGAGACCAAAAGAGCCACGTGACTAGTGGATGGTGGGAGAAGCAGCTTCAGTAACTTGCAGTTGAAGCTCAAGTTGGCCTCCTCAGTATTAATGAAAGGAATCTTCATACTGCATTTTTTCCCCTATTTTATGCTCAAAAAATGATTTTTGAGAACTCAGGAACGATTTTAATTCTAAATTTTTAGCTCTATGAGAGTACATAATACATAGGCAGTAGACTAAACCTTTGCAAGAATTCATTAAGTAACAAAGAGCACATACAGACAGATAAGGACCACCTGTATTTCAACCCAAAGTAAAGGCATGAATCTTGCATTTGCAATAAAGATGATTAGGAAAGATAACAGGATGTAAATCTCATTTCCTTTAATATTTCCCAGAATATTCATACCACCAATAACACAAAACAGCCAGAGTCATTTGCAGTATTTAACTAAAATTCATTTATTTTTCATTACACGAAATCACATTGCACCCAAAATTTTATATCCATACATAACGTTTAAATTTTGAAGTGAAACAACTGGTATTGCTTTTACAAGCCTTTCCACCCAAAATATGAAAAAAGAGTAGTCTAGCTCCATGGCTCAGAGGGACAGGACACAGATATGAGTATTAAAAAATGAACAAATAGTTATTCATCGTGAATACTAAAAAGGCAGTATTCAGACATAGCAGGTGTCTGAGCAACTATCTGACCTCAGTATCGAGGTAGAGTATCAGTCTTGACCGAGCCCTTCACTAGGAAGCATAATCAAGCACTGAGATGGTCTCAGCTCCAAAACGGCTTACCGTCTAACTGGAATTAATTCTCAGTCCCCCATATTCACAGAATTCACAACCTACATCTCCCATCCACTGTCAACCTAAAGTGAAAATGTAGTCAGTTCTGTTATTTGGCAATGACCTGGCTATCTGGCTGAATTTCCATTTTCAGGTCATACAGATGTGTTGTCCTATACAGAGGAGTATGAGTGGAGTAGGAGTGGATGACCACCTGCATATTATGATTTCAGGGCTCCCAGAAAGTGATGTGCAGAGTAAATCTGTAACAGTTGTGAGCTGGTGGTCATCACCCACAGGCAGCCACAGAGCATGAACCACAAACTATGGAATACTAACATACATAAAGGGGGGATATTATTCAGGGTTCTCCAGAGAGACAGAAGCAATAGGATTGTGTGTAGAGAGAAAGAGATTTATTATAAGGCTTGGCTCACATGATTATGCGGGCAAGGCTCAAATTCTGCAGGGCGAGGCAGCAAGCTGGACACCCCAGAGAATTTAATTAAGTTCCATGCTGAGTCTGTAGGTCTGAGAACCAGGCAAGCTGACACTGCAGCTCCCATGTGAAGGCCGACAGGCTTGAGACACAGGAAGAGCCTATGTTTCAAGTCCAAAGGTAGGAAAAAAGCCAATGTCCCAGTTTGAAGGCAGTTGGGCAGTAAGAATTCTATTACCTGGGAGGAGGCCAGTCTTTTTGTTCGATTCAGGCCTTCAACTGAGTGGACGAGGCCTTAGGCAGGACAATCTGCTTGACTCAGTCTCCCAATTTAAATACTTTTGGGGGTAGGGGGAGGTAATCAGGTTTGTTTGTTTGTTTGTTTATTTCTAATGGAGGTACTGGGGATTGAACCCAGGACCTCATGCATGCTAGGCATGCACTCTACCACTGAGCTATACCCTCCCCACCCCCAATTTAAATACTAATCTCATCCAAAAACACTTTCAGGGAAACACCCAGAGTAATTTTTGACCAAATAACCCTGTGGCCCAGTCAAGTTGACTCATAAAATTAACCATCACAAAGGGTAATTTAGTGGTTTGGAGAAGGCCCAACTACCATGATTTTATCCAATTCTCAAAAACAAACAATACAGGCTTTGCAGAGCTGGGGAGGGGTGTGAAGAGATGGTTTTTGGAGGTTATGTCAGGGCATCAAAGCCCACAAGTCTTAACCATCTCCAAGAAAACACAATTTTCTAGGCCTGGGGCCAAAGCATGTGAAGGTCTGGGCTGTGCTGAGCGTAAGACAGGACAGCTGCCTGAATACAGGGTGAAGATGAAAGGACCATCAGTCCAGACTCCTCAGCACCAGTCTGGGCCGAAGAAAATGACAGATGAGAAATCCACAAATTACCTTCAGTCACTCAACAGTGTTAGAGTTTCCACCATGTGCTGGACACTGTGTGGGACGTTTCAGAGACAAATATGAATAAGAAATATATTCTTCCTTCCAGTAGCTCAGTCCGGTAGGGAATACAAACATGCAAACAGATAAAGATCATCCATTGTGGAAAGTTTCACAATACATTGCAATGATCTTTGCCTGGCTGGTGTTTCGTTTTTTGTTTTTTTTTTTCTTCAATTTTTTAGTTGAAGTGCATGGCTGGTTTTAATGCAATGGGAAGTGAACGTCATAATGTAAAGTGTATCAGAAGTCTCCTGACAAAAATATACCCTTTTTTTCTACCTCCTTTCAGCACAGCAATAGTTCCTAAAATTCCATCCAGAGATTCGTTTTTGTTAGCAATTAAAAAAAAACAAAACAACTTAGCCATAAAGGCTGTAATCCGCATCTCAGTGAGTTAGCTTAATAAACCTACTTTTCTAAATGTAGCTCAAGTCAGTCACAGGAGAGAATGGGAGTTTGGAGAGGTGAGGAAGAGATGAGATCTGATCTGGAAGATACAGCACTAAGTTGGAGAGAATGCAGGACAGGGCATCCAGAAGAACGGGAGGATCTCTGAAAAGAAAGTGGACACCGCAAGGTCAAAATCTTCTGGCACGAGAACCCATCAGGTTTCTAACACTTTCAGAAGATGAACCTAATTGCAAATAGAAGCTGCCTCCAGAATGTTCCCTCACTTCAAAATTCTCTCTAGGGCTGATCCTTCTTCCTTTTCTCCCCTCTGGGGGAAGAAATTCCAAAATAGGGGTCTCTGCTACCATCTCTCTAAAGCATAGCTGTCATGTGACTTAAGTAGGCTGGTCCCTATAACCTCATCACAATTATTCTGCCCCCTCCCGCCAGCCCCCAGTGTCTGGGTGGCCGTGGCTGGGGAGGGATGAAGTACAGGAGAAGGGGGCTTATTATGGCCACTCAACAGGGAAAGAGGACAGAAGGTATGGACGAATAAAGATTTAAGGAAAGACAGACTTACAATGGGGAAGAGAACTAAAAAAAGATACGCTTTTAACTGATAAATACCAATAATGTTAGTCAGCTGTAAACCATTCCCTTTTATTCACTTGGTTGGCTGCTGTTTACAGCTCTTCATCCGTTATCCTTTATCTTTAAAGTCCAGATTTCCCCTTTCACTTAATGGCCATTGACAGTATTAAAAGAATAATTTTCTGTAAATCAACTACACTTCAATATAAACAAATAAATAAATAAAAACATTTTTTAATATTTTTTTTGGAGGGGGGAAGTAATCAGGTTTATTCATTTGATAGAGGTACTGGGGATTGAACCCAGGACCTCATGCATGCTAAGTATGCACTCTACCACTGAGCTATATCCTACGCACCTCAATAGTTTTTTAATTGCATTTTCTGTGATTTGGTTTCTAAATATCGGTAAAACTAGATTAAATGTAGCCAATGCAAAGTCATGATCTTCAGGCACAAAAATCCATTAACTTTCTAATTCTTTCAGGAGATGAACATAATTTTAAACAAAAGCTGCCTCCAGAATATATTGTTAAGCATGTTCTGGATATAAGTGGTTTTGGCAAACACCCTGCAGAAGTTCACATAAAATTCCACTCAACGTAAACTGCCCATCTTGCAAAAGAAAATATTTTTCAATAGCTTCAAATGAATCCTAAAGGATGACGATTCTTAGAAGAGATATAAAGAAAGTATATGAAAGTATATA
Organism: Camelus bactrianus; assembly: GCF_048773025.1. NCBI lineage: Eukaryota > Metazoa > Chordata > Mammalia > Artiodactyla > Camelidae > Camelus > Camelus bactrianus. The sequence goes on from NC_133556.1 coordinate 23,342,037, forward strand.
GCAATAATGGATGAGTTAGAAATTGTAGTTCTGGGTTATCTACCTTAATTAAAGAGACTACTTTTTTTTGTTTTTGTTTTTTTTTTTTTTTTTGCTAACCTGAAGAGACTTTTAGTTCGGTTTTGGTTAACATAGTTGATCTGGAGGCCCTACTTAGATACAACCTGAACACCAAAGTTAAATCTCTTTATCAATACATTTTATAGTAAAAGAAATAAAACATTTTCTTCGAAGTATTAAAAACCAAAATTGGAATTATCACTGAAGTACTAGAATGGGAAAATGTTTCCCTCTTTGAACTAAATCTTTTGTAGTTGTAATTCCTTTCATCCATTAAACAGTTTTCTTATTTTGGCCCCAAAAGCATCCATACAAATAAGATAAAATTTTCCTAAAGCACCCTTCATTTTTATGAACCCTTAAATGCCAAATTTCACTGACTGTGTACTGGACAAATAATCAGTCACTTTGTCCGCTGAATCACCTTTCTGATAGATTTTGAGGAAAGTATTTTTACATGCCACTCCCATGCTTGGTATTAGAAAATTTTAAACACATGCAAACTCTCACATTGCCTAATTCTTTCCAACCAAACCAAACTATGATATAGATAAAGGAATGACTTTCATTAATTTTCCTAGAAATGAAAAAGACTGATAGGTTTGCAAATTATGCATCATTTTTAATTACAAGTAAGCTGGACAGAAGCATCTGCATTATTCAAAGCTGAGGCACAGTCACTAGTCTGGATGTACTTTTTAAATAGTAAAACATGTCATGTATTGTGAAATAGCTTTTCTGTTGTATCAACTACTTTTAAAACTATGCAAAACACAAATTATTTTAGAAATAAACTATTTAGAAGTTTCCTTACTGTTGTCCTAATAATGTAAAATATATTAACACCTATTAAATTGAAATAAATCATATACTTAGAAGTTATATACTTATGACATATAAATTTATATTACAATTTATATAAATTATATGCTTAAAATATTTAGGAATACATTCTTAAGTTAATCTTAAATATAAATTCTGAAGATAAATATATTAACATCTCAGCACTTCACATCCTTACATTTGTGAAACACTCCACTGGAAGCAACAGAATAGTGATGCGATTCTTGGATGAAAATTGCTAAAACTTCTTGAATTATTCACATAATTCTTAAACCCACTGGTTTTGAAGTTAGAAAAACTGAGTAAATCTGAAAAACTGGATTGAGTTTCTCATGTCTGCCTTAAAGATTACCTATAAAGATTTGTTAAAGCACTAATTTAAAAATAGGACATCACTGTGAATTTTGGGGTAACTATTTTCCCTGGAACTTTATGAAATAGAATTCTTCCTTCCAAAAGAAAACTTAATTTTTTTTAGACACTTCAGTCAATATATTTCTTTTAAAAGCCAAATACTTTTTATATTTCTTTTTTTTTTTTCAAAATTTCTTTCTTTTTTTTTATTTTTTAGGGGGAGGTAATTAGGTCTACTTATTTAAAATTTTTAGAGGTGGTGATGAGAAGAATTGAATCCAAGACCTTGTGTATGCTAAGCATGCGCTCTACCACTTGAGCTATACCCTCCCCCTCCTTTTGTATATTTCGTATGTCAAGGAAATTCAATGTTTAGCCAAGTAAATATGCTGAAGGCTAAAAAGCATTAAAGAATATTTAAAAACTATAAAAGTAGAAGACATCAGCCAAATACATTCTGTACAGAACACAATGATCATACACAGTTTTGTTTTGTTTTGTTTTTTGATATAAAATGTACTTGCAGAACCTTAGTATCAGCATAACAATAAGTTACACAGTATTTTAGGGGAAAACCTGGTGATTCAATCTTCCTGATCGAATTCTGTGTAAACAGAAATTTACTATAAGGACTCTTTTTGTTATAAAAGGTAATCTGATCCAAAAGTGTTTAGGAGATAACCTGAGACTTCAGAGGAGAGATGTATACAATCAAAATGGGGGTTCCTTAAATCAACTGGCAATAAAATATTAGGCTAGAAATAGTGATTGTAAAACGCCACTTTGCCACTGTTATTGATAGTAGCCAAAGTATTAGAGAAGTAATCCTTTCAGCTTAGAATGGGAAAAAAGGGAGATGCGAATAAAATTGAAAGTTATCATCACTAGTTAAGAAACAATCGAGTCTATAGAATAGTAATTCTTCAAAATGGAGTACACAAGTGGTAAGCGAAGTATTTCATCTGCAGTCAATCCACTGCCTTTAAAAAAGTAGTCACTTTCAGGGAGTTCTCAACTTGTCACTTCTGTGGGGCCTTTTCAACCTCACGTGTCCCCTTTATACAAAGGAGAGTGAAAGCTGACTTCAATGTGCCATCACCACCCTGTTGTGAGAAGCAGAGGAAGGTGGCCCACAGAAAACCACAGAGTCCAGTGTAAGTTGTTCTCCAGTGAACGGGAACAAGGCTGAAGTTGGCCAGCTGTAACATAGAGACAGTCTTAGGGCTCCACATAAACCAAACCCACCAGTTAGCACTCTAAGTGGTTTGAAACTCACCTGTACAAAAGGCCAGTACATCAGACCACTCTGGAATAAAGAAAAACTTTATTAGAATGCCTTTTAATCACACGAAACAATCACACAGTTCATTCCATAAAGCATTAAGAAAGCCACGCAGCTGGAATGTGGAGGTGGTGTTATATTTCAGGCTAAGCTGATTAAATTAGACTATTTATGGTCTCTCGAGTGGAAGAGGGTGGGGAGTTGTACAAAAAGCTGTTAGGCACAAGCATAAAGATTTTTATTAGCTATATTCACAGATCTACAATTAAAAGTCTACCAGAATCAGGACCAATTCCAGAAGGCAACTGCTTTTAAAATAACAACATGTTATTTGTATATTATAATTTTCCTGTTTGCCCAAGCAAATGATGCAGGGATATATTTATAAAATACAGGATCATTACTGAATTTTTAAAACTATAGACCAAACCATTCTTTATGGTGATTTGCTAATAATATATTCTAACTATTTCATGCTATAGAATAAGTTTAGCTTTTAAGATGGATTTATTTTAACAGGCTTTAACCTATACTTATTGACAAAAAGGTCATTATTATGGATTTTTTTTGAAAGATAGAGGTCTTAATATGTAAATTATATCTTTAAAAAAAAAACCTAGAGATTTTTCAAATAGTCCCTATGACAATGTAATATAAAGGTGGTATTGTTTTTTCTTTTCTTACCAATTTTTATTTTCTAAAGTTTCTACGATAAACTGTTGCAATAAAAGCTATTAAAAGTTTAAAGTATATACTCATTTAAGAACTTACTACTTTAGGAAAAGCTATCAGAAGATTAAAGCCATCCAAACATGACTTCACTTCTTCACAGCAGTTTTCTTCCTGCAGGGTGTAGCATCACCTAACGTGCAGTTGGTCTTGGTCTTCTGTGCCATTCCCCACAAAAAGCAAAAGGGCTCCTCAGAGAAATGGCTGATTCCAGGACCAGGGCAGGGCAGGTAAATGTACCAGACGAACCTAGAACATCTTTTATGACTTAATGTAAGGAAGTGGCTTTAAAAAAAAAAAGGATGGGAGTAGGGGTTTGTCCAAAGGACATAGGAGCCAACCTGAAGGGACTCTCATGGCCCAAATCTGGGGTATCTGCACACCAAAAATAATCAAACACAGCAATGAATTATTAGCCATTGGAAAAAATGGGAATCCCTGAATCCATGCTGATAACAGAGAAATAAGCAAATAAACAACTAGGAGAGAAAAGTGGGCTCTTGCTTAGAGGATGCTGAGTGACACCCAGCAAATGTGGGTGGGTCACCCTTGGATATGTCCTTGCCCACTACCCCTACCTCCAATCAATCAAGACCTGCCAATTCTGCCTAAGTATTTCTCAAATCATTCTTCTTCCTACTGCTTATTTCTTATGTGAACTTGGTTACAATAACCCCATAGCTGGTTTGTTTGTTTGACTGATTGATTTTTATGGAAGTACTGGGGATTGAACCCAGGACCTCATGCATACTGAGCATGCACTCTACCACTGAGCTGTCCCCTCCCCCTAAGTCTTGTTCTGGGAGATCTTCAGGAAAGTCCCCAAATGGTGCTAAGCAACAGATGGCTGGTACCCTCTTTCTTCTCAGGAGGATCGATTCAACTGACTCATCTGGAACCACTGTTTTTTAAAAAGGGGTGCAGAAGTCCCCATGTTTCTGCCCAAGAAAGATAGCCTGTGTGTCTTTGCTAAGGTAGGAGAATCTGAAACATCCGCAAATCCTTGCTGAAAGCCCCTTTTCTTTCATAATTCTGCTTGCTTGGTCTTCGTATGAACGTCAGATGTACCTATCACCACAGGATCTATGACATAATGGGAAAACCTGTTCCTTTTTCCAAAATAAAGCAGAAGAAAATCACATTTGGATGTCACCCTGGGCTCACAATTTTTGCTCCAAGGTAAGTAACAAGAGTCCTGATTGAGGTGGGGGGAGGGGAGAATATAGCTCAGTGGTACGGAGCTGAGCATGCACGGAGTCCTGGGTTCAATCCCTAGTACCTTCATTTAAAAATAAACAAACAAATCTAATTATTCCCCCTCTGTAAATAAATAAATAATTTAAAAAAAAAAAAAGAGTTCTGAGCATTTTCCCCCTGGAAACAAGAAGGAACTGTCCTCGGGTAGAGAGGCCCAGGGGAAGCATGTGGCTTCCACCCTCCTCATCACTTGCCTCCAGCCATCAAGCGGGTGATGCTGGTTCTGACACTCAGGATCTTTCAACAGAAGATGCTAGAAGCAGAGCAGGTGATAGCTGGGGGTGGCACGGCACTGCTTTTGATAGGGAATTAAGTAGATGTGAAGCCCTAAGCCAGTCTGTGCACACTCTGGAATGCTGAAAATTCACCTCGTTGTCTTTAATAGAATCAAACATGCTCTAGACCAGCGCTGGAAAGCATCCCTGACTTTGCCAGGCCTTGAGGACACTGCTCAGTAAATCTTCATTGAATAACTGAATTATTTGTTGGACTGGATTATATGTATTTGTACTGGGCACACAGTGCAACAGTTGACTTGCTTCAAGCCTAGGAATAACCCTAGGAAACATCTTCCTTCTCTGTAAATACCTGTGTGATATTAAGAAGGTGCCTTTCATAGGGACTCAACAGAATGCACACCTGGAAACATTGGCTCTAAATGTGGGAACAATTCCATTATGCCACTCACATTCTACTATTCCTTTTTTTTTTTTAATTATAGTCGGTTTACAATGTTGTGTTAATTTCTGGTGTACAGCATAGGGATTCAGTTACACATATATATATTCCTTTTCATGTTCTTTTTCATTATAGGCTATTACAAGGTATTGAATATAATTCCCTATGCTATACAGTAGGATCTTGCTGTTTATCTATTTTATATATAGTATTTAGTATCTGCAAATCCTGAACTTTCAGTGTATCCCTCTACCTGTCCCTTTCCCCTTGGTAACCATTAAGTTTGTTTTCTAGGTCTATGAGTCTGTTTCTGTTTTGTAAATAAGTTCATTTGTGTCATTTCTACTATTCCTATTTTGCAATAACCTATTTGGCTCCAAAATTTACTGTGATCACTAACAAGAGTAAATATAAGAACGTCAGAGGTCACTGTGAACACTGAATAAAATTCAGAGACACTCACATAGAACCACTCTTAAAGCTCCTCATTCAACTATATCGAAACAAATTTAAGATCTGTCAAAACATTATACCCTTGTGCCAACCAACTGGAGCCCTAATTTAAGAATATTTTTATTAAAATGTATTTAACATGAAAAAGATACAAAGAGATCTTGGTTGCTTCTTCAAAAGTCTGTCTTACCATATATGTATTCCAGAATTTCTGTCTCAGGTCCAAAAATATGTCGTCCTTTCGCTGGAGAATACTCATACCTATTTGCAAAAACAAACACCAAAAATATTTTAAAAGAGTCAATAGGAAGAATCCTGTATAAGAGGTTCATGTTCAAGTTTTCTATTCCAGTATGCAAGGTAACCACCACTCTCACTCTCTCGCTATGTCCCTTCTGGCCCAACAGTGAAAACAGAAGATAATCTCCATCCTAAAACTAGGTATATTTTAAAGCAATGATAAGTATTAAGTGAGAAAAGCAGGGCACAAAGTATAGCAGAATGATTTTTTTTTAAGCTGTAAGAGAAGTCACAAAACCCACAATGTTAGCGTAGTGGGACTATTTGGTGACTTTTCCTCTCTCCCTTCAAAACGTTTTGTGAAATGTTTAAAATTTTTAAATTTAATTGCCGCCTTTTACAAAAAGGCTGCAGGACCTTGGGTGTTCCAGCAACTACAGACTTTCCATCAAAGAAGCTTTCTAATTGGAATCTGAAAGCAGGACACCAATTCAGCGTTCCGAAAAACATCTGGAAAACTTTCAAGAACCCTGAAAAGGAATTCAGGGAGCAAAGACAAAACCTTCCTATTTTTAGGAAGGGTGTAAAAATAAAGAATGCTTTAAAAATTCTCCCCCAACTAGGATTAAGAGGAAAGGAAAATAAGATCTTTTTGATCAATTGCAGGGGGTTCTTAGAACGGGACTCATAAGAAAACCCAGCCCAGTTTATCGGTAATATCTCCTTCCACTTACCCAGTACTAATTAAGGGCTAAGCTCGTTAGGTTCTTTCACATGACCCTCCTAGCCCTCAGCTGAGGATGGTAGAGTTACAGAGGAGGAAGAGCTTGGGGAGGTTGACAGCGGTCCAAGTCCAACCTAAGTGTGGATTCCAAGCCAGACTTCGCAATCTCAACTACTCTAGCTCCCAAGGGGCCCCAGCACAAAGATACAGGCAATTTCCAAGTCTGAAGTGCTTTAAACATGCAACTCACCCCCTGCCCCCTTACCCCTTTTTTAATTTGAGGAGAAGGAAACCGGGGCCCAGAAATCGGAAAAGCAAAGCAAAGAAGCAGTGTGGGCAGGAATCCATTTCAGGGTGCCCTGGGCTTGACCCATAGGCCCCAGAAGCCCTGTTCCTGCAGCACCTTTCCGGTTTCAAGCACGCTGAAACCTCCATCGGAATGAAGACCATGCCATGGATTGTGTTGTCTTCAGACAAGTTATTTATCCCCTTTGAGCCTCAGTTTCTAAATCTGTAACATAGGAATAAAGTATCTGCCTCACTGGGATTGTTTGAGGATTAAATGGGAATCTGATTACTAAACGCCCAGCCCCCAGGCTCCCAATCCCTTCATGAAGAGGCCACTGCAGTAGTAGGCAGGAGAAACTGGTTTGCAAATCTGGTCTGGAAGTCACACCCTGGGACCAGCCAGAGATCTGATAAACTAGGCAGCTCCTGCTCTCAGGTCTTCTGTCTCCTGACCTCACTGACCCCATCGGCCATCTGGCCGGCTGGCACTGCATCAGGCATGTTTCCTGTGCAGTTGGACTCTGGCCCCCCCAAATAAGACTCACAGGGCAGTGGAGGTTCCTTCAAGGTCGTGACTTGACCACTTTGACCAGGTTAGAAAAAAGTACCAACAGCCAATGCCAAGGTCAGGCCCAGGGCCCTTGAATTTTCTTGGAGGATGGGTGCTTCTCCCCTGCCCACTCCCTTCCAGGAGATAGAAAATGCTATGAAGATGAAGGCCACAGAGCCCCTTCTATTGTTTTTAGAATTTAGGGCCCCAAGGAAGGTTCCCAAAGTCAGGCTCTCAGGCTCCAGGCTGGACTTTCGGAGGAGGGGGTTCCCTGGGACACTCACAGGTATAGAATCCTCTCGTGGCAGGGGTCTGAAGTCTCTTCACATATTCTGTGGGTTTTGACCCTAAGGGGATGGGGTCCCCCTCCCTCCACCAGGCAGGTAAATCTTGTTAGCAAAGCAGGACTATGGCCCCGAGCATACATTTTTCTGAGAAAGTAGGCCAGACCTCAGATTCCACCGGCTCTGCCCCTACAGTTCTGAATCCCCTCACATTTTGTGCCTGAGTTGGAAAGGAGGCCGCTAGCCCCAGACAGGAATTTTCCAAGGAGCAGGACAACTCCCACCCCACAACTTGGTCACAGGGGTTGCAGCTGCTATGGTAACTAGCTGGGGATCTCATCATTTCCATGGATCTTTTTCAAGAGGAAATAAACCCCAGCCCTGCTTCTCTCAGTTCCAGCCTAGCCCCTGGCCCCCTGACACCTACAGACCCAGACCACGTGCAACCTCAGCATCCCAAAGAAGACCCTGGCCCCTGGATCCCTGCCCTGCTGGACCCAGGCCCCCTAACCCCTGGCCTCTCCAGCAACCACCTCTCAACTTCTTCCCCCTCAATCTGTCTAATCCACGGTCCCCAGACATCTTAGCCCTTGCACCTCGACCTCCATCCTCGGCCCCGACCTTCCCACTCCCCTCAAACCCTGGTCCCTGGCCCCCAGGCCACAGGCTCCTGCCATGTCCCAGCTCCTTGAACCCCCGGCTTCAGTCCCCTAGTCCTGGCTCCCGGCCCTGTCACCAGATCCAGCCCCTTCCCCCAGCTCCAGCCCCGGGACCCACCCCCACCCCCTCAATCCCCATCACATCCCCACACCCCACCAGGCTCCTCACCAGCGTAGAAGGCAGAGATCGCCACCGGCCCGCCGAGCGCCTGGTCGCACAGCACCTTGGCCAGGACCGCACGCGGCGCGCGGCCTGGCATTGCGCGCTCCAGCAGGCGCAGCCACACGTAGTTGAAGTTTGCGTGGAAGGCCACGGCCACGGTGGCCACGCGCCGCGTCTGCTGCCAGTCGGCGGGGCCACCCCTCAGGCGCTGCTGCAGCGCATCGCCAGCCGAGAAGAGCGCGGTGTAGAGCAGCACGTTCGTGGGCCACGGGTAACGCCGGACGGCGCGCGGGAGCGCCCGCCACCAGCCCGCCATGCCCCGGCCCTGGGCGCCCGCCAGCCACCGCCGCCGGCTCCCGGGCCACGCCCGGCGCCCCTGGCCCCCGGCCTCCCGCGCGCCGCCTCCCGCCACCTGCACCTGCCTCCTCCGGATGCTGGAAAGCGATTGGGCGCCCCGCGCACACCCAACCCGCGCCGTCCAATCCCGTGGCCACTGGTGACCATGGGGGCTGAGCTTTTGAAACGCGGCTGGTGCGCATAAGGCACGGTCCCCTTACGTGAAATGTCCACAATAGGCAAATCCATAGGGACCGAGAGTAGGCTGATCATGGGCTGGGCGACGGGCAGCGATGTAAAGTGACTGCTCGCTGGGTGCGGGGTTCTTTTTTGCGGTGATGAAATGTTTTGTAATTAGTGATAACAGTTGCAGGGAAAACCATTGAATACACTTTAAAATGGTGAATTGTATGGTATGGGAATTGTATCTCAAAACAAACGAACAAAAAGGTTAAAAGGGGGGGTGGGGGGGAATTGAGGGGGGAAAAAAGAAGAGCTACCAAAACTCAGTTACCAAGATAGCGATGTATTTTACATGTTTACATGCAAAGAATTCACACTTTAGACACACACAGACTGATTGTGTAACGGTCTTTGGAGACATTGTCAGAAATTAAAATTTGAGCCCTCTCATGAACGTGAGGTGGGGTTCCTTGGGCCCACTGCCTTCTCTTCAGAGTTTGTGCCTCAATGAATATTACCTCCCCAGCTCCCAGGCACTGTCCCAGAAGCAGGGGGTCATTGTAAACTGAAACAGCACATGTAATCTCTGACCTCATGAAAATCAGTATCCCTTTGCTTCCTTTCCCCTCTTTTTCCTTCATTGTCACATCCAACTCCATTCTCATTCTCTCTCTCTTCTATTTGTTTATCCTATTTTAGTTAATTATTAATTTGTTTTCATTTTTAACTTTACATTTTGAAATAATTCCACTTTTTACAAAGTTGCAGAAATACTACAGGGTCCCCTATACTCTTCACCCCAGCTTCCCCAAATATTGACATCTTACATAACCATGGCACAATTATTAAAGTGAGGAAATAGGCACTGATGTAATACTATTTCCCAACTTACAGATTTTATTCAAATGATTGCCAGCTGTCCCACTAAAGTCCTTTCTCTGTCTGGCATTCAGTCCTGGATCGCTTTGGGTTGCACCGAATTGTCATAGATCACCTTCCTCTCTAATCTGGAGCACTAACTGATTATTCTACAGATTGTTCCTCAATTTGTCAACCCTATTGTTATGTGCTGAATTGGATGGAATGGGCCCTAATCCAGTCTGACTGGCATCCTAGTAAGAGGACATTTGGACCCACAAAGAGACACGATGGCTGTGCACGCACAGAGGAAAGACGGAGTGAGGACACGGTGAGAAGGCAGCCACCTGCAAGCCAAGGAGAGAGGCGTCAGAGGAAACCAGATCAGCTGCCATCTTGACCTTGGACTGCTAGCCTCCAGAACTGTGAGAAAATTAATTTTTTAACCCACCCAATCTGTGGTGTTTTTTTCTGGCAGCCCCAGAAGACTAACACACTCATTCTCTTCAGTTCTTGGGAATCTGCCAATTTCTGTGTTCTTTGACCCTTTCTATCTGCCCATATGCTGATTTCCATCCCTCTGCTTTCCCGGTCCTAGTCCCAGACAAATCTTTCTGTCAGATGTCCCCCAGCTAGGCAGGCTCCTAGCTCACACCTTTCTTTGTTTATTATTTATATTCCCCTTGTATTACTTTTCTAAAGTTGTGGCAACGAGTTACCTCAAGTTTGTTGTCTCAGAGGCTTTGAGGTCAGGAGTCTAAAACGGGTCCTTGGGCTGCTTTCCCTCCAGAGCCCATGGAAAAGAGTCCATCTCCTTGCCTTTTCCAGTTTCTGGAGGGCACCCTGCACTCCTGGATGTCCCCTTCCTCCATCTTCAAAGCCAGCAGCGTGGCATCTTCCAGTTTCTCTCTCTCTGTCATCCCACTGTCACACAGTCTTTTCTGACTCTGACCCACCTGTCCTCCCCCTCTTAGGAGGACCCTCCTGATTACATTCAGCCTACCTGGATCGTGCAGGATCATCTCCACGTCTCAAGATCCGTACCAAGGGTCATCTAAAAAGTCCCTTTTGCCATCTACAAAGTCCCTTTCACCATGTAAAACAACATGGCCACAGGTTGTGGGGATTAAGACATGGGAGGTCATTGTTCATGTCTTCTCTGTAATGCTTTTGATCTACTGGCAATTGATCCCATTCGCTGAAATCAAACTACCACATTTCTCAACACATTTAGACTCCAACCATCCATTGTCCAGGCAATGGTTCATTCATTCATTCAATTGATCAATATTCATTGAGCACGATTATGTGCCAGGCACTAAACTATGTGCTTGCGACAAGGATTTGTATTTGCAATGCTTAAAAAAAAAAAAAAAAAAAAAACTAATTCCTGCCTAAATTCTAGAAAGGTAAGGTCTTCATTAGGAAAAAAAGAAAATCTCCCTAATGATTCCTACACAATTCCCTCAACCAATATTGCTATTGAGAAAAACAGAACAAAATTGGGGACTGGAAGCAGGAAAGTAGGATGGGGGAGGGATGAGGGTTGCCAGGTAGAATACAGGACGCCCAGTTACCTTTGAATTTCAGATGAACACCGAGTAACTTTTTGGTGTAAGGATGTCCTGGTGCAGTATTTGGGACACACTCACACTAAAAAATGTTCACTGTGCATCTGAAATTTGAAGTTAACTCAGCACCCTGTATTTTTAAAATTTATTTTGCTAAATCTGGCAGCCCCAAAGGTATGGGACCATCATTCACGGAGAGCCAACTGCATGTGTCAATTCTCCACGAAGCACTTGGAAACATGAGCTCATTTCCTCCTCACAGAAACCCAGTGAGGCCGGGGATTGGTAACCATCCATAGAGGCATATGTCCTCCAAGATCTATGGTGATCTTTATGAAAGAACTCAGACATATTTACTTAATGGGAGTTGAAAGAAAGAGAAATGAATACTTCGAAGGCTGAGATGGTTCTACGTGTATTGCTGTATACTTGTCTCTTCCCAAAAGCAGTAACAGATGCAGTAGTTGAAGACGATCTAATTCAGTAAAGACGCTAAAGAACCCGCCTGGCCTTCAAAGGAGAAGAGATGCTCTAAGATAAATTAATTCATTACAGGGATGCTTCATCATCAGCGCAAGCTGTGATTCAGAGCCCTCTGGCAACAATGAGGCAACACATTGATGAGACATTAATATCCCTGAACAGCAGGGGATAACCAGGCAACACAGGGCTGTGTTAAAATGTAAAAGAGGAGTTTTGTTAGGAGCTCTTGCAGTGGGGAATAAAGTACTGATGTGGGAATTGAGCTTCAGTTTACAACTAAGGGCCACATTAAACATACATTAAGATGATTACAAGGAAGCTTATGGTAACTATTATTACTTCATTTAATTTCATAAATGAATCAGGGCTTAATAGGAACCACCAAGTGGGCTGCAGTGTCTAAAATCTATCTTCTCTTGCTGATCAGAAATTTCTGCTGAAAAACAAAAGGCTACTATGCTTAAAGGCTCCAAGCCCAACAGGTCTGTTTTCCAATAAGCTGAGGAAGCGATCAGCTTCAAAAAAGGTCATGGAAGTTCCTCCAGTCCCTTCAATATCACCTCTGAGACAAGTTGTCTCTGGGGCTGTAGGTACAGAGCCAGAAACTGAAGCAACTATCTACCTGAAATGAGGCTGGCAAAAAAACAAACAAAAAAAACTTATCTAACCTTCCTCTTTCATGATTTTCTCATCCACCTACCCCTTTATTCCAGAGCCCTTCATTCTTTTCTTTTTAATTGAAGTGTAGTTAATTTACAACGTTGTGTTCATTTCTACTGTACAGCAAAGTGATTCAGTTATACATATATATTCGTTTTCATATTCTTTTCCGTGATAGTTTATTACAAGGTATTGAATATAGTTCCCTGTGCTATACAGTGGGATCTTGTTGTTTATCTATTTTACGTACAGTAGTTTGTATCTGCTAATCTTAAACTCCCAACTTATCCCTCCCCGCCATCACCTTTCCCCTGCAGTAAAAGAGCCCTTCATTCTTAATGGAATTTCTCCAGCATCGATCTGAATGGAAAGGGGTGCTTTGATTTGAAGCTGGGTGTGCCCAGTAAGTACAAGGTTTTTGCTTAGTATGGCCAGAGATGAATAAAAAGAGCTATGCTTTATGCAAATGTTAATACGATTTTCTTTTTTAAGTATTATTTTTCTTTGGATGGTTCCTGGTGGGTGGGATTGAAGTTATGGAGGTGGGAGTGGGAGGCACCAGCACTGCTGACTCCCTTTCTGAATGTGCACAGGAGAGAGAGATTGGGGGCTTCAGCTGGAAAAGTCAGGAGGGCAGGTTAGAAGGAAGAGGATACAAGCCTGCTTCCCACCAGAGCCTGAACGTCTCCTGTTAGCAGAAATGATATGAAGTGATTTTGTCATGAAATCATGGCATTTCAGCTCTGATGTGGAAAAACTATGCCTAAGAATTCTCTTTATGACATAAGCAACTCTTACACCCATAACATTGGCACCAACTATGTGAAAGATCCTTGGATCCGTATGATCATTTTCAGACCATTTGGACACTGGCCGGAGTGAAAACAAAGTACTGAGGTTAGAATTGTATCCGTCCTTCACTCTTGTTTTAGAAGTTTCGAACACTTCCCTGGCCTCCTATCCTGCCCCCAGTAGAATACTCAAATGTGGCAACAGATTTTTTTTTTAACAGGGATAGTGGATATCAGAGATGCCACTTGCAACTTGGCATTTTGAAATTGTGCCATTTGGAAAAACTATTTGAAGTAGAGTGTTTCTCTGGTCCAGGAATTCTGTTTCACCAGCTTTATTTCAAGTAACTATTCTGCCCACATTCGTGTGGGATAATAGAGCAGCCAATTAAATTGATCTCATTAATTTTTCATTGTTAAGCTTTGGGAAAAGAAATACCCTTTTAAGTCCTCCTAAAATACATAAAGAAGAGATAAAAGAAAAATCCTGAAATTATGAAAAACCCAGCATTAGAGATAGCTTTAAATATAGTGTATATTCAAATATGCAAACAATTAAGAATTTCCACATAAAAGGTGGAATTAATTTCAGAGTTTTCTTTTCCGTTTATGCTTTTTTGAACCTCTGAAGCTTCAATTACTATAGAAAATGTCAGACTCCACTGATATGTGGAAGAAATAACTAATTAGTAAAATAACAGTTTAGAGATGATCTTAGTACTCTGATCCAATCAGGAGAGAGAAATCACATTGTAATTAGAACAGGGAAAGCTTAATACAGTCGATTCTTATTACCTGAAGTAGTTACATTCTGTAAACTTGTTAGGAGCACTAAATTAGCAAACGCTGAACCATTACTCTTAGGGGAATCACAAGGTTAATTTCCTTTGAGTCTCTGGTCACATTTCATCAACTGATCAACACATAACCTTGCTGTGTATTTCTGGTGGATGTATTAACATGAACTCTCAGTCTACAACATTGTAACTCCTGCCAGAGCAAAGCTTATCAAACAAACACAGGTGTTTTCTACAAAACACACTTCAGAGCCTGCTTGCACTTGGGAATGCTCACAGTGCTGCAGAACTAAGCTGCAGAGCTGGAGGACCATTTTAAACAGTTAAATCACTGACAAAAAGCACAGAGATATGGGAAAGTAAGCACTAAATAGACTGTAAAAAGGATGCTTGTTTGAGAGATGCAACAAAAGGACCAGGCATCACTTTGTTTGACTGTGGCTGGGAACATGCAAGCTGGGTGGTTCAAATTTTTTGCTGCTCTGAGCATGTGTGTCAGGAGTATTGATTTGGGAGATCAAAAAAAATTTTAACAAGTAAGTGAATTTGCAATTATGGAGTCCCCATGTAATGCTTACTGACTGTATAAAGAATTGTTCACAGGGAATTGGAATAATGAGGGATTGGGTTATAAGAGAACTCTCAGGAGTGTAGAAACAGCAGATATGAGGACCAGCCACTACCTGTAGGACTGAGATAAAAAACCCAGGGAAGAACCATGAGATCCTGATCTTGCTGGGCAGGCACAGCCCTGACTCACTAAATGGCAGAGATATCAGTTGCTATAATGCCCTGCCAGCCAGTGGAATTTGCTGGAGATCTGCCGTCTAGGGTAAACTGTTGTGGGATCTCATTGGAGGTATGCTGCTACAATACAGTGACTTATAATAAGAAATAGGTCTGTGTCCTGTTTCACAGAGTTTCTAAAATGCTTGGAATTTCCTGAGTGATAAGAGCACCCAGAGCATCTTTTTATCAGACTGTTTGGTCTTCTGCCCTCTGTACCTGAAATAGCTCCAGAGCCTTCAAACTGTGTGTCTTATTATTCCTAACAAGCCCGCCTCAACCACACCTGAGTTTATATTAATGAGGTGACTTTTGGACCGCCTCTAAGGGTGGAATTGTTGCAGGGGAACCAGTCATGCCACTAGAGGGTTGGAACTGAAAGTTCCAAAGTCGGGTGAAGGGGACTGAACCAATCACCAGTGGCCAACAATTTAATAAACCACGCCTATTTAACAAAGCCTCGGTAAAAACCCAAAAGGATAGGGTTCAGGGAGCTTCCGGCTTGGTAAACATGTGGAGATTTGAGGGAGCGCAGCCGCCAGAGAGGGCATGGAAGCTCCGAGCCCCTTCCCACAGACCCTGCCTATGCATCCTTTTCATCTGGCTGTTCCTGAGTTGTATCCTTTTATAATAAATTGGCCATCTAGTAAGTAAAGTGTTTCTCTGAGTTCTGTGAGTCACCCTAGCAAATTTATTTAATCTAAGGAGGAGATAAAAGAAACCTAAGATTTATATCCGGTTGGTCAGAAACACAGGTAACAACCTGGACTTGTGATTGGCGTCTGAAGTGGAAGTCTTGCGAGACTGAGACTTTAATCTGTGGGATCAGACACAGTCCCAGGTAGATAGTGTCAGAACTGAGTTAAATTGTAGGACACCCAGCTGGTGTCACAAAACTTCTTGATGAGTGGAAAACCCACATACCTGGTAGGAGTGAAGTAGTGTTGTAGTAGAGTGTTGAGAATAAAGGAGACAGAGAAGGAGTGAGTCTTCCCTTACATCCAGGGGACGCTGTGCTGGGCATTGAAGGAACCACCAGCAAGAAGCAGGAGGGAGGGGTAGTGGTATAGTTCCGTGGTAGAACTCATGGTTAGCATGCATGAGGTCCTGGGTTCAATCCCCAGCACCTCCACTAAAATAAATAAGTAAATAAATAAACCTCATTACCTCCCCCCAAAACAAAAACAAGTAAGTAGGATATTCTTTTAAAAGAAAAAGAACCTGGAAGCAAAACCCTTTCCTCCTGCAATGTCTCTCTAGCACACTCTACTGACAAAACTTAACATTGTGCCAGCTGGCAAAGGAAAAATATTTAAAGGGTTCAGATCCATTTTTACAGAGCAGGCAAAAAGAATGTATTGGAGTCAGGAAATGATAAATTAATAACTAGCACAAGAACCATTTAATGTTCTCTTTTGAAGTGACTCTAGAAAATGTATGGAAAACAAAAAAAAAGAATTATTAAAATTAACATTTTTAAGGTTATCTGCTATTTCCAACTTTGATTATTTTTAATAGTCTTTTCCATGTATTCATATAATTTTTCCTTAAAAAATTAGGCTTATACACAGTATTTTCTTTTGTTGTTGTTGTTTTTTGTTGTTGTTATTTTAGGTCTTTTTTTTAGGGGGGAGGTAATTAGGTTTATTTCTTTGGTTAGTTATTTTGATGGAGGTACTGGGGTCTGAGCCCAGGATCTCATGCATGCTAAGCATGTGCTCTAACCACTGAGCTATACCCACCTCTTGCCATACATGGTATTTTCTTAGCAATCTTTTTGAATTAACAACGTACCCTCTTTCCATGTTAATAAGTAGGTTATCTACATCACTGTTTGTAAAAGTGTGTCTTGATCAAGTTGACCATAACTTAACCAATTTTTATTATATTGTTGGATATATAGATTGTTTAAAATTTTTTACCACTATAAATAATGCTGCTATGACATTCTTATAGGTACATCCTTAACTATGTCTTCAGTTAAAATTTCTGGGAGCAGAATTTTGGGGACAAAAAATGTATATTTTAGGGTTTTTTGTTGTTATTACTAAGTACCAAATTGCATTCAACTGGATGTAATTAAAATCTATAAAAAGTTTCATAAAAATTTGAAATTCTACCAGTAATGCATGAGAATATTTTTTTCTACTCCAATTAACAGTAGATGCCATTATTAAAAACAAAAACACTGTTAATTTGATAGACAAAAAAATTCACTTGCTTTTTGCAGTTTTCAGTCACTAGTAGTGTTGACACTATTTCATTTTTATTGACCATCGGCACATGATTTTCTTTTTTTATATTGTCTGTTCATGTCTTTATTGATTATTCTTTTGGGGTACACAATGTTAGAGAAGGCTGAATTCTCTCATAAAATATAAATAGTATGAAACAAATGAAAGATAAAATTACCTTTTTATACTATTTCACCTTTTTATAATGTCACCTAAAATATTCAATATACTTATCTCAAATTCTACTTAGGGGAAGAAAGTCTTAAACATAAAATGTAATTGTGTTTAAAATGTTTGTACAAAGTTTTTTTCATACAGCTGCATCAATCAATATCTGCTCCAGATTTTCCAAGACTTCATGCCCAATCCTGCTCCAGCGATCACGAGGTGATGGTAGAGTGTGAATTGTCAGAGGTGCCCAAACATCAAACAGAGGTCCTTTGAGTAACAGAGAAATTGACAGAAATGCCTTCCTCAAGGTCTTGAAAATTTAATAATAAATTGTTGATGGTAGTAGTTGGTTTTGCTTAATTTTCTTCTATTTCCAGCTAGTTGTCACTGAACAAATATGCTGAATGTTTTAGAACAAGGATTTCAAATTTACAGCCCAAGGCATGGATTCATTCATAATTTACTCTCTATTCTTTTATCCTGTTTTATTTTCTTTATGATACTATGATTGATTCAACAAAAGATATTATAGAGCTCTTTGTTATTCCTCCATTCTGTTAGAATGTGAGATCCACACACACAGAGACAATCCCTTTTAATCATTGTATCCCCAACTCCTAGAATATTGCCCGGCATGTAGTGGACTCTCAGAAAATATTTGTTGAATCAATGCATTCAATAATTATTCAATGAAACCCTACTCTATCCTAGACATACATTGGGCTGGCTAGACTGGGGAGGTAAAAATCAGTGCTAGGACCATGAAGTGTCTTTAACATGTGATACTCATTAAGACCAGATTGAAAATAATGGAAATGTTTAGAAATAAAATCTGCACATCGTCCCAGTGAGTAGATTCATTATTCATCATTCATTCACTCCACAACTACTTGTTAGAGGCGACCTGCTAGTCACTGGGAACAAAATAATGTTAAAGACAGACTCCATCTCTGCAGAAATGGCATTTATAGTCTATCAGGGGAGACAGACATTAAAAAACTAATTAATTACAGTGAGGCTAAGTACATTCAAGGAGTGGTGTGGGTGCCTATGACTACTTATATTTCCCAGAGAATAACAGCTGAGACCAAAGAGGTAGAAAGGGGCCGTACCACACTTGTGGGCCATGCGAAGGATGCATGCTTTATTCTATCAGCAACGGAAGGCTTGTACTCAGAGCATCCAGGTTCTCTGTTTAACAGACTACTCTGCTTGCTGTATGGCTGCATAGGTCACTTATATAATGGCAGCAGTCCAGGTATGGCAGGAAAGATAGAGATATAGACAGCTTTGAGAGATATTTAGAAGGTATAAGTGACAACAGTAATTGGATGGGGTTGGGGAAGGGGGACTGTGTGAGAGAGAGATACCAGGGTTCCTGGCTTGAACCACTGGGTGGATGCTGGTGCCTTTACTGGGAGGAGGAATGTTGAGGAATCAAACATTTGGGGTGGAAGAGGATGAATTCAGTTCAATCACTGTACAGGCATACACATACATAACTGAAAGAGAAGTTTCAGAAACAATGATTACCCTTACTACAGGTGGTGCACTCTGATATTTTTTATCAACTTTATTGAAATATATTTTACATACAATAAAATACATGCATATTACTTGTACGGTTCAATGGGTTTTAACAAATGTATATACCTCTGAACTCTACCACAATGAAAAATACAGAACATTTCTATCACCTCCAAAGGTTCCCTAGCACCCCTATGCAGTCAATTCCCTTCCACCCCTGGCCCCAGGCTTTCTGTCACTGTAGATGAGTTTGTATTGTCTAGAATTTCATATAAATGGAATCACGCAGTGTGTGTGTGTGTGTGTGTGTGTGTGTATACACATACATATGTATTAACTTATATTTGGCTTCTTTTACTCAGCATAATGTTTTTGAGATTCATCTATGACAGAAATCAACAAACTACAGCCTGCAGGCCAAATCTGGCCCACTGCCTATTTATTTAAAGGTCCAAGAGCTAAGTAAGAATTGTTTATATTTTCAAACAATTTTTAAAAATCAGAATAAGAATATCTCATGATGTGAAAATTATATTAAATTAAAAAATCAGTGTCTTTATATAAAATTTTATTTGGACATGGCCGTGACTCATTTTTTTATGTGTTTTCTATGGCTACGTTAATGCTTCACAGACATGAGTAGTAGTTGTAACAGAGACCAAATGGTCTGCAAAGCCTAAAATATTTTCCACCTGGCACTTCACAGAAAAAGTTTGCTGATTCCTGCTCTATGGTATTCTATATATTAGGAGTTTGTTCCTTTTTATTGCTGTGTAGTATTCCATTTCCATTGTATAGCAGACCACAATCTATGTCTTCACCTATTAATGAACAATTGGGTTCTTTCCTAATTATCCTCACCCCATATGTCATGTGCTCTGATGTTTTCTATTCCAATTGATCTTTTTAAAAATTGCTAGACATGACCCAATTAACTGATTTCACGACCCATTAATGAGGTGACTCCCAGTTTGAAAAGCAAGATGTTAAGAGCCCAGGTACAGATGTTACATGAATAATGGAGGAAGAGAGTGTGTAGAATAAGAAAAGAGAAGGGCTGAGGGCTGAGGAAATCCAATGATTGTATGTTGGGTAGAGGGAGAGGGAACCCCAGTAGAGACTGAGAAAGGGCAGAGAGAAGAGGACAGCCAAGAGAGTTTGATATTTGGGGATGCAAGGAAAATCTCCATTGCACAGAGAGACAATTTTCTTTTGGGTGGAGTGAAGGCAGCTGAAGTGAGATTGAAATGAATTGATGATATGTGTGTGATGAAAATTGAGACCATGAGAGTCACTGGAAGAGGATGTGGATGTGGTCCAGGGAGGAGTTCTTGTTGGCTTGTTTTTGATGTAATAACCATATGAATGTTTAACGCATACTGAAAGGTAAGTATAACCTCAGTTTTACCAATCAGTAATCTAAAATAGCAGGAGGTTAAGCAACTTGCCCAAGTAGCTTTCACTCACACACTTTTAAGAGCCCAGATTTATTAGAATCTACAATCTGAGCTCTCATAATGTGCAATACTACCAACCAGGGAAAAGCCGGCCCATGCATAATTCAATATTTATTCCTTTGATTTTTAAGTTTACAGTTGAAAGAATACTTTTATAATCTTTTCCAAGCTTCTTGGGAAGAAAAAAATGAGTATTCATTATCTGAGATTTGTGAATAAGAAGAAATTCATCCATTTTTATATCAGGTAAGGTCCTGGTCTATAGGACATGTGTATGAAGAAAAAAATCACTAAGCATTTGAAATATCAACACAAGGATCTTATAAAAACAGGTGGAGAACCCACGTTGGTGGACATTCTACATTACTATTTGGCCTGTACTCTTGCCTGTTGTGAAACGCAAAGACAGAGGGACTATTCCGGAACACACTGTTTCAGACTTTCTTTTACTCTCCAGTACTTTACTGGGACAATTGTCAATATCTGAATAGAGTCTATTGATGAGAAAAGAGTATCAATGTTAATATCCTGATTTTATTGCTTGTGCTATGGTTGTGAAGAAGGACATCTTTCTTCGGGGGAAATATACATTATTTATAGATGAAAGGACATCATCTACAAGTGACTATGAAATGATTCAGAAAAAAGTATGTGTACTTTTATATATATAGGGAGAGAGAGAGAGAGAGAATGAAAACAATGAAGCAAATGGGGTAAAATGTTAACATTTGGGGGATTGGGGTGAAGAATTTTAAAAAATTTGTATTCTCGCAACATTCCTACAAGTCTGAAATCATGTCAAAACAAAAACAAAAGTGAAAGTAGGGTGATGTGAAATCATATCTTGGACTTACACTCTTGAAAACCTTCCTCGAATATAAAAATGTATATGGTATAAGAAAATTCACAGCTCTTCCCATTTAGGTCAGAATTAATGTAAAGAATATTAGTGCCTGTTAACACAAAAGGAGAGAAAACTGGGTACTACATGCCTCACCATCTCTGAATATGTCCCCAAAACTTCAAATCTGAATCTGATTAAGCCTAGGTCCAATTGCCAATTTGCAGGAAATACAGAGAACACAGGAAAATCCAGACTAAGGGAAATTAGAACAATAATCTGGTGTCTTCAACAAATCAATTGCAAAGGAGAAAAAATACATAGGAAAGCCTATAGGTTAAAAGAGTGTATATATGTATGTGTGTATATATATGTGTGTGTGTGTGTGTGTGTGTGTGTGTGTGTATATATATATATATATGGGTTTTGTTTTATTTTTGTTTTTAAGAATGAAGCAAAACTGTTGTGTTTAGGGATGCATGTTTGGGTGATCAAACTAAAAAAATAGAAGTACATGATTACTATAAATGTTGGAAAGTGGTTATTTTGGGGGGCACAGGAGGTCTGGGATTGTTTTTGAGAGGGGTTCCTGGGGGCTTATGGGGTGTCTGAGAAGTTTCCTCTCGTGGAGGGGGAGAGAGATGGTGATGATAGTGTGTTAGTTAATGGCAATTCATTTCTTTTAAGCTGTTTTCTATATTTTAACAATAAAAAGGTTTTTTTGGTTTTTTTTTAAACTATGTTAGTAAGTGTGGTGTAACTGAGGTAAGGTAAGATATAAATGGTCTCAGGGTCGCCATCTCAAGTTGCCTTTAGGGACTGCAGACTTCTCTGAAATTTTTAAAATATTTTAAAATGAGTGAAATCTATTTTTTATAGGTAATTTAATTTAAAAATTGTTTAATTCATAAGAGAAAATACATGCAGGTGATACAAATTCAAATAGTGCAGAAGAACATAAAATGAAACATTGTCATTTCTTTTCTCTCATCTTCAAACTCCTTGTCCCATTCCACAGAATTTACCTTATACTTTGTAAAAAAACAAAAAACAAAACAAAAACCTTATGTCTGTTTCTTAATTTAGAAAGAATCTATTGACTCCTTACTATAAAAATAAGAAATTTACTGTCATTTGCATCAGCTTTCCTATCTTCTCCAACTCCTGATTCTTGTTAATTTTATTTCTTCTGGAGTTTTCCTCTATGTTTTTAAATATTGTACTTAAAAATTTGAATCTTGACTTAGCCCTTTTGGAGAGTATCTATGTACTCCCTGGAATGAAGTTGTGGATGTTAGTGATTCCACTTACATTCCTATTCACCATGCCTCTTCCTGCCCACTTTTTGGTAATTTATTATTTTTACATGGCCATGGTGAAAAATAAATACATCTTTCGTATGTGTCACTTGGTTGATTCTAAAAGTTAAAGACTGAAAAACAACATCTATGATATGGTTGTGTAAATATTATTCAGGATTCAACAGAAATCATGTGAATGAACCCACAGGGAAAAATAACCACAAACTTCGTTTACTTGGTTTGCTTTTTTGCCTAATCAGGAAAGGTGTGTATCAGCACATATAAGCCCCCACAATGAATGGTTTCACATTCTGGCGTCCTACACTATTTTTCTCATCTCTCTGAACTCGCCCATTAAATGCTGCATCATAATTTATCAGCTTATGTATCTGTCTATCTACAAGCCAAATAGTTTTAATTTCTTTTGTCAGGAGTGAGTGTGTGTGTGTGTGTGTGTGTGTGTGCACACACACATGTCCAACTTGAGTATAAAATGAAAGCTATGCACATTCTCCCCAGAAAAATGTACTCATGGAAAATGGGGTATAGTTTCAGGAATCTCACAGACTTCCGCCTGGATTCCAAAGTAAAAACCTCTGTCCTAAACAGTGTTTTCTTAAGGACAAGATCTTATCTTATTCTTGTATTTCTAGCCTCTAACTGTCCAAGATGGCAGTCTATAAATATCTGGGTAAATAGTGAATGAACCAATTATTCCCACTTTTTCATGTTGGATTTTAAAGTCTACTTTTAAAATAGAAAATGTAAGTTTCATCTCCCTAGTACTTGTTTTGTAGAACCTACTTTTTAATATAATACACTGTTTAAATTATGGGGTTTTATTTTTTTATCTTTATTAAAGTATAGTTGATTTACAATGTTGTATTAGTTTCTGGTGTACAGCAAAGTGATTCAAATATATGCATATATGTATATAATCTTTTTCAGATTCTTTTCTATTATAGTTTCTTACAAGTTACTGACTTTTTAAAATTGAAGTATAGTCAGTTTACAATGTTGTGTCAATTTCTGGTGTACAGCATAATAGTTCAGTCACACATATACATACATATATTCGTTTTCATATTTTTTTTCATTAAAGGTTACTATAATATATTGAATATATTTCTCTGTGCTATACAGTAGAAACTTGTTATTTATCTATTTTATACATAGTACTTAGTATCTGCAAATCTCAAACTCCCAATTTACCCCTTCCCACATATAGTTCCCTGTACTATACAATAGGACCTTGCTATCTGTTTTATATATAATAGTTTGTATCTGCTACTCCAGAACTCCTCATTTATCCCTTCCCCCTTTCCCATTTGGTCACCATTAGTTTTCTATGTCTGTGAGTCTATTTCTGGTTTGTAAGTTCATTTGTATCATTTTTTAGATTCCACATGTAAGTGATATCATATGATATTTGTCTTTCTCTGTCTGATTTACTTCACTTAGTATGATAATCTCTAGGTACATCCGTGATGCTGCAAATAGCATTATTATTTTTTATTTTTTATAGCTGAGTAGTATTCCATTTACACACACACACACACACACACACACACACACACGCACCCCACATCTTCTTTATTCGTCTGTCAATGGACATTTAGGTTGCTTCCATGTCTTGGCTATTGTGAATAGTGATGCTATGAACATTGGGATATATGTATCTTTTCAAATTAGTTTCCTCCATATATATGCCTCCATATATATATGGAGTGGGATTGCTGGGCCATATGGTAACTCTATTTTTAGTTTTTTAAGGAATCTCCATACTGTTTTCCATAATAGTTGCACCAAACTACATTCCTACCAACAGCGTAGAAGGGTTCCCTTTTCCCCCCACCCTCTCCAGCATTTTACTGTTTGTGGACTTTTTGATGATGGTCATTCTGATGGGTGTGAGGCGATACCTTATTGTAGTTTTGCTTTAAATTTCGCTAACACAAAAATAATGCGTTTTTAATCATACCCAGGCTGAGGTGCTCAGGAGTGAAATGATGTCTTCCATCTTGGAATGTATCAAAACTTAAGATACATTACGGATAGATAGATGCAAATACATGGAAATGTAGACTCTAGGCAGTAAGCTTAAGTGTTCACTGTACAACTCTTTAAACTTTTCTTAAAGGTTGAAAATTTTCATTATAACACTTGGTTTGCTGAAGCAGAGGTACATGCAACTTTTAGATCTTGGAAGACAGAAACCTATCATCCTTCTGTTTGCAGAGCTCTTTGGAGAATCTGAATAGTTCCCACGGTACACTCTAGACCTGCACACAAGGCTTATTTTGGTAGAAAATAACTTTATTAACATAACCGGGCAGTTTATCAAATGCAAGTTAGCTCAAATATGTGATTACTCCGCTGAAAATGTAACCGAGTCATTCATACAGATTTCAGAAGAGATGGGTATAAAACGGGAGAGAAAAGGAATGGGTTTTGTGGCTGCAACGTCATCATTGGTGTTCTAGCGGTTAATTGTTTTACGGACTGCAACCGTGATAGACTAGTTCATTTCAGTTTCCCTCGTTTAGAGGGAATAATAAGCAAATATATGTCCTCTCTCTCATTCCCTGGAAACATTGTGATTATATAGCAGGGGTGGAAGCGGCTACAGAGGCGGTGTGTGCAGTGTACAGGCGCTGCAGTCAGAGCGCTTGAACCTGCCTAGATCTGTACCGTGAAACGGAGGTAATGATGATCCCTACATCATAGGGCTGTTGTACTGTAAAACTGAAGAGTAGCAGCTGATCTATTATTATTATTGTCTAACAAGTCATAATTGTGGCCTGACACGAAGGAGGCTGAGCCAGTTGTCTCAAAGTCGTTTCCCTCTAGAAGTCTGCTGTAAGGTCAGAGACGAACAACTCAGCTCTGATTAGCGCCTTTTCTGAGCAGCGGCCACTGGTGAGAGTTCTACACCTGAAACCCTGAAACCCCTGGGTACCTAGGAAACTAAGGATGCTGCGCATGCGCGAAGACGTTCCCTCTCCCCTCCCCTCTGTGATGAATCGACTGTTCCATTCCTGAAGGATGTTGAGAGTGGGGAAACTTGGAAGCCTAGGCCCGGAAGTACAGGTGATTTACTAGTATCTCCAGCCTTTTACTACATGAGTGATGACTTGATTCATTATACTTCTACCCTGACGCCCGTGATAGGCTTCTGAAAAGAGTTTGGGCGGCGCCACCGTCCACCCTCCCCCTCTCACCTGGGAACGTTTGGGATGGCCGGCGTGACGGCCAGGTACGGAAGCCTGGAGGGCCCCGCCCCCCAGCGGGGCCCCCACGCCTCGCCCCGCCCCGTCTCGGACCCGCATTCCCCTCCCCGTGGCACAGCCAGGCAGCTCTTCCTCATCTCCGCCCCGCCGGCCGCGGGCGCGGGGGACGTCAGCGCTGCCAGCGTGGAAACGGCGGTGGGGCGCGGGAGGCGGAAGTAGCGCCCGGGGCCGCCGGGCCTGCATCGGGCTCCGCCGGCCGCCTCAGCCATGGACGCACCCCTGGAGAAGGTCCGTACCGGGGGTGGACGCGGCGCGGCGGCCCGAGGCGGCCACCTCCGGGTCGGCTGTTTCCCAGTCGCGGGCTGCCACTGTGACTGGGGAGGGGGCCGGGGACTAACGGGCCCGCCTGAGGAGGCTTAGCCGCGAGGGCCTGGTCACGTCATGCGGCCGAGGGTCTCTGGGGACCCCGTGGGCCGGGAGAGGCTGGGCCAGGTTCTACTTAGGGCCGCGAGCGACCCAGAACCCAGTCCGGGGCTGCAGGGCCGACCTTGGGGCCTGCGTGGGCTCGGCTCGTCCTCTCGGATGACAGAGCTGACAACTTGCGGCCCCAGAAGCGCCTGGAATGACGCCCCAGTTGTTTCGGAGCCAACTGCAGACCTGTAGGCTGTGTGTGGCCTCTGAGTTAGGAAGGGAGATAACAAAGCAGTGGTTTTCCATCCGCCATGTGTCTAGGAATCACCTGGGGACCTTGGTAAAAATCCCAATTTTCAGCCCTCGTGTCGGAACCTCAGTGGGGGCGGGACAGGGACCTGTGGGTTTAACGAGTTCCCCACGTGATTCTGATGCGGTGGTTTGTGAACTCTGATTAAGACCCCTGAGGTCAAGGAGGAGGCGGGGCTTCTGTAGAGGGTGAATTTCGTTTTGGGGATACTGCTGCTCCGCAACTTTATGGCACCCCGTTCCCGAGGCGAGGGGAGACCCTCGGGTAAGTGGGAAATCCACTAGCAGCAGCGTTTTCCTCTGGTTTCCGCTTGGGGGAATGTACCTGGCTGACCGCTCAGGCCTGTGATACAGATTCTGATTGTCTCCAATTTAGGGCTTGGATTTCTTCATGGATACTTTACCTTTAGACCTGGATTTTCTTCCCTCCCTCAAAGCCCTTCTTTCTACTCAAGTTTGGGAGTCTGCTTGTCCAGACCCAAATTTCCATATATGTGGAATTCAGGAGCAATGCTAGTGTTTTAAGACGGCTTTATTTTAATTTTGAACTGACAGAAATAACGTATTTTGTCACTTTTTCAAAGCAGCAGCTGCTGTAGATTTGTTCACTTGTCACTGAAGAGTTGAAGGGAGTAATTGTACAAGTTGAGCCAGATGTCTTCAAGTGCACACAATGGTATAGCCTACGCCTGGGTGGTTTCTCATAAATTGGCTGGAAGGAGTCAAGAAAGGATAAAGATAGTATGTTTTTCTTCCGCCGCCTCTGTAGTGAACGTTATGTTTTTCTGGCTAGGAATAAAGCCTTTCCAGGCTTTTGATTAGCACAGTGTCTACCTTTTGGTGGTACTTTGAGTTTCAGTCTAACTCAGTGATTCTCAACCACTGGATAGTTTTGTTCCCCAGGGGACATTAGCCAATGTCTGGATACATTTTTGGTTGTCACAGCTGGGGGCTAGGGAAGGGCCTCTGGCAGCTGGTGGGTAGAGGTCAGGGACGCTACTAACAGGATCCTACATTGCACAGGACAGCCCCATACAAGAGGGTTATCTGACTCAAAATATAAGCAGTACTGAGGCTGAGAACCTCTGGCCTACATCATGTGTATAGTAGTTGAATACAAAATGATGCTAAAAATGTCCCCTCAGTGTTGTTTCTTTTCCAGTTTCATAAAGAAGATGGGGCTTTGTGTCATTTCAGTTAGAAGCCTAAAGAACTGGAGTGTTCTTTCCTCCAAGAATAGTTCGTTATAGGCAGACCTGCAAAACAGTGGGTTGGAATCCTGCTTTAAATATTACTTCTGTGGTGTCTGCTTAGTAGATTACAGTGGTTGCTCCCTAAATGTTAATTGATGATAAAAGATCTTAAACTCTTCAAATGAAGATCTGAAGGGGTACTGAAACTCCAGTGTGCTTAAACCTGGAGCAGTCACAAAAATTTCAATGATTTTTTAGGAATTCAAAATGTGTGGGCTGGAAGTTTCTGCCTTCGGCTAGTGTGGAAATTCTGAATGTAAGTTTTTCAGAACTAGGACTGTATCTTATTTTTACATTCCCTGAAGCAGTAGGGGGATTTACATGTAATGAACAACTTCTCTTGGTGCTAAGTGGGCAGAAAAGAAAAAGCATTGCTATAATATGAATGTTGAAGATTTTGTGTTCTGAAAAATAGTTCGAATCAAAGTAAAACACTGAATTGTGTCCATTATTCTGCTTTCTTTGAGGAATAGATTATTCTGGGTTAAGTTCTACATTGCTAATATAAATTTGAGAACTATTTGTGCAGTTCTGAATGATCCCATTTAAACTGATCCTTGCATAATTTATACTGGTTACAGAAACTACAATGTTACTTGATACCCAGCCTCTAAAATTTCAAGTAATCTCTCTCTGAAATGTAGTGTGCTATCACTATTTAATAGAATCACTCAGTACATTTCCTTTGGTCCAAATATAATTTTGTGCCCTTGCTTTTTCTTTAGATAATGTGTAGACATGAGGACCTGCCATTTTCTTGTGTTGATTTGCTTATCTTTCACGATCTATCAGTTTTCTTTTTGTATCTGAAATTAATGATGGCTTGAGAAACTAGAGATAGATTTAAAGGGGCAAGGAATTCAAACTAGAAGAGTAGGAGTCTCAGCCCTCCTCCTCCCTCATGTCCAGCTCATAAGGAACAAGTCTCACTGTTTACTTATGTTAATGTTCAAGTTTAAAAAAATGCCACAGGAAGTAATAACTCTGATTCTGAAGATCTTAAGGTATTCAACACACCTACATACACTTCTTAGTAGAAACCTCCTACTTGAAACTTGTAGAACAGCCCAGATGTTTTGGTGTTGCTTGGAAAATCTCATTCTTCCTGAGTATTATGTTTAGACAAGGTGTATTGCAGTTTGTTTTGCATTAGTTCCAACCCTGAGTAAACTTAGAGCAGATGTCTCAACCTTGGCATTACTGACACTGAGCTGGATAATTCTCTGTCGTAGGAGGCTGTCCTGTGCACTGTAGGACGTTTAGCAGCATCCCTGGCCTCCACCCACTAGGTACCAGTAGCATCCCCTTTCCCCAGTGTGACAACCAAAACCTCCAGTTGAGGCAGTTGTCCCCTGAGGGAGAGGGGATCCCCCTCTAGTTGAGAACCACTTACTTAGAGAATCTACAGCTGCACTATCCAGTATGGTAGCCACCAGCCACGCTTGGCTAGGTAAATTTAAATGCAATTAATTAAAATTAATTAGTGTGACAGTTCCTTAGTCACACTACCCACATTTCAAGTGTTCAACAGTCACAGTGTTGTTTGTGGCTATAGTACCGGGCAGTGCAGATAATAGAACATTTTCATCACCACAGAAAATTTTACTGGACTGTGCTGTAATATAAAGCAGGGCCAATTTATTTATTGTGTATCTAATTCTTATCTCTGAAAGAGGCAACTTTGACCCTGTTTCTAACCTAAATAATTACAACCCAGCCCATTTTGGGTTCTTGTACTCACCCTGAGCTAAGTTCCCCTCTCCCCCTTTGCACCTGATTTTGGAAAATTCTGTTATCACCTTACTGTTCATAAGTTTGTAAGGAGCAGTAGGAGCTGCATGGATGGAATATAGCTGATCATTACTGATGAGGACTACCAGAATTTCTATTCCTGCTCTTCACTTTAAAAGAACCTGCATTACCAACCTTGAAATGACCAGTGTTTGTGGTATGCCTTGGTTGATCCCACTCTTACATAGACTAGAAGGACTTCTGTGAGATGATAGCCTGTCATTGTGGCGTTCATTTAGAACCAGCCCCTACATCATAATTGAGGGTTTTGCATACAGGTTCATGGTAGCTAAGGTGGTAAATGATTATCATATGCTGGGTGTCAGGGGAAACATGGCACAAAGTTCCTGATCCTAAAACTTTATGGCATCAGTGATTCTTGATTTATTCAAGATTGCAGAGTTAGTTAGCAGCAGAGCTATTGGTGTGCGTCTTGTGTATGTTCCACCATGTCTAGGATTATGAGTTATAATTATAGATAGCAGTTGCTTAAGCTTGGTGTCATCTGTTCTCATGCAAAGCAGAAACCTGTTTTGACTTATAATTTTTATTGCAGGCTAACTATGATCAAAGTCCAGTGCTGAGAGAGACATAAGAATAAGACATGATCCCTGGGGGAAATTACACTCTAGTAAGAGGCATACAAGTTTAGACAAATCCTTGTATAGCCAGGAGGAGAATTAAGAATCACAGGAATTAAGAAACAAAATGCACTGAGTGACCAGGAAAGATTCTTTAGATAGAATATTTAGTTCAGAATCATGGCTTTTTTAGGGTTTGTTTTAAATGTAAATATAATGTAGATTTTTACTTTATAATATGTTTGTGCCTGTTATTGGTGGTAAAACGTAAATAGAGAAAGGAAAGCTTTTTCATCTTTTGAAATTAGATATAAAAGAGATGCCTCCAGTCACCCTGAAAATAGCCAAAAATTCCTTTCAGAAATTTAAATTATTTACCTTAAATTAACTATTCTCTCCAAGCAGTATTCAAGGACCATAAAATTATTTTGAGTTTAAATTTTTTGTTTAATTCATGTTACTATTGCAATCGTTATTTTTGTTTTGTGGCAAACATGAAGTGTTTAGCTGCATTAAGGTTAGATAGTCCTTGAGGTCTAGCCTGGACCCCATCCACTTTTTATTTCTGTGGACAAGGCATTCTGAGTTTCAAATGACTGAGAGTGAAGTAAACTTTTCTGATATCTTTTTCCTATATGCAGAAAAACAGAAACAGTAAAACAAAGCCTTCGATCTGAAGGCACAACTCAGCAACATTAAACATTGTGCTCCAGTAAGCCTTTCAGGAGGCTGGTGAGACCGAATTACTTATTAGACTGGACATGGTAATAGGTGCAATCATATGAAATTGCTGGTTTTTGCCCACTAGAAATAGCTGAATATTGGCAGTTTCACAGTTTACAGTCACACAGTTTACAGTTTTACACAGTAAAAGTCTGAAGGTACGTAGAGGCTTCAGGCATTGATGCCTTCCTTTCCTCAGAATTCTTATTCTTAGGGTAAGATCAGCAATGTTAAACCTTTTTAATTCCAATTCAGTTTTGGAAATAATGATATTGATAAGGGTGATGGGTATCTTTATTGTTCTGATTTGGTCCCCTAACAAGTCCTACCTAGGAAATACCTCCTTTAAGTATATCTCAGTGAAAGACTTACTTTTTCCAGTGACTATAGATAGCATACTTTGCTTTAAGCAATTTTTTTTGTTGTTTTCCAGAATAAGTACGATTCCAGACAAACTGGTAGACTTTTTAGAAATAGAGCTTGCCTGTTGTGATATTTTTCCATCTGCACAGTTATTGGGAAGCATTTACTCATGATAAAATGTCTAAGTGAATTGATTCTCCAGAAGTGGTGGTCTCTTGGAATACATGTTTTGAAATTTAGACTTGGATCCCAGACATTCCCAGCATTCATCTTAAGGCAAATGAACTGAATGCCCCCTTATGCTGTCTGCATACTTCTGTCAATGCCAGGTTTGATCTGGTGTTACTAACTTTGCTGCCTCCTTAACGCTACCAGGTTTTAACCACTCTATTGTGTATTTTTGCCCCTTCTTTTTTCCTATATGTTCTTTTCTGCCTCTTTTCTTGAGAGATTTGTGAGGTTAAATACTAACACCTTATGTAATTTGCATATCCCTTTTCAACTAGAAATATGATGCTTAATGGGCCAGTAAGTACAGTATGTCTTCATGTTCTCACAGACACACTCAAGCATAGAATTCATGATAGTCAAAAATAAGATTTTCCAACAAGAAGGATTTACTGTGAAGCACGGGAAACTGTATTCACTATCTTGTAATAACTTATAACGGAAAAGAATCTGAAAAAGAATATCTATCTCTATATATGTAACTGAATCACTTTGCTGCACACTTGAAACTAACACAATATTGTAAGTCAACTATATTTCAATAAAAATTTTTTCTTACAAGACAGAGTGGGAAGTCCCTGATTCTTAATTAAATACTTCTCTGTTGAAACTAGACAAAAGTGTTTTAAAATGTAGAAATTGAGGCTCCAGTGAGGTTAGTCAGGTTTGCAAGGTGCTAAATCTCCTTGGAGAATCCTTACCATTTTCTCTCATTGTTGACCCATAAGGAATAGCTGTGTTCCCGGAGCAGCTGCGGCTGCTCTTGTTGCTCCTCAGAGATGTGTAGTATTTGGGCTACTTGTTTAGTTGGCAGGCACTCTGTTTTCACCGAGGAAAATGTATAGTTTGTTGGCAAGTTGATAGTTGCATGGTTATCACTATCCATGGTTAACCTTGTTTAGAAAGCTGTGGAAGGCAAAAGGATACGTGGAATGTTGCAAACATCAGTTTACAGCTTTTTTTGATCACTTTGATCAGTTCCAGAAAGGTAGTGTCTTTTATGTCTAATGCAAACATTGGAAACTAGCATTTGATAACACTAAGGTCTTCTGTCTGATACAATCAGAGGGTATTCTCATATGCTTTAGTTTTTCTGTCAGTAGTCCTAGAACCCCTCAAAAATGAACATTCCTCCCCTGAAAAAAGTTTATTGAAACTGCAGTATTGTATGCTTCTGTTGTTGTTGAATGTTGTGATTAATGTGTTTTAAAATTACATTTTAGGCTTCCCCTTTTCTGGGCTTTGCTTCCTTTCGAAGGTTTAGCTCTGTCTTTCTCAAATAGTTATTCATATACCATCTTTGTGAATTTTGTCACATCAGTGTACCACTTGTACTGTTATTTGCTTAACATTTCTTTTCAATTGAGTTTAAATCAATTCACTCTCCTTTTTTTTTTAATTGAGGGACAATTTACAAACAATAAAAATACCCACTCTCGGGGGTGGGTATAGCTCAGGGGTAGAATGCATGCTTAGCTCGCATGAGGTCCTGAATTCAATCCCCAGTACCTCCACTAAAAATAAAGAAAGAAAGAAACCTAGTTACCTCCTCCTCCAAAAATTTTTTTTGAAAAAAATACCCACTTTAATTATACAATTTGAGTTTTGGCAATTGAGTATAGTCACATAACCACCAGCATAATCAAGATATGGAACACTTCCATCTCCCAGAAGTTCCCTTGTGCCCCTTTGCAGTGGATTCCAGATCTGCTTTCTGTCACTACCGCGTACCCTCGCACACCCCTTCTTTTTTTAAAACTTAGGTTTGTGCTAAACAGTAATGTTTATGAATTCAGGGTGTAAAATACTATTTTTTCCCTAATTCATGTGAAAGTAAATAATATTTTTTGGTTGTACTTTGGTATCCTGACTTCACTGGAGAAAATGTACACAAGAGTTTGATTAAGGATCTTGGAAGCTGAGAAGCAGTAGTTCCCAAATATTCGGCCCTAAGATTTTTATTTTTCTGCTGCAGTCCCCACTTTTGAAAGGTTATTGTAACTTCTTAGTTAACAAACTTTATTACCAAATGATTGTTTATCCCATTACTAATAACTGTATGCTAATTTTAAGTAACATCCATAAAATAGTGGGTTTCACCCCCCTCCACACAGACACACACTGCAGGTTACAGTCCTATATATGAGATGTCAAATCAATTTAGCAGGTCATGACCAGCAGTTTTTTTAAAATGAAATAGAATAAAATGGTGAATATAATGTATTCTCAAATTATAAGGGTAGGAATAGTACCTGTGTTACTTCATAACTAAGTTGATGTAATTTTAGCTAAAAGCAAAAATAACTAATTTTTTATTAATCTATGTAGCCTTATACCAAATTAATTTTTAATTTCCCACTAACTTTTTTGAAAAATTGAAAATTACTTCCTGACCTCCTTAACTGTTTTATCTTGCATTTGACTTTCAACTTTTTTCCTCCACCATTTACATGGTGAGAGTTTTAATGATACTTTAACATTACATGTATACTATTTCCTCTGATAATGGCAGGATGTTTTGATATCCCACACTGACTGAAAGTTATGAAAATCAACTAGTATAAAAATGATTGTTGAAAAATTGGTTATAAAAGGATGAATGGTGGGGCTTGTGTTAGAAAATGAGCTTTCTAGTTCTGTGACAGTTATCATGCAAACAATTGAATGGTTATCTTGAGAAGCCTGGAAATTGCATTAAGCCATACCATGCATCTATGTTAGACATAATTGAAGCAAAAATACTGACTCCTCATCATTACACAGCAGAATCAACCATAGCTGAAGTATAATTTATAAATGACTAACAGTCTAATAACTGTTTCTGAGTTTTCAGTAGTGAGCATGTAGTGATTTTCTGTTTAGAAGGTCAACCTGTAGATACACACACTCCATAAACGCTTTGTTGCACTTTTTGGATCTGTTTTTAAACTATATAATTACTACAAGCCTCTTTAAGGCTGAGGGACCCAGAGTGAGAGGGGGCCCTAGGAGTCTAACTCAGAAGTCTGTGTTGGCTACAGCTCCCTTTCCTAGAAAAGCATCTTGAAATGCCACATTCATACTCAGCCTGGGTTGACTTGCTTAAAGGGCAGTAGGAGAGATGATGGAAAGGAAATAGACTGAATGCCAACTGGCCTCAGAAGTGATGGTTAGAATCTATTGACTTTTTTGTTAATAAAGGAACCTTTTTTCAGAAATTGTTTCTAGTCGGCCCTAGATTTTTAGTCAGGTCACTGTCCTCAGGATTTAAGTGAGGGGGAAATGTATTCAGATATGTTTATAGGTAGGAAAAGAAGTCTCTTGTAGCAGTTTACTGTGTGGACTTAAGCATTGAGACTGGTGCCGTAGGCTGTACCTGCACTGCGAGTGCACTCCTTTCAAATTATATGTTGTCTTTCGTTTTACCTTATAACTCATGTACAGCCACCACTGCAAACATTGGCATGGCCTTCACTCGGCGGAATAATGGTTTAAGATATGGAGTAAGCATTTTAGTGAAGGCTAGGGTAACTGTAAATCCTGGTTTGCCCAGGACTGTCCCAGTTTATGCCTATTGTCCTGGGTTAATTATTAATATTACTGCCTTGCACTCTTAAAAATGCTCTGGTTTGGGTGGTAAATTTATGGTCAACTAGTTAAGGCTGTTGTAGAATGGAAATTTGATGTGTAGGGAAAGTCTTCTGGTTTACTGACTTTTTATCTAGGTGAAAACATCAGTCAAGCAAGGATTATCTTTAAAGTGAGACCTTAGCTCTCATCATGACTTTTGAGTACAGACCTTTTTCCCGGTGTGAGTTACTTGTTTACTTACTTGATAAAATTGAAGAGCAGTTTTGCCTGGTGGTTAAGAGCACTGGTTGTAGAGTAGTCAGTACAGACCTTGTTTTATATTCTGGCTGTAAAGCATACTAACTCTGTGCCTTTGGGTTAGCCAGGAAGCAGTGCGTGTAAAGGTGTTCATTACATAATGTATGGAATATGGTGAGCATCAGTATGCATTAGTAATTATTAAGGGTTACAAATCTTATTGAGCTCTTCTTCTCTGCCAGACCCTGTGTTAGGTGCTAAGGGTTGAAAAAATATGACATTCTTCTTAGGAACCTGGCGTAGAATACTATTTTTTCCTTGCCCCAATATTGTAAAATAGTTTCCTTCTAAATACTGAATGACAGACATCTTTATTCAACTTAATTCTTCACTCATTTTGGTTTGTGTCTGGCTGATGCTCTGCTATTGTTTATTAACATCTATCACACAAGTACTTTGGCGTTGAAAGAGGTATACAAAATGTGAATAAGGTAGTAGTGGCTGCCCTCAGTAGAAGTTTATGGAGGAATGGTTTTTAGTTTTAAGGAACCAATAACATTTGAACAATGAACATTTTTTTCTTAGAGCATTCTATGAGGCCTAATATCCTGCAAATGGGTAACATTTTATATTTTGAATTATCCAGTTAACAAGCACGTGAAGGTCTGCAGCGTTAGAGTCACATCCTCTTCGCATTTAATTTATTCAAATTTAAATGTGTTATTTTCCCTATCCATCTGCAACCTCCCCGCCCCCACTTTACTCCCTGAAAGAAAGTAGGAGTAAATGTCAGCCATTCCACTCAGTGAGCGTGTGCGCTGTATAGACAGAGACTCGGATGGGGGAATATGAAGCTGCGTTTCCCTCCTGCCTCTCTCAGTGTAAGCACCTTGTCATCACATGTGATTCTGGTGTTTAAAAATAAGTATTGTTGTATGAAACAATTCTAAACTAAGTTAACTACTTTGTCTATTCTTAACTGAAAAATCTGTCCCAATCTTACAGGAAAAGTTAGCTGTATTGCGCTTAGAGCCAGCATGTTGATATGCAATTTACCATGCCTTGCTAAGGGATGTCAGAGGTAATATGACAATCGGTGTATCAAGCTGACTTTAGACCCTTGGTCCTATAAGAGAAGTCAAAGATCGTAGGAGTGTGAATGGCTGCCTTCAAGAAACTTATAATCTAATTGGAGAGAATATCTATACTGGAAAGATCATCTATAAAGCAATTTACAGTAAAGGATGTAAGGAATCATAAGGATAAATGGCAGTTGCATATTAGAACGGCCCCAATTTCAAGCCTTCCGTCCTGTTGTCCCCATAAAGAATCATTTTTGTCAGGCAATGAGTCCAGATTTGGTTTAGAAAAAATTGTATTGATATCAATAGAAGGTATATGAAAAAGTAAAAATGGTTTTATCCATAAAGATTGCTTGGAAGGATTGAATAATGATTTAATAGATAAAAGGCACAAGGACATTTCAGACAGGGCAGATGTTGTAAGCATGAAACATGGAGGTGTGATTGATGAAGCAAAGTGTTTATCTTTTCATTTGGCCGGATGATCAGAGTTTGGAGATGGAGGTGGTAAGGAACATGACCAGTAGACTGAGGAGCAAGATAATTCTCTTGACCATTATCTGTTCCTCATCCCACTCAGAGTTGTCAACGGAGAGCACAGAGACCCTTTCAGATTGCTCTCTATCTAACCTATCTCGTGGTTACATTTAAATCGTGATTTTTATTGGAAACATCTGTTTTTAAATGATTTTTCTATCAGGGATAAAAATCTGATCGGATATGGCTGCATGATTATTTTGTCATGCCTTGCGAGATCAGTGTGATGTAATAGAAAGTGGCAGAAACAGGAACCAGGAAGCCAGTATTTGGACACCTCTCTTGTCAGTTGTTCATTAGCTCCACAAACTTACACTTACACCTTCTTACTGTTGGAATTTTTTAAGCAAACATGTGCTTTATAATCCACGTATTTTATAATAAATCCAGAAGAAAATGGACTTGCATTTAGTTTTTCTGGATGAATTATGTTGCAGAAGTAATAGAAGGTTATTAAATTTTAACGTTTTAAAAATTTGTTTCCCAGATAGCAGATCCTACATTAGCTGAAATGGGAAAAAACTTGAAGGAGGCCATGAGGATGCTGGAGGACAGTCAGAGGTGAGCCTGTGGAACGGAAGTGACCCCATTAAACGTGTGCAACCTGCTATGAAACTGGTGGCACTGGTTTCCTTCTGTTAATTCACCTCTTGGTTTCAGAATGTCACACTTAGCTTCAGCTGACTTTAAAATTGGTATTTGTCTTGGGTAGAAGCTGCTTTGTAATTAAAGGATTTTGAAATTGAAGGGCAGGACTTATAATTTTCAGTTCTGCCTATTAAGAGTTTCATTTACTTACTAAATTGACTTGAATCTGTAAATACTTCTTTCTGTATATTCAGGTCATTTAGGGCATCAACTAACCAGAAAATGGGTTGAAATTATTTGTTTTAATATTCTTTTCCTGAAACTAAACTATACTCCAGCCTGGGGTGGGGAGAGGGAGATGTGATAAATGTGTTTCAAGTTCTACATCAGTTACTAAGAGGTTATAAGCGACATTATCACATGTTCATGCTCAAATGTTAGAAATTTAACAGTTTTTTATTTCCTTCAAATTAGAAGAACAGAGGAGGAAAATGGAAAGAAGCTCATATCAGGGGATATTCCAGGGCCATTGCAAGGCAGGTAGGTGGCGATGAAGATGAGCACCTTTACTTAGGGTGTACGTTATCTTTAAGCCAAGATTTTACCGTCACTAATTTACAGGTTTAGTTCTAATAAGCGCAAAGCAAATGTACAGTTACGTGCAGTGTGACATCAGAAGATGGAAGTGTCCTTGGCTGGCTGGTGATGGTGATGGGCCTAATGCTTCTCCCCATTTCCTGGTCAGAATTTCACACAACCTTTGACTCAGAAGCAATACACAAATTCACAGTTATAACTCAGCTATCATACTCAGTTCATACTTGAAACCAGTAATCTATTTGGTAGACAGAGCTTTATTGTGAGAGTTTATTTTAACTTGATAAGATTTATCATTTTATTATGTAGTAAATGAAAGGACAATATCAACTCTATCCATTTATTAGCAGAATGATCTATTTTTTGGCAACAAAAGTAAACCCGTCAAGTGTCTGTGATTTGAGCTAGCAGGGAAAATACCAGAAAAATAAGTAGCTGCCTGACTGACATTTTCACAGGATGTTAGCACTCAGTCTGGAGTTAAAGTCCTAGCCCAGTGTCCCTCAGACAAACTTATTTTTTTGTTTGTTTTACAACCAGGAAACTGAACTTAGGTAAACAGTACAACTCCCTTAAGTTGTCCTTTGATCTGAATATGAATATGTACAGGGTTGCAAAAGAAAAGTATACAAGAAGGATCCCAGTGTGCCAGTAAATGTTCTGTGTAGCACACCCAGATACTAGTATTTTAAAATAAGCATTCCTGCTCTTATGGATGAATGGTGCCGACTTGAAGTCCTCTAAGGGCGAAGTTCAGTCTACAACTGAGAACAGGAACCAAATCCTATGAATCTCCTCATCCCAGGCCATAAAGGGATTTAACGGATTCTACTGGTCCCGCCGAAGTTCCCCTAGAAGAGGCACTACCAGGAACACCTGATCCTCTCAGAATGGGAGGGCGTTAAAGGCGCTGGTCAGGAGTACTCACGCGAACGACGCTAGCAGCCAGCGTCTGTGTTAGCGCTGCACCAGGCACCGCATTAGATGCTTCCCATGGACTACCTGCATCCGCACAATTCTGTACTGTAGGGCTTGTGAGTCTCTGTAGCTTGCTGCAGGTCACGTGGCCTAATCTCTACACAGTGCCCAAGGACCAGAGTCCCTCATGCATAAAGACCAGCACCTTGAGGAGGGTGGGTTTTGGGACATTGTTTTCACGGGGCTTATTCGAAAGAGAGAACTTTTCATTAGTCATATTCTCATTAATGGAGTGATAGTATTTTGTCATCACATGTTTTGCAAGTTGCCCTGCCATTGCTTACAACTTCAACCATTCACATTCCTCCTAAGTTTTTACCTCCTCATGTCATGAGCATTTTAAAATGTATATTGAATAGAAGTAAATTTTTTTACACTTTAAGCAAATCTGCAGTTTCCTAGCTTGGGGAAGAGGTGGTAATAAATGATGCTTGCATTTCATGTGTAAGTTAGAATAAATAGACAAGACTCCTTCATGGAGGGAAACTAGATATACCAGTGACATTAGAGTATTTGTGCTGCTTCGGTGACCTTCCAGCATCTTTTGAGGACTCTCTTGGCCCTGCTTATTAAATAGTCTTCAAGATTCAAATCAATAAATAGAGAAATACTGCTAAAGCTGGTAAAATGTTAAAAAAAAATCAAATTCAAATTTAGGTAGAAGATTTAATTAATCACAAGTTAAGTTACATTCAGAATTCAGTTAATAATTTGAGATTTTTTTTAAAAAGATATATTCTGTATCACAATGCTATACACCAGAAATTGACACACTGTAAGCTGACTATACTTAAATTAAAAAAATGTATTCTATATCTCAAAACATACTATTTCTGTTGTAGCTACTCAATTGAAAAAGAAAACTTATCAAAGCTAATTTAGATGAGAGAAATAGTGAGAGGTGGGGGATGTGTGTTGTTTCCACCTGTCTGTCAACTCTTTCTGTTCTGCAGTGGACAAGACATGGTGAGCATCCTCCAGCTAGTTCAGAATCTGATGCACGGAGATGAAGATGAGGAGCCCCAGAGCACCCGGTAATGGAGAACAGTTGGCAGCTTGTCTTTGAAAGTATACATGTTCTTGATTTTGATAATGATTTCATTCTTACCAGTGGCTGCAATAATGAGCTATATTTCATTCCTAGTTATACACGATATTAAAGCAATGTTCACTTTTTTCTTTTCAGAGGGACATTTATATATTCTAGATAATATATTTTGTAAAAGGAAGTCATTTACTAAAATCTTGTAGTTTTTATGGCATTATATCTTAAGGAGGGACTGGCACAGGGACTAGAGAATAACCACTGTGCTTTTCTGTTTCTGGTCGCTTCTGTGCTTGTGCCTGTGCCTCTGATGGCTAAGAAGGGCTGCAGCTGGATTCAGTGGTGGCAGGCCACATTGTCTGTGAATCATCTGTTTATTTTATTTTATTTATTCATCTATCAAGCAATTTATTTAGTTTCATTTTCTCTTTGTTTTAAATTTAATTTTTTAGAGTAAGTAATGTGTTCTCCCGATGCAAATTTCAGAAGATACGAAGGACGTATACAAAGAGCGTTTTCCTTCTCACCTCTGCTGGACTACCTTGTTCTCCTTTCTAAAGTGTTGCCAGTTTCTTGTGTATTCTTCAGAGATACTCTGTTTATATGTATGCACAAGCAGGATGTCTGTGCTTACTCCTCTCCAATTCCTAAATACTGTGCCCATTGTTCTGTGCCTTGCTTTCTTCATTTGTGTCTTGGCGTTCCTGGCATATCAGCTCCTTTAAGAGCTATTTAGTGTTACTTTGAATGGATGAGCCATGTTTTATTTAACTAGTCTCCTCGTCATGTTTTGCAAACATTGCTGCAGCCTGACTTTCTACATGTGTCATTTGTAATAGAAGCAAGTGTTTCTGGGGATTGAAGTCCTAGAAGTGGGCCAGATAAGTTTGTGCATATGTAATGTTGACAGGTATTGCCAAATTGCCCTTTGTGAAGTTGTGCCAGTTTACCTTCCCGCCCACAATGTATGAGAGCACCTCTTTCCCCACACCTTTGCCTGCAAGGGTGTTAGCAAATTTAAGGATCAGCATTAATCGTCAGTCTGATAGGTAAGAAATGATATTTCAGCAGTTTTAATTTGCAGTTTC
The DNA here is from genome assembly GCF_048773025.1 of Camelus bactrianus. Lineage (NCBI taxonomy): Eukaryota > Metazoa > Chordata > Mammalia > Artiodactyla > Camelidae > Camelus > Camelus bactrianus. The sequence goes on from NC_133556.1 coordinate 23,383,208, forward strand.
CTTATAAACTAGGTTTAGTGACTTTTTTTGTGTGTTTTCCATTTCTGTGAGCTGTTTTCTTTGTCCAGTATCCTGTTTGATTTTTTTGTCTTTTTCTTTATTATATTTATTCCTTATAAGGGAAATTAGTCCATCCATTTTAATTACATATAAAGCAATACCTAGTTCCCCTTGAATTTGCTGTATTGTTATAAATAGCTGTTTAATGCAGGGAACTGGTCTTCATCTAATGATTCTAAAATTATTTTCTGTACATCTTAGCTCAGCTCTACTCCCCACAGTTCTTACAACTGGTACTTAATTTTAAAAGTACTTTTGGAGAAAATTATTCAAAAACAGTTTGTATATTTAGTAGGTATGCAATAAAAAAGCTATTTATCTCCTAGGACTTGACTTTAAAAAAAATTTCCTCTGACTATTTATACCTTATATGCATTGAATTTTCTAAATTTATTTCTATTTCTGCCTTCTAGTCCACATTAAGTGGATTTCAAATCTGACAGAAATACCTGGAATACTGTCTCTAAGTTTTATTTATTTATGTTTGACTAGTAACTTCTTTTTTAATCTAATGAAATTTGGTTGGCAGGATCCAGCATATTGGAGAACAAGGTCATATTGCTTTGTTGGGACACAGTCTGGGGGCTTATATTTCAACTCTGGACAAAGAAAAGCTGAGAAAACTTACAACTCGGATACTTTCAGACACTACCTTATGGCTATGCAGAATTTTCAGGTAATGAGTTTTCCTTTCCCAGTAAAGACATTTATGAGTTGGGTGTAGACTGTGAGAGATCTCTTTTTTGGCTACCTGGGTTCAAATCTGCCTCTTCCCTTTCCTTTTGGAAGGGCTGCTTAACCGCTCCATGCCTCAGTTTCGTTATTATGAAATGGGGACAGCATTAGTATCTAGTTGATGACATTGTTGTGAGGATTAAAAGAACTGAAATGAATGAATGAATATATGTAAAGAGCTGAGAATATAAGCACATGCTTGTTGGATAATGTCCACAGTGACTTATTTTTAGGATTCCTGATTGGCACATGCTGATGGAAGATATAGTGGTGAAATGGATTCGGATATTTTTTATTTATTTTATTTGGCGGTAGGTAATTAGGTTTATTTATTTATTTTAATGGATGTATGGGGGATTGAACCCAGGGCCTCTTGCATGCTAAGCGTGCACTCTATACCACTGAGCTATACCCTCCCTGGTTGGATTCAGATATTTTTAGTCAAAGTATTTGCTGTGCCTTGGTGCCTTGGTGCCTTGGTGCCTTGTGCTGTCATAAGAAAGATGAGTGTGTGTTATGCAACTGAAATTTGCTTTATACTGTGATAATATTGGCATTATTAAGGAATTCTAGTAGATTAAGGAGTCAGTAGAAGACACAGGACCAATGGTGTTTTTATGTTTATTTTATTACTTTTATGGGAAAGGAATATTTACCTAACATTGGAACATTTAACTTGGGAGACTCACTTTCAAATGTTGGTAAAGAGCTTACTAGTGAGAGTATGAGTTTGCTTTACATATAGCAAAGGAGAAATTTTCTTCAGTTCTGATAAAAATCCAACATCTGTAATTGAAATTCTCTCTCTCTCCTTCTCTTGGAGATTGAAAAGAATAAAAGGCCCCAAGGAGATAATAGTGAAAGCAAAAGTTAGCCTAATTAGCATTTTTGACAATTTTACTTTGAATATTTTAGGGCTGAAACTCTGCTAAGAACCGTGCCTGCTTTATCCAATGGCGGCTTTCTTGTAAAATAAGTCAAACCATGATCTTTAGCTCTCTCTATATCTGAGGGATTCCCATTCTCTGCTGGTTTTCATAGTTTCTGTTCTTTCTGGAGTTGGATGTGGATGAAGTGTCCTGGCCTCTGTTCTATATGACTCCATCTGCAAGGAGTTGTCAGCCACCTGAGATGAAGGTGGCTCCTGTCTGATCTAGGTGACAGTTTCTAGGTTGAGAAAAGAATTACTTACATGGTTACCAGACTGGAATATAAAATCTGATTTAAACAGAGGTAAGAACATACTGACATATGAGTGTTTCTTAACAGGTATGAAAATGGCTGTGCTTATTTCCATGAAGAAGAAAGAGAAGGACTTGCAAAGATCTGTAGGCTTGCCATTCACTCTCGTTATGAAGACTTTGTGGTGGATGGGTTCAATGTGTTACATAACAAGAAACCTGTTATATATCTTAGTGCCGCTGCTAGGCCTGGCCTGGGCCAGTACCTTTGTAATCAGGTAATGTGGTATCAGGTGAATGTTTTAAAGAAATGATGTTTTGTTCTGTCCTGGAACTTTTTCAAGTGTGTGGACCCATTTCTTTAGCTGCTGTTCTTTTCAAGTGAAAAGAAAGTTGATTTTCTTATATGCTTATTTTGTCATTATAAAATAAATGTGTATTAGTGAATTTATTTATTTATTTTTATTACCCAAAGGCAACCACAGTCACCATTTTACTTTCTTTCTTTCTAGACTAATCAAAGAGTGTCTGTGTTTTTAACACGGTTATATCTGGCTTTTTTCACTTAACTGTTATAACGGGTGTATATCATGTTTTACCAATTCCTCAAAGTAAAGTTTATTTTTAATGTCTTCATAATATTCCTTCAAGTGAGTGTATATTTTACTATTTCCCCTTTTGGACAGTTAGTGTTTGCGTTCTTTTGCTTTTTATGACCATTTTCAGGAAATGCTCTTTGTACGGTGCGTCTTTGTACATAGGCTTTTTCTGTATTCCTCAGAGCCAGTGTAGAATTACTAGATCAAAGGGCATTATCATTTTGTAAAGTTCATAGTGCATGTAGCCTGATCAGGGGGCTACCCTGAGACAAGAAATTAATACTCTTGGCCAAGAATGTTTTAAGGCAAAACCCATAGGATCGGAGGGGTTCTCTTTTGTAAGATGGAGGAGTCCCAGGGAGATAGATGGAAGAAACTCAGGGCTTAAATTGATTCTGAGCTATGGCCACTGGTAGCAAGAAATTATGTCCTCTTCTTGAGGCTCTACAAAATGAGGGGTTTTATAATATCCCTGTAGAAAAATGAAACAAATTACTTATTGAGTACCTACTGTAGGGCAAGCTCCTTAGGGACTCAAGACTGTCTTGGGACAGCAATCCAATCTTCAAAAGATGTGTGAGGGTGTCCTGTTACTTGGGAAAGGCAGGTGGCAGAACATTATATAGAAGCTGGTCATGTTCGTGTTTTAAAAAGTGTATGCGTGCTTGTATGCATATGTATTTTATACCTAGAAAATACATTTATTTAATACTTATTTTTTGCCTAAAAAATGTCTGAAAGCTTCTGTACTAACCTGTTAACAGTGGTGGATTTGGTGGCTTAATGGGGGTGGGGATTTTTCACTTTTCAATATTTTTTAATTATTTTTCTTGAGTTTCACTTTTACAATTTAAAAGAAAAGTCCTTTAAGGGGAAAAAGTGTGAATAAAGTATTCGTTAAATTTTTGGTCTTTAAACACTTCCACGGCTTAGTTATACAGAGCAATATGCTGCAAATGTTAAAAAAAATTCTAAACCTTAAATTCCTCAAGGATTTGGAGGTTAAAAATGAAGAATATAAAATTTATTTGACAATTACTGTCTCCTCCATAACAGTGACTTCCTTTCTCTTAAGAAGTGTACATCTGCTAGTCTGGATTTACTGCTTTTTAGGAGCAGGTGGACCCATAAATAAGATACTGTTCCCTTTCGCTGGTTTGAATGCTTGGAGGAGTTATCTAAATTATCTCCCCAAAATTCTCAGGGCTCAGTTTATTTCTCCATTTGGAAAAGTTTTTGTTTTTGTTTTTTGGTATATTCTAGAGTACAACAAAGATAGTTACTCATTTAGTAAGAGAGTTGTTAGTTATTCATTTAGTTGACTCATTTAGAAATTTTTACATTGTCTATATTCTCTTAAAAGACATCTCCTGGGAATTTTATCCTTTTTTTGGCTTTACTTTGTAGATATACTTTAACATCTACCTATAGTATCAAGAGTTCCTAAAGAGAGAGATTGTTTAAAAAGAATAATTGTGACTTGTCTTACAGCCACAATCTTTTGGGGGCCTAAGTGAATAGTGACAAAGGTCTCTGTTGTAAAATGGTATCTTTCTTCTTGCAGCTTGGCTTGCCCTTCCCCTGCTTGTGTCGTGTGCCCTGTAACACTATGTTTGGGTCCCAGCATCAAATGGTGAGTTCTCCTTGTGGTTTGTCAGATAATACAGAATTATGTTTTGAAACTGTGCCTTCTTTTCAACTGAAATTCTGTTTGCTGGCCTCCAGATAATTATTCGCTTATTCATGTATTGCTTAGATCTTCCCATTGCATAAAAAAAAAACATGCTTCCAGGTTTGAATGTCCATGGAGATTGTCTGGCATCAAGATCAGGAGCACCTGGCTCTTAAGGGATCTTGTAATCACTGTATTACCTGCCTTAAGTAGAAGTATCGAGTCTAGAGGGGAGGGTATAGCTCAGCGGTAGAGCGTGTGCTTAGCATGCACAAGGTCCTGGGTTCAATCCCTAGTACTTTCATTAAAAAAAAAATTTTTTTTTTCTTTCTGAGAGACAAAAAAAGAAAAAAGAAACATGGAGTCCAATTAAGTGCTGGAAATTCCTCCTGAAGCTCATCCTTTCAGATGGTTATCACTGGTGCCTGCCTTTATGAGTGGGCAGATTTTGAAATTGAGGTTCTTTACTGGAATCCTTGGGATTCGATTACTTTTAGACATGCAAGTGATAAGCCTTTCCATCCTGAAGTCAGAAGCAAAAGGGGTAGGTTTTAGGGTTCTGCATGTCTCTTTCAAGGTAGATTTTCTGGTTCAGCTACATCAACGAGTAATATTAGAGATACATTTTTAGCTGTTTTTGGGTGGTTGAGAAAACTTTTTTTTAACATAAATGTTTAAAACTAGAAAAATGTTGGTTCTGTATATGTAGTTTTTAACTTTGATCTCATTTAATTGATTTTTCTAGTTAGTCTTTAAGGAAAATGGTTTATTTTCACATCTATCATTGGAGGAAAAAGGAAAATTGTCAAGAATTGATTTGATAAATTTTAAGAGTCATCTTCTTTTGAAAGTTACAATTTTTCATTGTATAGCTTTCATGTTGGTTGTCTCATGTTTTTGTGGTTTGTCTTTTCATCCCAGGATGTTGCCTTCCTGGAGAAACTGATTAAAGATGATATAGAACGAGGAAGACTGCCCCTGTTGCTTGTTGCAAATGCTGGTGGGTATCATGAACCTGAGTGTTCCATTTTGTACATAGAAGAAAGAGGCGAGGAACTTCACCTAAAACAGACCAAGTCTCAAGAAATGTTTGTGTGCCACGTGTTCAGGATAGTCTGTATCAGCACTGTGGTGAGAATTGTAACCCTGGAGTTCTGGCTTACTAGATGCCCTTTAATTGTTGGTTTGTTTGGAGAGTACCTTGTTTGTATATATATTTTTTTCATTTAGGTCGTAAGTGCTTCTCTACTCCTTCCTTTCTAAATTGAGTTTTTAAATACTTGAGTGTCCGCCTTCTAGACGTCAGGTGAACTACTACTTTCTACTCTGCTTACCAGATTATATTCAGCATTGTACTTGAAGTTCTAGCTAGTGCAGTAAGGCAGGAAAAATAATTAAATGACATACAGATTGGAAAAGAAGAACGAACTGTCTGTTGCAGACGGCATGATTGTATAGATAGAAGGTCCTAAGGAAACCACGGAGAACAGCCACTGGAACTAATAAGCGAATCTATGAAGGCTGCAGGATTTCCGTACAATAGCAATTGAGCGGCTGAAATTGAATTTAAAATGCCATTCATAAGAGTATCAAAAAAACTTTATAGATAAATTTTCACAAAATAATGCAAGATCTGTATACTGAGAACTACAAAATGTTGCTGAGAGAAATTCTAGAAGACTCAAATAAATAGAACAATATGCCATTTGCTTTGGTTGGAAGATTCAGTATTATTAAGTCACACCTCTCAAATCAGTCTGTAGATTCAACTCAGTCTCTATCGAAAGCTCAGTAGGCTATAGTTTCTTATAGAAATTGATAAGCTGATTATAAAATATGGAAATACAAAGGATCTAAGGATAGCAAAACAATTTTGAAAAGGAATAAAATTGGAAGACTTACTCTATCTGAATTTTAGCTAAAAATAATTGAGAGTATGAGATTAACTGAAGAGAATAGAGGGTTCAGAAGTAGATTCACACGTGTATGGGCACTTGATTTTTTTGGCAAAGATGCCAAGGTAACTTAGAAAGGATAGTCTTTTCCACCCATGGTTTTGGAACAGTTGGATATCCATATGGAAAAAAATTGACTCTTAACCCTTACCTCATTCTATATGCAAAAATTAATTATAAATGGTTCACAGGGTTAAACATAAGAGCCAAAATGAGAAAACTTCTAGAATAAAATATAGAAAATCCTAGTGATTTGACTTAGGCATAGATTTCCTCAGACACAAAAGGCAGAACCATAAATTGGACTTGATTAAAAATTAAAAGCTTCTGCTATTCAGAAGTCCCTGATAAGAAAATAAGCAAGTTACAGCCTGAGAGAAAGAAAATATTTACAAGACAATTTTTTTTTATAAAGGACTGTATCCAAAATATATATAAGGAAGTTTTACAATTCAATATTAAGTAGATAACAACACAGTTTTTAAAGTGAACAAGAGATTTGAGTAGATACTTTACCAAAGAAAATAAATGAATGTGTAAGTAATTGAAAAGATGCTTAACATTGTTAGTCATTAGAGAAATGCAAATTAAAACCACAATGAGCTGTTAGAATGGAGAAAATTTGGGGGGAAGGGAAGCTCAGGTGGTAGAGCGCGTGCTTAGCATGCACAAGGTCCTGGGTTCAATCCCTAGTACCTCCTCTAAAAATAAATAAATAGACCTAATTCCCTCCTCCCCCACCAAAAAAATTAAAATTAAAATTAAAAAAAAAAGAACGGAGAAAACTTTAAAAGTACAATGCCAGACACTGGTGAGGACACAGAGTTACTGGAGCTCTTAAGCTGCTGTAGGGATGCGGTATTCATCACCGGAAACAACCAGGACGCCCTTATCCATGGCGAAGGGATAAACAGATTGTGTTGTGAACACATCGGGGGATACTAATAAATGGAAATATCTACTGATATGCACATATCAACACGGATGAATTTCAAAAGCATGCGAAGGGCCAAAATGCAGACTTAAAAAAAGTTACATAGTCTGTGATTCCCTTTATATGGAATCCTAAGAAGAAAAAAACTACATAATGACAAAACAGATCAGAGTTGTCTGGAGCCGGTGAGGAATAGAGAGAAGAGTGAAGCCTCAGGAGGGATGAGGGAGCTTTTAGGGTGACGGTGTTGACACACTTTATACATTTGTCAAAACTCATTCAACCATACCCTTAAATGAGTGGATTTTATTGTATGTGAATTATACTTCAATCAGTAAAGCTGATTATTTTAAGAAAATAATAAACAGAAAAGACACATGTCCACCTTACTGCTGGCGGAAAAACTACCACTTCCTGCCTGACTTAGTACATTGTGAGTTGAAAAAAGAAACATAACCAATTTACTGTCAGTCACTTGATGGATGGGAGAGGCTGCAGTGAACGTGTGATTGAGTGATTTGCCAGTTTGACTGCATTGCCCTCACTGGAGTCCACATCCCAGTGGTTAGCCAGCAGACGTTGCCAAAAAAGAACCTGAATGTGCTTTTATGTTTTGATGGAAGGGTCGTGTGATACAACCCATGCGTTGACTTGTGATTTTGCTTCAACTATGAGTCAGTTAAGATTTTTTTTTTTATTTGAGACAGATTTTTGTGGGGGGAAAAGTTTTCAGCCCTTTTCCTCATATAACCCCTGCAAAAGAAGCACTTGTATTAGTCGTGTTTGAAGAAGTTGCTGAGCATTTGAAATCTTACTAGGTGGGTTCTGCTTACTGGAAATTTAGGCCTGATGCTCTGTGAGGAGGATCTGCCCAATAAAACCTGTAATGTCAGCAGATCACCAGGGGAATGGGTCGACATGTTTAATATATTTAGACTGACTTCAGAAGGCTTTCTACATTAAAACAAAGAACCTCTCAAATTAGGTTTAAAAAAAAACCCTTCAGATTCATCTACGTATTTTTTATAAAGGACACACATGAATAAAAACAATCCAGAAAGCGACAAAAAGTAAGAATGGAAAAGGGATATCTTGGGCAAGTGCTAATAGAACAGAAGTACTGCAGCAAGGTTGGTGTGAGATAAAATAGCTTTCATGTTAGTAATAATTCATGTCATCTGCTTAGAGAGATGATAGCTATGAATGCTTATGGGTATAACTTTGAAATATAATGAGGGAATAGTAAAGAAAAATTGATAGAACATAAGCATAAATTGACAAACCCACGATCTTGGTGGGAGACCTGAATATATTTCTCATGAAACAGCAGATCAAGTAGATAGAAAATAAGTATATATAGGATTTAAATAACGCAGTGAACAAGCTTGATTTTATAGATACACGTAATGAAGAGTACGCACGCTGAAACTTGAAAAATCAGTTTGCAAAAGTTGATTTTAAGCCAGTCCACAAAGAAAATCAGAGATACGTTACCTCCCTCATGGGGAGATAACGTATTTAGATGCTTTTATCATGCTATAAAGACTCAGAAAATATTTGTTCCTTGTAGTATCCGCTTGTGTGTGTTTTATCCTAGGAACTGCAGCAGTAGGGCACACAGATAAGATTGGGCGTTTGAAAGAACTCTGTGAGCAGTACGGCATATGGCTTCACGTGGAGGGGTGAGTGGAGGGGAGTTTGGCTCTACGGGGGCCCTGCACAGCGTGCCCAGGAAGAGCGGACATCCGGGTGCTCACTCTGTTGTGACATTTATCACTGAGGGCTCTTTGGGTTGCAGATGACAAAATTATCCAAATTGGCTTAAGCAAGAAGAGATGTTATTGGCTCACATAACTGAGAAGGCTAGTGACAGGACTGGCCTTAGGCGCAACGTCAACCATGACTCAGTGTCTCCCCTTCCGCCCCCCTCGGTCACTTGGCTGAACTTCCTCCACGTCGGTTCCACCTGTAGACAGACTCTCCGATTATGGTGCAGAGTAGCTGCAGCCCTTCCAGCCACCTTTCCAGGTGTGTGTCCAGAGGGTCGGAAGCCCTAGCAGAAGTTTCATCCTGATCCAGTCACTGTGGCCAGGGAGATGTGATACTGGGATGGTTAGGTTATTTGCCCACCTCTGGAGCAAAGCCGTGGTCTCAGAGAGGAGATTGAGTGGTTTCCCGGCAGGCTGTGGGAGCTGAGAGCAGAGTGGGGAGGAGCCGCAGGGCAGCTCAGGTGGTCTCTTCCCAGCACGTCACACACGGTGCATTGCTTTTCAGTTCTGTCCCTCTGGGAAAAATGATGACTGGGAAATAATACCTATCAAAGATAGAACATGAGACACCCATTACACTAAATAAGCAGAAGACATCCCCTGAAATGTATTTGGATTAAAATTCATTTTTGAGGTTTTCCTGAAATTTGTGTATACCACACTTTATGTTGCTGTTATAAAAGGTACCAACATAGCTGAAAGGCATGTAAATATATGTCACTTGGATTAACACAAACTTTCTGGTTTTGGGGTTTTTTTGAAAGTACATATTTCATGAATAAGCAGCAGTAAACAATTAGTTCTTAGATGTGTGTTTTTCCTTCCAGTGTGAATCTGGCAACACTGGCTCTAGGTTATGTCTCCTCGTCAGTGCTGGTAAGTTGCTGATTTACTAAATACTGTGTTTTTAAAAAGGAATTTAAAATCACTTAATCCCTGATGGCTCTTCACGGTTTTTATGAATGGAGGAGGGTGCTGGGTTGGTGTATCTTGATAGTCTAACAAGGAGTTGTTCTCTCTGTGGTAGGCCGCGACCAAGTGCGATAGCATGACCCTGACTCCGGGCCCATGGCTGGGTTTGCCAGCTGTTCCCGCCGTTACCCTTTATAAACACGACGATCCTGCCCTGGTAAGCTTGCTCCCACTGGGAGGCAGTGCGGATGGCTGAGGAACATTGTTGGGTCTGCGGGCAAGATACAGAAAAAGGAGAAATTGAAATTTTCCTTGACGCTACCTCTGTGACTTTTTTTTTCCAAAAAAAAATTTTTTTAACATAATTGAAACTATACCATATATCTTTTTCTATTTATCTCCCCATACTTCCCCATGTGTATGAAGAACTTTTTATCACTGTATAATATTTCCATCACTTAAATACCGCTATTTATTTAATAATTCTAAGGCTGTTTTCAACTTTTTGTTACTGAAATAATGAGCATCTTTCTGTGTTTCAAATTATTTTCTTAGACTAGGTTCCCAGAAGTGGAATTAATGATTCAGAGTATTTTAATACTTAAAACACATCATCCACATTGTCTAAAAGTTTATAATATGATACGTTTTTTAAAAGCACAGTGGTGGTTCTTGATAGTGGATCAGTCAGTGATAGGCATGTGCAAAACAAGCTTTCAGTGATTTTTCTCAAGTGCCTTGCACAGGTAATGGCCAGGTACTTGAGGATGCTCAGAACAGCCTTGGAAGGAGCTGCCTCTTAAATGGCTAAGAGGCTCTGGTTCTGGGATGTGACCCATCTGGATTTTCATCCTGGTGTTGCCACACCTTAGCCGTGAACCCTTGGACAAAGCAAGGTCTCTGAGCTAAGTTGCTGAGAATACTTACCTCACAGAGTTGTTGGAAGAGCAAATGAATAATGCAAGCCAAGTGCCTGGCATAGCATCTGACACAGACTAAGTGCGTGGTAAATGGTAACTGGTTAGTTGTGCTGTGTGACTTCATTGGCTTTGATTAATAAACTCATTTTGGCTCTTTTAGACTTTAGTTGCCGGTCTTACATCAAATAAGCCAGCAGACAAACTCCGTGCCCTGCCCCTGTGGTTGTCTTTACAATACTTGGGACTTGATGGGATTGTGGAGAGGATTAAGCATGCCTGTCAGTTGGTGAGTGAAAACCTGAAGTTTAAATGAATCGCAGATATTCCTTGACAAACACAGACAGAAAAATACTTCATCGATTTACTCGCTATCCAATACCTTGTCTGGATTTCTCTTCTCATAAGCAAGCAGATTAATTGCCTTGCATGTATAGGTTTCCTGTTCAAAGTTCTGGGAGAGACTGCTGGAGCTGTCCCAGCATTTGTGTTCAAATGAAATCAGATTTAAATTAATGTGGTGTCAGCATGCGATGAGAAAAGAAGTCACAAGGTGACAGCCAAGGAGTGAAGAAGGATGCAGAAGCGGGGATAAACCTTCCACCTGACTGACTGACCCTTGAGGGTAAAGGAATGTGATGGTTGGGGCTGCGGGTAAGGATGGCGAAGATATTTTTAACACCAGCTGGCTGGGGTTCCCAAATTGCAAGGCTCTAGGGACAGTTCTTATTATGTATTTGAGGTGTTCTAATTGTGAAAAATGTATAATTATGCTGTAGTTGAGAAAGCAGTTTTAGAGCTGAGTTCTACCAAGTCTAAAGCATGTCGCCTTTGTACCTCTGATTTCTCACCTGTAAAATAGAGGTGATGATGTAATGGAAGATTGTTGCAAGGACTTAATGAGTTCGTACTTATAAAGTTCGTACTTTTATAGTAGTGCCTAATCATTTAGTAAGGTATGCAGACAGGTTTAAAAATAAATATTTGTTTTAAATATATTCGTGGAATTGGCACTTCCTCATGTGATTTTTATGGTTAAGAAAAGTTAGTATTTTCTTATGACTATAGCAGTAATCCTTTGGTTCATAATGTTAGGATAGTTCATTCTAACATTAGTTTCTAATGAAATAGAAACATTCTAAATGAAGTAGTTTCATTTTTACATTAAGAAATACTAAGATTTATATTCATTATGTTTACAGAAGCATATTTTTAAAAACATTTCTCACTGAGCTGTTGGCTCACATCTTGAGTTTTGGTTCTTCAGAAGGAGAAGCTTTCATCACCGTAGTAACTTAGTCAATTTGGAGAAGGTTTGGGCACTCCAGGGAGAGTTACTCAGTCCCCTTTGGCTTATTAGCAAGTGCAGGAAAATAATGATGACATTAACTACCAGACCCTTGAGATCTCTGCAGCTCTGGCATCTTCCTGCCGCTAACACTGTAGCTGATACACACGTTCCTGAGGACTTGACTGACGCCCTGCCGCTGACCCACCACTGCTAAATGCACGCGTGAAACCGCGTGGAGGGTTAGGAGGCGCGGTCTTCTGGGTACCTTCACGCCTCGTGGTCTGTATCAGGCCATGCGTTCCCTGAGCAAAAATCAGTATCCTCCTCCTCCCTCTATTCCTCCCTGCCATATCTTCATCTTCATGGGAAGCAGTTACGGAGCATTTACTCAGTGCCAGGCACACTGAAGCACTGTAGATGCGGTGTCTCATTTGATCCCTACAGCTTCACTAGACGGTAAGGTCCACTGATAAAGAGCTAGTTTCCATGATGGGTTTTCCAGTGTACAACTGTTAGTGACCCCCCGCCCCATGAGATAATATATTATCTTGTCCCCATGGTGAGAGAATGAGGATTGAGGTATTAACATGATGATGATGGTCATCCTCATCTATATAATGCCCACCCTGTTCTAGACACTTCACGTACGTCAGCTCATTTAAGATAAATACCGTCAGCCCCCATTTTATAGTTGAGGTAGTGGAAGCACAGAGAGGCTGAGGTGGTAAGTGGCAGAGCCAGGTTTTGAACCCATACGCGGTTATTCCAGACCCCATGCTCCTGAGCAGTTGTTAACAGTGCTGTGCACTCTCGTTTACCTTTGCTTTTCCTCCAAGGAGCAGGTACTGTGCCTTGCACACATTTGCGCTCAGTAGTTTTGGGGTTTTTTTTTTTAAGGTATAATTGATAAAGAACATTACATTAGTGTTAGGTGCACATCATGGTTATTTGATATTTGTATACACTGTTAAATGATCACAGTAGGTCTGTTTAACATCCATCACCACACAGAGTCATGGAGAAGTGTTTTTTCTTGTGATAAGGACCTTTAAGATTTATTCCCCTAACAGCTTTCAAATATGCAATACAGTATTAAAATTAAGACAGAATTACTAACTATATTCGTAGTACATTAGATCCCTATGACTTACTTTATAACTGTAAGTTTGTACGTTTCAGTCCCCTTCACCCACCCTCAGCCCCCTCCTCTAGCAACCTGTTACCAGTCTGTTCTCTGTAGCTATGAGCTTTGTTTTGTTTTAGATTTCACATGTAAGTGAGGTCATACGGTATTTGTCTTTGTCTGTATTATTTCACTTAGCACAATGCCCTCCAGGTCCATCCATGTTGTTGCAGGTGGCAAGGTTTCATTCCATTTTATGGCTGATTGTTTTCCTTTGTGTGTGTACATATCACATCTCTATCCATTCATTCATTGATGAATATTTAGGTGGTTTCCATGTCTTGGCTATTGTACATAATGCTACAGTGAACACGGGGGTGCCTGTTTCTTTTCGAATTACTGTTTTCATGTTCTTCAGAATTGTTGGATTGCATAATAGTTACATGTTTTAAGTTTCTGAGGAAGCTCCAGATGTTTTCTGTAGTGGCTGCACCAGTTTACATTGCCACCAGTATGCATGAGGGTTCCTTTTTCTCACATTCTCGAGAACACTTGCTATTTCTTGTGTTTTTGATAATAGCCATTCTGGCAGGTGTGAGGTGGCATCTCATTGTGGTTTTGGTTTGCATTTCCCTGATGATTAGGGATGTTGGGCATCTTTTCATGTTTCTGTTGTCCATCTGTGTGTCTTTGGGAAAATGTCTGTTCAGATGTTCTGCCCATTTTTTAATTGGATTGTTTGGGGTTTTTTGTTATTGAGTTGTATGAGTTTTTTTTAATATATTTTGGATATTAACCCCTTATCAAATGAATTGTTTGCATGTATTTTTTCCCATTCCAAGGTTGCCTTTGTGTTTTGTTGATGATTTCCTTTGCTGTGCAGAAGCTGTTTAGTTTGATGTCATCCCACTTGTTCAATTTTGCTTTTGTTGCCTTGCACTCAGTAGGTTTTGAATGAATGACCTATATTGCTGGTGTGACAAATTCACATATGTCTCATCAGAGAAAGCTCTTCTGAACCACTGAAGGTAACGTATAACTGAAAGATTGGGGAACATTTGCAGATGTTGAAATGTCAAAATTGGCAGCTGAACTTAGAAATCACTGAGTCACAGATAGCTTTACTTTATCTGCCTGAGATTCTTGTTTGCAGACCTGCAAAGACCCTCATGAAAACTGCTTCTTAATATACTGTGTCTATCTAATGAAATTACATAAGCTATTTTTTTGTCATTTGCAGAGTCAGCGATTGCAAGAAAATTTGAAGAAAGTGAACCACATCAAAATCTTGGTATAGTATATAATTTGATCTGTTTTAAAAGTAAATAACTTTTAACTTTAGCAGCATAGAGTGATTTTCTCCAGATTTTATGCCTGTCAGTGGAATTGTGGCAGCTCCAGAAAAACCACATTGTTTAGGAGAGAATCATGTGGGTACTGATGACTTAATTATACAGTTAGCAGAAAGCCTAGAAATTTGCCTCATATACTGTTTGAACACCTGCAGTGCTTTTCATAGAATCCATTTGCAGTTTTTATTCTGTTAAAATTCATAATTGCACGAAGAGGTAATAAACATCATTGACTTCACCTGCCCAAGGATTTTTAGAACACCCATCTTCCCGAAATGAAAAATCATTTTGTCTCGTAGAGTGCTTTGGGCTACTCTTTCTGAAACCCTCTGACACCAGAGTTGTCATTTGCAGGAAGGGGAATAAGGCAGAGAAAAGCAGATGGCCCTGCTTCTCTTGCGCTGGTGTCTTCCTGAAAGATACCAGCATCTGTCAGAGATTGCACCCTAAGGCCAGTAACTAGACAAGGAAGTGAGGATTTAGGGGGCTGATAATCAAGTATTAGTTCAGATTTGAATGTTTTCATGTTTTGCTTCATTTTAGAATTTCAGAAAATGTATAGGTCAATTCTAATTTAAACAGGGTCACTGGTGTTTCTTTGACAATTCTGCAGGGTACAGTCAAGTTTAAAACTAATGTTTGAGTTTATTTGGGGCTCATGTGAGTACAGGTTATTTCCACTTTCGTACATGGTTTGGTTTAAGCAGCTGTGAATGGGGGCTGCTCTGCATTGCCTTCTGAGTAGAAGCTTGGAGCTATTCAGTTGGCCTGAGTTGAAACTCAAGTCCAAGCTTGGAAGAGTAGAGTGGCCCGCTGGAGAAGCAGCGGGGTGAGTGGAAGTCAGGAGACTTGGGTTCCAGTTTCAGCAGTACCACAGGGGCCCTGTGACACTGACTCACTCTCTGCCCTCCATAAGCCTGTGAGCTCAGCTGTCAGTGAGGTGTGCTGGTTGGACTCCTTTGACTGCAAACAGAAAGACCTAAATTATAGACTGGAATGAGCATGCCGGGAGGGATCGAGGCAGTGCTAGGCCTGTGTACTTCCCGTCCCTCCCTTGCTCAGCCTGCTTGGGCTCCTCCTCATGTCCTGTCCTTCTTCATTCTTCAGTCAGGAGAATCTGATGGTGCTAACTAATCACCAGTTGGTTTGGAACATCTTTGTAAGGCCACGTAGGAACCAGGCCTAACCCTGCCATGGCTGCTCTTCTCAGTAGGGATGCAGTTACTGGCAGACATTGTGAGACATTGTGAGGCATTGTGGCCTGCCAGTGATCTGTTGTCATCATCACCACCACCACCACCATCACATCTGCTCTTTGTAAAATGCTTGCTGTGTCCCATACGTGGTCTTAAATCCCTTACACACGTTATTTCGTTTAACCCTCACAAGTCTCCTTTGTACATGCTGTTCCCTCTACCTGGAAACACTGTTCCCCTAATTCTTCTCATTACTGGTTTCTTATCCTTTAGATCTGAGTTCAAATGATCACCTCCACCCATCACTCTCTTGCTCTGGGTTTTTTTTCCTTCGTTGCACTTACTACTACCTAAAATCATGTTATATATCTGTTCATTGTCTGTTTTTCCCTGTAGAAGGCTTGTAAAGGCAGGGACTTTTGTCTGTTTCTTAATAGTTTTACGTCCTGTGCCAAGCGTACTTGGCATAGAGTAGGCATTCAAGTGTGAATAAATACATCGAATCTGAGTTGGACGCAGTGGTTGTTCCCTTTTACTGGTGAGGAAAGGCACGGACAGGTGAGGTGAGCGCCCAGGCTGCACAGCTAGGAGGCGGGAGGCTGGGATGGACACTCCACATCCTGTGTTCGTAACCAGTGGCCATCCTATCTTAGGTCAGTTACAGGAGAAATTAATTCATCCTGCCCCCGTGGCTTGTTATGGAGGGCATATGAGATAATGTATGGGAAAGCAAGGTGAAGATTGCAGGGCACCATAAAACATAAGTAATTATTAAATGTCTTTTTGCTCCTCGCCGCAGCTTTCAGAGATACTGACCCACGAATCCTCACAGGAAGTCTCTAGGCCAGGGTTTCTATCTGCATTTCTGTTGCTCAGATTAGTTGTGTGTCCAGAGTCCCGTAACTAGTCTGGGCCAAAGCCAGGACTTGAACCCGAGAACAGCTTCTCTGCTGCGCAGTAACTCCTCCTCCAAGCCCCCAGGGCTGCTTCCCTCCCATCTGGACAGCCCTTCAGGAGCTCCTCTTGTCCCAGAAACACATGCCCTCTCGCCCGCTTACCACCACCAGCTCCGAGGCCTCTTGTAGGACCGGGGGTGGTGCTCGTGACCTGCCTTATCGCTGCACCAATTCAGGTCTCGTCTGCAGCTGCATTCTGAAAAGGCCGTTGTTTTCCTGGACTCTCACCCAGCACGTGGATTACCCTCTAAAGTCAGCATGTAAGGGGAAACTCTCACCATTGTCACCCTTGTGCCTGAAAATCCCAAAATGCCTCCATGGGGCGGCGAACATGGCTCCGTGTTTACATCTCTGCTGACTTTGAAGGCTTTCTTGGGCTTTAGTGTTCTGCCACTTCCACCATGATTTATCCACATGAAGATTTTTTTTTAAATCCTGCTTGGGACTTGTCTTTATTTAACGTGAGGATTCTTTTCCTTTTTTTTTTTTTTTTTTAATTCAATGCTAAAAATTCAGGTTTTCAAATATGGCCTCTTTCTCTAGTCGTATGTTCTGGAACACCAGTTAGCTGCAGATGGAACCTCCTCATTCCATCTTCCGTCGGTCCCTTGGACACGTCCATCTCTCCATCTCTGCTGCCTTCTAGTGCATTCATCCCTTCACATCCTCTGAGTTCAGTAGTTTCCCCTTAAGCTGCATCTGATGTGCTGTTTCACCCATTCACTGCATTTTTCCTTTCGGTGACCTCGCTTCCATTTCAGGATACTCTCTTTAGTTCTTTTTCAAGTTATTCTCTCTTTTAAAATTATCTTAAAAGAAAAAAAGGTTTCTGGCCCTCTGCTTAGCACAGTTATGGTGGTCTGTTTCCGATGGTTGTTTCAGTGTCTCGGTTCTTGGGGCCACAGATCGTCCTCTTAGCTGCGTCTGCTGACTCCTGCTCCCTGTGTGTGTGGACATTTTTCTGTTAGGAGCTAGATATTTTTTTTCTTGTGTGACTGGCCTAGGTCTGTTTGTTATGTTGGCTTCACAACTTCAGGAGTCTTACACCACAGAGGACATCGAGCCCGGGTGCGGTGCACACCTGATGCTTTGATTTCTCAGGAGAGAATTCTTTTCTCTCTATACAGAGCCTTAGGTAGAGTTAAGCTTTCTTACCGATGAGTGGGTTGAGTTTTTCTCTCTGTCTTTTCATAAGGAGTGTTTTTCAAGGGCCCTAGCTGTATGTAAACTCAGCACTATCCCTCACGTGGGCTTAAAAACCCACAACCTCAGACATTAAAGCCAAGTGCCAGGTCCCATGTGTGCTCCCCTCCCCCCAGCCCGTGCAGCGCAGCGTCCAATATTCTTTCTGTTTTCTCTCCTTTCTGGATTCGCCTTTTTTGTGAGCCTAGCAGTGATTTGAACTTCTTTTCGTTGTTGGTTATATTTAATCAAGCATTTCAGGTTTTTAGAGTTGATGACGTCAGTGTTAGCTTGGCCTACCATGTTGCCAGCACCAGAATTCTACGTATATGACCCTCTACAGCATTTCTTACACACCCTGACATTTGAGACCACTGAGCTCAAAGAAATAAGAAACAAAAGACTGTAGAAGTCTTGGCACTCAAGTCATCCTGCCTTATCCTAACTGAGAACAGGGGGGTGGGTGTAGAATTTTGTCACTGTTCCCAGTTCCTTCTTGGGCTTATTCCGCTCCCCATACATACTAAACCCCTCTAACTTTAAAGGTAGTAGGTTTATTTGTTTATGTGAAAATTAAAAGAGATAATAGAGATGAAAGCACAGGAATTGGCTCAATAAATAATGGGCAGATTTGAATGCACATCTTGCTTGATCATGAATCACATCCACTGTTCCCTTGAAAAGCTGAATAGAGAAGATCTTGGGTTGCGACTTCCGTCTTTCCCAGCAGCACGTCCAGCTGTGGCCCTACGAGCGAGGCACCACATGCAGAGCCTTGGGAAACAGACTGGAAGACTAGAGCTGTAGCACTGGCATTGTCACATGCTGAATCACCCCCACTCCCCCCACCCCAGGCCCACTTCAGATGCCACAGTCTGTCAAGGGCGTTGCCGCTCCCTTTGTGTCCTGACCCCACGGTGAAGCTGATGGCCGACTGTCCGTGTGTTCAGTGGGGGGCGTGAGCCCACTGCTGGCTGATCTTAATGCAGGGATGTCTTCATGTTACGAAGTCTGTCAGTGAAGTCAGTTGTCAGATGCCTGTCCCAAGTATAAGTACCACGTCAGTGATTTTAGAAAACACACAGATGCAATTCTAGACTGTGATTATCCACATTGCCAGCAGGACTTGCATCCTGTTCGGAGAGTTTTACAAGGTGAGGGGCAAGTACTTGTTCCTTTTTATGAGTAGAAGAAGTTCCAGTCAGCCCTGCTTGTGGTAGCAACATTTCTGGATTCTTAAAAATTCTGACTCTCAACTCTGATTCTAGTTTACTTCTTCCTTGTCGTCTTTGGTCTTTCATGTCAGACCCATGTTTATCTGTAATTATGAATGTTTCCTCCTGCTTTTTCATTTTCAGTGTGTCAGTGTCAGATATTGTATTTCAGCCATCTATTCTCGGGACAGGCTTATAATTATTTATAAGAATTTTACCAAACCCTTGATTTTTGTTTCTCTAGCAACTGAAATTAAGCTTTGAACTTTTTGTGTTTATTAAGAAAGTAAAGCATATGTAGCCTAGTTTTTGAGCTCACTGTTTCGTTTTCTAGGGGTTTGGGATTTCCTGTTACTTGGTAATCCACAGATTGCATTTTTCAGGTGGAAGATGAGCTCACTTCTCCAGTGGTGGTGTTCAGATTTTTCCAGGAATTACCAGGCTCGGGTAGGTGATTTTAAAAAGAGAGTCATTTTTCTCTTTGGGTTTAAGGGCTTTGAATTTTAAACTATTTCAAGTTAAATAGATAGCCCAAAATGTTTTTGTTGCTAAACTTGCCATCATTTCAAAAAAAGTTTTATAATGTTCACCAAACTCCAGACCTGTTTGCCTTATTAACGTTTGACTGATAGTTTCCTGTGATTGACAGCAGTTTCCAAACTCCAGGCCCTGGACTAGTGCTGGAATGAAGGGCAGCAAGTCCCTTGTAAATCAAGTTGGGGGTCCTGCTTCTAGACACTTTGATTCAGTGGGTTGGATCCAGGAGTCTCTGCTTTTAAAGGCTGTCCCCGGTGCCCGCTGCCTAGTCCGGGGCAGCCAGTCCCCTCTCACCGGACCTCTCACTTCGGTACATTCCGCACACCCCGTTCCAGCTCGTTCTCCACATGCTGTCCCAGAAGCCTGTGGTGTCTTACTCTTCCACATGGATAAGGTCCAGGCTAGGGTGAGGGGGGATGAGGGTTCTAGCCTTCCTCTCTGACTCCCTCTTAGGTCCCTTTCCCTCTTGCTCACTGTGCTTCAGCCAGACTGGTCTTCTCGGAGTTTCTGGAACACTCCGCTCTTTCCCAGCACAAGACCTCTGCTCTGGCTGTTCCTTTCACTCTTCTTCTGGCTCCTTTTCACTATTCAGGTCTCCATAGTATCCACCTCCTCACAGAGGTCTTCCCGGTCTGTCCTGCCGGCCGTGACCCCCTCATGCAGTACCAGAATGACCCCCCAGCTCTTTCATGGTGCTAACAGCAA
Source organism: Camelus bactrianus (assembly GCF_048773025.1). Taxonomy (NCBI): domain Eukaryota; kingdom Metazoa; phylum Chordata; class Mammalia; order Artiodactyla; family Camelidae; genus Camelus; species Camelus bactrianus. Next base: position 23,403,498 of record NC_133556.1, read on the forward strand.
CGTAGGGGGATTTCATTTCTTCCTTTGTGCTGTTTCTTCAGTAGACTGTGAACACCAACATGACAGAAACCGCGTCTGCCTTTATCTTAGCCACGTGCCTAGCACGGCGCCTGGCACGAGCAGGCATCTAGACCACGCGGAGAAAGGAGGGTAATTGTGTTGGGAAGCCCAGCCAGCCTCTGGGCTCTTTGATTTCCCTTGCACAGTGCACAGTGCTTGCAGCCTAGTTGGTAACTTAGTTTTTTACACTTTGATTTCTTCTCAAAATTCCTTGAAAGAAAAACTTTTTAAATCAAATTAATTCTGTTTGTGTGAATGTATTCAAGTGTTATATTTTTCATAAGAAAAAAAGGTGAAAACTTTAAATCCTCTGTAAGATACACATTTTTTAAATGTTTTGAATGTAGTTAAAAAAAGCACAAACTTACTACCATAACCATTTTAAGTGTCACTTCAGGAGGGTTAGGTCTCTCCCCAGAGTTGTACAGGCAGCTCTCCAGAGTTCCACCTTGCAAAACTGAAACTCTGTGCCCATTAAACACTGACCCCCATCACTCCCAGCCCCAGGCACCCACCATTCTACTTTCTATCTCTAGAAATTTGACTACTTGGTTACATCGTATAAGCAGAACCATGCAGCGTTTGTCTTTTTGTGGCAGGCTTATTTCGTTTAGTTTAATGTCGTCAGTGTTGAGCACGTGACAGACTTTCCTTACTTCGTACAGCTGTGTGGTACTCTGTCATATGCATGGACCACATGTTGTTCATCCATTCATTGTGAGATACACTTCTGATTTCTGTAGCATTTGAGACTTTTCTCTTGGGTTGATGTTGGGAGCAGAGTGAAACGGGTTGGAGGGTGTGTGTTTTGGTCAGCCGTGTTTCTGGGAGGTGAATCCTCTTTCCGTGTTTTGTGGCAGATCCGGGACTGAAAGCCGCCCCGGTGCCCAGCACCCCTTCGGCAGTCGGCCGGGAGAGGCACTCCTGTGATGCGCTGAACCGCTGGGTAAGAACAGCTGTGCTGTGCTTTCTCCTCCACCCGGATGATGAGGATACACATGGTCGTGGCTGGGGAATCAGAAACCCCCAGGAGGAGCCTCCCGTGAGGGCCCGGGGCTCCGTCCTGGGCTTCAGAAGCAGACCGCCGCCTCACGCACTGCAGGACTCCTGGCGGGTGCTTTCAGCACTGCTCCCCGGGTCTCCGCGCCGCTCTGTGAGGCTGCACCGCAACACGCGGAGCGTGGCCTGCGGTGCGGCCGCTTTGGAGCTCGGCTGAGCGTCTGTGGTGACTGATGCCACAAGGCTCAGGAGCCAGACCTCGCGCACCTCCGGCAGTCTGGTGATGCGGAGCCAAGGCGTTGTGCTGTGGCTGCCTTTTGACACTGACGTTATACCTCCAGGATTTGAGTGTAAAGAATATTTTGAATAGTGCAAAGATGTTCACCACAGCAGTATCACTCCTAGCGAAACATCAGACATGCCCAGCCGAGGGGTTTGGTGGATAGGTTGTGCTACATCCGTGCAGTGATGTCAGAAGAGCCACTATAAACCATGTAGCTGCCTTTTTACAGCAGAAAGGAAGCGGCCATGGTAAATTATTTTCTAAAATGCAGGTTACTGCGCAGCATGGAGAGTGTCATGTTTTATGACAACAGAAAACACACACACACACACACACACGATGGGGAATAATACCATGTCAACAGTGGGTGTTTCTCAGAGGTATACTGTGGGTAATTTTTATTTTATTTTAGTTTACTAGTATTTCCTAGATTTTCCTACAGTGAACTTTATTTTTTAGTAAAAAAAAAATGTAAAATTTACAGAAGTTGCCAGAAGCATTCAAAGAAAATCAAAGATTGAAGGAAATGAGCCTCTTGGGTCTGGGCTGAGTGGGCGAGGGCAGGTCCAGGGACACTCGGCCCCCTCCTTGGGGAGTGTGTTCATTCCGCCCCTCCCCTTGCAGCTGGGAGAAGAGCTGAAGCAGCTGGTGCCGGCGAGTGGCCTCACGGTCATGGATCTGGAGGTCGAGGGCACGTGCCTGCGGTTCAGCCCTCTGATGACAGCGGCAGGTAAGCCGTCTCCATGGTTGCCCTCAACTTTGTTCTGAGACACCAGTGACTTGTCTGTCACAGTCCAGGCTGTGGGGCTGGTCGCTTTCCCTTGTGACACTCTGCTCTCTCCCGAGAGGCTTTTCCTTTTCCCTTGGGCCAAGTTTAGGTAGAATAGCCTTCCAGTGTGACTTCTCTGAAAGACTTCTGAGATCACTTGAATTCCTGTGTTTCACATCCGGTGACCCTTCGTTTTCTGTTCAGTGGTTCTCAGTCCAGACTGCACATTAGAATCACTTGTGGAGCTTTGAAAACTCCCAGTGCCTGGGCCCCACCTGCAGAGATTCTGGTTTACTGAGTCTACATGGAATGGAGCCCAGGCATCAAGTAGGCAGTGAAGGTTGAGAGCGGCTGCTGTTGATGTTTCAGAGAGCAGTGTAGCTGAAAGTACGTGGACTTTGATGACAAAGTCCTGAGGGTTCTTGTCCCTCTCAGCCATTTCGTACCTAAGGAACCTGGAGCAAGTTTCTTCTCTGCAGACCTGTTCCCACCACCTTACGGCAGTGACGTGAAGGTTCAGCTCAGACCACGTATGTGAAAGTGCTTGGCGTGTCACCAAGGAGGCGCCTAAAAATCAGCTGGAAAGAGATGCATTAAAAATCTGATTGTGCTTTTTTCTGAGATGATTTAAACATGTTCAGAAAATATTTGATGGCTTTTCATGAGGTGTTTTCAGCATTTTTGGAAAGATTCTTTCTCAAAGGCATCAAAGTAGAGAAGTGCAGGCAACTGTCCTGCAAAGAAGAGCCCTCATGAAGATGGCCGGTGGCCTCCAGACCTTCCAGGGGTCTCTGCTCCTGCTGTGCAGGGGGCCCAGCCCCACAGGCTCGGCCTCTAAAATTGGAAAAGCTGGCTGTGGACACCCCAGGCAGCACGTAGTGAGGCCTAGTGAGACCGCAGACAGCGTTGGAATCAACGGAAGTGATGGCGCAGTCCTGTGGCCGAGACTCAGAGACCTGAACCCTGAGGCCGCTCCAGCTCCGACCTTCAGAGCCAACTTGGTCCTGTCGTCATCACCACGCTGCCCATCCTGCCACCCCAGCCCCCTAAAACCCCTCTTTTTCTCCATGACGTTACTGTAGAGTGAGGATTGTGCGGTTGCCTCTGTTTCTAACTTGTGATACGATGTTTATAACTTAAGCAGAGTCTTTCTATGAAAAGAATCTGATTTCTACGTAGAGTTTTATTATGTATTAAATCAGAGAGGCTAATTCTATCTTCTGTGTAAGAAAAAATTGTGTCTACACCTGAGCAGCCAGCTTTATGAATTTTTAACACCTGATTCTTCATTATCTGGGTTTAGTGACTTTTTTTTTTTTCACTCCTCCGCTCCAGCTAATTGGATGTACCCAGGGCTGTTGACTTTCTGACAGTGCAAGTAGGCACACTGCCTTCTCGTTTCCAGCCACTCGTTAAGCATTTCCCTAACGTCCTGTGAACGTTTTCAGTTTTAGGAACTCGGGGAGAGGATGTGGATCAGCTCGTAGCCTGCATCCAGAGCAAGCTGCCGGTCCTGACGTGCACATGCCAGCTGCGAGAGGAGTTCAAGCAGGAGGTGATGGCAACGGCAGGTCTCTTATACGTCGATGACCCTAACTGGCCTGGAATAGGGGTTGTCAGGTACGGTAGGAAGACCATGGGTGGGTCATTTTGTGGAGCAGCTTAGAAATGAAGAATGAATATGTGTAGTCACAGTGTGCGTGTTTGATGGAAGTTCACCTGGATGTTCTGGGCATTTCCAAGAGCCCAGAGCAGCAGGCACAGCGGCCCGGTGTGTACGCAGTGAAGTCCGAGTCGCTGTGTGTTCTTTCTGTGCGAACGTGGAAGTTACTAGGAGGACTGCACAGGGTGTCCCGCTGCCACGTGGTGGCGCTCCACGTGTGCGGGGCACTGCAGGTCACTAAGAACCCGGTTCGCGGTGGGAGCAAACTCTCTGCCCTGACTCCATGCGAGCTCCCTCCTGTGGTGCTTTCCGCACCCTCAGGATGAGGAAAGTCTCCCGTTCCTCCTGCAAATGGCAGGACCCCTGACGTGGCCTCTGCGTTCGCATTACGTGGGCCTGGGGGCTTGGGCTTTCGTTAAGATACCCTTGAAAGGCTTTGGTCTCGAGACCCTCGAGGCGCCTCTGCCCCTTGGTCTCAGAGCGCGCTCTGGTACCCTCCAGCAGCTTCTGCTCCTGTCGTCCCGGGTCTGAAGAGACATTTGGTCTTTTAGATTGAAGTCTTGTTATTTGATGTTGTTCATAGGTATGAACATGCTAATGATGATAAAAGCAGTTTGAAATTAGATCCAGAAGGGGAGAAAATCCATGCTGGACTCCTGAAAAAGTTAAACGAACTGGAATCTGACCTTACATTTAAAATGGGTAATTACTCCTTCTCTAAGCTCACTGTGAGCTTGAAAGGCCGTGTCCCGACTGACTGCAGGGAGGTGGGCTCTTAGGTAGCTGCGTTCTCCACGGGGCCCCAGAGCTCCCTCCCCCGTGCGGCCCCTCTTGCCCCGTCTCCTCACCCCGCCTGGGGAGGCTCCTGCGTGCCTGGGCTGCTGTACAGGGAGCGGGCCTGGGGCCGGCTCGTGGACTTGGGAGCCAGGTCGGTCCGTTGTTTCTTCCCGCAGGCCCTGAGTACAGAAGTGTGAAGAGCTGCGTTTACATCGGCATGGCCAGTGATGACATAGATGTTTCCGAACTAGTGGAGACCATCGCAGTCACGGCCCGAGAGATTGAGGAAAACTCGAGGGTCTGTAAGACTTGTCAGGGTCTCAGCCCTTTCCTGGGTTTCCCCTGGGCAGCTGGCTGGGCTCCATGCTACCCTCAGCAGTGCCTGTTCACTCGTTCTTTCCCCAGAGGTTTTTCAAGGCTTCCTGGGAGGTTGGCATTGTGCTGGGCAGGAGTGCCAGGTGGGTTTGTCCCTGCCCTCAGTGAACCCACAAGCCAGCCGGGGCAAGAGACACGTATAAGCAGGTGAGGTAGTCAGGGCTGTGGACGGAAGTTAGGGGAGGCTGAGCGGTTAGGAAGATGCACGCATCTCTGCCCAGCAAGGCCAGGGAAGAGCTCCCGATTGGAGCTGGTCCTCAGGCTGAAGGAGGTAGATGCTTCTCATGACGGAACTTCCCACTGGTAGCAGGCCTGCTTCTCTTGGCCGGGTGGGATGGAGGACCAGGCTGTGAGGCTTAAGGGATGCTCTCCACACCAGGTATTTGAGTCGCTAGAAATCACTCAGAAGAGGGAATGAAGCAAAGAAGAGACATGCCCCCAGACCATGAGATTCACTTTTGGCCATAGAGTGGGAAAGAGAAGGGAATTCCAAATGAGCCTACGACCCAGCTTGATTCGTTCTTGAGTGGGCTTCCTGGCATTTCTTCCAGACCTGCCTGTGTCACTCCTGACTCCGTTTGCCCTAATGTTGAGCATGTGTCTGTTTTCTGTTGATAAGACATTCAGATCATGGGGACAGTTACTTGTGCTCCCTGGCAAATGAGGCTGGTCACTGAGGTTCATCTGCCGAGGCCTCCTTCAGCATTTGGTCCTCTTCTATTTGATTTTCTATTTTTGAACTACATTTAAAAGTGCAGAATTCCATTTACCAACAGACTTTTGAAAAATGTCCCCAGTGTCATGTTAATAGTTCCAGGCCCCCAGCAAGAAGCTTAGACAAGTGATGCCTTTCTTGGTCTTAACACAGCTTCTGGAAAACATGACAGAAGTGGTTCGGAAAGGAATTCAGGAAGCTCAGGTTCAGCTGCAAAAGGCAAACGAGGAGCGACTTCTGGAAGAGGTGAGGCTCCGGGCTGGACTCCCCAGCTGGCGTCAGGCTGGGCGTCTCGGCAAGTGGTCTTGAGCAGTGGTTATGTTTTGCAGGGGGTGTTACGGCAGATCCCTGTGGTAGGATCCGTGCTGAATTGGTTTTCTCCAGTGCAAGCTTCACAAAAGGGAAGAACGTTTAACTTAACAGCAGGTAGGACTAACTTCCTCCTGGGTCTCTTTCACCGTGAGAGTTTGGACCAGATGCCCTGGGATCCCACACTGGTGTGTCCCGGGCTTTGTCTCTGGGCCCTGTGCCAGGAATCTGTGTGCGGAGACGAGATTTATCTGCCCCGAGACTCTGTAGTCCTCCCTCTCCTGCCCCAACAGCTGCGACAGCCCGAAAGCAGACACGCACCGCCCACAGCAGACTCCCCCGTGCCCCACCCGGAGCCCAGGGTGCTCACCCAGCTGTTCTGATCCTCAGGGCAGTGTGTCTTGGACATTTTGGTTCAGTGTTACTGTTGTAGTCCTCATTCGTATTTTGCCCCCAGCCAAGGGCTGCCTTTGCAAGAGGAAAGTAAAAGATTGTAGCACTGGGACATTTTATTTCAAACCAGGCAACCAGCAAGTATTGCCAGCTGGTGGGATTTGAGGAAGATATGGAACCACAGGCTTCTCCTTTCCTGTGGCCCCTTCCCCAGGAAATGATGACAGGGTCCTGTGACAGCAGGAGATAGTCTGACTTTCAGCTTGCCACGCCTCAGCCTTTAGCAAAGGGGCACCGGTCCCTTGTTGCTAAAGGACATTTCCCCCTTGGGCCTGGCTCCGCAGGCCCGCCTGGCCACACTGCTGGCTGGCTGTTTTCGCATGTTCACAGGACACCCGGGGAGACGAGGATGAAACACCCGGCAGGGCCGGGACCCGGGAGCACAGCTGCGAGGTGGCTCCCTCCAGTTCCCGGCAGGGGTCGGGGGACCCGGAGTCTCCGGCAGGAAGCTCGTGAGGGAACAGGGCAGCCTGTGCCAGGAGCTTCCACACCCGCCCCCTCTCTTCCCGGCAGGCTCCCTGGAGTCCACGGAACACACATACGTCTACAAAGCACAAGGCACGGGAGTGACGCCGCCTCAGACCCCCTCAGGCACCCGCACTAAGCAGAGGCTTCCAGGTACGTTACCTCTCCATGTCTGAGTTCATTAACGCTGGAAACAACTGGTTGTATTTCTCTTGGGAAGACAGACCTCTGCGTCACGTGACAGCTTTCCCCCGTTTGGTACTACTGCCTGCATTTGTTTTCTTGGTTCTTGAACCCTAAGTCCTATTTCCCTTCGTGTAAGAGCAGCAATCACTGTCCCTGTAACTGTTCCAGAGCCTTGGAGACGCACCTCTGTAGCCCTCCAAGGGTGAAGTTAGGGCCTGGAGAGCCGGCGTCTGTTTAACCCGGTGTTCCCCGCCCTGGGCTCTTCGTGACCGGGGTTACCTCACAAGTCACTCGTGCTGAGGTTGCGTTAGCATCGTCACTTAAATGCTTCCGAGCCCGTAATCCCAGGGCTTCCTGCTGAAGCAGCTGTAACTGAATAGAGCGGTGCTGACAGCACACAGCGTCTGTTGCAGAAGTGTCCTATCTGAGCGTTCAGTGCTGTGCGTTGATCTTTCTCTAGGCCAGAAGCCTTTTAAAAGATCCCTAAGAGGCTCAGATGCTGTGAGTGAGACCAGCTCACTCAGTCACATCGAAGACTTAGAGAAGGCGGAGCACCTGCCCGGTGGGCCTGACGCCCCGGAGGCTGACAGCCCTGAGCAGCTCGCCCCTGCGGGAGCGGAGCAGCCCGCCGCCGCCCAGAGCAGGGCCCAGCGCCCGGACGATGACAAGCCACAGGTAGAAGAGCCCGAGAGCCTGAGATAAAATTCAGTGTTTGCTTGGAGACTGTACTGAATATTGTTTCAGGGAAGATGAATTTATTCTGAAAATGTGAACCGTGCCACATGCTAATACAAGAGAAATTACCGTTATTTGTGCTTAACTGGGATTTTTGCACAAATATGTGCCTGAAAGCCAGGCTTCTGGGAGGGTAGTTGTCTAATTTTAAGGGTATGTAGATCAGTAACTTGTTTCTGTCTACCCAATGGTGGTAGTAAGACCATTTTTCCCCCGTTTACCATAAACACTTTTTATTCACAAAGAACACTTAGACTTTCAAGTGCCTGCCACTTGAAGCACTTGTCCTTGTCTTTCTAAATGTAAGTGTAAGAAGTTACTAGGTTGCACATAATAACTTTTTGGTAAGACAGCTTTCTCTAGAACTCTCCGGGTCCTCCGTTGTCCTGCTGCAGAGGAGAGAAACAGCATTCTTTGCCATCTGTTTTCCTTGGTGTTTAGTTTAATCAGGTTGCAATATACAGCTGGATTGTATTCAGCCTGAAGGAGAATGGGTTTCGGTGGGATTGTAAATAAGAGTGTCAGAAGCCCTCTCCTGCCGTCCCCAACTGCCACGTCCCCTGGAGACGTAAGGACTGTGTCCGCTCGAGTTGTGACGGGGCCATCGACACTGTCTGTGACTCACCTCTGCCACAAGTCCATCTCTCCCTTTATATACTGTTTGTAAACAAGGTAAAGGACTTGTCTATCAAGGGTAACTGTAAAGACTCTTCCTGACCATATTATATATATATATGTGTATATTTTTAAATACTGGTAAAGCTTTTAAATTGGCACAAGCACAGACTGTACTCATTTCTGTGTTTAATATCTGAAAACCCAGTAAATGCTACTCTTAAGAGCCTCATATGAAATATGCTGTGTGGCACCTAGTTAAGTCAAAATCCTGAAATAAGTGCCCCCTTGACCTGTTCATGTGGGAGCAGCTCACCCATTTGGGCCCAACTCAGAAATGAAAACCACGGATGTAATCTTCCTCAGGCTGACCAAACCAGACTACTGCTGAAATAATCGGAAGTAAACCCTTAATTATTGCCCATTTCTACTTTTCCGAAAGCACTGCATCTCTTCGTTTATCATAGGTGATGGCCCTATGCCTTCTGGTCCAGCAGAATCAAGCTACGGGAGACCTTAAGATGCTAGGACTTCACACTGGGGTAGTGGACTGTAGTGTTGGGAGCCTTAGTTACGTACCACATTAGGCCTATAATTACATTCTGATTTGATGTGATTTCTGACATTTGGCACTTGTCAAAATGCAATTTTTGTCTTTTTTTTTTTTCCTTGGTGCAGATGATTAAACAAAGTCTTCCTTGTTTGTTTGGTGCAATGAAGTATAGATAACATGGGGGAAGGGGAAATTATCACCTTTAACAAGATTGATTTTTAAATGTTTTTATATATTTGGAATTGTTAAAATTGATTTTGCTGAAATAATACCATTTCACCCTTGAGATACTATTTGAATGTTGGTTTCAATAAAGGTTCTTGAAATTGTTACCAGTGAGTTCAGTTCATAAATCTTACATTACCTGACCTCTGATTGAGCATGGTGACTTCCTTTTGGGTCGCAACTTCAGAAAAATAAAAGTTTCTAAAAATACATCAGTTTTGGATTTGATGCTTCTAAAATTTGAGGGGCCAAAAAAAAAATCTCTGGGGGATGTATAAATTCTCACTGAATTTTATTGCACTTTAAATATTCTTTTTTAAAAAACTCAGTTACAATTTTTCCTTTATTCACTAATTTAGAAGAATTATTAGAAAGACTTACCCAAGTACCTGAAATAGCTGATTATAGAATAGTGAAAAAGCCGGCTCCTCCTCTGCCTCTCATTACTGACCAAAAATAAACCTAAACAAATGCCTTTGCCAAAATAAGATTTTTATTTTAAAGTCATTTGAAAGACACTGAGTAAAGAAGGAGACCTAAGACTCAATGGATGCAGATTTCAAATGCATATTCTCTCCTACCCCCACCAGTGGTCTTTTGTCATGCCAGAAAGTTGCTTTCTTTGGTAATTCCTATTTTTAGCTTCCTGGAGAAGAGATCTTTTCCCATAAGCCATCTTCATTTTTTTTGTAGAGTAGCGCTTTATTTCCAGGAAACAGCGTGTTAGTTGGAGAAGGGTGTTTTTTTAAAAACATCAAGGTAGATCTAATATGTTCAACAAAGTGGGGGGGCTCAGCCAGAGGTGATGTGGAAAGGTTCTGGAAAGACAAGATTTGAGGCATGAGAGAGGAACCCTGCCCTGGTCCCTACTCTGATAAAGACGTCAGATGGCCTTTGTGTTTGTTAAACGTGAATCGGCACGTTCCCAGATCCCTATATAAACGTATTTAAGTTGGAGAATCACAGAAGAAGGTCTACTGGGTTAATGAGGAAAGAGCTGTGGGTTGCCTGCTGCTTCCGTAAGTAGACGTCCACCCAGGATGTCAGTTATCCCCAGGTGACACAGCAGCTGAACGGGGTCTGCCAGTGGCACCCTACCAGTAAACACTGCCCCTGAAGGAAAACCATTATCTAGTCTAAACCCTTTTTTCCTTACAGATGAAGAAACCAGGGTTAAGATTTACCCAGCCTGTAAATTCTCACCTCTAGTATTTGCTTATCATCTTGCTGCAACCAGAAATCCACATGGGGAAATGGCATCCAGGAATACGGTCCTATACGAAGTTGTTCTGTCTTTGCATCGTAAATACTAATCATCTAAAAAAGAACATTTTGAGGATGGAATTTAAGGAATGTTAATGCTTACACCCTACCGTTTTTAGTGCAAACTCCAGTGCAGTTCTGAAGTTAAGACATTTTTCTTGATGATAAGCTTCTTTCAAATTTTGTCTCATAATAAAAGCTGCTACTTCCAGCGTGTCTATACTGCACTTTGTGGGTAATATAATCACTTTGTTTAGTCCCGACAAGAGTCCTGCGGGAGGATGGCATTTTTCCCATTTTGGTTGGAAACCCAAGGCTCAGAGAGGGCACACTGCCCACATTTCCAGGAGGCATCAGAGCAGGGCCACAAACCCAGGTGTGTCTGACTGAAGTCCATGTTCCTCGCTGCTACATCAAACACTGCCTCATTATGCACACCCCAAGTAACCTTGGAACTGAAAAGTACACATGCCTGACGCCCCATCAAAAGAAAGGAAAAACCAATTTGTAAAACTGTTAATTTGCCGAAGGATCAATTCCCTGAATTCTTAAATTTGCCAGTGGTAACTTTTCAGCTTAACTAGCAATGTTCAATTTTAGTTACTGAGGCTGAAATATGTTCTGAATCTTAGCTAAATCAAGGCTATTATGCTCCTTGAGAGATTGCAAAAGGAATCCTAAAAATGTTAAAGGGTTGGCAAAATGGACCACTCTGAATCCGAACATTTTTGAATGAGAATGTCAGCGTTTCCCAAGTGAGCACGTGTTTTTGGGTGCTCTGAACGTGGTTTCTCTTTTCACACTGAGCGTTTTTAAAGGACTCTTTCACCCACTCCTCAAACAGTACGTCAATCCTAGCTTTCTACTTTTCTAACTTAAAACGAAGGTGTTACTTATTAAAAAGCACCCGAAGGACATCGGACTTTTAAACTGAGTCTGACTATTCTTTGGAGTTAATCAGTTCATCCCAGCACACTGCTCTTCAGGGACCTGGCCCAGAGGAGTGCATGGTCCCAGGTGCGGACGGGAGAAACCTCTTCCCCCTTCCTAGCGCTCCTTTCTTTGTGGGACCGTCAACGCCAATGTTCTTACAGCATTAGAGGGGTTCGTTCTGCCTGACTCTGGATGCTGGGGGTTCACAGTACCTCCCCAAACCTTCTAAGGCAGAGAACTGGGGTCCTGAGTATATAACCTAAAACATCCATCATTCTTGTACACGTGTTGTAAGTAGGTGGCGGTTCCTGTTAAGGTACAGCTTCAAAGAAGCTGACAAACTTTTCATTTCTAAGGTCTGTAAAACTTGAGGCTTTGCAGTTTGACACTCCCCTTTTTTCACTTAACCCTGTAACACAAAGATGACATGAAACTCACTGGTCCGCCTGTTAAAGCTCGTGCTGCGCGCAGCTCCTCCTCCGGACCTCGGTCTTGGAAGGAGGCTCTGTAGATCTCTGCAGTTTTAACGTTGACAGCTGTGAGGGACGACAGGATAGCTTCGAATTGACAACTGCCACAAACGGAAAGTTGGCCCAGTCTTATACTCCTCCCACCACGCGTGCAGAACATGGACGAGTCTCCCCAAGGAGAGAAAAGTGGAAACTGAACAAAGTTACTCTGATGTGTCTGTAGAATCTCCCTGGAAAGGGAAAGAGCCAAGCAGCTCACCGGAAGCAGGTGAGGCCTGAGCTGGACCAGGTCAGACCTGGATCCACACCAAGGGCCGCCCCACACGGGAAGTGCACCATCTCTTCAGACAGCGTGTGGCAAAGCTTCCCTGACGGGCCCGTGACAGAATGTGGCTGCAAACGTGGCCTGGGATCGTGGCCAAGTCTAGTGTTTGTGTTTCAGTTTTTACTATTTCAGACACTTACAAAATATAGAGAATAAAGCAATGAACACTGGTACACCTTCCCCCCGGGTAAGTAAATCAAATGTTAGAGATCTGGTGGAAGCCCTCTGTAAAGACAGAGGCTGGCCTCACCCTGTTACAGCCTCGGGAGTCCTAGGGGCTGTCACAGGAGGGAGGAAGGAAGGTTCTGGGTTTCCTTTAGCCTGATGGCTTCACACTTTGCTTTGTAGGATCGTTGTTCTCAGTCAAAACCTTACCTGGTTCCCGACGTAGGAGAAGATTCAAACACCGCGCTCCAGCCCCCAGAGCACTGGCTGGGGGAAAGCTGTGCGGGCCGCTCGGGGGAGCAGAGACCACTGACACTCAGCTGTCCCCTAACCAGGGGTGACGCCTACGCTTTCTACTTGCCACCTTGTTTCCCCTTCACAGTCTCCAGAAGTGGGCATTTTCTCTGTTTCATAGATAAAGGTTAGGGAAAGTAAGCTACTTGCCAGAGCTGCCCAGCAAATACACAGAGGAGCCAGGATTTGGGCCTAATACTGTGACATTCTGACAGCAGTGGGCACCACAGAGCCTGCCTGTCGCTGTGTGACTGGCCTCCAGCCCTCCAATCAACACGCAATACTTACCAATGCCATAAATTATCGGAAAGTGGTTTTCATTTTCTTCCCGGTCATTTAATTCTAAGAAATAAAAAAAATTTTAGGATCTAATTTTTAAGAAATACTAAACAACTGCTTTCATCATCTAGAAATAGAGGCCAAGAAGGTGCCCCACTGCAACGGGGGTAAATCCAGAACAGGAAATGGACAGTGCTCCTGCCTCCCTGCAGCGTCCCAGAGAAGTCAGGTTATGGTGAACACACGGCCTCTCCAGAGTCCGAGCCTCCCCGCCATCTACATGCAAGGGAGCACCTCCTCTCGGGTCTGGCCCCTTCCCCCTCCCAGGAGTACAGAGGCGCCCTCGAGAATCCCAAGGAAGGGGGACAGAGGAGTTGCACTCAAGGCGGGTCAGGATCTCAACTGACGTTGAGCAGGATTTGGACATTGGGGAGAGCGGGGAAGGCCACCCAGCGATGGGAAAAGCCAGGAGGAGGCAGTAAAGCAGCAACAAACTGCCGCCTACAACTAAGGCCTGGCTGCTGGGTCCTGCTTTAAGGGCTGCTTTAAGGGTGAGGGCAAAACGTCCCTGAAACACACAGCTGTGCTTTGGGAAAGACGGCCGAACTTACCTGTCACACATAATGTCACTAAGTGAATGTCATCTTCTTGTCTGTCAAATTCACCTATGATGGAATTTAAAAACTGGTGTCAAAAAAGTTCCTTTAATTAGAACATATGCTGAACAAGTCAAGAAGGGGACGGAGGTGGGATCCACTACCTTGTCAAGCACCCCTGGCCCACGTATCGGCGGCCAGACCCCTGGGAACTGAGCCACGGAACCCTGCCCACCACGTGACACACGCTCTCCTAGCCTTAAGCCCAAAAGGAAACTTCGACCAAGGCTTTCCATTTTTCTCTGCATTCTGAGACGTTGGGAGGGAAAAACATGACTTCTGGGATTTTCACCCATTTCCTGAATAACTTCTTTTCCTGATTATCAGTCATAGAAAATTTGATCATTATGAAAAATTTGGAAAACACAGGAGAGCACAGGAATATGTGGGGTTTTAATGGTATAAGTATATGGGCTTTTAATGCCCACAATCCTAGAGGCTAACATTCAGTGTACTTCCCGCCATATTTTTCTGTGCACAGCTGAACTCAGATACCATGCAGACAATTTTATATCCTGATTTTCTGTACATACTTATTCTCCCATGTAATTCAAAGTGCTTCTAAATATTATTTTTTAACGGCTACATAATTATTCCTCCACTAATGGACATTAGATTATTTCCTCTTCTAAATAGTGACCTACTGCTCATCTTTGGGCATATCTCCACGCACATTACAGATTATTTTCTTAGACTAGATTCCCAGAAGGGGAATTACTAGGTCAAAGGATAGGGACCATGATACCAAATGGCTTTCCCAACAGGCTGCACCATAAGTATGTTCCAGTGCTGCAGGAACACACTTCCCTCACTGCCTCACGGTTAATCACAGAACATCATCATTTTTTTCCTTTTCACTTGCTAATTTAACAAGGAAAAAATGGTGTTATCAGTGTTTTAATTTTCTGCCGACTAAAATGGACATTTCTGCACCGAGGGTGGTACGGTTTTTGCACAATTCACAGCGTTGGATATTCTGGAAGGCATTGACTGCTGCTGGCAGAATCCCGTCCCCATCCCACCAGCTCCAAACAGCTAGCTCTTTGGTCTTCAGTCTTTATGAAGGATTCCAGGCTGAGCAGTTTGTGTGGCTCCAAGCAGACGCGCCCCTCGAGGATTTTGTACGAATTGCAATTTTTATCCAAGCAAAAGCAGGTACATGTTTTTATCAAATTTGAGAGAAAAAGTGAACTTACTAAGAAGCTGATGAGTAAGCTTTTGTGACAACTGCCTGTCGTCACTGAAGCCTCCCACGAGGTGAACCTCCAGCCTGGCAAAGAGACGGGGTGGTCAGAGGCCAGACAACACGGTGACAGCATGCGCTAGCTTTGCTTTGAATTTTAGCTCCTGGCTTCCACGACCCCTCACTCCACGGTGGCACTTCCAGACCCACGGCCCATGCACAGGGTACTGGTGTGGCGCAGTGGGCAGGGGCGAGGCTGCCGAGGCTGGGCAAGTTTCTGGGACCCCGCCCGGGTGGCCTAGGGCCAGGGGAATCATGCCTCAGCACAAACACGATGCCACCTCCACGCAGAGTGCGAGGAAGCTGCTCCAGGAGATACGGCCGTATCATACTACAGACCCACCCCCAGCGGGGCTCTTCCAAAACCTCTCAGATGCCTCAGCCTAACAGAGGCAGGGTGTCGACCGGAAAGGGTTCCGGGCCGTCCTTTGGGGGGCTGACTGGGCCCGTCACAGGCAGCATCTCTGTGACCGTCCAGCATCTGGGAGAGACGGGTTATCATCTCTGTTTTATGGAGAAGGAAATGGGTCTGTTTCTAAAGCAAATGATAATCTATGACACCAGCTTTGCCCAAAGTGTGTCCCCCTGAACGTTAGCCACGTGAGACAGGAAAAACTGTTCTTGGGGTTAAGCCTGGGAAACCTCGCCTGCTGTCACCCCTGCAGGGAGTCACGGTGCACAGAGCGGGCTCCGGGAAGCCCTGCCACTGAAAACACCACACTGACTTTGTTGCCCTGAGGTTCCCACGCTCACCCCTCTCCTAACCCCTGTCCTCAGCCTCCGACAACCCGGGGACCAGAGCTTTGGAAAGTGTGGCCAGATTTCACACTCGCTTCTGCTGACAAAATCCTGCTGAGGAGTGAACCAGAATCTTCTGCGTAAGCAGCACAGGGGAAAGCATCGAGGGGCCTCATGATCTCTCTGTGAACAGACCTGGGATCTATCACAACCGTGCTCTGAGAACTGCGAGTGGGGCCCGCGGCCGAGTCCAGGCCCGTCACCTGCAGGCCCAGCCATCTGGCGACAGCACAGGTCACAAGACCATGAAGATGGCCCAGCCTGTTGCAGGCCTGGCAGGAGCAGAGTTAAATTTAAAAACTGATCTGTGTTACACCAGTGAAACTCTGACAGAGAGGCTATTTTTTAAAACCCCTGGATTCTAAGAACCTGCATATCACTGGACTAGTTCCTTCACGGCTGCCTTAGACGTCAAATGAGGAGAGAGCGACGCCTGCTAAGCCCACCCCCGGGGCAGGGAGTGGATCGTCGTGGGGCCTGAGCCCTGGTCGGGCGGCCAGGCCGGCCTCGGGGGCCCCGCTCCACTAGCTGTGTGACCCCGGGGCTTAATCCCGGGCCGGCACGAGGGAAACAGAGGTGGTCATGCTTTGCGTAACCACTGAGAGGGTCAGACGTCAGCTTTTGTACAGAATCCACGACACTTAAAACTGCACCCCTCCCTCCCCCGCCACCCCCGGTTCCTCCCCCGCCTTGTTTTTCTCCACAGTCCCTGCCACCCTTTAACACCCTGTTTTGCTTACTGTCTCCCTCCTTGCTTCAGAGTAGGGGCACCTCGGGGGCAGGTTTCTGTCTACTCTGTTCACTGCTATGTCCCTGGCACCTGTAACATGTTCTAGTCCACAGGAAACGTTCAACAAACAACTACTGAAGGAATGAAGACTCCCCAGCTGGCAGGGGAACAAGGCAACACCCAGCGCACAAACAGCTAAGAGCTCATCACTGAGAATAAACCTGCAGGTTGGAGGCCGGCCCTTCCATCCACCACCTGCCCTGTCTCCGGCCCAGACCCACCGCCCATTCGTTCGCTCAGCAGCTGCAGGCGAGGGGCCGACACTGTGCCACTCCTGCTCAAGGGGACAGGATGGCCACGGTGCTGGTGACACTCGGCACTGCTGGAACAGCTTTCGCGGCTGTTCCCTCCGCACAACAGTGCCAAGTCCCCAAATTCCAAAACGCAGAGGCGCGGCGCTCACCTTCCACACTGAGCGTGGTGGGAGAAGGATTTTATGGCGTTCATGATCAAGGGGACCTCAGCTTTGGTGTCAGTTCCGTCGCAGTGTGTCAGGCAGGTGGCCCCATTACCTGAAGAACAAGGGTGAGACGCCTCACGTTACTCCCGACGGGAACGTGGCGAGCCAGCCAAGTCGCCGCCGTCCGCCGCCGCCGCCGCCTCATCCCTGAACAGCCTGTAAGAAGGAAAAACAGAGACGTCTGTGCTGCCCAGCCAACCCGTCTGACCGGGGCCACAGGGAGGTACCATGCAGACCGGAGGCGAGGTGAGCAGAGCCAGGTCTCAGACAGGACCCCAGGAAGCTCGAATCGAGAATGAATGGCCCCACGTGTTGGGTCAGTGTCAGTCATGGTTTCCTTCGTCTCTCCCACCGTACCTGTGTGCCTCAGGACCACAATGTGACAAGTGGTGGCATCATCAGAACCCAGAATGGAGATGGAGCCTGTTTAAAAAAGAAATAGAATAAAATATCCAATAGCCTTTGGGAATAGTGCCCAATTCACTGCTTCCTAACCTACCATCCTTTGGGGAGGTCACTGCAAGCTCTCTTTGCTGAACATACAGAAGGCCCTGGGGTCCCACTTGTTGAACAGACTGACCTCTGAGAAGTCTGGCTCTTTCCTGTTTAATTAAAAAAAAAATAAAATAGTGATGGAAATTAGTGAGGACTGAGTCACTAGAGAGGTGGAGAGAGCCACGTGTGCCCTAAGTGGGGAGCACACACTCGCAGGGTCTGAAGTGTGCGTGTATCCGACAGGACGGCGAGCACGGAGCAGCAGGAGCTACGTGTGGACCAGCGCGCAGGGAACAAGGGAGCTCTGCTCTTTCTCTACCCGATAAAACAAAACTCTGGTACCTATGAAATGAGATGCAAAACCCCCTTTCACCATTCTTTATTAGAGATACAAGACGCCTGACCATTTCGCAGTCATAAAGAGAAACAGATTATAGAGACTAGCGGGTTCGGTGGTTCAGAAATCACGACCCTCTTCGCTTTCTTTAGAAGAAGAGGGGTCGGACCTTCCCTGCCCCCTAACCTACTCATCCCTCTTCTGGAAATCTGTACTGTGGGACTGACCCAAAATGCGCTCAGCCCGACATCACCGAGAATGGCAAAAAGCTGGGAACAACGACAGAAAGGTAAGCAAATTATGCAGAACCAACTCACAACTGCTAACTGCACTGTCATGAAAAATGAAGACCGTGGGAAAAGAGGTCGGAAATGTATGCAGAAGAGCAAGATACAAGAGCGTAAAAAAAATTCTTTTAAGCTATAAATATGCTACTAATACAACAATGCTGAAGTGCAGGAAAAAACACTGGAAGGAAATTCACCAAAATAGCCATGACTGGGTCAGAGAAGGGCCAGCTCAAGTCTGTTAACTATATCTGTTGTCCGCTCCCTGGTCCCTAAATGTTCTACGATGTGATTATGTTATAAAAGTAGAAAACCAAAAATAAGCAAGTGTATGAAAAGGATGGGTTAATATTAGGTGTCAAAATGCTGACCAATTGAATGTCTGTGCAAATTCTTATGTAGTAATCCTGGAAAAAATCTTCAGGTGGCAAATTCTTTAATGAAAACTAAATTAAACTTTGTTTTTTCAAAACTGTTAAATTGATACATCACTAAAATGTATCGCAACTTCCTTCTTACTTGCAACAAATAAAGTCCTCAATACACAAATCCCTATCCAAGTGTGTGAATTCAGTGCACGCACGAACCGTCCAGACTGCAGAACCTTCTCAAAGTCTCACAATGGCTTCGGGCCACTCCTGACGCCGGTGCTAACTTACGTTAGCGCTTGCTTAACAGAACACAAGAGATGTAAAAGAACGAATGATCTGCTTGATGAGTTATGCAGGGTTCTCTGTTAATAATAGTCTTCCATGAATTGGAAGCAAGGCAGCAGTTACAATGAGACCAGCCCCTCCACGTAAGAAAGGAGCTAAGGACTGAGCGAAAGGCAGTGTGAGATGGGACGGCTGGGCCGTTGTGCTGCGGAGTCGGGGGAGAAGGATGCGGCCAACTGTTCAAAACCTCGGAACACCTCGTATCAGCAATTTTCATCTTCATACCACTTCTCACCTTGAATTCAAAATGAGATAAAGGAGAATGCAGAATTCCCTTTTTATTATTCCTTCAACACTTACCATTTTGGGTTTTTTTGTTTTGTTTTGTTTTGTTTTCGGTTTTTTGATTCTTCTGGGGGAGGGGGAGGAAGGAGGCAAAGCAAATTTATACTGCATATTTCACAACTGGGTCACCACCCAAAAGCAAAGCTATTTCTGAGAAACAAATTATTGCTCGTGTACCCAAGACCAAAAATCGTGTCTCTCATCGACACAGCTCCTACTGGTTTCCCAGAGAAGCAAAAGCATGAATTATCAGGAGAGAAGGGCACCAAAGCGGAAGCGGCACGCTGCTTTGGGCTTTCACTTTAAGAAATGAAAAGAAGGTTAGCCAAAGTTCTCCCCTGTGGAAAAACACACAGTCCTACTTTATAAACTCACATCCTTTCTGAAATAAAAGTACCTCCAGTTTTCTCAACTTTTTTATTCTCTGGACACCAAGAATCACTAAAAAATATCTTTTCCCTCAGTCTCTACCTGCTACCGGCCATCCTCGTTTCCCAGTCCCGAGCCAGTGACACTGCTCCTAACCCTGGGGTCAGCACACTCGTCTCAGAAAAGGGCCAGACAGTAAATATTTTGGGCTTTGAGGCTCCTCGGCTCTGCTGCTGTATGTGAAAGCAGCGTGGACAACACGTAACAAAGGGCTGGGGCAGTGTCCCCAGCAAACTATTTACGGGTGACACTGAATTTCATATGATTTCATACAATTTCACTTGTCACAAAGTATTCTTTTGACATTTTTCCTCCACCATTTAAAGATGTAAAAAAGCACTCTTGGCTGCTGGGTTATCCACAAACAGGATCTGGCCGGCGGCTGTAGCTGGTTGACCCGTGTTAACCCACCGCTGAGCTGTAGCCCAGGGGATGCCGCGTGTCCCCTACCCCTGCTGCCACACTCTGCCAGTTCTTCCTGCAAACACAGTGGTGTGTGAGAAATCCCTACCCGCTGCAGCTCTCAGAACTGAGCCTTCTTTCCCACCCTCACCGGTGCAACCTCATCTCAGCCCTTTATTCTCGCACATCTAAATTCACGCAGCATAAGCACACACGGGCAGGAGATACAGAGCAGGACGGGGCCTCCCCTCGAGTGAGTGGCCCCGGGTGTGGGGCCGAGCCTCTGTGCTTAGCCCCCTCTGGGAAACCGGGATGAGGCCGTCCACTCCCTGGGTTGTGTGACAATTAACTGAGCAGGTCTGAAGGGGCTGACTGTCACCATTCCCCACCTCTGCTCCCTGACCTGACTGCCCCCCCCAGGTCTCCCCTGCCCACTCTAACCTCCCTGATGGCGGCCAGCATCATTGCTTCGAAACACTGATTTTGTTACATCACTTTTCTGCTCAAAAAAACCTTTCTGAGGAATAATTCCAGGGGTTTATAAAGATTTAGCTCTGTGAATGCTCATAATGGTGCAAGAGCATAAATATCTTGCATGCTTAAAAGCAGGAACTAAGTTCCATGGAATTCCACAGAACCAGTTCACACAGTGTTGCAGGACTGGTTTCAGAGCATCCAGGGACTGCTTAAGAGTGAAGGCTCCCGACGGCACCGTCCAAAGGCACTTTCTGCAGTGATGGCAACGGTCTGTGTCTGCCTGACTCACACAGGAGCCACTGGCCACACGTGGCCAGTAAGTACTTGACATGTGGCTGGTGTGACTGAGGAGCTGATTTTTAAATTTTATTGAATCTTAATTAACTTAAATGTAATAGCCACATGTGGCCAGCGGCTACTGTACTGAGCAACAGAGCTCGAGGCAAGGCACTCTGCCAGGGTTCGACCCAGGCTTCACCGCTCACAGGATGTGGGACCCTGGGCAGCCTGCTCCACCCCTGTGCCCCACGGTCCCCACCTGTCAAACAGGAACAGCAGCAGCAGTGCTTCCTAGGCTGGGACGCTCTCACTGTCATGTCATCACTGTCTTACGCTAGGCATGGCTATGGACAGGCTTGTAACTGGTCATACCGCATACTCACTGCCTCCTCTTACATGAAAAAGACATTATAAAACAGAAAATAAAGTACGCTATCATTCAAAAAAGCATATCATATACCAAGAGAAACCTCTGTAAGGTTATTTACCAAAATGTGAAAAATGGCTGTGGTTACAGATTCTTTTTCCCTCTTTTTGAGATTTATACTTTCTCTTTTCTTACCAAGGGGACACACTACTTATTACAAAAGAAGAATTAAACCTTTCATTTTTCCACACTGCGTATCAGTTGAAAGAACCACCTAACCCTTGCAACCTGGATACGACCGACCTCTCCTGGCTCATCTTCCACTCCTCCCGACCTCTCTCTCCCCACCGGGGACACCGGCCAGTCCACCCACTGCAGGGTCCTTGCCCTCCTGCCCAGGGCACACAAAGCACAGTCCAGCTTGCCCCAGTAGACCACCCCCCATCTTCCTTAGACTGCTGAAGCCAGAAGTGACCCCCGTCCACGTCCCTGTAATGCAAACTGGTCCCCACTACACAGCCTTTCTAGGCCCTGTCTCCCTATATAGGCCAAACCTTCCTTCAAGAGGGCCAGCCACCCCCATACCTCACCTAATTCCCCCTCTCCCCGCACTTAGGGTGTTGCTTGAGATGCTGATCTTTCTAACTTTTTATCATCGGAACATTCAAACAGACATACAAACAGTGTGTCACCTAAATTCTTTAAGCAGCTGAATTTTTTTTCCCTTGGTGAGTCCTGCTCCCAACTCCCTACCCTGCTTAATGGTGTGGCAGTGACATCTAACAAGGAAAGTGCTTAACGTGATGCCTTAGTGTCTGCGAGGTGCCCAGTAGGTGTTGTCTAATACTACTATTGTTTTCTTGAAATGCAAGTTGAGAATCACAGAGTTGTCCCCTTTTCCCTGTCAGGAACACCTCCTCACCCTTCGGGTCATTTTCAGGGGTCATTCTGCTCTCTACTGATTTGTGCAACAAATATTTACAGAGTGCAGATTCACTGCCAGGGTCTGCCCTAGGCTCTGAGGATACAAAGCAAAGACACATACTCTGTGTGCCTTCAGGAAGCTTACCTTCTAAGAGAGAGATCATTGGGGAAAAAAAAAAAAAACAAGTATGCAGACAAAATCATGACACACTGTGCCATGACAGAAGAAACCTCAAGAATACCTTCCCTAAGCCTATAGACTCAGTCAGGTCCCCTGCTTCACACTGTTGAGTGAAAGGGACTTTTCTTTTTTTTCCTTTGTAACAATTAACAGTTTATGGTATTTGAGACACTCTGTGATTAAACACCAACCCCCACCACCACCCCCCGTAAATGCCCTGATTGGAGGGATAGAGGCAAACGCCATACCCAGCAGAGGCTCAACAAGGGTCTAAGGGTATCTCTTACATCAATGAAATGATTGATTCCTCCTTAAGTGGATCTGGAGCAAGTGGGAGCTTTGGTCCCGATTTTTTTTTTAACAGTAAGAACCCTTTCCCAGAGACTCTGCATAAGTTATCGACTTAAGAGTTCAGAGGTCTATCTCAGGACAAAAGCAGAAAACAAAACAAAACCCTTCCATCAGGGCGTGGTCCTCAACAAGGCTCAGCTGGGGGAAAGCGGGGCCTTTTTTTTCTGGTTAAAAATAACCGGAAGACCCATGCTCCGATGGGAGGGGGTAGAAGACTAAGGGACCCGCCAGGATGCCCCTGCCCAAACGCCGTCGAAACCTACCCTGGAACAACCTCCTTGCCTCCGGAGACCCCAAGGACGATGCCCCGTTCACATGGGTGGGGATCCCGGGCGAGGGAGACAGCAACGGCGCTGCTCAGATTTGCCTAAATAGACCAAGTGCAGATTGGGGGTTGAGACCACCCTGTCTTGGAAGAGGGGTTTCCGGAGTGTCCTCAAGCCGCGGTGCTGGGCGACCTTGGGCAAGTCACCTAACCTCTCTGTGCCCCCGTTTCCTCTTCTGGGATAGAGAGGCCTCAACAGATGCCCTCTAAGGTCCAAAGAAGGTAGTAAGATGTCCCAAACGAGAGTCGGCTGCCGGCGGCCCGAGCTCCGGATGTGCCGACAGCACCTCAGCTGCGCCAAGTTTAGAGTCTGATTCGGGGGGAGCGGGTGGTGGCTGCGGGGTGAGGAGAGCTCTCACCCGCCTGCCCGTCCCCTCGTGCCCGCCTCGAAACCCCCCTCCCGGACACTGCTCACCTCCAAAAGCGGGTGGGCTCGGACGAGGTCCCCGGCGGACTGCGGCAGCCGCACTCGCCGCCCCTCTACGAGCAGCGGCATCGCAGAGGCGGCCGCCCGGGCAGGCCCAGGGAGGCAGTAGCCTCCCCAGCCCCGGGCCGCCCGCCGCCCACGCCCTCGGGCCGCCCGCCGCGCCCCGCCCCGCCGCGGGGTCCACCGGGAAGTGGAGTCCGACAAGGGGCGCCGCAGCCCCAAGAGGCTGAGGAAATCCAGGGCGGGACCGCAAGGCCCCATGGGAAATGTAGTCCAAACGCGAGGGAGCGCCAGTGGCCAGCCTCCTCCGCAAGGGGCGCTGGGAAATGTAGTTCTGAAAGCGTGGGGCTGGGCTGGGAAGGGAGGGAGGGACGGAGGAGAGCTGAGGTTATCACGAGGGCCTTCGCTCAGCGCCAGGCTCACTTTTCAGCCAACCTGGCCTGAGTGCGGGCTCTGCGGTCGCCCTGCCTAGGTTATCACGCTTCTACCACTTTTCATAGTGGACTTGAGCAAGTTTTCCGGGTTTGCGAACCTGCTGTGCTGCTCCATAGGATTGTATTTAATAGTAAACGTAAACCGCCTCAAACTGGGAAAATGGAGCCCAAAGTTTGCTGGCCCCACATTTAGAAATCATTAATAACACTTGGTGCTTGACATTCAGTAGGCACTCATAGTCGGGCAAAGAACCCTGGTAGTAAAGATCAGCAAAACACCGTCCAGACCCTACTGAGGTCAGGTACCCTGGTGTGAGGCTTCTCACTGCGGCTATCTTGAAACTTGGAAATATTACTCAAATAGATCCAACTCCACAAAATATTGACAAAAATAATTTTACAAAAGACATAGTGGTGAGATGAAAGAGGACCCACTTCACATACAGCAAAACCTATTAGAATGTCTGTATTCCACCTCCTTAGTTTTTTGAAGCTCCTAGAGGAACTTTAGGAGAGTTAAAAACCATGTATTAATGAGCACTGCCTGGCAGCGGGAGCACTCAGGTCCTTCTCCTGCAGCTGAGATTACTTAAATTGGTAGGTACCACGGAGGTAATGTGGGTGAAATGGAAGTTATATTTGCCTCTAAAAAGACCCTTCCATGAAATTTGCTTCCTGCTTAACTAGACTTTCTCACAAGGTAGCCAAACAGCTAACTTCACATGCATTTTCATCAAATCCTCACAACCCTAAAGTAGGTTATTAGTTATTTTCACTTTCCAGCTCAATTAAAGTGCAGGTCAGAGGGAGGTTAGGTAACTTGCTCAAGGTTACACAACTGGTCAGAAAGATTAAACCCATGACACTTCATAAGTCACTGGTCATTTCACAATGGTGCTTTAATACAGGTGATAAACACACAGAAATCAAAAGAACATTTGTGTGAGAAGCCTCTCTATTGGGGTACTTCCCTTTATTGGCATAAGAACAAAAGCTTCAGATTATCCATATCATTGTTTTATTTTCACAATGGATTTTTTTCTCAAATTCATTTGAAATTAAACAAGCTCATTTGTAAATATATCCTTCTACATTAAAACTACTTCCCAACCCACAAAGACCCCACTTACCGTAAATATCTATCGGCACATTCTCAATTATTTGTTTTATCCACTACCCAAAAATTCCAGCTTTTTGTCAGCAGTTAAAAAAAATAGAAACCTAAAGGTTCTCAAATGACTTTCCACTAAATCACCAAAAGAAAATCGCCAATATCCAAAACTTTTTAAAACAATAAACATTTCTGTTCTCCAAAAACGTATTTACAAACTGAAGTTCAAACTCCACATTGCCATCAATATAATTATACAAGAGCATACAAAGCCCTAGGAAAGAGAAAGCATTTCATTACAAAATATTTGTGATCGAGAAAATACCGCTTGCCTTTAAATAAAGAATAGGAAAAGTGGCAGAAAAATAAATACGTTTAAAGATGTCCATTTTCACAAGTAACAAAAAAAGTACACAAATAAGGAATGAAGCTAAAATATGCATGAGCTTCAAAATGGCTCTAGCAGCACTTACACAAATTTGTTACAAAGCGAGGTTGTTTGTTTAGACTCCTCTCTCTCAGTGTTCAGTTATAAAAATACAAAAAGAGCCTCGCCAGGGGAGGATTTCACTCAGCTAGAATTCATGGTACAAACAGGCAGTACGCAGAGACTGTAGCTGGAACCTTGGCCTATTGTTCTTAGCAAAACCATTCCACCAAATAACCTAAAATCCTCTCTCCCCCCCATTTTTGGACAAAGAAATTCTCAAAATGACCAACTGATTCTGATTTTTAAAAAATTAATACATCATTCCAGTACAAACAAGTAGTTCCGGTTCTAACAGCAGTCTTGGGGGCCTCAGGATCAAATGCTATCAGCTGAGTTTTATAAAAGTCCAACCCCACTTTCAACGTGAGTTCCATTTCCCTGGAACTCCTTATTCCTTTGAAATTCATTTTTACACTCACAAGTGTATGATTTGTCTGATTCTGTTTCCCTAAATCCTCTTTCTCTTCCCCCTCAGGCTTTTATTGGTTTCTGTAGCCCCTGGACGTCTCCTTCAGTGCCAGCTCCAACTTGCAGCATCCAGGACCAGCTCTGGCCGCTTCCCTACACTTTCCTCCTATCTTCTCTGCACCCCACTGAAACCCTACCATATACATTGTTACAGCAAGGGGTAAACAACGTACCCAGAATAGTTAAACTCGTTCTGAAGGCTTTAAATAATGTCCTAGAGGATTTTCCAGTGAAAAGATATCAAACCAACAAAGTCTTGTCACTGTGGCTCTGACAAAAATCTTGTTAAAAATGCATTCTGTTAAAACAGGCTGTTGCCAACATTAGAAATTTCACGACAATTATGTCAAGAAGCTGTAACCAAAAAATGTATAAAGAAAGAAGCCAAGCCTCCAACATTTATCATCAACTCCACTGTAAAATATTGCACATGATATTCTCTTTTCCTTTTGCCTGTACAGGAACAAAACAGAAAAAGAAAAAAAAAAGTCTGTTGAGACACTAGAGTAAGTCTCGCTTGAAAGGAAGATGCCTGAAGCATGAATTCGCTCTAGTTCAATGTGATGCTCAAACAGTATGAACCCTAGTACTGAAGGGCATGGTGGAGGAATGTCTGTCTCAATCACAGATCCTTGTGACCAGAGGGGACTGGTCTGGCAGGTACAGCACAGGTGGGGAGCCCACACTACTCGAAGGACTTTGGAAATGCGTATCAAAGGAGCTGGGTGTAATCCCAACTTCACCTTTCAAAAAATCATCTTCTTCATCTTCCACCACCTCCTGCACAAAGAACAGAGATTATCAGAAAGATCACAACTGGCAGTCTGAAAAACTTTCATGAACACCTTTCCTCAGGAATGTGCTACTTCTGGAGAGACAAAGGGGAAGAAAAAAAATCCTAATTTCCAAAGCTCCCTCTGACGCATACCTCTTTTTTTTATGAACCACCCATAAAATTACTCAACACACGTAATTGTTTAAAGTCTGATTTTTTTTTTCTTTTTAAACATATTTTAAGCTCAAAAGGGCAGGTAACATATGTCATTCTTGCTCAATCTAACACATCATGAATGAATGGATGAACGACCACCAGCCTCAAATGCAAAATACAAAGAAAATAAAAAGCTGACTTTTTTTTAAGAGTTTTTTTTAGATTACTTTTTTTTTAAATGGGCTTGAGTTTATTTTTACTTTTTTGGTTTTTTGGGGTGAGGGGCAGGGTAATTAGGTTATTTTTTTGGAGGAGGTACTGGGGATTGAACCCAGGACCTCATGCATGCTAAGCACGTGCTCTACCAATTGAGCTATCCCCTCCCCCCTGACATTTAACGTGGAAGTCAGTGTGCCACAAAGAAATAGACAGTGACATTTTTTACTACTGGATTCTAATTTCCTCCTTTGGCATTAACTGCCTCGGCTCCAGGTGAAGTGCCCCAGAGTCTGCACTGCAGACCTCACCTTCACTCTCTAGTCATGAAAACCCACACAACCAATGCTTATGTCTGGGAAAATTTCAACAGTAAGTAAATCTGCGTGTTACTTGGTGGTAACGATCAAGTGGTAAAGATCTAAATTTGTGGAGCTGATTTTTGATTATCCTTCACTTTCCAAAGTCAGCAGGTGAAGGGTCTGGTTTAAACAAATCATTAAAAAGGCAACAAACAAAAATTCTTCTTGTAAGAACACAACCTGAGTTTGGGATTTTGTAATGGCAGAATGAACAAACGTAGTATTGTTTTAAGTGTAACGTTACTATTCACTATTTGACTGTAATCTCTAACCACACAGGAGATTCCCAGAAAGTGTGCTGAAGCACAAATTTACCTTTTTAATGGGTTTCTTAAACTCCTGAAGCTCTTCTGCACTCATGTCTTCCCATACCTGATACACAGGATCAATGAATTTCTTTGATCTGTCAAAAAGATCACATTTCCAAATCAAATTAAATACTACAGCGAAGGTCAAAACATACTTACATCTTTTCTCACGAGACTCAAAACGAGGACGTAAAAACTATCGTTCAAATTATAATAGTGTCAAAAAAATACTCTATGTAAGTACTGTAACTAGTGTGGCTCCTTTTTAAAAGTTCATCCGCTCACACAGATGTTTCTCATTTTTTAATTTTCAAGTGAAATTACTCCTCAGCTTTGCAAAGATCAACAATGAGTTGTAATACGTTCAAATGAAGGTGAAATTGGATTATTCTGGAACTTCCTTTTTTTTTATTCCTAAAGTAAATTTACTACAAATAAGTCTGGGGAAAAAACCAATCTGGTTTCAGTCAACCAAGACTTGAGGGACCAGATAATCCCAAAATCATTGTGTTGCTAGTTATAAACGGTAATAAGCAAAAATCCTGCTTCCTTATACACATGCAAGTTAAGACTAGCTTGGGGGTTTTCCAGAATTACTCATCCAGATAGATCTCTTGGCTTTTGCTTATCCTGTCCAGCAGTGTGGGATGTCTGTAGAGGAAGGAATAAGTCATCTGGCAGAGACCAAATAGGGTGGCATCCTTCCTATCCAGGCACCTCTAGTCTCAATTTCTTTGTATTTTTAAACCAACAGGTCTAAAGAGAAACAAAAACCCCTTGGTGTCAATCTGGGCTCCTACTGAGGTGGAGATCTGCAAGTCTCAGTGTGCTACAGCCCTCAGCAGCCTCGAACAGGCCTCTCCACGCCAGGCTTGTAATACATGCAAGGAGATCAGCAGACCCTAATAAACAGCCAAGAAGGGCCACTCACAGCAAAGAAATTCTAAGTCCCAATCCTGGAAAAAGCATATACACACCTCATTTAAATTCACCACTGATAGGTCGACTGTCCAAGACTACCTACCTCTTCAGTACACAAGGGTCGAAGGGAAAGAAGGTGTCCAGTGGGTTTGTGCAGGTTTGCACTGAGTCCCCACCAGCAGTGTTTCTGATGACAGGCAACATCTGGCGGTTATTCCTCTCAATGAGGGTGTAGCAGAAGACGAGCTGGTATTTGCTGTAGGACAACAAAACCAACACACACAGAGGCGTTAACACGCTGGAATCTCTCTGCATGGACACACCTGTTTGTGTGTGACTACAAAGATATTATCAACATAACAAGCACAAGAAAAAACAACATAAAGTACAGGGAACAGTTCTCTGGGCCTGCTATTTACAAGTTAGTCTGTGCTGTCACTTTAAAAACATGAGAGTGGGCTTAGATTATTAATAGGCATGACTCACTAAAAATGAATGTGTTCAAGGAAATACTATTTCAGTTTGCAAAATTACATAGCTGTCTTTATTTATTTTAAATGTTTTTAATAGAATTAGCAGGTTGGTGGAAAAGCGATTCAGGATTCACTGAGAGGGGATATGGGCTGCTGATGGAGAGACTTGGCTGTTGAAGAAATTAAGGAGTGCGCTGAGGGAGAGACATCGGGTTTACTGAGTCACGCTCAAAGATGGTAAAGGAACAGACATAGTGAGTGAAAACAGTTAAACAGAAGAACTTGCAATAAAAATCAAAAGGACCATTATGTTGTCAATCCCTGTGGTGGTTACCTCCATGTGACTTGGCAATATCAAGTCATTCAACAGGCTGCTTCTCTAAAAGGAGAAAAGATTTAGCTCACTTCTGCCAACTCTCTCCCTCCCATGGTACTCGCTCAGGTTCTGTTCTCAGGTCACTATTGCGATTTTAAGCAACACATTTATTTCCGTTCCACTGGCCAAGGATCACATCTGACTCTTGGTGGGAGGGTAAAACCACACTGGAGGACTCTGCAGCATCTGGTAAAATTGAAGATGAGCACCTCCTACAAGCCAGCAACTGCACTTCTGGGTGACAGAAGTACATGCCTGTGCACCAGGACACACAGACAACCATGCTCCCAATACTCAAAAACCACAACAGCTTAAATCCCAACAGTAAAGGATAGTAAAGAATCTATCCTTACTTTTCCAGCTGTCTCCTATCTTCCCGCAACATGCTGCAAACTTTCACCCACTGGACGCTACTGCTTGCTGGTTTCTTTTCTTAATTCTTGTCATTTTTGAGACCTCTGAGAGACAGAATACCTTGAGCTAGATGACCAGCAAAGGAAAAATAAGGTTGCTGCATGAGAGCGGCCAGCTGTCTAAAGGGAACTGAGGCATGAAGAAATTATTCTTGTCTTCTAATAGCATAATCTGCTGAAGATTTTAAGCTATGAGCCTGCCCTCAACACCCTGATGAGATGCCCAAGGTCTCCAATTCACTTTTTACACGAAGCAGAGTAATTCTGTGACTGCTTACAAAGGAGCCAACGGCCAGCACTCAAACCTCAGCTCTGCCACAGTCCAGCCGTGACTTCACCCAAGTCCTTTCACCTTTCTGTGCCACCCTCTTACCATTTATAAACAGGGGCTAATAACAGTCATAGGACTGTGTGAGGATTGAGCGAGTCCTATGTGACGTGCCCATGAGAACCGTGCTGGGCACACAGCACATGCTACGCATCAGCTGCAGCTGTAAGGCCCTCACTAAATCAATTTCCTATTGTTGGACGTTTATCTCACATCCAGTCTATTTTTATTACTATCACGGGAGTCACTCTCACAAACATCTCTCAGCTTACCAGCTGCCTTACTTATTTCGAAGTGTCTAAGCTGTCTGTCGAATTACCTTCTTTAGATTAAAAAGCAGTAGCAAAAAAAAAAAAAAAAGTAGTAGCAATTTCCAATGTAGCCAAAATATAGAAACAATAGCAAATAATAGCTTCAGTGCAGTGTTTACTGCAAGGGCTGGGTTATTGGTTTTTAAATGTTTTATTGTTGTTAGTTTTATTAAATAATTTCACAGAAATTCAATGGAATTTTATAATACTCATACTAACATAAATTTACCTTTAAATAACTTCCACCAATAAAGCTTAAATAACTTACCTTGTGATTGCGGCAAAAAAGTTAACTACCGAGGGCAGGCAAATCTTCAGAGGATTTAGCTGACTCATCACTATCCGTTCGAAATTTAGACTTTGAAGGTAACTCAGACCTTTGATTAAAAAACAAAAAGATTTTTTAAAAAGGTACAAACGTACCTGTATCAGCAGCACAGATTATTTCATTAAACAGTTTTAAAACAAATGCTTTAAAGGCCCATGTGGACAGTCACACAACGGAGTGCCCCGAAGAACAGCACGAGGCTTAACCATAAGCATTTATGACCAGACCAACCTTTCTAAAGAAAACAGTTTATTCTTTTAAAAACCTAGGAAGCAAAGCAACACTTTCCTCAAGGGCCCCAGGCTTACACGACGATTTGGAATTCAGACACAGGCAAGCTCAGCAGACGCTGAGTGTAGAGGGGAAGAAAAGACCACACGAGAACAGTCATGTACTCATTAAGAAGCCGGGGCACAGAGCGATTCTCCGCTCCCTGGAGATAGTGACTGGACAATCTGGAATTTCTCCTTGGACTCACCAATCTGACAGACAACAAAACAGACAGCAAGACTTGCACGTCTTACTAGTGGAGTTGAGCGTGTTTTTCAAGCGTGCATTAGTGTTGGTATTTCAGTTTTGTTTTTTTTCAAACAAGGAAACTATGAAGATAGAAGGAAAAATTCAACTGACACTACTGTTCTGGAACAAATATAATTCTGTCCTATATTAAAAAGACTCTACACTTATTTTAAAAGGAAAGCAAAACAACCTGTGCCTAAGTAGAGTTTCTTAGGAGATTCTTTGATGTATATTTTGATAAAAATGACTAAAAATGTGGTAATGTCATGGCTTACAAGAAACAGGTCCTCTTTAACCAAGAATCTATCATTTATTTATATAAAGAGAAGCAGAGATTGTACTTACCTTGTGATAAAACCTTGTCCTACCAGTGTTCATACAACTACTTTTAAGCCCGACATCTTTTTAGAAGCACTCAGGATGTAAGTAAATAGATGTAAAGCAACACATACCAGTTTCAGTTTAGAGAGCTGTGGTTTTCAACTAAAGGCAACTGTGTCCCCAAGAGGACATCTGGCAGTGTCTGGAAGACAGTTTTAGTTGTCACAACAGAGGGTAAGGAGCCATGCAACTGGGAACTAGTGGGCAGAGGGTGAGGGACGCTGCTAATCACCCTGTAATACACAGGACAGCCTCACAACAAAGGATCATCCAGCCCACATGTAAGTAGTGCAGAGTCTGAGGAACTCTGGCTTTGAGGAAATAGCATATTAAACCGTTTGTATTATTCATGAAAATAAACAATTCAAATTGACTTAACTGACGTCATTTTTGAGGACTACCTTCAACTATACTACACTAACCCAAGAAACAAGCTTCATCTGGTAGAATTCAATTATAAACAACCCTTAGAAATTAGCAAAACTGAAAACTGGTAAATTAACTCAAGTCTTTAGATGAAAGGAACATAATCATTATGATTGTAAGCTTCAGAGTCACCCTCACCTGGTTTTAATTTCTAATCCTGCCAGTAAGTTACTTCCCTGTGCTTTGGTCTCCTCTGTAAAGTAAGAATGACACCTGCCGTTCACTGGGCCGTTACAAGGATGGGCAGGAGGGCAGAGTGGGGGGATCAAAGCTCTGAGCTGGGCGCATTTACAATTACTCTAGATGCCAAGCGAACAGTCTCAACCTCAAATCCATCAACTGTTACAGAGAAGGCTGAAGGGGTTTTTAGGGGGCTATAAGCTGCTTGAAATTATCTGTAGAAGTTTGAATGCATGTGTGATTTTCCAACTCCATAATTTTCATTGAAAAAGTAATGAATCTTCATTCTGAAGAGTAACTAGTACACAAGGAAAACCCAGTTCACAGCCATCAACCCCACATCACTGACCTTCCTTCAGGTTTCCACTTAAAACCTGCTTGTGTCTAAAAACAAAAGTGTAGAACACAGCTTGGCAGGCTGAATAAAACGGTCCGTGGAGAGCAACATCACAAAATGCCTTTGTTCCCGAATCCTGGTTATTAAGGTATACGTGCAGCCAGTTAACCAAAAGATCTAGGCATGATTTTACAGTACTAGAGAAAAGAAAAATTCAAGTCAACTTCACTTGCTTCATAAAAAAACTAGAGCAACATGAAAACACATAATTGCCTCTTATTACAAAGGAAAGTAAGTCCGTTGGCTTCTTTATCACCCATGGGCAAACAAAGGAAGGATGGGTAGGTGGAAAGACAGCCTTCCAATTACAAGGTCAGGCAAATGGACCTTCTAGAAACAACAGGCAGGCCGCCAAGAACGCCCGATGGCCTCCCAGCCCTCTTAGGGGTACACAGCCAGAGAACAGGACATGTTTACCACATCTTACAAGAGAAAGACAGTCTGGTTGACCTCACCATTCCCTGTGGGGTTCTGATGAAGTCCTGTGGTCAACAATTTTGGAGAGAATGGCTTTTAGTTGTTGGGAAAGGGTTTTTAATAGCAACCTTGCCCAAAGATACCTTCGTGGATCACTGGAACAAACAGGCCCAAAGTTGGCCTCCTAGATAGATCTTTCTATTACCTTTAAAAGGATTTTTTTTCCTTCAGCTTTATCAGATACAACTGATTCAGACTGTAAATGAAAAATGATAAACCTATAAAAAGAACCAAAACAGTATATAACACTGTACATCATTCAAGAAGACAAAGGGATCTTCATGGTGAAGTACAACCATAGAAAACAGATGACAAAAGCTTTGAATATGAGGTTTTGTATCTAAAAAAAGGAGACGTTTTATTCTGAAATTGCCTCTTGGAAATATAAACATCTTGCAGAGAGTGGAGAACAGATTTTTTCACTTTTAAGACAGACCAAAAAAATAAGGCAGATATTTCCCTGCCTTGAGACAATACTATAATCTTTTTAAAGCATGATGTGAAAAAGGACTCAGAAAATTAGGCTACTTACATAAGAGGAATAAATTTAGCTCTTGCCAAAAAGCTTCCAATATAATTTGCAGCAGCTTGCCTGATGATAGCAGGATTATTTGGATCCTGCAGTTTTTTCCAGAGATGTTCCAAAAATGCTTCTGCGAACCCCTATAAAAAGAGGTGTTGGTCTCATTTTTTTAATGCTTAAGATATTCCAGCTATTAGAATCCTAAGGTTTTCAACTCACCAATATGGGAAGGTTCTAGTATCTCAGTTATACTGCTAGATAAATAACAAATACAGCTATCATGTTTCTTATTTTTTAAAAACTTTGAGATAATACTACTAAAAACAAAAAGTGTTCCCCAGCATTAAATAATTCAACAGATCCCCAAACCAGCTGAGCGTCAAAATCAACCCTACAGGTTCAGCGCTTGGGAACCCCATAGACTTTGTGACAGGGCTTTGGAATCCACCTATTTTTAAAGCTCTGCAAGTGATTGTGACAGTCAGCCAGAACTGAAAATCAGTGATAATCCACACTCACATGGGAAACCCTCCTGCGGGACCTTTCTGACTGCACGTTGAACTTAACCAGAAAGGGAAATAGGGATTCAAGTACAGCTGGTATTTGACTAAATATGCTAACCACAGGGGAAGAAAAACAGACCAATTACGCTTCTTCTTAACAAAGGACACAACCTCCAACTTCTCCCAAATAGCTCTACTTCATAAAGTAGCTTTTCAAAAGCTACTAGCACATGCTCGGGGCAGACTGAGTTTAACCTTCCTACCCAGGACCAATGCTCTCCTGGACTGTTCTAGGAAACTAAATAGTTGCAAAGAGTCCTCTGTTCTTTGTTTTGCTTTGTTCTCAAAATTGAAAACCAAAGCCAAAAGTTTTAAAATTCTGGATTAAAAATTTGGTTTGGGCTAGTTAAGATCAACTGAATGAGAATAAAGAAAACAAGCAGACAAATACCCCATTTAAGATTTTAATAAAGGCTTGAATTAAACGCAAGGGCACCACCTAGCGGACCAAACATAGGATGACATTTTCAGAGCTGAACTCACAGGCGGCAGCAGTGCCCGTTGCTCCTTCCATGAGTTGAAATGGGCATGCTATTTCATCAGGGGCACTAAGTAAAACGAGCTCAAGACAAAGAAATACTCACCTCTCAGTCTCCCTTCCCTACTTTCCCCATCCCCCATTTTTCAAGGGACAATTGCGGGCAGGGATAAAATAGGCTACAATAACGTTACTGACATACTCACCAATTTAAAGCTACAGAGGTAAAACATGAAAAACTGCACATGGCAAGAGGCGTGGGTGGGCAACAGGAGTTTGTCAAAGATGGTTATGAGATCTCGATATAAATCCTTTGTTTTGTTGTTATCAATCTTACCTACAAAGGATATTTGGCATTTCAGTTTTAAAAAGATACTATTTTCAAGCTATCAGTTTCATTTACCAAATTTTTAAAAAGAACACAATACCATTAAGAAACACATGAAAGAAAGAAAGAAAGAAAGAAAGAAAGAAAGAAAGAAAGAAAGAAAGAAAGAAAGAAAGAAAGAAAGAAAGAAAGAAAGAAAGAAAGAAAGAAAGAAAGAAAGAAAGAAAGAAAGAAAGAAAGAAAGAAAGAAAGAAAGAAAGAAAGAAAGAAAGAAAGAAAGAAAGAAAGAAAGAAAGAAAGAAAGAAAGAAAGAAAGAAAGAAAGAAAGAAAGAAAGAAAGAAAGAAAGAAAGAAAGAAAGAAAGAAAGAAAGAAAGAAAGAAAGAAAGAAAGAAAGAAAGAGGGGGAGGGGATAGCTCAAGTGGTAGAGTGCATGCTAGCATGCATGAGGTCCCGGGTTCAATCTCCAGTACCTCATCTAAGAACAAATAAATAAACAAACCTAATTACCCATCCCCTCAAAAAAAAAAAAAAAAAAAAAAAAACTAAAGGAAGGAAGGAAGAAACGAAGGAAGGAAGGAAGAAAACAAAAGAAAAAGAAACAAAAGAAAAGAAAAAAGAAAAGCATCATCCATTAAGCCATGGCGGGGGAAAAGGCCATTTTTATTTTGCACAGACTTTCCTTGTTAAGTATAATAATCCAGTGCTGGCAAGGAAGCAGGCCTTCACCCTACACACACTACTGTGATGTCATGAATTCTGAAACTGCCATTTAAAAGCAGAAGCCCTTTGATCCAGTAATTCTACTGCTAGGAATTTATCACAAGGAAATAACTGAAGACATATGTACAAGGATATTCATTACACTGTTATTTATAATGGCAAAAAAAAAAAAAAAAAGCAGGGGGAGAAAAAAAATAAGACACCAGTTAAATCTGTATGATTAATAATAACTATTTTCCAAGAACAGTGAATGGTATGAGAAAAGGTTCATAATAAGCAAAAAAGGCAGATTACAAAATACTCCATGTAGTGTGATCCCCAAATCCACTGAGAAAAACACTCATATATACCCATGCAAACAGAAAAGAAAAAAATAAAAATGCTAATAATGGTTCTACGAATAGCAGGAATGTGGTCACATAAACTGTCTTTTCAAATCCTTTCCTGTATTCTTAAAATTTTCTCTAATCAACATGCATTCTTTTTATAACAGCAAAAAAGTCAAAATAGCAACATAGCCAATAATAACAGGACGTGAATCTCAGGTCCTATTATTCTGAGCAGCTGAGTTCAATTCTTAACTCTAAGCAGTGAGAATGGAAAAACCCGTTTTTTCACAGCAAAGCCTTAGACTGAAAATTCCAGAAGGGCAAGAGGCATATAAAGTTGTTCACTACAGTACCCACACCTGACACAACCACAGAACCAAGACTCTCTAAACTTGATATGTAACACCAAGCACCACGTATCAACAGCTACTAGACTACTCTTAAATGTCTTGAACTTGAGCGTAATTTGAGCTCCACCTAAAACTGACCAAAGTCCATATACAATCTTTTAATACAACAGTCAGTGAAAATATCAGGGGCTCTGAAGACAAATACAAATGAGCCTGAATCTCAGTACCACCATTTTCAAGCTAGCATGAGCAAGGAATAATCTCTCTAGACCTTCTTTTCTTCATACTCAAAATAGTGATATTTACAGGATTTCTATCAGTACTAGATAACGTATGAAAAACACCCAGCACAGAGCCTGGTGCACTGTGGGTGCTCAACACAGCAGCAGCTACCGTGACTATGACAGGTTGTTACCATCTACGTAGCAGACATCCTTAATGTAGGACAAGAGTAAAGAGAGCAGGATGTCCAGGCGCTCAGCGACGGGATGGACCATCTGATCGTGCCTTTCAGGATCAGCCTTTGTTTCGTGTTCATTCTCTTCATCTTCATCCTTTGAAGGTAAAGTGAAAATGGATATTTAAAAATTCAGTGAAAGTAGTTTAGTGAGAAAACGCTGAGGTAACTGTTGCCCTTTAAAAGATAAAATGAAAACACAGATACCTTTCCAGGCAAGGGCTCTCAACCAGAGGTGAGAATGAGAACCACCCATGGAATTCAAAATGAAAGCACAGATTCAGAGCCCCAGCCCAATTCTCATTTAGAAGACTCACTTACAGTGCGGCCATGCAAACATCACAGACTGCCCCCAGCTCCTGGCACCCACTGTTGGTCTCCTTTCCCAGGACAGGGCACCCATACCCCAGCTGCCAACAGCTCACAGTTGCCCCTCCTTCTCCAAAGAACTGCTCCTGCTCCTCCCAGGCCCTCCCTATCAGAATCAGTAGCTGACTGACAAAAGGCCACAAGACGCCATCTCCCTGGTCTCAAGCTAGGACTCTCTGTCCTGCAACTCATACTCCAGAGCTCCTGGGGAGATCAGGCTGTGGCTGTTTTCAAACCAAGAAAACTTGTCCTCAGTTCCTTCCGCTCTTTGTTGCTTGCTTCCTCACACCCTTTGTCCCAAGGGCACCTGAATCCCCAACTCCTGCTCTCCTTCCAATTACCCTTAACTTAAGACATTGCCCCAGATAAGGCACTGCATTAAGGTGCGCAATTTATAAAACACAGAAATTAAACTGGTATACATTTCTGTTTATCATTCCCTCACAAACAATATGTGGCTTACAAAAATAAACAGAAAGAACAAACGTGAAAATAAAAGTGGAACACACTTCACTGACCCCAATTCAAAGCCTTGGAAACAAGCCAACTCTACCAGTCAGTAAGCAACAGAGCAGCAAACTCCTCATTTAAGAAATCATTTTCAAGTTTGCTGAACTATTGTTTTAATCCAAAGCCTTGAAAAAGATGAAAAGCCATTAACTGCCCCTTCCAGCCCTCTGGGACTGCGAACTGCGTGCGTGCGACTTCATCAGGAAGTGCTGACCATGTTAAACAGTCCTTCCGCGGCATCTGCTCCACCAGCTTGAGCTGCTGCTTCCTCAGCATCTTCAATATCCTGCCGGGACGCATTCACCTACATTACAACAAGCAAGCAAACAAATAAATAAAAGCTTCTAAAATACAACCACATTATTCAGGGGCTGGAAACTCATCTGATATACATGTTCTAAAGATGTCCGGATTAGCACCCTATTAGCACTGTACTCAATACACACTTATGATGCAAACCTGTACGTCGTTCTGGGTCATGAAGAAATTTACAAGATTATAAATCAAGTCCCTTGTGCTACATACTTACATAAAATCAGTATGAACTGTGCTATGTTGGTCTAAATCAGATAGCGTCAACAAATTCAACAATTACTCTAACTCTACTCTGCAGAAGACACATGCATGGTGTGTAAGCATATTACCAATCAAATGAGCAGAAAATGATTAAATAGAAGTCAAATTTGCATTAGTGAATATTTACTTTGGTATATAACCCTTCAAGTATCTTGTTTAATATACCATTCAAATCATGCCTTTTTAACTGTCTATACATGACCTTCTTTCTAAATGTACTCTAAAATATTCCATAATCATGTAACAGAGAGCTTTCAAAGGTTATGTATGCAGTTGACCAGAGGTTTAACTCCAAGTGAGCAATGTGCCAGCCCACCCTGAAACATGCCTCTCACCCCTGCTTCATCCCTTCTTCACACCACAAACCCTTGCCGGGTCTCTAACAGCCCCACTTCCTAACCACCCATGCCCCATGCTCTCTCCAGCAACAGACTACCTCCTTATCACCATATCCAAGGACTTCTGCTTTTCTCAGCCTCCTTAAAAAGGTCAGCATATCTCATGCTGCTGACCAAAGCCTGCCTTCCTCCAGATTCCCCCTGGGTGTCCAGACTCTTGACCTTCCTCCCACTTTTAATCTCGCTTTCTCTTTCCTGTCGGGTTTATTCTCAGTCCCCTACCTGCAGCTACACCTGCTTGGTGAATATACTCCACCTCACTCCCCCACCTACACCTCAATCCATCTGCAATGGAACTCATCACCCTGCAACTTCCTCCTGACTTCTTATTCTTGTTAAAAGCAACATCAAGCTTCCATTCCACAGGGAGCTACCTTTGAAGGGCTCCTTTCCCTTACCCCCTACTTCTCCACTTACAATCCAGTCTCAAGCATCAGTTCATCATTCTGCCACGTGTCACCAGAACCCACCACTTTCTCTCTCTCCCACTGCACTTATTGCAGGCCTCTTTAAAAAAAAAACCAGATATAAAGAATTCCAGCATCACTTCCTTAGGAATGCCTTCCCAATTCCTTCTGACTACATCAGGTTTTCTAGTTCATAATGCATGTGTTTCATTCATACCATTTACCACAGTTGTCTTTTCCCATTTACATGACTCTCTAATTAATGCCTTGTTCCCCAACCTTGAGAGATGGGACTGTCTTATAAGCCCCAGCACATCGATGGAGTTCAAGAAATGTTCAAAGAAAGCATCAAAGGTGGAACTATGGATTCTTCTCCATTGCTGCTACTATTGTTTACATACTATGAGTATAACAAATACTATAACATATTTATTATTAAATGAGCATGAAAGAGAAAAACAAATAATGCAATACTTACATCCAACTTGAGTAGCTTTTCAATAACAAGCTCCAGAATTTCATGCCTCAAGGTTGGAAAATACACACTAATCCTTAGTAAGTTATGGACGTAACATTCCTAAAACATGAAAAGATAAACATTTCAACAGAAAATAAATGTTTCATAATTGTAAGTAAAATATCAATTACACAATCTTTAGTTTCAGCAATTTAGAGAAAAGACTATCCAGCAACACAAACTACTCTGTTCATACATACAATTTTCAGTATAATCTAATTACCCCCAGTAAATTACGTTTGTGATCTGTACACTTCTACAGTGTTTTTAAAACAGATTTGCTGAGATAAAATTCCTATATAATTCACCCATTTAAGGTGTACAATTCAATGGTTTTTAGTATAGTCACAGAGCTGTGTAACCATCACCATAATCAATTTTAGAACATTATCATCACCCTGAAAAGAAACCCTGTGTCTTCTAGTAATGTACCTCCTCCCAGCCTGAGGTAACCACTGGTCTACTTTCTGTCTCTATGAATTTGCCTAGTCTAAACACATCAAGTAAGTGGTCTTATAGTATGTGCTATCTAACATAATGATTATTCATGTAGTAGCATGTAGACCATTCTTTTCTTATTGCCAAATGATATTCCATTGTATAGGCATACCACATTCTGTTTATTCAGCTGCTAAACATTTGGTTTCCATATTCTGACTATTATGAATAACGCTGCTTTCAACATTCACGTAAAAGTTTTTAGGTAGACATTATGTTTTCATTTCTCTTGGGTAAACACCTAGCAGTGGAAATGCTGGGTTATATATGGCAACTCTACGTTTAACCTTTTTAGAGGAACTGTCAGACTGTTTTCCAAAGTACCTACATCATTTACCATTTTCCATTCCCATCAGCAGTGTAAGAGGGTGCTGGTTTCTCCAACTCCTTATCAACACTTGTTAGTATCTATCTTTCTGAGTACAGCCATCCTAGTGGGTATGAAGTGATATTTCATCGCAGTTTTGATTTGCATTGCCCTAATGGTTAATGATGCTGAGTTTCTCATGTGCTCATTAGCCATCTGCATGTCTATTTTGGAGAAACATCTATTCAGATCCTTTGTCCATTTTTAAATTGGATGATCCGACTTTCTATTATTGAGTTTTTAAGAGTTCTTCATATATTCTAGATACAACTCCTTTAACCAATATGATTTGCAAATATTCTCCCATTATTTAAGTCATCTTTTCACTGTCTTGAAGGTGTCCTAAGAAGCACAAGTTTTAAATTTTGATGAAGTCCAATTTACCTTTTTTTTTAAGGTTGCTTGTGGTATATCTAGAAATTGTTGCCTAATCCAAGGTCACAAAAGTTTTCACCTATCTTTTCCTAAGAGTTTTATCCATTTTGAGTTCAATTTTCTTTATGATGTAGGAAGTCCTATTTCACTCTTGTCCCAGAACCGTGTACTGAAAAGACTGTTCTTTTCCCCACTGTCTCAGACAACTAGTTTTAATACATTGATCTTACATCCTATGATCATACTGAACTCATTTATTACCTCTAGCGTTCTTGTGGATTCCTTAGGATTGTTCTGTATGTAAGATCATGTCATCTGCAAACAGAGATAGTTTAACTTCTTCCTTTCCAATCTGGGTGCCTTTTCCCTTTTCTTGCCAAACTGCCCTGGCTCGAACCTCTAGCATAATACTGACTGAAGTGGCAAAAGTGGACATCCCTGTTTTGTTCCTTATCCTAGGGGAAAGCTTTCAGTCTTTCATGACAGAGTATAAAGTCAGCTGTGAATTTTTCACAGATGCCCTTCGTCAGGTTGAGAAAGTTCCCTTTTGCTTTTGTCATGAAAGAATTTCAGCACTTGTCAAATGCTTTTTATGGATCTATTAAGACGATCAAGTGGTACTTAATCATTTACTCTAGTGACACAGTATATTATATTAACTGATTTTCAGGTACTAAATCAACCTCGCATTTCTAGAATAAACTTCATTTGGTCATGGTGCATAATTCTTTTTATATGTTGTTGGATTCAATTTTCTAGTATTGAGAATTTTTGCATCTATGTTCATAAAAGATAACATTCCACTTGAAGCAGAGTATCACAAATATTATCGAAAGTTATTAACTCTGCCTTATTCAAGAAAAAATAATCTATGCTTAGAAGGGAACCACTAATAGTTACTGAAAGCTACACAGACGACCTAAATATTATGCAAAAAAACTGAAGAATTCAACTACAGAAAGTTCTGTATTCATGTTCAAATAAGGCATGTTTATAATTGGCAGTAAATGAAATATAACCTTCTAGCAATTCTCATCTGGGTAAGTATTAAGCCTATTCAGCTATTTCTGACATGGACTCTGCCTTTGACCTGCACACAGGAATAAGAGAAAAGCCACTGAGAACCTGTCAGTCACTTGCTAAGAAAGGAATGAGTCAAATTCTCAGTCTTGAGTTTAAAATTCAGCAGACAAAACAATTTTTAAGAAAAAGACCTAAAATCACCTAAAACTAAATCAC
Source organism: Camelus bactrianus (assembly GCF_048773025.1). Taxonomy (NCBI): domain Eukaryota; kingdom Metazoa; phylum Chordata; class Mammalia; order Artiodactyla; family Camelidae; genus Camelus; species Camelus bactrianus. The sequence goes on from NC_133556.1 coordinate 23,445,494, forward strand.
ACAAAACAACTTTTCCATCATTACCCTCCATGAAAAGATTTCTTACCAATGTTCTCTCTGATTTTCGTACAAATGGAAATTTTTCCACCAGTATCGGCATAAGAAACCATGGTGTCCTATTAGAAAAAGAAAAAAAAAATCTGAACTAATCCATGCTAACTGGACTTTCTTGGAAGGTAACATTTTCATTCTAAGCACAAATATGGATACAGGAGGTAAACGGTAACTCGCACCTCAAACAACTGCAACTGAAAATAAATGCATCGCTTCAGAGAAAATCTATTAACAACTCAGGAAAAACTAAGCTATTAACTTTGATATCAAATGCAAATTAAAGGGAGATTCTTTTTTCTACAAAAGTTTAACACAGAGCTTCAGTTTAAAATCTAAACATCTCCCACTACACATATATTATCTTAAAAAGGAGTTATTTTATGAGCTTGGACTTTTTAAAATTAGCAAATAATACTCACTGGGGGGATTTGAAGTTCACCCCTCCAAAAGAAACCCACACATTTTAAAGGCTTTTCTTAGAACTGAAATTTGTATTCATATGGGATGACACAAACACATGGGTTTCTCATTGAAAAATTTTGGATATCATGGCTGTTGAAGATAAAAGCAAAATTCCAACCACCATGAAAAACAGGGAAGAAGGGGAAAATTTGCATACAACTTTGAAAAATAACTGAAGACAATGACTAGAAGACTGAAATGCCATTTTTTGGAGAATGTGATGTTGTATCAACAGGATACAAAAAAAACATACCGCATACAACTTCAGTTTTCTTGGTAGGAACACTTCTGTAATTTTCTACTAATTGATGATACTTTTTTTGAGATCTAAACACCATGATTCAAAATAAGTAACAGAAGTATACTCACGATGGGACATATCTTGCTATTATTTGTAAGGCTCTGTGACATGTGTCAAAATTTGCAGGAAGATCTACAAGGCAAGAAAGGAGAGTATGAGCATCAAGATAAAATGAAAACTGAAAAATTATCTGCTTGAGGCTAAAAACACCTGCTAACCAAAACTGAATCATTTTGAATGATGAAACTGAATCATTTTGAATGATAAAATTGAATCATTTTGAACCAGCAAAATAATAATTTCAAGATTTTTCTCTAAGACCAACTACCAATGAAGACTATAAAAATGCCATTAAGGGCAACTGATGGCATATTAATGTTAAATATAATAAAAAGATTCCATCAAAGGTTGCCTTTCATTGCAGTCTACCTAGTGGAATAAGTCCTGGAGGTGCCAGCATGCGTGATCACTCAGCACACATTCGCTGAGACACAGGAGGCAGTCTTTGCTTTAGTCCTCTTTATACTTACTGTCATCTTCATCATCAGAATCTGAAACATCTATGTCACCTTCCTTAATGATCACTCGGGCTTTTGAGGAAAAAAGAAAATACATTATTCTTCTAACACTGATCTAAACAATCAACAGCTACATAAAAAACTGATTTTTCTATTGTCTGAAAATAATACAATGATAACATTTACAATTTAAGGAGGAAAAAAACGCCAAGAATTTTAAGCAACTAAAAATCCCTGAGTTTCAAGACTTCATCAGAAGCTCACTAAACCGAATTACAGCTCATAAAAATCACAGCAACCAATGAAACTACACATATTCAGAGGTCATTACAGGGAACAGACATGTACCAGAACTGCTGCCAATATGTATCCTGGAAACTTCCATGGTGCAGCAACCTCCAGATTACACCAGGAAGGTAGCATTTTAATAGAGATATCTAAAAAATGAAAAATCAAAGCAAGCAAAGAGCAACCACTTACGAGGTACAAAATGGGAAGCAATCATGCTGAGACATGGTCTAAGGAAGACAGTCTGTGCTGATACAAGATTACCAAGGAAAGCTAAATACTCCTCCACCACTGTCTGACTTCTATTCAACCACTGCAATCTCTAGAGGTGGGAGGGAGAGAAAGATAAAAGAAACATTTTACCGATACAATACATACTATTTTCAAAGTACTGAATTAAGTATAACAGTCAATGAAATAAATGGTGAACTTACCAAAAGAATATTAATAAGCTGCTCAAAGTCTTTCGTCAAGTACATGATGGAGGAACGGAATTCTAGCAGCCAATTAATGATCTGGTCATCCTTCAGTTAAACAAAGAAAAGTACTTTCAAAATCAAAAATCCACTTAAATAACAGAAAAGATGTTATCTTTCTGGCATCAATCATCTATCAATAGTATTTAAATGAGAGGAAAAAAGTCACAAACTTGGACTTCAGCCAAAATTGGGATGAAAATTCCTTAGTTTGTATCAAAACAAAAAAGGTACAATAAATTTTCCTGTTTAAAAAGTAATGTGGTAACTCTGACATACAGAAAAAAGAATTACATGTAATACTTCATTCTGATCAGTTCTGTTTGCCCTAGAAAAATGAGAACACCTCAAATATTGACACCTGGGGCTTTTTTAAACTGAAGAATTATAACAGATTCTAATATTATAAGACCACAAGGACCTGTAGGTACCTCTATTTCCTCTATTCCCATGCTGAACTGCAAGCATGTTGACAACAGTCTATGCTGATTAACCAGTCATCAATAAATATAACTTTTTCTTAACCCAAGCTGAAAATGGGTTTAAATGTATTAACATGTGTCATAAATACATAAATGATGGTTTCAGTATTCCATGAAATATTTTTCAGGCAATAAAATTACTGTTCATAATACTTTTAGTGACATGGGAAAACCTGCTAAATAAAAAAAAGGAAAGAAGCCATGTACAAAATATGACATAAGTTACATAAAATAAAGATATTGTTTGTATTCATGCATATATGTAACATACACAGGAGAAAATTAAATCCCCTAATTTTTAAAAGAAAATGGTTAATGCTGATTAAGACTCAGTAGGGGAAAGAGACATATAAAGAAACAAAAGCAATACAGTGTTGACTTTTAGCAACACACTATGAACAGAAAGGGCTGAACCTGCAGTGATAAACTATGAAGAGACCGGGCTGTACCTAGAGTGATACAGGCTACTTAAAGGGAGAATCATTTAGTGAGAACACACCATGCACCTGGCACGGTGCTCAACATCGTACATAGATACCTTTTCCAAATCCTAACAAGGCTGCAAATAGATTGCTGTTACTCCCATTTTACAGTTAAGGAAACTGAGGCTAAGAAAGATCAATAAGCAATTTGTCCAACCAAGCCAGTGAAGAACCAGGTTCAAACCAGTCTGCCTAGATCACTGCTCTGCCCATCCTCCCACAATGCCTTGCTCCATGTCGAGGAGCTCCCCATCTTTTCCCCACCTTCACTCAATCAACAAGTGCCTTCTATGCATTATCTATGTGACAAACCTCGACGAGACTGGCTATTTTCTGCTGAAACCCTGAGTAATGAGGCAGTAAAATAAATTGCAACTCATCTGCACTATGGTAATTTCATAATGTCCACAATCATTATGGAAAACAAGGCCTGAAGCAGAGAAGACAGCTAAGCTATGTGCAAATAAAAATAAGTTGGCACTAGCCAGTCACTCTTCCAGTAAAACAAGTGCAACAGAATTTTAAGGACGCCACTTAAACTGCTCTATTTTTTAAAGTAAACCAGTCAGAGACTGTGGAGCTTTAGTAGTGAACTATTATTAGAAGCAAGTTACTCGCAACACTTCTCTAAACTAACACAGACACAACTGATATGATTCTTGGTATGTCAAAATCCCAAGGAGATGTGCTGATATCAAATACAGTAGAACACAAAGAACGTGGTCCTTTGTAGCTGAGGAAGAAGGCACAGGTCAGAGAAAGCTTTAAAGAGGAAGTGATGCTTCACTGTGTCTTTAAACAAAGTATTTTCTGGAGCTATATACCTTACAGAGGTAAAGGCACGTCTTCAGAAAATCAAAAGTAGTTCTGCATGGCTGGAGCATGTGGTGAACAAGCAAGCCAACAGATAAAGCTGGGGAGCAAAGAGGGGCCAGAAAAATCACTGAAGTCTACAAAAGTCACGTTTATAATAAGAAAGATCAGCTGGAAGTCTGGGGTATGGACTGAATGAACAACCATGTGCTTAGAACCTGGGAAAGTTCATTAGCAAAGACAACATTTCAGCTGGATCTCAAAGAGTAGGAATTCTGTAATAACAGTAATAATAACAATAAACACTAAAATAACACTATGTGCCAGGCACTATTCTAAGACTTTAACATACGATAACTCGTTTGATCATTACAACCACTCCACGAGATAGGTACTACCACTGGTTCCCATTTTATAGCTGGGGACACTGAGGCATTGAAATGCAGTAATTTGCCCTTGGTCACAAAGCTACTAAGGGAAGGAGGCATGTCACCAAAGCCCATGCTCACTTAGGTAGCAAGTAAAGTGGATACAGAGGCTGCCTTACAGTCAGAAAGAAAAGGCACATGCAAAGGCATAAGGATGAAAAAAAGTGGCAAATTTAGGGAATAAAGTTACCAAGAGAGGCTGAACACTGAAAACTTGTTGCAGGTCATGCTAAGAAGGTGGCTCTTTATTCTTCAAGTAGGAATGAAACTTCACTAGGGCAATGACAAGCTTAGAATGTGCTTTAGAGATGACTTATGCTGCATTGCTGAGGATAAATTTGGGGGAGGGCATGAGATGGAGAAGAATTTGATCCTAAAGACCACTAAAGAGGTTACTGGAGGAATCCAGAAAAGAGAGCACCAACAAAACAAGAATCCTTAAATGGTTTTTATTCCAAAGGATCAATGGATATAAGGGGTGAGAAAGTCCAGGAGGACTGCGAGGTTCCCAGCTTAAGAACTAAGTAAGTAACAAATCATTTCAGCACATAAAGAAGGCTGTGGAGTTGGGTCTGGAAAAGAGAGAATGCTAAGTTTGGGGCACCCATAACACTTCTGGGTTGGCGGTTAAGAAACAAGCCTGGAGCCCACAAGAGCAACATGAGCTACAGATGCAAATCTGGGAGTTATCAGGACAGAAGTAAATTCCTAAGCCAGGAGGAAATAAAGAGATCATACAGGAAGAATCTATAGAGTGAGGAAAGGGCCAAGTTTGGAAATCCAATCAACACTAAATTTAAGAACCCGAAGAGAATGATTAGAGTTAAGTGATAAAAAGACAGAAAGATCAAAGAAGCTGAAGGAAAGGTTTTAAGAAACGGGCAGCCAATCATATAAACTGCTAAAAGTAATTAGTATGGGACTTGAAAAAAAAAAATCCACTGAAATCAGCATTTAAGGAATCACTGGTAACCTCTGTCATAGTAATTACAGCAGTGGATTTAACCATGAATGAGAAATGAGAAAGTGCAGACTGTCAGCAGGAACAAAGCAAGTAATTACAAAGTCCTTACTTTGAGTCACAGGCTGTTCTAAGGGCTTCTTGTATATTAACTCACTGAATCCTTTTAAAACTTCTACATTTAAAAAACTTCTCTTATTTCTCCAGTTTTACAAGGAGGAAAACAGAGGCAGAGAGGTTAAACAACTTTCTGACCAGAAAACAATGGAGTTGGGATTTTATCCCAGACTACCGCTGCCCACAGTAATAAATTTTTCTTTCCAAAATTGGGCAGGAAAGGAAAAAACGGAAACAAAATTTATTGAGTTGTTACGACATGACAGGTATATACCTTGAACCATCCCTAAACTGCTGAAAGAGTAGTAGCTTAAAAGACAAGTCATCTTTTGTGGTTTTTTTGGTTTTGTTTTGTTTTCTTTTAGCATTGGAGACATGAAAGTTGTACGCAACATAGAGGAAAAGTTCTAGAAAGGAAAAAATAAAGAATTCTCAACCTTAGGACTACTGGCATCTGGGGCCAGGGCATGCTTTGCTGTGGAGGGCTGCCACGTGTATGGTAAGATGTTTAGCAGCATCCCTGTCATCCACTCACTAGATGCCAGTCATACCCTCCCCTTCTCCCAGTTGTGACAACCCAAATGTCCCCAGTTCATCACCAAATGTCCCTCAGGGACAAAAGTACGCCAGGTTGATAATCATTAAAGGACAACAGGGAGCAAGTTCTACAGGCTGGAAGAAGACCAAAAGTACAAACTAACGTCTCTACAAAGTGGTAACAATTTTGCTAATGATCAAACACAGAATTAATTACCTTTATGTCTGGATCTGACAGCTGGTTCTTCAACAACTCAAAGTCATTTGTTTCACCCTTAACAAGAAGGGGGGAAAAATGAATTTTTGCTTGCTTGGGCTTCTTATTACTAAAGACCAACAGCAGGACTTTTAAATATTACATAGAGAACGTTGTAACATTCATACATCAATTGTGGATTGTAAAATCCTGACTATAAAAAATTTAAATACTCATGTTAGTGGAGCTAGAGGGCTTGTTAAAAAGAGAAAATGACAAACTAAAAGGCCATTCATGTTTAGGCATACTCATGTAATGACATTTGAACGTATGACAGTCAACACTCCATGATACTATACATTCACATATATATGTGAATATGAACGCAGATTGCATATAAAATAAATAGCCGTAAAAAAAGAAAAGACAGTCGTATTTTCCCTCGTTTGCTGAGATACAGGAGAATCACTTCTAAACTAATGCAAAAACAAACTTAAAAAAAAAAAAAACCCTCATTAACAGAGATGGTTTATTGTCCCAAAGTAATGCTTAGGTGAATCCTTAAGAAATAAAATGCTCTAATGGTTTTTATTCTACCACTTGCTAAATTTTTTAAAAGATATTTTGTAAATAAAGCATTTGAAGATGTGAAACCTCAGCAAAGGGGTTATTACTCAAACAGAGTTAACAGCACCATGCTGTTGCTAAATATCTGATTTCAATGTTGACATCTAAAATTCATTTTACTTGTCTACCAGTCTTTGATATCTAACAGCTACAACTGTAGCCTGACTAGCAAGAAGCAAACATCAGTATGTCAATTACATTTCAATAAAACTGGGAGAAAAAACCCACTAACCTCACCTTGTCGCCTCTTACCTTTTTGTACTTCAGCAACACTTCTGTCACAGTTCCACCAAACCGAACAGTTTTTCTTGGGGGAGAATTGAAGAAATCATTCTCTAATGCAAGCATGTCTGAAAGCCTACAGAACCAAGATTATCAAGCTATTAAGTGCATGACAGGGAATAATAAAAATGATTAATAGCCAACATTCATTGAACTAAAATCATTCAGTGAGACTACCGCTAAAGCCTCCTAACTGGCCTCCCTGTTTCCACTCAAATCCCACAATAATCCATTCTTCATTCAGTGGTCTGATGATCTCTCAAATACTTATGACAGATCATGCTAACTCTACTCTCCTGACTAAATGTTCCAAAGGTTTCCTACTTCACTTAAAATTTAAAAATCCAACATTTTTATCATGGTCTTTAAGGTCCTACGTTAATCTGGGTCCTGCCTACCTCTCTGAACTCACCTCCAACTACTTAACTGCACTGCAGCCAGTGTCTTTTTTCTTCTTCAAACTGACCAAGCAGATTCCCATTTTACTTGCTACTCCCTGTCAGAAACACTCATTCTCCAGATTTGTACATGGTTGGACTCTTATCTTCATTCAAATTGAAGCTCAAATGTCAGAGAGGCCTTCCCCATCAGAAAGCTTAAGTACCCATCCTCTCCCCTCCATCACTCTGTTCTATTTCTTCACAGCAGTTACCACTATCTGAAATCATCCTGTTCATTTTATTGGCTATTCACTGTCTTCCCTTCCTCAGAAAGGAAGCTCTGTTGAGAACAGGGACTGTTCTCTCTTTTGACAGACTACTGTCCCCCAAGTCTAACACAGAAAGCAGGTGCTAAATAAATATTACGAATAATATTATCCTAAGTGTTTCACAAAGTTTTAAAAGGGGTAGATCAGAGAAAACGCATAGCATTCTACTAATGACTTGAAAGTTAAACCCCGAAGTGTTTTATGAGGGTTAGGGACTTTAAAAGTTGAGCAAGGTAAACACTGTTAAACAAACGTGTCAAAACAAATTTCAAACCAAAAATAATAATAATGACTCAATTTGCCATCGGTGACAGCATATTTGGCTGATAATCCAAATAGCCCAGGGGCCTCTTTTCAAATCCAGACGAAGCAGCAGGAGGGAACAGTAAAAGAGCAGAACAGAGGCCCCAGGCCTGGGACGCTATGAAGGAGCCCAGTGGGGATACAGGACGACTCTAGAACAGAGAAAATGTTCATTTTTCCAGCCCCTTTCCCACCTTTATGAGCTATCTAAGGGGCACGGGCTCACTCTTGAGAACCTGGAATGATGCTCTACCCTCCGCTCCCGCCCACTCATTAGCTCTGTCCTAGACCCTTCAGATCCGCTCCCCTAATCCTGGTCCCGGGCTTTGGTCCCAGACGCGCAGAAGGAAGAGTCTCGGATACTTACCCGGTCCTGGATGTGCCCAGCGTCTTGACCGCGGCGGCCGAGGCGGCCGCATCTCCCGGTAACCGCGTGTGAAGCAGCGGAGCCGCCATCAGGCCGACAAACCGCGACGACCGTACCTTGCGCCGGAAGTCGTGCTTCTTCTAGGACCGCCTCCATCCCGGAAGACGCTCGTGCGAGAGACGGCCTTCAGCCAATCAGGAACCCCATCTGAGGAGAAGGGCGTGCGCTTTGTGGGCTAGAGCTTCGCGAAAACATTCTCTTCCGCGCCCTGCATCAGGCCCCTCCTTGGGCTTGGAGGACTTTCTCAGCCCAGCGAGGTGCGGCTCTGAGAGCTAGGACTGGGAGGAGAGAGCTACGGATGGCGGTGTGGTCCAGCCCTGAGGGTCCCAGGGAAAGGGGACCCGGGAAGGTGCTAAGCGATGGCAGGGTGTTTTATGTATTAACTTTTCGAATCAAAGCATCCCTCAGTTAACTGAAGAACCTAAGGCCCTGTGATTAACCCAAACCTGCAGAGAGGTGGGGCGGGCTGAGGTTTGAAAAAGTGGGCTTGAACCTGCTTCTTCGTACCCACTGCACTATCCTCACAGACATCCAAGCTAATCTTATCCTTGCGGAAACAGGCTTGACGAAGCGACTTACCCCCAAAACCTCACAGCTGTCGTGATGCTGGGATGAGAAATCAAAGGGTGAGAGGAGACAGTTTCCACGAGGCGTTAACCTTGGAACTTACATTTTAAAAGGAGGTACCGGAGTCAGCCAGACCAACACAGCAGGTAAGGGTCTTCCAGGCATAGTAACAACAGGTGCCAAGGCTGTGTACCCAAGGGAGGGAGCCAGAGGGAGAGACGGGCTGCCTCTCCCCTCAGTTTCTAAGAAGGAAAAATATTGCAACCTTTGGAAACTGTTTAGAACTATATCAAAAGGACATTAAGCCAGCTACAACAATTTGTTAAATATAAAACACTATTCTGTTTTTGCAACAGTGTAAAATCAGTAACTGTCTTTCTCCTGTCTCCATGTGGTCCCACCATTTCTTTCCTGACTGCTTTAGAGTTCCTGTGGATTGCTGGGCAGAAATCATCAATGTCCCAAGAGCAGAAGAAATTGTGCCCTGCTCACACAGATGTTCAAGACAGCTGCTTCAGTGGGAATCTCTTCCCCTCTACTACCAAAACAGAACCAAAAAAAAAAAAAAAAAAAAAAAAAAATCACAGTTCTTCCCACTCTCAGTCAGTAGAAGTGTAACTCTGTACTGTCAAGCAATTTGACAATTACTTTATTCTTTCACTTTTAAGAAGTCTGACATGTACAAAAGGAAATGTGTTAATGTAAGTTATAAAGCGTAGTAAAATGAACACTTGTACACCCAATTTATGAAACAACTTGTATTATTTTTCCTCTATGAACTGTATTTTACATTTTTTAATTCTATTTTTTATTGAAGTATAGTCGGTGTACAATGTGTCAATTTCCAGTGTACAGCATAATGTTTCAGTAATACACATACATATGTATATTCTTTTTCATATTCTTTTTCATTATAGGTTATTATACGATATTGAATATAGTGCCCTGTGCTGTACAGTAGGACCTTGTTTATCTGTTTTATATATAATAGTATCTGCAAATCCCAATTTACCCCTTCCCACCTTCTTTCCCCTCCGGTAACCATAAGTTTGTTTCCTATGTCTGTGAGTCTGTTTCTGTTTTGTACATAAGTTCATTTGTGTCATTTTTAAGATTCTACATATAAGTGATATCATACGGTATTTTTCTTTCTCTTTCTGGCTTGTATCACTTAGTATGATAATCTCCAGGTCCATCAGTGTTGCCGAAAATGGCATTATTTCATTCTTTTTTATGACTGAGTAGTATTGTATTGTATATATATATACACCACATCTTCTTTATCCATTCATCTGTCAATGGACATTTAGGTTGCTTCCGTGTCTTGGCTATTGTAAATAGTGCTGCTATGAACATTGGGGTGTATGTATCTTTTCAAATTAGAGCTTCCTCCAGATATATGCTGAGGGGTGGGACTGCTGGAACATATGGTAAGTCTATTTTTAGTTTTTTAAGGAAACATATAATTGTATATATATATATAAAATTGATGCTTCTCCATGTGTTCCTCCCAGATCCCACCTTCTCTCTGCTTCCTCTCAAGATAATCACTATCCTGATTTTTAAAAATCATTTCAACTTTTCTTTATGAAATTACTATATATTCCCAAACAATATACCATTTACTTTTTGTATCATTACTTTTCAATGATAAAATTATTTCTGTGCTGTACCATTATACTGCTGCTTCTTTTCAATCAACATTATGCTTCCATCCCCATGTGTTTTCCCTGCCATATAGATTCCATTATATGAATATACCATGACTTATAAATCCATTTTCCTATCTCCAACATTCAAATTGTTTCCTTTCCCCTCTCTCCCCTCCCACTATAATGTACATTGCTATGAATATTCTTATATAGTTTCCTGATTCATGTGTGCAGGAATTGTTCTAGGATGGAGTTGTTGGCTTGGAGGATATATAAGACACAAAGAGTTTTCCAAAGTGGTTGTGCCAATATACAACCCCAGCAATACCCTCTCCCTAACTTGAGCACAGCTCCTTCCTTATCTTCACAAAGCACAGTTAAGACAAGTCTTCTATGTTAAATGTAATTTTTTTTTACTGAAAGCTGAGCACATTACAGGAAAAATCTTAAACTGAATAGCATAATTCACTGTTGGATTTCTTTGGTCATGTTTCTTCATTGAGGGTCCTCTACTCAGTCACTCTGTTCCATAGACCAACTTGGCCTGCCAGGTTAAAAGCTTCCTTTATCCAATCTTACCTTCCCCAGACTCCCATCTTTTTTTATCTCCAACTCTAATAAAAATAATAATAAAGCCCCCTTCTCCAACAACAGCAAGAAAGCATTAACATGCTGCCTGCAAAGATGCACCCCTGCCCACAATGTAGTCATCCTTTTACGTCACTATGCATTACACTTGTTCCTAATTGTTCTGAGCTTCTTCATTCCAGAATGAAATTTTGCGTTACTTTCATGTACCCAGGAGATCCATTAAACTGTTTTTCAAAAGAGCAGTCTTCCCCTGGAGATGAATTTTACAATCATCCCTAGAGTAGTTCTGTTGGTTAAACCCTCTTGGCTTGAAAGTAACAGAAACTCTCTCAAGCTAGTCAAGGCAGAAAGGGAGGATTTGTTCTAAGGATATAGGATATCTTAAAAGATCTTCTCACTGGCTACATTGGAGTCAGGGACCCTCCTCTAAGCCAATCTAGCAAGGTGAGGTCGTATTGTACCAAATGGCTTCCAGGGGATCTTTGCTGTGGATGAGGGGGTCACTGTTAACATTCTGTAGATGTGTTTCAAGTGACTGATTCGCAGGGAAGATTCAGATGAAACAATTTCTAAATAGCAAAGCCAGTAGAAACTATCCCATTTGTTTCTCTCCCCTTTCAAAAAAGAGTCAACAATTATTTTATGAGTCAATTATCTTTATAAAAACTCCATTAATGCAAGAGCTCAACTGTATATCTTTAATATACACATAATTAATGTATATTAATTACTGAATAATGTAATACATTTACTAATCAATGTATTATATACTATATTCAGATATAATATATATAAATAAAAAATAAAGCAGAGTTTCTCAACCTTGGCACTATTGATATTTTGGTCCAGATAATGCTTTGTGAGGGGAGGAGGCTGTCCTGTGCATTGTAGGATGTTTAGCAGTATCTCTGGCCTCCAGCCACTAGGTGACAGGAGCATTCCCCTCCACCCCACTGTGACAAACAAAAGTCTCCAGACATTGCCCAATGCCCTTGGGGAACAGTTTTGCCAAAATTAAGAACCACTGGTATAAAGCATGGCTTTAGTAAAAACTTTTAGTCCAACTGAAGACACAAAACATGTGAAACAATTACAGAACAAAACAGTAAAATATAATATACAAAATTATATCTGTAAACAGTCATAACATTTCCATTTTTGCCTTTAATATTCTTGGGGGATATTAAAAATATCACTTACCATTTTATTCTGTTGGAAGACAACGGTGATAGTGTGCAAGAGCCTCATGCTATTTAATGCCTATTTGGAATGTTTTCCAGATTTTCATCAGAAGGATGCTACAGAGAAAAATACCTTAATTTCTCCTCCAAATTCCTCAGAAGGCAACTGTATCTGACTTGTTATGAATCAACATATTTTCTATAGTTTTATTGGCACAATTTCAGAAATTAGCTTTATCTGACTTTCTAATTGGTCTTTGGTTGGTAAGGACCAGCAATCCTCAACTTTATCTTTGCCTACAGACTTTCAGTCTAGTAGTAGTTACCATCTATATTCACCTATTCAACATTTATTGAACACCTAGGTCCCAGGCCCTATGCTAGCACTGGGAGTGTGTGGTTCGCTAACAACAGTAACAGTCCTTGGCCTCCTGGAACTTACCACCTAGTGAGAGAAACAGACATTGATCAAACGTATCATTGATCAATTTTACAAATCTATTAAGTTCTTTAAAGGCAAATACATAGTGCTATCGGGTTCTGTAATGTGCAGAATTTACATTTTCAGGGAGCTCAGGGAAGTTTCCCTGAGAAAGTAATAACTGCTAAAGGTGGGGGAGGGTATAGCTCAAGTGGTAGACCATGTGCTTAGCATGCATGAGGTCCTGGGTTCAATCCCCAGGACCTCCTCTAAAAATAAATAAACCCAATTACCACCCCACCAAGAAAATCCTTAAAAAAGAGAGCAACTTTATTTAAAAAATCATTGAGGATGAAGGAGTCAGGAGGCTGTGAGGGGACAGTGCTTTGAAGGCAGGGAGAGAAGTGTGTGCAAGTCCTCATGGCAAGAGGAGAAAAGGGGATATTGGTTAGTGTTTTAGTTAAACAGTCCAGAGTTGAGGGAACTCCAATACCATTATCAGATTATAGCATCGTGAATTGCTGTTAAATAATATATTACTTCTTAAATTTAACATCCATTCAGCTTAGATTTCTGTGCTTTGTATCTTTCTTTGCAAAAGGCTAACAGTAATTTGAATATAAAGGAAAAAGGAATGAGTATTTGTGTTACAAAAGGTTTCTCAATCATTCATTTATTTCAGAATTTTGGCTATTTCCTCAGTTAATCCTCTTCATCTCACCCACCATCACCCTTCTCCAAATTCTATTTTCAGAGATGAATGTCTCAATGACATGGTTCCAAGCAGCCATCGTGTCTCGCTTGCAGGTGGAAAATTATTTGAGCCATAAATCTCTGGTCAGCTAGTCCTTCTGGTTCCAGCTGGTCTGAGGTCTATGTGCTTGTGGGCAGCATACAGTTAACTTCTTCCACCTGGAAGGGGTTTCGGTATCTGCAAAACAGCTCAAAGGATATGGCTCAGAATATTATCTATAAGCCCTTGAGGAGGAACTAAAGGTCCTTGACTTTGTTTAATAGCTGAACTATTATTATTTTCTCTTGCTTGATTATTTTCCTTTGTTTCTGCATTTCCTCATTTCTCTGATTAAATTTATTCTTTGAAACTTGAGGAAAGCCTAGGAGGCTAAAGTTTTTCCACAAACAAGAGACAGGCAGAAGACGGGGCAGGGAAGAGTCTGTCCTGGGAAGACCCCATAGAGTTCTGCTCAGTTACACTAAATCATTTAACTAAAAATTTACTTACATAACAGAGGGTAAAGAAAAACCTTAGAACTGTATTTAGCTGTATAATCCATTCCCAATTACTAAAAAAGTATAACAAAAAGCACCTTAAGAAACTACAATGAGGTATCACCTCACACCAGTCAGAAAAAAAGTCATTAAAAAGTTCACAAATGATAAATGCTGGAGAGGGTATGGAGAAAAGGGAACTCTCCTACACTGCTGCTGGCAGTGTAGCTTGGTGCAGCCATTATGGAAAACAGTATGAAGATTTCTTAAAAAACTAAAAATAGACTTACCATAGGATCCAGTAATCCCACTCCTGGGCATATATCTGGAGAAAAATATAATTCAAAAAGACACATGCACCCCAATGTTTACAGCAGCATGATTTACAACAGCCAAGACATGGAAGCAACCTAAATGTCCATCGACAGATGACAGGATAAAGAAGTTGTGGTATACTTATACAATGGAATACTACTCAGCCATAAAAAGAATAAAATAATGCCATTTTCAGCAACATGGATGGACCTGGAGAATGTCATTCTTAGTGAAGTAAGCCAGAAAGAGAAAGAAAAATACCATATAATATCACTTATATGTGAAATATTTTAAAAAGGCACAAATGAACCTATTTCTAAAACAGAGACAGATTCACAGACATAGGAAACAAACTTATAGTTACAGGGGGAAAGGGGGTGGGAAGGGATAAATTGGGAGTTTGAGATTTGCAGATAATAACTAATATATATATATATATGCACAATAGATAAACAACAGGCTTATACTGTATAGCACAGGGAACCATATTCAGTATCTTGCAGTAACCTATGGTGAAGATGAGAATGAATGTCTGTATGTTCCTATGTGACTGAAGTATTGTGCTGTACACCAGAAATTGACACAACATTGTAAACTGAATATACTTCAATAAAAATGTATTTTTTAAAAAAGATTAATTTAAAAAACTTAAAAAAATGTTTTTTTCATGGGTTATACTGATGGAGTTTCACCTTTCGGAACTGAGTCACACAGAGCAGGATTCAAATCCCAGCCTTGTCCTTCACTCTGTTACTTTGGGAAACTACCTAAATGTTCTTAGAACTTCAGTTTCCTTATCTGTTAAATGGGGATAACAATTTCTCAAGCTTTTTTAAGACTAGATTGGAGCACATAAAGCATAGACCACAAAGTCTGGCACAGTGAGCAGGACATAGTAGGTTCTAGTTAAAAGACAGTGGGAGTTGCCCACTTATTTCCCTGTACATAGGGGAAATGTAGTTGCAGTCAGATGACCCATGAGATAAAGAGATGGATTTATTGAAAAGAAAATAATTCATAAGTTGTCCAGCAGGAACATCTTGTATATTTTGCATCTTAATACTTACCGTTTCGTTCCTGTGGCTTTTTAAACTCGTTATTTTAAAAACCGGAGCCACTGCCTGATTGTTTAGGGCTTGATTATCTAGTTATGGACTAGTTAGCCCTTAATTTCTGGCTGTACAAGAGTGAAAAGAGAGAGAAAGGAAACGATTTCTGCAGAAACTGAAACATCTTTGTGTTCCATGCAGTACCTGGCACTTTGTGTGTACTAAATACAGAATAAATCAGTTTAATCCTTTTAGTGACTCCAGTTTTAGAAGTCTTGCATAAGACCAAAGGAAAAAATGAGACTCTCTGAACGATGTTATTTTGTTTTTCACTGTTACTATCTCTGGCCTTTTCACAACTGAGTTTTGACTCGGCCAGAGACATTAAATCAAATGCTTAGTACAGTTTTGAATAGCACACAAATTGATTCTTTTTCAAGATTATGTCAAGTACGACCTTAAGTACTAGAGGAATAAAACTAAGTCCAAAATACTTCAGTGTATTTCTTATAACACGTGGGAGATACGAGAGAGAGAGATGATTCTAGCCTTCAAGTTTACAAACCTGTAAAATCAGATTTAACTTGCACATTAACCACTTAAGACAAACTTTAAAAGGGAACAAAAAGGGAAGATACAGAACAAGTTGTATGGTATCCTACTATTTCTGTTAAAAAAAATAAAAAATGTTCCCTCTCTCCCTCTCTGCGTATATATAAATATATATATATACCCTCCAAGTCCATCCATGTTGTTGCAAATGGCAAAATTTCACTCTTTTTTATGGCTGAGTAGTATAAAAATGTTTCTCTTAAAATAGGGGGAAAATAAACCAGAAAAGTTTAGTGGCTTTATTTTTGTTAATTGTTATTTTTTTTTAAATAATGAGATTAATTTTTCCTTCATGCTAAGGCCTGATGTGTGCAGTCCAGGTTGGTGGGCAGCTCTGCTCAAGGCAGTCAGTCATTTGGGGACCCAGTGTTCTTAAAATACATAAACATCTGTATTGATTAAGATGATTAAAATTGTTTCTATTTTTCTTTCAAGGTGACCATCTTCAGAACTCTTTTCATCTCAAACTCTGGACCCATTAAATAACTCCCCTTCCCCACTCTCCCCAGCCCTTAGCAACCACCATTCTACTCTCTGTCTCTATGAATTTGATCCTCTGATAGGAGAAATCTCATGTAAGTGGACTCCTACAGTATGCTGTCTTGTTGTGACTGGCTTATCACACTTAACACAATGTCCTTTCATTCTTTTTTCCAAGTATTTGCAATTCCCAGCTTGGGTTAAAATTTTTCAAACTATAAATATAGAAATACTGAAGCGTAGGACAGAAAGGGGGAAGAAATATAAAAAACAGCTAAAATTTTTGGAAGTTTTGATCCAAAGTACTGTACCACCTAAAAATGTACTTTTGCCTATAACTGGAAATTTTAAAAGGAAACTATCCCTGTATTAGTGCATTCTTGCATAAACAATCCACTGATACAAAGGAAGAAAACAGTCCCAAATGAATTTTATTTGATTATCATTAAAATATGCAATCAAATCAGCAAATCTTAAATCCCTGGCAAAAAGGGAAACTCAGGTTACTTAAACCAAAGGAACATATAAATACAAATCATAGCGTATTATACTACATAGATTGTAATAACCTTTCTGATAGCTAATGAGGTCACAAAGTATCCTTAGGTACAAAGAGCTGCATTTTTCAATGTCCATTTTCTGTGAGAATTGTACTTACATCTTCACCCAAAGTACGTGAGATGCTATTTTCCACTTGGAATGCTGGAATGCTTTCACAAGAGAAGTCTATTTTAAAAGTCAACTTATTTTAAAACAAAATTCATTTGGAATAGCACAGTTTATTATGGCTCAAAATGCTGGCAATAAATAACTTTATTATCTGCAGCTGGAAAATGCTCTCCAACACTTAAACATGTGTACTACGCAGAGGCAGTCTGGTGAAGTCCACTGGTCTGACACAGGTCAGGGCTCCAGACGGAGGCTTCCAAAACGAGATTAAGGTAAATGTGCTTTTATAAACTTGGCACTTAAATCTGAAGAAATCTTGGTGAGCTCTGGAAAGGAAAAAGCAGTTTTATTTGAGATGAGATTTATAAACACAGAGTGGAACAACAACAACAAAAAGTTAAAGTGTTGTGGATTTTCATTCCCTCTCTGGAAGTAAAACTTTAAATAGAGCAGTAACCCACAGACTGATCTAGGGTATTACAGCTCAAGTTACCATTAACAGGCTTCAGAAAAAGGTTCATTAATAACCTTCACATGGAAGGAAAGCTTGTAATATATACCTTATAACAAATCAGTTACACCTTAATTCTAGCTCCTCCATTTGTGTGACACTGAAAAAATTACATAACCTCCCAATATCAAATCTACCTTTCTTTAAGTGGAGATAATGATGGTGCCTACCTCTGATTGTTGCGATGAATGAGATAAAGCCTGCAAATTACTTAGCACAGGGGTAGTGTATTATAAACACCCAATAAACATTAGCTGTTGTTATTAATGAACGCCCCATATGTGTGTGTTGATTGTAAATTATACCAGTGGGAATACAAAGATGAATAAAACAAAGGTGAGTAAGATGTTCATGGTCTAGTGGAGAAGATGCCATTACTATTTAAGAGATAATGAGTCATCTGAGGATCAAAATAAGGTTTTCTCTTCTTTTTAAGTACTTCATGAACTACAGTGCAATTCTTTGTTATTCTAGATCAGGGTTTCTCAACTTTGCACTAATGCAAAGCATTCCTTGCTGGGAGGGGCTGTCTGGGCGTGGTAAGCTGTTCAGCAGCACCTCTGGCCTCTCCCCACTGGATGCCAGTAGCACCTCTCCGCAGTCTGCAATTTTGTATTGCTGGGGGCTATCGCTGTGAGCCTCAGAGCCCAAACCCGGGCATCAGTTTCCACTCCTGCTCTCCCCAGAGCTCCCAGTGCCTGCCTGCCTGTCTGGCCAGCGGTCTGCTCGGGGCCTAAACATTATCACCAACACATTCTAGATTCCACCATTGGCCAACGGCTAGCACCACATGGTGGAATCTCAATCTGGAAGTCAGAGACTACCTCTCCTCCAGCCAGCAGACAAAGATGAGATAATGGCCAGGTTTGCTGAGAGAATGACACCCTCAGACCTGGGTGTCCCTGGGGCAGAGTGAAATACACCACACTGGCCGCAGGCCAGACCTGCCTGGCCAGTCTCCCTCTCCCTGGGGCCAGTTGCTCTTGGCCAGGTGGATGATTCTGGCTGATGTTGCAACGGGAGCCAAAGCAACTGTACAGCAAGCAAGGGTGGGGGCAGGGGGACATGCAGGTGGGCAGGAGTAGTTACTCTCCTGTTATACAAGCAGCCACATGATATCCTGCATTTTGCCTTTTAGCCCAGAGCCTAAAATATTTACCATCTGGGCCTTTCTAGAAAATATCTGTCAACTTCTGTTTTAGATTAAGTACTTATCTTACCATCAACATAGAGAAATGCATCATAATGATGTCATTCTACCTGATGCCATCTGGAGATTGGAAGACAAGAGTACAGTCATTTTGGAAAAGGACAAAACAGGCCTTGCAAGCTAAAGAACAAAGGCCCTGGGGGCCTGAGTCCCTGAGGCAAAAAAAAAAAAAAAAAAAAAGGCAGGCTTGAAGGAATAAAAGACTAACTTTATTGCCTCTGTTACACTAACAAGTATACCTAGTTGCCACAAGACAAGAGACTCAACTATAAACTTTAACCTTATCTGTTCCCATGCTTTCATGCAGAAAATTCCCCTGCCTTTCTTTCCCCTTACCGAAGCACTCCCTCCCGCTGACAGCCACCACGGAGCTACCTGCTGCTGATCAAAGAAGTTTGATCATTTCCAGAAATTATCAGTGAGCATGAGACAAACTCTCCCCTTTGTTATGAAAGCAGCTCACCCCTTCTACTGGGGGAATTGGCCCTTTTTTTTTTCACTGCCTTCTCCTTTGTGCGTAAACTATTTCTTTCAATAAAAAGCTTTGCTTGCCTAGGAATCCTGTGGAAGCAGTATTCATTTCTATGGTATTGCTGTCCAAGAATCTGGAAAGGGCCTGTTAACCATCTTCGTAGCAAAAAAAAAAAAAAAAAAAAAAAAAAAAAGTTACGTATGAGTAAATAAACACCTGAAAGTGTTTTCCAATGAATATCCATGACTATGCATGGAGCCTACATTTTGGTTAGAAACTGTTGCTAACTAACATCTAAGAGGGCTGCTTTCAGCTTAGAACTAACTGGGAGAGAACTTTGCAATTATTCTCTAATTATTGGCCTATTGCCATAACTTTATAACAGAACCCACAGGTAGAATTATGAACACAACTACCCTGCTTAAAGAGCCTGCAAAGGTTTCCAGCTTCCTCACCCCCAACCTCCAAGACCCAAGCACCCTTGACTACAGCCTCAGGTGATCCTTTCCCAAATGTGTCCCCAGCAAGCCATGGGCTGTGAAACCTCTGAGCCTTTTTGTTGATGCTTTTCCCATTGCATGGAATGTTTTCCCCATCTTCTTTGTCCAAGGAATACCTACTTTAGGATCCAACTCAAAGCTCCCTCACCCAGCCCACACCTGTATTCCGGGAGACTGAGACTAGACTCAGCACACTTACAGTTATAGCACACTCTGTAAGTTACTCCTAGGTCTGTCTCCCTTGATAAATAGTGAGCACTTGGAGATCAGGGACATCTTATCTCTGAATCCCCAGTGCCTAATGTAATGCATGGCACTTGCTAGAAATTCAATGAATTATTTGAAAGGCACTCCATGGCTCTTCCTGTCAAAAATAATTCTTCCACTAAGAGTTATTAGAAAGATACCAACCTACACCTTCTCCTTCCTTGTCTAAAATTTTCTCCTCATTAGAGAACATAATCTCTAAGCTTTCTGATGGCAAGGTCCACATCCTTTCAGGTTTACATGTGTTTACCGTTATTCCTGGCACTTAGTAAGTACTCCTTCAAGAATTACATGGACAGGGGAGGGTATAGCTCAAGTGGTAGAGTGTATGCTTAGCCTGCAGGAGGTCCTGGGTTCAATCCCCAGTACCTTCTCTAAAAATAAATAAACCTAATTACCTCCCCCTGCCTCCCAAAAAAGAATTACGTGGAGAATTATTTCAATCATACAAATAATCTAAAAAAGTAGAATTAATAGGGAAAAAAAAGAATGATCTTTTTCAATAATACTAAACTAAATCCTTAACTTCTGAAACCATTATGTTTTGTTAGTGTTTTACTCTTTTGTTTAAAAAAAAAAAGAAATAAACATGAACCACTGAATGTATTTCATTTTAGAATCCACGTTTCCAAACTATACAAAATCAAAAGGGCTAAAATGCTTTGCCGGTATGATTATCTATAGCGTATTTATGTGTGTGTATATCTAGAGAGTGTTATACATTCTCTTAAAGGCAAGTTGGAGAAAACTGTAAGGAAATTAAAGAGTCTGACTTCCACTTAATATTCAGTTGTACCCCACACTGGAAATGAAACCAACCAATATGAAATAAGGATGAACACCTTCTTGAATATGTTAGTAGCATTTAAACAAGGAGCATTAACGTAATTCCAAAGTATTGCTCTGCTCTATACTCTTTCTCCTCCCTGCACCCCAAAAGAAGGGAATTTAAGGAAAAAGATTAGAGAGAAAGATCAGGAAACTGACACTAAGCACTTAACCCACTGAGAAGCAGGGTCACCAGTTTTGACTTTCACATGATCTTTTCTACCCTTCTAATTGACAATGGGTTGGGAGTTAAGTGGAAGTCATCCTCAATAGCCTTAACCATAAAATTTATCAAATAGGTCAGCATAAAGGGTTTTGTGATTTAGTAGAAAGCTTATGTGATTTAGTACAACCAAATATTTTCCAAACCTCAGAATCTTTCCAAGTTTCACTCTACAATTAATTTTTACTTTTACATTAACTCCTGTGAAGTAGTTTTACCTAAATAAATGGATTTTGAAAAGCAACCATCAATATTGTAAATAGAAAAACCAGTGTTACTGGGCATAAATAGAAGTTATCCACTGAAATAACTTTGTTAACACAAATGGTTTTAAATCCTAGCTGGGTGCCGCTGTTGCCTACCAAAGCGTTACAGAGGTGTTAAGAGACCACTAACCCCACGTGAAGGACATTTTCTTTGATGTAATCAGAAAGACTGGAAAAAGAATTGAAAAGGGAATAACGTTCCCGCTGGAAGGCTCATTGCTATTTATGCTGTGTCCCTGTACCATCCAAAATCATCCTGTTTCAGTAACATTGTAGAGTACCCCTGCCTTCCCCCCACCTTAGAGCTCCTAGAGGAGTATAATTAACACCCTCTCCCCACTAATCCTAAATAAAAGATCATGCTGGTAGAGCCATAAAACCCTAACAGCAACTCATCTACTCAGAGCACTAGGTTTCAAAAACTGACAAAGTTCAAATGATCTAATCTCTGAAGGAAGAGGCCACTGCATCTCCAGTAACTTAACGTTATTGAACATAAGGGATTGAGGAACCCACCAGAACATGGACCCAGAAACAATTTAGGAATACCGCAGGTATTCCTCCAAAGGCACTTACTTGGCGGAGGCCTGAGGGCCACTCAGAGGGCTGGGGTCTGGTTCTGTGCTAGGGAATAGCGCTTCCTCTCCTGGGACGGGGGTGGGCGCCCTCCCAGGGGCGCTGACGGCTGGGTTTGAGCCCCTGGAGCTGGGGACTCAGGGAGCAGGGATGCAGTGTCAGTGGGTTTCTCCTGGCCTGCTGGTGGCAGGCTCTTGAAAGCAACTGGCTTTTCCTGAATCTCTGGGGCAGATGGAGACCGGCTTGGTCCAATCCTTTGGACTAAAGAGCTGCTCTGGGAGGCCTGCTGGGTGTGATACAAAGCCTGAAAGTCCTGGAAAGCCTCAGCCACGTGAGGGTCCACGGGTTGGGTCTGAAAGGACTGAGTGGGCAGAAGCTGGAGCAGAGAGACGGGGGTGGCCAGACTCTGAGCTTCAGAAGCCTGAACAGGTGGTGGCTGAGTTTGACTGGTCTGAAAAAGATTCTGGAGCTGGCTCTGTGAAGCCAGAGGGATCTGGAGGTGGCTCTGTGCAGCCACAGGTACCAGGGGGAAGCCCTGAGAGGCCACAGAGATAGCCGTGGTAAGGATGGCCAGAGGCTGACTCTGAGAGGACAAGGAGACAGAAGGCAGGATCTCAGAGGCAAGAGTGTCTGCAGGGAGCTGACTGGTAGAGGCCAAGGAAACTACAGGCTGGCTCTTGGAGGCCAAGGGAATAGCAGGCTGGCTCCTAGAAGCAAGAGTGCCTGAAGGGAGCTGGCTGGTAGAGGCCAAGGAAACTACAGGCTGGCTCTTAGAAGTCAGAATAGGTAGATGTTGGCTCTTAGAAGCCAAAGGGACTGTGGGCAGGCTCTTAGAGGCCAGGATGGCTGGAGTTAGAGGCTGGTCCAGAGAAGATGGAGTGAATGGCTGCACCAGAGGGACTGATTGTCCTTCAACAAACCTCAGCACCCCAGCCTTAGGACCCAGGGGACGGGCATCAGGTCCCAGGGAGCAAACTGCCTTTAAACTTTCGACAGCCTCAAATTTGGGCAGATCCTCTCTGCCAAAGTATTCAACGTCGCCGCTCTCCTTGACACTTTTCATCCCGCTTTTGTCGTGGTCCCCCTGGTCTGGCTGGTTTTCGACCTGGCCGGTGACAGTCATATTCAGAGAAGCAGTCCCTTCCAGGAACCTCCTGCGGTGACGCCGCCGCCGCCGCCGGATCCGCAAAAAGGTGTTGGAAATGCTGCCGATGGTTAAAGACAAGCGGTTGCTGATGGTCTGGTTCAGGGCTTCCAGTATCGTGGCGGAGGGCAAGAGGTAGGACCTGTTCAAGGCCTCTTCGGAAGTCAGTTCGATGTTGCCGGTGTACCAGAAGACCCACCAGAGGAGGCTGAGGAAGATGATGATGGAACCCAGGTAGAGCAGCAGGTCGTAGAAGAGCAGATCGGCGAAGACCCCGGTGAACAGCAGGGTCGCGCCCACCGTGTCGAAAGCGACGCCCAGCCAAAAGAAATGCCTGCAACGGCCCAGACCCGTCCGCTTCGTACTCTTGTCGACGGCGTTCATCGGAAGCTCCATGAGCTCCCACTGTCGCCGCCGCCAAGTCTGCAGTAGCGATCCGGCAGGCGGCGCCGCCACAGGCCCGCTGCGGCCGCTGGGTCCCCATGGCAACGCCGCCGCGGGCGCGAGCAGCACAGGAGGCGGGGCGAGAGGGGCGGCAAAGCGTGACCGCCGCTCACCTGCGAGGAGCAGAGAAAGAGACACAGCCCCAGAGCGGGGCGGAGGCGCGGTACGCCCTGCCGCCCGCGCGGCTGCCTTCTCCGCATGCGCGGTGTCTGCTCCCGGTGTGACCCTGCAGAGTTCTTGGAGCTTGAGAGCCTCCGGCTCTCCCAGAGGAAAATTTTCCTTTGGTGACAGTGTTGTGGATTCCCCTCTTCCCCCACAATGAGGGAGGGAAGTATCCACATTCCTTTCCCCACGCCCCCGCCTTCCAGAACGAGGGCGAAATCCAGAAGGAGGGCAAAGGGCAAGGACTCTCTTACAGTAACTTACCCCTCTCAGCCAGGGGTACTTCTCGGCCTCAGGTGCTGCTGCTCTCTGAGTTAAACGCTTTCCTTTGTTTTGGTGAAGTGGCTAGATTAGGGTCTGTTGATACACAGATCTTAATTACGAGCTTGTATGTTTGCCCCCTGGAGACTGGACTATGACGTGCTTGTTAATAGCAGAGCTAGGGGTGAATTCTCTCCCCGCCAACCACCTTCTCTCCAGTTTCTAGCATTTTAATTTTCCCTTCAGTGTTAAAGTAGTTGAAAAAATATTGAAAACTGGGTGTATTAAAACTCACATTACTTTAAGTTAAAATATAATTTTTATACCGAAACCTGACATTCTTGGCCTTAATGGAAGAAAGTACCGATAACAATTTTAAAATGTATTTCTTTGTGTATCTCGTTTTCAATGGCGAGAATTGCCATGTTTTACAATTTTCACGAGCCAATAAATACCTTTAATTTTTAATTACTTTAAACTTACAGAACCATCTTTCGCAGGACCCCAACATTGTGACTAGTATTATTTTAAAAAATACATAAAGTCTGCTTCCAAATTTAGATTAGATAATACTAAGCAAAATTTGTGAATCAATTTTAGAAGCTCGAAACATAGTGGTGATTTTTAAGATACGAATTGCTGATACTGCATGCTGCTTAAAAATCATTGAAGATGAAATTTCAGCAGTAATTAAATCATTAGAATATTTAAGAACCAAGTTAGTGGTGCTTGCTATAAATCAGATATATTCATTGAAATTAATTTTCACCAATTAAAATCTGAAGACAATTTAGTTTTTTATATCTTCATGTCAAAGGTGGAATGAGAATGTTTGTATATCATAATATTTTTAAGTATGTCTATTTCCCATAATAATTGATCATTTAATCCAGTGATTGACAGTTCCAATTTCTTTATTTCTTTTGTTGTTTGTTTATTTTCTCCTTCAGGTGGTACAATTCATATGTCTTGCTGAAGGTTTATATGCATCAAGCATACTTGCAAATTTACTTTCTTTTGTTGTAAGCAAGGGGATAGGCCTTCAAATAAACATGAAGCTTAATATATTGGCAGGTTTTCTCATTGGAGGATTTGTGATCTTTTTCCATTGGTTTCAAAATATAATCCCGCGCTGATAAATTGCATAAAAATATGTGATCTACTTGCACCAAGATGGTTTTGATTTTAGCATAGTGTATTTCTTCATTCGATATTACATATATTAGGATTGGGTGAATGTTAACTTACATGAGAAGTGCCCTGATTGCATCTGACCTTGATGTCCGTTGGGGACCTTTCTGTGTCTGTAATATTTTTAAAACAGAAATGAGAATAACTCATCTGCTTGTTGAGTTTGCAAAACAAATTGAAAGTCATTTATAAAATACGTTAAACAGTTATATTTGATTTCATAGAAGCAGAAGTTTTGCATATAAAATTATGAGCAAGTAAGGCACAAATGTGGGATAATAATTTAAAGGGAGGAAATGGTGGCTTCTACCCTGTTATAAATCTGCTGTAGTTTCTCCATTATCATTTTTCTGGCCACAAACATATATATGTCAGTATTATCTTCTTCCAATTAATAATTTCCTAAGCTTGGCCATATCAAATTTTTCTTTCATTTCAGTAAAGTGGATACATCACTCTTCTACTGTTATGACAGTATAGTACTTTTTTTTACATTTTTTATTGAGTTATAGTCATACAATGTTGTGTCAAATTCCAGTGTAGAGCACAATTTTTCAGTTATATGTGAATATACATATATTCATTGTAACATTTTTTTCACTGTAACAGTATAGTACTCTTAATGTGAACATAATTTATAATCTGACACATTATGTTGGATTGTATCTGTTTTATGATAAAAAAGTAAGGAAGAGTGTTTTCTTTCTTATATTTTAAAACGTATTTCAGGTCTAATGAGATTTCCTACTAGCATTATAAATTCCTTTTAAATTCTGTTACACAAAAAGGGCCAGATCTCTATCATGAGCTACATCAACATTATTATAAGCTATAAATTCATCTGAATCTGGAGAGATTCTGGGGTTTAGGCTTCCAGTGCTTTCTTGTGATCCTCCAAGAAGTATATTATCTCTTGCATGAAACATAACAACATCAAAGTCACTGGCAAAGTATTCTGCCTTTTTTATTTCTCTGATTTTGTCACTCTGATAAGCATCATCTATTAAACTATCAGTTTGAGTATTTTTAAAACCCTCCTGTTTTAGAAAATATTGTGATGAAATATTGAATCTTTGTGGTCACGAATTCTATTTACATTCTTCCAATCTTTAAATATTTTTTGACTTGCAAATATTTTAATTACTGCCCCTAAAATGCACATGGCAATAAAATAGAGCCACAGATTCTTTGGAATAAGAGAGCCAGTAAAAATGAATCAATTTTAGAATATTTTCTTACAAAAACCAGTCTTTTGAAAATGTTTAGCCATCATGTTGTCAACTGAAAAAAATGTACAACTTAAAAGTTGAGAGTTATGTTTTATTCAGTGGACTTTCTGAGGACTTCAAGCCCACTAGACAGCTTCTCAGATTGCTCTAAGGGACTGCTCCAAAGAGACAGGGGAAGAGCCAGGATTTATGAGGTTTGGCAACAAACACCAGGTGGTTGGAACATCAAAAGATTACTATTAATTAACAAAAACCAGATATCTCAAATTAGGGAATTTAGCGCTTTTCTATGTATGGGAAGATAGAAGAGTCTGGGCTCATTGAAATCATCACTTTGATATGCACCTTAGCTATCTAGGGCCAGCATCCTGTTCTTACCGATCCTGAGTCTCTCAGGGTACAGCGGTGGGGGTGATTATAGAGGCTGAGGACTTGGGAGTGGGCAGCCTGCTAGTCTCCATCCTGAGTTCCCACCAGCTCGCCGTCGGGGCGGCAGTATGACTGATGGCTTGATGGCCATAGCATCCTTTGTTTATGGATATGGCAGGTGGCATTCTTAGTCCACAATGTGAAACAGATCCTCTAAAGTCTGAATCTATATCTAGTTTAGAGAGACCAACCTTTTAGAGAAGTGTTGTAGTCCCAGCCATAACAGACCCCAAACCCCATCATATAATATACAATAAATAAATATTACACATATATTATATACATAGGTGTGTAATTTTCTATTGTATATTATAATGTAAAAAATAGATGTTTTAAAGAAAGTATACATTAGTTTGCATTATTTACTCTTCAAGGACAAACTTGCTATTATTTAAATAAAACCACTGCAGGAGTAGTTAACAGTGGCAGGAAACCTCTGTAACTTTAGGGTCTGAAAATCACGGGATTCACATATAGGCCCAGAAAATTACAGTTCTTCAGCCTTCAGGATTCAGAAGAACTCTGTGAATGGAAGACTCTCCATTGGGAGTCTTTTATGGAATAGAACAACCACATCCTCTTTCACTTACTTCAGCTTCTTGAAGAAAGAGTTCCTTGTCCAACAGAAAAATACTGTGTACTATTCTCCAGGGTGTTTCTTTTTCTGTTTGTCCATTTTTAGTTCAGGCTTAGTACAGTCATGTTTTCCATTTGGATTATGATAAAGTTCTCAGTAGTGAGAGGTGTCCCCAGTACAAGGTCTTCTATCAAGCTTGTATATCCCTCTGCGCCTTTAAAAATGAATTTGAAACAAAAACAAAAACAAAACAAAAAACTAACTGTGGACCAAAGGAAATAAAACCTCTTTTTAGGGGGGAAAAAACCCCACTAAATTTGTGAGTCCATTTCTTCATAAAATATTTTGTAGTTCTTAGAAGTTTGCATAAGCTCTTTACTAAGATATGTTTCCTTATATTACTAAAAGTTTTCTGATAGCAACAACAACTTCACTTGAGTGCTTTCTGGGTGTCAGGCACTAGCCTCGCTAACTTCTTTATTTGCAATACCATTTAATTCTCACAACAGTCCAATGCAATAAGTTCTATTATTATCTACGTCTTATGGTTGCAGAAATTGAGAAACAGAGACCAACTTGTTCAAGGTCATACAGCTACTAGGTGGCAAATAAGTATACAATACAGCATTATGGAAGGGACTGGAAGCCAGGAGATCAGGCTTCAAGGCTTCAAGCATTTGAGCACAGGTGCACTGGAGCCAAGTGCTTACAGCCTAACAGAGACATGTGACATCAAATGGTGTTATAGGTGCTGGAATAGAGGGATGTACAAGGAAGGGCCAGTGGAGCAAACAGGTGGTAAGCAAGTGCATAGAAGAGGAACTGTATGTAGCAAACATACTGAGGGCATGTTCACAGCAGTACTATTTCCAATAGCCAAGACATGGAAGCAAACTAAATGCCCATTGACAGATGGCTGGATAAAGAAGTTGTGGTATAGATATGCAATGAAATACTATTCAGCCATAATAAAGAACAAGATAATTCCATTTGCAGCAACATAGATGGAACTGGAGATTGTCATTCCAAGTGAAGTAAGCCAGAAAGGGAAAGAACAATACCATATGGTATCACTTATATGTGAAATCTAAAAAAGTAACACAAATCAACTTATTTACAAAACAGAAACAGACTCATAGGCATAGAAAACAAACTTATGGTTACCAGAGGGGGAAGAGGGTGGGAAAGGATAAATTGGGAGTTTGAGATTTGCAGATACTAACTCCTATATATAAACTAGATAAACAAGTTTCTACTGTGTAGCTCAGGGAACTATATTCAATATCTTGTGGTAACCTATAATGAACAAGAATATGTGTATGTACATGTATGACTGAAGCATGATGCTGTACACCAGAAATTGACACACGTTGTAAACTGACTACACTTCAATAAAAAAAAAAATAATGAGGGAAAGGAGGGTGGGCGTGGGTAAGTGGTTTTTCAGCTAGGTGGGGCAGTTGTGTGAGCAGGGAACATGAAAACACTGGCATATTAAGGAAATTGCCTGTGGATTGGAATAGTCCACATGGGTCCCTGTGTAACTGGGGAGAGTGCTAGCGAAGTGGGGTTGGAGACACTCAAGTGCCGAGATGAGGCTGGAAGGGGTTTTATCCTCAAGAGGTTTATGATGTGGTGTAGCATTTAGACTTTTGTGAGTAGGGGAAAACCGCGGGCGCTAAGCCAGGGAGTGATGTGACCAGACTGACAGTTTTAGAGAGGGCCCAGAGCAAGCCTGTCCCCTGGCCTGTAAGGTTTCCATAGAGAAACCAGATAGCCTATGGGAGTTCCTTTGTAAGTTCTAAGCTTTTTTTCCCTCTTGCTGTGTTCAAGATTCTCTCTGGTTTTTGATTTTTGATAGTTTTTAAATAATGTGTCTTGGAGAGGACCTCTTTAAGTTGTTTTTGTGCAGTGACATATGAGCTTCAAGAACTTGGATATCCAGATCTCTCCGCAGACTTAGGAAGTTCTCAGATATTCTTTCTTCAAAAACTGTCTGCCTCCTTCTCCCTCTCTTTTCCTTCTGGAACTCCAATAATCTGCAAAAAAAAAAAAAAAAAAAAAAATTTTATGGCATCCCATAGACCACGTAGGCTTTCTTCACTCTTTCTCATTCTTTTCTCTTTATTCTCCTCCAACTGGATAATCTCTAAGTTCCTGTCTCCTGTCTCACAAATGCTTCTGCTTGATCCATTCTGCTGTTGATGTTTCTACTACATTTTTCATTTCATTCATTGTTTGCTTCAGCTCCAGAACTTCTGTTTCATTCTTTTTCTTTTAATGATTTCTATCTCTTTGTTAAATTTCTCATTTTGTTTGTGTATTGTTTCCCAAATTTCATTGAATTGTCCCTCTATGCTTTCTTTTTTTCTGTGGCGGGGGGGTGGGGCGGATAGTAAACAAAGTTTATTCTAGGAAGAGCAACTCATTGAGAGATAAAACCATTTAAAAATGTACATACATGTACTGTTCATTGTTTCTAAGAAGAGTTTAGAGCTTTAGATTTTTAAACTTACATAGTTATCAAAGGAATAAAGCCAGCCACAAAATAAGAATCAACAGAATGCAGTAATCCAATCTTAAAGGATAGTCAAATGTGCTTACACATATTCAAGAAGTCAATCATCTAAGTTATAAATGATAAGTAGTTCATTTGTGTCTTTTTTCTTTTTAGGTTCCACATGTAAGCCTATGAGGCTGGAAGGGGAACAGGCTCCTGGGCCGAGTTCTAGCCCCACCCAGATACCTAGGCATCCAGTTGGGCTGCCCTTTCCAAGCCCACTGCCAGGCCTCAGTTTGGGGAAATGAGCCAACCATGAAGATGGACTGTTGTTCCCCAGCCCTTCTGGGGGAGCCTCAGTGACTGGTGGCAAATGTTCCATCCTCAGCTCTGGGCCCCAGCCAGCCAGCCAGTCCCAAGCCCTTAACACTACTGTGGGCTGTGCTCTGGGACCAAGGTGGGGCCAGGAGTCAGCCCCCAGAATCCAGAGCCTTTCCTTTCTGGCTTGCTTCACTTAGAATGACAATCTCCAGGTCATTCTGGCATTATTTTATTCTTTTTTATGGCTGAGTAGTATTCCATTGTAGCCTTCTATGTTTTCTTGAAGCTCATTGAAATTTCCTTAAAACAACTATTTGAATTCTTTATTGGGAAAACAGAAGATCTCCATGTCTTTGGGTTTGGTTCCTGGAAGATTACTGTGATCCTTTAGTGGTGTGGCATTACCTTGTTTTTTGTGTTCCTTGGAGTTTTGCATTGCTGTCTTCATGTCTGAAGTACCATTCACCTTCTCCAGCCTTTACTAACTGCCTTCTGGAGAGAGATACCTTCTCTTGGCCCTGCTAGAGTTTGTTGTTGTTGTTGTTGTTGTTGTTGTTGTTGTTGTTTGTAGCTTGTTTTGCTTTAATATACCAAAATATTTGTGTGAATGGAAGTATGTTGCAAAACAAGGCAGAAATCTGTAGACAAATACGTCTCACTCTGAGGGAAGACCTGACTGGAGAGAAGGCACCAGAAACTGCATTTTGCTGGATTCCATGTAAACAGTAAATGGGGGGAAAGTTTCACCAAGGAGAAAGGAATTTGCACTGTCATTTCAGGATTTCATTTAAGGGTGAAAGTTGGTCTCACTAGCTGACGCTCAGCCTCCATCTTACATTGTAGTGTAAACAGGAGCTGGTGCTAAGGAGACAGATACCCAGTGCACAAGTGGGTGCACAAGGACAGCAGTGCACAAGGACACGAAAGGAAACTGACATGAGTGTTAGCCCCTGGGTCCTTTTTTTCTCTTTCCCACATGGCTCCTGCGGTATTCTCAATTAGCAGTGCCTTGGAATCGTGCCATTTGTCAACAACTGGTTAGTGGAAAAACTGAATCCTAAAAAAGTCTGGGTGGATACACTTTACTTCTGTCCATGCTCTTTAATCAGATGACTCAGGGGGTCCTGGGGTGGAGGGACATACCGCATCTGGCCTGTCTTTTTAGGTGATAACAGTGGGTGCAGCGTGTCCCATCCTTTGCTGGAGTTGGGACACCTTCAGAGCAATGGACATGAGGGGGGGCCGACATGACCTGGGGGTCCTGGGAGAGCTTGGCGATGTCCTTCTCATAACTGTCGACATACAGTCGAACGGTGGTGCCCGCATTCCCGGTGCCGCTCAGTTGAAAGATGATGCGAGAACCATCTTCAATAATGAGCCGCAAGCCCTGATTTCTTGAAATGCTTCCATCCACCAGATCATTGTATTCAAAGTCATCAATTTTCTCCACAGTGTAGACTCTGTCGCCCACTGAGAACTGTTTCCCCACAAAGGAAAGATCAGCGATCAGGGCCTCCAAGGCCTTCATCGTGTTGTTCACACCCTCGGCTTCCACCTCCTCATAACCATACTGGTGAAGAAATTCCAGCCATACTTTTGCCAGTGATCTTTGAGAGTGTCCTCCACACTCTGCGGGTGGCTAGGTTGGAGAGCCAAGCTAGGACAGCCCAGAGTGCATCTTTCTCACGGGTATAGTCAGAACCGTCCCGAAGCTCACCTCCCCACACAGGGGCAGTTTGCTTGCATGGGGCAGTTTGCTTGCATCCGTCAGATTCCCAAAAAACTTCCCGCCAGTTGGAGTCTCGTACAAAGCGATCTTTGTCGCATTAGCCACCTGGTCCAGGGCACCACTGGTGGGCATGCTGCATACAGAGCCGCGGACCCAGTTTGCTGGAAGTATGGAATGCTGAAGATGTTGGCAGCAATGATGGCCATAGAGTCGGAAGTGTTCACAAAGAACCCATGCTTGCCCAGAATCATGTTTCACTCCCCATCTCCATCAAAGTCAGCCCCCAAATCATGCTCTCCTGTCTTCATGGTCTCCACCAGGTCAGCTGCCTAAGTGAGGCTGGGGTCAGGGTGGTGGCCTTTGAAATCCTCCAGGGGAACACAGTTAACTGCTAAGTTGTGGGGGCACCGAGCTCTTCACAGAGGATCTTCTTCACATATGGTCCCACCACTCCATGCATGGCATCTATTCGGATCTTTAGTAGTTCTTTTCAGTGCATTGAAATCAAAGACATTTCTCAGCATCGTAGCATAATCCACGATTTCCACTTTGAAGGGTTTGAACTTGTTTTCCAGGTCAAACTGCTGCTTTCCCAGAACCCCAAGTCTACTTTCAGATCAGGGAAAATTTCATATTCTTCGATTGTCTTGCTGATTTGGAAAATCTTATCAGTTATTGCTTCTGGGGCAGGACCGCCATTGGAAATATTGAATTTGATTCCAAAATCTCCATTGGGCCCTCCTGGGTTGTGGCTGGCTGTCAGAATGATCCCACCAATGGCTTTGATCTTTCCAATGATGCAGGACACAGCTGGGGTGGAGAGGATCCCATTCTGTCCAATAACCAAGCGACCCATCCCATTGGCGGCGGCAATGCGGACAATGAGCTGGATGGCCTCCTTCATGTAGAACCTGCCGTCGCCGTCCTCCACCATGGTGGCCTCCGGCCGGTGCACCGGCTCCACGGTGGAGATGATACTCTGGATGAAATTCTCGGCATAGTTGGCATAGTTGGTGCTATGAAACACCTTCACTCGCTTCCGCAGCCCCCTTGTTTCTGGCTTCTGGTCTTGGTACGCCTTGGTCTTAACGGGCACAGTCTTCACCATGGTGGCAGTTTGCTTCCTGGGGCCCAAGCGGACTCTGCTAACCGAGCGGTGGCCGGAGCTGTGGCTGCAGCTGCTTTGGGATGAGGGCATGGACGAGGTCGGGGCAACGCCGGCTCGGCCCTGCTAGAGATTTTGAGGCCATCTCAACCCTTAAACGGGTACACCTGTTCCATGCTTCTTGCTCCCTCTCGTGGCAGAATTCTTAAGCTCCTGTGCCTGCTCTAAATCCTGCAACGCACTGATTTCTGACAGCCTTTTGTTTTCCCAAAGGTGGTGCTAAAGCATTAGCACCGCAAAGTTTGTGGTCTTTCTCTGGCCCAACGATTTGGGTTGGCTTTCTCTGTGTGCTCACTAGCTGTGTACAAAAGTTTGGTCTCACCATTGCTGTCAGGAGCACACACAGGGAGCTGGCCCCAGAGGGGTGCAGTGAGGCACCTGGAGCGCTGAGAGTGCCTGTGGGCCAGCTGGCAAGTGAGGCGTTCCCAGTGGTGCATGGGCAAAGCTTCCTGATGCAGTTAAGTGGATCTGCATCCCTTTAAAGCCCTCTGAGGATCCTGTCTCCACTGGCCCAGTGTCTTTCCGCTCTCCAGTCATGCAGCTCAGGATTCAGTACCTCGGATGGGGAGAGAGTGAGCCCCTTCGGCAGCATACGGCACCGCTGGGGAAGCTGGGCGCTCACTTACATGCTCTCCGTTTCCCCTGCAGGAGAAATCACGGGCCGAGACCTTTCTTGGCACTAAGCTACACAGCCGTGAGGGAGGCGTGATGAGGGTAAAGTCAAGCTGTTCCTCTTACTCTCTCCCCTGTGTCCAGGCTTGTTTTTATTTTTTATTTTTTGGTTTTTATTTATTTATTTATTTTGCTCCAATCATGTCCTAGAACTTCTCCTCTGGAAGCTGGACTTCCACAAAGGCTCCCTCATCCACAGTTGAGATTGTCTAAGTCAGTGTTTTCCAGGTGCTCCCAGAACATGGCAGAGAAAGGCTGGAGCTAGTTCATGAGCCACTGCAGGCTCTGCAGCTGGGACCAAGGTCTGCCTGCCTATTACCTGAGCACAGGTGGGCAAGACTCCTCCCACATCTCCTGGCCTATGGTGCTGGATCCCACAGCTCCCTCAGTGGTCCCTTCGTCCATGGATGCCAAATTTTTGTTGATGGGAGAGGAAGGGACAAAAATGAGGGATGTCTATACCACGATGATGCTGACATCACCTACCCCATTTTAACTATTTTTAAGTGTACAATTCAATGGCATTAAGTATATTCATACTGCTGTGCAACCATCACCACTATCCATCTCCAGAACTTTATCTTCCCAACTGAAAGTCTGTGTCTATTAAACAGTAACCCTTCATCATCCCCTCCACCCAGCACCTGGTAACCACCATTCTACTTTCTGTCTCTGTGGTTATGTCTACTCCAGGTACCTTTCATATACGAGGAATCATACAATATTTGTCTTTTGTGTGTGTGTGTCTGGCTTTTTTCAGTTAGCATTTATGTTGTTCAAATTGGGTCCATGTTGTAGCATAGGTCAGAATTGCCTTCCTTTTTGAGGTTAATAGTATTCCATTGGATGGATAGACCACATTTTGTTTATTCACTCATCCACTGATGAACATTTGGGCTGTTTCTGCCTTTTGGCTATCCTAGTTTTTTTCTTGGTACTGCTCACACTTGCTCCTTGTTATGGACTGAATTATGTCCTGCTCAAATTCCTATGTTCAAGACCCACTGTGACTTTATTTGGAGATAGGACCTATGAGAGGGTAGTGAAGATTAAGGGAGGTAATAAGAGGGAAGCCGTAAGCCAACAGGGCTGGCGTTCTTATAAGAAGAGGAAGGGACACGAAAGATTTCTCCCTCCACATGCACAGAGTCCAGTTGAGGACATAGCAAGGAGGTGGCCACCTGTAAGCTAGGAAGAGTCCCCACCGTAAACTAAACCTCCCAGCACCTCAATATGTGACTTCTAGTCTCCAAAACAGAAACTTTCTGTTGTTTAAGCCGCCCCGTCTGTGGTGTTTTGTTATGGCATCCAAGCAGACTAAGACGGTCCTGGATAATTCTTTGCTGTGGGAGGGCTGTCTTTGGTGCTTTTGCAAACATTTTGCAAACACCCCTGGGCTCTACTCACCAGTAGATGCCAGCAGTACCTTCCTCCCCACCCCCGGGGTGTGACACCCAAAAATGACCCCAGACATTGCCAAGTGTTTCCTGGGAAGCAAGCTTGTCCCAGTTGAGAACCACTGATGTAGAGGAATCGAAACACGTCTCTCTGGTCCTAAAGGTCCTGCCTCAGTTGCTTTCCTTTTCATGGGGGCTGGCTATGAGGGAAGGAGAAACATCCTGTGGGAGAAAAGAGGCAAGGAGCTGAGACTTCAGCACACGTTTGTGTTTTCAGGCAGTGCCAAGAATCCTGAGAATTAAATAGAGATTCCAGTACTTATTTTGTCCATGTTTTCTGGGGCCCAGCAAATTTGTGCTCTGTAAGTAGCAAAAGCTATTAAAAGTGAGTCAGCCTTCACTTTTAACAGATGAGTTGGTTGACGTTAAATGGGAAGAGGAATTCGGCCCTCTTTATTCTAGAAGGCACTGACTCCAGGACTCAGGAAACATTTAGTCACCTGGCTCTGATGAATTTCTCCCTTCAACCCACCTCTTCTGTTGGTTATTAATCATATCACTACTATTTGCAGTGAACTTGGAATTATTAAGATGAAGAATGTTTCCCCCTGCCCCAAACAAAATGTAAGAGTTTCTGAAAGTGGAAGTGAACTGAATAGAAGTGAGATCGTTTTTGCTCTAGCTTAAAAATGAAAATTTATTTCAGGTTTAAGAAGAATAAATAAAATTGAGATACACTGAAAAAAAAATTGACATACACTAGAGGCCTGGCTCTGCACACAAAAGTGGATGCTAGGCTCAGCTTGCCTCTCGCAGCCCAGATTACGTTGGTGCTTCCTTCTGCAGGTGGACACCATGACGCTCTGCCTGCCTTTGATTCACATCCCTCGTTGTTGTGCTCTAATTATCACATGTTGAGTAGCAGCACCCAGAGAAGCAGCAGTCCAAGGATAAAATCCATCCAGTCTTCAGCTGACAGAGCCATCCCAACAGAGAACAGCAAATAACCTATCATAAAGTGAATGATGAGTTCGCGGTACCGAGTCAAGACATTCCTTCCATGCTGCATCTTTTGGAACAAGGTGTTCGAGACAGGAGCGTGTGGGGTCCCAGGCATGGAGGGCTTGTGCTGGGGGCAGGAAGACAGAGGAAGAATTACAAATACAGTTGGAAGGCTGACTGAAAAACTTCTCATTTTGGAAGGGCGTTGTTTTCAATAGAAAGTTGATTTGTACTCACAAGGAGCATGACTGGTCAGACTAGAGTTCTCCCCTATCTAGTTTCCTGGAGATAGTATGAAGAAGATAATGTTCTTGGATAATCTTAAATATCTTCCAAGAAAGATGCTCAAGAGAAGAGAACGCCCAGCTTTCATTCTGTCTGGCTTTGGACAACTTCAGGAAGCACTCTGTTATTGAGCAAATCCTAGTGAACTACTTTTGAACCTGGGTTCTACCCTGATTTCCTGAGGCATGCTAGAGAGCACGTGAAATGAAAGTGAGCTCTGTATGACTTTCTGAAACATTTTCACTATATGGCAAGTCATTTTATACTTTATACAAACAAACTTTATACAAACAAACATGATTAACAGAAAGTAAAATCCATATCAACTAAAGAATCAACAGTGTGAGCCACAATTGTTGTGTATCTAGAAAGTGGTCTGTAATTAATTCACACGGGTGAAATTAATTTCCATATAATTTCCCGCTCTGAACCTTTATTTATTTATTTTTTTAATACTGAGGTACTGGGGATTGAGCCCTGGACCGCGTGCATGCTAAGCACGCACTCAACCCCTGAGCTATGACCCTTTTCCCTGAACTGTCTTTAAATACAAATGGGTCCTAAAGTCCCAGCCTTAGAAGGTATCCGTTGTTAAACAATCAGGCAGGCAGCCAAGACAGAAGTATTTAGCGACTTCAGTGTAAGGGAAAGGTTCCTCGGGGCCACACTTACACACCAGGCGATGGGGATTTGACCAAACAGAGAAACCATCATCTCTTTAGGAAAGTCTCTAACCTCAGTTTCTTCACTAGTAACAATGCCCACCTCATTTGGCAGTTGAGAGCATTAACTTATCAGGCTTAGCAGAGTGCCTGGCATCAACAGCTAACACCTATTACATTGTTTCAAGCCTGTCTCCCCTAGAATCAGAGTTTGCAGTCAGCTGAGTAGAGAGCTGAAATCTTTCCTCATGGACTATTTTTCTGAACAAGTTAGGTTCTTCCTTGTGGAACAGGTGCCAGGGAAGGAATCTGGGGCTTCATCCAACAGCTTTCACGTGGACTTATTCTAATACCAAAGTATACAAGTTCAAGAATGTAAACAACACAGAGGAATAATCTTTTATGTATCAAACCTGGAACTTTTGAGATGTGATTTCTGACTCTCAAGTTACAGGTCTTCAGCCCCTGTGGTTCAGTGGAAAGATGTAGAAATGGGAACTCCAGGATCCCTAGCAGACACCCCTTTCGTGGTGTGTGTTACCCTGTCTTCTCTTGTTTATATTTCCCCAAGGAGATGATCAGAACACGTATGTGCTCTCTTCTCCAAGACTTCTAGACACTAGTTATCCTTTAAAATTTGTCATTAGGTGATTGCACTTATACGTTTCACTTTTTTTTCCCTAGTAAAACCTCAGTACAGAGAAATGCCCTGAACAGATCCTTTGATAAGCTTACAACCTCATGAGAAACTAATTTCATCAAGTTCTGCATAATCATTATGCATGTTCAAGAAGTTTGCAAGTGTCCTTCATACACTTTTAACAGTGTTTTTTTAACAGATGCTTTTAGCAACGTTTTTAAAGTTTAGGACAACTTCCTAAGGCAGCCTAGAGTTGGGACTCTAGGAATTTGAGGACAGGGCTTCAAAGTTTGCAAAAGCACTTGAGAGATGCAGACCTCACAGCTCTATCAGGCCCTGCCTTCGAACAGCTTAATCTGGTAGAAGACAACTGCTATGTAATTAAATCTGTGCAATCAAGTTTTATTGGTGAGACTGTAGAGGTAGACACAGGTGACAACGTGAGAAGGGATGGAGAGATGGCAGGGAATAAACAGGAATGGGTCCTGCAAGGTATGGCCTTAGTCCTAAGACACAGCTGGCCTATGCAGAAGTGGGAGAAATCTTCCAGCTGGATAGGTTAGTAGTAAGCATCAAGACCATGTGGAGGGATACAGGATCATGTATGAGTGATGCCAAGTGACTTAGCATGGCCATGGTGGACACTGGGTTCTGAGAAGAGGGGAGAGGCCAGAAAGGAAGAGGCTGAAGAGGTTGGCAAGGCCCAGAAAATATAGAACTTTATAACAATTTCGTGACTGGGGGTTTGATCCTGAGAGCAGAACAGATTTTCCTGATGTTTTTTTGTTTTGTTTTTTTGTTTTTTTTGCAACATGGATGGACCTAGAGATGATCACACTAAGTGAAGTAAGTCAGACAGAGAAAGACAAATATCATATGACATCACTTATATGTGGAATCTAAAAAACTGAAACAAATGAACTTATTTACAAACAGAAAGAGACTCATAGATATAGAAAACAAACTTACAGTTACCAAAGGGGGAAGGTGGGGGAAAGGGATAAATTGGGAGTTTGGGATTAGCACATATACATTATTATATATAAAATAGAGAAACAACAAGATTCTTCTGTAGAGCACGGGGAACTATATTCAATAGCTTATAATAACCTATAATGAAGAAGAATATATGTATGTATAACCGGATCACTATGCTGTATACCAGACACTAATATAACATTGTAAATCAACTATATTTCAAAAAAAAAATCTTCATGAGTTTTAAGGTAAAGAAACATACAGTGAGTTGTTAACTCAGTGGACCTGGACTGTCCAAGCTCTACATATTCTGAAGGGCTTCGGGACTGGTCCTTGACCACTGTTTGGAGATAACTTCAATTTTTTTTTAAATTGAAGTATAGTCGATTTACAACATTGTGTTAATTTCTGGTGTACAGCACAGTGATTCAGTTATACACAGAAGTATTCCTTTTCAGATTCTTTTCCATTATAAGCCATTACAAGATATTGAATATAGTTCCCTGTGCTCTACAGTAGGACCTTGTTGTTTGGAGATAACTTCTGAGCTTGGAATATACCACCTGACAAGACTATTTTGTATATCCAGACTTTGGGCCACACCATACAGCTTATGCTAATAATGTGATTTATGGTAAGTGCCTATTTTTGTATGCTAAGGGGCTTTGGGCTATGCTACGTCAGTCTGACCTTGGTGGGCAGGGCTGGAGACTGCCCACATGCCTACATAACTGACCCCCAGTGAGAACCCTGGACACCAGGGATTGGGTGAGCTTCCCTGATTGGCGTGTTGTGGAATTGCTGGAAGAATTCAGTGCTGTTTATGCTACTCCACTGGGAGAGGACAGTTGGAAGCTTATGCCTTCAGAGTATATCCTAGACTCTGCCTTATGTGACCTTTTCCTGTGCTGATTTCAATCTGTATCCTTGAACAATGATAAACTGTAACCATGAGTAGAACAGCTATTCTGAATTCTGTGAGTCCTTCTAGCAGATTCTCAAATCGAGGATGCTCTTGGGCACCCCACACAAGAAATTTAAAAAGCTTACCTTTAACATTGAAGAATGAGTACATTTGGTTATGAGAATGATGGATTTGAGCAGACTGTTGTTAGGGAGTCCAGAAAGGGGATATGAGGGACTCAACGAAAGCAGTGTTAGTAGGGACTGAGGGAAGTGTCGCTGAAGACAAATGAATAAGCCTTGATGACTGATGGTGTGTGCAGGAAGTTGGGGGAGAGGAGTGAGGGGTATAGGAATTGGGATCAGCCTGCTTGAGTAACTGGGCTTATAGTAGCTCCATTTTCTAAGATTGGATGCACAGGAAAAGAACAGTTCTAGACGGAGGATGGATTCTGTTGTAGGCATGTCAGGACGGACATGGGGCACAATCTAGGTGGATAGCTCTAGGGGGAAACACCTCCAAGCCCAGATAGAGATGAGGGTTGCCAGCATGCAGAGAGCAGCTGAGGCTGTGGAATAGGCAGGATCGCCCTGAAGGAATATGGCGAGAGCAATGGGAAGGGTCAAGTACGGGACGTAGAGGCACGCTGGCTGCTTGATGAACCCCCATGTCTTCTGTAAGGCAAGGGGTTCTGCTGGCTATTCTCTGCTAAGTTTCTCCCTACCTATGAAGGCTAGAGGTGTGCCCCACTTTTTATATCAGATCATCTGGTTCTGCTCCAAGAGAACAGAAATTTCTTGCAGCTTTTGTGCCTGTCACATCATAGCTACTTCAATACTTCTTTAACAGGGCAATTCTGAAACAAATGAAGAACAGCTACTGGAGGAAAGTGTAGAAACTGGTTTTTGGCTACCAGAGTTGAACTCCCATGATTAGATGAGAAAAATTCACTCCTTTAAGTACCACGTACAATTGTTAGCTGGAAACAGTGATCAAGGTTGAGAAGTTGGGCATGAGAGGGCAGAAAGTCATGCACAAGCCACAAGGACTCCACTACCTTTCAGACCTGGTAAATCTTTTACACTCAGCAAGGAAGCTCTGAGTTACTTCTAACTCGGCTATTGACGGCACTTGAGGCGTTTCTTTAATGGTGTTGCCCAGAACACTCGTCCTCAAGTGATGATTTAAATAGAAAGTTTCTTTGTCATGTGAGTTTGCGAAATGCTACAGACTCTTGGATTTCATAATACACAAGAGTCCTCTAAAGGCTCTGGGGGGTTTCACAATGAATACTTTCTCTTGTTAAACCCAGTGTTTCCCGAAGTCACCTGGCCATTGAACCACATTCCACCAAAAATCTTTAAAGATCCTGCAGAACTCATCTCACTAAATACTGAGTTTGAATACTCCAAATGCCTTTCACAGTGTAGGTGCAATTTGAAGATCGCTTTTTGATACCAAACATCCTAAAAGAATGCAGAGCAAACTTTCCTATCTGGTGGAGCAACAATTTTCTCTAGTTTACATGAAGGAAGATATGGAAGATTGTATAATTCAGGTGAACCACCGACTTTGTAGTGGAAGAACTTTGGCATTGGGCAGGTCTGTACCGAAGGACAGCAATGAAGAGCTTGGGCACGGAGCTGCACTTCCTGGGTTCAAGTCCTGCCTTTGTCATCGTCTACCTACCTGACCTTGGGCGAATTGCTTCATCTCTTGGCTCACGTGTCTCCATCTGTAGAGGGGGTGGTGAGAGCAGTAATGCTCACCTCATGGAGTGGTTTACATTACCCAACACATCACAAGTGTTCCACAAGTGTTAGCTATTTCTCTTAAGTTATTGTGGGTTTCATATTTATTAATTGGTACAGCAGTGTAACAAAGTCATTTTAAAAAGTGAGGATCGTTCTGGTCCATTAGAGTATTTTAACTTAAAATGACTAGGAAATTAGCCAACATTTTCTGAGAATAACAGTCATTGTTCTACAGATGAAGCAGAGGAAGAGAGGAGTGAAATAATGAAGGGACTCTGCATTTTCAAGAATCCCGTACAAATAGACTTATGGTCACAGAAAACAAATTGTGGTTACCAGGGGGGAAGGAAGGGCAGGGTAGATTAGGAGTTTGGGATTAACAGATATACATTACTATATATAAAACAGATAAACAACAGGGACCTACTACATAGCACAGGGAACTATATTCAATTTCATGTAATGAGCCGTCAAGGAAAAGAAAGTGAAAAAATATATATGTATATATGTACATGTAGAACTGAATTGCTTTGCTGTACACCTGAAACTAACATTGTAAATCAACTACACTTCAATAAAAAATAAGAATTAAAAAAAAAGAATCCTGTACAAACTCTCAGAAAAATGATATAGTCATTTTCAAAAACTCCAAGTTTACTTACCTGGTATAAAAGGTGGTTTTCAAGCAAAGATCAAGAAGCTGTTTCATGAACAAGTAGCCTTCAAAAACAAACAAAGATAAAACCAAAATCACTGGAGAAAAATGACACTTTCTCTTCCTTTCAGAAGGAGTAGGCTCTTGATTAACTAAAACAACAAGGGTTTCCAGGAGGAACCCATTATTACACTGTGGATTAATATTTTTTTGCATAACTGAGTGCATGATAATTAGCTGCCCATGTACAAGCTTGCTTCAGAAATCATTTCAAAGTCTGTGAACAAATATTAATCAGTTACTGAATAAGTAGTTTGATAATAAATATCTATTAAGAATATATACACTTAACTGACTGTTTTTCAATGAGTTAGTTGTACTCCTTAACTTTTGGTTGGGTTGCACATGCTCCTGATTTGCTAAGGTGAAAGATGCCAACCAAAGAAGGGTAATTTTAAACTACTGCATAGTTTCAATCTCCCTACAAAATGCTTACTTTTAGCCATTTATTAAGAATGTGTAACTTTTTTATTTAAAAAGAAGTTTTAGGAAAGAAAACTTGGAAAGTAGAGGCCAAGGGAAAAGAATAATAAAGGAAAACATGCATGCAGACAAAGGCCAGAAGAAAACACATTGAAATAGCAGCGATTGAGATTGTAGAAGCCCTCAAAGAACATAAATTTACGCTATCTTGTTACAAACTTTTAAGTAGGGAGAGTTCTGAATACTTTAAATGATTTCGTGGAGATGCCCCCATTTCAGTGATTGGAAAAAAAAAAAATCAAAGCACCTAAGCAATTTGTTGTTGATACTTAAAAACGATGCCAAGAAATTGCCTTTAAGGAAGATCAAGAGAGGACTCTCTGGTGAAGCAGAGCTTCGTAACAGCTCCAACTTCCACCTCCTCCTATTAGGATGGCTCAGGAATAGGGCACTCAGGATAGCTTTCATTTTTTGATAAATTCAGAACATATGTATTTTTTAGGTGGAGTATAATCTATAAAAAATGTTGAATCACTATATTGTACATCTGAAACTAATATAACATTGTAAATCAACTACACTTAAAATAACCCTCTGGTAACTTTTATTCTGAGTCATCAGGATAATGTTAAACAAGTTAAATTCAAACATCATTTCACAATTTTCTAAGAAAGGGCTCTGACCAGTTAAGATACTCCCTATAGTTCTCAAATATTTTCAAAATTAAAGAAAATTCTGATAACCAATAGCCATTAAAATGCTCTTAAGCAGAAGGAATTTTAAGTTCACATGAAGGAAATCTTAATTTCAAGAGAAAAAATTTTTTTTTAAGAAAACAAACTTCTAAATAGCACCAAGGCATTTTATGTGAAAATTTTATTTCACTTACCTATTGTAAAAAGTAGCTCCTAGGCAAAAAATTAGAAGACATTTCAAGAAACAGACAAGATCTTCTTTAACCTGCAGAGACAAGCTGTTTCTTGGGAGAAGAAACATTCACCTTTTCTCCACCCCTCACCTTTTAAAATATAGGGGGTGGATTGCCATTAATTACAAAAACGTGGATTTTTGGAGGGACCCACTTTTACAACTCAGATTTGTATTGTTTTCCTTTTCTTTCCTAATTAAGCTGGTGG
Source organism: Camelus bactrianus (assembly GCF_048773025.1). Classification (NCBI taxonomy): domain Eukaryota; kingdom Metazoa; phylum Chordata; class Mammalia; order Artiodactyla; family Camelidae; genus Camelus; species Camelus bactrianus. Next base: position 23,489,297 of record NC_133556.1, read on the forward strand.
TTTCAATGCCCGTCTTTAAGCAGTGAAGGGTCTCATTAATAGGAACTGTAAGCAACACTTGTTCCCATAGGGCAGAGGTTCTCAATTGTGTTGCCCACAAGAATCAACCACCTAAGGAGCTTTAAAAGATACGGTTGCCTCTGCCCTGACCCAAACCACCCGAATGAGAATCACTGGGGATGAGGTTCTGCATTAGGAGAAATGAAAAGCACCCAAGTTATTCTAAAGCTCATCCAGGGTCAAAAAATACTGCTGTCAACAAAGTAACTAGAAGGTAATTATGTATAAATTAGAGAATAATACATTGATTTTATACTATCCTCTGTTTCAACTAGAAACTATAAAATGCCTCCTCCCTTGGTTTCACTGGATGCTATTTTGACACAGGTGTTGCTTCTACGTGAAAGTGTTACTTCTACGGGAAGGCTACGTCAAGCTATTGCATTGATTCTCAAAGTGTGGTCCCCAACCAGCAGCATCAACATCACCTGAGAACTTGTTAGAGCTGTAAATGACCATGCCCCACCTAGACCTGCTGAATCAAGGGGTAGAGCCCAGCAATTAGTGTTTTAATAGCACTTTAATATACCCTGAAGTTTGAGAACCACCCAGCTATTGTAACACTTTAAACCTACAGCTGCCACTTTCGATGCAGGATACTCAGTTAAATGTGAATTTCATATAAACACTTTTAGTATAATTTTGTCCCAACTATTGCCTAAGATATACTTACACTAAAAAAAAAAAATTTGTTTGTCTGAAATTCATATTTAACTGAGCATACTGTATTTTTATTTCCTAAATCTAGCAACCCTATTTAAATCTTACCCACATAGCTTTTAATTTTAGACCTGTAAGAACAAGATGAATGAGTCATTTTTAGAATAAACCTTTCTTTATTTATAAAAGTAATTTTATAAAGAAAATTTGAAAAAGACAACTAAGTTGAAAGGGAAAAAAAAAAAAGGAAAACTTTCCACTCACTGCAAATGCAACATGAAAAAATATACCAAAACGTTCATAATGTTTATGCTTGGCAGAATGGTATCATGAGTAATATTATTTACTTGCAGACTTAAATTCTGAATAATTCAGAACAGTTTGACTAATTGAGAGGAAGTATATCCATTTCGGTGATGCTAAAACCAAACACAAAAGGAGATTTGCAGTTGATTTCAAAAAAGCAAACAAAAAAAAAAAAAGAAAGAAAGAAAAAGAAAACTAAGGTATTGCCTATTTGGAAGTTTTGTAGAGAAATAGGGGGACAGTACACTCCTGTCATCTGTCTGCTTTGATTAATTTCCACCTTTCATTCCAGAGCTTCTGCGGAGGAAGGTGCTGGAAGGTGGGGGAGAGAGATTAAGTGTGGAGTTTGGAGGTGGGATGGATGTGCTTGTCTCTTGGCATTTTATTTTATTTTTTATTTTTTAAATGATGGTACTGGGGATTGAACCCAGGACCTCATGCACGCTAAGCAGGCTCTCTACCACTGAGCTATACCCCTCTTGTCTCTTGGCGTTTTAAAAATATATTAAAAAAAAAAAACTTCTATAATTCTAAGAATTGTCAAGATAATGTTTTTTAAAAAAGAACTATCATTTCTTGAAACATTTTTCTGACTAGAAAAGTAATACTTATTCTTTATACAAAAATTGGAAATTTGTAGAAAAACACAAAGAATAACAATCAACGGAGAAAATTATTAAAATTTATGCAAAGCCTTTGTAGCTTTTTTCCAATACGATATAGACATAACAAATGTGAGGTTTTATTACTGCACTTCTTGATTTATAACCTAGTTTGTTGCCTCAAGAGCATATTTGAGGGGGAGGGTATAGCTCAGTGGTAGAGTGCTTGCTTAGCTTAGCATGTATGCAAAAAAATATGTTTAATAAATAAAATGTAAAAAAAAAAGAATGTATTTGAATCTTTTCTCAGATCGTTATATTTTTCCCCACATAGTTTTGGGGATGATGTCGTATTTAGTTATAGGGATGGCTATATAATAATTTAATCCCTTGTTGTTGAACATTTAATTTTCCTAGTTTCCACAATTGCATATATAGAACATCTTTGGTTACAGGTCTTACTGTGTATATCTGATTATTTCCTTAGAGTAGATTTCTAGTCCTTAAAAGAGACATTGCTGGGTCCAAGGGCATTCTTCTTAAATGCAGGCATTTTAATGTACGGGATATAGAGCAGGACTTTACTTGGGGCTTCAAAATTGGTGACTAGGACCCTGCCAAAGAGAACCAGAGTCCCCTTCAGAAAATGAGGGGTTCACAACTACCCTGGCCATCCATCCCTCCCCCAGTCTATACAAACTTGGGAAGGAGAGACACCATGCTTGGGAGCTTTGTGGACAGTGCCATGAAGGAAGCCCTGAGCAACTACTTATAAAAGACTTGGAGGAGTGGGCTATAAAATAGGGAGACTGGATGGGTGGATGTGTGCCACGCAGGGAGAAGAGGACTCGGGAGACGACAAGGCAGAGTGGTGCTGGTGGAGCCACCAGCATCTCCACTATCCGGTGTAGTAAGGATGTGGGAGTCTTCCCTGCTCTGGTGGACCCTGGGGGGAGAGAGAGAAGGTTTTCAATAGAAACTGCAAAAGTATAAATTTTGAAAGATTGAGATACAGATGAAATAAATAATATTTTAAAATACACTGATACATCATAATCACCCAAAGTCCACAGTTTACTTTAGGGTTCACTGTTGGTGTTATATATTTTCTGGATTTGGATGAAAGTATAAAAACATATATGCATCATTATATCTGTTAAAAAACAAAATTCAGCTGGGTAAACTTAAAGATCTAATTGGCTCTTTTTGTTTGTTTGTTTTAACACATTAAATAGAGCATTTTCACTGCCCTGAAAATTCTCTGTGTTCGGCTTATTCATCTCTCCCTAGTCCCTGCAACTGTGGATCATTTTGTTGTTTACATAGTTTTGCCTTCTCCAGAATATCATATAGTTGGAATCATTTAGTACGTAGGCTTTTCAGGCTGGCTTCTTTCATTTGGTAGTATGCCTTTATGGTTGCTCCATGTCTATTCATGGCTTGATATCTCATCTCATTTTAGCACTGAGTAATATTCCATTGTCTGGATGTACTACAGTTTATCCATTTATCTACTGAAAGACATTTTGGTTGCCTCCAAATGTTGGCAATTATGGTTAAAGCTGCTAAAAAGGTCATATGCAGGCTTTTGTGTACACAAAGCTTTCAGTTCCTTTGGGTAAGTACTGGGAGCGCAATTGTTGAATCTTAGGGTAAGAGTATGTTTGGTTTTGTAAGAAATTGCCAACTATCTTCCAAAGAGGCTGTACCATTTTGCATTCCTGCTAGCAGTGTATGAGAATTTCTGTCACTGCACATCCTTGTCAGCATCTGGTGTTGTCAATGTTCTGGATTTTGGCCATTCTAACACGTGTGTAGTGGTGTTACATTGTTGATTTAATTTGCATTTCCCTGATGACATATGATGTGGTGTATCTTTTCATATGCTTCTTTGCCATCTGTATATCTTCTCTGGTGAAGTGTTTGTTAAGCTTTTTGGGCTGTTTTAAAATTGGGTTGTTTGTTTTCTTATTGTTGAGTTGTAAGAGTTCTTTGTAAATTTTGGACAGCACTCCTTTATCAGATATGTGTTTGCAAATATTTTCTCTCAGTCTGTGGCTTGTTTTCTCACTCTCTTGACAGTGTCTTTTGCATAGCAGAAGTTTTTAATTTTAGTGATTTAGTAATTTTAGTATATCGTTTATTTAATTCATGGATCATGTCATATTTAAAAATTCATCACCATACCCAAGGTCATCTAGATTTTCTATGTTATATTCTAGGATTTTATAGTGTTGTATTTCTCACTTAGGTCTTTGATTCATTTCAGTTAATTTTTGTGAATGGTGTAAACTCTCTGTCTGAGATGACTTAGGGGCCCTCTGAAGCATCCCAAAGGTAGCTAGAGGTCAGAAGAACTTCAATTAGAATTTGATCTTTGGGAATTTTGTCAGAAATATCAAAAAAGTTTCAAAACATCTGGTCAAATAGGATCATAGGGCACCATAAATCAATACTTAGTCTCTTAACAAAAGTGACAATAAAAGATTTCAAAAGCAAATACAGAAAGTTATAATAAAGTATTTAAAAGATAAACAATGTTATGAAAAAGCAGCTCAATATTAAAAAAAAAAACAAAGACTTTGTTCTCTTGACAGAGAAAGGAACCAAATTCAGGTTCTGTATTACCCTACTTTTAGTATTAAAATTCATTTACTCAATTAAGTTCATTCTGTCTTAGTCCTGAGCATGCATAGAATTGCTTCCTGAAGATTCTTCTTTTCCCTCTTGCATACCTTCTATAACTTTCTGTATCCATATTAATTTGTCCCTTATTTTCTTTCCCATTTAGGAATAACCAGCTTCAGGGCCAAATTACTTTCTTTCCCATAACAAAATGCATTTCCATTCCTTATACCTTCTTTTTCACTGCATGCAAAGATGTTTTCCTCAGTAATTTTTAGTTTTAATTACATACATTAATTAGAATTCTCAACTCTTAAAAACCTTAATTTCTTGTGAAACCTAAGAAGAAATTGTGAACCGTTTGTCATACCAACATTTCCTGATTGAAAAATTTATGAACGTATTCTATAACCTCTAGAAAAACACATTTTCTCGTAGCATAATTTCTTTCCTCAGTGTGGTACAAGGTATGTATCTAATAAACACAAATATCTTTAGTTTTTTTTCTCATAAGAAAACAAAAGTAGGTAAACTTATTCTAGTTTAGTAATTAATATTTCAGTTTTTTATCTTATTTGAAATGATCTGGGTATTCAATGAATTTCCATCATTTAACTTAATTTAGCAAAACTCTAAAGATTTAAGCTATCAAATATCTGGAGAAACTTTTTAAAAATAGACATACTTGATTAATTATTCCTAAAGAGTTCACCTAAAAGCTTTTATCTCACATTTCTTCAAAGGAGACATACCGATGGACAATAGGCACATGAAAAGATGCTCAATATCGCTAATTATCAGAGAAATGCAAATTAAAACTACAATGAGGTATCACTTCACATTGGTCAGAACGGCCATCATTTAAAAGTCCACAAACAATGCTAGAGAGGCTGTGGAGAAAAGGAACTCTCCTACACTGCTGGTGGGAATGTAACTTAGTGGAGTCACTAAGGAAAACAGTACGGAGATTCCTTAAAAAACTAAAAATAGAGTTGCCATATGATCCAGCAATCCTATTTCTGGGCATATATCTGGAGAAAATTCTAATTCGAAAAGGTACATGCACCCCTGAGACAGGAAGAGGGCAGAGCACAGCCATTCAGGAAATAACAACAGTTAACACCAGGATGGTGAAAAAGTCAACCTCTAGCAGGCCTTGAGGCTCAAGATGGTGGGAGATTTGACTTCTAGTAGACCTTGAGCTTCATTGTACGCCCATTGTAATATATTAGCATGGTGCGTAGCATGCCCACAGGCACCATAATAGCCCCAAGTCTAGCCACAAAAGGTCAAAGAGTAGGAAATGGTCAACTTCCTGGGAATCCCAGCCCCTTCCACAGGCAAGCTAGACTGGTCTTTCCATTTATTAGCATATGAAGCTACCGAAGCCCATTAAAAACTGGCAATACTGCCCCTCACTGTCTCTCTCTCTTCCCCACCCCCCTTTGGAGATGGCTCGCACTCTGTCTGTGGAGTTTGTACCTACTTTTACTCTAATCTGAGCACCCAACCCCCATATCTCGTGGCCTTTCTCTTGCCTTTCAATGTATCTCTCTAAATAAATACACCTTTACTCAACTGTGGCTCGCTCTTGAATTCTTTCCTGCACAAACCCAAGGACCCACACTTGGTGGACACGTCCCAGGGGCTCAACCGTAGCCTGGGACACGGCCTTTCTCACACCCACACCCGTTTTTCCTGCATCACTCCTAGAAGAATGTTTTCCCCTTAGGGTTGGAATTCTGAAAATTTGTTTCATCAAGCTGGTAAAACCAGTTTTGGATTGTCAAATGAGCCTCATCTTGGGCATTTTTCTCCATTCTAGTGAATATTGTGGCCATGTAGTATTACAAACAAAAATCATCTTTTAGGCTTTAGTCCTGGAACCAGAACTAAAGGTGGTCCAGTTTTGTAAGAACCATCTTGAAGGCCTATTTTTAGGAACTGAACTTTTGTTCCCCGTATCAGTCAATTAGAATAGTGCACCTTCTTTCACACACACACACACACACACACACACACACACACACACACACACACACAGGCAAACACAATAAAAGCCCAACTGATGCAGGAAAATGGATGCGGGGCATGAGGAGGGCCATGTCCCAGGTCTCCGTTCAGCCCCTGGGACATGATGTGGGTCCTTGGCTTCACGCAGGAAAGAATTCAAGAGCGAGCCACAGTTGAGTAAAGGTAGATTTATTTAGAGAGATACATACTGTATAGAGTGTAAGACAAGAGAAAGGCATGGAAAGAGGTGTGGGAGTTGGGTGCTCAGGTTAAGTAAAAGTTGGTACACACCCCATAGACAGAGGGCGGGCCGTCTCCAAAGAGAAGATAGTGAAAAAGGGCCGCTAGGCATGGTGTTGTCAGTTTCTATGGGCTCAATAGCTTCACAGGCCTACAGGTGGGATCATTCCAACTGCCCTGGGGAAGAGGCCGAGATTCCCAGGAACTGGACCACTGCCCATTCTTTGGCCTTTTGCAGTTAGCCTTAGGACTGTCATGGTGCCTGTAGGCATGTTATTTATCACATTGTTGCAGTGAGCGTATAATGAAGCTCAAGGTCTACTAGAAGTCAAACCTCTTAATCTTCAAGGCCAAGTAGGAGTTAAATCTTCTACCATTTTGGTGAATCTTCCACCATTTCGGTGTTAAATTGCTATCATTCCTTGAGTGGCCGTGCCCTGCCTCCTTCCCTCCTGTCTCACAACCAATTCCAAAAGGCTCAAAGCCAAACCAATTCCAGAAGGCTCACTCTGGTACAAATAGCATAAAAGCTGATACATGAGGAGTTTCATCCCTTTTACCTTCCCTTTTATAAAACAGCTCTGGTTGAAAGATAGTGCTATAATTTAGGGAGCCGTTAGGGGCCATTGTTCTCCCGTTTTTAAGGAATACTGAGATTAAGCTATATTACAATAAAATATCATTTTTTTCCTTTTCATAACTAAAAATTTCCCATTTCTGTAAAATACACCCTAGGGGGCTACAAGATGCAACAGAGCTCTGGTTACCTATTATTACTTGTTCATAGCCAGTGTTGTCAAGTATCAGGCAAACAAACAAACAAACCAGTGCAAAGTGGTTTCTCAGTATCACAGTTCCCTTAATCCAAAATGGAAAACCCCAACCAATGCTCCGCTAAAAGGTGAAGCCAAATGCAATAGGGAAGAATACCCTGGTGTTGTCCCATGCAAGCTCTGCTACTTAATCGGAGATGTCGCAACCAGCCAATGCCTTGTTTCTTTCACCACAAAATCAAAAGCACTGTGGGCCAATAGCAAGCCCTTGGGGCAGTCCCTGATATGAAGGTGCTCGGGCAGCTGCTGAATAAGATCTTAAGAGCCACCACTGGCCAGGGGTCCATGTGCCACGAGCAAGAGACCTTCATAGTTGCCAAAACTGTTACCAAATCAAACTTGGTTCCCTTGCCTGACATGCAGCAAAGCCAATCTACTGACACCAGGTTGTGGTGAAGGAAAGCACAGCGTTTATTGCAGGACCCCAAGCAAGGGCGTGGGAGACAAGCCTCAGATTCACTCCAACTTGGTCTTTGAGCTAGGGATTTTTTTTAAGGTGAAGAACAAAGAGGCTGCGATTAACCATTGTCTTGTGATGCTTCTGTGACATTTCTTGTTTTGGGTGTCAAGCTTCTCTGGACAGGTGGTTCATGGCTCTGGAATCTGTTAGCTCATCTTGCCCTGGAGAAACAACCTGAGTTTTTACATTAACAATGATATCTATGAGAGCAATGTTAGGCATCAACAATATTATCAACAACAAACAATTTTAGTTACCTGACTCCGGTCAATTAGTGTTCAGTTAGCACAGGATTGAGATCAGAGGGGTGAGAAATGGAATACAATTTTGCAGAGAGAGATGAATCATAAACTCAGTAATGGAACTTGGTTTTAGGCGGACTTGCCTTCATCTTTCCACTGTTACTCTTACATCTAGAAAAAGTCATATATAAATGTACCTATAACCTTCCCCCTTTTCTTAAACAAAACAGGCCCTACTAGATGTTCTACTTTACAATTTACTTTTTTTCACTTCACAGTATATCCTGATGACTCATAGCTATCTGCAGAGTTCTTTCTCATTAAAACTGTGCAGTTTCTTACAGTATTTGTCTTCCTCCATATGACATTTCACTTAGCATGATACCATCCAAGTCCATTCATGTTGGTATAAATGGAAAAATTTTATTCCATTATTCATATATATATATATGACTGAGCAGTATTCCATTGTGTGTGTGTGTTTGTGTGTGTATACCACATCTTCTTTATCCATTCATCTGTTGATGGACACTTAGGTTGCTTCCATGTACTGGCAATTGTAAATGATGCTACTATGAACATTGGGTGAATGTATGTTTTTGAATTGGTGTTTTGGGGCTATTTTGGATGTATACCCAGGAGTGGAAATACTGGGTTATTTGATATTTCTATTTTTAGTTTTTTGTGAAACTTCCATACTGTTTCCACAGTGGCTGCAAAAATTTACATTTCCATCAACAGCACACAAGTGTTCTCTTTTCTCCACAACCTTGCCAACATTTGTTATTTGTGTTCTTTTTGATGATAGCCATTCTGACAGGTGTCAGGTGATAGCTCATTATGGTTTTGATTTGTATTTCCCTGATGATTAGTGATGTTGAGCATTGTTTCATGTGCCTGTCGGCCATCTGTATTTCCTCTTTGGAAAAATATCTATCCAGTTCTGTTCATTTTTTAATCAGGTTTTTTTTTTGATATTGAGTTTTATGAACTGTACACATATCTTGGATAATAACCTCTTATCAGTCATATCATTTGCAAATATTTTCTCCCATTCAGTAGGTTGTCTTTTGTTTTGTCAATGGTTTCTTTTGCTGTGCAAAAGCTTTTAAGTTTAATTAGGTCCCATTTGCTTACTTTTGATTTTATTTCCTTTGCTTTAGGAGATGGATCCAAAAGAGTATGGCTATGATTTATGTCAAAGAATGCTGTGCCTATATTTTCCTCTAGGAGTTTTATGGTTTGCATTCTTGCATTTAGGTCTTTTATCCATTTTGAGTTTATTTTTGTATATGGTATGAGAAAATATTCTAATTTCATTCTTTTACATGTATCTGTCCAGTTTTCCCCAGCACCATTTATTGAATACACCGTCTTTTCTCCATTGTATATTCTTGCCTCCTTTGTCATAGATTAATTGACCATAAATGCATGGGTTTGTTTCTGGGTTCTCTGTTTTGTTCCATTGATCTGTGTGTCCATTTTTGTACTAGTATTATTTGTTTTTGATTATTGTAGCTTTGTAGCAATAGTCTGAAGTCAGGGAGCGTGATAAGCTACAAGGATATATTGTGCAATGGAGAATAAAGCCAATATTTTATAATAACTATACATGAAGTATAACTCTTAAAAATTGTGAATCACTATTTTATACCTGTAACTTATATAATATTGTACATTAATTATACTTCAATAAAAAAGTCCTGTTTCTTATTAAAACTTATAAAAATTGTAAGGTTGTACCCTATTGATAGGCATTTATGTTGTCTCCATTACTTTGCTGTTACAAAAGTTAAAATTTAATAGCCTCAAGCCTATGCCATTTTAATTTTTTTTTTTGCCAGGATATTTTTGTGATAGATTCTTAGAACTAGATTCCTGAATCACGAAGTAAACACATTTATTTTTATTCTATACACATTAAACAACAGTTCCCCTCTCCCCCCTCCCTGCAGCCCCTGGTAACCACATAAATCCAAAGTTTTTAAAAGAACTACAAAACAGAAACCCCAAACAGATGGAAATCTTTATCCTTATACTCATGTCTCTGAGTTTTCAGAATTATATCAAGATAGTTTTTCAACAGATGAATTTTATTGAATGAAAGTTTATGAATCTGGTTTTAATTTTAAGTTTTTTCTCTGAAGCACAAAAGTTTAGGTTCTCATAAAAATTTGAAAAATAAAAATACAAAGATAAAAATAAGAGTCATGCAATTCATCCAGAAGATAACCAGTAACCATTTTGATATGTTTCATTCACTTTTTCTATTTTCCTTCCTCACTCCTCTGCCTGTTCAAGAGAGAGCCCCATGTATGCACATGGAGTAGGCAATATATATATAGATATGTTTATATATGGCTCTCTCTCTGTTGTATGGTCTGTAATGTGAAGGTAGGATCATACTGTAAATTTCTTTTCAAAGCATTTTTAAATGGGCCATTAAATGTTCTTCAAAAACACTCTATATTAGAACGGATGCATATGAAATTCTCATAATTTAACTCCCTTTTAATTGTTGGATATTTAGGTTGTTTCTAGGTTTTTGCTGTTTGTTTAGGGTCAACTTTGTGTATAAATCTTCTCTGAGGAGTTTATTTTCTTAGAGCTATTCCTAGAAATGGGTTGCTGAGTCAAAGGGTGTGCCAGTCTGTACTGGGATTCACTGTACTATTATCTGTGGTTTTATGAGCTGGAGAAAGTGCACAGATTCACACCATCCCCTGTATGTACAGTTATTTTATCTTCTACTCATAAAAGAGCACCCACTTCCATCACATAGAAGAAATTGTTTCACTCACCAAACATATGTAGCAACCTCTTGTCAATAGACCAGTATGAAACACAAAGATGTAGTTAGACTGAGACCAACACTAGGGCACAGTTAATTGATACGCTTAACCCATCCTTAGGAAGGGAAGTGATTTGGCTCCATTCACATTCTGTCACATCTCCTCATCTCTCAGCACATTCAACGGAGGCACCTCTGGACCAGACTTACAATTTAGGTTATTATAAATATGTTGATTGAGGACAGAGTATATCATTAGTATATTTGGTGATGATCTCAGTGCTCCAATTATCTAACATAATTGGGAACAAATTATTCTGTATAAATGAGTTTTGCAGATGATTGAGGCTAACAGTTAAAATGGTAAAGTTTGAGGTGCAAAAGTTCCAGTATTAAGAATAGATTTCCTGCCTTCTTAATTATAATGGACCCATCAGTGTAAATGAGTTTTCCTCCTGGCATATTGATTGGGGATTTCCTTGAAAGCAAAAGTTTTTGTCCCTAGATTTTTGTGGGATACTTTATTCTCCGTTGCCCATGGGGAGACATTCAGAAGAAAGAAAATGTTTTTTACCCCATGTTTTGGAGCGTCTAAAACCCATAATCTGTGTGGACAAGCTTTAATTGGACACTTGTATGCCAGGCTGGCCAGTGCTGGGCGACCAAAAGGAGAGCCCCAGGTCTTGCCTTGAAGAGCGCACTCCAGTGGGGAGGCAGTGACTTCAGAGTCACTGATGCCTGATGAATAGCCTGATGCCTCAGGTTTTCATAGAAGGAGGCAGACAGAGGTCTGTCATCATGTAGAAGTGAATTTGAATCTGGGTTCCTCTACTTCTTGGTTCTTAGCTTCTCTGAGCCTCAGTTTCTTCCCATGAAATGGGGATATGAGGGGTCTGAGGTTGTGGTAAGATCATGTACCTGATGCCCTTAGGGCCCTCTAGCAGGTGAGAGGAGACATCACTTGGTTGCTATTACCTTTAGGGGTCCTGGAGGTGGAGATGGGGTGGGGGAGTTGCTCCAGACGCAGCTGCAGCCTCGCTCCCCTTTCCCACCGCCGTAGCGCTGTCTTTTACTGGAACTCACTCTGTGACTTTGAGCAAGTCAGTTTCTGACTATGGTGGTGGTTGCGGATGGGCAACGGGTTGCAGAGAGCTGGTTTCAGAGGTATCAGGGATGCCACGCTTCCCACATTTAAAAAGTTTAGATCATTTCAGTCCCTCTTCCTCGTCCAAGTCTTCTGTTGGACGCCCAGGTGAGCTCTGAGAGGGGCCCGCAGGTAATGATAATATGAACCGAGAACCTGGCATTTACTCCGTGACCCGACCTGTGCTAAATCCAGGGGGACACCTCCGAAATTCTCCGCAGCCCCCAATCCGAGACATCCGGGGTCGGGCTGTCCCTGTGGGCCCCGCGCCCATTCAATGCCTAAGATGTCGAGGTCGGCGCGGGAGACACGGCGCCGCCCGACGGGCCGCCCCTGCGGGCCCCGCCCGGCCGGCGGGAGAGCTACACCAGGGGCGGGACGGGGCGGGGCCGGGCCGGGCGGGGCGTCGGGCAGGGGGTTCGGCCCGGGCTCGGTGCTACACTGGCCCGCCAGACCGTCCCACACCTGCCACCATCCGATGGGTCCGCTGCCTTTGTGCCAGCCAGTAGGGCTGTCGCTGCTGCTGCTACTGGGACCCGTACTCTGGCTCAGCGCAGGTAAGTGAGGGATGGACCTCCTCCGAGGACCCGCGAATTTCTGGGATTCCTCCGACCCTCCCCAGAAACCCTGCCTTCCTACCCCTCTGTGAAGACTCGAACTCCCAGCCCTCCCAGGGGTCCCAGGAGCCCCATGGCCCCCAGCCCTCCTTTCTGTGGCATACAGTCACATTGCTTCCCAACCTCCCGGGAACCCTGTCCATCCCCCTCCCCTCCTACTCTCCTAGAGCCCCTACTCATTCCTTCCAGGGCCCCAGAACTAGCCCAGCCCTTCCCTGGGTGTTCAGTGTCCACCCCAAACACCCTATCTGCTCCCTGTCACCCTCTGCAGCGATCAGACCTCCCCACCGACCTGGCCTGGGGTCCCATGAACTGACCCTTCACTCCACCTGCCCCTGGGGTCTGCAGTAGGACTGCCAGGGGGACACCAGAGACTGGATGCATCAGGGGAAGCAGGGGTTCAGCTCCCACTGGGATCGGGGAAGGACATGAAGTCGCCTTCTCACCCATCTCTGGGGGGTCACCCTTGGAGAAGTCCCCTCAGCAACTGCCCACTTTTGGGTGCCCAGACACCCTCAGGGAAATACACAAGCACCACAGGCATGGAACACCCTCAGCCTCACCTGGGCACTCAGGACAGACTCACACAGACACAGGCAAAGACATCCGGAGAGGAACACACACACACACACACACACACACACACAAACACACACTCTGGGATACTGAGATAGCCCCATATGGACACACACACAAAATGCATGCACACACACACAAACATACATACACACCCTCAGGCCCATAGGAGGCCTGGACACCCTTGACACGCCCCACAGAGGCTGTTGTGGGCAGACAGAGCAAACAGCCCCTAGAGTGACCTGCCCCACCTAAGTTGGCACAGAGGGAGTGTTTGCCTTGGTTACAAACCCAATGCTGGGTGTCTGCCCATGCCTGGGTTCTCCATAGGGCTGAGCCCAGGATCCTAAGATGCCAGAGTGTGGGTCAGGACAGTGTCGAGGGGCCCTCTGGGGACAGCTTTGGGGTGTGGAGTGAGGACCAGGGTCCAGCCAGATATGCTTAGACTTGGAGTGTTCCATGGGGCTTGTTGGACCCAGGGTTTTCTGAAAGCCTGCCGCCTGTCAGGGCATCCGGAGCTGCCTACAGCAGAGATCTGTCCAGGTGGGAGGGTCACTCCTATACAGTGGCACAGTGTGACAAGGGCCACATGGGGGTGAGGCAGATTCCAGAAGGAGGTGATGGGTGAGCTGGGTGAGGATGGGGTGAAGGCATTTGCAGCACAGTGTGTATGTGATGGGAAGTTTATCAGGAAGAACAGGAAATGATGAGCAGGGTCCACGTGGAGGGACTGAGAGAGGATACTGGAGAGATGGTGGGGGTTGGCTCCTGCAGGGCCTCTGGCTCAATGAGGACCCTGAACTTTTCCTGGAGGAGGATGGGAGCCTCGGGTGGTTTCAGCCAGCTGTGAGCCAAGTCTGAGGACCAGTCATCTAGAGAAGGAGGCAAAACTTCAAGCTTTTTTTTTTTGTACCTTGTGCATACTAAGCATGTACTCTACCACTAAGCTATACCCTCCCTCCTCGAGGCAAAACTTTAAACTCTAAACTTGTTTTTTACGTTTCGTTTTTATTCAACTCATCTCTAGTCCCCTACACCAGTATGTTACTTTTGTCCACTGAGAGAAAAATAAAATTGGACTTGATTTTGGCCTAGACCCTTCAAAAATGTCAGTGTGATAAAAACTTGTTCTGGATAAAAAGAATTGAAGGTGGGGCAGGGTGTAGCTCAGTGGTATTAGCATACACAGGTTCTGAGTTCAATCCCCAGTACTTCCAGTAAACAAACAAAGAAACAAACAGAACTCCCCCCTCCCTACCCCCCCCCCACCAAAAAGACGTGATAAAGATGTGAAAGAGACATGATGATTAAAGGCAATGGATAAATCGCCTCTGGAGCCTCAGTCTGGGAGCAGTGGGTAGAGATCAGACTCCCAGGAATCAGGCGGGGCTAGGCATGAAGTTTTGCTCTGTAGCTCACCAGCACCTTGACCTGGGGTGGATCCTTTTGCCTCTCTTTGCCCACAAGACAAGGTGCCTCTGCTGTTGACAACAATGTTGCCTGTGACTTGGGGAGCACAATGCATGGTGTAGGGTGAGGTTCCAGTGACAGCAGCTTCTTACTGTGGCTCCGATTGTGGTTTTTGACCAAACATCAGAGTGGACTCATGGCCCTCACCAAAATGAGGAGTCGGTCTGGGGTTCTCTGATGCCCAGGTCACAGCGGGTTTGGATGCCTCTTTGATGGCTCTGTCACCCTGGCAGCCCTCCTTCCCATGCTGCTATTGGGTGGGGAAGAGGGAGCCCTGGTTTGGGAGTCAGAAACCTGGGTCTGAGCCCTGATCAGGTGAAGGTTCTTGCTGGCTGTGTGACTGTAGGGGTCATCCTTCTCGCCTGGGCTTCCCCTTTCTCGCCTGGGAGATGCAGGGGTTCCAGTTGTATCAACTGTGTACAGCTGTGTGTCAGAGTCACATGCAATCCAGAGAAATGGCTGGGATGGGGCCACAGGGCCTCCCCGTGTGGAAGGAAGCTATACCTGGGCAGTGACAATAAGAGGAGAGGCAGAGAGCCCTAAGCCAGAGTCTAGAGGGGCCTAGTCGGGGTGGGGGAGACCCAGGGACAAGGAAGCCCCCGCAGAGGACCCCTCCTTGATGGCAGGGACCCTATTCAGCTCATCTCTGATGTTCAGTGCCCAGCACAGGTGACTGGACAGACATATGATGCCTAACTTGCAATCAGATTGTATTTAGAGGGCACAGGATTGGGAATCAGGGCATTCCAGGAAGAGGGACCAGCCTGTGCAAAGGCCCAGTGGTATGATCTTTCAGACACCATGTCTCTGTGACTTGTTTTCTCTTTCAAGGGCTGCCTTGAAGATATTGATGATAATAGTTAGAGCTCATTGGATACAGGGTGCTTTACATGCATGATCTCATTACATTCTATGGAGTGAGGTCACCTTGTCCCTCTGTTTTACAGATGAGGAAACCAAAGCACAGAGAGGTTGAGTTGTCCAAGGTCACACAGCTAGGAAGTAGGAGAAAAACGATTTAAACTCAGATAGTTATGAAGGCCCTTTTCAGAGTAATACCCTTCCCCAGGGCCAGGGCAGCCCCGACCTGCAGCCTCAAACCTTTGTTCCCTCCCACCAGCTTCCCAGAGGTCACATGTGCACCGACGTGGGCTCATAGAACTGGCAGGGACTGTGGAATGTGCTGGCACCCGCTCCTCCATGGCCTATGTGAACTACGGCTGCTATTGTGGGCTGGGCGGCCATGGCCAGCCGCTGGACGCCGTTGACTGGTGAGTACTTGCTCGGGCTAGAAGGCCTCCACCCCCTGGGGTAGTTAAGGCCTATGAGGAAATATCCAAAACTGGGGCTGGGGTTTAGACTCAGAAGATCCCAGGATGGGTTACCACCCTGCAGGTGTAGAACCTCCTGGGTGACATGCTGGTGAGGACAAACCTGGTGCCAGCTGCCCCCCAATCTGGCCATGGAGTGATTACTTTAGCTGAAAAAAAAATGACATGACATCGATCAGATATGCACCAGAAGTGTTCTGAGAACATTAAAGTGAGGCACAGACAGATCAACTTGTCTGGTGCCACACAGAGAGGATGGGGTGGAGGCTGGGATTTGAACACAGGCAGCCTTGCTGGAGCCAGGCCCCTCGTCACTGCCCTCTACTACCGTGTGGAAAAGGCCTGTTCTGTGCAAGGCTGTGTGCTTAGATCTTTCCATGACTTCCTCTCATTTGCCCTTGCGGCCGTCCGTGCAGGCAGGTTCCATGGCTATCCCCATTTTACAGACGAGGCCACGGAGGCTGAAAGCTACTCAGCCCATTTCCACATTGTGCTAGTAGGCATAGAGGGCAGAATTTGACTGTCCCTTCCCTAGCTTGGAGGGTGTAATCGTCACTGACAGGTCTTTATCCAGCCTCGTGCCTTCAAAGCCCCTGCCCTCCCACACTCTGGTTGTCTGGTTCCTGCACATCTTTCCAGATGCAGCCCAGGTGTCACCTCCTCTAGGAAGCCTTCCCTGAAGCCCAGCTGGGCCTGGTACCTCCTCTGGCTCCCAGAATCCCATCTCCTTACCCAACATCCCAGCACTTCTTGGCACGCATGTGGCATCTGGTGGCTCATCTGCCTCCCCCACCAGACTGGGGCTCCTTGGGGACAGAGCAGAATCTGACTGATGTCGCCCTGCCAGACCCCACTGAGGGTTCGACATGGTGTGGGGCTGATGATTGGGTGGAAACAGTAGCTCTGAATGATTGCATGACGGGCAGATTTATAGATATCTCTAGGTGTTTCTCGGGGAACTTGTATGTTGTTATTATTATTATTACTATTGTAACTGGGGTCCTATCATGTGGCAGATCTGGGGCTGGACTCTGGTGACCCTGAGGGGAACAGGACAGAAATGGCCCTGCCCTCACAGAGCTCTGGCCAGGAGGACAGATGTTAATCAGTCTTCTCCCTAATTAGGGTCTCATCATAAACCTGTCCCGAGGCAAGGAACCTGGTTTTATGAGAGGGTGTGATAAGGAGACTGGCAGAGACTGGGGAGACAGGGGATCTGGATGGCATTCTGAGGAAAGGGGCTGGTGCTTGGACAGAGACCTAGAGCAGGAAGAGTGGGTAGGAAGTTCTCCCAGACAGAGGGCAGAGCGTGGGCAAAGTCAGGAGGCAGGGAGGGTGTGGCTTGCTCCAGGAACAGAGAAGAGACAGTGAGGCTGGAGCTCAGAGACTCAGAGAGTGAGGCATTCAGGGGCCAGGCTCGAGTGTGGCCAAGGGATGGAGGCAGTACAGGACACACTGGGGTCAGCAGAATTATTTCCCAGGATGGGGATTCTTGGGGACAAAGCTTGGACCAGAAAATGCTGTCACCCCGGGGGTCCCCACCTGCCCATAGTTCCGGCACAGGAAGATGGCCAAGAGAGCATCCCTGCCTTCACCCACCTGCTGGTCTGCCTGGCCACCATCCACAGGTGCTGTCATCACCACGACTGCTGCTACAATCGTGCCGAGGATGCTGGCTGCAGTCCCAAGTTGGAGCGCTACTCCTGGCAGTGTGTCAATCACAGCATCCAGTGTGGTGAGTTCCCAGCATTAGACACAGTAGCAACCAGCGGCTGGAGCTTAGAGGGGCTCCCAATTATAGGCAGGATCTCTCGCCCATCTGCCCCAGTCTCTACCATGCCCTATTGTCTGTCTGACCTTCAGGCCAAGTGTCAATTACCATATTTCATTTCCCTTGTGCTGTTGATTTTGTTATGGAAAAGAAATATTTCTATCAAACCTAAAGAAACAGAAGGTAGACCGAAAGGCTGAATGCTTGGAGCAAAATGGGAGTGGTGATCCCATTTATTTGTCAAGTTGAAGAGTGCACCTGGCTTTGACGTCTCTCCTTTGCTTCACTCATTAGCACTACCTGCCACAGGGGACAGCTGAGTTTGCAATCCCTGGCCTGGTGGTCAATAGCTTAGTCAGTGATTCAGATTCAGGCCCAGCTCTGATCTCTCAGAGTCTCAGAAGTTTCCTCATCAGTAAACTGGGGGCAGAAATCAAGCCAGCCTATTGTGAGGATGCAATGACAGTGTCACAGGGCTTCATGCATAGTAGATGTCATTAAATGTCTGTTGACGAAGTGACTCAACACAGAACCTCCGGTGAGGGTGACCAGGTACCCCTCCACCGAGCACAGGATTTGGAGGAGTATGTGAACACTTACTGAGTAACCCTGAACCCCTCAAAAAGAAAGTGGTTTTCAATTCTCTTTTAATCCCTCTTATTTTATGAAATTAGGAGAAAGTCTCAGTTCTGTGCAACTTTGCTCTAACATCCCTGGAACTCTGGCTGATCCTTTTCAACCCACAGAGTGAGTTTCTGGTTTACAGCCTTATTAAAAAACAGTTCTATTTCTAAATTTAGTTCTGGCTTAAAGAAAATCCTTCATATCTATCTATCTACCTATCTGTTTATCTATGTCTTTATCTTTAACCACAAGCAGCATATATTTAATGAGGATAATTGTAACACAATCTATTCTAACATCAGCGTACATTTTACATGACCAGCCACTTCCGAAGTTCAAAGAAAAATAAAACTGCAATGAAAAATGTTGTGTCTCTCAGGGCAAACTTTCTGATTTTTAAAAGAAAGCAATAGCGGGGAGGGTATAGCTCAGTGGTAGAGTGTGTGTTTAGCGTGCACGAGGTCTTGGGTTCAATCCCCACTACCTCCATGTAAATACATAAATAAACCAAATTTCCCTCCCCTCCCCACCCCAAAAAACAACAACAAAGCAATAAGAGGAGTGAGGCATTTCTTTTTAATATTACTTTCTGATGGATGGTATTTTCTGTTTAAAGTTTCCTTTCAAATAAATTTAAAAGCTGAATCAATGGGAAAAGCCAGAAACTGAGTTAATAGTAAAGGCACAATGTAGGGAGGGCTAGGGTTTGGGCAGTAAGACTCCAAGTTATCTGAGGAGCCAGAAATGACACAGGCAATTGGTTCCACAAGTTTTTTAGGTTTTACTTTTTTTGGTGGGGTGGGGAGGAGGAGGTAATTAAGTTTGTTTGTTTGTTTGTTTGTTTGTTTTGTTTGTTTGTTTTTAGAGAAGGTACTGAGGATTGAATCCAGGACCTTGTGCTTGCTGAGCATGAGCTATACCCTCCTCCTCCTTTTTTTTCATTAGTAGAGGTGATTAGTGTATCTCATTGTGGTTACGATTTGCCTTTCCCTAGTGAGTAATGATGTTAAGCATCTTTTCGTGTGCTTTTGGGCCGTTTTTGTATCTTCTTTGGAGAAATATCTATTGAAGTCTTTTGCTCATTTTTAATTGAGTTGTTTGTCTTTGTGTTGTTGAATTGTAAGAGTTCTTTATATATTCTGGATACTGGGCCCATTATACATGCGATTTGCAAATATTTCCTACCATTCTTTAGATTGTCTTCTCCTTTTCTTGATAATGTCTTTGATACACAAGAGCTTCAATTTTGATAAAGTCCAATTTACCTATTTTGTCTTCTGTTGATTGTGTTTTTGGTGTCCTATCTAAGAATCTATTGCCAGATCCAAGGTCATGAAGATTTACCTCTGTTTTCTTCTAATAGTTTTATAGTTTGAACTCTTAAATTTAGGTCATTGATCCACATAGAGTTAATGTTTGTCTGTGGTATGGGGTAGGGGTCCACCTTCATTCTTTTGTGTGTGGATATCCAATTGTTCCAGCACAATTTGTTGAAGGGACTCTTTTTTTCCCTATTCAATAGTTTTGATACCCTTGTTGAAAATCACTTGGCCTTAGATGGGTGACCTCTCTGAGCCTGTTTCTTTACCTGGAAGATGGGTGTTGCAAAGAAGAAAGAAGGATTTAATACGTGATAACCAAATTGGACTGAGGTTGTTACTTTCTTCCTTCCCCTCTCCTCCATCCTTCATCCTTATCTGAACCTCTCTCTGACCCCCACTACCTCCATCTGAAAGAATTGAGGATCTGGTATGACTTGCCACTAAAACCCCAGCTTCTGCAGACTCAGTCTACTTTAGAGGAAAAGGAGCTATCATAAGCTGACTTAGAAGGATGTCCTTAGAGACGTTTGGTTTCTCAGCCATATCTTGGTCTGAATTAGGAGTTGGCATAGAGCAAGGCTGTATTAATATAGAGACATAACATCAATGTTTAGGACTAAGAGTCATCATCTCTCTAACCATCTAATGAGAGTTGGGGAAAATGAAGCCCAGGGAGAGAAGTGACTTTCTTAACGTGGTGGTGAGAAACCCATTTCTGGACTTGTTACTTGTGCCCAAGCTGCCCCCTTCCACTGTGGGCAGAGAGGAGGTGAGGTGGGCTTTGAATGGGAAATCTGTTAAAGATCTTTCTTTCTTCCCTTCAACCTGTATGTCCTGCCTGCCCCTAACCCTGTAAAAATCATGTTTGTAGACTATTTCTTGGTGTGTCTGCTGGTGGAATCTGTGCCTGTTGACAGAACTACCCTCCCTAAACCCAACGAAGAGAACCAAAATATCTATTATGCATTTTTGGCTAAAAATATTCTCTTATTCTGTTTGGAGATATTCTGAACATAGTTGTTGACTTAATTACAGGTGGGGCCCATTTTCCATTTATGGGCCTGACTTAAATATATTTTAAAAAATGTTAAGCATATAATAATATTTGCTGGCCGGCCTTTATTTTAAACTTAACCCTGGGGAGCTATGTTTCATTTGAAGCTTGTTTTTTTTTAAGTTCATGTAACTTTTTATTTTTTTTAATTTCCTGATAACTATTTTTTAAAAACTTTTTTATTGAGTTATAGTCATTTTACAATGTTGTGTCAAATTCCAGCATAGAGCACAATTTTTCAGTTATACATGTGAAGTTTTTATTATTCTTGAATAACGTGAGGCTGTTGGGTTCCCGAGGCCATGGAGCAGTGAGACCAAGCTTTGCTTTAGAAAGAATCTTTCTTGCTCAGGGAGAAGGGATGGGAAAATAAGGGAAGCACAACGATGGGTCAGGAGATGCTGGGCTGGAATCCTGGCCCACCACTTCTCAGCTCTGAAGCCTGCCAAGCCTCACTTTCCTCATCTGTAAAATGGGAATAATAAAACTGGTGCTAGGTTTCTATAAGAATAGGAAATGATGTATGGCTTTTCTGTATTCTCCCAACAAATATTATGGAGAATCTGCTCTGTGCTAGGTTTTGGGCAAGACAGAGAAGCAAGGCTCTGTAGTATAAAAAGAGGAGAGCGAAAAATAGTGTCTGTGCCAACCGCAGTGGATTATGATACATCCTACAACATGGATGAATCTTGAAATCATGAAGCTCAGAGAAAGAAGCCAGACAAAAAAGGTCACATATTATATAATTCTATGTATATGAAATGTCCAGAACACTTAACTCCATAGAGACAGAAAGCACAGTAGTGGGGGGAAGGTATCGCTCAGTGGTAGAGCGCATGCTTAGCACGCACGAGGTCCTGGGTTCAATCCCCAGTACCTCCTCTAAAAATAAATAAATAAATAGACCTACTTACCCTGCTCCCCCAAAAAAATTCTTAAAAAAAAAAAAAAAAGAAAGCACATTGTCGTTCGTTGCCAGGGACTCTGGAGAGGGGGAGAGGGGAAGAGGGGAATAGGGGAGTGACTTAATATGTGTGGGGTTTCTTTGGGGGTGACAAAAATGTTTTGGAATTAGATAGAGGTCATTGCACACCACTGTGAATGTACTAAACACTACTGACTTTTAACTAGCTCCTGCTAAGTTTGGCATCCTTTCCTCCAGATTTGTGTGTGTGTGTTTAAATAAATAAATAAGAAGAACAATCAGATCACACTACATACATTTTATGTTTTTTTTCACGTAATATTATGTCTTGGACATCTTAGAACATCTAGGTTGGTCTCATTCTTTTTAAACTAGAGCATCATCTATGGCAGAGTGTCTCCAGCCTGACACTGTGGACATTTTGGGCTGGATGATTCTGTTGTGGGGGGGTTCCTGTGCATTGGAAATGTTTAGCAGCATCCCTGGTCTCCACCAGCCGGATGCCAGGAGCAATGTCCCACACCCCACATGTGACAACCAGTGACGTCTGCAGACGCTGCTAAATGTCCACTTGGGGACACAATGGCCCACAATTGAGAATGACCAGTCTGTGACAGGAATGTACCTTATTTTGACCGCTTCCCCATCAACGCCTGTTCACAGCTGCAGAGACCATGTCTTGTTCATAAGTCGGTGTGCACTTGTGAGACGGTTTTGTAGCACTGGGTCCTAGAATTGTTGAGTCAAATGGTGTATTTGAGGTGCCTCTAGAATTTATATGTGGAAACAGCTGAGGGGCAGCTTGGAAGGAGGACTAGAGAATTTGTCCTGAGGGCTATTTACACAGCAAGGGCATTTAAAAAATGTAAATTGTGTTGGCTGTAGAGGCTGGGGAGGGGCTAAAGGGAGCCCTGGTAAGATTAGGGAGGAGGAGGGCCACCAAAGCCCCCACATGCCCCCTCTTTTCAGCACTGTCACTGCATGGGACAGATACTTTAAATCTAACAAATAATGGAAACAAACCTTTCAACTAAACCTTGAAATAGCTGCCTTTCAGATTTTGTTGAGATTGGTTTTTCCGTGATGAAAACGCCGTATGGCTCAAAGTAGAAAAGTTTCAAATTACAAAAATGTAAAAGTTTTATGGAAATAAAGCTGCCATAGACATTACCCAGACAACCACTTGGTTAACCTCCATTTTTTCTTTTTGGGAGGTGACTTTTTTTGGGGGGGGGGTCGTTTTTGCGTGCATAATTTATTAAAAAAATAGCAGTATGTTTTGTACCCCTGATTTTTCTCTTAAGTATAAGCTGTTTCCCATGTCATTAAAACTCTATTAAACAATCCTGTTACAAACTTGAATTTGTAAGGGCGGGCGGGTGCCCTGAGTTGACACCCCATTCCCTTCCTGAGGACAAGCCTTTTGAGGCCTGGGGTCAGGCAGAGCTGGGCTGGGGCCTCAGTCCCCATGCCCCTTCCTGGATCTCTCTTCTGTAAGGTTGGGGTGCTGATGGCACCGCCCTGAGTGGATGGGGTGAGATGGGGACCTAAGCCAGCCCTTCCCATAACTGTACAATCAATGCTGGCTTCCACGTCCCCACTTTTTCTGTTATCCATTTAATGAATTATAACCAAGGCAGTTTGCAGTGATTAAACACAGGCTTTTGGCGTCGGGGGTGTTTGTGCTTTGTCCTCCCTCTCAGCAGTTTCCCAGAATGTGGAAGCTTAATAAATGAATTTTACGTGAGAAAGACTTTCCCCTTTCAGTCCTCTGTTAATTTTTCCAGTTAGGCAAGGAGGAAGTATCAGTGGCGTGATGATCTGGCTGTTACAGAGGGTGAACCTCTCTTACATGTGCTAATCTCCCCTTTTTAACCAAGACACCCCAATTTGGGGGCTTATAGCCTTTCAGGTGGGCAACAGCATCTAAGCAGACTTTGATGAGAACTTTATCTTCACTGGTTTTTGTTGTTGCTTTTGCTTGTTAGTTTTTGAATCAATTTTTAAAATGTTTTATTTTGAATCCTTTTAAAAAACATGTGTGGTGTAAGCTTTAGGTTTCCCACTTACATCAGTGATAGCATATACTTAGTGTAATCGAATGCTATTTAACATAATTAAACTATAATTTATTTATTTAATAATTGACTTACTATTTTAAAAAATGAAGGGATTTAAAGCAATCGTCTTGAAGCTGCCATGTGCCTGAGTTTGGGAAACGCTATGTGCAGTCATGCAGATAAACACTTTAAATCCTGGCAGCTCACTACAGGGCCTAGGGTTCCCGCCCCCTGCCTCTGCCTTACACCCCTGCTCATCACCCTGTCCCCTCCGTCCCCTCTGGTGCTGCCACGCTCTCTGAGTGTCGCCCCGAGGGAGAAGCTGATGAATTTTCTGACTCTCTTGCTCCAACTTGCTAGGACCTCCAAGGAATGTGTGCATTTTAAGGGGGGATTTTTAAAGATCAGTTCGCAGCTTAAGGAGGTCGGCTGTAGCTCCTGAGCGCCTACTGGATGCCCTGCATTTTACCGACTCTTTTCATTCTCCCAACAGCCCTGAGGAGTAGGTACTGTTAGCATCGTCACGTGGTCTCGTGGCAACAGCCTGGGAAAGATGAAGTGATGTGTCCAAGGTACATAGCTACTCTATCCATGGCCGAGCTGGCGACCTCCAAAGCTCATGCTTCACTGGGCCTCTGAGAGGAATTTGGAAGGATTTACTAGTGGGTCCACTCCATCATTTATGTGAATAATTAAAAACCCGCAGTCAAAAGCAGGTGACATATCCACAGCTGTTCTATCTTCTAGATGAATAAGATACAACTTGAAGATCGCAAACTCTTTCCATCTCAAAGTAATGACTCTGTAGCCATGGGATTCCCAAGGCAGAAGGAGATTTACCTTTGGGTGGCAACCTCTGCATCTCTGTATGAAGTGGGCCCAGGATGGAAGGGAGTATGGAGTACATGATTGGCACCTAAAACAAGCTGTTTTCTTGGAGGAGCATCTGAAAGAGACTTAGAGAGGGGCAGAGAGAAGCAGGTGGAGCTGATGCTGATGGAGTGCATGTCCAGGGCCAGACCCCCGCCGGGCCCTTTACACAGGCTTTCTCACCCAGGCGTCCCCATAAACCCGCAAAGTGAATGGGGCCTGCATTTTAAATGAGGACTTGGTTCAGATAAGATCACACAGCTAGGAAATAGCAGAGCAGTGTTCAAAACCAACCAACCAACCATGGATGGTTCCCAGGCATCTACTGCTTGTCTAAATGGATCCTCAAATCCAAGAGTGTAATATTGATGGAGAAGAGAAGCCAAAAGTTCATATGCACTTTGGACTCTCCATGTCTAAAGACTTCCCTGGTAACTTCAATTTCCTTTTCTGTAAAATGGGGCAAACATCACCTCCCTCTGGAGTTGCCATGAAGATGGAGATCACATGGTGAACCATCAGTGTCACCTAGATGTAATCACGACCCTTCCCTCTCTGCCCCCAGTTTTACTCACTTCCCCTGTGTTTATCCTCGAGTCTCTGCAAATCCCTGCTCTAACCTGTTTCCCCGCTTCTTCTAGGACCAGCGGAGGACAAATGCCAAGAACTCATGTGCAAGTGTGACCAGGAGGTTGCTAGCTGCTTAGCCCAAACTGAGTACAACCTAAAGTACCTCTTCTACCCCAGTTTCTTATGTGGGACGGACTCACCCAAGTGTGACTGACTAGCCTGACTTGAAATGTCTTTTTTTGCACTAGGAAATAAAACTCCTTTTTGCTGATCAACAACCTTATTCAGTTCTTTGCAGGAGGGGACTGAGGCCAAGTGTTAAAGCCGCAACCCTTGTGTTTGCTTTCTCTCCTGTCCTGGAACTTGGGGCTGGAACCAGTTTGGTTTCCAGTTTAATTGATGTCAAAAGTCCTATGCCTATTTTATAAAACCACAACTGTATTTATGACTGTATTGGGTTTGATACCATTTTTGAGGTTTAACCTTTATGAAAGGGCTGAGCTTTGTCTTCTAACCTGCTCCCGAGGGCAGTAGTCAAAAATCAACAAACACTTACCTTGCACCTGGCCGTGTTCTAGGTTCCGGGCTGAGGCAATAAACAAAGACAGCCACACGGTGCCCACCCTTGTGAAGTTCAAGTCTAGCAGTTGTTAGCTCAAGAATCTTCTTCCCTATCCCACTCCACTTTTAACACCTAAAATTTATTTCCTATTACAAAGGTCGTACATACTCATTGCTTAAAAAAAAGGAAAATAGAGAAATATAAAGGAGAAAAGAAAATTACTTCCCACAGTCCAGAATAACCATTCTTAGCATCTTAGTGTGCTGCCCATCAATCTTGTCCATAATGTTTTAAAAATGTAACTGAGATTATATACCTTATGATTTTCATAAGTTTTTTTCTATTTCTCCATGTCTTAAAAAAAAAAGTCTCTGGAAACTTCACTTTAAAGAGTTGTATTAGATACTATTTTATAGATTGCTAGCTTTTGGACATAGGTGGTATTATTTCCTATAAAATTCAATTATTGTTGTGATGAGAATGCTTGGGATTAAGTCTTCTCTCCCCCTCACCATTCCCACCATTTTATTATTCCTCAACTGCTATTTGCAGAAATGGAATTTTTGCATCAAAGAGCCTGAATATTTTAAAGATGCCTCACTGTGACAGACCCCAGCCGGCTATGACTGAGCGGGTCCAAGGGAGGAGGGGCAGCCGGTGGCCCTTGCTCTGATATGCCTGTACCTCCTGCTGGCGATAAGGGGGGAGTGTCCAGCCCAGCCTGTTTGCTCTAGGCCAAGTCCACTGTGCGCTCCTCCCTGTGGCATCTGTGGGTATTATTACTCATCTTTGAAGCATGATGTGTGGAGCAGGTGGGGACAGTGTGGGGAGGCCAAGGGGAGCGGGTGGGGAGCACTGGACCGGGAGTCTGACAAACTGCAGTCTGGCCCAGGCCCAGCTCTGCTGGTGCCACCCAGCCTCCACCTCTTCATCTAAAAAGAACAGCAACCCTGCGAGGCATGACGCCAGGGATGTGCAGATGCTGTGGTGTCCCCAGATCTGCTGGGCTGTCAGTATCCCTGGCAGGTCTCGAGGGTTAAAAACAGGGAAAGTCAGGTATGCTCAGGGACTGATGAGCAAACACAGGAGGAAGAGAAACACTCTCCCTCCCTTCACTTAAGATGTCTTCGGTGGCTCCTTGGTTAGAGGTCCATGTCAGGCTGGGGGACTTGAGCATGACTAGTTGATTGTATTGGGTGATGCAGAATTTCTTCTTGTTTCCTAAACTGTTCACTTTTCTCTATCTAGAAGTTTTATCTGTATTTAAAAAAAATCTTCATTTTTTATTTCAAGTAATTTCTTCAAACTTTCAGATGCAAAGTTTGATTAAAATCCTCAAAGGGCTTATGAGTGGCTCATGGAGTCACCAAAAACACTTCGGATGCACTGATCTCTGCAGGTCCCCTCCTCAGACAGCTCACATCTCACACCTGCTACTGTCGCACGGGAAGGCAATTGAAAGCCACAGTTCATCTCACTCATATTTACAAAGTTAGCACTTGGTGTAATTATACTTGCCGCTTTATACATTTGAACAGGACAATAAAGATTATACAGTGTGAGGTCAATGTACAAAATGTTTCCTTGAACAACGGACTATCCTGGATTTTACAGATTAAATTCTTCAAAACAAGATAAAGCAAACCCCGAAACAACAATTTTAAGTAGCACTGAGGCAGCTCAGCCTGATGTGAATTACTCTGCATTAACTGCCTGACATCCCACTCTAATCCTCCCAGAGAAGGGGATCCACATTTTCAATTACACATAGAAGAGTGATAATAAGTCTGCGTTCTGGCCTCACACTGAGTCCTCTGAGAGGTTTAACTCTGATACCTTCTAGCAACTCTTCAATGAAGACAATTGCTGACGGGTTTTGGTTTTTCCTCTGTGTTTTTTTACATGCGGCTACCTATGCCTATGACAAGACTTTCTCCTGTTTTTCCGAACCTGACTTAGAGGACAGGCCTGGCTTGGGCTCACTCCTGGGGCTCCGACTCACTGCAGGAGCCTTTTGTCAGTCACTGAGGTTAGGGCAAGTGGGACTGCGACCCACTCCATGTCCTCTGAGGACCCGGGGTCCTTGCCAAACATCGTGGACTGGGCCTCCCGAGTCCCTGTGAGGAAGGCGGCTGGGTGGGAGGGGCTGCTGCTGTGGCCGAGCTCTGGGATGCGGCCCCTGCTGCCACAGGCAGGGGGAGAGGGGGCCTGGCTGTAGCCTCTAACAGACAAAGCAGCAGAAAACAGGAAGTCCGCCCCCCTCCCCCCGCCTCCTCTCCCCCACTTCAGCATCAGAGCTCCGAGGGCAGGGAGGCTGGAAGAGTCCCTCAGAGCCTGGGTAGCGTCAGTCACAACACCTGCGTTTCCAGCCGTCGAACCTCCTTGACCACGAGATCAATGTTAATAATTGGGTTAAAGTACAGGGCCCAGTAAAATAGACAGTTGCAAATGAACTGAGGAATGAGGGGCCAGAACATGGCCACAAAAAGCCCCTGTGTTGATACTTTCCAAAAATGGCTCCACATCCTCTGAGGCACAGTCCTGAAAAAGGAAGAGAAGTGTTTGAGAGGCAGAATCGTGATGGCGTTTCTAATGACAACGCCCGAGTGCTCAGACCCTGGGCCTTTTCCCAGCGCGGAGCCTGGCTGCCTGTGCTGCAAAGACCTTGCTTTCTGTCTCCAGTGTCCAAGACATACCTGACCCCTCCACCTTCAACTCCCAGGATGCAGCCTCGAAAATGCATCCTCAGGGCACGGCCGCCTGGTACCCACACCTGCCCCACACAGGTGAGGCCTTCCCAGTTCAGCCCGCAACTCCACCCACTTGATCTCTGGCTGTAGGCCTTCAGAGTACAGACTGCCTTCTTTACCAAAAGATTGGCGGTGTCCAGCAGAGAACCAGGGGCAGAGTAGGGGCTCAATTAACTGCACGAATAAGTGAATTCAGAGAATTGAAATAGACGAGGGAGGGTCTTGTCAAGTCCTTGGAACTATGTATAAGGTTGCTCTTCATTGATGAGGCCAAGAGCCCTCTGAGTCCTGGGCAATTTTAGGCAGAAAGGATGCTGGTGTGGTGACTCGTGACTTCTGCCTGCCCAGCAGCTACCCTGTCTTCCGGAAGCACCTTCTGAGTTTTCCTTTGGGATGCCTCCCCTGGCAATTCATGTGGCCTGGGTGGGGCTGAGGCCTGGCTGGGGGGTGAGTGCATGCAGGCGTCCGACCCTGCAGACCCCTGCACTGTGGGATGGGTGTGAGCAAAGGCGTGTGAGCCGAGACCTCCTCAAGCGCACCAGGGAGCGAAGCGCTCTCTTTCCTCCAGGGCTGCCTGGCTGCTCAGATCTACACCCAGAGCCGCTAAGGACCCCCGCACAAAGAGAGCTGTTGAGGCTGAACAGCACAGGGAAGAGCAGAGCTGGGGGAGGGAGAGTCAGCCCTGATGACAGAACTCGGGTCTCCGGGTCCAACCATGCAGGAAGCTTTCACTGGGCATGTCCCTTTGTAGGAAAGCCAATTTAGGTTGGTTTCTGTCACTTGCAACCAAAAGTCCTGACTCAATGACTGTCTAGTCCAACTCTCTCATTTTATGCATAAATCCAGAGATATTATTACTGTCCCAGTTGGTGGCAGAGCAGGATTAGAACACATGCCGACAGAATTCCTCGTCAGATCTCTTTATGCTCTGCCATACCACGGCTTTCCATGAAGCACCTTCTTCTCACTTGTTTATTCCTTAATTATTAAACTCCTTCACACACACTCCTGCCCCCAGGAACTATCTGGGGCATCATGTGGGGAAAAGGCACATGGAGACGCACTTTAACAACGAGCACCATCGCAGCCCCCCCACCCTCAAACCCCCATCATCTCCCATTCGCTGCTTAAGCAATGTTTCTAAACCAGAGCCCCGAGGGTCCTCTCACGTTTGAATAACACTTCAAAGAGGACTTCTCCTCCACTTGGTGTTTCTTTCCCAGTCTCTGCTGCTCCTACCATCTCCAACATAAACACACACTTACTTCAGTTCACTTCTTGACCAGATCCTCCAAAAGGAGAATAATTCCAGAACTGAGAGTAGCATGGCATTGACGATGAGAAACCGTGACGTCCAGTAATGGACCTCCAGCCAGTCCCAAGCAAACTCGGCCATCAGCTGGTATGGCAGGAAGGAGTACTTGACCAGGAATTCTCTCCACTGTTTCCACGTGGGCTCTCTAAGATCCTTCAAAAAATAACACACAAGTAAATACAAACAAAGAAAAGTGGACACAAAAAATCATGAGGATTGACGTTCACACAAAATTCTGTGGTCATCCCAGTGCGTTTTACGTTTATTAACACACACACATCCATCCAACAATCTAAAACGAGATTTCTATCCACCGACTTGCCTTGCAATGATTAATCTTACACGGGATAACTGTTACCAAAAAGGCTGAACTGAGAAGCTTGTTATTTAACTGCAGAAGCTCGGAAGTAAAAAAATCAAAGCATGAGTTATTAATAATGAGATTGAAATGCATCATAATTGACCGGTTTTAAAATTTCTTCATCACTGCAAGTGTAGCTCAACTTCCCAAATTTAACAGCTCATCTGTGGTAGAATGAGAACAGGTCAGAAAGAACCAATGTAAAGGAATTACCCTCAAATGACCAAATAGACAGGACCATCCCGAGTCAATGGGCTCCACCGAGCATTCTGGAGGAATCCATGGGTCAGACTAAAGAAACCAGAGCTGCGGCGGTAACTATCCCTGCCAAGGGCCCTGTGGTCAGCTGATGTGACAACTCCCATCAGTGAGTTGAATGATGGCTTACCGTTCTGAGGCCAACAGGATGGATACTAACCCTGCCTTGTGGTAGGACAAATAATCATCCTTTGGGGATCCTGTT
Organism: Camelus bactrianus; assembly: GCF_048773025.1. Classification (NCBI taxonomy): domain Eukaryota; kingdom Metazoa; phylum Chordata; class Mammalia; order Artiodactyla; family Camelidae; genus Camelus; species Camelus bactrianus. The sequence continues at coordinate 23,519,914 of NC_133556.1, forward strand.
AAGAGACACATTATCAACCTAGAGGGCCCATAAATGCAACCTTTGGGCAATTGGGACCCATGGTATCTTCTTTCATAACAGAAGCAATGCTGGTTTTTGTTTTTTTTTTTTCTTCCTAAATATTTCAAGTCTAGAGAGTAATCCATGTTGCTATGCAATGCAGGGAACAAAACTGACTTCTGGGAGTGGGGAAGTTCCTGCTCTCTTTCCTTCTGTAGGGGCTCTCCTTGCAAAATTCAAATGAAGGCTCATGCTGTTTGCTTTTCCCAGACAGGTTACAGCCATGTTGCCAAATCCATCCCACGCTGAAGAATGGTAGCGTAAGGCCAGTCAAGGCCCCCTGCAGACATACCAGAAGCTTGGTGAGGATGTCTTCCCCGGAGCCATCTTCTTGCAGAGGGCAGATGGTGTGGATGAAGGGCAGGAAGGTGTCTGTATAGTCAAACAGGTAGAGGTACAGCAGACCGAGTCTCGGGGAGCTCTTGAGGGCGTACAGCAGGAACAGGGATCTGCCTGGGTTCACGGCCTGCAGAGGATGAGGAGGGCGCAGGGACTCATTACAACCACAGTGGTCTGCTCCCTACCCACACTCCTTCCGTGGTCTCATACCCTCTGCCATGTGACTTGTACTAACAATGAAAAGAATGAATGTAGAGGAAGAAGAGGCCAAGTGAGCCATCTGTTGGCTACATTATATACAGATTCAGTCTCTCTCTGCGGCTGCAGAGGGGAGACGGGACGAGAAACAAGCCCCTAGGCCCTGCTGGTAGAACCCAACCTTTTGGGAAAGAAATTAGTGGGCACCACTTCATAAAAATAATCTGAAATACAGAAGGTCTCATGCACAAAATATTAAGTGTTGCCTTGTGTGTAACAGAGAAAGAGTGAAATCTGTGACCTCAGTACTGAAGGTGCAGGAGATATTTAGCCCAGAATTCATACAGCCATTGAGGAATGCACAGGAGGAGCTTTGGATAATGCTTATGTTACAACATTAGGAGAAAAAAGATTCAAAGATGCATAGCCATCTGATCTCAATAGTGTCTGTGCTATGAAAGCAGGGCTTGCCTGGTTCAGGACTGAGATCCCTTTTCTAAATGAGCACCTGGGTCACAACCGATCTCAATAAATATTTGTAGGGGGGAGGGTATAGCTCAAGTGGTAGAGCGCATGCTTAGCATGCACAAGGTCCTGGGTTCAATCCCCAATACAGTCTCTAAAAATACAGAAATAAATAAACCTAATTACCGCCCCCTCCCTCCCAAAAAACTAAATAAATAAATCACGCTTCAAAAAAATCTTAAAAAAAGAAGAGAGAGAGATCAACTTTAAAAATAAATAAATAAATAAATAAATAAATAAATAAATAAATAAATAAATAAATAGTTGTGGAATGACTACATAATAGAAGGGCTATTTCAAGTATGCACAGAAAATTGTCTAGAAGAAAACAGCAAAATGCAATGTTAACATGATTGAATCTCAGGTGGGATGAGGGTCAATTTATTTTCATTTTCCTCACTCCTGCAAATTTTGCTACAATGAAGGTGTATTTGTATTTTTCCTGATTGTAAAAGTAACTTTAAAATGATTTAATTTACTTGATGCTATGAAGCATCAAATAAAATGGGCAAAAGATGGGAATGGACACTTCACCAAGGAAGAGATAAGGTTGCAAATAAGCACATGAAAAGATGCTCAATATTATTAGTCCTTAGAGAAATGCAAATTAAACCAGTGAGATACCACTGTACACTTATTAGAATGGGGAGGGGCAGGAAGGAGGGCTTATACAGGGGATGGGAAGAGGCTTTGGGAGCATTGGATACGTTCACTATCTTGATTGTGGTGATAGTTTCACAGGTGTTTACTTCGCTGAAACTTATCACACTGCACACTCTAAATATGTGTATACCAATTATAGCTCCATAAAACTGTTAAAACATACTCAACTTATTTGATGCTATTAGTGGCTTACTGTTACAATTTTTGAAGTGTAATAAAGAATGGTTACATTTAAGAAGAGAGTCTTTGTCTTTAGAGTTTCATCCTAAAGTATTTAGGGGTGAAATAATATGATGTGTGGATATGTTTTCATATAATCCCAGGACTGGGGATGTGGGGAGTCGATGGAGGGGTACAGATGAAATAAGAGTGGCCACGAGTCCATGCTCGTTGAAGCTGGTATGAATACTCCCTTCCCTCTATCTTCACTCTGTTTTCTGTTTTATGTATTAAAGACCAATGAGGTCATGTTAAAAAGACTCACTAGCAAAAACACTGTACCTCAATTCAAAAGTGAAATTTAAAAAAATGGGCTCAGAAAATAATTTGAGGAGACGCCTACTTAAAAAAAGAATGGGACAATTTGAACATCAATTAGAACAACTACCAAAACGTATTCAAACACATCCAGAGTGTTAAAATCCTCAGTTAATAATGATTCTAAGGAAAGAAATTGGTCACCTCTGGAGGACAACTGGGAAGCAAGTCATTACTCTGAAACTGTTAAACAAAAGGAAAGAATCAAGCATTTAATCTGCCTTTCTGGTATAAACTGCACTTAGGATAATCAAAATAGCTGTTGAGAGAAATTTTTTTTTCTAAAATGTATTTCAGCTAACAAATGAAGAAGAAAGGAGAGAGTTACAACATCACCATTTGGCAACACCTAATGAACTAATGGGTCTAAACAGTCAGTGGTCACACTGGCTGATACCATCAGGAAAGAGAGAGGACGTTAGGAGCCTCTTGATGGAAGAAAATACCACCCCATTGTTCAAAGCAGTACATTATTTATAATAGCCAAGATAGGGAAACAACCCAAGTATCAGATGAATGGGTAAAGACAACGTGGTTTATATATGGACACAATGAAACACTACTCAGCCATAAAAAGAATGAAGTTTTGCTATTTGCGACAACATGGATGGAGCTGGAGGTGCTTAGTGAAATAAGTCAGAGAAAGACAAATATGTGTATTATCACTTATATGTGGAATCTGAAAAATAAAACAAATAAGTGACCATGACAAAACAAAGAGACTCACAACTACAGAGAACAAACGAGTGGTGACCAGCGGAGAGAGGGATGGGAGGAGGGGCGATGCAGGGGTAGGAGATGAAGAGATATAAACCATTACGTATAAAATAAATAAGCTATAAGGATATATTGCACAGCACAGGGAATAAAGCCAGTATTTTTTAATAACTTAAGCAGGGTATAGTCTACAAAAATTTTGAAGCACTATGTTACATACCTGAAACTAATATTGTAAATCAACTCTACCCCAATTAAAAAAAAAAATGACAACCAAACGTGGACTTTGGATCCTGGGTAGAACAAATTAACTGAAAAAACAAAAATGTGGGATATTTGACTACTAACAAATTATTTGATAGTATCAGATAATTATTAATTCTGGGGGGTAGTACATTGTGGTATTTTAGTTTTGTTTTTTAAAAAGCCTTTATTTTTAGAGATTCCATGAAATGTTTACTTATGAAATATATGATATCTCAGATTGTCAAAAAAACCAGGAGAAGTAGGAGTAGGTATTAATGAAATACATCCATGAGCTGCTGTCTGGGTTGAGCTGGGTTGATGGCAGTTTTGTACTATTATCCTGATTTTGTGTGTATTTGAAATTTCAACAGTAAAAGTTTACAAAAATCTAACTTCAAAAAAAAATCTTCGTATTCCAACTTATCAGATGAGACATAAAAATAGGGAAGTAGTTCTTCATTCTGAAGCAGTATTTCCCAACCTTTTTTTTTTCCATTATTACCCTTTAAGGAGCCTTTTAAAGACATTTTTTCAAAAACTCCCGCCCCATGAAAGGTTAACACCACAGGCGTGCTGTGTATGTGGTCTTTGAGGGGGGCCACAAGTCATTATAATACTTAGAACTTTCCACCCCTCTCCAAAGGCCTTGGGGCCAAAGCTGCTCTTGTGAGTGTGCTCGCTCTAAAGGAACACAAGACCCAGAAATAAAGGGTGACGGCGTCCAGCCACATCTCGGTTAGTAAGAGAGAAAGGGAGATGACCGGGTTACGTATTTGTAGGTCTGGTGTCAGCTGGACCAAAATATCCCAGCCCTTGGCTACTTTCTATCGGGAGGACAAATGATCCTCCCCGTGAGGTGATTATGATGACAGTCCTACAGCAGGAACTGTCTCCTTCAAGTCTTATGAGAACAGGGGCACTCAGGAGTTGCTGTATGGGGGACACAAGGGTTGGAGGTGTCATCATATAGCCTTCCGGCCAAACATCAGATGGCCACCTCGGGGATGGGCTGGTAGCACAGACCTGAAGCTGCAGACTGATAGTAATACTCTGCTTGCTTTTTACACCAGGACCAGAATCATACCCCATTCGCTCTGGTTAACATTAAGTTTAGTTCCACAGATTCTAAATAGAGGGTCGTTGCTGGATACATGACCCAGAAATGTTCTGCCAGATATTAAAAGTCACAATAGGACTAATATCAACGACAAAAAAGTCCAGTTTGACTACATTAACGAAACTAATAATTTATGATAAAAGAGAATCCTTTTAAAAGGGATCCTTTTAAATGAACAATAACATAACACAGAAAACAACAAATCTTCTACCTGAGGAACCCTATCCCCATTCTTCAAAAATTTTGAAACTAGTGCTTTTCTAGTTTTCAAGTAACACATGCACACAATAAACAGAATTTTTCTCAAATGGGGCCCAGAAATGTATTAAATGGCAAATACAATTCACCCTCCCATCCAAGTCTCAATCCCTAGATGAAAACTCTGTTAACAGTCTGTGTACCCTTCCAGAAATGTTCTATGACACATCCAAATGTTAGATTTTTCTAACGTGTTTGTCTTTGTTTTCAGTTAACAATACAACCAGGGTGTCTTTCCTTGTTAGCACACCCAGGGCCACCACCTCCTTTTGTCATGGTTACGTGTGTGGGTGTGCCCTATTTGTTTAATCTGCTCCTAAAGTGGGCACTTACGTTGTTTCCCATGTGCTATTGCCAATGTCATTGGTTTTTAAAGAAATTTTATTTATTTAATTTTTTTTGGGGGGGGGTCACTAGGTCTATTTATTTATTTGTTATTAATTGGGTTTTTTTTTTTTCAAATGAAGGTACTGGGGATTGAACCCATAACCTCATACATGCTAGACATGTGCTCTACCACTTGAACTATACCCTCCCCCCGCCAATGACATTGTGATAAACATCTTGTGTAATGACTTTTTGCAACTCAAACATTCAGTTCTCACTGTGACTCTATAGGGTTACTGGTTGAGGAGGAAACGGGCACCAGAGGCCCGGGTGTTTGGTGTTCCCACAGTCCGTGTGCCCTCGGAGGAGCCTGGAGTCAGGCGCCCGAGCCGTGCTCCTGACACGGCACGGTGCTGCCTGTGCTCTGAACACAGAGAAGTGAAACTGTAGATCAAAGAGTAGGTGCCGTTTAACTTTTTTTTTTAAATGACCTCCAACCATTTACTTTTTTTTTTCCCTAATTTTTATTTTGTTTTGTTTTGGGGGGAGGGGGAGGCCATTAGATTTATTTATTTATTTATTTTTACTGGAAGTACTGGGGATTGAACTCAGGGCCTCGTGCATGCTAAGCATGCACTCTACCTCTGAGCTACACCCTCCCTGAACCCGTTTAACTTTTAATAGTTATTAACAAACTGCTCTCCAAAGAGACTGCATCAACTTAGGAACTGCAAACCCGAGCACCTCTTTCCTCGTACTATTAAATGTTCTCACCATTGATGATGTCACAGGTGAAAACGATGCCAGCTGGTTGTTGGAGTTTGCACTTTAATTATCAGTGAGCACTTACTTCCCCCCATAAACTTATTGGTTATTTGTACTTCTTTTTTTCCACAAAATTTTTTAGGGTATAGGTCTGTGTAGTCCAGATATCCTACAACTTAGAAAAAAAAGAACACTCGTTTTACAGTGCAGTATTCACTAAATCCTCTCTGTAAGGAGAACCAGTTGGTATCGTCACACTGAGGGACAATTTATCAACATCTAGTAAGGGTGAAGATGTGCATTCCTTGTGAGCTAGTAATCCCATTCCTCAGAGTCTAGCATAAAGAAAGTCTTACAGATGAGCTTATGAACTTTCCAAGAATGTCCACAGCAGCCCTGTTTCTCGTAAATGGAAACAACCTCAGTGCCCATCAACAGGAGACTGCGTAAACTGTCATACACGCATGCAGTGGAGTGAATACGGCACAGGAGAGAACATGGGTGAACGGGAGCCAGGGGTAAAAGCTGCTTGCAGGAGGATCAGCTCAGTTGGTGCCTCTTATGTTACAGTTAGAAACCTAGAACAGTGTTCCTAGCACTGGATACACACTCGTAACACAGGTGGGAAAACCCTCCCAGGGAGGATACCCAGCCGGGCAGAGGGAGGGTGGGGAGGCGGGGGGCCTCGAGTGTGTCTGTGATGCGTTCCTGAGCAGGGGACAGGCAGAGAAGTGCTGCCTGGTTCTCTATACTTTTTTTCCAATTGAAAGAGTAAAGGGTTCACCTTATATTCCCAGAGGTTTTGGGGGGGCTTCACACCCAGTGCTTTGACTCGCTCCAGTTCCATGAGGATAGCTCGCCGGTGGCTGCTGTTCTCTATGGTATAAGGTGCCCTGGAAAATTCTTCCTCGGTCAAAGTTAAAAGCAGCCTGTGGGAAGGGGGGTGGGGGAGGAGACAGGAGGAGATTTCTTTGGAGATTATATCCTGGAAGCAAACTTTCCACAGTCAGAGCTCCATCTTACCAACACAAATAAACACTTCAGGCTTGAGGTCAGGTAAGACACCTAATATATGAAATAATTTTAACAGCAAACAACTGAATGCTTACTATTTGCCAGCAACCATCTGCAAATACTCTGATATATCATCACTGATTCTCTTAACCAATCCTTTCTATTTTTAAAGTGTACGTATAGGAAAAAAAAAAAAGGACAGAAATCCAATAAAACATGACCTTAAGAGTAGTTGTTTTGAGGTAACGAGTAGTTGTTTTGAGGTAACGATCAAATAAAAATAACTGTAGATCCCTTATCTGTTCTCTTCCACCAGAAAACGCGAACCCCCCTCCGCAGCGATTCCTGAGCGCTGGCAGTGGGGAGACCAGCAGGTGTGCACGAGCACTGCTGGAGGAGTGGAAACGGACGGCCTTTTGTGGGCCATCTGGTGATATTTACTAAAGCTGAAAAGGTCTGTTCCCTCTCACTCAGTAATTGCAGTTTTAGGACTCTACCCTCTGGAAGAAAGGCAGTTATGAAAAGACACATTATATGAACTTAGGTAGAAAATGTTTTAAACCACAATTCTGGAGGTTGGGGGAGATGGCGCTAATTCTTACAAAAAAAAAAAGACAAAGTGTGAGCCTTTTGCTTTCTCAATGGAGAGTCAAGTGTTGAAACTCAGATTAGGGGGAAAAATGGCCGGGGGTGAGGGTTGGGGTGGGGACGGCGGGGCAGCCAGGCAGCCAGGCCTTGAGTGGACTGAACATCTGACTCCAAAGGGTTAGAGAACCTGCTCTCAGCACTGCCTGCTGGTCTAAGTGACATTCCTCCGTGGTCCCTCCAAGGAAGGCAGACACCCCAGTAAAGACAGACCGAGCTCTGGAAAGGGCAGGGGGATCTGCTGATGGGCAGAAGCAGGCTGCCCCACAGCCCATCAGTGGGGTCCTCAAACTAATGGATTCCTCAGGGCATCTGCACAATGTAGTTTGGAACTGTCTGGAGCAGAAAAAAAGGAAACACCACAAATGTGTGTTGGTAGTAGAGATTGATTCAATAGACTCTAGCATATGCACATACACACATACATACATATACATATAAACACAGGTCTGCTTAGTACAATTGTATTTCCAGTTTAAAAAAGTAAGTAACACATTTCTATGTGTATAAACATTGAAAAGAATCTGAAAAAGTGTCCAGCAAGCTGATAACAGTGGTTTTCTCTGAAGAGCAGGATTATGAAGGTATTTCATTGCTAATATCCTACAGTTCTACATTATTATTTTTAGATAAATAAATAATGTTACTTTTTATAATCAGGAAGAAACAAACCGTTAAAATGTCAATGACATAAAATGGTACAGCTGCTTTAGAAAACAGTTCAGGGGCTCCCCAAAAGGTAAACACAGTTATGTAATGACCCAGCAATTCCACTCCAAGAGAGCATTACTGAGTATTGAAGATGTGTCCACACAAGAACCTGTATACAAATGATCAGAGCAGCATTGTTCATAATAGTCTCCAAGTGGAATCACTCCAAATGTCCATCATCTGAAGAATGGATGAATGAAGGATGGAAATACTCTGAACAGGCAAATCCACAGAGACAGAAAGCAGAAAGGTGGTTGCCGGGGGCTGAGAAAATGAGGACTGACTGTCTTTAGCAAGAGCTTTCTTTTTGGGGGTGATGAGAATGTTCTACAACCAGACTGTGGTGATGGCTGCACATATCTGTGAATATATTAAAAACTGTAAGTGGGTGAATTTTATGGTATGTGGGCTGTATCTCAATAAAAGTGTTTAAAAAAATGTCAGTGATGTAGCGAAGATTTTGCTCCTCACCTTCCATTGACTCTTTCAGATAAAAACCTGTCTCTGTAGAGAGAGGCCCAAGGGCCCAGCTGCTCCAGCCAGAGGACAACTTCTTCTGCTGTCCATTTGGTCACAGGCTTGTGGACCAGGAGGTCATGCTCAGATTCCCTGCTGCTCCAGTGATACACGAGCAGGACCACCTACGGAAGAGAGACAGGGACCTTATTCCACAGAAAGATTTGAGATGCCAGTTTCTAAATACGTGAGTGTGAGGCTGGGAAGGGAAGAGGCTGAGCTTGAAGGGAATGATGCCAAGTTTGCATACACGGAAGCCAGAAGCCAGGTGCTGGGCAACACCACAGCCACAGAGATCCAGGGAGCACAATCTCCAGGGGGCTCACCTCTCTGCTGATTCTTGGGATGTCAAGGAACAGAGACAGGACTGGGACTCACTACAGGGCATCCGGGAACACTGCACCCTTGACCCCATCAATCTGGACAACATAACTGACACATATGCCTTTTCTATTGGAAAATTTGTAAAGTTGAGATTTTTGTGGCATAGATGGAACTTAAGAAACTAGTCTACACTGGAAGTAGTAAAGTGCTGTGCTCAAGACATGCTCTCCAGTTCCAGTCCTAACACCTTTCTGCACCATTTTTCTCCTCTCTACAAAAATACTAATGGTGCCTATAGCATAGGTTGTGAGGAGAATGAAATGGGACAAGGGGTAACATTTATGGGGCTCTGAATATTACGTTGTATATACTTGCATAAGCAACACCCCCAGGCTTCACTGGATGCAGTGAATTACCACACGTGGTCACATCATTAATCATTTAGGTATATTTCAACAGAACTGACTTCAGTGGAAACCGTGGGAGGAAGAGAGACAGAGACAAACTTACCGCCACACCAGTTAAAGCTGTGAGCACTCCGGAAAAGAATCCCCCTCCTCTCTGCTGATGCGCTCGGCCTGCGTTGGGAGCTATTGGAATCTGATCATTCCCATACTTCTGAAAGGCGGCAAGACTCTGGACTATGTCATTATTCTGCTGAATGTCTTCAAATCGCATTTTAATGGCATCAGGAAATAATTTTTCAATGGCATCCCTAAGAAGAACAGAAAAAAAAATCACAAGACAGTTGTTTGACTAAACACACAATGTTTAGAGGCAAAAATAAAACTAATATCAACATTTAACAATACACAAGCATTCTAGAAGAATGGACAAGAGGATTGGTTATGGCCCTGCTGGTAACAGCAACAAATGAGAAACACTGATGTGTCCACTGTTAAAGAAACAGCTGAATAAAACACAAGAACCTGTATGGCATATTCATACAATGGAACATTACATAATTTTAAAAATGAATTTACTGCATATTTACTATGTATCAAGACGAATCAATGTAAGTCAAGTATACTGTTGAATGAAATAGTAAACTGTAGAAACACAGTCCACCACTGACATGAGAAAATACCTGCATTTCCTATTGGCACATAAATGTATTTTTAAAAATCTGAAAAATCACAACTAAGTCACAAATGAAGTTACTCTGAGAAAAAGGAAGGAGGAATTGTAAGATGGGGGAGGAGGAGTCAAAGGAGTCTTTATCAGCAATGTTCTTGTTTTTTAAAAAGAATGTAAATGACTGTATACATGTACTGCTTATGTTATTAAAAATTAATTCATAAAAAAAGAGGGAAGTTCAGTAGTAAGAGTTAGATCAACCATCAGGTCATACTATAGGGCTCTTCATTTTCAACTCTACACCATCAGAGAAACCTTTTTCAGGTTAAGATTAACCAGCAGGTAAACCAAGGCTGACAGGTCACAGCAAAGTGTTTGTAAACACATCTCCTGTGAAGAAGAGAACGCTGCGTTAATGTCTTCATGGAACTTTCTGGTACTCTGTTTCTGTCAAGAAGACAACAGAAGAGAGAAGGATTTTAGCCTCAGAGATCTCACAGGAACACGATGAACAGGAACAGAATGAAGCAGACGAGAACCTGCTACCTGAAGGTCTCGCCGTTTGCTGCGTGATGCCACGCATGAGAAACTATTAATGTGACAAATGCAACGGAGTTTAGTCAAAGATTATAAAAATCAGCAAACTGGTTATTCAGAAAATTTTACAGTTAGATCATTTTCTCTATTAGACTTTGGATGTTTTCAGTGAATATAAATCAGAAAGAAGTATTATATGACAAAGGGTTACAGACAATGGTCTGATAACAAGTTTCTTCTTTTCCTTCATTTCTAATAAATAATAAATAAATCACGGTCACCTGTGAGGAAGGGAGTCTGGACTTCAGGTCCCTGAGCGCCCTGACTCACATTCCAGGAGGTGAGAAACCCCACCAAGCAGGTGGGCTCCATGTCTCCGGCCTTTTCCACCATGAGTGCTCCCATCAAGAGGAACCACACTGTGCAAGCTCTATGTGCTACGGATATGGACAGAGCATTACCTGAGGAGAATATTGACTTTGGGGAAACCTTCCCATTTCTCTCTGCACTCTGGACACTCTGTTTTCTTCGAAGAGACCCACCATAGGGCTAGGCAGTGCCGGCAGAAGCTGTGCCCACAGTTCAAGGTGGTGGGGTTCACCAGGATGTCATAACAGCAGTGGCAAGAAAACTCATTAACAGAAATCTGAGGGCTGGTGCTCTTGGGAGGGTCATCTTCCTCAGGGCTCATCGTGTTCAGATCATTTTGCGGAGACTCCTCCATTTCCTAGCAAATTCTGGGACACAGACATAGAAAATTTCAGACTCGGGAAATTGCTGCAAAGCATCATTAAATCTAGAAAAAAGAGACAACAGAAATAGGACAAATAATTTAGTAGGTGTTTAAGATGACAGTTATTCTGTTAAAGCTCTGCTTTTTAAATGTGATAAACTTGGTTTCTAAAAATTTACATTCCATAACCACAGAAACCACTAAATTTCTTTCTGACCTATTGTCATAGTTTCAAAAAATTAGGTACAGCAAGATAGTGTTATACTTTCAAAAACAGGTAAAAGCAAAATAGTGCAAAGTTCAATGGACTTGGAGGGGGGAGACTAACTTCCTTCGAAAATAGAATTTTTCCGGCCTCTGTTTTCTCACTGAAATTTCTAAAGTCCTTTCAATGTACGTAATTTTAAATAAGCCAGCTCCTTGGCACTGAAATGTCTGGAGTTAGCAATAACAGATGTACTTTGTGTAAACACCAGATTCTAGTCAAAAAATCTGCCTTCCCATTAGGTAATTATTTCTTTTAACATCTGACTTCAGAGGTTCCCACAGGAACAGTACCTGGAAGAGTGAAGCCTGGTTCTCTGAGGTGCCCTGTGCCAGGTCCACTCCCCTAGGGCCTAATGAGCCCCTGTTCCCCCACCAGTCAACCCAAACATGCATATTATGCCCTCTGGATGTTGCCAGTTTGATGCCACAGAAACATGCTAACGTACTAATATACAAATAGCAAAGGACCATTCTCTTCTCATTTTCATCTGGGTCTTAAGGGATTTTTTTTTTTTTTTTTTTTTTTTTTTTTAACTGAGAAGCAGTATGATGGGGCCCTGGGGTCAGAATCTCAGCTCTCCAACTTGCCGTCTCTGGGGCTGTGCCTAAGTTACTTGGGCTCTCTGAGCTCTGTTTCCTCAACTGTGAAATGGTGCTTACGGTACACGAACCTTCAAAGCTTCTTGTGAGGGTGAGAGTGGCTAGGGTGGTATATGGTGTAAACAGGCTAAAGAAATGATTATTCACACTGTTACTGGGATCATCATGGTGTGGGCACAGGCGGGTAAGTTTCTCAACCTCGCTCTTGCTACATGAAAGAAAGTAACTTGCTCTCCATCACCCACGCTGGTCACGCAGAGAAGGGCTCCCCTTCTCTGCTTTGCAGGCATGGCGGTTAAAGACACAGGTCCCAGGGCTGGGCTGCCTGGGTTCTCACCCTAGCTCTGCCATTTACCAGCTGTGGGGGCAGGATTTCTTCTAGTCTCAACTTTCTCATATGTAAACGGGTGGTAATAGTATTTACCCTCTTTGGGAGGTTTTGAGAATTAAGAGAATACAAGTAAACTCTAGTACAGAGCCTGGCATGTGGTAAGTTGACTATAAATGATAGCAATTTATCTGATTTTCAAATGTAATGATAGGACAATTTTATCACTTTTAGGCACAAAATTTTATATAGAGCACGACAACACTTTAAGCAAGCAAATATATAAACAAAGACGAGAAGAAAATACAACGAAGTACTAGTAGCTGGTTTGCTGGGACGGGAGGGGGATTTTCTTGGTTTTGGTCTTCTGTATTTACCAAGCTGTTCTTAATGAAAACGTTGTAATAACTGCAAAAATATATAGAAAATTATAAAAAATCAATCATATTTGCATGTTTAGGAAACATTTACAAATTTTCTGTTTTCCTTTGGGCAGCCTCTTCAAATTGCTAAGGAAGTGGGAGCTCTCATAGGTATGTTTTTAGAAAAAGGAATCATCATTTTGATAAAGCAGTTCCTTTATTCAGCCAGTACTGATTAAACAACTACCATGTGCACAGTATTATCCTAGGAAATAACTGTGTCGTTACTATTCATTCAGCATCTCCGATGAACTGGGCCCTGGCAGGCACCTGAAGTACACTCATGAGCACATCTGGGTTCAGTGTCAGAAAAAGACACTGAGGCTTCCAGCGAGGGCTGCACAAGCAGTCAGAGGAGATGGGCCTGAGCTGGGCGCTGCTCTCGGTGTTTCTCAGGGAGCAGTGAGCGATGCACCTGAGACACAGGTCTGATACAGGGTCTTGTGTGCCTTGTTAATGAGAGGTGGGCAGACGGGAGCCCATAAAGGTTTCGGAGGCAACGAGATTGGCAAAGCTGTGTCTGAGGATGATGACTCTTATCAGGAAGGAGGGCTGGGCTGGGACTAGGCAGAAGTGAGGTGTTATCACTTCCGGGACTAAGGTGGAGAGACGAAAAAGCAAAGAAAGACATCAATCTACCCAAGAGATGTTACAGAAGTAATTGATGGGCTTGGTGACTAGAGAAAAGAATGACCAAAGATATTATCTGGGTTCCAGAACTAGGGAAGAAGAATGGTATTTGATAGAAACCGGGTCACTGTAAACAAATAGGGCCAATCTTGAAAAGAAGGTAAGGTGAATTTCAGAGAAGTTGAGTTTGAGGTGATGACAAGGCTTCCAAGTAGAACTGTCTAGTGAGCAGGTGGAGATACAAAACTGTAGTTCAGAGTTAAGGATGAGGCCAATTGGATTTCAGAGTCATTTGAAATGACAACATATATTGCAATTAATTTCTCACAAATTAACCTTTTAAAACCAGAATGCACCAGTAATTTTTAGTTTACCAGATCTGCAAGTTTATTTCTCATGAGAGAAAACAGATTACATGCAGCCATCAAAAGTGTATTTTATAAGTCATGTTTTGAAAAGCTGAGGTGGCCACTAACTCTGCCTTTTGTCTTTAATAAATGGGAAACTGCATGGACTTTGACTACTTCTTAGGAATTTTGCTCATTTAATTTTACCCCAAATTCAAAAATTGGAAGCTAACAGTGGAACAATGCACAGCTTAACACTGAGTTTAGCTGATCTTTTCTGCTATTTCTGTCTGTAAGTATTTGGGTTCTTTCCAATAAAGAAAGCAGTACTTTTAGGGGAGAAAAGTGCCTCTTAAGTGATAAAATCTAGCTCAGATATTAAACTTCCAAGCTGGGGCATTCTGACTTGGATAAACACACCCTCCTGCGCTGGCAGTGATGAAAGGCCTCTTGGAGAAGGCCCATGTTCCCGAGGATGTTTATAGTTGTTCTCTACAAACCCCACACACGCTCCAGCAGGCTGGAGCTGTGAGAAGGTTTGCTGGCTGAGTTCCTTCAAGAGTAAGCACGTGTGCGAACATGCCTGTAGCCTACTGCTCTCCCGTCCTTGTCGCCAAGCCTCAGAGAAGACTGGGGGACGTGGTTCGGGTTGGGGCGAGGAGGATCATTCCGTTCCCACTCCCAGTGCCCCGTTTACGCTGAATCATCGTGTGACATCACCAGTGTTGACTACGTACTTCCAAACCAATAGCAGAATGCCTGAGTTGGAAAAGTCTGCAGAAGTGCCAACAGAAACAAGTTTAAAATGATGGCTTGAACACCACAATTGAAGAGTATGGCCAAACCTCTGGACTGAGCCACTCTGAAGAGCTGTGGTTTTGGCAATAAAAGTCGGGTCTTCAGCTAATGTCTGGAGAGGCGATTCGGGGGGTCTGGGCATACCCTGAAACTATGGGCCAAGCTTGTGTTTGTGCACAGAAGCATTTTCCTGAAGGAAATCTCTAGTTTTTACTAGGCTCTCAAAAGGCACCAAGCCCCAAATCAGGTTAAGAACCACCATTTACCCAGTGGGATAAGGGCTTTCTCCGTGTCTCACCCTGCTGCTTCCTAGAGTGGTTGTGATGAACCCAGGCGAGCCTTTCCAGCCAGGCAGCATGACTGTCCTGAGCGCCCCTCCTCTGTGACCTGGTGCAGTCTCCACAGTGGCAGCCGCCACTCCACGTGGTGACATCTGACCCTCAGATGGGCTTGCTTTCACTTGATGCTTCTTTCCCCCTCCTTCATTCTTTCCTCGTCCTCCTTCTCTGTCAATTTGGTGCTAGCGTTTTACAAAATCTGATTTCACAAAAAAATCCAGATTCCTGGCTTCTTCTGAAAAATCAGAAGATCTGGCCGCACCAGGCTCTTGTCAAGAGTGACAAGAATCAGCTCAAGCTGAGTGTCTGACAAGCTGCCCCCTTTGGAGAGGGTGAAGCGGGTCGTTTGCGGCAGTTCTCATGCACCCGGTTTCCTCACTTCCGTGGACATCAGTGTTTTCATGACCTAGTCCATAATGTGATGCCTTCAGAACCTACTGATGAATGCATGATGGCTCTAGGTTGGCCGGCCTTAGGCTAGGAAGCTTTTGGAATTCTATCATCTTAGTCTTTCTATCTCTTGATTTGCCATCAGGTTATTTATTGCTGAGAAAGTGATTGCTTATCACATATTTTTCTAAATTACTTATTTCTATCCTACTTTAGACTCAGAGGCGAGACACACCTGCTCAGTAGATTCTCTGTGTGAAACGCTCTGGATGAACTTGAGGGTGAGGACCAAGTCTAAAAATTCTAAGTCGGCTTTATTCTCATCATATTCTCAGAGATCTAGCTCAACATGAGTGAGAGTTTGTGGGTTCTTCTATAAAGCAAGTATTTTGATGAGGCCTTCCTTTAGAACAATTATTTGGGGTGGGGTGGGGTATAGCTCAGTGGTAATGTGTGTTTCGTATGCACGAGGTCCTGGGTCCAATCCCCAGTACTTCCGTTAAAAAAATAAATAATTAAATAAAAATAAGAAAAGAAAAAACAGACATTAAAAAAAAAAAACAATTTTTTGGAGGTATTACTGCCTTGCTGGTTCTGAGAGACAATGTACTACATCTCAGTTTTAAAATCAGAAGACAAGTTCTGATTCCCAGCTCCACTGGCAGCCAGGAGAGCATTCTCTCCAAGGCTCACATTAGTGCATGTAAGCAATGGGGTCACTGCTGCTGCTGTCACAGGACTGTCCTGAGCATTAAGAGGACAACTAAGCCCTGGCACGTGGGAAGTGCTCAGTAAATACGGCCCCTTCTTCCACATGATGTTCCAGGTGGGTGACCTTTCCCAACCCACACAAGTGAAGAATCCCCAAGGTGTTTGTTCTCATGCACATGCCATATAATCAATAAGTTATCTGAACATCTCATCAATCTAACTTTTTAAAAAATTCACTGTACAGTTGATTTACAATGTTGTATTCAACAATGGAACTTTTGAAACACCTGGAGAATTATTACTTCCCGTGGAGCACACCATCTACTAAAATGTCAATGTCAAAAAATGGCACAAAATCTTAGAAAGCATTGATACGTGAAATCTGACATGAATATACACATATGAACAAACTGTGTAGCTGATCTTTTCTAAAACGTTCATGGATTAGGTCTGCTGATGGGGAACAACTGATAGGAAAAAGTTATCAGAGTCTCCGATGACTTGGGCAATGACAAGATACCTGTCATCAGGACCTTATCTATGTTCTCCCAAAGAAATGCCTAACTGACTTGGTGTAGTTATCTAAAAATCCATGAAACAAAAAGAAGGGCTGAGACACATACAGTGTCCCATTAATTCTCTGTAACTAAAACAGAATGAACTTTGGCTAGTCTGTCCTTGGAAGGAAAACTGTTTGTCTGACTCAGTGAAGTACTTATCTATGGATTTATCCAGGGGGCTACTATCCAGAAGGTGGCAGGGGCACTGTGGTTACCTGTTTCCTTCTTTATCACTCAACTACTTACAGAAATCAATAATAACACTAATTCTTATTGAGTTTATCAAAGAAGAATGCACTACTTCTGAGTTTAAGAATCTTTATACCATAGCTTATAAAAATCTCATTTTGGGATGACTGTTGACTCTTTAGAAAGTATAATTATCAGGCTGCTTGGTTCATTGTATATAATTATGGTTCTACCTCTTCACTCAAGAAAATACTGCCTGTGACTATAATACATACCTAACGTTTTAGGAATAATCCTTTGAAGGGCTCATTTATTGGGATTCCAGCCTGAAATATATGATATCAATCATTTCTCAGCAGAGATGTTCGCTGCAAGAATAAAGAGATTTTGTCTTTACGTGGGCCTCCAGTTAGGCTATTTCTTCTCATTACACATTACCTGACAACAGAGAATGACAATTGCTAATATTTACTGAGCCCTTATAATGTGAGAGGCACAAAAATCCTATGGGATAATTATTACTGTCCTCTCCATTTTATAGATGAGAAAATGGAGACCTAATTAGTATAGGATGGAGCCAGGTTTTAAATCACCGTCTGACGTAAAGCCTGTCCTCGCCAACACTACATTTGCCTAGGCCACATCGTGGAGCTGCTACTGCGAAGCTGAGAAATCCAAACTGGAAAACCAACCCGATTTTGACAACACTGCATTTTGGAACATGAACTCCAGCTCGTGGCCGTTCGGGTAGCATGCTGTTCTTCAGATGAGATAGACAAGCAGAAATCTTCACAACAGAAATAGAGGTGATGGTGGATGGGTGAAACCCTATTTCTGGCACCCTAAGTCCACCGCTGGGGACAGCAGCGTAAACACTAGCAGGCCACTACAGATGTTATTAAATAAACATCTTTAGAGTGGTGATTATGAGATAAAACGAAATGTGTCCAAATGTAAGCAAGGCAAGGGTCAGAAAAGGCAATAAAAAGAATGTTCTGTGTACTTCTTACAGGTGGTGGAAACTGGCCTTCATTAATATAAGAGAAGTGCTTCCAGGCTTTTACCGTAGAAAACTTGGTGTGTTTCCAACTCCAAGTAGATTTTCTTTCCAGGTAGCGTCAAAAATCACTAGGGCAAAGGCAGCTAGCTAGTTCACTGGTGCCGACCTGCTGCCTGAACCCTGAGGCCCTGCAATTTGCTGCCTGTGGGTGGTGTTGGGTAAGAGCACACCAAGCAGGGTGTCTTGGCTCTCTCCTTTTCTCTTTCTGTTCTGCGGTGTATATTCTGTATTAAATGCTGTAGATATCCAGTAACTCACAGAGTGAGCAAAAACTACTGGTGGTTACCATCAACCCATACCTAAGCTACCAGTTTTTAAACTATGCCGCTCTGATTCGCACATTATAAACTAATGGATCCTTTTCAGGTTTTGCAACACAACTGTTTTAGGAGTCTTTGTCTCTCCACTCAACTCCAGAGCTCCTTAAGGCCAGGAACCAAGCCAGAGAATTCTATCATCCGACCTGAGAGTAGCTGGCACACAGCTGGGCTCTGGATATTTGTAGCTGAAAATCAAATCCACAAATACTTGACTTCCTATCACAGGAATTTCTTAGAACCCCCATCATAATCATCTGGGAAGTTTTGGTGAACTCAAACAAGGGTGTTTGGGAGAGAGGCCCAGGAATGTACATTTTAAACGAGCCCCTCAGGATATTCTTATGTACTACATGGGAGTTTGGGAACTAGAGAGCTGTTACATACAAATAAACACTCATACACCTAAATATACGTTTCTGACAAAGTATGGGAAGATATGAACAAAATCAAGCTTAAATAACACTTCTAATCTCATTTCCTCCTCTCCCCAAGGCCCGGAATCATTCCCCTGGAGCAAAATTCTGATCAAGCTCTTCCTCTGCTCAAAACCTTCCTGTGAGAATATAAAGCCGGAGGTCAGAAGCTTGTCATTTAAGAATCTTCATGGCCCAGCTGCAATCAACATAACTTTTTAACTAAGAGCACAAACTCTGGGGCCCGAATGACTGAGTTCAAATTCCAACTCCTCCAATTATTAATTATGTGATCTCAGGCAAGTCACTTAATATCTCTGTGCCTCAGTTTCCTTATCTGTAAAATGGGGATATGGTTGATAGGGTTGACCTGATAGGATTGTTGATAGGATTAAATGAATTAATGTATGCACAGTGCTCAGTGCCTGGCACACAGTAAGTGCAAAACATGTGTTAGCTATTACTATTTTCCTGATTACCCTTACCACTCACTCACACACTGTACTCTAGTCTCACCTATTAATTCCTGTGCCTTGGGCATTTTCCCATATCACACTGTTCCTTCCATCTGTAACACAGCTCCAACCACCTGAGTCAAAAGTGTCCAACAGACAAGTCCCAAGCCAACTGTCACTTTAAAGTCTTTAATAACTAACTCCCCTCATACTCCCAAATTAATCCTTCCTGCCTCTGTGTATTAGTGTAAGTTTTATTTCTGCATGTTTTCTCATCTCCCAGACTATAATTTCCCTGAAGAGGCTGGTATAGTTGCAACAGTATGGTCATAAGGGTAGGACAGACTTGGGTTTATTTCCCCTGAGTCTCCTATTTCCCATTTATAAATTCAGGATAATAACATCTTCTATGAAGGAGGCTTCAATGACAAACTATCTACAGATACTCAAAAAGAGTCTGCTGTATGACTGATTGGTATTACTAATAGAATTATTAATAGAGATATTTAGTGAGTGCCAACTATGTAGATAGTACCAGTGCCAAATACTAGAGCTTAAAAGAAGACACTGCCCTGGAGAAGCACAATTTTCCATAAAGTATAAGGAGATAGGCAGGGAAACGCAAAACACACTGGTGCTTATATCCCCAGGCTGGCTTGTTTACAAATCATCTGTGAGAAGAACAAATGAAACAACCCAACCCACAATTGCACTCTGCGCCAGCTCTTGGGTGTGCCTGGGGAAGATAGCAAAATTCCTTCCTATTGGCCTTTTAAAACGTGACATTAGGACCACCTCCAAAGGACCAACCAATGGGCTTCGGTGGGGAGGACCCAAAGGGGACAGTTGAGGAGGGCTTGACAGTACCTGGGCTCTTTCTCTTCTCCACCAAAGTTGGGGGGCAGCCGTCTCCTGCCCCGCCAGTTAGACATAGCCTGACTCTCATTTGTCTGTTTTAATTTTTTCTTAAAAGAAAACTCCCTTTCGTACAAGTTCAGATTTCTGGGCGGAGAGCTCAGAATCCCAAGAGCTGGGAGTCTGACTCAGGTCTCACTTTCTCCTTTCGGCGTGTCTGTTACCCTGCTTTAAAACCGGTGTAATCGTTCGGCCTTGGGGTGGGAACGTGCCTCACCAATTAGACTTGAAGCCTAGCCAAAAGTCTATCAAGAACCTGATCATTTCTGCCGGCACTGTTACAGGCTGCGGCAGGCGCTTCCGGGGTGTGGGCGCCCTGTAGTTTCCTCCACCTTGGACGTGGGCGTGGAGGGCGTGGACGCGACGGTCCCTCACTCTCACCCTGGGGAGATCCTGGAGCTGGGCTCTGCCTCTGACCCCCGAGGGGACACAGGCGAGGCCCCGGGACCCGCAGTGCCGAGATAGAGCTCTTGGGAAGAGATGGAAGAGTTGGCCAAGCAGGGATCTGTGTCCCGAGGCCAGGACTGCGCCTTGCTCAGGACCCCGGCCTGGGAGAGGAAAGCCCGCGCACGTCCTCGGACCCGGTCCCCCACGCCCACCCTCCACACCCCGCACCTAAATCCAGTCCAGGCCGCCCCCTCGCCATCCCCTGCCACCTTGCTTACCAACGCGCTCATCCCGGGACCGACCCGGCCGTCGCCCCCTGCCCAGACCCCCACGGAAGCAGAGGAGGAGGTAGCGGCTTCGCTTCCGGAAGTAAACTAGGGCTGGCTGCAGGGAAGGGGGTCCCCAGCCCGCGACCAAAGAGGAGAGGCCTCACTCCTTTCCCAACCCCCACAACCGTGTGCCCTCCCAGCTGCCTGGAGCGGCCACTCCCGGGCCGAAGAGGTCGGCGCATGCGTACCACCGCCAATCCCGCCCCTTCCTTTCGGGTGGACAGACCTTGAGCCAGGGCGATAACCCCCAGAAGGTGAGGATGTCGTGCGTATCTGCTTCTCCAGGGCGGCTTTTTCTGTATCTGGAGGAAACAGCTTTACCCAGAAATGAAAATAATATTACAAGACTCTATTGTACTCCCCACAATTTTTTTTTGCCTTAACATTTTATACAGAAAATCAGAGGACGGTAGCTAAAGTTCCATTTGCAGTATTAAGTAGACTCGGAATTAAAATGACTTTATTATCAACCACGGTTTTTCTGTCAGTCTCTTGATACATTAAGAAGTATGCTGATTATCTGCTTTAAATCTGGCCTGGAGATTGTTAAATTGATTATCTGGGATGACTTTTTTCCCCCATCAATCAAATTGTCGAAGGGTGAAAAGGTTGGTAATATTCTGTGCTAGTGCCAGGAATGTATGAACTCCTCTGGATGATAGTCTGGCAATAGGTATCAGCATATATATTTTTTGACTATGGTAAGAGGTACATAATGTGGAATTTACCATTTTAACCATTTTTAAGTGTGCAGTTCAGTGGCAATAAGTATATCCACATTGTTGTGCAATTATCCCCACCATATACAGGACTTTAGCATCTTCCCAAACTGAAATTCTGTACCCATTCAACAATTCCAGTAGTTCCTTCCCCAGCTTCTGGTAACCACCATTCCATTTTCTGTCTATGAATTTGACTATTCTAGGTACCACATATAAGTGGAATCATACAAAGTTTGCCCTGCTGTAACTGGCTTATTTCACTTAACATAATGTCCTTCAGGTTCATCTACCCTGTAGCATGTGTTAGAATTTCCCTCCTTTTAAAGGCAAAATAATATTTCATTGTATATATACATGATATTTTGTTTATCCATTCATCTGTGAATAGGTACTTGAGTTGTTTCCACCTTTTGGCTATTGTGAATTTTGCTGCTATGAACATGGGTGTACAAACCTGTTCAAACGTCTACTTTCAGTTATTTTGACTGTACGCCCAGAAGTAGAATTGCTCCATCCTATGGTAATTCTATTTTTAATGTTTTTAAGAAGGACCACACTGTTTTCTATAGTGGCTGCACCATTTTACGTTCCCACCAGGAGTTCATAAAGTTTCAATTTCTCATCTAATAGGTGTGAAATGGTATCTCATTGTGGCTTTGATTTGCATTAGTGATGTTGAGCATCTTTTCAGGAGCTTGTTGGCCATTTGCATATATTCTTTGGAGAAATGTTTAAGTCCTTTGTCCATTTTAAAATTGGATTGTTTTTGTGCCAGAGTTGTAGGAGTTCTTTATGTATTTGTATTATGGATTTTAACCCTTTATCAAAAGTATGATTTGCAAATATTTTCTCTCATTCTGTGGGTTGCTTTTTCACCTTGATGATAGTGTCCTTTGATGCATAAAAGTTTTTAATTTTGGTGTAGATCAGTTCATCTATTTTTTCTTTTGTTGCCTTTGTTTTTGGTATCATAGCCAAAAAATCGTTGCCAAATCCAATGTTATGAAGCTTTGGCTCTATGTTTTCTTCTAAAAGTCTTATAGTTTTGGCTCTTATATTTAGGTGTTTGACTTACTTTGAGTTACTTTTTATATGATGTTAGGTAAGAGTCTAACTTCATTCTTTTGCATGTGGAGGTCCAGTTTTCTCAACGCCATTTGTTGAAAAGACTATCCATTCCTTATTGAATTATCTTGGCATCCTTGTTGCAAGTCATTTGACCATATCTCCAAGGGTTTATTTGGGGGCTCTCTACTGTTTCATTAGTCTCTATATTTTTCTGCATCCAGTACCACACTGTTTTTGATTATTGTAGCTTTGTAGTAAGTTTTGGTATTTATTGAATTTACTTAAAATTTAAATTTAAGTGGCCATATGTGGCTAGTGCTTTCCCTTTAGGACTTTTAAACTTGAAAGCAGAAGGCAGAGAGATATTTCAAGCTTGAGGTTTGACTACTTGTCTTATTGGTTTTTCACCTTCCCATTCCATCTGAACTCTTGAATTTGTAATCACTTTCTGCTGCTCACACTAGGAATAGTGGGCATAAGTAATTATATGTAAATTTACTTTGAATGAAGAGAGGGAAATGCACTAGTGGCACCTAGCAGGGGGAAAACATGGCCAGACTCATACTTGTTCTTTAGGGTACTTAATATTTTCTTTTGGGGGGAAGTGGTTATCTTCTTTTCAAAAAGCACAAGTGGTTTCTATTCAGTATTTCTCTCAAACCTAAGGTGTGAATGGGGGAAAGGTGACAGCAAGTCAGAACTCTAATAATATTCTATATTTATCTATACAGTGCTTTACAGTTCACATACGTTGTCACCACTGATCCTCAACCATATTCAGTGTATGAGGAAATTGAGATTTAGGTAGGTTGAGTAGTTCCAGACCTAATGAGTGGCAGAGCTGCCTTTGAGAGCAGGTCTTCTAACCAGCTTCATAGTAAGCTTTTGTGAAAGACGAGGCTGAATTTATTCGCTCAACCCATGTTTATTGAGCATCTACACATGTCAGCATTGTTACAGGCTCTGGGAATCAACAGCAAACCTCAAATCAACATAAAACTCCATTAGGCATGACCTCATCTGTTTTACTCGCTGTAGTACTCAGTGGCTAGTGCCCTAGATAAAAATCTCAGCTTTGCTTTCCCCAGTACCTCTCTAACTAACCCTCTTTCCCATTATTCTTATTTCAGCACCCTGCTTTTTCTCTGCATGGCGATCTTTCCAACTAGCAAGTTTGATTCCAGCCTGACTTTTCATTCTTCCCTCAAGTTAAGCTCCAGTGGGGTAAGGACCTTGTCTTTTTCATTCGTCACTATATCCTCACTCCTTTCAGCGTGCCTGGCACATAAGGGGAACTCAGGAAATATTTATGCATCGACTGGAAGTCAGGACACACATTTTTTCTGAAGCTGAATGACCCAAGTCGGGTCCTCCCAAGTTAGACCACGCCTCCAGGGGACTTCGTAGCCACGCTCCTCCGGTGTCCCGGGAACCCTTCTTGGCCCCGCCCCCTCCATGACGCAGCGCACGTGACGCGCGCCGGCGCGCGCTGTTTCCGGAAGTCGTCCCCGCGGTCTCCGCCGCTTCTGCTTCTGCTGGTGCCGCGGAACTCCGCGAGTGGAACGGCCGAGGCGGGCCTGGCGGGGCCGGGTGTCTGGCCACACTGCAGAATGGAGATAATCAGGAGCAGTGCGTGTCCACCGTGCACTTCCCCGCGTCCCTGCGGTCTCCCTCACCCGGTCAACTAGGCCCGGACCACGGCGGGTTTTCTTGTCGGGGCCTGGGGCAGAGGCAGCCCCTCAGGGGTTTGCTCCCGTTTTGCGCCTCTTGGGGCCTTGTTCCTCTCTGGCGCGTGCAACCCTGGGCGCCTTGTCGTTTCCTAACCCGGGCACCCCCCCTCCCCGGGCCTTGTCGCTCTCAGGCTCGTGCACCCTTGGTGCTTCTTTCCCTCCGGCCCTTGCGCCCCTCGGGGACTTGACTCCCTCTGGCCCTGTACCCCTCGGGGACTTACCCTCCCGCCCAAAGCCTTAGGAGCTTTTCGGCCCTCTTTCCCTCTTCCCCTAAGAGCCCGTGGGCAGGAAGCCGGGCCACCGCTTCTGAGCCTCTTCTCGGTTTCTCCGCAGATTTTAAGAGTAATCTTCATAAAGTGTACCAAGCCATAGAGGAGGCCGACTTCTTCGCCATCGATGGGGAGTTTTCAGGTATCCCTTGCTTGCAAGCTGGAGGCTGGCACCTTGCTGTGCATTGCCAAGCCTGCTCCTGCCCACCCCACCTCCCCCTAATCTCGCCTTCTGGCCCGTGCACCCTGCTTTCGCCTTGAGCAAGTTGCATAAGTCTCAACATTTCTTCTTAAACGTTTCAAAAGCACTGAATAGGTGCGGTGGGGTTTGTGATTGGGTTTGTGATTGCAACTCTGAGGGCTGCAGATAAAGTTTATGGTTTTGGTGCTGCTTAAAGAACAATTGGACAGGTGCGTGGGACAGAGCTTGAGTGTTAGGATCAGGCTTTTTTGTGTAGTGAAATGCACATAAAATTGATCATTTTAACCATTTTTAAGTAGTTTACAGTTCAGTAGCATTAAGTACATTCACACTGTTGCGTATCCACCTCCAGAACGTTTTCATCTTTGGGAACTGAAACACTCTACCCATTGAAGAATAATTCCCAGTTCCTCCCTCCCCTCTGCCTCTGGATTTGATTTTGTCTCTATGAATTTGATTGCTCTAGGCATTTCCTATAAGTGGAATCATACAGTATTTGTCCTTTGTTTACCGTGTTTAGGGTCAGGCTTTTGCAGATGAATGAGGATATTCCTCTAGGTGTTAGTGGAAGTGTTCATTGCCTCCCATTGCAGGGCTGTGCTTAATATTTTATCCACAGTTACAATTGCAAAGTTTTTTTTTCTCTTTTGGATCAAAGACTAATTTTTAAATTGTTGAAGTCAGTATGAACAGTTGGTTCCTTTTGGTATAGATGTCCAATGTTTAAAAAACTTAAGCTCTTTCTAAAGGAATCCATACTGGAGGTAATCTTTGGCTTTAATTAAACATGCAGTTTCTAGTTGGAATCAATTCCCTGAAAAGCTAAGCGTTTTCACCACAAATAATTGTCGATTGACCTTAAATACACCTTTGTTGTATAGATGTTGTGCCAGACTGTTGGCTGAGACTGGTACTCTCACAATAAGACACATCAGGATTTGTTGATGTCTTATTAGCATTAATCTTTTGAAAGCGGCAAAGCTTATTGAATCATAGAAATTGTTTTCTTAAATCATGACTGTGTTTTGAAACCTATTTTTATTGAATTATAATTATACCTAATTATAATATTACATTAGTTTCAGGTGTACAGCATAATGATTTGATATTTTTATACATTATGGAAATCACCACGATGAGTCTAGTTACCGTCTGTCACGGTACAAAGTTATTACAATATTATTGGCTATATTCCCTATGCTGTGCCTTACATCCCTGTAACTTATTTATTCTGTAAGTGAAAGTTTGTATTTCCTAAACCCCTTCACCTATTTGGCTCTTCCCATCTGGCAGCCATCAGTTTAATCTCTGTATCTATAAGTCTGTTTCTGTTTTGTTTTGTTTTTTAGATTACACCAGTAAGTGAAATCGAATGGTATTTGCTCTTCTCTGTCTGACTTGTTTCACTTAACATAATACCCTCTAGGTCCATCCATGTTGTAGCCAGTGGTAAGATTTTACCCTTTTTATGGCTTGAGTAATACTTCACTTTCTGTCTGTCTGTCTGTCCATCTATCTATCGTCTTCTATTCATCTGTCCTTGGACACTTAGGCTGCTTCCATATCTTGGCTGTTATAAATAATGCTGCAGTGACATTGGGATGCACATATCTTTTCAAGTTAGAATTACTGGAGAAAAATTAATTTTTTCTTCTGATAAATACCCAGGAGTGGAATTGCTGGATCGTATGCTAGATTTATTTTTACTAATTTGAGTAACCTCCATTCTTTTTTTTCCATAGTGGCTGGACCAGTTGACATTCCTACTGATAGTGCACAAGGGTTTCCTTTTCTCCACATCCTTGCCAAGACTTGTTATTTCTTGTCTTTTTGATAATAACCATTCTGACAGTTGTGAGATGGTATCTCAAGATCGCTTGGGCTATTTGGAGTCTTTTGTGGTTCCATACAAATTTTAGGATTATTTGTTCTAGTTCTGTGCAGAATGCCATGGGTATTTTGGTAGGGATTGCATTGAATCTGTAGATTGCTTTGAGTAACATGGACATTTTAACAATATTAATTCTTACAACTCACAAGGACAGTCTCTCTTTCCATTTATTTGTGTTGTCTTCAGTGTTTTCTCATCAGTGTCCTATAGTTCTCGTAGTGTAGGTCTTTCACCTTCTTGGTTAAATTTATTCCTCAGTATTTTATTCTTTTTGATGCAGTTGTAAGTGGGATTGTTTTCTTAATTTCACTTCCTAGTAGTCATTGTTAGCGTATAGAAATACAACAGATTTCTGTATTTTTATTTTGCATCCTGCAACTTTACTGAATTTATTTACTAGTTCTAAGTTTTTTGGTGGAGCCTCTCCTCTATAGGGTTTTCTATATTTGAAGCCTATTTTAGACACTGAAACTGCCCATTCTCAAACTGAAACGTTTACTCTCTATAAATTCATTATTACAGAGTTTAGGTTGGTGGCTAGTGAAATTAATGCTCATTTTGAAAAAGTGGAGGAGGGGGCATTTCCAATTAATCTTAATTCATAAGAATATGAAATTATAGAGCCATTGAATACTTGATTGGCATTTTTACAGTAGCATTTATTAACAAGTTAAAAACTTTTATTTCTTAAAATCTAGGAATCAGCGATGGCCCTTCAGTCACTGCATTAACAAATGGTTTTGACACTCCAGAAGAAAGGTACCAGAAGCTTAAAAAGGTATGTGGATGTGCTAGAAAATCTTTTTTTCTCCCATGTTGGTCCTCCATGTGTTGAATTATACAGGAATAAAATCATTAAACTTTGATCATTAACTTCTCAACTCTAGCTGTGAAATGATATTAATTTAGTGTTATTTAAAACAACAGCAAAAATAATTGTTTGCTGGAAAACATTTCGGGGAAAGTTTAATATTTTCAGTGTTAATTTGATTTATGGGAAATATGATGTGGTTATTTTAATCATTGGGAAATAGGCTTAACATGTTACTCTGGATGATGGATGGGTGCTTAGTTGGTAAAAATATTAAGAAATGTTTACAAATTAATAATGCTTCTGATATATAATCTGTAATCTCTTCTAATTGGAGATATTCTGCCAAAGTCAAGTTGAGTAATCTGAAAGCCCACTTGATTGAGAATACTATTGTTCACATTGACTATCCAGCACTTGTTTTGACAGATATTTTATTTCCCTTTTCCAGCATTCCATGGACTTTTTGCTGTTTCAGTTTGGCCTTTGCACTTTTAAGTATGACTGCACAGATTCAAAGTAGGTTGTTTTAACAAGTGGTGGGAATTCTTTTGTCATGGCATAATGTAACCCCTAAGTCTCATTTTATCTTGTTTTCCCCAGGTATATAACAAAGTCATTTAACTTCTATGTTTTCCCGAAACCCTTCAAAAGATCCTCACCAGATGTCAAATTTGTTTGTCAGGTTAGTAGCATAATTGAGTTTTTTTCTGTTACGATTTGCTGATGAGGCAGTGTGGAAATGTGGAATCAGAATTCTCTTTAAAATTTAAGTCTACCACTAACTTTGCACTTTGGGCACATCATTTCACCTCTCTGACCTTCAGTTTTAGGGTTGTAAATTGATGACACTGCCGTCTCCCCCCTTTACTTGAAAATCAGTTAAGGAGTGAGTGGGAGGAGGCAGGCAGATGGAAATGAGAACATGAGCTTTATTTTTAGTAAAGCTGAATTTGAGAACACGGCTTTGTAATGTGGCTCTTTGGGAATTTTTAATGTCTTTCCCTTGAATTGAACCTGCAGATCGGGACTTGCAGGTGTCTTCCCATCCCATTATCATTGCACCCACCTCCAAGGGGAGAGCTTTGTTTTCTGCAAGAGCAGAGTATGTGTGTATCCTCTTTGAAAAGAGAGAACCCAGAAGGGGCTAAACTGAATACGCTCAATTTCTTTTCCCAAACTCACCAGTCAGGAAAGAGAGGGTAGAAAAAGACCACTGTTTCCTCCTGAGGTGGGGAGGGCTGACTTAAGAGCCAGGGTAAGGATACAGGGATGTTGCCCCTTAGTGCACTCTCTCTAGAGTTGTAGCTGATCTGGTAGATGCTCAGTGAATATCGGTTTCCCCTTTGTACCATCTTAATAATCTGTTGTAATGTATAAGGAGAATGTGAATAAATGGTATGGTGTTTAGATATGTGATAAAAGCTGAGTGTTCATCTTTTCTCCCTTATAATGTTGTGCCCCAACTTCTCTCCCTGTAGCATCATTGGTTCCTCTGAGTCTTCCCATCTTTCCCTTTTCCTGCAGGTTAAGTAGCAGTGCAGTTAAAACCTGGAGGGTAGGCTTCTGAGTGACTGAATCATGTCAAATTCTTCCTGTAATAAGGCAGGATATTAACTAATGAAATTGAGTATTAATTGCATGCCTGGGGCTGAAGAGAAGGTAATTTTGGTTTTGCAACTTAACTTTTTCTTACATTAGCAAATAAGCCATAGTTGATACTTCCTTTACCTTGTGATCAGTTAACAGCTATTTACCAGTCACTTTAGTGTAGGTTACTTATTTAAACAGTATTTGTAGATTTTTACTAAGAAAAGTAGGCTCACTTTGGAAATTTATGTGGATATAGTTTTCCAGCAGTACCAGAAGACAGTTACTTAAAAGAGGGTTCCATGACCTTAGCCAGAGGTTAATCAAACAAATGCAGACAGTGGCAACGAGACACTTTAGGGGTGGTACTTTGTTCTAAAAGACCGACACAAACACAGTTATTCTAGGAAATGAATCGGAAACAGATCAAACTAACCCTGCCTATTGTACAAAGCCATTCTGTGGCTATACCTGGAATACTTCATGCAGTTATCATTGCCAGCCACTCCTTAAAGAAAGAAAGACATCAAAGGGCAGAGACTAATGTCTAAAATGCACAATGGGATAAAAATGCTGCGATTCTCTAATCTGGAAAAAAGCAAAAGCAGGGAAGAAGTTTAGACCTAGCAGGTAAACTTGTGAATTCTGTGGAGAGGTAAATGATGATATCTTTGAATGTTTTTCTTCCATCCTCTGTCTAAGGTGGGTTTTGTTTTGTTTGAAATTCTATGACTGTACCAGAGTTTCATCTTACAAGCAGCTTCTAGAGTCAGCAAGTAGGGTGAACATTGGGTCTAGTCAAAAATCACTCTTGAAAAACTTCTGTTACCATTAAAGCAGGGAGGATTTGGCGGGCGAAACAACCTAGTACGCTCCTTGAAAAATAAGCATCTGTCCACACAGTGAGATTCTTGCACCAGGTAGGGTGTCGAGGAACGGGCTGCCCGAGAGCCACACACATGCCCAGGGCACGTGCCCATCCAGTGGATGGCAGGCAGAATGGCATGGCATCTGCATTGTTTTCCCCTCTTTTCCTTTTCTTCCTTTGTCCAGCTGAACACCTATAGTTGAAGTCACGGAAGAACATGCACACATGGTTATGAAAAATCACGACACTGCTGTTGTCTATAGAGTAAAAAATGAGTTTCTTTTTTTAATCCCCTTTCCCTCCCTGTTTCATTTCTTTTATACACATACGTACATATACCTGTGTGTTTACGTGTATGTAAATAATTTTAGCTTTTTTTCTTTAATATGCGTAGAATTCGGGTACTCATATTTTATATAATTTACATTTTTCACTCAACACAATGCCGTCCGATTTTATGTTATGGAGAAGTGTAATTGGTTTAATTGGAATTTAGAAGCTTTCCCATGGTTCCCTATTTTTAACAATGCCATAGTCAACATCTGTGTGGAGTATGTCTTTGTGTATATGTAGGAATTTTTTATAGGATAGATTTCTTAGAAGCAGAATTGCTGATTCGTATTTCTTAGGCATTGACAGTTTTGATAGCTGCCTCAAATTGTCCTCCCCAGTAGCTGTGCTCATCTCTTGAATCCTGAAAATGGTACATTTAGGACAAACCAAAGACAGTGGCTGGTTGGTTCAAAGGATTTTTTTCTTTATTATGGTAAAAAATACATAACCTAAAATTTGCCATTTTAAGTGGCTAGAGTTCAGTGGCATTTAGCACATGTTTGGTGCAATCTAAAGGGTATTGTTTGAGTGGAAAACACATAGCTTCAAGAAGGGAATAGACGAATCTCTGACTCTGGATATTTAAAAAAAAAGGAAGTTAGGATGCTTTGGAGTCTAGTGACAGCAGGGACAAAAATGCCTTTCCATAATCCATTTTTTGGTGTCTCTGTCAGTGATGGAATATCAGGTGGGCACAATTGTAAGAATACTCAGGCACGGTAGGTAGAAAGGAGGCATGTGGCCCAAGTCAGAAGACACTGGGTCTTGATTCAGAACACAATAAAAAGGGAAGATGTAGGGGGGATGGTTGCTTATTTTAGACGGCAGAAAACCTGGACAGGATGGAAAATGGTATGCCTGTACCCACATTTGTGTGTGTGTATTTGTGTGGTAAGATTGCCTTTTATATCTCATAGTTTAAAAACAATTTGCGTCAGCTAATGAAGATACATACAGTATATAAAAGTATATGCAGTATGTAAAAGGTAAATACCTTTTAACGTAAGATTAAAAAATTAAGTGAATGAAAAATTGGAAGAAAAGACATATGGGGATCTGCTTACTATGGTATGATTAGAACACAGAATTTATGCCAAAGAAAGTCTGACCTGTTTGTCTGTGAGCTTCCTACCAGCCAAGAAAACAGGGAAACCCGCAGTCATTTCTGAGGCCCACAGGACCGGAACAAACCAGGATTAGGAGACGTTCAGTTTCCTTAGACTAGAGACCTCAGAACATTTCCCCTTCTGTTACCAAAAAGAAGTCATTAATGGAGAAAACCTTGTCTTTGCCCACATCTCTAAAGTGAATACTGTGCTGAGATTAATGGAGCTGGTACAGCATCCCTCAGTCTAGAGTGATGATGTAACGTCAAAGTACAGGTCAGGAAGGCTAGTTTCTATGAGGGGCTGCACGAAAATGATCCAAGCATGCTGCCCTCTGATGTTCTGACTGAAAACAAGAATAAAATTAGAGAAGCTACAGTGATGTTTCCCAGTCTTCTGTCAGTTTGAGTAAGAGCTTTGTGGAATTTTGCCATTCTTGGGTAGTAGTATTTACTTAATTTTTTATTAACGTTACTTACGTATTTTGACTTACCTTTTAGCTTTGAGATATGTGTATAGTAAGTCTTGTTACTGGGAATTTTTCTCTTTTTTTATTTTTTTTTAGATGAAGGTACTAGGGATTGAACCCAGGACCTCGTGCTTGCTACGCATGTGATCTACCACTGAGCTATAGCCTCACCCTCCCTTGTATATTTTGATTTTGAATGTAAAGAACATCCAATTAAGTTTTTGGGTTTTCAGAATCTAATTTGAAGTGGATATTGATACTTTATAATCTGCGCACGTGGGCTACCTTAAAGTTGAACCTGGGGTGAGATAAAATAAATACATTTATAGTCTCCTAGTTGGTATAGCAATCAGGAGTTTCCTGCCTATTGACGGAATACATGTTCAGCAAGTGAAATTTTTTTAAATGTTGTGAAACAAAGGATACTTGTTTTATAAGCTATAAAGGAGGAGAACCCAGATGGTTTGGTAAATTAAGGGGTTATTTGGCAGCCATGGAGTAGAATGCCTTGTCCTCTGACCTTTGGGTGCTGCTTCCTTGCCTGGTTGCCTTTCTTTACTCGCCTGAGTTCCTTCTCTGCTTCTGTTCACATACCTGCCACGGACATCACCAAAATGTGTGTTCTCTTTACTCTTGTTTCAGAGCTCAAGTATTGACTTCCTAGCAAGCCAAGGGTTTGACTTCAATAAAGTTTTTCGCAACGGTAAGATTATGTGTGGCTTCTCTTCAGAACTTGTAAATCTGGATTTGGTTGAGAATTGTCTTTTTGTGCCTGATGCCTGAGGCAGAATTTCAGATTTCCAGTCCATGATGTGTAGCCATAGAGTTAAAAAAAAAAAAAAAAACACTCTTCTGTTGTGCCCCTTTTTGAAAGCCTAGTCAACCAAGAACTGAACAGGAGAGTAGCTGCTACTTCATTTAGCCCTAATGAGGCCTCTCCAACTCCTGGTTCCACCGAGTGGATCTTGTTCTACCACTGCTGTGACGTGCTCGCCACTAGTGGGGAATGCTTCCCTGTTTTCTTTCAGTGAGACAAGTGGTTAGTGTGTCACGTTTCAAAGTAGCCATATTCCAGTAATGTGGAGATGGTCTTTGGAGAAAAAAGCTTTCGGGGTGGGGGCTGCGTCCCATTCCATACCCCTGTGCAGAGCTCGATTCTTCTTCTGTATCAGGGAGGTGACTGTTAAATGTTCGATGAATATGGGACTTCAGCACACACGAGAGTGGTTTTCCTTCCTCCATTCATTTTATTTATTTATTTATTTATTTATTTATTTATTTAAACATTTAATTTAATTTTTTTTACCTGTTTTGTTTTGGGGGTGGGTAATTAGATTTATTTATTTATTTTAACAGAGGTACTGGGTACTGAACCCAGGACTTCATGCATGCTAAGCATGCACGCTACGACTCAGCTATACCCTCTCCCTCCTTTATTTTTTATTAGTGGATGTATCAGGGATTGAACCCATGACCTTGTGCATGCTAAGCACTGAGCAATATCTATGCCACCTCCTCCATTCATTTACTTCCCTAAGTGTTTGGGAAAGCCTCTGGTTTTCCCAGCAATATTAAGTTCCTGCTGCTCTAAGGTCAATAGCTACTTTTAACTTAGTTATTGTCATAAATTGTATTCTTTTTCATGGTGAATATATTATTGAATGAAGTAAGGAAGGAGATTTTTCTCAGCAAAGGTACTAGAACATAGACCTCAAATAAATTCTCTCCCCCTCAGTGTGATCTCTTTGCGAGGCCTTTAGGATCCATGTCATGTTTTTTAATTGCTTTTGTGGTGGTGCACCTTAATTTCAGTTGATGATTTTGATTTTTAGAAATATTAAGACAATTTTGGAATCCAAACTGCTTAACCTGGTTTGTGAACCAGCTTGGTAACACAATTTGGGTGTAATAAAACGATTTATTTCCTTTGGCTCTTACTTGTCTCTGAACGCCATTATCAAATACAAGTTACAAATGTAGTTAGCGGACTAAGTACAGAATTCTTTTGAAGGAACTGCTTTAACCAGACTCATACGGATGTGTAATTTCCAGCCTGATGCTTTTATAAACAAAAGGAGAGAAACGGCCAAGTTGGAGGGTGCCTCATTCTCATTGTTTTACAGTCCAGCTTTGGGATATTTTAGTCACAGCTGCGTTGGGACTCCTAGGTCATCCATTATTACCAGGGCTCTTATCCCTGTGCAACTGTTACTCCCTAAATCTGACCTAGACCTTCAAGTCTTTTCACTCAGGGTCTGCAGATGCCAGACCCTTCTCTCCTGGCAGTCTTCTCAGAAGTGCCTTTGACATCCTTGTCTGACGTGGAAGCAGGTGACTCCTCTGGTTACCGTCCCCCTGCAGCGCTCCCAGACACAGGTGATTTCACCTCTGTCTCTTTCTGCATCTGCAGCCAGGCCACAGCAGGCATCCTGGTTTCCCTGTGCCACTTTCAGACCACTTGAATTCCCCCTTCCCAGGAGCCGCAGTTCTTCCCCGGGCTGTGTCACCAGCTCTGTCACCCCTCTGCCTGCTGCCTTCCTGGGCAGGGCATTCACCAGCAGCCTGGCTTTGGCTCGTTGTCTTTCGCCTGGCTTTGGCTCGTCTTTCCACTACTGCCTCTCTCCTCCTTCTGGGTGACTTCAGCATCCACCGGATGCTCTGTCTTGTCTGTGTCTGGGCCATGTGGTCAGCAGTCCTTACTTCCACCTCCCCTTAGCCCTCTGCTCCCTTGGTAGCATCATGGGTCTTCTCACCGGTAACTGCGCCACCTCTATCATTTCCTTTGCGAGCACCACGTCTTGTCCTTCTTGTTCACTTACTCTGGTTCATCATTTCAGCCATCAGTTGGCCCCCATTGCTTTTTCACTCTCGGTTACCTCCCCCTCCCCTGTCTTGACTTCTCTTCTTACCTGCCTGGTCCATCACTATCCTTTCTTCCTGCCCTTGCTCCTCCCTCCTTCCATTGCGCTAGTCTAAGTCCCAGCCCTGGTTGTATCTGATCATCCATCTTCTCTAGTTCTGAGCATATGAATATTGCTGGAAAACATGATGTATACCTGAGTCAATTTGTCACTTTAAATTTATGACCACAAGCTTCAAGTAAATATTTAGTTATGCCCCCAAATCCTTCTTTTCTGATTTAGAAACTCCCTTTTCAACTCTCTACGATGTCTGTGTTTTTACCATCTCTCTCCCCACTTCCCACTCAGCTGATGACCAGGCCTCTCAATGAAAATAGAAGCCACCAGAGAAGAGTCACTTCATTTTCTTACCACGTGATCCACAGGTCTGCCCCAAGCCTGGCCCCGGCCTTTTTACTTCTCTCCTTTACAGTGAAGAGGAGTCCCTGCACCTGTCAGAGGCTAGTCCCTGTCTCCTTGTCAAATACCGGCTTGTTTTGTTTGCTCTTCTCTCTCCTGGGTATTTTCCCTTCTCTGCTGGTCATTTCCACCAACCTTTGTAAACATGCTTTGAGTCCAGGCTTTTTAGTCGAACCTATGGGCTGACTTTTCTTCCTGCCATAGGTAGAATACGGGAGTCTGTGAGCTTGGGGAGGGTGATGTGGAATTCTCAGCTATATTTCCCTAACCTTGAACTGAATTTGCTTATTTCTTCTGTTAGGAATGTAGGCAACAACCCGGCAGTATTATCAGTAGCTGGGAGTTTGTCATCAGTGAAACCCCAGGCTATCTTGAAATGGCGTTTAGTTGTAGATGTCTTGAGTATTGTTTACTTTCATCAGTGCTTTGAAATTGTCGTTGGCATTTCACCTGCCATTCGGTCTTGTTATTTAACGTGTTGACCAGGAAGCTGACATCCTGTATTACTACATCACAGATTTAAAAATGAACATTTTGGGAACGATTTTAATATAATTACCTTCCTTTATAATCTTGCATATTTTATCTCATGCGCTTGAGAACAGTATTCTGAAGAAGGGTCTGTAGATTTCACCCAACCGCCAAAGGAACTGGTGGCGTGTGACAGTTTAGCACACCTGCAGGAATACCTGTGGCATGAAATAACTCCAACCAAAGCAAAACCAAACCTCCTCACTTGATTCCATGTCCCCGTTCTCCTTCTGGCTTGTGATGCTCCCACTCGGAGCAAAGCATCTGGAGTAAGGTGTGTGCTCTCGCCATTCCTGCCACTTCCCCTCCAGTTTTTCCTTCTCCCTCCCCAGCCGGCCTTCCCTCTGCACCCCTCCACAAATGTCGCTGGTTGGCATGCCGCCTGTGCCTGCCGTGACCTCAGACTTGTGGATCCTTCTTTGTCCTCATTGCGCCCCACCTTTTGGCAAATTTGACCCAGTTGGTTACTCCCTCCTTCCCCAGACGCTCTCCTCTGGCTCCCAGAACACATGGTCCTCCTGGTTTTCCTCCGGCCTCTCTCTCTGGACTCCTCAGCATCTGGATTGGCTCTTTCTGGTCTCACCAGCTTCTGAATATTATTTTTCTTAGTGGGTCTTATATATTCCATGGTTTTATTTATTTTTTATTATTAAATTTTTATTTTGAAATAACTTCAGACTTACATAAATAACGACAAAATACCATAGAGGATTCCTGATTCCTTCCCTCTGATTCCCCAGATGTTAGCACTATACTCTGTTTTGTCATCCTTTCTCTCATTATGTACGTATATATATAATTTTTTTTCCTGAACCATTTTATAGTAAGTTACAAACATGATATTCCTTTATTCCTAACTACTTCAGAGTGAATTTCCTAAAAACAAGAGCATTCTCTTACATAGCCACAGTCCAGTCATCCAGATTAGGAAACTGATGTTGCTATGGTACTGTTACCTCATTTACAAACCTTATAAAAGTTTTGCCACTTGTAGTGAAAGAAAAAAAGTAATCCCCCACTCCCCATCCAGACACAGTCTAGGAACACACATTGCGTTTAGCTGTCATGTCTCTTTGCTCTTTTAAAATCCAGAGCAGTTTCTCAGTCTGTCTTTGATGTTAGTACCTTGACATTTTTGCATAGTGGAGGCTAGTTATTTTGTGGAATGCCCCTGAGTTTGGGCTTTTTTGATGTTTCCTCGGACAAGTCCAAATGCGTCTGTTCATTTCAGGCAGGCAAACTGCCGACGTGAGTGTGTGTGCTGCTCAGGGCATCGTGTCAGGAGGCACAAGACGTTGATTGGCCCCATTACTGATGACGTTAACTTTTTTTTTAATTGTGGAAAAATACACATATGATTTATCATCTGAGCCATTTCTAAGTGCCCAATTCAATGGCATTGAGTACACTAATATTGTGCAGCTACTGGTGGTGTTCACGTTGGTCACTTTTTCACCAATTAGTCTTAGCATCCATTGATGATTCTTGCTTGAAACAAATAGTATTGCTGACAAATGGTGATTTTCTAATTTTATTTTTCATTCTACAAGGTTTGTTAAGTGTTCCATGGCTTTTAATGCCTCCCACATCCTATTGGTACCTCAGTTTATATCTCAACACCTTTCTTCTGAGCTTTGGGCTTATATCTGCAACTCTTCCTTTATATATATATTTCAGGGATTTAAAAGATCCAGGAGGTAGCTCTTGATTTTCATCCCTTGGGCCCCAAATCTGTTCTTTGCCTAATTTACCCCGCTTCAGTAAGTGGCCCTCCTGTTTTCCCAGTTACTTAAATCTATTAGATGTCGTTTTCGATTTTCCCTTTCCCTGTCTCCCTCACCTCCAGTGTGTCAGCAAGTTGTAGTGTCCTACCTCTGGAATCATTGTCCCATCTCTGTAGATGAAGCCGCGGTCACACACTGCAACCCGCTGCCTGTTTTGCAAGTAGAGCTTTATCGGGACACAGCCACGGGCATTCATTTACCCATCGTGCGCGGCTCTTTTCATGTTGCAGAGATCGGAGTTGAGTAGTTGCAACAGAGATTTCCCCTATGACCCACAGGCCTGAAACATTTACTGTTTGTCCCTTTAGGAAAAAGTGTGCTGACCTCTGATCTAAGCAGTAATCCCTTGCCTGGACAAGTGCGGTGGATACTTCCTTCTCGCTGACCTCCCTACTTCAATCTCACAGGAGTCAAAATGATCTTTTAAAATGATCTTTGAAAAACGTGGAACAGATAATGTGATGATCTTGCTTAGAACCTTCTAATGGCATTCCACTGCTCTTAGAATAAAATGAATTCTTCCCGTGTCCTGTATGGGCTTGTGTGATCTTGGCCCATCCTCTCTGGCCTGATGTTACGCCGTCCTCCTACTCACAGAGTTCTGGTCACAGCAGCTTCCTTGCTGTTTTTGGAACAATCCAAGCCATTTCCATCCTCTGGGCATTTATGCTTGTTCCGTGCATGAAACATTCTCACCACCCCCCCCACCTCGATGTCTGATTCCTTCTTTCCCTTCAGGCCCTACCTCCTGGTGGCCTTCTCTGGTCATCCTGTCTAAGGTTGCTCCCTTCACTGCAGAGCAGGACGCCTCTCACTGGGAGCCCCCTTGTTCCTGGTCCAGTGCCTGTCACAGTGTAACTGCCAAACCAAAATGCGCTGAAAGGACAGTGAGAGAATGAGTGAATGGAGTGAACGAACAGACAAGGACATTTCAAAATCATTTGCTTTTTCCATTGATTTTTTTGAGCTGTAGTTAAATATAAGTCTTTCCTGAGTCTTTCAGACTCTTCGGTTTGTTTAAAAATTTTTTTCTGTTAAACAGTTAACTCCTGCTAATGCACTTTTTAAAAAATTATGTTCAGGAATTCCATACTTAAACCAGGAAGAAGAAAGACAGTTACGAGAGCAGTACGACGAGAAACGTTCACAGTCCAATGGGGCAGGCGCTCTGTCATATGTTTCTCCAAACACGTCCAAGTGTCCCGTGTCGATTCCTGAGGATCAGAAGAAGTTTATTGACCAAGTGGTGTAAGTTCCTAAGCTGAAACCAAATGCACATTGTGTCGTGTGTGTTGGGACAGGACTGACATCTGGATCTCAGGTGTAGCTGGTGCCACTTACATGAGGTGCACACACAGGTGTCATGTTGTGAGTGGCAGGATTTAACTGTGGCGGATCTGAGTCTGTCTAACAACTGGAGATGTAAATCAGGTTCTGTGTACTGTACTTAGACTTCCCGTGTGTCACCAGGCAAGAGGCTATCTTGGCAAGTGGGCAGACCTCCTGTGTGGACTAAAGCCCTAACAGCCCCTGTCTACTTTCCCTGAAGGCAGGGGAATGACACAGGCCCATGCAGATGTTTGCAGCATATCTATTTTTTTTCTCTTGCGGGGAAGCTTCTGACAAGCAAATGTGCCATTAGAGGATTGCCTGGTATTGCTCAGTTTCATTATCAGTATAACTGCTTTACTAGAAAAGTAAAAAAGTAAATCACTTGTACTGATGAATCCTTGAGAAATTGTCACTAATTTGTTAACAACAACAACAAAAAGAGTATGCCAAAATATTTTTTCTTTTAAGTCTTACTGAGCTAAAAAGTTATAATGAGATTTAGTAAAATTACACTGGCATTTGTTCTTATATTTAGATTACTTCTGAGTATAATTATTCTGTTGGTTGATGACTTCATTCCTTAATGGTATTGATGGTCTTGTTTCCACTCTTAATTCCTCAGAGAGAAAATAGAAGATTTGTTACAAAGTGAAGAAAACAAGAACTTGGATTTAGAGCCATGTACTGGGTTAGTTGCCCTGAATGTTTTCACAGCTTCTTTTTTTGGAAAGGTAGATGATTTCTGGCATGTGCCCCATTAGTCTTTTAAAAACACGTTCATAAAAAGTCTTCTTATTCTAGGTGTATTCCCCAGAGTTAAGCACTAACTTTAGCATTAACACAGTGGGGACCATATTGAGACACTGAGTGAGTGCTTTGTCCCGTCCTGGGGGTGGAGGAGGTGGGGAGAAAAGTGTTGTGCAACTTTGCTTTAAGTTATGCTCAAGTGGCATAACTTGTACGAGGGGTGCTTGATACATAAAGGTTTCTGAAGAGCAGAAGTCACTGCTCCTTTTATCCTTCTAATTTCCCTCTGCAGTTAAAAAAAAAAAAATCAATGTTTCAAAGAGTCAGTAACGTAAACAGCCTGCTTTCCTTTTCCTTTGTGATTAGCTTCCCAAAAGTGTTTTAAATGCATCTGTCAACTTAAAATTCTCTCTATAGAGCCATGGAAGTAATACTTTCGTTAGACAAGAACTTCTACCTCTTCTATAAAAGCAGTGTAATAATAATCATAAAGAACATTTTGATGAAGGAAAGTGGTGAGGAATCCTCCCACCTCAAACATTCTACCTGTTTTTGTTTACATATTACTTGTTACTTCTAATGAAGTCTCTTTTAAAAATTAAATGTCTTTCCTAACCAGTGCTTGATCAGTTTAATTTTCTTTTAAAGAGCCCAAATCAATATCTTTTCATTTGTTTTTATAGGTTCCAAAGAAAACTAATTTATCAGACTTTGAGCTGGAAGTAAGTGTTTATATTATATGGGAGAGCTCTGTGAGGGACCCAGGATTTAAAAACTAAATGTAATTTTTTTTTCTCTTATTTCATTTTTTGACATTCTGCAGTTCTTGGTGATTTGACCATACCGTGTTCTTGGGCAGTGCTTTATTTTATTATTTCCTCCTAATTTCTTAAGTTGGATACCTACTTCACTGATTTCCTTTGTTATTACTTCTTAGTAGATACTATAAAGCCTTTAAATTTTTCTTTTAACTATCACTTTGGCCTATCTGTTAACTTTTGGATGTGTAGTGTTTTTGTTCTTTGAAGGTATACGATAAAGACTTGGTTTTAAGATCTGGGAAGTACTAAGGTGAATTCTTTATCTAGGTTAGATCACAGGAGGGTTTCAGGAGGTCTGTGAGTCCCCTGAAACAGTATCCAAAATTTTGTATGTAAATTTTCCAAAGGTGTTTCCATTGGTGGCATTGCATTTTCAAGTGGCTCTCTAACCCTCAAATTGAATATGAGGATTGGGCAGATGGATGTTTGCATCTGACTCTGTTTGAGGTTCTTTTTCTTTCGTTAGAATCTGCCAGGGGCATGTACACTGGGAATTTACTTTGATCAAAATAGGAAAAGGGCCATTGTCGTTTGACCAGGCTCCTTTCCTCTCATGTTATCCTTACAACGTACTCCATCCGGGTTCCAGACTCCTCTCCTTGGCAGATGCCAACTACTATGCAGATTACAACAGAGATATTCTTCTCAGACCTCCCCTGTGTATGCCCCATACCTTCTAAAAAGACTTTCAAGATTTCACTTAGGAAGTAAGCATTGTTATATTTAGAAGCAAGACTTGACTCTGTGGTAATGAGCTGACTGTATTATGGGCTGCATGGCATTTCAGAAAATGCCTAAGTTGTAAAAAAAATTAATTTGAAATCAAATACACTCCTGTGTTTTAAGAGCAGAGGTAAGGAAACATTTAGCACCTGAAATATTATGGAATAGTTTACTCTAAAGTCTTCCTTGGAGTAATACTTACTTCCTATTTAATAAAACTTATGTAATTAAGTTATAGCTGTATCATTGCTTTTAAAACACTCAGGGTTTTAGCTGTCATTGTCTCATCTACTGATGTCATGATTTTTTTCCTTTCTTTTTAGGTATCCCAAAGGCATTCATGTTGAGACTTTAGAAACTGAAAAGGTAACCCCAAGAATTGTCCAAGGCCAGCGTTAAACACATTACACCCCATGCAACGATATGCAAATGTGAAATGCAGTTGATAAAATTGATAGGTTGGAAATCAGGGCTTACTTCCTGGCTCTGCTTCATATGAGCTGGGTGGCTCTGGGCAAGTCGTTTCACCCTTCAAGCCTCGTTTTCCTCATTTGTATGTTGGGCCTGAGCGTGGTGCTGATGACCTGTACTATCTCAACAGCTTTTTAAAAAGTAGTGATCAAGTAGATAAACAGAAGTGAACATCCTTTGTACACTTGAAAGTACGCAAATGTTAGTACGTGTTCTTATTATCACAGGAAGCTGCAATGGTATGCATGTAATAATCACTTCCTATTATGTGGGCCGGTAAAATTAAATTTTAGAATCTGGGGCATAAGCATAGCTCTCATCATGTACTCCCAGGGTGCACGTATGAAACTGTTGTGGGTACTGGTGGGCTGATGGTGGATTCCTTTTGCAGAATTTTAGAATTTAATTCTTATTCTTAAGTCAGATGTCTAATTAAATAAGAGATTAGGTAAATTAAAAAATCTTGCCAGAAGATAAATCTCAAACTTTGACATAAGAGGTTTTGTGGTGTGTTTGATACAAAATGCAATATATGAGAAAGAAGGTGCTAGTTA
Source organism: Camelus bactrianus (assembly GCF_048773025.1). Lineage (NCBI taxonomy): Eukaryota > Metazoa > Chordata > Mammalia > Artiodactyla > Camelidae > Camelus > Camelus bactrianus. The sequence goes on from NC_133556.1 coordinate 23,562,024, forward strand.
TCTGACAAGTTATCGGAAAATCCGGGATTTTTTTTCTTAGTTAATGAAATACGATATAGAAACTTTTTTATTGAGGTATAGTTGATTTACAGTATTATTTTAGTTTCAGGTGTACAACAGTGATTCAGTATTGTTACAGGGTATATAGAAATTGTATTATAAAACCAGCCATTTAGGAATTTAGTTCAAATGCAGCATCTTAGTGTTCATTATGGTGTGTCTTCTCACAGTCTGTTGATACTTTTCACTGACATCTGTTGAGCGAATTAATAAATAAGCCACGGGAAAAATGTCTTGGAAACACAGAGGTGGAATTTTGGTGTGTAAAGCATGAACTCAACTCCTGGTGTCATTTGAAAATGCTTTCAGTGTGTTTAGCCCATGAAAGACTGTGCAGTGACAAAAATCGTAACTTCTAATGGTAGCAGAATCTGCATTGTTGAAGAGGGGAGGGCAGAAGCTTCCAGAAAATTGTGTATCTGCTTTATGTCTTCTAGAAAGAGCGCTATATCGTTATCAGCAAAGTAGATGAAGAGGAACGCAAGAGAAGAGAGCAACAGAAACAGGCCAAGGAACAGGTGAGGGAGTTACATTCATTTCCTCTGGGTGAGAATTGGCAACAGAGTTGTAGGTCCTCTGTTGGATTCGGTGTAATGGATACTCTTCTACCATAGAAGATTTGAATTGGTAGCAAAACCTAGAAGAGAATGAGGGGAACTTAAGGGTTGAGTGTTCAGATGTAGCCAACAAAGTGAGGCTGACATCATGGTTGACCAGTCTTCATTCATGTGAAGCAGCCTTGGGGAAGGTATGAGTGATTACCATTCAGATTGTGTGTCACTGAGCTTCCCTGCCCATTAACTGACATCACTGTGTCTAACTTCAGGCGCAGTTGCTAGTTTTCCTAAAACAAAGTTTATAAAAGATAGGATTCGACAGATGAGGATGACGTGGTCATGCTTGCATTGTTGGGACATCACCCTGGCTGCTACCTGGAGAATGGATTTGAGTGAGTCAGACTGGAGGCGTGGAGACTGGTTAAGCTGCCGAGTAACCTGCTGAGAGATGGCGCTGCCCTGGAACAGGATTGCTAGTAGCAATTTATGGAAATACTTAGGAAGGTAGAATCAGAGGAGTTTGTGATTGGATGTGGGTGGTGAAAGGAAGGGAGAAAAAGGAGGATGTTCAAGCCAGAAATTGGAACAGCTGGGTAGACTGATGTCAGTCCACTCACGTGGGGCTAGAGTGGCACTGGTAGGGGGATACCCATGGAGGGGATAGGAGTGGGTGTGGGTGAGGATTGGGGGATGCTCAGCACACATAAAGCAGGACCAAATCAGACTCATTCAGCCAGGAAAGACACCATAGGCCACTGTCAGATTTAGACAGTTTATTACTTAGGTAGAGAAGGCAGGTCAGCCAGAGGTGCCAGCTGTGTGTAGTCCTTGTCCTAAAAAGGCAACAGTGAAACAAAAAGGGCCAGGTGACTGCAGTGTGAGTTGTGGGTACCCCATTACTGAGGGGCTGACTCTAAGCTCAGTGCTTTTATACTCTGTAGCACGATTTTGAAAAGGTAGTGTGGCCGAAAGCCCTGTGCCTCATCAGAACGTGGGAGGCGGTGAGAAACTGTCTCACCTCCGAGGAGAGAGAGGGAGGCAGGTGGGAGATGGCCTCATAGCAGCTCCTTACAAGCCTCTGCCTCCCATCCTCTCCTGGGTGTTCCACCGAGATGCAGGTTAGTTATGTCTCAAGCCTATTTGCAAATGTGCGAGGTCACCAGGGCACCACAGCACCACAGCAGAGCTGTCTACCTGCAGTGCTTATATTTTACTTTTGACCTTATGAGGTTCTGGAGGTGTTTGGGACATCCGAGGACTGGTGTCCTGTTGGCAGATTGTCGCGCTGGAGCGCAGAGGAGGGGTGAGGGTTGGACTTGGTTGTCGTTGGCAGAGAGACTGGGACTGAATGAGAACACCTCTAGTGTGAGAAACAGGAAGAGGGCCCACGGTTGGATCCTGAAGACTGCCGGCGTCTAAGTGATACACAGAAGTAGAAAAATGTGTCAGGAGATTATTGTTGACCCAGCAGCCGAGGGAAGAGTGTTCGAAGCAGGGGATGTTGATCGTGTCTGATGCTCCAGAGAAGTAGGATAAGGACTGAGATGTGGCCGTTGGGTTTAGCCTTGGGAGTAGGTTTTTTTCTTCTTTTCTTTCTTTTTAAAATATTATTTAAAATTTTAAAAAAAATTTAATTGCAGTAAAATATGTAGCATAAACTTTTACCATTTTAGCCATTTTTAAGTCTACGGTTCTGTACTGTTAAATACATTCACATTGTACAGTCATCACCGCCATCTCCAGAGCTCTTTTCATCCTGCAGAATGGAAACTCTGTACCCATTAGACAGTAACTCCCCGTTCCCCCAGCGCCAGCCCCTGGCGACCACCATTCTGCTTTCTGTCTCTGAATCTTGACTGCTCCAGGTGCCTCGTATCAGTAGAGTCATATGGTGTTTGTCATTTTGTTACTGGCTTAGTTCACTCTTCATAATGTCTTTTAGGTTCATCTGTATTGTAGCATGTCAGATTTCCTTTCTTTTTAAGGCTGAATAATATCCCATATACCACATTTTGTTTATCCATTTATCTGTTGATGGGCACTTATGTTACTTCTGCCTTTTTTTTTTTTTTTTACTTCTGCCTTTTGGTTTTTGTGACTAATGCTACTCTGAACATGGGTGTGCAAGTATCTCTCTGAGTCCTTGCTTTCAGTTCTTTGAGGTCTGTGCCCAGGATTGGAATTGCTGGGTCAGATGGTAATTCCATTTTTAGTTTTTTGAAGGACTGCCACACTGTTTTCCACAGTGACTGCACCCTCACAAGTGTTCCAATTTCTCCACATCCCTGCCAACACTTGTTAGACTGAGAGTAGTTTAAAGAGGTGAGCAGTTTCAGTGCGGGGGAAGGTGGATTGCAGAGGGCTAGCAGGTACCTGGGAGTTAAACTGGATCTCATGAGTGGAGTGGTCTTTACGTAATTTAGCTGTGAAGAGACAAGAGGATAGTGGCTGTGTGGAGCTTAAGAGTTAAGGAAGGGGTTTCAAGATAGGAGAGAAATTGAGCCTATTTAAGCACTATTGGGAAGAAAACAGGAGAGAAGAAATGGAATGAGAATGAGTCTCAGTGCTGTGCTATAAAATTTTATAAAATTGCATTTGACCAGCTAAAAAAAAAATCAGAGAATGCTCCATTTGCCAGCCAACTGGATGGGTCTCCTCGGCATTTAATGCAGTATTGAATTTGACCAGCAGGTGGCAGCTTTTAAAAGTTTGTTTAAGGCAGCTTGATAGACTTAGCAGTTTCAACTGATGATGGGAAGTGATAGGTAAATGCTAGCACTGTTATTTTCTAACTGATGGATAACTGGCCACTTGCTCATTCCACTTTCTAAAACAGAAGAGAGATATGTGGGTAGATCATTTCAGATACAGTTGTTTGGCACAGAAAACTAAAGCGATACAAAATGTCAGTGCTTTTTTGTGTGTGTCTTGATTTTAACCTGCTCAAATAAAGAATATGTGCATGTCAATAGGGTTTTGTTTTGTTTTGTTTTTAAATTAGGAAGAACTGAATGATGCTGTGGGATTTTCTAGAGTCATCCATGCCATTGCTAATTCGGTAAGTGTACCAGACTTTTTAACTAACTTCCTGAATATGATATTTAAGGTGAAATCCTTAGTTATCGTTGCAAATTAACTATCTGGTCACATTTGGAATGTTTACCTGGTCTGGAGGGAGAAGCTAGAACCTCATAAAGACAGATGGTTGTTGTAATGCACTAAGTGTAACATCATATTTGCTGAATTATATCCAAACCATTTTTTCAAAAAGCGTTTCTTGCAAAATGCAGAGGAGGATTATAGCTTGATGGCTTTATGTGGCTCCATGAAACTGGTGTTCATTACTGTCAAAACCAATAAGTAGAATAACAAACTAGAGAAGATGAGGAGAAACAATCCAGTGTTTGAGGTGTTTTATTCCTTAATTAGGAGAATCTAGAGGATTAAAAAAATTTGTGTTGAGTTCTTCTGCATAAGTGAACTGTATATCTCATAGCCTTAATAACATTTGATAGATACATTTTTAAAATGTGTCAAAGCATTTGTGTAAATGTGCTGGAGGGTTTTGTGACAGACATGACAGACATTTTTCTTTGTTTTGTAAGTCCTTTCGGAAAAGAGGCATTCACCTCTTGCACAGATAAACTGGGTCTTGCTGCTGGTTGTTTTGTGAATGACACATCCAAGTCAGACAGCTTGCTTGGATGCTAACTTGCCTGGAGTCTGAGACTTTCTTTTCTTTGAGTCGTTGGTCTAGGGAGAAGGAGTCATCGTGTCTCTTAGATGCTGAGCTTGGCACCAGGGAAGCTTTAAGGCCATGCTCTGGGAGTTCGTGGTTGTCTCTCCACTAGGTGCAGACTTGTCAAACAGGAGCACCTGAGGGGAGGCGCCTCAGCTGGGGTGAAGCGGAAGTTAGAGAGCTCCTGTGAAGGAGGAGGGCTGGCTCCCTGGGATCTCTTTCCCTAAAGTGAGTGAGGCCATTGGAACAAATAGAAAGTTGGATGAGCCTGGAGGAAAACAAAAGTGTGAATCTCTCCAGAAGTGGCCAAGATACCAGATATCCCTGAAATCGGAGAGGAGCTTCTAATCACGTTTGCTCACAGTGTTCACGGTTAGCCGTCAGGCTTCAGCTGGTGGTTGATCTGACTGAGACTGTCCCTTAAATACCGAGGTGGGGGATGTCAGCTGGCTTTGAGCTCTCTTTGGCCACCATGATAGTTAGGTGGCTTTTCCAAGACTGGGACATTTGTTGCCTTGTACAAATTCAAATACCTTAGCTTGCTGTGCCTCTGTTTGTTTTTCCTCTCTGTTGTCTTTCTTCTGCAGAGTAATTCACAGTATGTTGCTGACCATTGGTAGTTCACATCACAAAGCGTGCTGTGAGAAAAGCCCTGTTTATTAGTGATCCAGACATTTACAGTTTTAAAGTCACATGCCTTAAAAATACTACCATAGTAAGCTCTATAAAGCCAGTGAACAGTAAACACTCTTCATATCGGACTAAATTCTTGTCCGTCATTCTTAGTGTAGTAGATCTGTTTTCCCTAGTTTTAAAAAACTTTGTGTTAATTTTTCACCCACGGAAAAGTTGCAAAACTGGTACAAAATTTCCATGTATGCCTCACCCAGCTACCCTAATTTTAATATCTACATAATCATACGATTGTCAGAACCAGGAAGTTAACATTGGTACAGTCTTGTGAATTTCAACCATTTTCCCTCTAAGTCCCTTTTCTGTTCCTGGTTCCGTCTAGGATCCCACATTGCACTCACTTGTTATTTCTCCTTAGTCTTACACAGTCTGTAACTTTCTTCGTCTTTTATAACCCTGATCTTTTTGAAAGAGCACTGATTATGACTCTGTCACATGTCTCTCAGTTTGGGTTTGCCTGACCTCTTCTTGTGATTGGATCGAGGATACGCCTTTTGGGCAGGAAGGCTGCAGAAAGGGCGGTTCGTGGTGTTGACCCTGATTGCTTGGTCAAGGCGTGTCTGCTGGATTTGTGCACTGTAAAGTTACTGTTCCCCCCTTTGTGATTAATAAATATTTTGGGGAACACACTTTGAGGTGATGATAATCCTGTTTTTTTCTCCCAACTTTTGCCTGCTCACCTAGTGCCTATCTATTGGTGCATCTTGCCTGCAGCCATGATCACTGTGGAGTTCTAGGGATGGGTCTCCCTCTTCGTTTCTCCATTTTTTCTTGGAATTCTATCAGGAAGAGCTGTCCCTGCTCCCCTGTTTGTTTGTTTATTTATTTTGGACTCAGGGAAGTTTATTTTATTCTCTAGATCTTGATCTAGTATTTTCATCGTTTATTTGTTGCTCAGATTGTACCACCTTGACCATTGGAGCTTCTTCAGGTTGGCTCCTGGGTCCTGGGAACCAGCCCCATCCTTTTCTGAGCACCTCCTTCCTTTCTCACATCACAAGATGTTCCAGACTGATCTTATGTTTTCCCTGCCTCAGCTCTGGAATCAGCGACTTCTCCAAGGAGTCCTGGTCCCTTTTCTTGGAGAATGGTGTTTAAAAATCAAGATCGGGTGCTGGGCCACTGCTGTGCCATTAACTGCTTCCAGTTCCCCTTGCTGGGCAGAGTTAAGAATGTTACATGTGTGCAACCTTGCATATTGATACTTCTGTGTCTGACATACGTGTATATAAAACAATGTGCCTTTATACTGATATACCTCAGATTCCAGTCCAGTCCCACAGAGTTTTTCAGCCCACTCTCTTTTCTTATTTGTAACTTTTTTTCCTCCAACATTGGGAAATACAATTCTTATTATTTACTGTTTTCATAATGAGTCCTGTTTCTTCCCAGCCTCCTTCCGTGTGGTTAAGAGATTCATTTATAACACAGTTGGGGTCGTCTTGTAGGGTTTGTATTCCTTTTTGGGTTCCTTCCACACCTGCTGTATGGTTTCAGTCAGTACTTGGTGTTTCAGCATCGTGTAGATATTCAAGATGTACCCAAACACTGAACCACAAGGACGGCTGGTCTCTCTATTGGATTTGGGAGATATTGTGTAGAATTATTTATTTCAAAAAGTTATGTTTAGCCCTATAAGTCAAGGAGTGTTATTCTGAAGGTCCACTGGGACATAGTATAAACCTCCACTGTCATGACCAAATGCTTTATGTTAAAAATGGTGTCACCTGGCTAGTTAAGGCCAAAGCTGATGTTCCATTTTGGTAGTTTAATTTTTTACCAAAATTGACTAACTTATTGCACATATATTGTACCTAGCTGGTTGAAAAGCAGTGAATTTCATTGGAAAAGGTATTTAAGGACATGCCCCATGAATTTTGACATACATGATGAAGGAAACGAAAATTCTTTCTGTTTAATATAATTAGAAATTAGTTATTTTCACCTCTTAGTATTGTTATGAATGTTATCTTTTAAAAATAAATGAGTGTTTTAAAGAATGCACTCCTAAAATAGATATTTGGAGTTTGTTCACAAATTATTCAACAGTTCAAGGTACTTAGCATTTTCGGTTACTTTTCTGAGCTCGTCAATGAAAATTTTACTATTTCTGATTCTTGAGGGTGGCAAGAGGAATAAAAATCAATCAAATGAAATCATTTGGAGCTTTTACTTTGCATTCTGGGTTTAACACCGGAAGAGGGATGAAGCCAGCCCAAATTTCTTTATTTGCATATCTTTATATATTTTTTAATAGTGAAAAGTAAGTTTAGTACAGAATCCTCATGGAAGTGAACCATACCCCAATGTAATTTTGTACCAAGAAGTCTTTTCCTAACTGTGACTCTCTTTAGGGAAAACTTGTCATTGGGCACAACATGCTTTTGGATGTCATGCACACCATTCATCAGTTCTACTGCCCTCTGCCTGCGGTAAGTGACTTGTCAGCCTGTGTTGTAAAATTTCTGACTCTTTCTAACTGAGAGATTGTTCTCTGCTGGGGTGCTGTTTCCTTGTCTGCAGCATGTTCCCAGAGAGACAGTCTCCTGCACTTGGTTGTACATTTTTAAAGAGGTGTCCCTAGGCCATTTTAAGGGATCTTCGGTCATCTGCCATTACCCGAGTAAGGTTAAACGTTGATTTCCCCTTGATGCCAGCGGTTTGCTCACTCAGTGCCGGCAGGCGTTCCTGGGCCATAGGTGTGGTCTCATAGTTTAACATTGCTGACATTAGACATTGCAGGGCTGTTGAAGGTGGGAAGTGCTGGAGGTCATCTGGTCCGTATCAGGTCAGCAGAATTCTTGGTTACCTCTTGTGAGGCTGCTTCCTGACCAAGGTCTCTGTTGACTCTGGTGTTGTTTTTACTCTTGGAGCCAAGCCATCTCAGTGCACCAAAGCACAAGCTTTGGGAAAGGGGCTTCTCTGCCGTCTCTTCCTCTTCTGCTCCCTGACTGCATGTGGCCTCATTTCATCTGCCCCTCATTACTCTGTCCTCCCTTCTCCTTTATTTTCTCTCCATGTTTTCTGTCCTTTAGTGATCTCACCCATCTTCAGGACTTCAGCTGAAGACACCGACATCTTTATCTCCAGCTGGGATCTCTCCTCAGATCCAGGTACACACTTCACACTGGACACTATACGTCTCTACCTGGATAGCCTTCAGACTGAGTGGTGTTTAAAATTCACATGTCACCAATGAGATGTGTAGCTTACACCACCTTTCTTTCCTTTGGTCTCCAAACCAGTTCTTTCTCCCAATTCCTTTGCTATAAATAATGTCCAGTCACCAATACTATTTTTAACATCAGTTTTGACTCTCTGTCTGTCCCCCAGTCTGGCCAGTTGCAAAATCCTGGAGATTTTGTCTCCAGGCTGTCTCTCACATCTGGATTCTTTTCATTTCAAGTAGCAAGGAGCCTTATTTCTCATCCTGAGTTTAGCGAACTCCAGGCAGGATTCCCTGTCTCACCTTCAGCCCATCTTTTAAACCAGAGGTGAGCAAACTTTTTTTTTTCATAAAGGGCCAGGTAGTGAAATATTTGGGGCTTTCCAGGCTGGACAGTCTCTGTCAGGACTCTCAACACTGCCATTGCAGCTTGAAAACTGCCCTAGAATGCAGTGTGGCTTTGTTCCACTAAAACTTTATTTAAAAAAATAGATGGTGGACCAGGTTTGGCCTACAGGCCAGAGTTTGCCAACCCTTGCTTTAAACGGCCACCAGATTCATCTCTTATGACTTCGGGACTCAATGGTATCTAGGATTCAGTGTCATTTATACATCTGCAAAACCTCAGTTACTTCGCGTTTCTTACAGGACACTGTTGCGTCACCATCTTGATTTTCTTTGGAAAAGTCCAACGCAGCCCAGTTCTGAATACAGTGGGTCTGTCTCTTCCCTTGTCCTATTTGTGCAACCTTAAGGTTGTCCCTCTGTCACCATCTGGGACTCAGAGGCATCATAGTTGTGAGTCTCAAAACAAACATGATGGGTGTGAACTTGCATTGTATAAATCTAAAGACCAAATGTTAATTTCAGATCAACCACTCCTTATTGGCCGAATAGTGGCAGCCTCTATCTCGACTTTTTGACCTTTAAAGCAGTGAAGTTATCAATAAAGAAGGAGGAAAGTGTATTTAATATCATGTTTATACGTGTTCTGAACACCAAACAGAGCTGGGCACATAGGAGACATTAAATATTGATTTGACAAATGAGTATCTTCCGACTGTGCCAGTTTTATAATCTCCTGATGTATGGCTCTGTTCACATCACGGGTCGTGCTCAAAATTCTGAATTAATCCCACATTCTTTGTTTTTCTATACAGTCGATTCTTCTTAGCCTGGCACATGAAGCTTCCTGTGATCTGACCCAGCCTTCTTGTCTTGGTTTGTGCTGGTTTGACGAGTCTTGTCGTTTGTTACTGTTCTTATTCCCAGCCAGACTGGCTCATTTTTCCCCTGGGAAGCGTTTTGTGTTTCCACACGTCTGTGGTTTTGGTATATAATTTCCTCCAACATGAATTTTCTCTAGTTTTTCTCAGTGCTTGCTGTATATGGCTTTACCTGTCTTACCAAGGTCCCGCTTACACCTCTTCCGGGAAGCTTTCGCTGCCCACTCCCTTGCCCAGGAGGCCATCTTTCCTTCCTCTGAATTCCGCCAGAACTGCGTACCCCTTTTGTTGCATAAATTTTATCTCTACAGCTTACTCTGCTTTTCCTTCTAGGTGATTAGCTCCTTCGACAAGGAGTATAACCTTTTATTGTCTGTGTGCTTTGTATGTAAGCATTTAATAAATGTTGCCTTGAACGTAACTAGTTTTGAATCAAATCCTATTAGAAAGAGCATATGATATGCTGCAAGGTAGAAGGTAGGTTAGGATAAGTGATTTTATCCCTTGCTTTCTTACAAAGGCAGCCTGAGTGAGTCATTTAGCTTCTCTGTGTTATGTCATTGTCAGAGGGAGAAAATGGTTTTCTTCCATCTCCCTTTAGAAGAAGTGATGAGAATAAAGGAGAACACCTATTTAAAATGGTAGAACGTTTTCATACACTGGTATCAAATGTTGCATATAAAATTATACTCAAGAATCCATATTTTGGAGCAGGCTTTTAGGGGTGAGTCTCTTCTTAAAAGTCTCCTTGGTACTTCAGCATGACCTTTTAGAAGGCATTGGTCTGGAACTCTGCTATCTGCTGGCCCTGGAAGTTGCCATAACTCTTAATTTTCCTTGCTTGTGAGGCTTTGTAATGGTATTGAGGGATTACGGAGTCTTCATCGCGTTTTTGTTTGATTTAGCATGGAAACCACTTGTTCCTGTATTGTTCATTAATCTAATGATAGCCGTTGGAAAGCTGGTAAATATTTCGGGCTAGCTAAATACAGTCTGTATTTACAGGTTTGAAAAGCTAATCAGAAATGGCAGTTTCCTATGAAGCATGAATAACGCCACAGAGAAGTGTAGTTACGCAGGGGTCAGGAGTATGACTGCGCAGTGCACTGTGGCAATTACGCATGTAAATGAGTTAATTTAAAAGGAGCGCAGTCTCATTTCAGCGCTAGACTTCCTGATCAAATAAACTTGGGAAATGAATTGTCTAATTCAGGCACTTGCTATTGGTACCACTTTAGCAGTTTTCCGAGTCGTTAAAGAGAGAGTCATGTGTATTGGAAACTGTGTGTTTCAGTGCCCATTTTAAGCAATGTTTGAAAGATGTTCCATTAAAAGTATAACCTGGTTTACAGGGTGTCCACTTCCTGCACGAACCATTTTATTTGAATAGCTCTACTAGTCCCCCTACTGTGGTGAGTTGTGTGATGCGGCTGTTGTTGACAGCTTTCTCCATACAGTGGAAACCTTTTGTCCCCTCCTGTTTCAGCCATAACACGCTCAGATTTGTCTGTTTTGGTTATGCAGAAATTTAATATCAGGTCATATGATTCCCAGTATTCTAAAAAAGTAATTATTAACAAGAAATGGGCCTGATAGTTTAGCTTAAAGGGCTTGTGTAAGGTATCTGTGTTTGAGAAGAGAGCTGTGGAACTTGAAATATTTATGTTTTAAACATTGAGTGTGTTGATAAAATCATAACAGGGCATTCTCTTGTTTCTTAGGACTTAAATGAGTTTAAGGAGATGACAGCATGTGTTTTCCCCAGGTAAGCTTTCTTTGAGGATTTGTCTTTCATTTAAAACAGTCATCATGGCATCTAACACACATAGGTACACAGTAACTTACTAAAACCATTAGATCGTGATTACAGTCCAGTTTGCATAAGCTAGGAAATGGTGTAATAGTTCCGGCTTTGTGATGGTTTGCTTTTACCATTGATGATTGGTTTTGTTGTTAAAAGTTAAAAATCAAAATTTGAACTGACTGTGAAAATAGCAACTCTTCTTCCCTCATCCCACGTCCCGCTGTCTGAGGAACTGGTAAGGTCTTCTCGAGTTGGCGCTTACGTTTCCTGTGTGTCAGGTGAACCTTGTCACACTGACATGTCCAGTCGAGGGAATTCCGTTGAATGTTGGACACAGTTGAATGTATAGTTGGATATAGTTGATTATAACCAGTGGAGAGTGTTCTGTAGTCAAGTCAAGACTAGAGGATTTTTTCCCTTAACTTTAAGTCAGTGCCTTTACCCGTTAGTGTTTTCACGGTCAGCGTTGTGTCGCATGTCAGCCACTTGCAGCCCACAGAGCAAGGGTCAGAGCTCTAGGACCCGTGCAGCAGTCGCTCTTTCAGCCGGGCTATTTCTGTCCAGTTCACTAAAGTGCTCACATTTTGTGAGAAGGCACGAAGTTTGCATAATCAGTGCCTCTCTCTTTTTCTTGTAGTATTCCAATCTCTGAAACAGAATAGTAAGAAAACACAACGGCGTGAAACTACCAAATGCAGATTTTGACCCTCCAAGAACTTATGTCATACAGATCCGGGTAGCAGTAGGAGGTGGTCACAGCTCGGGAATGTGAGACCTGTGGCAGTGTTTGAACTGTGTAAAAACATACTCGGATATTTGACTTGCCCTCTCAGGGTGCAAGTAAATCTAGAACTTGTGCTCTGGGTATGGACTTTCCCACAGCCCCTTAGTGAGGTGCCCGTTGAGGGGACTGAGTCCTCAGTGTAACATAGAAGAGGTCAGACTGGCTAATGTGCTTATTAATTCCCCTGTCCACTTTTAAGACAATAAGCTATTCATTTGAGTAAAATACATTTTGAACATTGCTACATGTTTTGTTTACTTTATTAAAAATTCTTTTGTTTTTAGACTCTTGGATACTAAATTGATGGCCAGCACACAACCTTTTAAGGTATTTTTAAAACTTGAACTATTGCTGATAAACTATAGTTTGAAATTTTCTGAATTGCTACAAGAGCTTTGGAATTCTGTCTATTTAAATGTCATTTAAAAATACATCCAGGAGAGAGAGAGGGAGGGAAAGAAAGAAAAGAACAAAAAAGGGAAAGAGAAATTGGAGAAAGACTAAAAGTTAATGTATCAAAATGTGAACAGTTGTCTTTGGGTTGTTGTGTAATGTTTTTTTTTTCCTCCTTTATTCTTTCTGAATGTACATTTTTAATATTAAATTATATAATGTATTTTTGAATAGGTTACATACACATATTTCTCCATTTATTTTTATCTTGTATGTTTTGGATATATTTTATAATCAAGAGAATTCAGATAAAAGTATAATCATTTGCTACTTTCTGAAGTGACTTATATAACTGAGTGAAATGAATGCCAGAACAGTGCAGCTTTATGGCCAAAGGTCTGTAGATACTTAACACACCTGTAAAAACCTTTCATATGGCTATACTTTCCATATGGTGGAAATTAAACTTACTGTTTCTCTTTCACATTGAATAAACCACCCCTCTGTTTTTTTTTTTTAAAGAACACAAGGGGGCAGTATTAGGTGCTTTTTTTTGTTTGTTTGTCCTGGCATTGAGTGACTGTCTTTAGTACGTGTTACACTGAGATGATGAAGGCTTATAATTCACTGCTTCCGGTTTTCAGGATATCATTAACAACACATCCCTTGCGGAATTGGAAAAACGGTTAAAAGAGACACCTTTCAGCTCTCCTAAAGTTGGTAAGAATATACAATGATCCTGAAAAGCCCCAAACTCTTGGTAATAATTATAAACGTATATTGTAAAAGAAAGGTGAAACAGTTCTAGAAGCTACGTATATTGTACATTTATAGATTTTGGCTGAATTAACTTGCTCATTCCCTGTGTTAAAGTACTGTTTTCTGAATGAAGATGGTCTTCTGATCCTACATCTATTTCGTATGGGTAGGATTGGGTAGACTGTTCCCTGAGAAGTTGAGCAATTGAAGTTTCAGGGCTCTTCTTTCCTAATGCTTGGCATGTGCCGAAAACTTTATGTGTCTTTCTTTTTATGGTGCATTGATTAAGCAGAGACAAAGAGCTGGTGATTAATTGTCAGGAGTAGAGTGAAAATATACTTTTTGTCTCAGGAAAGCCTAGAAACTGGATTTACAGATGAGAAAGGAGAGTTTCTACCCCTGCCTCCTTCAGAAGTGGCTTTGGTGGGAAACAGCAGCCGTGAGGAAAACCAGAATGGGGAGGAATGTTTCTTGGGGGCAGAGAAGTTTTGCCATGTCTGGCCATGGCCCCGGCCCAGGTATCTGGTGAACCTTCCAGGTGTTACTTCCTTGGTTCCTCTTGGCCTAGTTGTGCTGCTGATACTGTAATTAGCATTCCATTAGCTGTGGCCTGCAGACTTCCCGAGACATTGAAGGTAGGACTGATGGTTCAGAAATTGACAATGGAAGGTGCTGAAGCAGCCAAGGTTATAGTTATTTGCTTCCCTTTCTAGAATAGTCCAAAAAAGGAATTAAGGAAAAGGCAGGGCGGGGATGAGGGTGTGTGGAAACTTAGACCTTTTCTATAGCAATATAATAGAAATGATTGATTTTGGAAAATATGTTTTTCAGCTGGTGGTAGAGTAGAAGATAATTCTTAGTTGGCTATCCTGTTAAAAGACGTTTTTTAAGTTTAAAATCTAATATTTGATACTTATAGAGGTTAAAGAATTCTTGCTTAAAGAGCGTTGTATTGACGTAAGAACAATTATAGCCTTTTCATGATTAATTTCCACTCATTCTTTTGATTCTGATTTTTTGATACTTATTTCCAGAATGGTTCTAGGAAATATTTATTTATGAGTTACAGTTTTCTCCTATTAATTCCATATAATATTCTTGTAGAGAATTTACTCTAAAGCAGGTTTCTCTTCTTAGACCTCATTCTCTCAGAATCAGTGTATTATCAGCGTGACCAAAGAATCATGTTATAAAATGGTCTCTCCTATGAAGTGTCCCCATGTTCCAAGGGCAGCATTATAGCAAATTCTGATCTATTTTTGGACTTAGTTGTGCTTTCATCTTTAGATCTGTAAGCTTGGAGACATAGTAAGGGACATTCAGCTTCCAGTGTCGGCTGGAGTCTTTTGCTTTTGGCGAGAGTTGATAGATAACAATTACAGAGCATTTGCCCTGTACCAAGCACTGTGTAAGAGCTTTACTTCCATTGGCTCATTTGGTCCTCACAAAAACCTAGTGAGGGAGCTTTGATTGTCATCTCCCTCCTTCCAAAATGGAGGCCCAGAGGCTAAGTGACTGACCCAAGATCACAAAGCGGATAAATGGTGGAGCAGAGATTCAAACTCAGACAGTGGGACGACAGAAGCCATGCTATTAATTATTAGTCTGAAGTACCTCTTGTATCCCAGTCGTTGTCACAGAGCAAGCTTGCAAGGCTGTAAATAGCACCCACCAGTATGGCTTGAGGAGAACTGTGGCTGAGTCTTTGTTAATGTAGCTGAGGCATTCCTCTAGTCTAGACCAAAGCCCTCATTTTCAGTGACTCTGTTGTCTCATATTGTAAGGTCTTGTGTGGAGAGAATTAAGAAATAGATAGCCTTTTTGCCTGCTTATTTAGGATGTTTCTGCAGTGCAGACTAATGCCATTTGGGTTTGGCAGGGCAGTTTGCCTATCAGTCTTCATGATATGTGATGTCCTTGGGAAAACTTTTTTCTTTTTTCTCTTTAGAAAGTGCGAAAGGTTTTCCGAGTTATACCACAGCTTGTGAACAGCTCCACGAGGCAGGCTATGATGCTTATATCACAGGACTGTGTTTCATCTCCATGGCAAACTACCTAGGTACTCACTATACATGTTTCTGTCAAACACGCAGTGGTCCAGCGTGGATCTTACCTGTCTACCCCTTCCCTGGGATCTACTCACCCAGTCAGAAGTGGGAGGGTTTTGAGGTTGGAGTCGGAGGAGGTTGGGGCGATGGGATGGAGAGTACACAGAGAGGAACCATCACTGCTCACCTGTGATATGGTTTGGTACTTGGCCCATATGAGTACCTTTTACGCTTGCTGAATGATACTGTTGATTTAAATCTATTTTTCAGGCTTTGTCTACTTGACCATATATAATATTCTGCTTCTTTCCTTCATTAGGTTCTTTTCTTAGTCCTCCAAAAATTCATGTGTCTGCCAGATCAAAACTCATTGAACCTTTTTTTAACAAGTAAGTAATCAGGGTCCCAACCCCGCAACATTCTCTCACTGTGGAAGAGCCCAGTATCTGGGTTGTCAGTTAGGGATGCTTGGGAGGTCTGAGCGTTTTTAGATAAAATACTTCTCATCTCTGGTGATTCAGGTGATATTTTTTGAAAAATAGAAATTGACCTTTTCAAAAATAATACATTAAATATATTGGTGTTAAAAAAAAAAAAGGAAAGAAAACATTACCCAAGATGGTGCATCTCTTCTAAGGCAAAGAGCTGGTGGTTTCAGAATTTAAATGACCTGCAGGGGTGACTGCGTGTATGTGTATGTATATGCAGTCACATCTGACTTACCCCTGCGAACTTTACATGGGAGGCTGTTATTTATGCTTGCATTATTATCTTATTAAATAATGTTCTTCCTAAGAAGATGTTGGTTACACAACTGGCTTTTAAAATAATCTTTGGAGAAGTTTTGATTGTCCTTGCTTCCCAAGCGCTTGTCTGAATAGATCCAGTGAGGTAAAAGCTTGCTCAGACACCTTCATTGCTGGAAGAAGTCAGTGTGATTTAGAGAAAAGTCTTAAGTTCAGAGCATTTTCAAAGAATCTCAGGATTATTGCTTCAAAGTGCGGTTTGTGCTTTCTTGACACAGCTGAGACTAAAGTTATGGATGTAATCCTCAAGCTGGCCACAACTTGGCTCTGGGCCAGAGCCCTGAACCTTCATCTTTACCCCCAGCTCTCTTCACAGGGTTGGTTCTGGGAGATTCTGGGCAAGCCAGACAGAACAGGGCAGCCACATCGATCACCACTGCTGAGAGAAAGAACTATTTCAGTGCTGAGTTGGTTACATCATTTCCTTACATTATATGCAGCACTTAACAATTCTATCAGTATTGTCAGAACCCTGTAAGATTACTGTCTCCTTCAGAGTCTGCATAAATTCCAGTATCGCAGTGCTTGTACTTAGGTGACATGCTGCAGAGACAGATGTTAATTCTAAACATCTGGATTCCTACAGGTTTGGAATTTGTGCAGACTGAGTTAGTGAATTTTATCAGACTGTGGCTTCTTATTTCTTCAAATCTTTGTACTTCTTTTATGGAAGTTCAAAGGTAAATGTGTTTGACTTTTCAAAACATCTTTCAAAGAGGACTGAGCAAGAATGTAGTGTAGAATGAAAATTAGAGTTGAATTTTTCTGCATGGAAAATTAATTCTGCTAGCAATTGAGTTCTCGCTGTGTAGCCAGTTCAAAATGGGATTTTCTTAGCTCTTAACTCTTACTTTGGTGGCAGTGTGTACCTTTGTAAATCTTTGGAAGGGCAGCTTATGTCGTCAACCATGGAACCTGCAACTGACACTCAAAATTGTTTGAATCATGGCCTTTCCTTGCATTTTTGTGTGTGTGATGTTAAGTTCGTCGTTCAACAGTATTTCCCAACTGCGAGATGTTTATTCATGTTTAAATATTTAAAACAACGATCCTGCTTCTCCACTAAAATCGGCTCCTACTAAATTCAGGTGATGGATTCAAAAACTGGGTTAGATATAGGCTGTCTCTAGTTTATCAGGCATCTCTGCGACCCAAATGAAGAGTAGTCAAAATAAGCTTTGATTTAAAAGCTTAAGTAAGACTGTATACATTTCTAGATCAATTTAGTATTGCTAATTATGTGCGAGATTATTAGAAGAACTGGACAGTAAACACACAACTTCACTTGGAATTGGGGCCTGGGTCCATTCTGATTATTTTTTGCTGAAACCTAGATGCATACCAAAAATAGTTGAGGATTCAGGAATCCTTCTGTGATATTGCACTGAAAATTCTTGCCCAATTTGATTTTTTGCTGTATTTTTCCCCGTCCGTTAAAGGAAGAATATCTTCTTCATCTTTGGGGGGAAAAATTCCAGAAGGATTTGAAATGCAAAATAAGGACTATTTTTATTCTGCATTGGAATAGCTTGGTCTAGTACAGTCGTCCATTTTTAACCCATTTAGGAAGTGGGAAAAGCATTTGCCTCTTTTGACGTCTCTTTCTGTGTTGACACTGACCTCATACTTACATGCAGGTTTCATTTGTGACCTTAAACCTTTATTTTGTTATTTTTTTTCCAAGATTGCCCTTGTAGAAAAACATTCCACAGTTGTCATCAACATTATCTCAAGTGGTTGATCTTAGAAAAGTCTGTACATTTTTCTGAGGGTTGTTTGGTTTGGGCACCAGGCTTTTCTCAGTGTAAGCTTAACCAAATATGCACAGTCCTAATATAAATTTGAATGGGCATTAGACTACTTGCATATGCAAATATATGTTGTTCTGCTCTCATCAGATTTGTGTTTAAAAAGTTAACCTTGAGGGGAGATAAACTCTACCTATTTCTGCATTATTTTAAATTAGCATCTGGCTGTGTTAGGCATGCCTTTTGGAAAAGCTTTATTGAGTCAACTGTTGAGAAGATCCTGAGACAGCTGGTGTTTGAGCAGAACACACAGACTGAATGCAGTACTGGATGCTTTGTGAATTCTGTTTGTCCAGGAGAATGTCCCAGCGGGACTTTACATGGTGCCATTTGTCTCTTTCAAGGCCTGAGCACCTCCCATATTTCTCTTTTCCTTTTTGGCATCAGAATGAAAGCCCTAAGATTGCTGAGCGATGGAAATTGGGATGAGACCACTGCTGATGCCGGGCTATGTGGCTTGTGTTCTTCCTTTATGTCCTAGGCTCTCTGCTCAGGAAATGGTTTACCTTCTTTTATGACCTTGGTCAGTTTTCATCAATGCATGGAAAACCAGACTTAGAGAAGATCCTTTGGTCAAATGCTTTTAGGCTGGAAGGAGCTAAAAATACTCTCTGCTTTTATTTTTTATTACACTGCAGAAAGCATAAAATCAGACTTTTGCCTTTGGTTTTATTAACTGTCATCTGTTTCTGCAAGACACTTTGAAGTCTCCTATAGATAATGCTTTATGTTTTAATTTTTTTTTTTAATGGAGGTATTAGGGACTAAACCCAGGACTTCATGCATGCTAAGCATGTGCTCTACCAACAAGCCATTCCCCTTTCCCACCCATAACCTTTTATGAAGGGTTTTGGGGAGAGGTTATTTTCTGTTTACTTCAGTTCTTAGAAAGAGGAAGGAAATGAGTACATATCTTATTTTGGCTAATCTCTAAGTAGTGGAATTAAAAAGGAAAAATTGCCTACAGTTTGCTGTAGAGGGTGGCGGCCTCATTCTTGACACACGTGTTCTGAGTCTGAATGGGATTCCTGTAGAAATCTAGGTCTTCCTGGGATGACTTCGCCATGTTCTTTCTAAGCTGTAGATGAGGAGACAAGCTGTAAGAAGGAGTGATATGTTCTTGAACAAATTGTTTCCTCCTCCGTAAAATAGGGCGGAACTGTTCACCTCCCATAGAGGTGATAAAGACTGCATGAGATGAAAAGGACTTTGATAGTTCCTAGAACTTAGTTGGTGGCCAGCATGTATTGTTCTCCTTACTTGAAATAGAAGAGAATTTAACATGCTGGGAGGTTTAGAAACATAGATGTAGTAGCAGAACGTGTTTTATGTTTTCAGTTTTATGATAAAGGGGAAAGTTTATTACCATGTGGATATGAAATTAGAGCACTTTTCTTGTACTCTCCTTTTAGTGTTTGCTCATAAAATCAGATGATGATGAAGTATGTCGAATTGTTACATAATGGAAGGAAGATGGCTTTGATTTGGAGCATTTTTTAAAGTTTTGTTATTCAAATGAATCCAGCAGTTTATGGACGGTTGTAAAGGTGTATATAACCATGAGAAGTACAGATGGGGGAGGAATCATTGTGATGCCTGAAATAAAGCACTTCTATGCTTCCTCCCTCTTTCTCCACGGAAAGCAATCACGTGCTGGCAGCAAGTTGTTTTTTCTTAGAATATGCGTGTGCTTCCTGCTTAACAGCAGAGATTTTAAACTGAAGGATTGTAGGAAAAGAAAATACTGAAGATCAGCGCCCAGCCTCCTTTCTTGCCTGCCTTTTCACTGAAGCTGGTCAGAGCCACACTTACTGGCCTCAGGTACTGCAGTGGCCCTTCACGCTGAGCCGTGTGGTGGCCGGGTGACCCACGTGCCCAGAAGAGCAGACCCTGCTTGTCTCTCAGCACAGTGGTGCCTGACCGCCCGGGGGGGCCCTCACTTAACGTTTTCCCGTGCTGCCTGTCCCCCCAACACAGAGGAGCCGAAGGTACTGCAGTAACAAGAGGACAAGGCTAATCTCTTCTGGTTCCCGGTGTTTGCTGTTGGTTTGTAGCATCCCAGGCAATGGATGGAATGTGTCTTTACTGAGATACTGTTCATCTTGGGTGTCAATTAAGTCCATTGTTTTAGGTGTTACAGTAATCCACCCCCTTCAAGTGACTTCCAACTTGCCAACATAAGCAGGAGTTTGTACTGTTGGTAAGTCCTTGGCACAAGTGTCACAGTTCTCCACATAATTGGCTCCTATTTGCATTTAACATTTTAACATCATCAGATTAATTTCTCTAATACACAGCAGTTGTGGTCTCTGGGATCAGGTGTCTGGATTTGAACCCCAGCCCCAGTCCTCATACCTGTGCCATCTTGGACAAGTTAACCCACTTCGTACCTCAGCTTCCTCATCTGTAGCCCAGAACATTGGTGCCCATTTCACAGGGTTGCCATGAGGGTGAAGTGGGAGAGTGGTTGTCATGTGTGCAGTGCCTGGCACATCATGGGCCTCAGTCTGTCCGTGTGTCCCTGCTGTGGGAACATTTATGCTTTGAGGACATGCTTCTCTGACCAGATGCCGGGAGCAAACGGAGAGCTTTTTGTTTTTATAGAAAATACCATATAATTGTACCTTTTGTACTGTACACCCCCTATAAGTAGGGCTTTGTATTCAGTTATAAGCCTTGATTAGAAAAGAGAGGGCAGGGAGCAAAAAGCATGCTTGTAACTAAGTGACGTTCAGGCAGAAGATATGCATGTGCTCTCTTTTCTTGCTTGTTGTTTTCCCCCTGGAGGCGAGGGGTTATTTCTCAGTCTTTGGGCTCTGTAGCATTTTCAACTGTAAATTTTTACTGGGAGAGGAAAGTAAAGAAATAGCATTTACTGCGTGACCCATTGGAAGCGGTTTCTTTTTATTTTTTTTAACAGCTGTATTGGGATATAAATTCATATACCTTACCATTCACCCATTTAGAGTGTACAATTCAGGTTTTGGGTATATGACATTATGAAGTTTTAAAAATTATGGTACAATATATGTAGCATACAATTTGTTGTTTTAACCATTTTTAGGTGTACAATTCAGTGGCATTAATTACATGCACAGTGTTGTGCGGCCGTCACCACTGTCTATTCCAGAGCTCTTTCCTCACCCCAGACAAACTTCTTGATCGTCAGGTGATAACTCCATACTCCCCGCTCACCTAAGCCCCAGGGAACCTCTCATCATGTTTTCTGTCTCTCTAAGTTTGTCCTTTTGTGAGCTGTTTTTTTTTTTTTTTTTTTTTGAGCGGCTCATTGTTTCAATGAGATTTAAAAAATTTTTTTTTTATTTTGGGGAGGAGGTAATTAGGTTTAACTTATTTACTTATGTATTATTTTTATGGAGGTAGTGGGGATTGAACCCAGGACCTTGTGCATGCTAAGCAGGTGCTCTACCACTGAGCTATACCCTCTCCCCGCAGTGAGATTTTAATCTTATTAAAACAGTCACTGTCGTGCAAACACCTGGAGCATTTTTCTTTTCTATTCTTGTTGCTGTCTTATGTTGAGATCACTTCTTGGGCGTGGGAACCTGGAACTGCAGAGATGGGAATTTGTGCATGTCCTCGACTGAGGCTTGCTCCCGGGCTGGGCAGCAGGGGCAGGAGAGAGAGCAGAGGCCCGGGGTGGGCCAGCTGGGTTCTCATCACGCCACCGGGGTGGGACAGCCGTTTTCCGAAGCTAGGTCTGCCCATCCGTGAACTGGAGGTGGTAAACGTCCACCCTGGAGGGTGGCCCTGAGACAACAGAGTCGCACTGGTGGCGTGTAGCGGGTGTGCAGAGTGCAGCTGTGAATGTTTCACCGCAGTGAACTTCCAAGCAAAGAATGTGAACTCCTGTCCCGGTACTGGGGACAGCGGTAGATAAACACAGCAGGCAGTGTGTACTTAGCTTAGGAGCCTTGGGTGACAGTCCCTCTGTGTTGACAGGAGGAAAGAGGCAGAAGTGTGTGGAGCCAGTAAAACCTTTTTTACAGAGAACAGCAACCTAGAAGCCCTCTTAAGAAAACACTTCATAACTGTTACTGTATCTTAATTAAAAAGATCGTGCTGTGAGGACGGAGTGTGAATAAGAAGAAAATGTGTGCTCTGTGCGTTGGTTGCATGTGTGTGTTCGTGGAGCTTCGGATGCTAGGGAGGCTGTGTGATTGTGAGCAGCAGAGGGAAGCGGACAGCCTCCTCCATTCATTTGCCACCAGGAGCATCTGTGCCGTGCAGATCCTTTTCCCCGGGAGCCCCTGGTGATGCCAGGACGAGGAGGCTGGGGAGGCAGTTAATAGCCATGGTGATTACAGGACTCCTCCTTTCCTGGAACTTGGCAGTAGCTGTCTTTTAATTTTATATTAATGGTGCTTGAATAAAGGAGTAATGTCCTCCATCCCCGACATTTTACTGAAAATGGGTCTCGAACCAGGGATGGGGAGCACAGCCATCACTCATCCTAAACTAGTTAGAAGTGGACTGCAGACTGTTGTGGACATTGCTTTTTAATTTTAAAAAGTCCAGGGAGTAGGCCTTTTAGTTGAGGTGGAGTTTATTTCCAGTCTCTTTCAGAGGGTGGAAGTTTTGGAGTCAGGTGCCATGAAGGGTGAAATTCACACTGTTCTAAGTGTTTAGAGCAGCCTTCCAGACTCCCGAAGACTGAAAACTAATTACTCCCTAGTTTACAGAGTGTACTTTTCCCTGGTGTGCAAGGCGTATTTTATCTTCACATCCCTTAACCCTTCATTTTGTGAGTCATGCTCATTTCACTTTGGGTTCCCCCAATTACTAGGATAGAGGGGCTCTCCAAGAGTTGGCTTGGTTTGATTACCCTGGAAGTCAGTACACTGGTTTATAAAGGTGAGTGGAGGGCCTGTTAAAATATCCTGAAGCCTTTAGTGTGATCTTTCTTAAGACTGGGGACTAGCGCCTGTTTCCAAACTAGTTGTTGGCTTCTCCAAGGAAGGGGGCGCTTGCCTCAAGCTGATACTGCCTTATTTAATTTCTGTCTTGCAGTCTTGTTTGCCAAAAGGTTTACCAGGCAGATTGCTTCTATGGCTTTATCAAAAGGCTACTTTTAAAAGAAACCTTAAAAGGCACCCACTCGTCACACCTCTACTTGGCATTGAAAACTGTGCGGGCCCCTAGGGGCTGTCCACATGCGGGTCTGTTCCAGCCTTATATTTACACTGGTCGCTTTAAAGTATATTTCCCTCTGGCTTAATAACTTGTTTAGCATTCTGATAAACAAGTAAATTGTTGAGCTAAAAAATTTAATTAACCCCTGGATATATATTTAAACAGCTTCCCTCCTCCATAGTAGGGTATTATATTAGTTTCCTATGATTGCTTTAACAAATCACTGCAGGTTTAGTAGGTAGGTTAAAACAACAGAAATTTATTCTTTCACAGTTCTGGAGGCCAGAAGTTTGAAATCAAGGTGTAGGTAGGGCTGTGCTCCTTCCAGAGGCTCTGGGGAAGAATCTGCCCCTTGCCTCTCCAGCTTCTGGTGACTGTTAGCATTCCTGGACTTGTGGCTGCATCACTCCAGTCTCGCCTCCACTGTCACACTGTCACCTCCTCTTCTGCATGTGTCCTGTCCCCCTCACCCTCTCTTTTGTAAGGACAGTTATGATGGTGTTGAGGGCCCACTTGGATAGTTCAGGCTAATGTCCTCATCTTAAGATCTTAACCTAATTACTTGTTACATCTTCTAAGATCCTTTTCCCAAATGAGGCAGTGTTTGCAGGGTCTGGGAATTAGAATGTGGACATATCTTTTCAGAGCCCACTTATAGGCACGTTAGTAGTAAAGTCAGCGTTCTTGCCTTGCTTTGGCCCTGGCTATGAATAAGAAGGTAAGAGTTATTTTCAAGACTATTTACCAGTTACTTTGGTGTGATTCAAAGTTTAGCAGTATATGCTTAAGAAATTGAGACTAGCTCCCAAATATCTTCTCTACTGAGCATCTTCCACAGTTCCGAGTATTTCCCCTGCATGGACCGTAGTTTCTGACAGCAACCGTCAGGGGCAGTTAATGATGTCCCCGTTTGAGAGCTGAGGCCATCTCTGGGGGCCCCAGAAACGGCAGAGTCAGGGGTAACCTAGGTCTGTCCTCAGCTGAGAATGGATTCTTCCTCCACAGCAACAGTCTCTAAACAAGACAGTTCCACAGTTAGGGGCACGTTTCTTAAGAGACAACACTAATATCTTTGAAAGATTTCTTTCTCTCTCAGTGTTTGGCTTGAGCAGTGATTCTAGAAGATGTTGACTTTGACCATCGGATTGTGTGGGACTAGTTTCCTCTGACATTTTACAATCTGCTGTTTTATAGGTCCTGCAGACGTTGCCTTTGTACAATGTTTAGCTTAACACTTTTATTTGATATAATTTGATACGGTTCATTTGATGGAGACTGTTGAAATGAGCTGCTGGTTTTCTTTCTTTTTTCCTTTCTCTCCCCCCTCCTTGTGTCTTGTGTTACATCTCTGTTTAAGAAAGGACATGAGTTGGCTTCAGGATAAATGTCGGGTAACGCTCTATTTGTCAAGACATCAAGTGACTAGATTGGAAATTGAATCCCCCCCCCGCCCGCCCCCCAAGTGAAATGGAAATAGCTGGTGCCACAGTAACTCCTTTCTAGCCAGCAGTCGCCCTCTGATTTCACACAAGAGCTTTAGTGAGCAAAATAAATGAGCTTA
Source organism: Camelus bactrianus (assembly GCF_048773025.1). Taxonomy (NCBI): domain Eukaryota; kingdom Metazoa; phylum Chordata; class Mammalia; order Artiodactyla; family Camelidae; genus Camelus; species Camelus bactrianus. Next base: position 23,586,582 of record NC_133556.1, read on the forward strand.
TTTTGTGAGAGATGTCGGCATGCTTCCTACCCTGGATGATAAAATTAGTTTTTTATAGCGCATAAATATGTATAATGATGAGCCCTTGCATACAGGGTTCTTATGAAGTGCGTTTACTGCTGTGCCCTGAAGGAAATACCAAGACCGTTTGCAAGTGCAGTGGAGCTGGCGGTCGTTAGAGGTTTCAGTTTTCCTTTGGAAGAAGGCTTGGGACTGGGGGTGAGGTACAAATTAATTCACTGCTCAGATTGTGCCGAGATTAGATTTTACTCGACATTTCTGTGTCCTGGGCTTTCAGTGGGATGAGAGGAGTGCCGTTTTACTGCGAAATCTCTTTTCTGAGGTGAAGCTTTTTAGGAAGAGAAGTGTCATCTTAAAGAAAGCAGATGAACAAATGCAAATTTTTACCCATCGACTGAAATACTGAATCTCTGGGAGGAAGGAAGAAAAGTTTGGGGGCTTGACAATTTTCCTTTTGTCTTGGGCCAGAGACCAGAATAAACACTGTTCCCCTTTATAAAGACATGCCAGAGCATCAGCAGTCCTAGATCCTTCAGGCCCGTGTGTGTGTATAAGTCTGACCTTACATAGAATGAGCTCTTGAATTCAGACACCGCAGCATATCTGCCAAGCCTGAGCAGTGCTGTTCACTGGTTTTCCTGCTGGTGACCATGGCATTGTGGGGGGGAGTGGGGGCAGCTGTGACTGGAAGGCCCTATGCCCAGGGCGCCCAGGTCATAGCTCTTCCTGCAGTGTAATCATGGGAATGTTGTGCTTTTGACCTCTGGCAACATGGCTCTCTTCTCTCCCTGTTCTTCCTGGTTGCCTTCCTCAGTCTACCCAAAGCTCTTCTCAGATGGCGGCATCATTTTTTGTATCCGGACTCTGCCCCATCACACACACACAAACACACATACACATACACACACACACCACACTCAGAGCTATAATTTAATCAGACCTTAGAGCATTACCAAAAAACCCCCTCATGTCTGGAATCTTTACTTATATCTCAGGTTCTTGCTTCACTGATACACACCAGAGATGATTCAGGACTGAAGTCCTAATTGGTCCCCTAGAGGCTCCTGCGAGGACTCCAGGCTCACTGTTACACATGGAGACTTTGGAAATAGCTCAGGTTAAAAGCCCAGTGTGAGGGGAGCAGAGAGAAGGTGGGGGCCTTGAGTGTAGGGCCTGTAGTGGGAAGGTCTGAGTCTGAGTCTGTCTCTCCTCCCGTGGCGGCCACTGGACGTGGAAGAACCTGCTTCCTCATCCCTTATGTGATAGGGCTGGTGGTTCCCTGCCTGTCCTCCAGACACCAGAGGAGTAAATGAGGCTGAACGAGCAGTAGTAAAGACTGTCATTTTAGTCAGGAACTTTTTCCTTTTAAAAAAATAGTGTATTTTTTCCTGATTGAGTCACAAACTTACCCGCTTGTAATTCCACCAGCCAAAAAGAGAAAAAGCTATCATTTTAATGAATTTCCTAACAGTGTGTTTTCTCTGTCTATCTCATTTATTAATAGAGGTCACTGGACCTCATTTACTACTTGAGATTGTACTGGATATGTAATTTTATAACAAAAAATTCCAATAAGGGATTTTCAAAAGACATTAAAACTAGTGATCAGCGTCATGGAGCTGGCCTTCAGTGGTTTGTCAGGTGGACATATCCTGGTCCAGTTAGAACCCAATCTATGTGTTGGGCTTTTGTCAGGTAGATGCACTGCGACTGCACTGCACTGGGTATTACTAGTTTTTTGGCCAATTTCTTCTTCCTTTTTAAAAAGTTATTTATTTAATGGAGGTGCTGGGGATTGAACCCAAGACCTTTTGCGTGCTAAGCATATACTTCACCACTGAGCTATATTTACCCACTCCCCTGCCAATTGCTTCTCCCCCCAACGCACCTCACTGATTCACTTACTTTCTCTACCATCCATTAGCAGCAGTGGAAAGCATTAAATATTTCCTTTCATTTCTGAATAGAATTATTGGCTTTATTCGTAGACTCGGTAATGCAGAATTTTAAAGAACTATAAAGATTTTTTGAGTTCCCAGAGGTTTCAGCCTCTGTGCGAAGTCTTCCTGAATCACCTGCAAGACTTCTCATGTGCGTTGTTGAATCTCATCTTTGCCCTTTTGGTTTTCTTGCGCACGGCCGCATAAAATGGGTTAATGCTGGCATTGTTTTGCAATCGTTTTTTATTCACTGGACAACTAGGGAATGGTTCAGATGAGCCATAGTCCAAGGCAAGCTGTTGTGTCATCAAAGAATAACCTTCGATCTTAGTGTACTTCTTCTGAGCTGCTTAGTGTGTTTTGTGGTTGCCAAAATCTGGGTCTGAAACTTGTTGTGAAGGTCGGAGAATTCTGATAAGGTTGGAGACATCTGATTCTTTGCATTGTGTGTTCCTCCTTCCAGTGTTGGCCAGCCTAGATGCTGCATTAGTGGCTAAAGTTTGTGATGCTAGATTGTTGACTTGTGGCCAAGTCACAGAAACAGGCTGGACTTTTGCCAGTGAGTTGCCAAGAGAGTAGGTTAAGTAATCTTTTTTTACTTTCTTAACAATGAGAACAATGGCTGTCAGCAGTAGTTTTCCCCAGTTTATCTCTTGAGAGAACCTAGTTGCTTGCCACGGTTGACCTCCTGGTTTTAGGGAGTGGTAGAAGCCTTATGTTACTGCTTCCTGGATTTCAAGGCAGTCCTTGGTGTTTGTTGTAATAGTTTTGTGTTTTTCTAAGCCAAAATGATTTACTTTTTAAACAAATTATTAGACTTAATACTTTTTTAGAGAAATTGATACAAGGCATTATTATCCAGCTGAGTCATAGCAATTAGCAGAACCTTGAACACACTCTTGGAGCCTGGGAATTTGCCTTTCTAACAAGTTCCCAGGTGATGCCAGTGTTGCTGGTGCTTTTGACTAAGTGCTCAAAGTTCTAGGCTCCGGAGTTTTATGTCTGAAATGAAATTCTTCTGTGACTCCAAGCCTTCTTATACAGTCTGGGTCACAGTGTCATACCACCCTGGTCGGAAAAGAATGTGAGCCGATGGCTTTTCGTGAGTGCCGCACAGCACGTGGGCAGCAGAGGTGGGTGGCTTATTTGGATATAAAGGCATTGTCTGCAGCCTGTTCTGTGTAGCCTGTTGAGAGGCTGAGCTGAAATGACCCCGGCTGCTGAGCAGAAGACCCTGGACTAGGCTGTGCTTTACCCGTAAACCTTTCCAGACATGTTTGAAAGCCGAGATCAGCGGCATCACCAGTATAATTGTAGAATATTAAAAAACTGACAAATGCCAAAAAGGGTAAAATTTGTTTTATGGCATCTGGAGTGTGAACTTGAGCCATGCAGTTAATTATGGTAGGATCTTGGTATAAAACTGGACTTTGTATCAAGTGGGAATTTTAAGTTTAGTCTTTGCCGGAGTTAGAGTCCATCCTTCAGAGAATAAATGCTGAAACAATATTTCATCAGAAAGCTTGCAGGAATGTGGCAAGAGCCTCACACTGTCTAGAGGGTCTTTACCGAATTACAGCCGTCTTGACTCTTCACTGAAACAGAAATAACGTTTCATGCAAGCATGGGTCTGAGTGTCTTGTTGATCTCTGCAGATGAAAGGCCGTCTGGAAGAGATTGTTCTTCAATACAATTCACAGTGAAGGAACATCCTTTCATGTGTTTGTCAGCATTCCTGCTTGCCTAGTACATTTTCCTCATATGTTAAAATGAAAAGTCCAGTCAGATGATCTATATGTGAGGAATTTTATCAGATCATCCCAGGAAGTCAGCGTAGGCCTTCTGACAGCCAGGCTGGATGAGGCATGCATACAGTGAAGTGTTTTAATTTTCCCTCAGAAGGCAGGGATGCTACCAGAGCAGGGGCTTGTGAACCGCCTGGCCTAAGGAGGGAGGGAGGCCCTTGGCGAGTTTACTTTGGTTCCGTTCCACAGAGGCCCAGCTCCAGTTTTAGAATCGGTTTCCCAGTTGCATGGGGCGCAGTCTGCCAAGTCACACACAGACTTGGGTCTCGTGTTCTTCCAGGGTTTGGGGCTACTCACTTCTCTCTAAAGCCCAGCCATGAAGGTGGAGGCTAGGGGATGAGTGAGAAGTGCTATTAATATAATTCATTTGAAACGGGTTTCTGTTTAGTTAAAGTATTTAAGCAAACAAAATAGTGTAGGATTAACTAACTTAAAATCTTTTGAGTGTTTTTGCTGAGAATAAATTTTTACTTATTTTAAGCAGAGATGTTACTTAAAATCCAGGTGAAGTGTTAGAGAACAAATAGCCAGTATAATGTTTGAGAAAAGATAGCTATGAAAAAAAATTTTTTAAATATTTGCATGGTGAGATAGTTGGGAAAGTCTACTTTTTAAGTGTCATCCTTGTTTGTATTTATAGAACAATAAGTTTTCGAAACTCATTGTTGAGGCCACATGATTTTTGGAGAAAAACAATATTGTAAAAAGCAATAAAGCAACTACAGACCCAGACTCGTGATTTTACTTTGTATTCCTCTCCTCCACGGCAGGTGAGATGGCGCACAGGATACACAAGATTGATTCAACTGGAATTTTCAGTTGGACTTTCTCTGAGAAAGTCTCCAGTTATTTCCCCTGGGCCTCTCAGTTCTGGTAGCCCTTACTTCTTAAGTTTAAAAAATAGTAGTAAAAGGAATTTTGAAAAACAAAGCTTAATTTTCCCAAAACCATTGGCTTTTTTGGAGGGGTAGGGGGGCATTTTTTATTTTTGTTTTATTGATATCAATGTTTTACAAAGCTGTAAAAGTAGTATAAAATTTTGTGCTTTTTTTTAACTTGAAATTGTATCACAATTTATTGATGTTTTGAAGTTTTCAAAAATTGTCTTAATGTCAATTTTGATTGTTTAATATTCTGTTGAAATGATGAACTGTAATTTACTGACCCCCATGTACTATTGAATCTGGAGGTTGATTTCGATCATTGGTATATTTGACAGTATAGCAATGAATATCTTGTCCATTCAGCTTTTCTTCTTTTTTGGGGGGATGGGGTGGGGGAAGATAACTAGGTTTATTTTTATTTAGTTATCATTATTACTTTTTTAGTGGAGGTACTGGGGATTGAACCCAGGACTTCATGCATGCTAAGCATGAGCTCTACCACTTGAGCTATACCCTCCCCCCAGCTTTTATTCTTCTGTTGAAATTTGGGTACAGATTTTAAATTATTTTTATGGTGCTTGATATGTTCCTTTAACTGTTGATGGAAGTTTTTTTTTTTTTGATTGAGTTTTTAGAAGTTGGGGACCATCTCTAAATTCACTAAATGGAAAATGGAAAATTGAAAATTATGTGAAGTATAAAACTATTGATCCTTCTAACCCAGGACTAACTTCTCAGGTTCTGGTTGTCAATAGTAGTAACAGCTGCTTTCATCGGGAACCTATTATGTCCTGGGAGCTTTTATATGTCTTATTCTCTTCTGGCCTTGCAGGCAGTATTGATTACATTGGTAAACCAGTTACCAGAACCAGAATAGTACAGTTGAGCCTAAATTAGTGAACTAAAAATAAATTTGGTTTCTTAGCCATAGGATTTGGTTCATTAAATTGTAGACTAGGCAACAAGTTCTCAAACCACAGAGTACCATGACTTCGTTTTTTTCTGGCGTTAACAGAACAGTGTTATTCATGCTGCTGGTTCCATTTGTAAACTAGATCATGCCCTGCCTGGCTTTTGAATGCCTGGTAGTAATGTGCCTTAATTGCAGGTCAGTGAAGCCAAACTAATTGCTTGTTGGGCACTTGGATTGCCTTTTTAATTTGCTGTATAATGCAGTCCCTACCAGAAACACACAATATGTCGTTATCTAAATAAAACTCATTAAAATCATCTTACAGACAACAGAATGCCTGATATTTTGTCCCTAATCTTGCAAATAAAAGCAAATTGAATGGCATTACAGAGAGATGTAATTTAAAAGTACTCTTTTAAAAGTGCCTTTGTATCCATTTTTGGAAGATATACATAGAATAACTGCTATTGTTTCTATCAATGTGATAGGTTTTTGTTTTTCACCAAGGATTATTTCACCTTGTGCTTTTAATGTGTTTTAAATGATAGTAATGACACAAGCTTTTGAGATGATCACTTATTTAAGATTGTGCAATTCACCCAGTAAGATTAGTATTCATCCAATGACTGCATTTTGGTTAAAAACAAAAAAACCAAAAAAACCATCTGTGCTGTCATTCTCGCAAAACACCAGTCCATAGGGGTTACCTTTACAGTTTGTGGGCACAGTTGTTCATAGGTCGTTAAGATGGTTAGCACTCTCTAACACTTGTTTTCTCTCAGTTTCTCTGGACTAACAAGGCAGCTCTGCAGAGGACTTTCTGTCAACTCTTTGATTATTAATTTCGTTCACTTAGCTAATATTTATTGAGTAGCTACTGTGTGCCAGGCACTGTTGTAGATGTTGAGGATACCAGTTTTTTTTTTTCTGTTTATAATAAATTTTTAGCCCTAGAGAAAAATTTATAGTCTTAAGTCCTTTTAAAATGATCTTAGAAGTAGGATAATGTAATTAAGAAGCTTCTCCACAAAGATCTAATAGATGCCTATATCAGTTTTTTAGTAGAAATTAGTCCATTATCCGGTTTTCTTTTCTTTTGTAGGTTATTCCTTATGAGAGTCATGGATATCCCCTATCTAAACTTGGAAGGACCAGACTGTAAGTGAATTTTTATTTTCTTATTGCATCTGCACATTTAAGTGTGTGGTCTGGAAGGGATAACAGGAAAAGTATTACTGAAGAATGAGCTTTATTCACTTAAAAATAGGCAGTGATTTTGTGGTTGATATGAATAGTATGCTTAAGTTAATGTTACCCTTGGGCCTTGATTAACTCATCTCTTTACTTAAATTTTCCAGTTTATACATGAATTGAATTTTTTTTTAAAAAATCTTCTCTTCATTATTTTATTTTCACTCAGAACTCTAAATTCATAATTTCCTTTAAATATATATTTATGTAATAGATTTTGAGATGTACTGGCCATGTCAATAACAGTACATTTTCTGTTTTCCAGTTAATTTGAGTGTGTATATGTTTAAGTTTAGTCGGTTGATTTTTTTTTTTTTTTTTTTCCGTTGAAAACCTCAGAAAGCCAGTCTGTTTGGGAGGTGGTTGCTTCTTCTTTTGACTATTCTTTTCCATTGCTGTTTTCCTAGCCTTGGTTTATTTGCCTTATGTTTTGGGTTTGTTTTTTTTGGTTGTGGGGAGGAGGTAATTAGGTTTTTATTTATTTATTTTTAATGGAGATACTGGGGATTGAACCCAGGACTCTGTGCATGCTGGGCACATGCTCTACCACTGAGGTATACCTCCCTCTGTTTGCCTTAATATATGCCATATAGAAACAGGTGAACTATACTTTATACTTGATAATAATAATCATTGCGTGATAGTTTGAAGACATGCTGTGTTGTACCCCATTATAGACTTATGTTTAAATCTGTCATTCTCACAACAATTCTGCAAGCTTAATATCATCATTCCCAACTTATGAGTGGCTGGGGTGGTTAGGTCTCTTGCTCAGAGTTGCACAATTAAGTGGTGAGTATGGGATTAGAAAATAAGATTGTGACTCAGGACTGCCTCTACTTACAGTCCATTTAATTTGGACACTGCGTAATTTTTTTTAGCCAAATAAACATGTGGACAACTAGATTAAAAGGAGAAAGTTAAATGTTTAGTGAAACTTCTTGAACAGAGCAGCCTTTTTTAAATCTCCTTTAAGTAATTTTCACAGGGACTTAATGAACAGAGATGTTTTTGTGTAGAATTGCTAAATTTCAAATTGTTGTGGATTCTATTTAAGTATCAGAGCGTGAGGTCTAGGCTCAGGTGGCAGCGTCCTTCCAGTCCCAAGAATACTTTTAGAGGTCATTTGGTGATCATGAGGCTTTCATAATAATTCCCCAAGTTAACTTGGGCTTAGTTTCATCAGAGAACCACTGATCTGTTGTTCACTTTTCAGCTGCCAACCTTTCATCAAAAATTTGTCTTGTAGTGCAGCCTAAACGTGATCATGTCCTCCATGTGACGTTCCCCAAAGAATGGAAAACCAGCGACCTTTACCAGCTTTTCAGTGCCTTTGGTAAGTAAGTCACAAGTACAGGTGTACTTTAGGGTCCTGCTCTTCTTTTGGTCTAGGTGGTCAGAGGTATATAGATAGCTTTAGCTTGGGCATAAAAGAGATACAAGGTTTTAATCTCACTCATGGAGCTGCTGGGGTTTGGTCCACTGCTGTTTTCATGCTAATGTGATCTGAGGAACTTTCGATAGCACCCTACGATAGAGCACTATTATTAATCCATGGAAAGCAAAATGCAGTTACTATGACTGCCCCTTACTGCTAATTGTGGAAAATAAGTCTAGGAGGAAGATAAGTAATTTTTAAGATGAAATTCAGAGAGAATGTCTGTTTCATAAAGGGAGGCAATTGCTGCTTGACATTAAACAGTCCAAGCAGACAAATACAGATGTTTGAGAGGACCAAGATAGGTGTGTAAAGTAGGGCGGTTTTCTGTTACCTTTTTATCAGGTCAGGTGATTAGGTTAAACTGAACAATCTTCTGATTAGGGTTTATATAGACCATTCTGATTATAAGTCTTCAGCAATGTCTCTTTATTTTAACAAATGAAGTATTTAAGCTGTTTTCTTTGGAAATTAAAAAAAAATTTTTTTTAATTGTAGTACAATCAGTTACAATGTGTCAATTTTGGGTGTACAGCGCAGTGTCCCAGTTATGCATATACATACATATATTTGTTTTCATATTCTTTTTCATTAAAGGTTATTACAAGATATTGAATATAGTTCCCTGTGCTATACAGAAGAAACTTGTTTTTTTTTTTTAATCTACTTTTATATATAGTGGTCAACATTTGCAAATCTCAAACCCCCAAATTTATCCCTTCCCCACCCCCTTTCCCTGGTAACCATACAATTGTTTACTATGTAAGTCTGTTTCTGTTTTGTAGATGAGTTCATACTGTCTTTTTTCCCCTTTTTTTAAAATTCCACATGTGAGTGATAATATGGCATTTTTTTTCTCTTTCTGGCTTACTTCACTTAGAATGAAGATCTCTAGGTCCATCTATGTTGCTGCAAATGGCATTATTTTATTCTTTTTATGGCAGAGTAGTATTTCATTGTATAAATATACCACAACTTGTTTATCTGGTTATCTGTCAATGGACATTTAGGTTGCTTCCATGTCTTGGCTGTTGTATATAATAGTGCTGCTGTGAACATTGGGGTGCATGTATCTTTTTGAATTAGAGTTCCCTCTGGATATATACCCAAAAGTGGGTTTGCTGGATCATATGATAAGTCTATTTTTAGTTTTTTGAGGACACTCCATGTTGTTTTCCACAATGGCTGCACCAAACTACATTCCCACCAGCAGTGTAGGAGGGTTCCCTCTTCTCCACACCCTCTCCAGCATTTATCATTCATAGACTTGAATGGTGGCCATTCTGACTGGTGTGAGGTGATACCTCATTGTAGTTTTGATTTGCATTTCTTGGATAATTAGTGATATTGAGCATTTTTTCATGTGCCTACTGGCCACTTGTATGTCTTTGTTGGAGAATTGCTTGTTTAACACGTCCTCTGCCCATTTTTGGATTGGGTTGTTTGTTTTTTTGTTGTTGTTATTAAGTTTTCTGAGCTGTTTATATATTCTGGAAATTAAGCCTTTGTCAGTCACATCATTTGCAATGGGAATTCTTGCATAAAGTAGAGGCAACAAAAACCTAAATTTCCAATAAGAATGTTTAGTAAATGTTTATGTACCTCCCCAACAGACTAGTATATAGCCATTTAAAAAATAGTTGAAGAGTTTATTAAAAGATGGTAGCATGTTGTGGGGAGGGTATAGCTCAAGTGGTAGAGCACGTACCTAACATACACAAGGTACAAAAATAAATAAATTACCCCCCCAAATTAAAAAAAAAAAAAAGATGGTAACATGTTTATATTTTAGTACTTAGGGTAAAAAGCAGATATAAAGTAGGAATCCTGTATAATTCACATTGTTCTTTTAGAAATTTTGTGTAGGAATCAGACTGAAAGGAAGCATCATGTTGTTATCACTGAATGTTTTAGATAGGATTTTTTCTTCCTTTTTGTGGTTTTCTATATTTCCTAAAATAAGCATGTATTAGATTCTCTAAGTACAGAATGTTACACACTTAATTTTCAGAAAAGTAGGTGAAAGCAGATGTATTTCTGGAATGTTATTCTAATCTTTGCACATAGTCTAAATGACTTCTGAAATTCTAGTCCTGCTTTTTAATTTAAATGCAGATACAGAAATGCAGTTGAATTTCACAGCTCATTTCTTTGGAAAGCTTTTGATGCTGTTGTTGTTTCTCATCTTGTATTGTTAAGTTCTTATCCCGATTTAGTCAAACTTTGTCTATTAAGCAGAATGCTCCGAGTAGGATTTTTTTTATTTTAATTAATAAAAGATTAGCTATGTGTTATTAGGCAGGTTAGCCTCTCTGCATCTGTGTTTCCTCATCAGAGATGATGATGATGATGACAACAACAGTGATACCACCTTTTCACAGGCATGTCACAAGGAGTAAATGAGCTGATCCGTGGAAGGCATTTAGAATAGTATGTGAAGATGGCCAACAGGGATGTGAAAAGATCCTCAACATTGCTAAGTATTAGATAAATGGAAATCAAAACTAGTTAGGTACCACTACACTCTGGTCAAAGTGACCATCATTACAAAGTCAACAAATAACAAATGCTGTAGAGGGTGTGGAGAGAAGGGAACTCTCCTACACAGTTGATGGGAGATGCAGCCACTATGGAAGACAGTATGGGGGGGGTGGTATAGCTCTAGTGGTAGAGCCCATGCCTGCCATGCACAGGGTCCTGGATTCAGTCCCCAGTACCTCCATAATAAGTAAATAAACTAACTAAATAAGTAAACCTAATTACCCCTCCTCTGCAAAGAAATCAATTTAAAGAAAAGTAAAAATTTTAAAAAGAAACAAACAGTATGGAGATTCCTTAAAAAACTAAAAGTAGAGTTGCCATATGATCCAGCAATACCATTCCTGGTCATATATCAGGGGAAAACTCTAATTTGAAAAGAAACATGTACCTCAGTGTTCATAGCAGCACTATTTACAATAGCCAAGACATGGAAGTAACCTAAATGTCTATCGACAGATGAATGGATAAAGAAGTTGGGATATATATACAGTGGAATACCAAAAAAGAACAAAATAATGCCATTTGCAGCAACATGGATGGACCTAGAGATTAATCATGCTAGGTGAAGTAAGTCAAAGACAAATATATAGTATCACTTACACATGAAATCTAAAATATGACACAAGTGAGCTTATTTATGAAACAAAAACAGATGCACAGACAGAAAATAAATTTATGGTTACCAAAGGGGAAAGGGGGTGGGGAACAGGTAAATTAGGAGTTTGGAATTAGCAGATGCGAACTACTATATATAAAATAAATAAACAGCAAGGATTTATTGTATAGCACAGGGAATTATATTCAATATCCTATTATAAACCATAACAGAAAAGAATGTGAAAAAGAAATATATGTGTATAACTGAGTCTCTTTGGTGTACATGAGAAACTAACACAATGTGGTAAATCAACTATACTTCAGCTAAAATGAAAAAAGAATAGTATTTGGCATATAGTAACTACTCAATAAATGTTAGATATTATTATTTATCTAAAAAACACACAGAGTGAAGAGGTAATGAAATACTAGTAAGTGATTTTTGTAATTGAGAAAGTCACAGCACCCCACTGTGCAGCAGGAAGTGAGGGTTTTTTCCTGTAACAGCAAAACAAAGCAGTTTTCAAGCATTCCTAGCGTTCAAAAATTATAGTAGGCACTAAAACATATTTTCATTGCTAAATTCTGGTGATGTTTACCCATTTTAAAAAATTCCAATCGTCTGTATTTTTTCGAGAAGAATGGGAGCAAGACTGGCTTGATCTCTGCTTTTCCCCCGGTTTTCTACAGCCTCACTGTCCCTCCCCTTCCTCTTGGTTCCTCCTCCTGCATTCCATTCTCTTTGCATTTCGCCTTCTTTGAGGATTTGTCTCTGTATGTGAAAATCATTTTGTTCCACTACACTGCTTTCTGCCCCTCTCTGTTTTTCTTTTCTCTATTAGTCTGTCTTGGTTTTCTCTCTCTGACGCCTTCTTTTCCTCGTCCACCGTGTTCTACCTGTTTTCTTTACCTGGCCTTGAGAGCAACCGTTGAATTTTTCTCACTTCTTGCTACGTGGATTTATTTTATGTCCCCCATTCATAGTTTAACTACGTGGTCTTTGATTTTTATTAGTGATCTTGATAGGAAAAAAGTCTCCAGGCCTGATATGAGATTAGGTTGAATGACAGACTGCTCCAGGATTTAATCCAGAAAGATCTTTCTTTTGTTTTTAAAACAAGTTTTTAAAGTTTCTTCTTTTTTCCTGGTTTGTCTCTTTTCTTGAAATTTTAACTGAAATAGTTGCTGTGGGAAATTTAAGTTTTATCTATGTGCAGTGCTGAGATTTTGATCGAATTTTAAACCACCTCATCTGTCTTTAAATTAATGGATATACTGAAATATATCAGATACACAAATGAAATCTGATAGCAATCTAAATGCTAAAATGTTTGCTTTGCTTTTAATTCGGTATTATAGGTAACATTCAGATATCCTGGATTGATGATACATCAGCATTTGTTTCCCTCAGCCAGCCTGAACAAGTACAGATTGGTAAGTGTTTTGGACATTTGTTTTGTGTATTAATTAAAAGTGGGAGCTTGCCTACTTCCCAGGCTAAATGCTGTGGGTTCAGTCAGCTGATTCACAGGCATTGCTGCCTGGTTTGTTTTGAGTTTGTCTGTAAAATAAAGGAAGTAATTGATAAGTGTCACGTGTAGATGAGAAAATAAGACAAATATATTGATTCTTTAGACAGACTACATCACGTATTTTTCACTTTTGTTCCTTTCCCACTGCATTTTCTAAAATGATGGGTGTATTTCCTTTGAGAGTTAGAAGTAGCAAATTGAGAGGAATGGGGGACACCATAAAGTGATTCCTGTAATCCTCTGTACTTTTCCTATTTATTTATAAATGTTTGTGATTTATTTATTCCATTAAATTTGTATCAGATACTTGTTTTACAAACTGAAAGATATTTTATTTGCTTTTAAAATAGGATTGTAAAAAGGTGGAACACCACCTCTCTTGTTGGACCCCCAAATAATTTTGATATTAACCACCACAAAATATTCTATTTTCTTAGGAAGAAAAGTTACTGAATAAAATATTGAAGAAAATATGTATTTTAAAGCTACTTATTCAAATAGATTTCAAGTTCCCTGGTGCTTTAATAATGTAAAAAATGTGAAATTTTTAAGTGATATGCTAGTTAATTTTTCTTTTTATTAAGCAAAGTGTCATAGACTAAAACTATGTAATTCTGATAATATATCAGATTTTATAATTACTATTTCAGTAAGTATAGTTATTACTATATCAGTAATTATAAATGAAAATAACAAAGAAAATTTCTACAGATACACAAATTCATATCAGTATCTTAGGTATTTTTTAAAAAATTATATGACCACTGCAGGAATATATGCTATGTTACAGAGATGCAAAGTTTAGTTCTGGAGTCCTTTTGCTGCACTGACTGTAATTGTGTGACCTTGGGCAAGTTATTTAACCTTGATAAGCTTCTGCTTAGCTCTGTAACCTGAGGATGATGTTACGGGTTTTTTAGGGGTTGTTGTGAGGATTACATGAAATAATTATGTACACAAAGCTTGGCATAGCTTTGAAATTTTATTATGGTTGTTTAATAGTAGATTTCAGTGTGAAATGCACTTCAGGAACTCATGACACCATGAACAGTGTTGGATACAGGGTGTGAATGATACTACTTAAATGTTTTAACGTTTGCTTATTTCTGTGGTCCATTCCCCCACAATGCTTAGAAAGATAGTTTAGATAGACTCTAGAGGGATTGAATTATTTGAGAGCCCAAAGATAACTTCAGTTTGAGGGCAGGGACCCTGAGGTTAAGACTTTAGTGTAGCTGAACAAACCCCAAACAACAACTCCCCACCTAAAGTCTCGTCACACCTCCTCTGCTCCCTCCGTGTCACACTTCAGCCCCCTCTCTGGTCACACTCGGGCCGCACTGAAGCTGTGCAGTGGGAGGGAAGGGGACCAGCAGGCATCGATGTCAGACTGACACGGGAACTAACCTTGCATCCACCACTTGTCAGCCGTGCACCTTTGGGCAAGTTACACAAACTCTAAGCCGCAGGTTCCTCCTTTGAGAGGTGGAGATGATAGTTACTTTGTGGAATGAGATCATGCATACTAACTTCCCAGCAAAGAACCTGGCCCTTCACCAGCAGTGCTTGACAATTGGTAGGTAATTATTAACATATCTGCTTGGCCTCCCGTGCTGTGGGCAGTAAAAATGAGTGTGTGTCCATTTGAAATCCGTAAGACACTAGTGAGTAGTATTTACTTGAAAACACAGGCATAGTTTGTTATTTATGTGGATGGGGTGTCAAAGCTTCTTTCAATGTTCCTATTATACTGTATTTGATGTCCAACAATGACTATTCCTTTACTTATTATTGAAAGATTCTTTCAGTAGTCCAGTAGCGTTTAAGCTCAGTGTTTTATTCAATAATACCTGAAATCAGGGAGCTACGTTTCAGAATCATGTAGCCACAGAAGTACTCTGATTTGCTTGCTTGCCCATCTTCTCCGCCATTGAATCCTCCTGTCATCCCTGGCACGTATGGTGGCAGGAGTAAATGAGCGTGTGTTTGAACGGCTGATGTGGGAAACAGGCCAAGATCAAATTGTGACCTTTTTTACTTTTTCCTCCTAGATTAAGAAGTTAGGTGACTGTGGTCTTTTGACATACGCAGCTTTACTAGTAACGTCTAATTGTCCACAATAGTCTCTTTTCCTACATAAAAAGACTACTCAACATAAAGACCTGGCCATTTGCGTGTCCTATGCCAGTGACCATAATTTTCTTTGCCAGAAGCCATCTTTTACTCAACCATCCACTCCCTCCAGAGCCCGGCTCCGTCCTGCTTCCCTCCTCTTCTCAGCCTACACATCCGTGCCTCAGGATGTCTTCTCTGGCTCCCTTTGCAGGGGCTCGGACCCTGTTCTCACTGCCAGCCTGGCATCCTTTATTAACATACCTTGCTTGGTTGTCTTCCCAGGCAGACTGTTAACTTTTTGAGTGGAGGGACCATATCTCTTATCTGCCATTATGTTTTCAGTGCTTAGAGTAGTAGTGTCTGACATTAGCAAGTGTATGTTAGTTATTGAGCTAAATAAATGATATTCAGGGTGTTGTGGCTTAGAAATGCCTCTTTGCACGTGATGGGTGCACCACGCATGTCTCTGGTCTTTTGCTGTGATTTCTGAAATTATGCTGATGTTTCTTTGAAAGACAATGTACAGTTTGTTTCCTACAGTGGTAATTTTACTGATGAGAGCGATCCAGGGTATCTAATGTGCTGCAAATCCTATTAATGTTATCTTAAACAAATTATTTATTCATTTCAGCGGAAACAGAGGGCCTGGTAGATCAATAACGTAACATTGGGAAAATCATTAAATGCCTATTTATATAGCAGCTTGTAATGGCTTCTTTGGCTCCATTACAAACTATTTTTGATTTACATTGAAGGAGTTGCTTTTTTTTAACTGACACCTGTCTTTTTCTTTTGCTAGTACTAAGTCTAATCAAGATTTCCTTAAAGCCATTTTCAGCATGAATATGAAAGCTCTTTTTCAGGTACATTAGAATTATTAAAACTCTCCTCCTGAGTGCAATTTAGTTTGATTCCTGTTGCTTTTTGTTTGCTGCTGCTGTGAAGATGAGGGTCCTTGGTGGCTTTGGGGTCTTCAGATAGTGATACCCATACATGCCATGTGTTCATAGTCTCCCTCTCTGGCTCTTCAGGTGAGACAGCACGTGACCAGAATGGGACTTGATGCCATGGAGAGGATCACTTAGCCTCACCATTTGCGGGTTTTTTTCAAAGTACTCAAGTAAGGAGTCAGCTGTAATGGTCACATCTGAATAGCTCAGACATATTTAGGATATTTTTATGTATCTAATGTAGTTTTGTTAAATGGAGAAAAGAGCTCAACAATATTTCAAATGTGGTAGCACTTTCTAGTCATCCCCTCAATATTTAGACATTGTCTTCTTGCATATCCTCAGATATATTATAAGGCAATTATCTCTTCGCCTGTGGAGAAAGATACACTTCTCATTTATTTTGAAAGCTGGAGATTGGAATACACCGTGAATACTACAAGAAAATTTTTTTTGTTTTGTTTTATTAGTTGTTAAATAAGCCTTCATTAAATCATTTTTCTTTGTAGTTCTTAACCAGCCGGGCATTCCACCGCGATATTGATGTCATCTGTGATGTTGTGAGGGTAGTAGCCGTCAACGTTGCGGCCCACAGACTGGGCAGTGCCTGGGATCTCTTCAATGGTTCCAGAGAGTTCTCTAGCTAAGGATCGGGGCCACATCTGTCGGGCAGTGTTGACAATCTCATCAAAAGTGATGTTTCCACTGTGCTTAATGCTTTTTGCTTCTTTCTGTCTCTTGGTGGTTCCTTGAGGGCTTTGATGATCAGGGCAGAGGCAGAAGGTGCCACCTCAGTCTGGGCCTGTCTGTTCTGAATGGTCAGTTTCACTGTAATCCGCAGATCCTTCCAGTCACCAGTTGCTTTGGTGATGTCAGCACCAAGCTTTTTTGTAGACAGACCCAGGGGGCTGATCTCGGGGGCCAGGGCAGATGTGGCACTGACTTCCCTACCAGTGCACCTCAGATATATGAGTTTGATCTCGTTGGGGTCGAACTTACGCAGCATGGTGGAGGTGGCTGATGTCAGATGAACAGGATTCTGGACAACCAAAGAAAGTTGCACCTTGGCCTCCTCCAAGCCAAAAGGTAGGTGAAAGAGAACATTTTAAAAAGCAAAAATTGATGAAAGCACTTTTAGAAGAAGTAAAAACCTAACGATTAATTTGTAAAGCCAGCCCCATTTCAGGTAGTTACGTAAATTCCCGATAAGCTGCACCGGGCACTTGTTCAGGATGATTTGTTGGGATGCGGGAGATGCTTGGCTTTGCGGCTTCACTTCAGTCCCCAGTATGCGTGTGCTTATTATGTTCAATCATCCTTTTAAAAGCACAGCTTTTGATTGTGCTAAACAGATAAATATTAGTGTGGTGATACGACTTTTGAGGTGATTATTCAGCATTGTATTTGCTAAAAGGCTGCTTATAACTTTCAACTTTACCTGTGCTTTTTGTTAGCCTTTTAATGTTTACAGAATCTGTAGTAATAGTTGCTTTAGTTGCTTTTCATTCTTGGTATTGATTTGTGTTCTCTTTTTTCCTTCATCACTCTAGCTGAGGGTTACTCATTTTGTTGATCTTTTCAAATAACCAGCTTTTGGCTCATTTTATTTTTTTCTGTATTGTTTGTGGGTGTCTTTTTTGCTGGTTTCTGCTTTTCTGTTTTCTTTTCCCTTTTATTTGCTTTGGGTTTATTTTGCTCTTCTTTTTCCAGCTTCTTGAGGTAGAATGTTATGTAATTTTTTAAAATTCTGAAGTTTTTTGAGCCTGGCTTCCTATAACTGAGTGGTCAGCCAGTGATTGGTCAAACTTTGTGCTTAAACACCTTGAGCCGGTAAGGCTTCCACCCTTTGCCAACTGGGTGGGGGAACATTCAACATTCAGCATTCAAGCAGTTCACAAGTCTGCCCCGTTTTTTCTTTTGGCCGGACCCTCTTTCTCCCGTGTGTTTGCACGAGGCCTCAAGCCCAGCTGACAGTGTGTATGTAGTGTATATACAGCTAAGACTCTCCCAGTCATTGATTTTCACCTCTTTTTGTTTCTATTATAAGCAAGGCTTTAAAGTTATAAATTATCCTCTAAGCGCTGTTTCAAGTGCATCCTACCAATTATACGTTGTGTTTTCATTATCACTAGGTTAGATAAGTTTTCTAATTTCTCCTTTGACCTTGGATTATGTTGTTTAGTTTCCAAGTACTTAGAAATTTCCTCGATTTCTTATTGTTACTAATTTATCATTTCATTCTCTTGTGATTAGGTTTTAGAGATTTTAATATGACTTCAATCCTTTTAAATTTACTGAAATTTGTTTTATAGCCCAGCATAAGATATGATCTTTCTTAACATACTGTGTACACTTGTAAAGAATGTGAATTCTGCAGCATATGGTTTGGTCTGTATCTCTCACTGTTGTTCAGGTATTGTGTTTACTGATGTTTTATTTCATAATTCTATCAGTTTTTGAGAGGGGCTGTTAACATCTCCTATGATTGTGAAATTGTCTGTTTCCCCCTTTAATTTTGTCGTTTTTCACGGCATATATTTTGAGGCTGTGTTACTAGGTGCATGCACATTTATGATTATTTTGTCTTTCTGGTAAATTGATTCCTTTGTCATTATGAAATACCCTTCTTTATCTTTTGTATTACTGTTATTTTTAAGTCAAAGTTGGTATTAATTTGGTCAGCCTATCCTCCTCATATTTTTTATATTTGCCTTGTGTATCCTTTTTCTTCCATTTAGTCTCAACCCATCTGTGTATAAAATAGTCCCTTATAGACAGCATTTAATTGGGTCTTGCTTTCTTCTATCCATTCTGATAACTCTGACTTTTTATTGGAGTATTTAGTCCCATTGACATTTAATGTAATTATTTATATGGTTAGGCCTGTCATTGTAAAATTAGTTTTTTGTTTGTTCTTTCTGTTTTTTTATTCCTTTGTTTTCCCCTTTCCTGCCTTCTTTTAGGTTATTTGAAAAAATTTTAAAGAATTCCATTTTAATTTCTCTGTTTTTAGCATGACCTCTTTGCATTATTTTTTAGTAGCTGCTTTAGAAATTTCAGTATATCTCTATAATGTTTCACAGTCTCCTTAGAGTTCATATTGTACCACTTCACACAGAATGTAGAAACCTTACATCCACATAGGTCCATTTGCTCCAATTCCCGTTGTCTTTCAGGCTGTAGTTGGCAGATGTATTACATGTGCTTTGATTATAAATCCCACAAAGTGGCGTTATAATTTTGCTTTAAGCAGTCATATATATTTTAAGAAATTAAAAGGATAAATTTGTTTTTATTTATCCAGATGTTTTCGCTTAAGCCTGAAGAACTCCCTTCATTGTTTCTTGTAGTGCTGGTGTGCTGGAGGCTGATTCCCTTTAGTTTTTCTTTATCTGAAGATGTCCCTATTTTGCCTTCATTCATGTAGGATATTTTAGCTAGATATAAATTTACGGTTTTTTCTTTCAGCGTTTTAAAGATGTTACCCTGTCTTCTGGCCTCCGTGGTGTCTGTGGCAAGGCTGCAGTCATTCAGATCATTGTTGCCCTCTATGTGACATGTTGTTTTGCTCTGGTTACTTTAAAGATTTTCCCTTTACCATTGATTTTTCAGCAGTTTGAATGTGAGGTACTTACGCATGGTTTTCTTTGTGATTATGCTATGTAGTTTGACTGAGTTTCTTAAATCTGTAAATTTGTGTCTTTTGCCAGATCTGGGAAGTTTTTAGACATTCTTCTTCTTTTTTTTAATTTTTTTTTTTCGTGTTCTGTATTCTCTTGCCCCTCCTTTTGGGACTCCAGTTACCTGTATATAGGAGACTTTTTGATATTGTTCCTGTAGTTCCTGATGCTCTGTTCATTTTTACTTTCCTTTTTTTTCCTCTTCTTCAGATTAGATAATTTCTGTTAACTCACTGACTCTTCTCTCAGTCATCATTACTCTGCTATGAAGCCAGTGAATTTTTAATTTCATATATTGTGTTTTTCAGTTCTGTATTTCCATTTGGTTTATTTTAATCTTTTCTGTTTCTCTTTTGAGATTTCTTGTTTTTCTTTTACTTTGAGCCTATATTCCTTTACCTCATATAGCATGTTTAGAATAGCTTGTTTAAAGTCATTGTTTAATAATTCCAACGTCTGTGTCATCTAGGTGTTGGTACCTGTTGATCACCATTCTTTTGAAAATGGGTCACATTTTCATGGCTCTTCATATGTTCAATAATTTGGGATTGTTTCCTAGACATTGTGAATGTCCTTTGTGGAGACTTTGGATTCACTTAAATGCCTCAGAAGGGTGTTGAAATTTTTGTTTTAGTTTTAGCAGGCAGTTAACTTAGTTCAAGTACAAACTCCTTCATGCTGGGGTTCAAAAATGGCTCAGATCTTAGCTCAGACTGCCCTCAGTCTGCCACATGCATGGTTAAGGGTTAGCCTGAAATGTGGACTATCTCTGTGCCACATTTCAGGTTCCCATTCTTTGGTTTCCTTTCTTCTGGGATTCCTTCCTCATTCTCTATTGCCACTGGGTGCCCCTTGCTTCTTCCCTGACTCCTCCTACCAGAAAGACATGGGAGTTTTCTATCAGAGTTTTAGTTGCTCCATGCCCTCTTAACTACACGTCCCCCTTAGGGCAAAGGCGCGAGCGCACACACACTCTCTCTCCCAGGAAATTCACTCTATGCCTGTTTGCTTCCTCCAAGTTTTGACTCCCCTGCAGAGCCTCCCTGTTGCTGTTTCTGTTCCAGAGCCCTTAGATACTCGTTTTCAGCGTCTCCCCCAGAACTCATGTTGTCATCGTTGGAAAGGTCTGCCTGTTAGGTGCTTGCTTCTCCACATGGGAGGTGGCATGCCCTTAACCTTTGCTTTTTAATAGTTGCCCTTATAGCATCTGCTTTTGATGCAGAACTTCCTGCCACATTATACCATGCTTGAACTGCCTCTTCTCTGGCTTAATAACATTTTAAGAAAATCTGGTGTTAATACATCAAAAACCTGCTACTTGTCTCCTCTAATCAATTTAAAGTGACTTTAGTTCAGTTCCTTGCAAATACACATGTATACTGATACACAATATCCTGACAATGTATTTGATGTTTTTGCTCCAATTTGTGGTACTTTTCATAGTTGGCTGGTGTGTTACTGTATATTTATTCTTGTCAACGAGGAAATTCACTAAACATTCAGGAAAGAACCAAAAAATAAATGTTTTTCTTTATGTGTCAATTTTCCTAATCTTAAACTTTATGCAAACTTGGCTTACAACAGTTATCTTGAATTATAAATTATAGCAATAAATGAATGAGTTCAACTATGACATGACTTTTTAAAATGAAGATTTAATTACATAAGCTTGTTTTCGAGAGAGGGGACTGATAACTTACTTTAACTTGTGGGTTAAAATGATACATGATTTTTGCCATAAGCACTGAATCCTGAAAACAATGTATTTGTTTTTATACCGGCTTATTCAGTACTTCAGTTTGGCGAAGCAAAATCATTGTTAGTAAGAAGTATGCATGTCTGTATGTTTTGTGTAGGTATCTTCTCATTTGAAAACTTGTAAGGGCAGCCGACTTTCTTCTTTCTCCCCTCTAACTCACTTAATCCACAAAAAGCACCGTGGAAATTTTTAATAGTATTTAAGAACATTCTTGTTTTTCTAATTCCCTGATGTGTTTGATCTTGAGAACTAGCAGTTTTCTACATCTCTGCTATGAAATCTGTGTCATGCGGGTTTATTTAAGACCGTGACAATATCTTGGATTCTTCCTAATTAATGTTCTTTAAGGCATTAACTGGCATGGCAAAAGGGCAGAAAGCCTCCTGACTGCCAGATAAGGCTTCCCACGTCCTTAATATAATTACCAGGGTTAAAGCAGCAATGAGGAAACGAGTCCTGAGGCAGGTAGGATGGAACCAGGAGAAACGCAGTTGTGTGTGCTCTAGAGGCTGAGTCTTCATGTTCTGCTAAACTGCTTGTTGTCCAAAGCACTGGGTTTGATTTTTGTGTCAGGGGCTGTGCTATCCAGATCTAAGCTGTTTGCTTTGTGATGCACTGTCAGAATGCTCAGGAAATCTATCAAATTTGGTTGTAATGTCATTTGTAAAAAAGAATTGCTTTCATTGTGCTTTCCTGCCCCCAATTTTAGAAGTAAATCATATTTATTCTTGAAAATGTGGAAAATATTTGAAAATATAAAAAAGAAAACAGTTCAACCATGGTCTCACAACATAGAAATGAATACTAGTAATATTTTGGTTAGTATTCCCTGCCGTCTGTTTTATTCTATCTAGATGAGTATTTTCTTAACATTTTTAATACTAACTGAGACCTGACTTTAAAAGTGTTTTTGGATCTGCCTTTTTAGTTAACATTATGTCATGAGCATTTCTCATGCCATTTCACATTTTTCTAGAAGAATTTTCTTTTAATGGATGCATTATATTTCATTGTACAGATACGTATAATGTATTTAACTGTATCCCTTTTGGATATCTACATTGTATCCAGATTTTTACTATTTTAAATGAATTCTTTAGTGAGCATTTTTGTACCTTAGTCTTTGTTTATATCTCTGATTATGTTCTTAAAATAAATTCTGAAGATGTGAAATCCTTAGGTCCATAATGATGATCTAAAAAAAAACCTAAAACAACTCAATTATTTCTCTTATTAAGCATTGATAATTTTTATTAATGTAAAAAATTTTAAGTACCAAAAAATTAAAAATTTGTGTAGTGCCCATCTCTTTATTAACAAAGATAATTGCAATAATATTTGAGATTTACTTTTCAAATATATATAATACTTAAGTATATATTTCATAATATTTTATAATTTACATATTGTTTTACCATGTGTTCTTTTGACTTAACAGTACTTCATGTCTGTATAATAAACTCTCCCTTTGCCTTTTTTTGAGTTTAATTGAATAGCATTTCATCATATAAATGTATCATCATTTACTTAACCAATTCTTAATTTAAACAATTTTAGGACTCCTGACTTCTATTTCAAAATAAGCTTTTGTTTATTCTTTGGCTTGAGCTTTAGAAGCATTCTGTTAGGGTCACTCAGAAAGCCCATTGGCATTTTTCACTGCTATTTTAACAAATTAATTCCATTGACATCTTTATTTATTTATTTTAAATTTATTTATTTATTTATTTATTTATTTATTTATTTATTTATTTATTTATTTATTTAAATTGAAGTACGGTCAGTTACAATGTGTCAGTCTCTGGTGTACAGCGCAATATCCCAGTCATGCATATACACGCATATATTCATTTACATATTTTTTCCCATTAGAAATTATTACAAGATACTGAACATAGGTCCCTGTGCTATACAGAAGAAACTTTTTTTTTTAAATCTATTTTTGTATATAGTGGCTAACATTTGTAAATCTCAAACTCTCAAATTTATCCCTTCCCACCTCCTTTCCCTTGTAACCATAAGATTGTCAACTAAGTCTGTGAGTCTGTTTCTGTTTTGTAGATGAATTCATAGTGTCCTTTTTTTTTTTTTAGATTCCACGTATGAGTGATATCTTGTGGTATTTTTGTTTCTCTTTCTGACTTACTTCACTTAGAATGACATTCTCCAGGTCCATCCATGTTGCTGCAAATAGTATTAGTTTATTCTTTTTATGGCTAAGTAGTATTCCTTTGTATAAATATACCACAACTTCTTTATCCAGTCATCTGTTGATGGACATTTAGGTTGCTTCCATGTCTTGGCTATTGTATATAATGCTGCTATGAACACTAGGGTGCATGTGTCTTTTTCACATCAGAGTTCCCTCTGGATATATGCCCAGAGGTGGGATTACTGGATCATATATTATTTCTATTTTTAGTTTTTTGAGGAATCTCCATACCGCTTTCTATTTAATGGCTGCACCAAACTACATTTCCACCAACAGCATAGGAGGGTTACCTTTTCTCCACACCCTCTCCAGCATTTATTGTTCATGGACTTTTGAATGATGGCCATTCTGACTGGTGTGAGGTGATACCTCATTGTAGTTTTGATTTGCACTTCTCTGGTAATCAGTGATATTGAGCAGACATCTTGATTTAGACACATTCAGTTTCTGACCAAAAGTATGTATCTTTTCATTTACTTAGCTAATTTTGAATGTGATTGTATGTGTCATTGTTCTTGTTGTTTTTATCATACATACTTTGCAAGGTTATATGCAGAATAACTTAGAAAGCAGGTTCCATTGATCCTGATTTAGTACTACGGCCATTAAAGTTAGCTTTCAGGGGGTGGTTTAGGATGCTGGTGGTTTTAGAAAATTTAAAGCAGTGAGATCAATCTGCCTGATTGTTCTTAGGCCACGGAAAGATCAAGTTTGAGAACTCAACAGGTACGTTGTCTCAGATCTTATTCCTGAGGCTTCACATGCCATTTGTTGTTTTGTCACCAGAAGAAATGAACTGGTTGATCATGTGTTAGTCTTTACATGTGAACAATGATTCCTGTTGTCTTAAAACCTTACTATTTTCAAAAAAAATGAAATAGATTTGATTTTAGCAAATTCGACATACCACAAGTGAAATAAATGCTTTTGGACCCCTTTAATGGCTATTTCAGAATATTATTTTGTTATTAAAAATGTTACCAGTGACTCTCGGGGTGATGAAATTGCAGGTAGATTTTTACTTTCTTGTGTTTTTTTCTATTTTCTGAGTTTTCTGTGGGACAGGTATTATCTATGTACTAAGTATTTAAGACTAAAAGAGTACTCCTTGCTTTTTTATATGTGTGGGAGCACAGCAAAAGGAAACTTACTGCTTCTGAAATTCTTAGATGGCTGGCATGTGGTTGACTGTAGTTATTTTATGGTATCTTTTTTTTAATCATGGAAATTTGTGGAATTAGTTTTTCTGAATTTTCTTTCTTCAACTTTTAGATTTAAATCTGCTATTCTGGAAAGGTGAATGTGAAACATTTTTGATTTGTGATGTTTGTTGACAATATTTCCACTGCTGAGTATTTTTACAACTTGTCTTTTTTGTTTATCTTGGAAAGAAGCCCAGATACCATTTTAGTGGCAGGGTGAATGTCACTTCATTACGTTTAGCAAAAATGCCAGAAAATGCTAGGCCATTGTAGTGTTAACTAACTTGTAATTGATGATGGTGTTGTCCCTTGCACTTCAGACTAGGATTTTACCTTAACTTCTACACTGCACGTTAACATATCTAGATATTCATGAGTGTTTTTCAGGTTGCATGATTATAAAAAGCAAGTATGCTTAAAATAATTGTATAGTAATAAGGCTTTATATTATATTGTCAAACTAGTAGGAATGTCTTTTGTTCTATCTCAATGTAAATTGGAGCAGTGTGGGGAACTTCACAGAGATTTATTTTTTAATTGCTTCAAAGGCCAAGGAGCAAACTGCTACTGTATTGAGGACAGGAACATACAAAAGGCACCAGCATATGAAAATAAAACTTTGGAACTGAGATTTTTTTTCTCTCACAAATCCTTTATTTTTATTATAATTGAAAGGGAAGGGAGATAAATTATTATAGTATATCATTAGCAAAAAAGCATGAGCTACTTATAGGACATTACTAATTTTAGTAATTGTTAATTCCCAAAGTATGAATTGCCTTTGTCACATTTAGGTGTGTGTTTTTGTAACTATATTTTCAGATGGAGTGTAAGCCTTACTGATTTATCACTGTATATTGCTAGATACCTTATATATGTTATAAAGAACAAAACTATGTTCTTTATAGTAACAACAGAGAAGAGAATAATTATGAAGTTATTTTGCAAGGTTTTTTTAAAAAGATGGTTTTCATTTGAAAGCTGCAGTGTTAATCTTTTCATAAATATTTGCCTGTCTACTGTTGAACTGAGGGACTGAATTTATATGGGGAATAGAAATGAAACAATTAATAGTTTCTACACTCAAGGAATTCACGGTCTGGTGATGCAGATGAGTATCTTGACAATTAGTGCGTCAGTGCATGCTGGGTGCTGTGATAAGATACATTGCTAGGGGACAGGGAACATGTCCATATGGCATGGAGATGGAGAAGAGGGTCAATAGGGAAGCCTTCTTGGAGTAGGTGATGCCTGTGCTGATCCTAATAATAAGTTGGAGTTAGCCTAATAAAAGAAGCCTGAGAAAGCTCTGGTAAAGAGTGGGACCAGTGCATCCTTTGGTATGCCTGGAACAGGTGGTTCGTGTGGTGGAGAGGAAGTTAGGAGGTGGAAACACAGAATTTGTGTGTTAAAAATAAGAGTTTGAATCTTATCCCTTATACAGACCTTCTATAATGTTGATCTGAGGTATTCTTTTAAGTCAAGTTTTAAAATATTGCGTCTAACTGGTTTTTGTTTAAGCCTGGGGCTTTCAAAGGAATTTCCAGGTCGACTTGGAGCTGCTCTTGTAAAGCCTGATTGTTGTCAGAGAGCCCCAATAGGCACTCTTCCATGTGTGTATGGTGGCATTATAGCACAGGATCAAAAATAGGTGGACATTAAGCATTGTATTAATTTTTAAATGTCTAGAAAGTTGGTCTTTGTATTTACTCTGTTTGATAGCCTTCTCTGAGAGTCTGAGGCCAAACTGAATTTATCTGGGAATGCGCCACATCTGTAAATGCTACACAAAATAATAAATGGGCCATTGGCTTCCAAGAATTGGTGACAGTGCACTTCAGGTCCTGATTTAGAGTTCATGAAAATTACTCCTCGACAAGATTGCAGAAAAAGAAATCCTACTTGATGGACTTATCTTTTGACAAAAATTTAAGTGTTGTTTACACAAATGATAACTGGAGTCAAGATAGGGAGTGAAGAATTGAATGAATGAATGAATGAATACAGATGGCAAGTGTTTTGTTTTCAGAGGAAGGGGCAATGACTTACCTAATGCTTCTTGTATAATGTGAAATTGTCCCACCCAGCAGACTTGACTTCTTGAAGTGAGGACTCTGTCTTTGTCATTATTTTACAATCCTTGGTATTTGGGACAATAATGGAATGATTTGGGGAGCTTTGAGAGGGGCCTTATGGGGTCCTTGAGAGAGGGCTGACTCTTGAGTTAGCAGAGAAGAGAAAGGATCTTGCCAGCAGAGCCGATGTAGGAAGGAAGTTGGATGTTTATGACAGGATTCATCAACCTGGCTCACCCTCTCAGTGGGCTATGAAATCATTTTAGCGAGTAGATGTGACGAGCATTTTTATAAAAGAAAAAAGTTAGAAAATTTCAGAGTGAGTCCCATATGATAAAGATAGGTTTGCTTTTTTTAATGTAACTTTTTTCAGGTATCAATCTGTGCTTGCAGGTATTCATGTGTGTGTATTGTGTTGTAATAAAAATGTATTGTTGTAGGTCACAATAAAAAAGTTTGAATTCAGGTGGTTCAGGAGACAACATTTTCATGTGATGGAGGGTTTTCTCACAGAGCACTGTGGCAGGTGTTAGTGGTGGCGGAGGAACTAAAGGTAACTCTGACAAAGAGCTCCATCTTCAGGTGCATCCTGTCTCTAGACCGGTCTGGGGCTGGGGATTCGTGTGGACAGCATCTGGGAGGAATGTTCATTCCTTCACCCTTACATCTCCATGGGCCAGAAGGAGACTTCCATGCTTCTCACCAAGAGGAATATTGAGACTAAAGCATCTGACCGACCCCCTCCCTTCCCCTAGCTTGGTCCTCATGAAAGGAGGCCATTGATATACCTGATGGGTGAAATGAGGAAGAGACCGACACCCAAGGGACTTTTTAACCAGTGGGTGAGATCACTGCATTCACTGAAGAAGGCAGACCTGGAAAACCAGCTGCTGGGGTCTGTTCCTAATCTAGAGATTAGGACATAGTTTAAATTTCAGAGGCTCCTAGTGGCTGTCAGATCTTTTCACTGATGGGAGTTTCCTGGTCTGGATTTCTGTAGGGGAGGCACTGGCTATAACAGGAAACCCTGCTCGGACCTCAGGCTCAAGATTCATCTCCAACACAATCTGCTAATGAGTCTTACACTTTGGGGGAACATAAGATGATACTAAGTTACTATCAGTTCCGCCATCTGTCCCACAGCTTGTTAGAGCCCATGAGAGGATGATGCTCCCTCACTGCCAGCCGGTCCTAGTGGGAGGTACGACTGGAAAGGGTCAGATTCTAAGGGCCTTGATTGCTGCCCCATCAAATTTCAACTTTGTGTGAGAGCAGCAGAGAATCTTTTTGTGCTCCCAGAGGGGTGTGGGCGTGAATGATGACTTGATAAGGAATTTCTTTCGGAAGGCATGATGGGTTCTGCAATGTGGGGTTGCTGGAGAGACTGGGCGTGGCTGCAGTGTTTCCAAAAGCAGCACAGCGACCAGTAGTGAACCACGGGTAAAATTTTTTCTATTCCGTGGTTGGTCCATGAGGGTGTTTATTTACTACTGACATCATTTGGATTTTGCAGAAACTAAATTTTCTTGTTTGCCACTCTTCTGGGTTACCAAACTGTTGAAGTGCTTTTTAACTCCAGGTGTGACTTTCTCTGTCTTTATTCCGTTTCACCAACCAGAAGATGGTGCTGTCGTGCTGATAGCTAGTCCACCTTTCCATCTTCAAGTGAAACTTGTCAGCCAAATGCTTATTCATGCTAAGTAATGTGGACAGCTAGAGCATGCCGGCTCCACGCTGTAACCCCTCTGCAGTATTAGGCAGCATGGAGCATTCGTGGGATCAAATCTTCAGAGTCTGGAGCTAGGGGATCCTGTTACTAGGGCCTCTGTTAGGTGCTTGCTCAGAGCCACCATTGTGCTCAGAGTAGAGTGACATTTTCCTAGGAGTCACGCTGAAGACCCCATTCGCTGTTTGATCTGTGTGCAGTCTTCCATGATTTGGTTTGAAGACTTATGAAATATGGAGATGAGAGAAGTTTCCACAGAGAGAAAATGTTTTTCCCTCTTTTGGGAAAAGAGCTAAGTACCTAGAGGAAAATTCATGATTTAAGTTTATCAGATATACTGTGCTCAGTTCAGTGTTTCATTGGATACTCAATTAGTTGAATAAGCCCGGCAACCTCACAACTTATTTTAACCTTTTGAAAGAAATCCAGATAGTATGAGGGACTTGGAGTAAAATTGGCTGTGTGATCTTGGGTGCTTGACTTAACTTCTCTGAGCCCTCAGCTGTAAAATGCACTTTTCAGGGCTTGGAAGAATTGATGGAGGTAATAAAGGTGTAATGTTCTCGCTCAGTGCCTGGCACTAGCTGCTTAGTAAATGTTCACTTCTTGCCGTCCCACCTCCATTCAGAAATCCAGACATTAAAATAATATTATCAAATGGATTTTATAAAAAGTGTACATGAAGCTCTTGGTGTTTGTGTACTCAGCTTGCGGAATAACTTGTCCCTCAGATAGGGCCGTGTTTGTCACTGTGTAAGTGCCCTTCAGTTAAGTCTTCTCCCAGCTTTCCCTTTTCGGCAGAAGACCAAAACTGCTGCCAGAGTGATCTTTAGTTGTCCGTCCTTTTCTTTCCCGTGGCTTCCTCTGTTGCTGTTCTAATTCATCTCTTACCGGTTGCAGTCAGGGGTCTCCCTCAGAGCCTATTCAGGGGTCCCACTGCACCAGTTACTGGTGCATCTTCCTGTTACAGAGGTCAGCTTTTGAGTAGGTTTACAAGTTACACAGGATTCTACAAACACAGAAGTTTCTAAGATTGCCATAAGGTTGGTGTATGGATTTATTCCCGGAGTCAGCTTGGGAAGTTGGTTTGGGCATGGTCTTAAAAGTACAGTCAGTCCTCATTATGCACAGATTCTGTGTTTGTGAATTCACCTACTCGTTAAAATTTTTTTGTAACCTCAAAATCAGCACTCAGGGAGCTTCTGTGGTCACTTGCAGACATGCGCAGAGTGGTGGAAATGTGAGTCTCCCGATGCTCACGGTCCCCAGTTGAGGTTGAACCAGGCGATGCTCGGCTGTCTGGTTGCCGCTCCTTCTGTAAACAAGGGTCCTTTCACAGCCTATTTATTGCCACGGCTTTCACATTTTTGTGCTTTCTGTTGGCAATTTTGCCGTTTGAAATGGCCTCACCAGTGTGGGGCCAAAGTGCTGTGTTCCGCAGCACAAGATTGATGTGCCTTATGGAGAAAATGCGTTAGAGAAGCTTGTTTCAGGCACAAGCTACAGTGAATCAGCAATGTACGTGAAATAAGGTGTCTTTAAACAGAAGCACACATGAAACAAGATTGTGTATTGATTGGTTTAAGACATTATTGCGGCCAGAGGCTCGCAGGAACCTAGCCCTGCTCCCCTCCTAGGAGCAGCGCTTCAGCGTCGGAGGAGATGTTATAAAGCATCGTAACTACCACCAGCAAAGAGACTTGAGACTCAGCTCTTGGTTACTTTCCGCTTCCTTTCTCCTCCACAGTATTTGACCCAGAGCCCTTAGGGAGAAGGATTTCTGGGCCGCCTAATTTTTATTTGTTTCTCAAGGAGAGCTGCAGGCAAGTTGTTCTGGCTCTCACCCAATAAGAACACAGTAACAAAAATGGGCTCACCTGGGCGGCCCGTGCAGTAACTGGCATGGTGACCTTGGACTCCCCCAGGTGCTGGATAATTAGGCAGGTGGAGACCTGGGATCTTCATCCGGTGAAGTGGGTGCCACGAGTCCTCTCCTCAGTTTATTGTGCCTTTGGTCATTTTTTCTTACTATAGCTGTATAGCTAAAGGACGAGGTTAAATTTGGTTATATGCTGAACCATCTGTTCTGTGCCTGTAATTCCTACAACTGTTGAATTTGACTTTCATCGAAGATGATATTGTCTTTATTTATTTATTTTTTTCTTGATACCTTATTTCTGCAGATGAATCCTCTCATTAAGGACTTCCACCTTAACTGTTCTGTTGTAGAGTGAGGTTTGAGAAAGTCTGGGATGTGTGGCTCACTTTGCCCTTGCCCTTCCTTTCAGCAGAATTGAACTTGCATGTTAGTCCCTTTATAAAGGAAGAGGTCTAAAATAGGAGAAGAGTAAAAAGCAGTGGAAGAGTCACTTAATTCCTTGGGCAGTTACTTGGAGAAAGTAACATGTAGCAGATCTGGTTGAAAGGGGGCTTGCTGTTGCATTATGCAGTCTTTTTTTTCACCTCTGTACACATAACACACAGTACAGTCTTGCCCTAGTGGAGTCTACAGTTAAGCAAAGTGTCACTTTTAGGGCTGTTAGGCTAATCAGATCCTTGGATTCACTGAGCAGCTCTGACCTGTCCTTTGGCCCTGTAACAGCTGGGCAACAGGACAGGATGCAGTAGATGTGGCGGACAGACTGAGCAGGATGTCCTGTGCCCCAGCAGATTGCACCACTGGCATGTCGCTGCCTTCACGCACCTGCCTGGGCACTAGTTACACAGACACGCCTGCTCTGACTGTCGTGTGAATGGGGTGTACGTGCACCCTGCCTCAGTCTGAGGATGACTGACGCCCCGCCTGGCCGTCTCAAAGGCCTTATCCATTCTGTGACTGGGGCGTTGATGGGACTGCATCAGTACTGAGTACTGAAACTGACAGGTCTTGGACAACGTCAAAGATGGCTTCCTGCATTTTCCAGGCACATCCTTATCTTTCAGATGGGCAGGGGTCATCTGTTTCATTTCTTGGCAGAGAACAACCTTCATCTATTGGTGCATTTACTTCCTCATCTGTAGAGGGTCACATTTAATAAGAGTGGCATAGATACTTAATCTGCATGTTTTTCTCAGAGATCTTCCAACTGAAATTCCATAGTGAGATTATCTGTAAGTATTCTGGTTAATTTCAGACAAGCAGAAACAAGGAAATAACTTCATTTAAGACCTCCATGTGCGTGCTTTTTTTTTTTTTTTTAAGTAGTAGTGGTTGTATTTGTTCTGGAAAATATCTATCTTAGACTGTTTTAAAGTCTGTTATTGCCAGGGGTGGGGGTAGTGGAGGGATAAAATGGGAGTTTGGGATTTGCAGATACTATATATAAAATAGACAAACAACAAAG
Source organism: Camelus bactrianus (assembly GCF_048773025.1). NCBI lineage: Eukaryota > Metazoa > Chordata > Mammalia > Artiodactyla > Camelidae > Camelus > Camelus bactrianus. The sequence goes on from NC_133556.1 coordinate 23,618,567, forward strand.
TCCTTATGTGTAGGGGAACTATATTCAATACTGTGGAATAACTTATAATGAAAAAGAATATGAAAAGGAATATATATATGTATAACTGAACCACTCACTATGCAGTATACCAGAAACTAAGACATTATAAGCTGATTATACTTCAATATAAAAAAAATCTGTTATTGTTTAAATTCTTTTTCTTTTTTATTCATGAAATTACTGAGAACTAATTGAGGAAGGACCTTCCTTCCTCCCCACTACATGTACTGTGTTGGGCTATTTTTAAAGGAGAGATTCTTTTTTTATTTCTTTTTTTAAATTTATTTTTTCATTTAAGTATAGTTGATTTACAATGTTGCCTTAGTTTCAGATGTACAGCAAAGTGATTCAGTTATGCGTATATATATAAATATTTTTCAGGTTCTTTTACATTATAGATTATTACAAGATATTGAGTATAGTTCCTTGTGCTATACAGTAGGCCTCTGTTGATTATCTGTTTTATATATGTTAATCCCAGACTCCTAATTTATCCCTCCCCCACTTTCCCCTTTCGTAACCATAGATTTGTTTTCTATGTCTGTGAGTCTGTTTTTGTTTTGCAAGTAAGTTCATTTGTATCATTTTTTTCAGCTTCTGCATGTAAGTGATATCATGTTATTTGTCTTTGTCTGACTTACTTCATTTAGTATGACAATCTCTAGGTCCATCTATGTTGCTGCATATGGCATTATTTCCTTTTTCCTGTGTGTGTGTGTGTGTGTGTGTGTGTACACATAAACACCTCACATCTTCTTCATCCATTCACCTGTCAATGGGCATTTAGGTTGCTTTCCATGTCTCTGCTGTAAATAGTACTGCTATGAACAGGAGAGATTCATTTTGAGGTAGAAATGAAGTAAGAGTTTCAGTTTTTACATATTTGTATGAAATACTACTATGATGTCTGGTAACTGAAAGATTTAATGGATCTAAATGAGGCAAGATACGCATAAAAACCACAGGGCAGGATCTGAAGGGCACCAATGGCTGTATTTTGTTGATGTTAACTCCTTAGAGGAATGTTTACAAGTAGTTGATATCCATCTTTAATATTGATACAGAAACACTTTAGCAGACTACTGTTTGGAAAATTGTATGTAAGTGGAGATAAAATCTTTTTAGTATTTTAAGTAAATTTAAAGACTTCACTCTAAATCTTCATTAGATTTCTAATTTGAGTAAAGGGAACGTTTTCCCTCCTAGCCTGGTCCTTCCTCTTAAATGCTCTCAAGCATTTTAAAAAGTGATTGGTAGAGCTTGATCTTTGTCTCCTTATCTTGATAACTCAAATACTCCTAATGCTGGAGTTTAGCAGCAGCAGTGAACAGCTGCCCCTAGGAGTGAAGATCTTTTTTTCATAATTCATGTTTGAACAAGAAAGTGTACCTGGTAATGAATCTCGATGATCTAAGCTGCTAGTGATGGACCAAGGGTATGATAATATACTGGCTTGCCTTCAGGCCCCAGCTCTTCTTTGAGAGCTTACTGATAAGGAGAAACAAAACCAAACAAAGAATTCATAACTAGGGAGTTGCCTTGGGAAAACAACAGCTCATGTTTTCAGTGTCTCAGGCTAAGATAAAAGAGAATTTAAATAAAACTCAGAGGTTAGAATCAGCTACTGTGTTGTTTCTGGGCTCCTGAATGACTTAGTCCTTTAATGTAATCATTGTGTCACTCCCAGGAGATACACAGAGCCACACAGATTTTGTTTTGTCATGGGCTTAGCTACTTCTCTGTCTTTTAAACTGTGTCATAATCATTCCGTGTTCTCTAGAAATGTATCGTGTTTCCTAAGTCAGTTCACTCTCTACATATACAATATTAATTTTAGATTAGTAGGAGGGTAGATTCTCTGGGCTCAGAAAGTGGAGATGATTCTAATTTGTACCCCATGGAGTTTCTGGTTTTATTGGTCCATGCTAGAGAATGTGGTTAAGATAGTCCATGATATTTGTTGTCTTGCTTTGTGACCTGGTCAGTTTTTATAAATATTCCAAGTGTGTTTGAAAGGAAAGTATAGTTTTCTAATTGTGGAGTGTGGAGTTCCATATGTCCAGGAGATCAAGTTTGCTAAATACATGGTTCTAATCTTTTATTTACTGAACAATTATTTTTGTTGACTTGATCTATAAGTTTACAATTGGTTTTTTTTGTTTGTTTGTTTGTTTTGTTTTGTTTTGTTTGGCCATCCTGTGCAGCACTGGTGGATATGTAGGTGTGGCCTAGCCCAGGGACTGTGGGATTATTTTTTTTTAACTCTTACTATGGTTTTTAAATTGGTGGGTTTTTCCTTATAATTCTGTCAGTTTTTGTTTTCGGACAAGTTAGTTGTTCTAATTAGTGGTTTGTTGTTATTTTTGCCCTGAATTCAATTTTGTCTGATATAACCTAATTAGACCAAAATTTTCCCTTTTTGGTTAGTATTTGCCTCATATATTTTCCAGCCTCTTACTTTCAACCTTACTAGGTTGCTTTAGATACGTCTTTTGTGAATAGCAAATAGGTGTAAATTCACTTTTCTGCAGTCAGAACATCTCTGTCTTTTAAATGGTGAATTTGGTCAATTTATCTTTCCTAGTCACCATGCTGCTACTTTTTTTCTTAACACCCACATGTGGAGCAGGCTTGAGGTGTGATTTCTCTTACAGTCTTTTCTCTTCCCACCCATGGCCTTAGGCAGGGACAGACTTGGTTGCCAAGTCTCCCAGCCAGTTGGTGAGTCTGTCCTGTCTCTCTGAGAGGGCAGCTTTTTTATGTGCCCAGCGTTGTGCTGGGCCCTTGGTCCTGCTTCCTGCCCCACCCAAGCCTGAAACCGTGGCTGAGTCTTGCTTCCGGATGTGGGAGCCTGTTCCCAGGTCTTACCCTCCCTGGAGCTGCCCCAGCCTTCTCTTGCTCTAACCTGGCTTCAAGTCTTCTCTCTCTTTCTGACATTGAGGATTTCTTTTTCTTTCTATTAAAATTTTTTTTCTTTTATTTTTTAATTCAACTATAGTCACTTAATATTGTTTCCTCATCTTTCCTTTAAGCTTAGCTATACGTTAAAAAACAAACAAAACTATTGGTTTCCTTTTCTCTAACGCTTCTGTGTGGTTGCAGTGGGAGGAGGCTCTGCGTTTCTACACTGGGTCAGTCCATTCCCTCGCCCGCACCCCTGTACTGTCTGATTCTTGATACGGTGTGAGTGATGTCTGGGGCTGGAGATCTTTCTGTAGTGTTGGTGTTAGGCCTTTATTGTCTTTACCTGCGGGACGACTCTTCCCTTGGATTTAGTTCCTTCATATTATTTAACACATATTCCAAATGGAGAACAGCAACATTTCTCCTTTGGTGTGAACTGATTCCATGTGTTCATTTACTGATGCGTGACTCTGTCCAGATTATTCCACATGTCAGATGTTCACCAGGCTGAAAGACTGAGGAAGAATGGGACCTGTGGGTCATTGAATTTTTTGGCTACCCTGGTTTGCTTTCAGAGAACAGCTGCTAAGGCTTGAGTTTGGGGATCTCTTTGCTCTGTTTATTGTTGAACTCCTCCTAATCTCCACGAGTGTGAAAGTTCCAAGGGGGCCAGGTTCCTGTCGAGATGTCTTAGCTGATGCTGAGACCTCAGCTTAATTATTCTGGAAAAAAAGAAAATTAAAGGAACTTGGTCTGTCGTATGTCAAGTGCTCTATTTTACTTTGTTTTCCATATGAAAAGGAATGTTTAGGTTTGCCCAAGTGTGTTGTTAATAGCCACTTGCTAGAGCCGGGAAAGCAGGTGGAAGTGGAAATGATGTCCTGTCAAGTCTTTTACCTTCATTAAGCTGTTTGGGAGCCAGACTAGAAAACCAAAGGGTAACCAGTCGTAGCGTAGTTACCAGGAAGGGAGATACGATACTGCGTCACGGGCCATGGAAAACGCACGTCAGCTCCCTGGGGTGGGGTGGAGAGGGGAGCGGCTCCTGCAGTCCAGTTGTTGGTTTACTTGAATTTTTTCTAATTGCAGAAAAGGTTTGAAGATACACAAGAAATATGGAAGAATATAATGCATTCTCCTGTATACTCATTCCCCTCCCCCTCAAGCCACTGTCTTGGGCAGTCTAGTTTCGTGTGTACCAGTACCCACTCTCTCCCTTTTTGTTTTATTTTGAAGCATATTCTAGATACCATATCCTACTCACTGGTTCATATTTCAAAGGCAAGTTTTTTTTTTTTTAATCATAGCCACAATACTACTATCCCTCGTTAAAAAGCCTATTTAATATTGTCAAATATTCACTTACTGTTAAAAGTTCCAGTTATCTCACAGGTGTCATGAGTTTTTCTTTTTTCCATTTGAGTCCAGGTCCACATAAGGGCCACACATTGTGATTGTTGAAATGTCTGTTATGTCTCTTAATCTGTAGGTCTCTTTCTCTCATTCTCTCATTTGTTGAAGAAATAGTCATTTGTCCTGTAGAGTTTCCTGCAGTCCTGATTTTACTGATTGTATCCCCCTGTGTTGTTTTGTATATTCTTCTTTCCTCCTGTTTCCTGTAAACTATTTATTAAGTCTAGAGGCTTGATCCGAATAAGATTTGATTTGGATGCAAGACCCCTTCATAGGTGTCATTGTGTTCCTGCATCAGGAAGCAGATAGTGTCTGGTGTCTCTCGTTCTGGTGTCTCTCGTTTTGTGATATGAAGGATATTAGTATCACGTTGTATGATATTGATGCTTAATTTAGATCTGTTATTTCATTAGAGGTTGCAATAAGGTGATATTGGAATTCTAGCTTTCCTTTTCCCTTTATTTGTTGGAATACATTCATAAAGAGAAACTCACTTATCTACTATGTGGTTTGCAATTGGTATAGAAAAAGCAAAATATTCGGTTGATTTTTTTCCTTTCATTTAATGCTTTTTAAAAAGTGAGTTGATTTACTGGAGTTCTCCAGTGGTGACCAGTCAGTTAGCTATTTTGTTTTGGTATCACTGTGAACTCATGGACATAGTGGCATATAAACATCTACAATGCAATTCACTCAGTTGCAGTTTTGACCCGTATTAATGATCTAGTTTTCCCAGTTTTGCAAGTGAGAGCCTCCTGAGGTTGGCCGAGTTCTTTTGACTTGCCCTGTGATATGACAAGATGTTCCCAGCTCATCTTATCTTTGTTCTGCCCCAAGCCTGGAATCAGCACTCCTCCAAGGAGCTCTGGTTACTTTTCGTGGAAATGGTATTTCAAGACTGTAGTCGAGGGGCTGGAGGGCTCACTGTGCTCTGGTTGGTCAGTGTTTCTGAGCCTTTACAATAGACACCTAAGAAAAATATCTTCCTGTCTTTTCAGATAAATACATCATGAGTTCAAACTGGTATTTCTGATTCAACATCAGGACTAAAGGTTTTTTACTTAATATCTTTTGTTTTGCATATATCTTCTTTCTCCCAAGAGAGCCTGGTTCTCAGTGATACCCGGAAGGGTGGAAATAGAGAATCATATAATTCTTAATCTGTTTTATCTCATGATATATATTCAGCGGTCTCAGAATAACCAACCAGTGCAGTCACCACCAATGTGATAGAGAACAGTTCAGATTTTTTGCAGTTCTTTTTGGCATGGGCTCTCTCCCTCGAGGTATGCACAATCTGATAGCTGTTTTAAGCCTTTTGGATTAGTTCCCTCTCTATAAGTATAATGCCCTCAACTGGATACATTTAGGCTCATTTGTTTTCTTTTATTTTCAAGTCTTAGGGATCTCTTTCAAAAATATAATTATTTTATAATTATTTAAAATCTCGTCGTGGTTCTAAAGTCAAATTTTTAAAAAACAGGATGTACTTACCGTATTCAGAAAAGTCTAGTATTTATCCCAGCCTCCTCCACCCTATTTTCTCCTTCCCTGTACAAGTAACTATTTAAAAAAGTATGTGCTTTATCCTTGCACTTTGTTTTTTTAATACAAACAGATAAGTAGACATATTTATATTCTTCTATTTCTTAGATAAATTGTAATCTATATTTACTTTTATTTTTCAACTTTGCTTTTTTCATTTTACAAGATACTTGAGAGATAACTTCCTGATAGTCTCACAATGAAAGTACAGCACAGAGTTGGTGTTTGCTTTGCTAGCCAATCTGAATTTTTTTCTTTTAATGGGTGAGTTTGAGCCAATTTAAATTTAATCATATAACCGTTCTGAGGGCTGGCATATTCTAATGCCATTATGGAGCACCTTAGCCACACCCCTTTCCACTGTCCCTTAGTTCCCTCTGCGTTATCCTTTTTTGCACATCTTTGGCCAGAGCAGGTCATGTGTCAATCTGAGATTCAAGGTGCCATAAACACACTGCACCTCTTGATGGGAAGAGCAGAAAAGTCACATTGCAAAGGGTGTGCATAAAAAGAAGGAAGAATTTTTGACCACTTTGCTATTTGTCACAACTAACATTATATAATGTTTTAATGTTGTGTACTTCTGGTTGTCTTCTTCTGTCTGTTGGTTCCCTACCAATATGAACAATATTGAAATTAACTAAATCTCTTGTTTTCCTTGCCTTCCACCCCCACTGCATCTGATTTGAGGAAATACCCTTTTACTCAACATTACTATCTGTAAGGAAGGCAGCACTCCTATTCTGCTATTCCCGTACGCCTTCCTTATTCTTTTTTTTTTGATGACTGTGTTTACATTGTCAGCGCAAGCAACCATATGCACTGTACTGTATCCCCTGTAAGCATCATTTAGTGTTAATTTTACAGGTGAATATACGTTTACCACTCACTGTCAGTTCTTATAATGATGTTTCTTCAGTTTGGTTGCCTGAAGCTTTTTCTCTCTTACGTTTTCAAGGAAGTCATGGGGAAAATGCTGCTGAAATTCTTGCCTATTAGTTTGTCTGTGGCCTTTATATTTGAAAGTCAGGTTAGCTAGATACACATCTTTATATTTTACAAAATTGGGTCAAATATTCTTTCTTTATTTTAAACATGGTATTATTCCATTTTCTTCTGGCTTCAAGTGCTTATCTCAAAGTGTTATGCATTCTGACTTATTTCCCTTCTAAGTGACTTGCTCTTTTTAACTAGATCCCAAATTTTTGCTTTAAAGTCTACTAATTTTACTAGACTAGGTCTTCAAGCTAGTTGTTTTGAATCAGTTTTCCCACATATGTGGTGTGTCATTTCAGTGTGCAGTGTTGAGTTGTTTTTTTGTTTGTTTTTGGTTACATGAGCAAAGTTGTCTTGAATTATAATTTTCAGCATTGTTCTAGTCATTGCTTTTGTTTTTGTCTATGAAAACTATTGTATCTGCTTGGATCTTCTTCGCCTTCTATGTCATTTTCTTTCTAATCATTTTTTACCTCTTAATTTCATTTTGGTTTAAAATTTTTCCTCCTTTTCATCATCTCTGCCTCCTAAGGCATGTTGCATTTATTCATTCTTGTATTCTTTCTAATTTTGTCTTCACTTTTAAAATGATTTCTTTTATGTCTGATTCTTTTTTGAGTTCTGATGTTTTCTCGAGTACTGTCACCTCATTTCTGAGTATTTCAAGTTCTGATTTTGTTCTCACATGTATCATTCTCTTAAATTCCTTCAGTCCATTTCAAAATATTAGGCACAATTTTCATCTCTTTTGTAGGCATGTGTTTCTGGCATGCTTTCATTGGCCATAGGGATAATTTTTCTGCTTCTTTTATAATAACTTCCTGTGGGATTTGAATACAGTCTTCTGTTACTGACTTTGGCTGTTTGTTTTTTTTTTTAACTGCTAAAACCTCTGGAGAAACATTATGTTGGCAGTAAAATATTTTCATGTGCATGTATTTGAGTTCAGTTGTCAGTCCTAGTGATTTAACTGCAATGAAACGTGCCTTAGAATTTGCTACCTGAGATGGGTTAAAGCCAGTTCATGTTTATACTGGGGACATTGTTTTAAAAAGAAAGTGAACATCTCCAAGTACTTAGGTTCAAGTTCTGTATGAATTGCTTATGGCTGAACAGTGAAAGACTGGAGCAAGTGTGTATTTCAGAATTTGACAACACAGTAACAAAGGCAATTTTGGTTTGAGGAGACAGTAAGAAGCAGGTAAGTGTTGATTTAGGGCATCTGTCAGGGTGTTTCTTCTGTGGACCACATGGTGTGTTGTTACCGACAGAGAAGTTGTATGATGAAAACTTATCTTCAGCTGGACATCCGTGACGATGAACAGCTTGATCTTCTGTAGCTTTTCTGGATCGTCTCACTCTTACAGCACATCGTTGTCTAGTGCCCACCATACGCCTGCTCGTTCTAGGCAGACTCCTGCTGCAGCCTTTTCACGTGCTTCTTCCTCCACTTGGAATGATCTTTCCCCAGATATTTAGCGATTTACACACTCTCACCTCACCTCCATCACATCAGTCCTCAGAACTTCTTTGCCTTGCCATAACTCCATTTAAAAGTAAATTTTCCACACCTCCCCTCACTTCTTGCCTTATTGTTCCCCCAAAGCACTGTGGTGGTTTGATTTTTCATTGTCTGTATCCCTCCCCCATGTCTGTTTCCCTTGTTAGAATCAAAGGTCAATGGTAGATCCCTGGTGCCTACAAAGGTTCCTGACAAACACTAGGTGTTCAACAGTTTATTGAATGACTGCACCTATGCTGGGCCCTGAGCTGGGTATGGAGGATACAGGGGTGAGCAACAGATGCCCCACACCCATGGAGTTTGGATTCTAGTGGGAGAGACAGAAATTAGTTTAATCAGTGCGGAAAGTGCTGTATGAGAACAGGGGAAACCGAGCTAGTTAGTCTGGGGCAGTCAGGGGAGGCTTCTTGGAGGAAGGAGTTTTGGGCTAAGAAGTGAAAGAAGAGCAGGAAGTACGAGCTCTGTGGCAGTGGGAGGTGGGGAGCCCTCCGGGGAGGGTGGAGCTCCTTTTTTCAGAGGGTCAGGAGCTAGAGGGAACTGGACTGACCCCTTCCGATGAACGAGTTGAAAGAAGGCCAGTGCGTGAGGGGGTCAGGGAGAGGTGACAGGACGGCCGGGCAGCTGGGCAGGCCGCGTCAGGCAGGGCCTTCAGGCTGACTTAACTTTATTCTTTGTGAGCGACCTGCAGAGTCGTAGCAGTCACAGCCACGTAGGCTGGGTCATAACTCGGATGGTGTGGTCGTCACAGTGTGTAGGGTCGGGATTTAGGGGACGTCCAGCATGGAACTAGAATGGGTGCTGAGGGGATCCACCTGTCCCAGCCTACCAGTGGCTCCCTCAGAACGACTGTGAGAGACTTCGGATAAAATGAGTATGTGTCCCATAGATAGTCCACATTTGTACTATTTACTAGTATGGGTGCAGGACCATAATATTTTTGTTTTTAATTGTTTACTTCATTTACTGAAGTTATGAAAATATATTTTAGGTGATCCTGGAAGAGAAGCATTTGTTTCAGTTGATAAGATTTTAAAAAGGAAGAAAAAAAAAACCTTTAAAAATTGAACAAGATGGCTGCTTTTATTGCTCGTTTTGCCTGGAGAGGTGAAATTTTGTAGAAGTGCATGGATAAAGAGGTCTGAGAGGCAGTAAGGCAGAGGGTGAAGAGCGGGCCTGCTTGGCATTCCATAGGCTTCACTTTCATTTCCAAGGCCTGGTTCTTGCAGCCCTTAACTGTGTGGGTCACTTATCCCAGGTTCTCTGAGCCTCGGTTTCTTCCTGTAGAAAACGAAGCTGAAATGGTACTCTGCTCATCCATCTGTAGCGAGTTGGCAAGCCTCCTCCTCACAGAGGCCCTGTTCGCAGGCCGCCCAGGATGGATGCGGTTGAGCGAGATGCTCGCCAGTCCCGCACGTGGCCCAGGCCTGGCACTTAGGAAGCGCTCCACTAAAAGGCGGCTCCTACCTACAGCCCGGAAGATAAAGTTATTTGTCTTCCTGGGTTTTGTACACAATTAATGGCTTTTTAACTTACACCTTCCAGAAGGAGAATAGAAAATCACTCATTTCATGTATGACTGAAGCATTTTGCTATAAATTGACACAACATTGTAAACTGACTACACTTCAGTAAAAATATATATATATACCAAAAAAGAAGGAAGGAAGGAAGGAAGGAAGGAAGGAAGGAAGGAAGGAAGGAAGGAAGGAGAGAGAGAGAGAGAGAGAGAGAGAGAGAGAGAGAGAGAGAGAGAGAGAGAGAGAAAGAAAGAAAGAAAGAAAGAAAGAAAGAAAGAAAGAAAGAAAGAAAGAAAGAAAGAAAGAAAGAAAGAAAGAAAGAAAGAAAGAAAGAAAGAAAGAAAGAAAGAAAGAAAGAAAGAAAGGAAAGGGAAGGAAAGGAAGAAAGAAAGAAAATAAGTCACTCATTTTTAGATCCTAAAGTCTTTTCAGAATTGCTTTTTATAGGCATTTAATCCTCCAGGTACATAGTCTATATACTTGACTCTTAAGCCTAATAATTCAGGAGGCAGAGGAGAGCCAGAGATATCTCAGTTTCATATTTTTGCTATGATTTCAGCATGTTGATTCAAACTTATGTTATGTGTGATGTATTATTAGCTACCCTCTCTGACTAATGTTGGAATTCATCTGCTGTTTGAACACTTCCCAAGTAATTTTTTTTTTTTAATGAGCCATCAAATAGGATGTGGCTTGGGGTTTTCTCAGCAGTTGGAGTGGGTTTGTGTCAATATGTCTGGATTCTCTTTCCCTGTCCTTTGTGAACAACAGCATTCATTTCTGAGCCGGGCGTTAAGGGTACAGGGTATAGGCTGTGTCCCTAGCTCAGGCCAAGCTATTTCATCCTTGACCTTTAAAAGATAACGGAACCTTGGACTTACCACCCTGTGTCAGCTCATGGAGATAAGCAAGCTGTGTACTTAAGGGTTTGAGCTAGCAGTGAATTTTAAATTTAGTTTAATTTTTTTAATGAAGGGAAAGCTAATGTACAGTTTAAAGGAAATGCTTGTATAGATTGGAGATAATAGAAGAATAAGGACTTGTGTTCTATTTCTGTATTATTCTTGGGACTCATAAGGAGAAATGTTCTAGAAACTACCTTTATTAAGCAACTCCACAGTTAGGTTGTGCTCAGAACTTTTGACATCGATGACTTTTTTTCCCTGTGGCCCAGTTCTTTTCTACACTTCCTGCTGTCTGCATAGACTTCTTCTCTTGTCTTGTCTTCCCTCCTTCCTGATTTAGCACAGCAGCAGAGCAGGCTTGGCTAGATGATAAGCATCGTCTGCATGGCAGAGTCACAACACCGCGTCCCGGTCTCATGGTAGCCAGGTGGTCTGCGCTGGGTGCTTCTGTGGTTGGCAGCGCAGACCTAGGCTTAAAATGCAGTGACCTGGTTTGGTCTTTGGAAAAGTGGAGTGACAGATTAAGAACCTAAGTCCAGGTCAAGGTTTGGGTTTCCTCATTTGTCATTGAGATTAAGCAATTGTTTTCTTTAAGGCCTTGATTATCTTCTTTGTCTTCTTCAAATCATACAGAATAATTATTTTTCTTGGGCTTCAAAAAAGTGACTTTTTATAAAGCCCTACATAATTTGTGGTTCTATACAGGCACTGAATTATCCCTAAGTAGGTAATTTTTCCCAGCCTCCATTTTTTTCAAGAATTTGTGAAAATGTTAGAATGATACAGTAGCAGTTAAGTTGGCTGCTGTGTATGTGTTGATTTAAAGGGCTACCCTGGATGGCACTTTGTAATTTTAGGAGAATATATTGTTTTACTGCAGCTATTGTTGAAAATTATTTGGTGAAACTCACTACCCCATACTTTGGAAATGGCCCTGACCTTTTCCTTTTTCTCACCAATGAACGTATTCCCCCTGACCCTCTGCTGTTTGTTCTCTCCTATGGGAAGAGTTGTAGGCTGCAGAGATGCTGGAAAAACCCATAGCAACACCGAGAAGGTTAAATTTAATCTTTGGGTGTCTAGCCATCTTTTATGAAGAGGAATGTTTCCACTTTTTTTATTGTTGTTTTTGTCATTGTTTTGTTGGGATGTCTTTGTTGGCTCTGGGTGAGGATTTAGAACTCTCCTCTGAAAGAAAACTGTTAGGAGTAGGTTAGTATGTTGAGTTGTGTATCTCAACTCTGGTAACTATGAATCCCATTTCTTAGGGACCAGGTTTAATACTGACATTTAACCATATTCTTTCTTCTTTATGAAAGAAAATCAATACCAAAACGTTTATTCCTTCAAGAATAGAAAAATATATACACCCCCACCCCCATACGTCAGGGGTTGGCAAATGTACTTATTTCATGAAGCACGTTTCTCCCTGAAACAGTCACTTCTGTAGGTTGTTTTTTGTTTGTTTTGTTTTGTTGCTCCTACTATAAAAATCTATGTAATTTGTTTTAATACATTTTCCCCTAACACTTTTGTATTATAATTGATACTACAAATAAAAATGCTTTTTCAGATGCTCTTATATATTGGTGATACTTGACCAAGTATTTGAGCTTCATATTTGTGGGTTTTAAATAATAAAGATGATGATGTGAGTTTATCTTTATAATTTGTTATTCATTTGATATCTCTTGTAAGTGATAGGTGGGTTTAGGGTTTAAATTTTTCATCCCCCAAATATCTCTTCACAAGAAAATGGATTGGAAATTACACTGCCTTACCATTTGTGACAACATTTTAAAGTAATCTTATATTTTACTTATAGTCAAAAGAAAAATTACTAAATAATCATTCAGAAGTCACATTTGTTGAATAAAAAAAGCCTTTTGTTCCCCTCCTCTCCATCCCCAGTTCAGTAACTCTCAAGGGCAGGGTTTGTGCTTTCTGTGAGCAAACAGGCCCAGCTGAATGGATATTCCCGGGGTGCAGGCTGGTAGTCAGAATGCCCATCCATGAGGTTAGTTCAGGGACTGATCAGTAAGGTCAAACAGATCGACACATTGTTTGCATCTTCTCTTTGGTGGCTTGTAGCCATGTAGGAGAGGTTCCTTTCTCAATGGAGATGGCTCTTTTGAGAGTTTAGTCTAAGTAGATGAAGTCTCCTAAGTGGATTATTTTATTTCTCAGAATAATTTTATTTAGCTTATTCTTTGGAAATTTCACCTTTTAAAAAATTTACCTTCTGGATTCTCAGTATAATTTTATTACTCTCAGAACACTTAACTTTCAAAAATAATTTTTAAACTCTATCATGCATTGGACATTGTCAGCTTAAGATGTTGGTTTGCCTATAGTCAGAAATGTTATAGAAAACAAACTTATCGTTACCAAAGGGGAAAGGGCTGGGGAAGGGATAAATGGGAGTTTAGGATTAACATATACACACTACTACATATAAAATAGATTAGTAACAAGGACCTACTGTATAGCACAGGGAACTATAGTCAACATCTTGTCATAACCTATAATGGAAAAGAATCTAAAAAAGAATATATATGTATAACTGAATCACTGTGTTAAACACCCAGAACTAACACAATTTTGTAAATCAACTATACTTAAATTAAAAAGAAAGAAAGAAAGAAAGAAACGATACAGAGATTTCCATTCAGTTTGTGATAACTCTGTTCTCTTAAGCCTGTAGTTAAAAATGAAATGAATTGTGGAATTTTGTTTCAGCCTAGACTAGGATTTTTGAGGCTGAGCCATAGCCAAACACCAAATTAATTACATAAAATGTTGAGACTACTCTGTCTCAAAGAAAATTTATTTGGTCTTTGCTGGCATCAAATCAGTCCTTTTGAGTATAACATTTCAGCATATTAATAATAATATGTGTAAACTTATTCATAACTCATAACCTTCCTCTATAATTATCAAAAACTTTGCTATACCACGGTCAGTTAAGAAGTTTTCTTTTTAAATAGGGCTCTCTCTTAGTTATTGCAGAGGACACAGCACTGTGGGACGGTGAGCCTGTGTTCCCTGCTCTCAGCTTTCTGATCATCTAATCGGGTAATAAAGAAAAAAATTTCACTATGTTCCAAATGTGAGAATGCCAAATTTTTTTGTCTTTTATTTTTAAAAACTATTTAAAAAAATAAGATGAATACATGCTCATTACAGGAAATTGAGGATAAACATATACACAAAATGGAATAAAGAAAATCACCTAGAAATAATCATAGTAACATTGTGGTGCATTTTCTTTCAGTATTTTGCCTGTTTATTTTATGTGGTTATAATCATGCATGCTACAGATGGAACTTTAGTTTTTGCTGATTTCATCAATAGTTCTGAGAAATTTTCTCAAGTTATTTGAACTTGCTGGGGAAGTAGAAAGTTGCCCTCTACCCTTTCTAAGTTCTTCTGGCTGGTCTAAGAGTTAGATTGACATGAGACAGATTATCAGGAGAAGAACAAGTTTACCTACGTACTGGAGGCGCCACCAGAAATAAGAGACCCAAGGATAAAGTTAGGCAGTTGAGGCTTATGTGCCTTCTGAGAGGAGAGAGGTTTCAGGCTTGGAACTTCAAAGAGGGAAGAAGTAATTCACATGGAGCTGGAAAAACGTTTGGTAAACAAATGTTTGCTGCACCAGGCAGACACATGAGACACAGGCAGGATTTTGGCCTCCAGGTCCTGAGGAGGTCCCCCACCTCACCTGCCCATATTCTTCACAGACATTTCTGGCGGTCGTGCTCTTTCTGGACCACGCCCTTTACCTCAGTTCTTTTAGGCAGTTAAAGAGGGAAGGGAGTTAAAAAGAAAGACTTCCTGAGTCTTCTGTTTCTTAAGAATAATCAGCCTAAAATAATCTTCATGCTCTGAGACACATTTTGGGGTGGCAAATTTTGCTCCCCTACAAACTCCATGAAAAAAAACCTCAACTGATTGCATTAGTAAATAAACAATCAAGTCTATGTATAGAATTTTTAGGTGATTTTTCATTTTTAATGCTATAAACAACACTGTCAAATTTCTTTGGGCTTGAGAATTTTGTGTGAAAGGAGGAACTCCAAATACAAAACTATGTATTTTCGCAGATATCTCTGGCGATAGTGCTCTTCCTGGACCAGTCCAGGCCAGATTCTCTGGAATTTCATTTGGCCTCTGACTATAACATGATAGAGTCAGAGAACTTATTTTAAAAAAAAAAGTTTAAAAATCAGAATTTCTCATATATCGTCAGATTGCCCTGTATAAAGATTATATCAGTTTATAATTCGAGTGTTAAGTATTTACCTTTTTAAAACTGTTTTTATCAGCAGTTCTTTGATTACTGAGAAAGAATGTATTTTCTTTCTTTTCTTTTTTTTCCTGCAGTTGGACTTTATGTATTTTATTTTTGCTATTTTCTCTAACTTTTTATTTGGAAAAATTTCAAACCTAGAGATAAAATGGTAATGTTTGTCACATTTGCTTTGTCTCTCCCTCACTCCGCACGTATACACACACATACATCCGTCACATACACATATATGAGTGTGTACGTATGTATTCTTCTTATTGAAGGAAATTTATGATACTGATATGACCTAATAGACTGTAATCGAATTTCCCCAAATGTCCCCACACTGTCTCTTACAGTTTTTTGTTTAATTTTTTGATCCAAGATCAAGTCAAAATCATGCACCGCATTTAGCCATCATGCTCCTCAGTCTCCTCTAATTTAGAACGGTTCCCCAGCCTGTTTTTGCGTCTCATAACACTGACGCTCTTTAAGGGTTCAGGCCAGTTGTTGTTTGGCAGTGTCCTTCGGTTTGGGTTTGTCTGTCTCCTCCGGTTTGGGTGACATGTGTTTGACAGGAGTGCTACCCAGGTGATGTCTTCTCAGCACAGCACACTGAGGGGCACACGCTGTCAGTTTGTTCCATGATTCCTCATGTTTTATGTGATAATTTAGTTAAAATGATGGCCTTTCCAATCATTGTCAGCTTTTCCCTTTTGATGCTCGTACTCCACCCGAAAGAACTGGTCATTCATTCAGTTAACATTTATTACAGAGGGCCCCTGTGGGAAGAGGCTATTCTTAAACTTCCACAAAGTACCCCTAACAGCAAAGGAGAATGGATGGGGATGCTCAGGAGCCTGTGGGGAGGTGGGTGCGGTGGGGAGAGAGAGGAGGGGGTATGTGTTGAAATTTCTCCTGTTTTATTTAAATCATTCCCGCAAATTAAAAAAATTCCACTCTATAATACATCCACTTCATTTTAATATTAAAATGTTTTACATTACGAGATTAATTATTTAACTTTTCATCTCTGATCTCCAGTAGAAACCATGCTCTGGGAAATCAAGCTGTGGTTATTCACTGGCTCGTAGTAATTGCGAGCACCGGGCTGTTGGGAAGCGGAGCGAAATAGCTGTGTTAGATACGCTCTCCTGGAGAAGTGTCACTGGTGATGTGAAACGACTGGCACAGTCTTGTCTCACCAGAGCTATCCTGGTTCTGTGCACTCAGAGGACAGGCACAAAGGCCTGGATTGTGTGTTCACTCGGTTCCGACTGAAGTAGCATCTTAAAATTTTTCAACTTTTATGAATTCAAATTTACTCATTTGGGGAATTATTTTTTCGGTGGTAAGACTGGTTTTGCTTGTCATTCCCCTTGGTGAAAGTGAGCGAGTCAGAGATGAAGCGGGAGATAGGAGTGTGCTTTTCCCACGTGAGTATCAGTTCCACCTGTAGGCTGACTCCTGCCGGTTAGAAGTGAAGCGTGCTCTCACACTTGTGTGTTCAGTACCCTGCTCCTCACGTGCAAGCTGGCGTGCAAGAGAAGAGACAGCAGTGTGCTCTGACACTGGCGGGAGAAACACCCACGTTGGCTGCCGGCGTGACACCTCCAAAGGGAATTTTCCAGGCTAATTATTTGACTCAAGGCAGTTTTCACCTTCAGTCTCCCTGCCCCCTCCTCCACACGTACACACTGTTGCAGCTTCACGATGCTGGGTGCTTTCCCGGAAATCAACTGTGGATCAGCTCAAAGATAAGGCACCAGTTGCTCTGAGAGGTGAAGTGGGAGTCGGTTGAGTGGCAGGACTGTCCACCCTCAGAGCACACACATCCCTCAGCCCTATGCTTTTCTGCTCCTACGGTGCTATTACAATCTTTTAAATCATGAAGCACACCCACACAAAAAAACCATTTCTTTTTAATCTAAATAATCCCAACAGCATTTAGTCAAGGCTTCTAGAGAATCAAGCACAGGGTCTGCCTGTGCTCTCTTTGGCACCAGCAGTGAATTCCGGGTGCAGTCTGGCCGAGCTGGAGAAAGAACGCCCTGGATTGGCCCGAGTTCTGCTCCCTGTCCGTGACTTTCAGGCTGCACTCAGGTAGCTGCTTCTTGATGCACTGATGCATTTGTCTCCCCGGGCGTGTTTGTGGGGAGAGCATGTGCCTGTGAGCTGGGGGAACACGTGAGGCAGCGCTCCAGCCGACCCTCTGAGGATTCTCACCGCTCCTGCTTTAATAAAATGTGGCAGGTTGCCTGGCAACCCGAGAGGTGGTGGGATTCTTTTCTACCTCCTTTACCAAAAAGCCCTCTATCAGCTCTTGGCTGACCGCTCGGGGTGGAGTAGGAGATAAACTTGGCTCTGGAAGCTAACTCCTTTATTTTTCATGCCTCTTCCTGCATCTGAACATTCGCTATCTCCCCCGTTCTCATGTGTACATCACTTTAAGGTAGAAGCTGGACAGTCTGACTCCCAGATTAAGTCCTGAGGAGAATTCGTCACTGAAAACACGTTCTCTTTTCTATTAATCAAAATTATTTCACTTGTGAGTCAGACCTGTGTACTGTTTCACCAAGTGTGTTGTGTAGCAGCAGTCTGTAGCCGTGTACCTCCTTGCTGCTGATTTGGTTTTGACCGAAGGATCCAGTTGTAGCCTTAGAAGCAAGCCTGGCTTGTGCTTCTGTTAGAGACTCCTGACTGCTGCCCTCACCTGTCACGGGAACGGTGCTGTCTGTGACTGCACTGTGGGAGCCTGGCCGGTGGTGCTTTGCAGCTGCGTCCCATGCAAGTTGCTATCAGATACTCATATTTTTCTTCATTAAAAATCATAGCATAATGCTATGCAAAGGCAGGATAAGTAAATTCATTAAACAAACATACCTGAGTTTACATGCTTTAAAACGAGACTTTACTTATGTTAGGAACATTGGATGTGGAACTGCAGAGTTAAAATCTGAAGGGTGGTAATATTTTTCTAGGGAAAAATCAATGTAGAAAATACTTTTAAATCCCTGAATGCTCCATTATCAACCAGGAAGCATTCTGTGTTCTGCTGTACAGATATATGATTTTCAAAGCATTTTTCAATTTCCTAATTTGTGTTAAGTATTTTGACCTTGTAGGAAACCTTTCAGTCGCTGGGAATTTTAAGATGTAATGTTATAAAATATTTTAAAGTGTAGCAGTATCACAACACTTGTCACTGTATTAATTTTTTTTAAGTTAGTGTTTTTAGATTTAACACTTGACTCTTTTGCCTAACCAGCTGAGTTTGCATTGGACATCCAAATACTGAAAAAGATCTATGTTTATATCTTCTTAGGACATAGAAAACAAAACGAATGCACAGAACAATGTTGAGGTCTTAGTAGCTTGAGACAGGAAAGTTGAACAATGCCAGTATCACTTTTTAAAAGAAAAAACTCCCTTATTCTCCTACTGGTAAAGAATTTCGCAGGTCCTTTAACTGTGGGAGTGGTGAGGAACTTGTTACTTCTCTGAATTTGGGGAGTTCTGGGGGAATTGCCACCTTAGACCTAAAAGCATTTACTCACCGAATGAGAGCATCTCACTCTGGCTGACTCTCAGGCTCTCCCCACCCCCTTTCTCTCCTCCCTCTCCCAGTCCCCCACTTCCTCTCCTTTCCTTCCTCGGCTCTCCTATGTATATATGTGTTTGACCCAAGAGAAACGTTCCTAAGTTTGCTTCAGCTGCTTTTGGCAGCTTAACGTGCTCATGTCAGACCTGTGTGCTGCCCGTAGGTCTGACTGCTGATTTTGGCAGCGGTGTCCTCCCATTACTGGGGGGCAGAGTTAAGGACGGGGGAAATAAGGAGATGGGATACTTTCCCTACAATCCTGAAGTCTGTAGGCAAATGATTTGGTGATTTTAAAGGAGAAAGATAATAGTAGAATGAATGTATGAAATGCCAAGATGGGATGGGACTTTAAAACCAAACTAATTCTTACTAAGTTGCATGCTGCCCTTTTGAGCTGTTTGGTAATCCGTAGGGTTTTAGTGTGTAGTCTACAGACAGAACTCACCAATGAAATAAATGAGTTGTCGGGCATAGTCTCAGCAAAGGCAAAGAGTAAAATTGATGTGGAAAATAAAACTGACTTCCTCATTCTTCATTTCCCCATTAGAGAAGTACGTGATTCTTTCTGTATACTTTTCTGAAGTCAAACGTTGCCCATTATAACAAATACATTTCATCGTCCCAAGGCAACCATTCCTTTTGTTATCAACCGACTTCCTCTCCACAGAGGGTAGTCACAGTGCCAGTGAGGGCTCCGAGAGAGCACCAAGGCGAGGCGGCTGGCCTAAGTGTTAAAGGAGGTTCTGTTGGCATTTCTCTCTAACCTTTTTGGTGGTGACAGATCATACGTGGGTTGATGTCCTGAAGACACTAAAGTGGCGAGTCAGTATTCGGCATACATTTCAGAAGGTTCCGCATCTCTAGATGGACCACAGGGGTGGGGAGTGGGGAAGCGAACGAGGCAAGACCAGGGACAGGGAGCGTGGCAAGGGATGGTTGATGGGAACCATAGACGGAGTTGTCTCATTTACAGTTTCTAGAGAATTTCTGTGACTCCATCTGACTTGGTTGGGAGAGACCCCTCTGCATTTGGTGACTGCTGCCCTCCCTCCCCGCGGTAATTACTCACCCAGCAGGTGAGACAGCTCAGCCCTGCCTGTCTGATAAGGGCCTGTCATTCACATTCTCTCCCCAGGTCCCCTCCTTCCCTCCTGGGTTTCATTCAGTTAATGAGTAAGCTGAGTCATGAGGTGTAAGTAAATTCTTTTATCAAGTGAGAGCTACATCAAAACATCCACAGAGAGACATTAAATGAAAGTATAAATATTGCAGCACAGCATCCCCCATATCTGGTTGGCTTATAAACAGACGGACTTTAAGCTTTTCAACTACTGAAACCTTTAAATCTGAAAATGTGCTGCTCTGTCAGGCTTTTTGTAAACACGGTCATTGGAGGTGAAGAAAAGATGGTACACTTACGTGTTAATCACAATAGGGGTAATATTGTGTCAGATTTCATGCTTCAAACTGCCAGGGTTAACAGTCCAAAAGTATTGTCTTGGTGTTTGTGGTGGACGTTTATATTTGATACCTATTTGTATCTGGCATCCGAAACATCTTTAATGAGAATTAGTCTGGATTATGAAGAACCCTACTTAACTGACGGCAGACCCAGCCACTCCCTCCAGCCAGCAGTTTAGTTACACACAGGCTCTGATGGGTGAATAGGTTGTGTCCTGAAAGTTCTTTTGTTGATTAACCTTTTAGAACACAAAGTGCATTGTCGCACAGAAATGCCACTTTGAATGGTGGGTGTCAGTGAGCTGTGGCTTGTTTCAAACTTCAGGCCTGGGCCCATCAGTAGGTCAGGAAATCAATGTTAGTTGACACCAGTATAAAAAACAAGGGAGAAAGAAGCAGAATAGAAAACATCAGAGTGGGTTGCGTAGGAAAGGTAGGTCTTGTTTGGTGATACTGTTGTAATTTAAAACCTACCACAGACTGTATGCTGCCTTTAGAGGCTGAAAGGCTCCCGGGTCAGGGGAGGTTGTGTCAGTGATGGGTTAAATCTGGCCGTTTGCCGCTGTCCAGCACTGTGATGCCAGGCAAATGTCTCTGTTTTGTCATATTCAAAATAAGGCTGGTTTTGTAGAGATAAGATTAGAGATGAAAGGGTGTATGTTAAGATTAATATATTAGGATATTATGGAATATAGGGTAATATACTAGGATTATAGCTAATGGGTCATCTGGTACATGGTAACCTCTCTATAAACCATGATTATAATTTATTTGCACTCCTTTGTGATATATATGTAAGCAGTCCTTAAAGATACTGTTATAAAATAGTATAACTGAAACATACTATTTAGTCTTCCCTAGAGTAGAATTTATTCAGTGTTCCTGACATTTAGGATCTGCCATTTCCCACATTCTAGGAGGAGATCTTTGATTTTACTTTAAATTATCCCTGTGTAGTTGAGACATCAATCTTAATTTTCTCCCATGAAGTGTGAAGAATGTTGTAAATTGCCTTAGGCCTTTCAGCTGTCTGTCAAGTTTGTCAAGACTGTTAAGTATGGAATTGCTTCCCAACTCCCTATTTCAAATTATGTGTTTTGTCTTTAAAAAGGGGGTAAGGGTATTCTGTATCTTTTTTTTTTAAGTGGCTCTCAATTCTCAACTTTTATGGAACTGCATCTGCTCCTGTTTGACTCCACCATAAAATCGTTCTTACTTCCTGCACATCACTACCTCATCTTTTAAGGAGCTATATCAGCACTTGTGTGTTGTGTAAACTTTTTTTTTTTTTTTTTTTGGTCTGGCTTGGGTTGAGAGCAGCTGCTGTGTTGACAGCTTTGAGGGGAGGTTAAAATCATCGTCGGAAGCATGGCATCAGAATCAGGGAGGTCGGAAGTCAAACTCAGCTCTGCCAGGTCGTTATTTCAGCCCTCTGCAGGTTACTCAACCTCTCTCAGCCTCTGTTTTCGCGTCTGTAAAAGCAGAGTTACTGCCCCACCGTATGGTGGGGTTGTTTTCAGAAGGAAAAGAGCTGGGACGGATTGGTAACTCTGCAGAGAAGGCCGCTGTCTCTGGCTGGGTCCCCATCACTCAGAGCTCCATGGCCTTTGCCGCCCTTGCTGTCCTCCCGGCCCCCAGCCCTGGTGCTCTCAGGAGACCCACCCCCTCCGCCCAGGAAAGAGCGGGCTCCCAGCCCCATTCAGAAAGCTCCGCCCCTCGGAAGTGGGGCCCCCACGCATGCGTGCTCTGGGCCCGTCGCCTCTCCCGGCCCTGCGCAGACCCTTTTCCCCACGCCCACCCGCTGACTTCTTTCCAGTGGCGCGAAAACCAGCTGAATCCCTCCTGTCTCTTCAGAAGAGCCCTCCGGGACCCCAGGTCCCTTTGCTTCTGATTATTTCTTTCCTGTTAGGAATTTCAGGGCTCTGCGTTAGTCGCCCTCACCCTCGTGCCCTCTCACCCTTTCAGCTGAGGTCCCTGGTGACCTCTGTGCCATAAAGGCCATGGGCTCTTTCCTCTTCCTCTTTCTGGTCGCTCAGCCCATTGACCCTTTCTTCCTTCCTGGGTTCCTCAGCCCCGGACTTCCCAGATTCGCCCTCCTCCTTTTCTGCCTGCAGCCTCCCCGGCTCCCGTGCCTTCTTCTCCCGTCTGTGTGGTGGTTGAATGTTGGTGTTCCTCAGAGTTCCACTAAGACTTCTCTTACTCTTTGCCTTCTCCAGCCCTCTTCCTGTTTTCCCCTTCAACCACAGTGATCTTGTAGAAACACATGAGATCATGCTCTCCTCGTGACTGAAGCCCTGTGGTGGCTCCTGCTGCACTTGGCACGGCTGGAGCCCTTGGTGGCGTGTCCATCAGGCCAGCTTCACTGTGGGCTCCTCTCGCCTCCCTCATTGGTCTCCACGGTTCAGGTCGAGTTTCAGTTCCTCGGTCAAGACTGTGTCTCATCTCTCATATTGGTCACTCCGTGTTCCTTCTGCCTGGAACGCAGTTCCCCACTCCGAGTTTTTGACACTGTCTACTCTCCCAACCTTCAAGTCTCAGAACAGACTGAATGTCTTTTCCTTAGGGAAATGGTCCCTGTGTCCAAGGCCTGACCACCTCTCCACTGGAAACTCCAGTTATCTAACCCTCAGCACACGTGTGGGGCTCTGTGTCCTGTCCTTTCCTCCGGCAAATAAGGGACCGGGTCTCTGATTCACCCCCAGAGTGGAAGCATGGAAGATGGTGTGTTTGTTTATGGTTGGATGAATAAATGAACAAGTGAGAGTTTCATATGTTACTGTCTGTATTCATAAACAGGTAGATGGGTGAATAAATGAGCAAGTGAGAACTAAATACATTCGTTTGCAAAGCAGGCAGCAGAGTTCTTGTGTATAATAAGTACTCAATAAATGGTAGCTTTATTTTTAATTGACTTTTCAGCTAGGAACCATGAAAAGGGGGAAAAAACATCCCCCAAGCTGGTTAATGGAAGCAGTGCCCCTTAATGACGTCATTCATGAAACGCTGCGGCCGTTGGCATAGGCCCTGGGAAATCAGAGCTTAAACAGCAGCCTCTTTCTCACAGTCAGCCTTTTAATATCTTATATTTCTTGTCTCTTTCTCCCTCCTGTTTCTCCTCATGTTAAAATCATCATTTCTCACCTAGATTCTCACCTCCTTGGTGCTCCCTATCAATATGTTCCTCTCCTCCTCCTCTAGGTTGTGAGCTTCCCTCCCGTCACCCCCCAGTGCCCAGCATGGTACCTGGGGCCAGTGTTTGTTGAGTGAATGAACGAAATGCGTGTTTCAAAAGCAGATTGTGGTGTTGTGGGGGCGAGGGTATAGCTCAGTGGTAGAGCACGTGCCTGGCCTGCATGAGGTTCTGGGTTCTATCTCCAATGCCTCCATAAACTAAAAATAAATTTAAAATCCCATCTTCCTCCCCCCTCAAAAAAAAAAAAAAAAGCAGACTGTGGTGTTGCCAGGAGAGTTAGTGAAAATCAATTGACTAATTTTGGTCTCAGTTCAGTTTTTAAAAATTATAGTTCAGACTTTTTGATTTTATACTTGTCCAGTATGGCTGATACATCAGTTCCTATATTTTCCATTTTCTTTCCACATTTTTGAATGAGAAAGATTTTGTTAGATTGTATCCCAGTTCTCAGTGATAACAGTATCCTGTGAGCTGTTGCAGACTCAGGTGTGTGAGGCCACCCTCACTTCAAGCATTCCAACGTGTGATAAGTTACAGCTCGCTGACTCTGTATCACTGTAGAATGTCTTATGTGTCTTAGACATAGTTCTTTCAGTATGAGCTATATATGTATTTTTTTCCTCCAAGTCAAATGGCTTTATTAGCCCCTGGGGGCCACATTTCTCCCCTACCACCACTACCTGCCCTCCAGGGGATGGGAACTTTGGGACCAGTGAGGGGCATGGGGAGTCCAGTGCACACTGCAGTATTGAGTCAGGCCCTAAGTGGGTGCCCGGGGCCCTACCTCCCTCCCTGCCTGTGAGGAGAGCCTAGTGGTGGGTGGCAGGTGGGAGGTGGGCTCTGTTCCTGGCTGAATGTTCCCAGCCTGGAGGTGAGCTATATGTCTTTTGATTTAACAGCAGTCGCCTCATTAATTAGGCACCTGCTGTATGCCAGGCTCTGTGCTAACAGCTTCGCATATAGACATTCTGCTCTCCAAATAGCTTTCTAAGGTAGGTAGTTACACCCATTTTAGGGATAAAGAAACGGGAGCCCAGGGAGTCAGGTGGCTTTCTTCAGACAAGTTCAGATTTTGGCAGGATTTGAACCCAGCTCCCTGTAGCCCCAGAACCCATGACTTTCCCACTTGACTTCATTGCCTCCCTTTATATACATTGTAAGTAAATGTCACCATATCCACAGCCTTTGTCCAGTTTGTAAAGAGTGTTTTCTTCATCATTTCCTTGGCCTTAATTAGAGACTGAGGTAAGATACAATGTGGGAACCAGGAGCAGACTGAGGGGCTGACGTGGAGGGAGATGAAGGTAGAGGCGTGGCTTGTAGGTGGCAGAATCTGGATGGGACCCACGTCCCCTCTGGCCGCCTGCCTGAGAAGTCACAGGGCTCCCAACAACTGCTCTCTCGGTTCTGATGACCCAGCAAGGGTACACGGGCAAGCTCTTCTTGCTGTCACTCTCTGCCTGCATGTCTTTTTAACCATGGCAGCCTGAACCTGCTTCCTCTGCTTCCTTCTCCTTAGTGCATGTGCTTTCCTGAATGTCTCCTCTGCATCAGGCCCTGTGATGGAGGCAGAGGTGAGCGACCCAAGTCCTCCTCTGCCTCTTACTCCATTATTAACACTGTCTTTTTTACAGGCCTTGAATCTCTTTCATGAGCCTTAGTTTTTCACTCTTTCAGCTTTAGTACTTAAAAAAAAAATTTACCCTTTGTTGGAGAAGACTGCACTGTATGGGGAAGAACAGGGGACGAGGAACCCCAAGCCCTGGGTCCTGACCGTGTGCCTGAGCCAGGTCAGTTGGTCTCTGCTGCCAAGGGCTATTACCATTTCTTTCCGCGTTGCTGTGACGCTCAGGTGTGGCGATGTGCACAGGCCGTCACTGCCCCCGGGGAACCTGCCCTTTAGAGTCAGGGCCAGTGCCACTCCTCTTGTTCCTAGTCCAGTGCTCTTCCTCCACGAATGCCAAATGATTCAGAAGCTGTGTTTCTTCCCCCCTTTCCTTCCATCATTTTAAATTCCTGCAAAAGTACCATGGTAGAACCAAGGTGCTATGAAGGCAAATAGAGTGTGGTCCTTTCCATCGAAGAACATCTGGGCCCATGGTATAAATGTGAGGAAAGAGCCAGAGTTGAGGTGAGAGGGTTGGACCGAGCCAGAGGCCCCGCCGGTAACGCTAGCAGGTTTGCACTTGATCTTGGCGTTACAGAAGAGGACAGATCGTGTCAGTAGGGAAGGCTGTAAGGGCCAGGGTAAAACCGGGCTGTCAGCTGGGCTGGCCTGCCCGCTTTCACCTGTTAGGCCCCCTGGAAATAGCTGTGCTGCGCACGGTTCTGACAGACCACCAGTTCCTGCATGTACCTTAGTATCTGCCTGGCTCCTTGGATGAGTTGAGGGGAAGTATCTCCAAGATCATTTTTTTGAATGCTGGAATATGTTCATAGTGACCCTTAGAGTTGAATGTTTTTGTAAAGTTGGCTGTCCCACAGAATCCAAGGTAAAACCCTCCATTCTCTATCTGGTAAAAGTACAGAAATGGTCATGCTGTTGCAAACCCAGACTTGGTCAAATTATATGGAATATGAGAAAACTTCTGAATCCACTATGTTCATGTTTAAATAAACAAGTAAACACAAAGCAGCTTGTGGTGCACCCAGAAAGAGAGCACAGAGGAGCAGGGCCCCGGGCTGGCGGCTGTGGGGGGATGTCAGAAGTGGGCACCGCGTTGATGGTTTGGGTGTAGGGTTTGGGTCTGCACAGCTGGCAGAGGCCACTCTCAGTGCACGCCCTCCTGGTGGTGGGCTAACATACCACGTTACCCTGGAGAGATTCCTTCCGCCCTTTACACAAAACTGTTGTGTGAAGAGATGGACAGACTCCGAGTCTCTTGCAGACTGAGGTATTTGCCTGTGTTCACTCTGCATGACGTGGCCTGGGACCCTTCCAGTGCACTTGGTGTCATGAAAAGAATGTAGCTTTGGTTTGGATCCCAACACTTGTAACCCTTGGGACCTTGAAGTAGTCACTTCTTCTGAGCTTCAGTGTCCTTATCTATAAAGTCAGGATAATCCTTACAGGATTTTCCGTACCTGGCGGAGTAAGTAGCCAATAAATACTTCTCTTTCTTGTAAGCATCGGGCTGATAAGCACACAGGTAATTCCCTTAGAAACTGAGACGTGATGTCGGTTGAGGATAACCGCTGCAAAAAATGCAGGACTAATGGCTCGTAACTGCTCCTGAAGTCTCCTAAAGCTCCCCCCACCCCACCCCACCCCCACCAGCAGTTGCTGCAATAAAGTGGTTTCGGCAGCCGCGATAACCAGGCGGCACAGACGTCCTCGGCTTCCCGAAGAAGGCTGGAGAAGGCTGGCGTTTCAGCAGCAGTGCTTGTTTACAGCACACGGACCATTTGGGGATACCTTCTTATCACCAAAGACATTGAAAATGGAGTGACTCCTACCTTATCTTACAGAGAACTTCTCACTTAGTCTTGGAAATGGCCCTTAGGACTTGCACAGGGCAAACAACAGAAAACCCAAACAGTCTGTTTGCTTAAAAGGTAATAAACTTCTGTGAAACCCCCACTCAACCAGAGAACTGAAGTGTTAATAAGTTACATCTCCCTGTGCTTCCTCCCCACCCCATCTTCCTATTCCCCACCAAGCTGCCACTCCTGAAAGTTATGCTGATTATTTTCTTGCTTTTTTGGCTCCCTCTGCATCTCCCTCTCCCTCTCTCCACCACCCCTACAACTTCCCCCTATCTTTCCCCTCCCCCTCCTTCTCCTTTTCCCTCTACAAACCCACGAAATGATACCTTAATGTGCTCATAATTTGCCTTTGCCTGAGGTTGAACAACTCTTTATATAATTATTGGCATTGTATGCTCCCCTTTCTGTGAAACGACTCAGCATGCTGTTCGTGTCTTTTGCCCATTTTTCTGTTGGGTGTTCCCTTACTGATTTGTAGGCATTTTTATGTATTCTGCTGCTAATCTTCCATCAATTGCTTGTGTTACAAATATCTTCTTCCAGTTCACAGATTGTCTTCACTCTCTGCAAAGTGTCGTCTGATGGACAAAAGTTTTCATATTAATGTAGCCAAACTTACTGATCTTTTTTTGTGTGCTTAACATTTTTTGTATCTTCATAAATTCTTTCCTACTTCCAGCTCAGAAAGATATTCACTTCTATTTTCTTTTCAAGTTTTCAAAGTTTGCTTTTGACATTTAAGTGCTTCATCCATCTGGAGTTGATTTTTCCGCCTGGTGTGAGTAAGAATCCAGCTTATTTTTTTCCTATGGATAAACAATTTTTCCAACTTTTCCTTTTCCGCACTGTCTGTCATGCTGTCTCTGTCCAAAATCAAAGTTTCACAGATGCTAAAGTCTGTTCCTAGGCTCTTCTGTATCATTGGTCACTCTGTCTCTGCACCATTACTGCTCTGGCTTAAGTACTACAGGTCTATGGTAAGCTTTTGGAGTTGGTAGGGCAAGCTGCCCCTTAAATGTTTGGGCTGTCAGGGCCCATTTAAAATTTGGAATCAACCTTTCAGATTCCACAGAATAATCGAGGTGTAATTTACATACAGTGAAATTATCTTCTATTGTACAGTTCCGTGTTTTAACAAATGCACACCATCGTGTAACCACCACCATAATCAAGATACAAGACAGTTCTTTTTGTGATTGACGTCCTCCCCCAATCCCTGACTGCCGCTGCTCTGTGTTCTGTTGAGTTTTTTTTTAAATCTCATTTTAAATTTTTTCAATGTTCTGTTAAAACAGAGTTTTTAAATCTGGAACTGCATTAAATGTATGGATCAACTTAGGAAGGAATCTACAGCTTCTATTAAGTCTTCTTGTCCGTGAACATAATGGCATATCTTTCAACTTAGTTGGAAAGATTTTTGCTTGACAATAATGGAAAGTTCTAAATTAAAAAAAAAAAACTAAACATTTTAAGTAATTCTTTAAAACTCCTAGTAGGGGAAGCATTTTTTATGATAATTGTCACTCTAAATAGACACATAAATACACACAAATATATGTCAGACATGTGACAGTGTTACATTCTTTAAAAAATCATGTCTTGGTTCCAAACCAGCTTTGTTGCTTACCCTACAGGACCCTAAACAGGCTGCTTGGCTTCCTTGATGCTCAGACTCTCTCTCTCTCTCTGTGATGGTTAGAACATCCCTTCCTTGGGGGGCGGTTGTGAGGATTAAATGCTGTAACGTGTGCAGAGTGTCAAGAGACAGCAGACCTAGCACAGTGAAACCGTGGGTGGGTGAGACTATGGAGAGGAAGTGCTCTCACTCACCTACAAGGAACCAGGGAGGGCCCTCACCGTCTTTGGTTTCCCAGTGGCTCTAACAAAGTGGCATGACCGAAAGACGGCCTTGAATCATTTCCCTGACAAATTTGGAAAAGGTTAGTGTTACCAAGCCGCCTGCTACACGCTGCTTCTGACAGGCGAGCTGGAATCACTGGAGGACACAGCTGACAGCCAATTCATTTTGCTGATTCATCCATTAGAGGGGTGGCTTTGAGCCAGAGCTTGGCTTCTAGATTAAAGGCTGAGAGCTGCAAAGCTGCTGGGACTTGAAGGAATGCTGGTAAATTGCTGCCATGTGAAGGCCAGCAGTGAAAAGTGGATTGTTGTTTGTGTCCCCTTTTAAGTGATCCTAATTCCACATGTGCTCAGATAAATTCCCCACTGTGGTTAGGGAGTTGTTCGTAACATGTGTCCACAGGGCCAAGAGCTGAATTATTGGAAACAATCGGATGCTGTTAAATAGATCATCTTGGCTCCTTTGTGACCCTATTTCCACCTTTGCTTTCACAGGGAATGTTGACTCAAGCCTACTCTTTTACTTGTTAGTCCAAATTAAACTCGAGAGAGGCGTCATTGCAGATGTCATCCCTTTGAGGCACGCTTCCAAGTAAACCTGCCTGAAAAGGAATGAAACTTAAAAGAGGAAAATCCAAGCGATGCTCAGGACAGAACAACCATGTAGAATCTGTGGGTTCTCATTATATATCACATTGATAAATGAACCTGTTTTACTAGGTAGTCTCAAGCTTATAGGAAACTGCATAAAGCTTGCCTGTGACAGTGTGAGCTTGAGGGTGGAAGTTGTGTCTTGTTTCACCAGCTATCTAGCATCGTCCCTGGGACAGACACCCAGTGAGCGATCGCTGGGTGGAAGCATGGATGGATGACGTCTGGTGGATGTACAGATTACTGGGTGGTTAGATAAGTGTGCCAAGAAAGTCAGAAGTGTAGCCCATTGAAAGCAAGAAAAGTAACTCTCGGGAGGAAAAAGGTTTTTCAAGAGAAGCTCCTGTTTCTTTGGTTCTCTGATATGAGTGACTTTGGTCAATGAGTATCTCCAGAACTGAATGCTCTGTTTATCTCCTTGTGAGTGAGTCAGAACATGCTGTTTGGAGCTCACATTTCAGGAACTCACTCTACTCTGAGATAACGTGGAAGTTCTTTAATACCCTTAGAGTGTTTTCTTTTCCTTTTCTTTATTTTTCCTCTTTCACTCTAGAGTGAATATTTGAAGAGTACAGCAGACCTCTTAGTAAAAAAATGTTTTTAAATAAGATTTTTTTTTCTTCTTGTTTTTCTATCTATTGTTGTTCTCTTTTGCTTTGCTCTTTAGGTGGCTAAACATTTAGGGCATGACAGTCTATAAACTGTTACTGTATTGAGAAGCTTTAGGCAAATCTGGTCCACTTAAGAGTGAAGACTAAAGTGTCACATGTCGGATATGTGGGGAGTGTCTGCCTCCCAGACAGTTGTCTTGCCCTGTGATGTAAGGTCCGGATGTGCTGGTGTCCCTGTCCGGTTCTGATGTGCTCATCACCACTTGCCGCGTTCTGCCTTGCACTCACTCACTTAATATTTACTGAGAACTGCTCCGTACCGAGAACTTTGCTGGGAGTGGGATATAGACTCTATCTCAGACGTCATGGTGCTTTTGCCGCATGCCCGGGTACCACGTCTGCTCCCAGCCACCCCCACCAGCACGACCCGGCCCTTACTGTCTCGCTGCTAGTGTAGGTGATAACTGCTGGCAGTGGCAGTGGGCCTGGGGAGTATGTGCTTCAAACTGCAGGAGCCGGAACCAGCAACTGAGTGCCTGTCCGCCAGCAGGTTTCCATGGGGCCTCACCCTGACACTTCCCGCACATTCCATCCCCCAGACTCCGAGGAAGAGGCAGCAGAACTGACTGGGCCATACTCAAGCATTAACACCAAAGACAGAACAAGCTCCAGCTTTCTAGTACTCCTGCCAGAGGCACATTTCAGAGAATTCGCAATCTTTGTGAGCAGAAGAAGAGGCCTGTCTCAAGTATTGTGGGAATATCTTGAATCTGCAGAGTCTAAAGGGAAGTGCAGAACAGCAGGAAAGGCCCTGGCCTTAGGGTCGAAGCAGCCTGGTTTTGCCTCCCAGCACTGCCCCTGGCCCCGCTGTGGCCTGTGGCAGTCCCCCGACCTCTGTGCCCCTGCTTTCTCCTGAGCAGTGAAGACCATTCCTCCTTTGCAAATGCGCTGTGAAGCTTAGACATCGTGTATGCAAAACGCTGGGCACAGACATCCAGGAGACCTTCAGTATTTGACACAGTCACAGCACTGCTGTCAGTGTTGCTTTTATTGTCATCTTTATTGTTAACAAAATGGGTGAGGCTTTATAGTTTTCCCTTAGCGGTTTGGGTTTTTCATTTTCTTACTCTGAAAATGAGTAATTTTCAAGCATAATGTTACCTGCAAATATGTGGCAAATTAACGTTTTACTTAAATCATTCTAGTTCTCTGTAGTTTACAGAGCACTTTCACACTGTAAAGGAGATTGGGGAACAGAGACACTCTTTTCTCTGGATGAGAAAACTCAGACTTGGAGAGTCCATGGGATGTTCCCAAGGCCACCTGGCTTCTAAATGGCAGAGCTGGGCTCGGAGCTCAGACCTGAACCCAGGGCTCCTTTTCGCAAGTGACATCTCTGGGGTGAGGCCAGACTCTTTGGTAAGGATTTTTTCTTTTCCTCGTAGCTGTCAACACCAGCAAATATGCAGAAAGCTATCGGATCCAGACCTATGCTGACTATGTGGGGAAAAAACACGAGGAGAAGCAGATCAAGAGAAAGTGGACAGAAGATGGTTGGAAGGAGGTTGAAAGAAAGCGGCTGAACACGCAGTGCGTCTCCTACACTCCGCAGAATCACTATTACTATGCCAGCAGGTAAGAGCTCCTGCCTGTTGATTTGAAAGGGCATTCTTCTTGTTGCTCCTGATGGGATTCTAAGTAATAAATCTGACTTGTGAGAAAGACTTTGTTCTAACTTTTCACTTAATATCAGAAGTTACTGCTACCTTAATTCCTTCTGTGCTGTACAGACCACAGCCATTTCAGTTACCACTCTCAAAACCCCGGTGGGGCAGACTGGGGAAACGTCTTATTCCCGTTTTAGGGGTGAGGAAACAGAGGCTCCAGGACTTGCCCACCATTCAGTGAGAGAGCCAGGATGAGCTCTTCTGTCTGATTCCTTCTTTTCTCAAGCTGCCATGTTGCTTCTGGCTGAGCTTCTGGAACCCCTTTCAGGTCCCATGTCGACACCGAACCACATGCCTTGCTGGAGAAAGAGAACTTGACACATTCTTCCTTTACTAACCTACAATCGTACTTTCCAAAGATAATAACTGGTGAAGTTTTAGGATCTTTGTGAAATTATAAAACATAGGTATAGAAAATGGGGGGAGGGGGAGTTCATTCTAGAAAATTATAAATATTAGAAAAGTGTGAATTAACAGAAGAAAGAATTGGCGGGAGGGTATAGCTCAGTGGTAGAGTGTGTGCTTAGTTAGCATGCATGAGGTCCTGGGTTCAATCCCCAATACCTCCATTAAAAATGAGCAAACAAACAAACTTAATTACCTCCCCCCCTCCGTTAAAAAAAAAAGAAAGAAAGAAAAATTAGCCATAATCCCACTACCCAGAAGCAATCACTGTTAATATTTTGGATTGCCCTCCTTACTTTTTAAATGGTTTTTAGAGATTTTTCAAGTTGAGTTATAATTACCATACAATAAAATGTATAGATCTAAAATGTTTAGTTCAAAGAGTTTTAACAGTTATATGTACCTATGTAACCACCACTCAAAGCAAGATACGGAACATTTCTATCTCCCATCTCAAAATTTCCTTGGGCCTCCTTTTCAGGTAACTCCAAGCCTCCCCTGGGCTAAGCAACTATTTCAAATTTCTGTCACTATGGATTAATTTTGATTACTCTTGGAATTTATTTTAAAAAGAATCATACGGTATTGTGTTTGGGTTCTTTCACTTAACATGTTTTTGGAATTCATCCTTGATGTGTGCATATCAGGAGTTCATTTATTTTTAATGTTCAGTAGTATTTCATTGTATGGATATACAACATTGACCTGTTCTCCTGTTGGTAGACATTTGGGTTGTTCCCAGTTTGTGACTATTGTGAAAAAAAAGCCTGCTATGAACATTTCGGTAAACAATTTCTTGTAAGCATATGTTTTCATTTCTCTTAAGTAAATATCTTAAGAGTAGAATTGTCGGTTCTTAGGACAGATACGTTAAAATTTGTAGGAACAATCAAACAGTTCTCCAAAGTAGATGTACCATTTTATACTCTACCAGAATTATATGACTGTTCCAGTTACTCCACATCCTTGTCAACACTTAGTGCTGTCAGTGTTTTTTATTTTAGCCATTCTAGATAATATAAGATGATATTACATTGTAATATGAATTCATCTGGTTGACCCCTTTTGTGTGCTTCGTGACCATTCAGATACCTTCTGTTTGAGGTGGATATTTAAATCTCTTGCCCATTTTCTAATTGGGTTGTTTGCCTTTTTACTGTAGATTTGTAGGAATTCTTTTAAGTATTCTGGATACACATCCTTTGTCAGGTATATGTGCTGCAAATACATTTTTTTGATTCTGGGGAAATATATTCATTTTATCAGTGATGTCTAGTGAGCAGATGTTTTTAATGTTGATGATGTCCTGTTTGTTTATTTTTTTCTGTTATGGTTAGTGGCATTTTTTTTTCTGTCCAAAAAATCTTTGCCAGCCCTAAGATTGTAATGATTTTTCTGTTTTCTTCTAGAAGGTTTATAATTTTCGCTTTTACATTTAAGTCATGACCCATTTCAAATTAATTTTATATATGGAATAACATAGGAGTCAAGGTTTAGTTTTTTCCATATGGATATCTACTTGTTCCAACAGCATTTGTTAAAAAGACTTTACTTACTGACTTGACTTGGCACTTTTGTCAAAAATAAATTGACCATGTATGTCTAGGTCTATTTCTGGACCCTTCTGTTCCACTCATTTTTATACCTGTTCTTCTGCCAATATCACACTTTCTTATTTCTGTGACTTTATAAAGTCTTAAAATCAGGTAGCATCCAAATTGTTTTTCTTTTTCAGATTGTTTGGCTATTCTAGATCCTTTGTATTCCACAAAAATTTTAGAATCATCTTGTCTGTTTTTCATTTAGACTGGTTTTGTATTTTTTACTGTAGAAGTCTTATATGTCATGTTTATTTTTTTCTAAATATTTTATATTATTGTTTTTATAAGTGGAATTGTTCTTTAAATTTCATTTTCAAATTGTTCGCTGCCTCTATATAGGCATATAATTGTTTCACATTGACCTTGTATCCTGCAACCTTTCAAAATTAACTTATTCTGATAGTTATTTTAATATATATTCCACAGGGATTTTTTAATGTACACAATCATGTTGGCATGCTATTAACAACAGTTTATTTCTTTTCCAATCTTTATTTCTTTTTCTTGCCTTATTGCACTGGCTAGCCCTCAGGTATATTGTTAAATAGAAATGGGAAGAGTGGATATCCTTGCCTTGTTTCCAGTATTAGAGAGGGAAGTGCAGTGTTTCCCTTTGAAGGATGATTCTTAGATTGTCCATACAAGTCTTTTTTCAGGTTGAGGAATTTCCCTTCCATTTCCTGTTTGCTAAGAATTTGTATCATGAATAGATGTTGAGTATTTTCAGATGCTCTTTCCATATCTTTTAAAATTGTCGTATGATTTTTGCCCTTTATCTTGTTAATACTTTGAATGACATTGATTGGTTTTTGAATGCTTAATCAGATTTGCATTCCTAGGAGAAATCTCACTTGTCATGATGTATTACCCTCTTTAGGTGTTGTTTGATTTGAGTATTTGTTAAGTATTTTTGTATCTTTGTTTATGAGGGTTTATTAGACTGTAATTTTCTCTTTTTTGTATCTTTGTCTAATTTTGGTATCAAGATTATGCTGACCTCATAAAACTAGTTAGGAAGTTTCTCTTCTGTTACTTTGTGACAGGTGTATAGTATTTTTCCTTAAATTATTAGTTGAGTTTACCAGTGAAGACATCTGGACATAATTTTTTTTGTGGAATGGTTTTTGATTATGAACTCAATTTCTTTAATAGATACGGCACAGCTTAGGTTTTCTATTTTCTTGTATCACTTTTACTAATTTGTGTTTTCCAAGGATTATTCTATTTTATTTATGTTGTCAGATTCATCAACATAAAATTATTAGCTCGAAATAGTCCCTTATAATTTTAGTATCCATAGGCTCTAGAGTTACGTTCCTTTAGAAATTACTGACACTGGTTATTAGTTTTTCCTCTCTTTTTTCCTTACTAGGGTGTTTTACCAATTAATTCTTTCTAAGTACCAACTTTTAACTTCATTAATTTTTCTGTACTGTTTTTGTTCTATTTTTAAAATTTATTTATACTCTTGTTCCTATGACTTCTTCTACTTATTTTGGATTAAGTAGTTATTCTTTGGATTCATCAGGTTTGGGGACTTAATATGTTATTCTCCCACCTTAAGATGGGAACTTAAGTTCTTGATTTTATGTTTCTTCTTTTCTAAAAAAAAGTGTTTAAAGCTGTAAGTTTTCCTTTAATTTCTGTTTAACATCATCCCACATACTTTGATATGTTGTCTTTTCACTGCCATCTATTACAAAATATTTTCTAATTTTTCTCGTGCTTTCTTCTTTAACCCACGAATTATTTGGAACTTCTTTGATAATTGTTGAGGCATGTTTTATGGCCTGGCATATGGTCTGTCTTGGTGAATGTTCCAAGTGTACTTGAATGAGTGTCATGTTCCATTAACATTATTTTAGGTTACATTGGTTCATGGTTTTGCCCAAATCTTATGTATCTTTACTGATTGGTTTTGTTTGTTTGTTTGTTTGTTTTTGGCCTACTTTTTCTTTCAGCCACCAAGAGTGGTACAACTGTGGTTGCAGATTTGTTTATTTCTCCATTTAATTATATCAGTTTTTGCTTCACATATTTTGAAGCTCTTTTGATAGGTATATACCCATTTAGGATTGTTATGTCTTCTTAATGAATTGCCTCTTTTATCATTATGGAATATTTCTCTTCAGTTCTAGTAATAATGTCTTGTTTTTGTTTGTTTATTTTGTCCAATATTAATATAGGCACTCTTATTTCTTATACTTGGTATTAGCCATTTAATGCCAACTTAAAAATTTTGTCTTATGTTTCTTATAAATAGCATATCACTGTGTCTTGCTTTTTTCCATTCTGACAACCCCTGCCTTTTAATCTAATTAATGACACAAGGGTGGGGGAGTCTGTCTCCCATCTTGATGTTTATTTCCTGTTTGTCCTGCTTTTTCTGTGTCCATCTGTTCTGCTTTTCTGTTGCTTCTTGCATCAACTGTGTATTTTTCAGTCTTTGCTGATATTTTAGCATCCCGTTTTATCTTCTTATTGACTTTTTTCTTACACTTCTTTGTGTTATTTTTTGTCACTGTTCCGGAGTAAGATGGCAAACTATAGTCCACATGCCAGTCTGGCCACATGTTTTTATAAAGTTTTATTGGAACACAGCCATGCCTATTAATTTACATATTGCCTCTGGCTGCTTTGCATTTCATTGGCAGATTTGGGTAGTAGTGACAGAGACCATGTGGCCCACAAAACTGAAACTATTTACTGTCTGTTCCTTTACAGAAAAGTTTGCTGATCCCTGCTGTAGAGCTACACTGTCCAGTACGGTAGCTACTAACCACCCACACACGGCTAATGAGCACTTCAGATGTGGCTAGTCCAAACTGAGATGTGTTGTAAATTTAAAACACACATGTGATTTTGAAGACTTGAGTACATGTTGAAATTATAACATTTTGGATATATTTGGCTAAATAAAAATATTATTAAAATTAATTTCACTTGTTTCTTTTCACCTTTTTTTAATGGTGGCTCCTAGAAAATTTAAAATTGCATATCTGGTCCACAGCATATTTCTGTTGGCCAAGCTCTGCTCTAGAGATTATAATATGCCTCTTTCATGTATCACAGTCTGTCTCTAAGTGAAAATTATACTACTTCATGAACAATGTAAGATTTTTACCTAGCGTATATTTCTATCTACCCACCTCCATCCTTTGTGATCCTTTGTCTCATGTATTACTTTTACATTCTGTGAACTTGATACATTGTTGCTTTTGTTCCTTTTCTTTTTCTTTAAACAGTTAATACTTGTAAAGAAAATAGGGGACTAAAATGGCATAAGTATAAACATAAAAATAAACATAAAAATTCAGGCATAATTAGAAAGGTCCAGTTCAGATTGTGTGGGGTCCTTATGTGACTCTTATGACACTTCTCTTGGCTCTGGAGAATTGACTCTGAGATCTTAGGAGACAGCCACAACAGCTGAGCTTCTGAGGTTGACTGTTAGCGGTGCTGACGGGTGGATTTCTTCTGCTGTTTGCAGTGGTGTTGTGGTAGCAGGCTTCTTTTCTTTTCTCTGATAGATTCAGTGTCCAGAACGTTCAAGGAGTTTATAGTCGATAACTGGACAGAAGATAGGGCTTAGGTTCTGGGAAGCTAGACTGGCCATAAAGTGGCTTGAGAAGGGAAGAATGAGATTTGGTTTGGTGTCACGAGATCTGAGTCAAGTACAGGTAGGCATGGCATTGGAAGGATCCTCCTTTACAGTGGGTGCTAAAACACTGAAGATCTCACTAACAGATATTTAGTCCCTGTAAATAAACACTGATGTTTGAAATATTCTTGAAAGACAGATGCTATTACCATTCATATTTAATTAAGAATGTTCTATAATTAAAGAAAATGGTCTTCTAAAGCCACTTTGCCCTTGCAGAGATGTGGTCAGGCGTGTCTATGGGTTATTTGCTCTTTGGCTTATTTCAACAGTTAGGAAAAACCCGTTGGCTATTCTCTTCCTTCTCATCTTTCCTTTCTATGAGACTAAATTTCAGCCTTCCTTGAAAATATAGTAGCTCCTGGGAATTCCTGCTCTTGTTGGAAATGCTGAAGGCTATATCAAAGCTATGGTTTTCAGATTTCATGTAATTTTCATCTCAAGTTAGTGGTTTCTGCAAGTAATTGAATGTGCATTTTATATGAGGATATGGAGGGAAAGCCTTTTAGAGACAAAGAAGAATTCCAGACTGTTCCAGGACCCATTGCTTTGTCAGAGGCTTACCCGTTTATCCATAAGTTGGTCTGTGGAGCAAGTGTTTTCCCTCCTCTGACTAAAAAATGCCTTAGAGACAACAGAAGCCACAGGGTGGAAAGGGAACTGACTTACCGGCAGCTGAACCACAAGGGTTCTAGCTTAAGCGCCGCCGGTACCTTGGGAAAGACTTCATTCACTCCTCCCTTGGGTAAATACCCAGCGAGAGCCCAGTATTTGCCTCTGTTTTCTCATCTCAAGTGAAGCATTGTGTTGGAAAGATTGCTTTAGGTCCCTTCTAGCCCTTAAATTCTAAGTGTTTTTACACCGTGCACAGCGTAGGGCATGAGGAGGACACTGGTCAAAGCTCTGGAGAGAGACCCTTGCATCATCTCCTCAAACAGCGGGTGGTTTCCTCTCAACCCAAGAGTTAGATTTTTGAAAATCACTATAGTTGGCTGATTTTTAGTTAAGGAGTATATAATGAAAGTAAGACTGGGTAAAGCAGTGTCACGAGTGAACCTCTGAAAGTCCTTTGTCACACTGAAATACCAAAGGCAGCACCCCGAATAAAGGAAAGATCGTTGACCTTTCATTGAGTACTGCCTTTCAAATTCCCACCTGCCATCTGTGTACTAGAATTTCTTGGAAGCTCCTTCTCCCCATGATTTCAAGAAGCTGGTTAGACACCACTCGTCAGTAGCAGAAGAAACTTGCGCCCAGCCCTTTTTGGCCTCTATGTCTGGTCCTCTGCTTTCACATTCATTGTTTTCCTGCTTCTGTGACTCGGAGTGGTTGCCTCTCATCTTCAGACCCACCACCACCCGCCAGTCTCAGCGTGAGTCTCCCCAGCACGAGCCCCGCCCCTCCTACCCTGGTGGCCGTTCAGTCCCTGGCAGCAGTTGAGGGGCACACTCAGGAGCTCTGTGTTAACCTTCTCTTGTTTCTTTTTTTTTACTTTTGAGTCCATTGCAGGAATCTCCATTTAGCTTTGACTGCTGCTTCTGTTCCTGGTCTCAGCTGCCTTTTTCTGGGGAAATTTCCAGTTTTTTTTTTTCTTGTTTCCTTCTCGTTCCTATAGCTTAGGAACAGACTTTACATCTGTGTCTCTATGTTAACCAAATGACATTTCTACAATTTGCGAATCCTTAGCTGCTGGAAAGGGCTATAAAAGTTAATCTAATCTAACCACGTCAGAATCTTTCTTGTATTTGGGCAGGTAAATGTTGGCAAATTCACTGTAGATCTTGTGGGTTCAGTATATTTTAGCAGAAACAAAGTGTTTCCTGTGACACTTTTTAAACCATTGGAGTGATAAATGCACATAATTCTTAAAAATTTGTGTGGTACAGGAGAATATAAAGTGAAGGGGGACTTCACTTTATATTCCACACTCCCAGTTCTTTTTCCCAGTGGCTGCTACTCTTACCATGTTCTTTCAGTGGTTTCCACTGTACTTTTAAATAATACCTCTATTTCTTGTCTTAAAAACTTTGAGCAAAACATCTTGATCACTTATAAAAAAGATTAAAAACTTGACACATAGGTATTACCTTCTCTCTCTGTCCCCCTTCTCACTTTGGGTAGTGATGTTAGTTATACTTTTGACTACTTTTTTGTATCTGCACTTTTTTGCTTTCTTGAGAACTTGATTCCAAGAAATGGCAGCAGGTGTACAGTGTCTATAATATGATTGTATAAAGGCAGTATTCTGAAGGAAAAGTTCATAATGGGGCCCACAGAGAAGAAAATATATTCCTGTGACATTCAAGCTTTGCCACCCAAAGGAG
Organism: Camelus bactrianus; assembly: GCF_048773025.1. NCBI lineage: Eukaryota > Metazoa > Chordata > Mammalia > Artiodactyla > Camelidae > Camelus > Camelus bactrianus. Next base: position 23,658,262 of record NC_133556.1, read on the forward strand.
AATATTCCAAAGATCTCAGCTTTTTTGTGTGTAGGTTTTTTTTTGAGGGAAATACAATCTTTTCCTTGAGTGACTTTTTTTTTTTTTTTACATATGGGGTATATGGTTAGTAAATTCTTTTAAAATGTCTCTATTTCACCTTCATAATTGATAATGTTGCCAAATATAGACATCTAGATCCAAAATTTTATCCTTTCAGGATTTAAAATACATTGTTCTCACCACTATGATCATTGAGTTACTCTCCTGTTTCCCTTCAAGGAAGGTGCCATGCTTTCTGTGTCTTCGTATCTCTCGTACCTAACCTGATCCAGAGGATGTCCCCAGATGTTTGGTAAATGAATGAATGAATTCTCAAGTGCCAGTTTCCTGAGTGCCTGCTCTGGGCTAGGTCTCCTGTTTCATTTCATGGGACGCTCACAGCAGCACTGTGAGGGAGGTGAGGTCATCCTCATTTCACAGAGGCTCAGGGAGATTAAGCAATTCTTGACAAAGACCTGGGGGTTGATACCAGGTTATCTGCAGAGCCCCGTTCTTTCCACTATCCATCATAGCCCCTATAAATTTTCCCAGGTCTGGAATACAGCCCTGTCCTCAAGGGAAGAAAGTCCTCAAACAGATGGCATCTAGGTACATGGCAAATAGGAGACTATTGTCTTAACTGTAATCACCACACATCTAAGAAAACATCTAAGAGCTTGTGTCTTTTTATTTAAAAGTGATATCCTAGGAAGCAGAGGAGAGGCCCCTTTGATTTTCTGCTTTTAAGAATACCAGAACTTTTCATTATAGAAAAATTTTAAACATATTCAGAAATAGAGACAATAAAGTAATGAACACCTATCTAGCTATCTGTCACGAAGTGTTAACAGTCAGTGTGTGGCCAGTCCTGTTAATTAGTACTCTTTCTCTCTGTCTTTCCTTGAGATAATTTTGAAACAAATCACGGACAGCATAGCACTTCAGTCACGAGTATATATACGTATGTATCTAAAAGAGAAACGTTTTAAAACAAAACTACAATACTACTGCCACATACAAAATTAATAATAACTCTTTAATATCAAATATCCAGTGTTCAGATTTTCAGTTCACAGATTTTTTTTAAAATAATTGTTTTGTTTGACCTCTAGTTCCGAAACAAGTTCACATACTACATTTGGGTGACGTGTCTCATATCTCTCTTGATCTATGAATTCCCTTTCTCTGTGAATTCTCCCCATCCCCACTCCTTTACAGTAGGTTTAAGAAACCAGATTGCTTTGTAGAATTTCTATATTCTGGAACATTCTCTTAAGGCTGTATAACATGTTACCTGACTGCTGTGTTTATAATTAACTGGTAGTTACATCTATAAACTTGATCAGATTCAGGGCTGAACTGAATGGCAAGAGTATTTCATAGACGGTGTTGTATATTTACTTTTGCATCACATTGCGTGGCACAAAAAGTCTACTTTTCTCTCTTTTTATAAGATTGATCAAGTGGGTTAAGATTTTGCTGGCTTGGTTCGTTCATCTAATACAAAGTTCCTGTATCATTTTTCACCTGATGGTCTTTATTAGCCATTAATGATCAATGACTAGATTCATTATTTCATTAAGGGTTGCAAAAAAGTAATATTATAGTTTATTACTTTATTTATCATCCCAAATGCTCTTACTTAAAGTAAAAAATTTCTTCTCATCATCTACTTGGTTATCTGGAGGTATAGTTCATATAGAAAAAGCAAAATGAATTCTTTAATCTCTCCCCTCAACACATTTTTAAAACCAGTTTTCAGAAAAATTAGTTGGTTTCCTAGCACTTCCTAAAGGTGAGCAATGAGGTTTGTTTTGTTTGTTTCAAACATGTTTTATATATATATATATATATAAACATATATATATATCCACACACACACACACTTTAGTACATTATATAGTTCTATTCTTTTTGATGCTCTGATTACCTTATTTCTGACCAGTAGAACTATGAACCATTTCCAGTTGTCTCTTGAGTCTTCTAATACAATCCCAATAGTTTACTAGCTCCTTTGACTTCTGATATTCTTAAGAAGGTATTCCAAGGTCTTGTACATTTCCTATGTTATATTTGGAATCAGTCATTTCTCCAAGGGGCCTGTTCCTTATGATGGCAAATGGTATTTAGAAACCGTTATCTGGGTTCTAAGGGTGTTTACTGATACTGGATTTCTTATTGTTTATAGCCTTTTTTAATGAAAAGAGCTAGCATGGAAGTTTTCCCTTTTCCTTCCCTCCCACCTTCTTTTTTCCCCCCTCCCTTCCTTCATTTTTTGTTTTTAAGATAAATTTATACTGATTTCCAATTCACTTAGACTCCAGGACTTAATTTAACTTCTTTTAATTTTTTTTCTCTTTTTCCTTAGGCTGAAAATTTTGATTCCCAGTAACATTGAAGTATTTATTTGCTTTATCCTACGTTATATAATAGTTTCAGAATAACTATATCAGTATCATTACTAATAATTATTGAAAAGAATTTTTTTTTGGCTGTCATTTTTGTCCTTAAGAGTATATCTGACTAGAGATGGACAGTCAAGTTACCTTATTTTATAGTCAGTTGAAATAATTCCTTTTTGTGTGGTTAAGCTACCAACTCAATAAACATTTAGGTTTGTTTTATTTTTACTTCTAATGGCTGTTTTTTTAAACTTAATTTTGCCTTATAATTATGTAAAACATTTATGTGGTTCCAAAGTGAAATCTACCAAGTTTCTCTCCCTGCCTCCTCGAACTCATTTCCTCCCTCCCTTGTGGTGACCAGTTTTATTAGCTTTTAGTACATCCTTCCATTTTTACAAATACATAAGCAGATATATATATACACATACATACGTATATATACACCCATACATACACATACATACATACGTACACACACACACACACATATATACACACAGACACACACACACACACACACCCTTTTGTTAGATGGTAATGAACCACACATACTTTTCCCTACCTTCCTTTTCTCATATAGCTGTGTATCTTGGAAGTCACTTTTACTCTGCTTCTCTTAAGATGTGATTCTTTACACTGCAGATGGTTTTAGTGTTCTTCAGCCTCCTTAGTAAAACATACTAACCAGCTAAACCTGGGTGTTTAATCCTAGTTCAAATGATCAACCGTGTGGCAAAATTCATGAATGTTATATTAAGTCAGAGGCTTTGTGAAAAATTAATTCATGACCAGTGCTCTAGTTCAGATGAATCATTCCTCTTTTACCTTTGTTCATCCTCTTATCTCTTTCTCTGTCCCCTTCAGCATAAAGGTATAAAGCTCACTGACACACGGCATGCTTTTTAGAATATCTGCAGAACAATGTGAAAAACAAGAGAGAAAGCTCATTTATTAAGCAGATTCTTCATCCCAGCCACTGTGCTTGGTGCTTTACATCATTTAAAAAAAAAAAATCTATCTAACAACTCAGTGAAATCCTTGGTGTATATTCCTGATTTATCTATGAAAAAGTTGAGTCTCAGAGCAGCTAAATAATTTAGCTAAAGTTACACAGGGTTCTAACTTACAGGCATTCTGGATCCATAGCCCAGTGTATTAACTTGCCTCTTAGAAACATGGCACATCTACACCTAAGAGTGCGCGTGTTTGAGAAAGACGCTATCTCAGTTTTAATAAATCATGTTTTCTAAAAAAAAAAAGAAAGCAAGCAAATGAACAAAAAACCTGTGTTAAAAAAGCCTTAAGGTTAATACATCCGAATTTCAAACTTCATTCTTTGAGGAGAGGCTTTAGATACCTAGTCCCACAGATCATCAGTGTAAAACTGTTAGTGTTTTAATTTTTTAAAAAGAAACAAATGACTCTGGGATGTACAAGCCAGTATCAAAAATACTGAGATGCCATCCTTCTGGTATGCTCAGCACTCTTCATCTCCTTAGTAGTGGCCTTTGGTGGATTATTTGGTTGATTTTAAGTAGAGGAACTACAGCAAGTCCAGAGGAAAATGACTCGGTGATGAAAGGAAGGGGAGATGTTGAGTCTGTTCAGCCTGGAAAGGAGGAAGGGAAAGGGCAGTAGGAACTACCGTCAACATTAGGAAATCCCATAATCAGAAGAGCAGTGGTTCTTGATCCTCCCAGAGGGCTGAGGAAGAACCCTGAGGGGGCTTAAGTAGCATCCTTAGTCCCATTTTGCTGATAAGAAAACTCAGAAGTGTCTTGCTGCAGATCACAGAGTTGGTGCTGTCATGAATGCTTTCATGCTTTATAATAGCAGTAATGTTCGAAAATTAATGTTTCCTTTCTGTATCTTCGTGTTATTTATTTGATTAACCATAATTAATAGTAATTATCTCTGTTTCTAATATGTTATGTTGTTCATACTTACCTTCATGTAAGAAAGGATAATTATTTTTGATGATGCTAATGGGGGTTTTTTTGGGGGGGGTGAGGGGTAATTAGATTTATTTATTTAATTTTATTTTGATAGAGGTACCAGGGATTGAACCCAGGACCTTGTGCCTGCTAAGCACGTGTTTTACCACTGAGTTATACCCTCCCCACGATGGTGCTAACAGTTGAAATTGCCCTCAACTCACTTAGATGATAGGGAAGTAAAATGCTATTTTTTCACATGTATGTTAACTAAACAAATTTCCTATTTGAGGTACTCTGATCACGTGCAGTTGGGATTACTCCTGTGGTATTTGTAGTATAGTTTTAGCTGAAATAAAGTACGAAATATGTAAATTCTCTATTTTAATTGCCAGGTGTGGAAATCTGACAGTTCATTTTCTGGCAGTTCTTCTTTGACACTTTATACTTCTTAAAAATTCTGCTAGTACACCACAAGCCAGCATAAGCCACAGTGTGCTTGTGCTTTTGGTGGGAAAACTGGGTGTGAGGCTGGAGAGTGGCTGCTGTGACCCAGAACCAAGTCAGTTGTTGTACTGAAAGGGGCTTGATGTTTAAAGGCTGTCCACGGGTTTGGGGGTGCGTCTTTTGTCTGTTGAAGGGTCTCTGAAGCAAAGATTCTGTTTTGTTCAGCTGCATCACTGGTCATATAGAAGCCAGATGCTTGCCGGAGAGGAGCCATCAGACCCTCCCTTTCGTGCCCCTTTTTCCCAAATGCAAGAGAACCCAAATTGGCTGTGTATTTTCAAATCTCCATTTCCGCAGGAGAGCTAATCATAGAATCTAGTGATGGCTAAATCGATGTTTACTATACAATTCTCCAAATTCTTTTGGGTACTGAAAATTTTCGTAATAAAGATTCTGCAACCCTCATGGTAGCATCTTTCAGAATAAACATCTATAATTGATTTCAGTGGCAACACTTCAATGTAGGTACAAAATAAGAACATTACATTTTACCTTGTTTCCATATAGTACATTAATAACTCAAAAGAATTAATATTTGCTTTATTGATGCTACTTTAGAGCCATGACTATATTCTTTAATTCTTTCGGCTTGAAAAGTGTAAGTTTGGAGGTTTTGATTTGGGTCTTGTCTTTACTTTGTCATCTCATCATTGGTTTGAATAAATATATAATATGAATGTCCATTTAGGATAGCTGAGTTGGTGGATATGATGCCATTAGAATTAGGGTAGCATTGTGCACATGGTCAGGAGCGTTCTTTTTATCCTTTTCTTTCATCCCCGGTTTCTCTCTCTCCATTAGCTCAGACCCTTTGGCTACAGTGGGCATCAGATAAAGGTGAGTGCCAGAGCAGAGAGAGACAGTTGGATCCTTCGAGGAGTAGGAAAGCCCCACCTACCTCTTTACTTCATCATCATTTGTGAAACAGTAGCTTATTTCCAAATTTGAGCCTGTCCAGTTGACATTTTAGGAGTTTATTCCTTCTCAGGTTGGGTGTACTGAGTTTATAAGAAAAATAGAAACAACCAAAATTGACCATTTCCAAAGAAATGAAATGTCTTCAGAAACATGTAGGATTAAAGACACTGATGCTGTAAATTTTGTTTTAAGTAACTGGCTTCGAATTTTTTCTTATGTGTCATTTCCACTTGTAAACGCTACAAACTGTGGAATACAGTAATGTAATTGGAGGCTGAAGACGAGTCTAGGTTGTAGGACATTTTTGAGGAAGTGTAGATATATTCTTTTTTTAATTTACTTTTTATTGAGACATAGTTGATGTACAGTAGCAGATACATTCTTTTAAAGAGGAAGTAGCACCTATAACTGTGTGAGCAAACATGTTACTTGATAAAGCACATATTTGTGGAGCTGGAAGGGACTTGGAGGTGATCTGATCCATCCCCCATGACATTACAAAGGAGAACTGGAGCGTCAGAGAAGCTGTGTCTTATTTAAGGTCACAGAGCCAGTTAGTAAGGCAGCTGAGAGTACCCATTTAACATAACCAGACAAGTAGTGATTTACTGTTGACATAGTGGTTTTACACACGTTAAGTGGCTCTTTGTGAAGTCCTTGGCATTTTTTTTTTCCTTTAAAATATTTTCAATGAAATACGTGAGCATTGTTTTTTAAAGCCAAATAATACCAAAAAATTTTATAATGAAAAGCAGCAGTCCCCTGCCATCCCTATTCTGTCCTCAGGCAACCATTTTTAGCTCTTTCTTTCTATATTTACCCTATTTCTTGAAGTATTCTACTCATTGCCATCTTGATTTTTCTGTTTATCATTGACTTGCAAATATGGTAATCTTGTCCAGTCATTTTTGTGGACCTGTACTATATGCAAAGCAGGAACTGTCTGTGGTTTTTAAATTTTCCCTCAGCTCCCTACGTTGTCTCTGTTTCCTCAGTTTTTTCTCTCCGAATGTTGATCTGTTGTGGTTTTTGTCTCTCAAAGGCTTTCTTCAAATATTTGACTATTTTTGGCCATCCAGTATTCTTTAAGAAAGAACTTAAAAGGGGTGAGAAGTTCTTGGAGGCAGAACTTACTGATGGTTTTTCTTAGAGTGATGAGGTGAGAAGCTGGCTTTGTGATTATATACCTTTTCTGTGACTCTTGTGCTTTTCTTTAGGGCTTGTGCTTTTTGTGGTCTACGTAAGAAATCTTTGCCTAAACTAGGCTCATAAAGATTTTATTTTTTTTATAAGTTTAATAGTTTTTTTTTTGTTTTATGTTTAGGAACATGATCTGTTTTGATTTGACTTTTATATATAAGTGTGAGACATAGGTACAAGTTCTTTTTTGCATGTGGTTGTCCATTTGTTCTAGCACTGTTCTTTTGAGAATGCCGTCCTTTCTCTACTGAATTACCTTGACTCCTTTGTCAAAAACCAGTTGGCCATAGATGTTTGTGGATCCGTTTCTAGGACTCTCTTCTGTTTCGTTGACCTATATGTCTATCCTTACACTAGTACCACACTGTCTTGATTTATACTAAAGTTTTATAGTGAGTCTTGAAATCAGATAGTATATCCTGCAACCTTGTTCATCTTTTCTAAAAAATGCTCATTCCACGTCCTTCACTTTTCCACAAAAAGTTGAGTCAGTTTGTTGATTTCTACAAAAAGCCTGCTAAGACTTTGATTTGGATTGTGTTGAATCTATAAGATAATTTTGGGGAGAATTAACATCTTAACTATATTGAGTGTTCCCACCCATGAACACAGTGTATCTTTTCATTTGTTTAAACTTACTTTCGGGGGAGGGTACAGCTCAAGTGGTAGAGCTCATGCTTAGCATGCATGAGCTCCTGGGTTCAATCCCCAGTACCTCCTCTAAAAATAAATAGGTGTAATTACCTCCCCCACCCCACCAAAATAAAATAACTAAATAATACAATAATAAAGAAATTAAATATAAAAAATAAATAAAATGTTAAATTTACTTTGATTTCTCGTATCAGTGTATTATAGATTTCAGCATACAAATCTTACACATGCCTTATTAGAGTTGTCCCTATTTAGTATTTTACTTTTTGATGGTTTTGGAAGTCATATATTTTTCTAGTTTGATTTCTAGTCATTCATTGCCTAATATAAAGAAATGCAGTTGATTTGTATATTTTGACTGTGTATCCATGGATCTCAGTAAGTTCACTTATTAGTTCTGATAACTTTTTGTGGATTATTTGGTATTTTCTGTTTAGACAATCATATCTGCAAATAAAGCCAACTGTATTTCTCTCTGTCCAGTGGACCTGATGAATTTCATTTCTTTCTCTTGCCTTATTGCACTGGCAAGGGCCTCTAGTACAGTGTGGAATAAAAGTGGTGAGAGCCAACATCTGTGTCTTGTTCCTAATCTAGGGCAAAAGCATTCGTCATTAAGAGTAATACTAGCTGTGTGGACTCAGTTGTAGAGATTGACTTGCTGATTTTCACGTTGGAGGAGATAAGCCTGACTGCTGGTGCTCTGGGTACTCATGGCTGAAGGAAGCTGGGAGCCTCACTTCTCAGTATGTGGGGGATGCTGCATCCCTCATTACTCAGTTCTTATTGCCCCGCTCAGTCTCATTCTCCAGTGCAGGACTTGGTGCTTCTGTGAGGGGATCAGTTTCTCCAGAGACTAAACCTCCTGTCCAGCACCTGTTGGCCTTGGGGGTCCCCTAGCTTCCCAGGGATTGGGGGTGAGGATCCTAGGACAGCCTTTCCTCCTCTTGGCATAGCTCAGTCCTCATCACCTACTTCTTCCAGGCATCTGGTGCCTGTCATTTGGCGAGACTTTGCAGGGCTCTGTCGGTTGAATCAGCTTTTTATATGACACTTAGGTTCCTGTTTCCTCCTCTATGCAGCATTCTTTGGCACTCTTCTCCCTACTTGTCACCTCCAAAGAGAGTGTCTCCAGTGTGAGCTGACATCCCATCCTCTGCTGCTGCCCCTCCTGTCCTCTGTGCCTTTGTAAGGATGTATCTCTCTTCAGATGAATACCTGTATTCAATTGGTTATGTTTAACTTCCTGGAAATTTTTTAAAAAGTAGTTTACTTTCTAAAATGGTTGGGCTTTCAGTATGGTGGAGGAGTCATTTTGTTTTGATTACATTACGGGTTAGATTAGTAAATCCTTTTATCAGAGCCGAAAGTAAATTTTAGTTGCAAAAGTAAACCTCCTTCTAGCCTCTGAAAATTTCAGATGTTCTGAACTCAGCTTCAATTAATTGTATGTTGAGTATAAGTTTTTAATTTAGGAATCAGTATTAATTTCTTTCGTCTTCGTTATCAGTACATTTTTTCTATGTTGAATTAAAGTGAGTTAGCAGTAGGGGATTGTTTAGCCAGCTTCAAACCACATTCTGGTAAAAAATATTTCTAGTTGAATGTCCTTGATTCTTTGAAACCCAGAACCAGTTTTTCTCCCGTTTAGGCTAATTTACAAATAGGCTGGACTGAACACATACTCACACAACACATTCGCGTGTTCTCTCCACCCCCCACCATTCCACAAAAGGTGTCTTTTATTTCTGGATAGCTATCATCCAGACATACCTTACTTAATGTTAATTTTGCTTTTCAAACTCAAATGCCTTATTAGAAATAAGAATCACAATTGACCAGCGATCTCCAAGGGGCTGCCTTCTGAACTGGGCATAGGCTGTCCAGCACCCTCCCCTCATCCACCCAGACGGTGCCTGAAAGCGCAGGAACAGTCATGCTTATGGAATTTGAATTCAGCATGAGAGTTTCTGAAAATAATAAAAACGCATTTTCTAAGCTCCCACTTCCCCAGATTTTTCCAGTTCATTTTGCTGCGTGAGTTAGTTTTTCACAGTGGGACATTCCTTCCTTCCGTTAGCTACATCTTGTGGGGAATGTGTTTTTATCCTGACCAACTGGGGGAGCTGAAGTTGACTCTGTACTAGCCTGGAAACCGTGTTAATATTATGCATAATTCAGGACAGGATAGGCAGTTTGGTGTTTGTCAGTTGCCTTATTGCTTTGGCCGGGGGAGCATTCACTTACTTCACCCTTCAACATACCTTGACTGCAAAGGGCTGACTGACTCTCTGCAGATTCTGTGTGGGTGCTGGGAGCCTTGCAGTCAGCAGGGAGTGTGAGATCCTGCTCTCGCTGAACTCATGTTCTAGTGGCAGAGAGAGGATAAACAAGTCAAGAAATCACTAAGAAGCACAGGCACAGATGAGTAGGAAGAGCAGAACAAAACAGGGTAGAAGGATGATGCTACACGGTGGGGGCTGCCCGGGCCCCTCGGGGTGTCAGGGGAAGCCTTTCTCAGAGTTCCTTCTCTGCTGAGACCTGCACAGTAAGAACTGGCCCTGGGGAGATGGGGTGGCACTGAGGCTCTGAGCAGTTCAGAGAGCACTGGGCTTGGAGGACAACCTTGGATTTACCTAAGCAGCTACACGGCCTGGGGGAAGTCACTTATTCTAAGGATGAGGTTTCTTGCCTGTAAAATGGGAATGAAAACATGTTCAGCTTCAAACAGTCATATGTAAGTGTCAAATGAGATGATTTTATAAACTGGGCAGCCCTTTAAAATGAAAGGTGGTTGTTTTATCCAGCAGCATGAACCTCCCAGCCAGCTAAAGGACTTACTCTGTCTTTAAGGCTCACTTCAAAGCTACAGGAATAAAAACAATGTGATGCTGGCATAAGGAAAGACAAATAGATAATGAAACAGAACAGAGTCTAGTTTGGGGCCAGCTGATTTGCAGTAGTGTTGCCGTGCAGGAATTCCTTCCTGGCATTTCTAAAGACATCTGTATGTTATTCCCAACTCATGAAAAATATCAGTCGAGAAGTCCAGATAAAGGAGAAAAAAATCTGTGGGAATTAAAGTTTAACCATCAACGTGGACATTACTAGTTGAAAGAAATCTTCTGACGTAGAGTTGAAAGCAAGAGTGGAATCAGTGTCAAAGGTTAAAGTCAACGTTTCTGAAGTCAGAACAGGAGCATGTGAGAGAGAAGGGGCCACTATCAAATCCTTCTTGTTTGTAACTGTCGCCATGTTGTTAAGTGTGTGTTCATGGCCCTGTCTGCTCTTAACAGTGAGTCATTCTTATAAATAAGAATATATTAACAAGTTCACACACAAAAATACACTTTATAAAAATCCTGTGAATCTTGTTCCAAGAAATAAGTTTTGGAAGCAGTCCTTAAATTGGCAGTTTCAAAACATGTACTGTTAACTTTGCTAGGGTATCTGAATGTTACGTTATCTTAATAGAATCCAATACTGTTTCAGTGTTTGAATATTTGCTGTAGGCTACAGTTCTTTGTAAATACTTGTACAGAAGGAATGCAAAGACAAAATGTAAATGTCATTGTGGAATACTCTGATATGAAATCAGCGGATCTAAAATCTGAGTGAAGGACAAGCAATATCAATTTTAACAGCAAAACCAAAATCAAGGCAAGCAGGCAAAATATTTTTACCTCTAAGAAAGGAAATGAGCTTATATGAAGCAATATGTAGTTTAACACCCAACTTGGATTTGCTTTGGACACACTCAAACAGTTTAACCAACATCAGCACAACATGAAAAAATTTTTTCTCCATCTAGAATATTTGTTTTCTGACAAGTATTAATGCTTAATATTAATATTAAAATCTCATTTAAGAATAACTTCTAAATATTAAATATTTGTGACATCTTTTAATTTTTTAATTTATTGGGTATCCATTTAGTGCTGTTTTATTCTTTTTAATGTTTTCTATTACCAAATGTCTCTATCAAGTAGAGTTTTTTTTACATTTTATTGAAATATATAGTTTTGTCGCAGTATATTGGTTCATAATAATAGTAATTCATACATTTATTATTATATCTTACTTTACCAAGCTAACCTTTGAAACTTTTAATATAACCCTTATCACAGAAAAGTGATTGTGATCATACGTTACTATTTAAAATCATGTAATAAAGTGCTATGAAAAATGTAAGATAATACATGATCAGGATATTCCAGTTTCATGCTGTCAGATCCTGAAGATTAATAACGTAGGAATTTGGAAAAATTAAAAATTTCTGACAAAGGTGCTGGGAATTCGGTAGGCAAAGGTTAGTTTTGTCAATAAATAGTTCTGAAACAAATGCAAAAAACTGAACTTCCACTCCTATATCCACCATATACATAATGAATTTGAAATGACTTATAGACCTAAATGTAAGAATTAAAACTATAATGCTTCTAGAAGGAAAGATGGGGAATAAAGTCTTAGTAATCTTGTGCTACAGACTGAATTGCGCCCCCACTGCACCCTCCAGATTCATATGTTGAAACTCTGACTCCCCGTGTGATGGTATTAGGAGATGGGGCCTTTGGGAGGGAATTAGAGTCAGATGAGGTCATGAGGGTGGGGGTACCTCACGATGGGATTAGTGCCCTTGTAAGAAGAGGAAGACAGAGAGATGGCTCACTCCTCCCATCACCAAAACACTGCAAAAGAATTTGAAGAAGATTTAAATAAATGAAAAGATACCCCATGTTCATGGATTTGAAGACTTAATGTTGTCAAGATGTCATTGCTAGCCAAAGTGATCAGTGTGATTCAATGCAGTTTCTTTCAAAATTGTAATATTTTTTCTAGAAATAGACAAGTTCATCCTAAAATTCATATAGAATCTGAAGTGATCCCTACTAGTCAAAAAAATCTTGGAAAAAGAAAAACAAATTTGGAGGCCTAACACTTTCTGTTACCAAAACTAACCAGACAGATAGACTAATGGAATAGAATACAGAGCCCAGAAATAAACTTTCACATATTTAGTCAGATGATTTTCAACAGATGTTATCAAGACCGTTCAATGGGGAAAGGACAGTCTTTCTGTATAAAGTGGTGTGTTGGGTAAACTGTATATCCACAGGCAAAGGGTAAAATTGGACTCTGACCTAACACTATATACAAAAATTAACTCAAACTGCATCAAAAACCTATGCATAAGAGCTAAAACTGTAACACTCTTAGAAGACAGCATAGGAGGAAACCTTCATGACATTGCCCAAAGGCATAGGCAACAAAAGAAAAGACAGACAAACTGGACTTCATGAAAATTATAAGCTTTAGTGCATCAAAAGACACTAACAACAGAGTGAAAAGGCAACCCACAGAATGGGAGAAAACATTTTCAAATCATATACCTGATAATGCATTAATATCTAGAGTTTATAGAGAACTCCTGAAACTCAACAGGAATAAAAAGGCAGACAACCTGATTTGAAAGTGGGCAAAGAACTTGAATAGACATTTCCCCAAAGAAGTTTTACAAATGACCAGTAAGCACATGATTCTCAACATCTCTGATCATTAGGGAAAAACGCACATTAAAACTGTGAGATACCACTTCACACCCGTTGCAATGGCTGCCATTAAAAAAAAAAAAAGCCAGAAAATAAGTGCTACCGAGGATGTGAGAAATTGAAACCTTGTGCACTGTTGTTGGGAATGTAAATTGGTACAGCCGCTGTGGAAAACAGTATGATGTTTTCTCAAAAAACTAAAAATAGATGTGCCGTATGATCCAACAATTCCTCTTCTTGATATATACCCCCAAAGAATTGAAAGCAGAATCTTGAAGAGATGCTTTTGTACTCATGTTCGTAGCATTATTCACAGCTAAAATGTGGAAGCATCCCAAGTGTTCATTGATAGATGAATGAATAAGCAGAATACAGTATATATACAATGGAATGTTACTCAGCCTTTAAAGGGAAGGGAATTCTGACCCATGATACAACACGGATGAACCTTGCTTAACATTATGCTAAGTAAAATAAGCCAGTCACAAAAAAAAAAAAAATACTGTATGATTCCACTTACATGAAGTACCTACTAAAGTAGTCAAGATCAGAGACAGAAAGTACAATAGTGGTTGCCAGGGGCTGAGGGACAAGGGACTGCGGTGTTTAGTGAGTACAGAGTTTCAGTTTTGCCAGGTGAAGAGAGTTCTGGAAAAGGATGGTGGTGATGTCACACAACAATGTAAATGTACTTAATACCACTGAAATACATGCTTAAAAATTGTGAAGATGCTAAGTTTTATATTACATGTTTTTTACCATAATTAAAAAAAAAAGAAACGCAGAAAAGCCTTTACACGAATGTTCATAGTGTTGTTTATAATCACAAAATACTGGAAGCAGTCCAGATGTCCATCCACTGGTAAATGAATAAATGAATTGCAGTATAGACAAATTATGAAATACTACTACTTAGTGATAAAAGGAATGAAATACCAATGCTTCCAGCTGTGTTGCTAGTTCTCAGAGTGTTATGCTAAGTGTGAAATCAAACAGAAAAGACTAAATACTGTATGATTTCATTCAGATGAACTACTAGAAAAGGCAGGACTAAAGGGACTACAGGCAGATGACTGGTTGCCGGGAAGAGAATTAAGTGCACAGCCGCACATGGAATCTTTTTAGAGAAAGGGAACTCTTCTATATTTTGATTTTTGTAGAGCTTAGCATGGTTATATACAGTTCCAAAAATTAGCTGCACACTCAAACTGAGTGAATTTCATTGCATTGTAAATGATACCCTAATTTAAAACAAAGAAGGGAAATTTTCCATGAGGCAGTCAGATTTCTGTGCTTTTACAGGAAAACGTGTTTGTAGGAGCTCATATTGTGATCTTTCTATTAGCAAACATTTTTTTTCTGCTAAAAGGGAAAAGTTAATGGAGATACTCACCCTCGCAGAATTTGATTTGTAGTTACTGCATTGTTAACAATATCTTGCAGCAAAATTCTAAATTTGACCGAAGAGCCATTATAACCAGGATGGCTTATCATTTGCATCCCCCATATAAATGCTAAACAAGGTTTATTGTTCAATTTTGACATGCCAAGTTGTGTCTCTAACATTTTTAAAAAATTAATCACCACTTCTTCAGTGGATTTAAATGTGCACTTCCTACTCACTATAAAGTAGCTCACTTTGTGCTTGATAATTCCACATGCAAAGTGAGCTCAGACTGCTCTGCCTGATTTTCATTTTGACTTTAGACCTTTAAAATCAATACATAAAGAAATAGCTTATCAGCATGCATGTACTGAGGGTGTCTGTACGAGACACACACATGTACATCTGTACCTTGAAAGTGTGTAATCAAAAACTTAAAGGCAGTACTTCATAAATCTGGTTTTTAATGTAAAATAAAACTGTTTTCGATCTAAAACTGCTTTAGTTCAGCTATATGGGATACAGTCAGAGTTTTTATTTTTATTAGAGAATAATGGTTGAGAAAGTTTTATGTTGGTGTGGCTAATACATACATGTACATATTTAAACATATGAATTGTATTAATTTCACACATGTCTGAGGGCTTTCTCAGGCAGGATATCTAGTAAACAATAGCCCTCCCTCGGAAGCAAAGGATTCTTATTTGAGAGCAGAAACTACAGATTAAGAACTTAAAAGATAGGTTGTAAATTAATTGGGAAAATATTTCTGAAATTGCTTTGTAAACTTAAAAATTACATAAAAATGAGAACCTTCCAGAGGCAAGGTTTCAGCGTAGTCCCTGAGGCACGGTAGACTCTCAGAAGTTTGTGGAGAGGAACATAACAGGTTCATGGGTCTCGCTGGCCAAAAATACCACAGTAACCTATGGTTAGAATAAAAATAATGTATTCCAGCAAATGCCTACAAAATCATCATCTGCAGATTAATGCTGAAGTTAAAGCGATCAGCCTGATGTTCATAGAAAACCCACCTATTGTTGAGGTCTGAGTTTTGACAAAAGCATATTCTATGTAAAGATAGCATCAGCATCACCCCAGAAAGTTCCCTCAGGTTCCCCCAATCAGTCCCTGCCTGCCACACCACCCCCATTCTTCTGAAATTTTTCTCCGTAGTTCAGCCTTTTCTGGAATTTAATATAAATGTAATTATGGAATTCCCACTGTTTTATGTGAAGGCTTTATTCACTTAGAATGTGCTTGAGATTGCTCCATGTTGTTTGTATCAAGAGCTCCTTACTGTTACGTGCCAGATGTATTTCATTGTATACCTGAGGCACAGTTTGTTTATCCATTCTCCTATGGATGGGCATCTGCACTGTTCCCATTTTTTGTATATTATGAATAATAAGGATATGTGGCCTAAAGGCCCCTGGAGGCAGGCAAGCAGAGTGTTCCAGGAAGCGTGGAGGGAAAGGAACACTAAACAGAGGAATTGGAGAACATTCTAAGAGGCTAGGGGTATTTGAGCAAGAAAAGGCGGGCAGTAAGGCATTGGCACAAACAGGAGCATCAAAATGGGAGCTCTAGGGCATGTTGGGCTGAGAAGCCCACTAGTGGGACGACGGATACGTGGACGATTGCCTGTAATGGAATGCATTATGGTGAACATACATTGTCTTTGCAACTCGACTGCCTTGTGGAAGATAAGGCTAGAAAAGCAGATGGGGACCCAGATGACAGAGGATCCTGGATGCTGTGCCAGGCAGTTAAAATTCAGGTTTATAGCAGAGAGCTGTAGAAGTCTTTGAGCTGGGACTGTCTGATCAAATCTCTGCTTTGGAAGAAGTTTGGTAACATCGGAAGCAATAGATCTGAAGGGGAAGGGAGCCTGGGAAGAGGAGGAGAGAGAGGGACTAGCCACTTAGGATCTCTTTTAAGAGTCTCGGGACAAGATAGGGAGGGCTCATGGCGGCAGTGTGAGGAAAGGCCTGGAATGGTGGCTGAGAGTAAACTGGGCAGGACTGGAGGGTGTTTGGAGGTGGCCCGTGGGAGGTGCTCGTTATGTTGGTAGAATATTGGTTAAATGAGGGCGTGAGCTTCTGAAGGAGCAAGGGCCCGGGCACTGAAGAATGGGAAGGGGCAGATGCTGACTTCGAGGGCGTGAGCCTGAGTGGCTGGAAAGATTCACTTGTATCAAATGAGACATTTTGTTAATGGGTCAAGGCAGCTTCTTCCTTGTGTTAGTAGGTTGGTGATGTATTTCAGAGTCGTGTATAAGCACGCACACACCCCAGTCCTAGGTTGTGCCGCAGCAGACAGGCATCAGGAGGCATTCCTCAATGAAATTTTTTTCCTTATTTATTAAACATCATGCTTCCCAAGTACCCTGAATGATTTTATTTTTCACTTTTTATTTGGAAATAATTTTAAACTTTAAAAGCATCACACAAATATTGCAAAGAACCCCTATGTATTCTTTAACCCGATACCTCAGTTGTTAACATTTTGCTGTTTTTCGCTTTGTGTGCAAACGCTCTCTCTTCCTCCCTCTCCCTTTCTCCCTCTCTGTATATACATGTTCTGTGTTACATTCTCTCTCCCTCCTACCTTCTCTTTTTTTCTCCATACCCTACACCCCAGCACACTTATTTTTTTCTGAACCATCCTAGAGGAAGTTAGATACATCTTGGTCCTTTAATCCCTAAATACTCTAAATAAGGATATTCTCGGGTCTAACTCTAGTCCAGTTTTCAACCTCAGTAGTTTAACACTGATGTAATACTTTAATCTGCTGTTCATATCCCAGTTTTATTATTTGATCCAGTATTATCTTTATAGCTCTTCCCCTGCAGCATAAGATCCAGTCTGTGATAATGTGTTGCAACTAGTTTTCAATGTCTCTTTTATATTTTTTTTAACATTTGGTTTTCAATGTCTCTTTAGTCTTTTTTATAACAATGACATTTTTGAAGGACACCGGCCCCTCCCCCCACTTTTTTCAGTAAGATATTTTTCACTTGGATTTGTCTGATGTTGCCTCATAATTATATTCAGGTTATACAATCTTGATCAGAATACTGTATAAGTGATGCTGTGTCCTTCTCAGGGTATCTGTCTCAGGAGAGACACTTTAAGACCATGCAAATATCCTGCTGTTCATTGAAACATCTCCCTTGATTTAGCATCTGTTGATAGTTTTTGCATCAATCATTCTTCATGTGATGGTTGCCAAAGGATGATTTGCGAACTCCATCTCTCTCTCCGCCTTTACTATTTCATAGTCAGCATTGAACTGGAATTAAGAGCTCTCCCTCCTCTCTCTGTCTGTCTGTATTACATGTTGATGTAGACTCATTGATTCCTGTCGTTTTCAAAGGCTTAGAATTTATTATTGCCCCTTAATTATTTTGGTGCTCAAATAATTGGCCAGTGGGAGCCCTTTCCACCTGGTTCTCATGTCCCTGTGTCGTGCCCCATCATTTATTCAGCAGTTTCCTACTTTCTGGTATTGCAAGATGTTCCGAGTTCATTTTGTGCTCCTTTATTACCCCAACGCTGGAATAAGCTGCTTCTTTAAGGAGCCCTGGTTTGATTTTTTTTCTAATGGGAAATGGTGTTAGATATTAAGATCTGGACACTAGATGTGTTCATGGCCACTGTTGGTTTTTTGTTTTGTTTTGTTTTTTCTGTAGGTCCTTTCAATGGGCAGAACTAGGAAATATGTGCATGGATATACACACATATATCCCATACATATATGCATACACATAAACGTGCACAGATAGAAACATACTTAACTTAGAAATCCCAAGCCTGGGCCCGTATCTCCAGTTCTATTCCATCCCCACAGGGCTCCCCTCAGCCTTCCCCTATACCAGTATTTGCATCTCTGTCTTCCAACTTCATCAACACATTTACTAATTTCCAGAGCATTATAACATATCCAGGTATTTTCAGAATTACTTCACTCATTCAACTACAGAAGCAAATCTACGAAAGAATTCAAGATTTTTGTTGCAATTCCCCCGACGTTCCACTCAAGATTGGTAATATCAGGTTCATAAATTGCTCTTTTTCACCTTGCTTTTTTCACCATTTTCAGTGGAAATCATCTATATGAGATCTTTGAGATCTTCACTCTTTCTTGTAACTGCTTAGTTATGTTGACTGTATGTAGCATAGTTTATTCATCCAATTTCCTGTGTTTAGAGATTTAGGCAGTTAGCAATAATGTATCATGATCACAAATAAAGCTACAATGAGTAGTCTTGTACTTGAATATTTTTGCTTTGTTGGAGGTGTATCTTCTGAATTCCTGGAAGTGGGATTGCCAGCTCAGAGAGTAAATGGATACGCAGTCTCGTTAAATACTGCCACATTCCCTTCCGGAAGAGTCCATTTGTACCATTTTTCATTCTCACCAGCAGTGTATGAGGGCCTTTTTTTTTCCAGTCTTGCCAACAGACTATTTCATCAAGCTTTTGGTTGTTGTTGTCAATCTCGTGGCTGAGAAACGACATCTCAGTGTTGTTTTATTTTGCATCATAAGAGGAGTTGAACATCTTTTCATGTGTTTAAGGGGTGTGTGTGTGTGTGTTAGTATGTAGTAAGCTGTTTATTCATAGCTTTGCCCATTTTTCTATAGGATTTTGGTCTTTTTTCCTTCAACGCTGACTATCACTTGTATATTAGGGACATTAGCCCTTTATCTGTGATATAGGTTACAGATATTTCCTCCTGGTTTGTCATTTGTCTTTTGACTTTCTCGTGTTATTTATTACCATGCAAAGGATTTTTATTTTTATGTGATTAAATTTATAAATCCTTCATTGCATATGGATTGTGAGTCATAGTAAAGTCTTTTTCAACACCCAGGTTTTGGAGAAATTCATCCTTGTTTTCTTCTGGTACTTACATACTTTCATTTTTCACAGTTAGATATCTGATCCATTAGGTGTTTAGTCTTTTTTCATGGGCAAGGAATGGGTCTAATTTATCTTTTTCCAGTTGTCCCACTACCATTTTTTAAAAGTCCATACCTGCCCTGTAATTTGGGGTACCACCTTTGTCAGCCAGTAGATTTCTGTATGCAGTTGAAGCTATTTCTGGACTTTGTGTTTCTTTAAAGGAAATTATTTTATTTTATTTTATTTTATTTTATTTTATTTTATTTTATTTTATTATATTATTTATTTCTATGGAAGTACTGGGGATTGAACTTGGGACCTCATGCAGGGTAAGCATGCACTCTACCACTAAACTATACCCTCCCCCCTGGACTTTGTATTTCTTGAAGTACTTTGAATGCTGATGGTTCCAGCAGAGTTTTCATTAAACATTTATGTTCCAGAGGCTGCCAGGTTCGAGGGTTTACAGCACAGAAGAATTTTTAGGCCTCTTACCCTTTTGTGATGCAAGGGTATCTCCTTATGATCTTCTTACTTACAATTTCTGAATTTTCCAAATTTTCTGAAACCATCCAAAAATTGTTTTAGTCTTTTTAAAAAGTTGAAATCAGTTTTCAGACAGTAAACTTTAGCATGTTTTTAATGAACCCCTCCCCCCCAATACTACCTTTGGTATCCTGCCCTTTCTTCATATCCCCTCAGTAAAAGAGATGTTTCAGAAAGCTGCATAGAACAGATGTGAAAAGAGGACAGTGGCGGGCCAGCCAGCCAGTCTTAAGGTCATCTGCTCTGAGCTCTGTTCTGCTTCCTATGGCTGCTAAGAACTACCACCTTTTTCACATGAGTGAGCAGGTGTGAGGTACAGAGAAGATGTTAGCACGGGAGTAACATTGCAGAACTCGAAGGATTCAGTAGCCCGAGTTGGTTGTATGGAATGGGTCGAGGCACCTACTTCCTAGGCAAGGCTGACACAGGAGCACGCTCCCGTGCTCCCCCCCTCCTCTCCTCTCTGTGCCTGAATGGCCTGCCTTAGAGGGAATGACTGGATTCTTTATGCTTCTCATAACTTGGGGACTATAATAAAAAAAAAGTCTATTTATAAGACACACTGAGAAGAGACAGGACTCACGCTGGCAACATAGTCTCTGTTTTTATCAAGTTCTATTTCAGGGAACATATTTTTCTTAAGGAAAATCAGGACATGTAATCTGATTTAATTCAACGTGTCAAATCCTATAAAGCTTTAAAAACGAAGCCAGCTTTAATTATAAACTTGACAAGTCACCGTTTTGAAATGGAAGAGAATTATATGAAGGTGGGGTGTGCCCTTTAAGTGTATTAAGATGCACGAGCAGCTTGGGAGCCAAGTCGGCTCGGGAGTTCTGTCCTACTGTGGTCCATTAGGAGTCTTGCAGGTAACAGGCTACCTTCTGATTTAACGTAACCTAGACCACTATTCTTCTCTTCCACTCTTCTGTTATGGTAGCTCTATCACAGTAGAGACCAAGGATTCTCTTAAAAAATTTTTTTCTTATCAGTGCTCCAAACAGCTTAGATTTGTGTATGTCTTTCTTCTGAATAAGCTTGTCACGGGTGAACTTTAGACCTCAGCTCATAGTAAGGTGCTTAACCAGCACCTCCAGGCAGCAGCTGCCCATGTTGTTTGATTGCTAGTTAAGTGTTAATAGAATTAAGAGTATTAAAATATTTTTATATGTTTAGTCTTCCAGTTACTCTCAGCACCTCTCATGTTGTCCCACTGTTTGCATTTCAGTCTTACAACGACCAGCACAGGGGGAAAGAGGAATCTGAGTCCCAGTCAAGCAGAACCTGGCCTGGAGGCCAGAGAATTGGGGGAGGTTTCTGACAGTGAGCTTGAGCAGACAGATTCCTGTGCAGAATCCCTCTCAGAGGGACGGAAAAAGGCCAAGAAATTAAAAAGGATGAAGAAGGACCTTTCTCCAACAGGTTTGTATTGGATCTCGCTAAAGTTCTACAGCCATATCCTCTTTTAATGCTCTAGAAACTCTTATTTGGGGGAGGAGCTATTGCACGAGGGCTTCAGTTGGTGGCAAAGCCCATGTAGTATTTAATCTAATTTGAGGAATCCCTTAAAAGCCCTGGCTCTAGTTAGAGCGAGGCTTGGTGGGGCCTCCTTGTTAAAGATGGTTAGTCCATTTTGGTAACTTCTCTCTCCTCCTCCATCATGTAGAGGTTTTGCTGATGTAAAGTAGCCTCCATATTTTGAAAGTATACGTGAATGTGCACAGAGGCCTACTCCTGCACGTGTTATTTTCAGTCGCAGAGCTTTCATTGTTTCTAGCAAACCCCGAGGCAGCCCAAACTTTTCCCATAAAGCAGAATTACATAAGGAGCAAAGGAAACAGGAGATGAACACATGCTGGGAGCCTACTGTGTGCTGGATGCTGTAGTAGGAGCCTTCTCTCTCCTGGAGTTTCATTCCCACAGCAGCCCTGGTATAGGGAGTCATCCCTGTTTCAGTGATGCAGACGTCTGGGCTCAGAGAGGCGAAGGAACATATGCAGGTGCAGGTAGCTGGTAAAAAGCAGAACCGGAGAGTGAGCGGCACCCCGCGTTCCCTCTGACCCAGACGCGCCATGGAGGCTCCGTGAGCTAATGACCCAGCCCTTGGTGCACAGATCTTCTGCAGGGCCGGAGTGCCAGGCGAGGAAAGGGGCTTGCTGAGGAGATCCGGCCAGAACCTGCTCAGCTTGCAATCACGGCGACGGCAGATGCAGCCACTGCTGACCAGGTGCTTGCTGGGGACCCAGCACGGCGGCTCTGCGTGCATGACAGAAATGCTTTCCTTTAAGTCTCTGACGTGGGCCTCGTGGTCCATTTTACAACTAAGAAAACAGAGGTCTGAGGGTTACATGACTTGCCCGGGGTCACAGAGCCCCTAAGTCAGCCTGCAGGAAAGCCAGTGCTTTCCACACAGTTATATGTTGTCTTCTTGGGATGAGGGGGACGCCGCCCGAGCCGAAGTCACTCCCCTCCTGTGTCTCACTTGGCGATAGTCGCCCCCATTAGCAGAGCCAACAGCCAAACCGAGGGATGGGAGTGAAGCCTGGAACTTGATTCAGACCCAGGCCAGGAATCCACCGTGTTTCAGTTAATTCCTCTTTTTCACATGTGGCCCAATCTGCCTGCAGGTGTTTTCTGAATCTCATTGACATTAATGAAATCAAAGAAGCAGCAAAAATGTCACAGATGCCTTTTATACATTATACTGAAGATTAACTTTAACTGAAAACTTAAAACTGTTGTTTGAAGTCCCAACTGTGAATTTTCACTGTCTCCTTGAATCTGCCTGTCTCCCTTCCTCCCCCTAATTTAAGTATTGGAGAACTTTTTAAATCGGTAACAGGCGCAGTCTTCATCTTTGATACCTTGGTCCTGTTGCCACGTTGTACCTGCTTAACAAATGTTAAATATTAAATGTTAGCAGGACTTGCAGCATGCACACCCAGCACGACTGGGATGGGGGCCGGCTTGTCCTCTCTTGTATTGCTTTCCTTCATCCCTCATTCTCTTTTGAATTGTTTTGGTTATCTATTACTTCTCAGGGACAAGATTTTAGATTTTTTTCCCTTCTATTTCAGCATAATCTCAAAGGTATTAAAATTAGAATACCTAACAATAGATTGCATCAATAGATTAGCTTCTTTTATAACTTTCGTCGTTTTAAGCGAAAACTTTCTATGAGTTATTTAGGGTTTTGAATTTATAATACCGTCATTAAAATAGGTTTTTTTTCCCCTTCCATTGACAGTAAAGCTGTCACTTCCACAAGATTTGAGCTAAAAAAAAAAGCATGATAGATTTTTGTACTTCTTTGTCAGTCCTGCTAAAAAAGAGAGACATATTGATAACTTTCATTCAATCAGAGAACTGGAGAGAATTGAGCTTTCTTCTGGAGCACCGTTCACTGAGGCCTTCCGACAGTGCAAGGCTGGAAGTTTTGGTCTTTGGCTGGTTTGTTTGAAGCATGCAGCCTTGATAGCGTCAGCAGGATGTAGGTCAGGATGTCAGGTGCTGAACCTGGTGAGCCAGCCAGTCTTGATTGCTGGGTTACTTTAAGGAGGTCCTAAAATGAGTGAGTACAAAGTTCAGACCCCACGAAGGGTCTGAATTAAACTCCCAAAGGTTCAGAGTCTCCCAGGAGCTGAGAGGGCCTTGTTTGGTTGTTGGCAAGAACTGTGTTAGAGTGTCTGGTGCGGTGTGGCTCCATCTGTCCTGCAGAGATGGGTTCTAAGGCATCAAGCCTGAGCTCTCCTCCTGGGGAGAGTATCCTGACAGGTGCTCAGGTGGTTCCCTCGGGTGCGTTGAGTGCCCAGCACACTGTCAGTGAGGGCGTGAGAAATGTAAAAGACTGCCTTCCGCTTGTAGGGAAGTACCTTTTTTCCAAGGGGAAAGTAGCAAAAAGTAGGACCATAGAATATTACGTCCTGTTGCAATGCTGGGACAACTGGGCTCGATAAATCCCACACAAAACAGTGTCATTTTTCTTAGTTATATATTTTTATGTCTAAAATACACAAAGAGTTAAGTACTAAACCCTTTCCCAGATAACAAAATGACTTTAGTTTCAGAAGAAATTGCCATTTATTGAGTTTATATTATATACTGGACATTGTGCATGGAATGTCCTCTGTGCTCTAGTCATTGTAAAACCGTGTACAGCGTAGATAGCATTATTTCCAGTTAATAGGGAAGAAACTGAGGCTCAGAGAATCACAAATACGCAGCGTCAAATACAGCTGTTATTGAGGGCAGCAGGAAGGGCTGTCTGATCCAGAGAAGACGCGTTGCGCCACTCTGCAGTATGTGAGGTTTATCCAGACTTTGGAGGAAGCAAAGGATTCTTCACAAAGGTGGGTATTTCTGGCAGCTGTTCTAGATCAGAAACAGCTAACAACCTGGACTTTTCTTGAGATGGAGTCATGTGTTAAAAATGCAAGCAACTGTTCTCTTTTGGAGTTTTTTATGTACCTACTATGTACTTAGTAAATATTTTTTTTCCTAGCTATTCCTCTTTTTGTCCTATTTTCAGGAAGCAAAGTATAATGTAAATCTCCCCCTTCTGTATTTATTACGATTAGTGATAGATTGGTGGTGCTAACTGCTTTTCCTCTGGGGCCTTCACGGTACGTTCTCTGTTGGTTCATGAAGGGAAACAGCTCTGGGTGCCATTTATGCTGGAATAAGCTATCCTTAGAAATGGTCCCCAGACAGTGTTTAATGGATGGGTGTCCACAGCACACTTGCTCTTGCTGAGTAAGCGAACAGTATCCCAGTGGCCTGATGCTGACCGGAATGGCCAGTCTCACAATACGGATGGACTGTCTAATAGCTAGAGGTTCCATCAGCGCCGTGTTAGACAGCGTTCACAGAGCAGTGCCAAGAGACGTGGACCATTCCTGGTGATTTTCTTGTCATGTAACAGGGAAGTTGTTCCAAGTCTCTTTCCCCTCTTACATTTAAAACACAGCTTTACATGTTTGCCAAGAACCGTGAATTTTATTGGAGTCTTGACTAATCTGCTGAACTTTTCAAGCTTAAACCCTTAGGGTTACAGTATAAAAATGTAGACTTTACTTAGAGCAGCCGTCTCCTTGTGCTATTACAAGTCTCTTTAGAGTCAGAAATTCGAGCTGCAGTTGGGGCTGTCGGTCACCTTAGCGATCAGGCTAGGGAAGTCCAGCAGTCAGCCAAGGAAGTTTTCCATTACTCAGTTAAAATGTGGATTTCAGTGTAACTGCGGCGAATGAGGGGTGTGCTGCCCCACAGGGCGGCGTGCTCCCTGCGTCTGTTTGCCCCCCTGGTCCTCTGGGCAGCCCTCCAGGGCCCCCCAGCCGCCATCCAGGGGAGCCCTGCCACCCCTTGACAAAGCCCTTTGGAGCATTTCCTAGTTAAAAACTTCAGTATGGTACCCCAAAGACTCCTTCTTTATACAGAACTCCACTCGGTAGAAAACAATATGACCGCAGATTTCCAGTCTGCTGTGTAGTTTTCCAAGTTCACGGGAGGGAGGAGCTGTCTTACCTCTCAGAATTTCTCACTTTCAGCTCCAGTCCGGTGAAGGGTGGATATCAGCAGAAGCAGTCACCTTTTGTGTTTGCCTCTGTGTAATTCCTTTTGTTGTTTTTGTTAATAAAAACAATGTGCTCATTGAAAATCAGTAAAATGAAAGTAGAAAGAAGAAAATTAAACCCCACAGTTACTTGATACTCTGTTAACAAGTGTTTTTTCTCTGCCTGTCATTTTTGTACATAGTTGGCATCATACTCTATATACAATTTACTATCCTGTTTTCCCTCATTAAAAAAAAAAAACCTCTTGGTCAAATAATTTTAATTATCAGCATAATATTTTATATTATAATTTTGTTGGATTTTTTTTAAAGAAACAATCCTAATATCTTCTGCAGCATCAGCTTTATTAAGATACAATTTAGATACAATATAAGTCATTACTTTTAGGTGTACAACTGATGAGTTTTGAAAAATGTGTACAGTCACATAACCATCACTGTGCTCAAGATATAGAACAGTTAGTCCAGAAGATTGCCTCGTGACCCTTTGTAGTTAGTCCCTCCCCATCCCTACATTCCAGAGCCACTGATCTGCTTTCTGTCACTGTAATTTTGCCTTTTTCAGAATGTCGTTTAAATGGAATCATACAGTAAGTAACCCTTTTTTTAAAAATTGAAGTATAGTTGATTTACAATATTGTAATAGTTTTTGGTGTACAGCGAAGTGATTCAGCCATACATATGTATGTATATATCTATATTCTTTTCTTTCAATTCTTCCCCATTATAGTTTATTACAAGATATTGCATATATTTCCCTGTGCTATACAGTAAATCCTTGTTTATCTATTTTATATATAGTAGAGTGCATCTGTTAGTCACTAACCGCCAATTTATCCCTCCCCGCTTTCCCCCTTTGGTAACCGTAAGTTTGTTTTCTGTGTCTGTGAGTCAGTTTTTGTAAATAAGTTCATTTGTATCATATTTTAGATTCCACGTATAAGTGATATATGATAATTTTCTTTGACTTCCTTCACTTAGTATGATAATCTCTGGGCCCATCTATGTTGCTGCAAATGGTATTATTTCATTCTTTTTATGGCTGAGTAGTATTCCATTTGTGTGTGTGTGTGTGTGTGTGTGTGTGTGTACGCCACATCTTCTTTGTCCCGTCATCTGTTGGTGGACAGTTAGGTTGCAGTAAGTAACCCCTTGAGTCTTTCATTTATCATAAGGCATTTGATGTTTGTCTGTGTTGTTGGGCCTATGACTGGTTCATTCATTCCTTCTTACTGCTGAGTAGAAATCCATTTCATGGACGTATCACTGTTTATTTCTCCATTTTGCCTGTTGGCATTTAGGTTGTTACCAAGTCTTTAGCAACTAAGAATCTAGCTGGTATAAATACTTGTGTGCAGGTGTTTGTGTGAACTAAGTGTTCATTTCTTTGGGATGAATACCTAAGAGTGGAATTACTGGGTCATATGGTAAGTGTACAAGAAACTGGCACCTTGTTCTTCAAAGTGGCTGCACCACTTTTCATTCTGGTCAGCAGGGCATGGGGGTTCCAGTGTCTCTGCACCTTCCCCAGTATTGGTATCGTCCTTTTAAGCCATTCTTACGGTATGTGGTGGCATCGCATTATGGCTTTGATTTGAATTTCCCTAGTAACTAATGATGTTAGGTATCTTTTTATGTGTTTGTCAGTTAAATCTCTTCTTTGGTGAAATGTCTGTTCAGATCTTCTGCCCATTTTTTCATTGAGCTGTTTGTTTTCTCCTTATTGAGTTTTGAGAGTTCTTTATGTATTCAAGATATAAGTCCTTTGGGGTGTTTTACAGATTCTTCCAGTCTGTGCTTTTCTTTTCATTCTCTTAACAGTATCTTTCAGTAGTAGAAGTTTTACATTTTAATGAAATCCAATTTATCAGTTTTTTCCCCTTAAATTTTCCTTTGGTGTCATATCTAAGGAATCTTTGCCTTACTCAAGAGTGCAGAGATTTTCTCCTATGTTTTCTTCTAGAAGTTTTCTAGTTTTAGGTTTTACGTTTAGTTGTACAATCCATTTCGAGTTAATCTTTGTGTGTGATGCAAGGTGTGGTCCATTATAGCAGGAGGCAGATTTCCTTAAGTATCTGTTGAAAAAGAAAAATTGTTCCTCAATAATTCTTTTGCACTCTAGTAACTAAACAGGGCTTTGAAAATGAGTTCCCTGGAAAACTGACCATAGGTCTTTATTCACTAGCTTTAAGAGTGATCCTCCAGTGGTCTGTAGCTCTCCTTTTCTGGAAAGTACTAGAAAGAACACCAGCCGTGACCTCCAGCTCCCCTCTGGTCTGGGTCTCCTACAGATGGTTTGTGGCGTTCTGGTTTCTCTGTGTACATCATTCTTGCTCAGCAGCCATGTATTGTAGGCAGTAAAAACTAGTATCTCTTTGACTGCAGGCTGTCTGCTTCCCTGGCACCAACCATGTTCACTGTTGGGCAATCTTATCGACAAGGGGAAGGGCCCTAACGTGTATTAAAAACTTGCTCTGGGCCTGGAACTTTGCTGAGTCAAGAAGTCCTCTGTGGCATAAAGTAGCATGGAGTCTGTCATGTAGATGAGTCAGTGAGAGCTGTTCAGAGTCATCCAGCTAGTAAGAAGGCCCAGCCAGACTGGCCTCACTCCACAGCTTTCCCTTGCTCCATTATTCCTCACTGGCCCCTCAGTCCCCTCCTGTGCGTTTGGCGGCACGTCACCAGAGCACTCCCACCCAGCTGGCGGCAGGCGCTCTGAGAAGCATGCCGGTGCAGTTGCTCTTGGCTGCTTAGCTTTCTTCCTCTTGGCTAATTTTAATTTACTTCATTTCCCCCCATTTGACGTTGTGACTTTCACCTTTAGAATGGCTGGTTGGCTGCCATCGTATTCTTTGTGAATTGTCAAAATGCCCTTATTGCTGTTTATTTTCCTCCCTACGATTAGGAATTGTGCGAGTGTGTGATGGAGAAGGAGGTCGGCTGGTTAGATCTTATCTTGGGCCACCTGCAGTATTTAGTCGTTCCAGGGAGGGGAGTGTTTGTGTTGTGTTTTTTAATCATCTCCATTCCTTTCCTAACCGGGTCGGGGCGGTCTTTGTCACGTGGACCGCCCCCTGCCCACCTTCACCTCTAGCAGCCGTCTTGGTTGGGAGCCCCCCAGACACGCACGTTCAGCACAGCGGGGACTCGGGCATAACACTTCGGGTGCTCCCTCCTGCTCTTCTCTTCCCGTCTCTCTGGACTTTATCCCAGTAAATGAGCACAACTGGGAGTTCTCACTTTAGCAGAAGCCCCCATGTTATTTCATGTGTTTGGACCTGGTTACCTTCAGGCATTCCTGACAGTAGCCACTCTGAACTGAGCGAGTTCCCTTCTGTTTTTGAAAGTTACTGTCCATTTCAGGCACCATCGCAGACCTCTCCCCTTTCGAAATCTTGGAGTGTTAGCAGCTGAGCTTGGCTTTGCCTGTGTCCCTGCCAGCCCTGTTTTATAGATGAAACAATGCATGATACCACGGACACAGTGGCACCTTGTCTACCTTGCTTTCTTCTTTTTTTAAAATTTATTTTTAATGCCATTTTTTGGGGGGGGGGGATTAGGTTTCTTTGTTTGGTTTTAACGGAGGTACTGGGGATTGAACCCAGGACCTCATGCATGCTAAGTACACACTACTGCTGAGCTGTACCTTCCCCCACCCCTGCCACACTTTCCATGGTGAACACACTCTTCCCTGACTTAATTCCCATTCAGTCGGCTCTAGACAGGTGTGGTCCAGGCCCTGGCCTGGGGGTGCTGCTGCTGCCATAGCAGAAACTAGCATGAATGGAGCAGGGCTTCTAACTTTGGAGTGAAACTGTTGGTAACGGAAGAGACTCCTTCAGTCCAAGAACACTGTAGCCCGTGTTGCTGAAATTGGAGAAGGTTCTAAGCTGCTTTTGCCCCTTTCAGCATCTCTGAACCCCCACTGGTCAGCATCCCTCCACTTTCCAGCCACCAGCGCCTGAGATTTCTCATCCTGGTGCCAGTCACACGGCACACAGAAACCCAGTCTCCTGGGACTGTAGCAGGGATCTTGATGCGGTGGAAGGATCCAGACCCCATCTCAGCCACTCACTAGCTGTCTTGCATCTGTAAAATGGGGGTATTGGTACCACTGAATTGGGCTACATGAAGATTCAATGAACTAAGCACCCAGCATGCTGGCTAGCAAAGAACTCGGCATGTGTGCTCCCCGAGAGAGTGTGAGCTTCCACATTTTAACTCCTCTAAAAATCAACAGAGGCTCCCGAGCAGGGAGTCACTTCCTCACTCCTGCCTGTGATGTTTCTGCAGTGTGGCCGTCTTGCTGGGCACCGCTCTCCATAGACAAGACCCGTCCGTGGACTTCCTCCAGCTGTGGCTGTCCCGCCGCCTGGCCCCAGCCCCGGCCTTGATCGAAGCTGTCTTTGCAGCTGGCACCAGCCACGCTGCTCTCTGCTGGTCCTTCTGCTCTCCTCTCGGGGCTGTCCTCTCCTTGTTCATCTTGTTTTGTCCTTTCCCACCAGGAAGCATCTCGGACAGCTCGGCCAAGCTCTTTGAAGTCCCTGACACGTGGTAACCAAGACCCAAGTGGAACAAATCGCTGGTGCTGTTGCTGAGAAAGAAAGAACCAGCCGGCACGTTTGGAAGCCATACTGTGTTTAGTTTAACAAACTGCTCTGGGAGGGGTTGAAACCAAGTGTGTCTCCTACAGAGTCCCAGTTTTTTTTTTCACGGCTGTGTTTCTTTTCTTCCTTTTTTAAAGTCAACTCTCCACTGGCACTCAGCACGGTTGTAGGCTGTCATAAATGTGTATGTGATTAACCAGTTAATTATTTGTTGCTCGTGTGAAGCCCTTCCTGTCATGAATTAGTGTCTAAGAAGCCACCTGATGGGGAAGGTCGGCCATGAAATACACATGAAGAGCCGACCCTCTCGAGTGCTGTGATCATGAATTTGGGATTGAACTCTTGCCTGCTTCGTCCACCTTCCCACGCTCAGGTCTGGAGCAGCCCCAGCACGTGGGTACCATCTCCTGGTAGGGAATTCAATTGTGTCTGCCCGCTTCCCACTACAGCTGCCTAAACACATGAAGCTCTCAAGCTTGTTTTTCCAGCAGGAAAATGTCTACCGCTGTCAGCATATGCCTTGGCCTTTGGGGCATATTTATTTAGAGGGGTGTTTTTTTCCCCTAAGATGTGAGTTTCTCGTATGAGTGAGAAGTTAATTTCTGTTACTCCATGTAGTGCTGTGTTCACGTTTCAGTGTCTTAGCCTGGTGTCTTCTCTGTTTGTATGAGTGGGTCTGGGGGTGAGCTGGCGAGTGTGAGTACTTGTGTGTGTGTGTGTGTGATACCATGACAAATCTACAACATGTACCAGCCCTTTCTCTGTTGAAACAGATCACAACAGCGACAGAATTCCGTGGATCTGCTTCAGTAGATCTGCTTCATTATCGATCATTGTTAGATATTTAACATTTTTGTATCATGGAAATAAAAATGAAAAATGTATTTCCAAAAGATGAAAATTAAAGAAATTTTCATAGGATTCTGGTCTTTTCCTTTTTTTTTTTTTTTTTAAATAAGTGAATGATGTACTTGATCTCTGTATACACATATTTCTTTCTAAAGATCACCCCTAAAAAGCTCTGGTAAGTCACTAAGCCTGGTACTTATGGATTTTATTTTTCTTTCCTTTTCTTTCCTTTCTTTTCCTTTCCTTTCCTTTCCTTTCCTTTCCTTCCCTTCCCTTCCCTTCCCTTCCCTTCCCTTCCCTTCCCTTCCCTTCCCTTCCCTTCCCTTCCCTTCCCTTCCCTTTCCTCTTTTCTTTTCTTTTCTTTTCTTTTCTTTTCTTTTCTTTTCTTTTCTTTTCTTTTCCTTTCTTTTCCTTTCTTTTCTTCTAACCCCTAATACCTGCCTTAATGAGTCAGATGCCTGGTGCTGGCGTGGAGCCCATGATAAATGGTATAGGAGGGGTTGCATCTTTTTCGTGGTGGGAAGGATCTGAGCTCCTAACTCTGATCAGAATCCGAGGTGTTGTGGGAATTCAGGTTTGTGAGACACTTTTCCCAGTTAAGAGCCTCTTAACATCCCCCCCCCCCCCGATCTTCTGCAGGAGTTTGATAGCCCCAGAGTTACAGACCCAGACTTGGCAGGAAGGCGCTTCCACCCCTCCTCACCTCTGTCACTGGGCACAACCCAGTGGGAAAGTGTAGAGGGAGGGTGTGATAGAGGGTGAAGACAGACAAAGGAGTATGTGTACAGGCAGGAGCTTGAAAGGAGCTGCTGGACTCTGCTGAGTCATTAAAACCTACAGGTAGAAAACAGGTGGCACCTGACACTTCTTTTAACAGAAAGAACAGGAGCGAAGACCAATGCAAGACCGTGATTGGTGGACATATGAAAAGTACTTCTGGCCTAATGAGCAATCCTGGCGTGGAAACCCACAGCGTGGAGTGGCCAAACAGCCCCCACCCGGGGCTGAGCCTCAGGGAGAGAGATCAGGGCCTGTTGCTCTGAGGTAATGAAATTCTTCAGTGCCCCTGAAGCCCAGTTCTCCCTGCTGTAAACCTCCCGAAAAGGTTAACAGACACACAGGTTGCATCCCTGTCACTTCTGGTCCAGAGAGGAGCTTGAGAGCAGACGGCTTTCTAGAAAGGGCCCCAGAGCTTCATGGAATGTACTTGCATCCTAACTCCAGCTGTGTGTTCCTGGGTACATTGTTTACCCTCTCTGAGCCTCAGTTTCCTCAACCATAAAATCGGGATAATAAACCTCTCATTGGATGGTTGTGAGGATCGAATGAAGCCATGTAAAACGCCCAGCACACACTAGTGTACAGTAAGTCATAGTGATGTTTGAAAATGATGCTTTTGATCTGAAACCCCAATTGGAGCTGACATAGCTGTGGTCACGGGGAGTCTGGCTTAGCATTAAATACCCAGCTGATCCCTGGGTCATGCCCAGAACCCTAATTTCCCAACTGTAGCAAATGACTCAGAACAGGCGAACTGGGGCCCTCGTCCCCCACACAAACACAGGCTTTCTCGACGTCTCTTCTGGGCCTGAAACCTCTGGATGCTGCTCTGGCTTTTGGGTCCTGAGGCCCAGGGGCACATTATGATGATGGGGCTGTGGTTCTGGGGTTTCTTACATACTAGAGCCAAACCTGGAGGCAAGCATGGAAGTGGGGACCTCGGTGTTTCCCTTCAAGCAGTTTTGTAGTTCTTCGACTTTAGAGCTGGGGAGGATATTGAGTACTGCAGCTCTGTCCTTTTTTTCTAGCTTTGTATTTGTCCAGGTCCCTCCCTCCCCAAAATTTTATTATGAACATTTTCAGACATACAAAGAAGTTGAAAGAATTGTTCAGTGAACGCCCATTTCCTCACCACCTAGATCGTACAGTGACCATTTTGCTGTATTTGCTTTATTACATAACCATTCAGCCACGCCTCTACCCCTCCATCAGTACATCTTAGTCTGCGATGTATTTCTAAGTAAGTTGCACACATTCGTGCACGCCCCCTCCCGAATACTTCTGTGTGCTTGTCATGAGCCACAGAGTTTAGTATGTGTTTCTATCTGAGGGTCAGTGGGGGTAAAATGTATAGTGAAATGCTGAACTCTTCAGTGTACCATCTGATAGGTTCTGACAAATGCAACAAAAACGATCAAGACACAGAACATCGCCGTCACCCCCAGAATGTTCTCTCTGCCTCTTCCCAGTCCACCCCTGCCCCGTCCCCACTCTAGAGGTTACCCACTGGTCTGAATTTTTTCATCGCAGATTAGTTTAACCTCTTCTAGACCTTCATGAAAATAGGATCATGAAGTACGTGCTCTTTGGTGCGAGGCCTCTTTCACTCGGCTTTTGAGATTCATCCACGTCATCGTGTGTATCAGTAGTTCCTTCCTTTTAATCGCTAAGTATGCGTGAACCAGTCTGTGTATCCATTCATGATGGACAGATAATTGGGCTGTTCCCCTATGATGAATAAAGCTGCTAGGAACATTCTAGTACACGTCTTCTTGAGAACAGAAGCTGTCATTTTGGAGGGTAAATACCAAAGAATGGAATCACTGGATGACAGGATAGGTGTATGTTTAGTTTTATAAGAAACTTCCACATCTTTTTCCAGAGTGGACGTATCATGTATGGGAGTTCCAGTAGCTCCCTTCCTTGGCAATAGTTGGCATGGTTGGTCTTTAGCCATACAGTAAATCTCCTTGCAGTTTTCTTTTGCATTTCCTTGATGACTAATGATGAGGTACTTACTGGCCATTTGTATATATTCCTCTGTGCCTCTTCAGTTCTCTTACCTATATTTTGTCAAGTTGTAAGTCTATTATCAAATTGTAGATGTTCTTGTGTATTCTGGACATTAGTCCTTTGTCAGATGGTTGTTTTGTAGACGTTTAATTCAAGTCTATGGCCTTCTTGTTTCTTTTTTTTTTTTCCTGTAGTTTTACTGAAATACAGTTGACACGTAACATTGAGTAAGCTTATGGTTTACACCGTGTTGATCTGATAACACACACACATTGCAAAATGATCGCCACCACTGCCATCACATCACATAGTCACCATTTCTTGTTTTGTGGTGAGAACATTAGGGATCCACTCTCTCTCAACAACTTGGTTTGTTTGTTTTTTAAATGAATGATAATTGACTTACAGTATTATATTAATTTCAGGTGTACAACATAGTGATTCAATGTTTTTATACATCACAAAGTGATCACCATGCTAAATCTTGTTACTACCTGTCACCATACAAAGTTATTGCAATATTATTAACCATATTCTCCATGTTGAATATTATATCCCTGTGACTTTATTTTATAACTGGAAGTTTAATACCTCTTATTCTCCCTCACCTATTTCACTCATCCCCCTACCCCACAATAACTTGTTTTCTTAACAGTATATTTTGCTGGGCAGAAGTTTTTAATTTTAATAAAGTCTATCTTATCAATTTTTTCCTAAGAAATATCTAAGTTGTAAAGATACTCTCTTATGTTTCTTCTAGAAGCTTTGTAGTTCTAGTGTTTATGTTTAAGTCTTGCTATCCATCTTGAATACATTTTTTTGTATACAGTGTGAGACAGGAGTTGAGGTCCCCTAACTGATGTAAATATCCAGTTCTTCCAGCACAATTTGTGAAGAAGATTGCTTTAGTGCCTTGCTCAAAAAGCTATCTTAATAAGATTAACATGCAGAAATCAGTTGCATTTCTTTACACTAACAATGAAATACCAAAATATCAGAAAAGGAATGTAAAAAAAAAAAAATCCCTTTTAAAATCACATCAAAAAAAAAAACAAAACCCCAAAACTTACCACTAAGCCTGACAAAGAAGGTGAAAGACTTCTACGCAGAGAAATACAAAACAATGATTAAGGAAATTAAAGAAATGGAAAAATACCCCATGCTCTTGGGTTGGAAGAATCAATATTGTTAAAATGGCCATACTACCCAAAGCAATCCAATCTACAGATTTAATGTGATCCCTATCAAATTACCCAGGACATTTTTCACAGAACTAGAACAAATAATGCTAAAATTTATATGAAATCTCAAAAGACCCAGAGTTGCCAAATCAATACTGAAGAAAAAGAATGAAGCTGGAGGAATAACACTCCCAGACTTCAGACAATACTACAGAACTACAGTAATCAAAACAGTGTGATCTGGGCACAGAAACAGACGTGTATCAATAGAACAGAATAGAGAGCCCAGAAATAAGCCCACACACTTACAGTCAATCTTTGACAAAGAAGACAAGAATATACAATGGAGAAAAGACAGTCCCTTTAGCAAGTGGTGTTGGGGAAACTGGGCAGCCATGTATTAATCATAGAACACTTCCTCACACCATACACGAAAATAAACTCAAAATGGCTTAAAGATTTAAACATAAGGCAAGACACTATGAACCTCCTAGAAGAAAAAATATGCAAAGTATTTTCCAGCATAAATCTTAGTGATGTTCTCTGAAGGCAGTCTACCCAGGCAATAGAAATAAAAGCAAAAATTAACAAATGGGACCTAGTTAAACTTATAGGCTTTTGCACAGCAAAGGGAATGATAAACAAAACAAAATGACAACCTACAGAATGGGAGAAAATATTTACAAATGATGCAACTGACAAGGGCTTAATTTTCAGAATATATGAAGAGCTCATACAACTTAATAACAAAAAACAAACAACCCAGTCCAAAAATGGGCAGAAGAACTAAACAAGCAAGGCTCCAATGAAGATATACAAATGGCCAATAGGCACATCAAAAAATGCTCAGTATCACTAATTATCAGAGAAGTGCAAATCAAAACTACAATGAAGCATCACCTCACACCAGTCAGAATGGCCACCATTCAAAAGTCCATGGATGATAAATGCTGGAGAGGGTGTGGAAAAAAGGGAACCCTCCTACACTGTTGGTAGGAATGTAGTTTGGTATAACCGTTAGGGAAAATAGTACGGAGATTCCTCAAAAAAACTAAAAATAGATGTAATGTATGATCCAGCAATCTCACTCCTGGGCAT
This sequence comes from Camelus bactrianus, assembly GCF_048773025.1. Classification (NCBI taxonomy): domain Eukaryota; kingdom Metazoa; phylum Chordata; class Mammalia; order Artiodactyla; family Camelidae; genus Camelus; species Camelus bactrianus. The sequence goes on from NC_133556.1 coordinate 23,694,387, forward strand.
ATATCCAGAGGGAATGCTAATTCAAAAAGATACATGCACCCCAGTGTTCATTGCAACACTATTTACAATAGCCAAGATATGGAAGCAATCTAAATGTCCATTGACAGACAACTGGATAGAGAAGTTGTGGTATATATATATATATATATATATATATATATATACAGTGGAATACTACTCAGCCATTAAAAAGGAATAAAATAATGCCATTTGCAGCAACATGGATGGACCTGGAGATTGTCATTCCAAGTGAAGTAAGCCAGAAAGAAAGAAAAATACCATATGATATCACTCACATGTGGAACCTAAAAAAAAAAAAAAGACACAAATGAACTTATTTACAAAACAGAAACAGACTCAGAGACATAGAAAACAACCTTATGGTTACCAGAGGGGAAAGAGGGTGGGAAGGGATAAATTGGGAGTTTGAGATTTGCAAATACTAACTACTATATGTAAAATAGATAAACAGCAAGGTCCTACTGTATAGCACAGGGGACCGTATTCAATATCTTGTAGTATCCTATAATGGAAAAGAATATGAAAAGGAATATAAGTATGTATATGTATGACTGAAGCATTATGCTGTACACCAGAAATTGACACGACATTGTAAACTTACTATACTTCAATTAAGTAAATATAAAAATGGGGGAAAAAAGTCTATCCACTTAATAACAAACATGGGTCTTGAGTGTGTGTTTTAAAAGCATGCTGTTATTACTGCCAAACACTAGCACAGAGAGGGTCTCACTGTTCCTGCATGTACAGCTCCTACTTGGACGATTTTGCAGCCCTTCTCTGGACATGGAGAGGAAAATGCTTGGACCCTTGGTTCCTTCTGAAGCCAGGCCGCTCTCTCCTGACCTGGGAAACTAGTGCATGTTAAATATAGTTCCATCTTTTTGAATGCTTTTTTTTTTTTTAATCTCATGACTTAAGTTTCATGACTTCAACTGAAATCTTTTTTTTCCCCAAATGATTCATGGAGGAAATCTCTGCATCCGATTTTGTCGAGGAGGGGAAATAGAATACCCAAAGGCCAGTTCGTGTTTCTCCTATGAGGTGAGAGCCACACTCTCCTCCATGTAGTCTGGTTGCAGCTAAAAGCAGCTCACGTTGTCCTCAGCCGCTTGCCCATTTCTGCCTCAGCCTCCTGCTTTTTCCAGGCCTGTCCTGAATCTGAACTTGAGAAAGCTCTTTGGTGGGGCTGGGCCTGGTGAAATTGTCCACCAACTGGGTGATGTTTTGAAAATGAAAATGTTTTAGATAAGATCATCCTATCGAAAAAGAACAGACAACAAAAAAGACGGCCCCCCCCTTTTTCTTTCTTTTTTTGGGAGTGGAAGGATGGACTTTAATCCATATTTCATAAGAAAAGAGATTGAATCTCCATGCCTATTTTTCTTAAGTGAGGACATAGGGAAATAGGGGTCTAGAAAGCTTAAGAGCAAAGCACCTTGCCTGGTGTGCAAATTTGTGGACTTATGCAGAGCCCTAAGGGGAGGGAAGCCTTATGCGCCCCTGCCCAACTCATGTGACTTGTCCATGGAAAATCCTGCTGTCGCTCTGAGACCACTCGGAGAACTAGTGACCAACCTGCCTTCTGACGCTTGCCTCCTCCAGCTCTAGGATGGGAGGGTCCAGCACCCTCACTTGGTCACCGTGGCAGGTGCTCCAAGCCCAGAGGGTGGAATCTCCGTTACTGGCAGCGGCCAGACCACCAGAAACACTTGGCTGACAGTGGTCCTCTACCACGTTCTAGCTGGTGATGAGGGTAAAACCTCTTTGCGTATCTCCCCTCTGTGCACTGCCGTCTGGTTAGCGGGTCTCTTATAACCAATACCCAGAATCTGGTAATTCAGAGTTGTTCATTTTAGTCCGGAAGGACTATGCTTACCTGACAGTTTGTCCTCCCTTTGTTGAATGGAGTAAAACTTAAATAGCATCTCGGAACGCCGTGCCTTCAAGTTACCTTTACAAATGATCATGACTCAGAAGCTTGGGCTTCTGCCCACATTTGGAGGCTAGGTCTAAGTCGGGGAAAAAATGGAGTGTCCTCTGGGTGTCTGGGTTGTTTTTACAAAGCCCCGGAATTCTCCATTGTCCAGGTGACTTCATCTTCCGCCGGCTGTGCGTGAATCACCAGGCACTTGGCGTCCCGGTGGATGGGCTGATAGGAGCACCCCACCTTACGGAGCCTCAGAGCCCTCATTGTCTCCCTTTTCCATCCTCTCATCCCCACGCAGGCTCCTGAAGAGTTTCCATTAATAACAGGCGTTGAGGAAACCACACATTAGAGGCAGCGTGCTCCGGTGCACGGCGGCTGCTCTCCCGGATCCGAGATCCGGGATCACGCTGGCTGCCGCTCGCCAGCTGTGCGAGCCCGAGGACGCTGGCTGAGTTCCCGGTGAGTCAGGAAGGACCCCCGCCCCGCCCCTCGCCGCCAGCGCCCGGGTCCCTGGGAGCGAAGACAGGGAGAGAGCGCTCACCAAGGCCCTCCCCGCTCCCTACCACTGTTCGCTTTCACTAGGGAAAAACAAGCCTCTACCCCGCATCCCCTTGCTTTTATCTTGTTTTCTTTTTTTTTTAAATAATTCTTTTCCTCCCGTGCTCTACCACTGAGCTCTACCCTCCACCCCCAGGAGTCTCCTCTTGAAGACATATACCCCTGCTCTCTAGAACTTCCCACTTTAAACTCCCCCTCCAGTATTCCACCCTTGCTCTTCGAGAGTAGTTTCTTCTCTAGGGCACTGTGTGTTTTTTCTGTAATTGATAACAGGAGTGGACTTCACGACTCTGCGAAGCGTAGGTACTCTGACCCCTACTTGAAGATAAAACTGAGGCTCAGGTGACCTAGAGATGAGGTCAGTGGCGAAGCTGGAATTCAAACCCCAGGAAGTCTGACTGTGACGCCCACGTGCCTCACCACCACCCGATGCCGCCGCACGTCCGCAGGAAGCACGTGGCCTGGAGAGAAGACGAGGAGACGACAGCTGAAGCGCCAAGGGAGTCAGGTGGCCGGAATCCCTCCGCATCCGCGAGTCTCATCTCCCGTCCTGTATGCATCTGGGGGTCGGTGCCCTGGGTCGGGGCCGGACTTTCTCTCTGCACTCTCCGGACGTCCATCCGGGGTGCCAGGAGCGGAGTTCTGCACACACCTGCACCCTCCTCTTTCTCAAGGCCATGGCAATCATAAAGGTTTGTCCACGTCTCAAACTGTTTCTTAAGCGACAGCTTCCCAGAAAGGGGATGACAGCATCAGGGAGCAGAAACCTCTTAAGGCTCTCGCTCTGTACGGCCAAATTGCTTTCCAGTTTACCTTCCTGCCAAAGGACTACCAATCCTGAGTAGGCGCGGCGTCCAGAACGCCCTACCCGTGAGCCAGCTAATCATGTCCTTCCCAGAGGAGGCCATGCCGAGGCCCAGAGCCAGGATGAGAGAGACACGCCCAGCTCTTTGAAGCTCCTCGTTCCTAGCAGGGAACGTTCCCATCAGCATCACCTGAGAACTTGCTAGAAAGGCAAACGCCCGGGCCTCGCCCCAGTGGTACTGAGTCAGAAACTCCGGGGGTGGGGCCCAGCAGTCTGGAAAGGAGCCCTCCAGGTGTTTCTGGTGCTGGCCCAGGTCTGGGAACCATGGGGCCTGAGGAAGCTGCCTTGGCTGCAAGGGAAATGCACACACTTGCTAATAAACCTGTGCCTGCTCAGGGCAGATCCCAGTGCAAGGTCACTTCCATCTCTAGTTCATGGTAAGTGTTGGCACCTCATAGCTCATTCATATCTTTACTCTGGATAATTGGGACCATGTGGAAAATGTCACTCTTGCTTTCATGTGAAGGGTCTGGGTCTCGGAGACACTTGTTATTTCAGACTCAGAGGTTTATTATGTGCCAGGCACATTATTATTATCCCCTTTGTTCCCTCGGGTGGGGAAAGGAAAGCTTAGAGCAGTTTAGAAACATCCTAAGGTCACACAGCTAGTAAGTGGCAGCACTGAAATTGGAACCCACTCTGTCTGCCAAAGGCTGGGCTCTGAGCGGCCACACTCTGAGGGAAGGAGTGGGGATGCTTACATAATGTGGGAGGTTTTCAAACGATGGAGTTTGTAGCTGTTGTTCTGGAAGCTTCCGAAGCTGGATCTCGAGTGGATCGGAAAGTGGCTTTCCCCTGCACCTTCTCACCTCTGACCCCGACCAACCAAAGTGGGTCTTGGGCGTGCGTAGCCCTTCCCTGGTTGCCATTTCCTAGTACACAAGTGTGGTGAACTCTTCCTCTCCCTTGACTTGCTTTAACTTGACCCATAGGAATTGCTTCTGGAGTGTTCAGACTCCAGGCATCCCCTGCAAGGTAAGTGTCTCCATTGCGTGTCACTTGTCCATGACACTTACTGTAATGAGTTCTCAAACCCTGTCTCAGATGGGTGGGTACAGCTCAGTGGTAGAGCACATGCACGAGGTCCTGGGCTCAATCCCCAGTACCTCCGTTAAAATTTTTTTTAATTTTAAAATTTATTTATAATAATATTTTAAATAAATTTATTTTATTAAAAATAAAATTCAAATCCTGTCTCAAAGGACAGGTGGTGGCCAGAAGGACTTGGAAGGGCCGGGATCTGAGGGGACATGGACACTGAGGGTGGCCCTGTGGGGTTCCTCTGCTCCACCACCTCACTCAGGGGTGAGCCTACACTTCGGGGTTCACACTGGCACTCTGGCTGGCTCCCCTGATGCTTCTTGGCTCAGCTTCTGGGCTGAGGAGGCGGGTGTGCCAGCGGCTAGAGCAGACCAGGCGGGCCAGGCTCCTCACTCGCCGAAGGAATCCCCTGCAGAGGCTTGCAGCGGAACAGGAGAGCCTCCAAATATTCCCTTTTGGGGCTGCGGAAAGGGAAGCCAAACGAAATGCGAAGAGGTGTCTGAAAGCCCAGAGGAAACCAGGAGGCCTTTCCAGAAGTTCTATTTGTGGCAAGAAACCTTGGCATGGGGCAGCCGGCTCCATGGCAAAAATAGACCAGGGTGCCGAGAAACGGCTCCATTTTGGAGGCAAGTGTCCCTCTGCAGAGGAAGAGCACTTGCGCCAGAGTTGGGGGTGCCCTGCCCCTCTCTGCTGCTTCCCTCTGGACCCCAGCACCAGAAAGAGAGAGAGAGAAAAGCTAAACACTTTGAAATGAACTGTTGGGTATCACTGTGCCATTCCTGTCATAAATATGGCCCCTGGAAACAGAGCGACAAGAAGATTTCATACAAACGCCTGGCAACCAAATGGGGCCACAGTCCATCCTCGTGTTGGCCAGGACCGACTCCCCATCACTATGTTCTTTCTGTCCTTTGCCTCCAAATGGGTGAGATGGCTGAGCAAAGGGCACAACGTGTAGCAGCAGGAGGGAGTGTGGCTGGACAGAAAGTGTAGACCTTGAAGGGATCCAAGACAGGACCCTAAGAAAGGTCAGCCTGGAGGCTCTTCTTTACACCAGGCTGACAGCCTAATGTGGGGTTAAAATGCCACCGTGAAAGAAGCAAATGAGATAGGACAGACTCCCGAGGTCCCTCCTGACTCTGGAGGTCCACCACTGCCATCTGTCCATTTGGGGGCTCATGGGGCTCCTCTCTTGGGCACAAGCTTCCACGTTCATAGGAGGGCTGCCCTTGCCTGTCCGCGGCAGTGACAGAACAGCACATACTAGCTGTAGATGTCTATCAGCTTCCTGACATCACGGTGGAACCAAGCCTGAAGGCTCTCTGGGTGGTCGTGAGTAACTCCATCGCATTTTCCTGGACTGCTGGCCACGTTAACGCTGCTAAGAACAGACACAAATATGTAGGGTCACCAATAGATTTGCACTCCTTGGAAAAGGGTGCTTTATTTTATGGCCCAAGCAAAGGGGCTTATACCCTGTATCTCCTTGGCTAGGACTGGGGTACATCAATCAAATCGGCTCACCCCTCCTCTCGCAGAAGATGGATAGGGCACCTCCCTCCCTTTCCCTCTTTTCAGCCAAGAACTGTCAACATCCAGCTGTGGCTTTGCACTCGGCTGCCACTCAGCCTGTTGGAGTTGAAAGGTCAAATGTCATCTGGAATTAGCAGCCTGGCTTACCAGCAGCTCTTCTGTCTTCACAGAACACGAGGGCAGCTGTCAGAGGGCTTAGGCAGGGACTAGAGAGGGAATTCCCTCTCTGCCAGTGGAGGAAAGTGCACCCATCCTGGAGGGAAAATGGCGAGATCTGCCCCCAGGAACTTTATAGCTGGTGGTTAAGCTCCCCATGCAAATAAAGCAGGTAGGAGAGTGAGGAAGGTTGTCAGGAAGATAGAAAGCAGGGCAGAGTGTGGTAAGGGGGAGGAAGCCCCACGCCAGGCCCTGGGGGCCCAGTGCATTGAAAGACCATCCATGAGCTGGATTCGGGAAGGCATTTGGTTTTGCAAGTATGAGCAGAAAAACCATTATCCACGTATTTCGAATGCTGGGCTGAGTCAAAATGGGTTGCTTTTTTCTGGAAGCATCCCATTTCTTTGAGCTGAACTTCTCCAGTCATGTCATTCTAGTAGGGGCCACCATGCACACAGCCCACCGTCCTCTGCAGGATGTTGGCATGCAACCCAGGCCCAGCCAATGAGAGTGCCTCATTGTCCTGGGCTGGCCCAATCACTTCCTGGGCAGATGGAGTCTCAGGGAAGTCTCATGCCTGTTCCAGACACTGTGCTAGAAGCAAGTGATCTGGGGTTGCTGGTTGCTGGTTGCTGGTTGCCGGTTGCCACTCTCCAATCCACGTTGAGAACCCACTTGCAATAGTAGAGAAGGACGACCCAGTTTGAGAGAGCACCTGGACGGCAGCACTGGGATCCTGGATCCGTTTGTACCCGGTTGCTAGATCTACCCCATCGTTTCCAGGTAAGAAAATCAGTAAATTATCACCCATCTGTTGCTTATCTTGGGCTGAGTAGCATTTCTGTGACTTGCCACCATCAAAGCCCTGGTGCACTTTCTATTACAGGGAATGTTTGGGTACAAGAAGGGCCCTGCAGTCTCTGAAAAGAGTGTGCTAGTATGTAATAATTGCAGACTTACATGAAGAGTAAAACAGAAATGTTTAGGTTAACTTGAGAAAGTCAAGTCTTTCCAGCCCCTTGAGAAGCACTCATTGACCTAGGACTAATTGATAGGCTAATAAGGAATCCTTCCTCTCCATTCATCCAGGGAGGTTCATTCACGGGGGTTAGTATTGGTTTGCAGGTAGATCAGGGTGAGTGAATGAAAGGAAAAGAAATTTCCTTACCCATGAAAAGGCCACCCAGATGTTGAGTTGACGAGCATCACTTCACCACCAGCAGAGCCGGTTTCTCTGGCAGGTCCTGGGGTTTGAAATGGTGTTCCCTGGCTAGGGAATGACCCATCTCTGCCAGAACCTTCCCTCCTACTCTACTGGGGGTCTGATTAGGATCTCCTCCAGAAGGAGGTGGCCTTGTGCCTGTGGTCGTTTCAGTCTGTGTGCCCCGGAGCCTGGGGCAGTCTGCCTTCACACACAGACCGTCTGTTACCCAGCCTTTTCGCTCTTTCAGTCCAACCTTCCCTATCACTTATTCTGAAATTGGGACCGTTTCCCAAACCAACAATTGCCCAGTCCACAGTGTTCTTTGCTGAGTGTCCCCACAGGAGAGACGGGAACACGGTGAATAAAAACAGCAATCTTTGCTCCCTGCCCTAGTACCAGGACTGTTTTGCCAGGCTGCTATTACATTCCATTCCTGTCTTCTGTTTGATTTCACATGATGTAAATTGTCTAGAAGATGGGCAGGAACTCTAGATGATCTCTTTCTAGAAGCATTGGAAGAAGGATGTTTTGTAATGAAACAAATTGGAAGTCAAGCCCAGACTTAAGCACTTACTTGCTTTTGACTTTGGATGAGTTCCATGTACTGCTGAACCTCAGCTTTCTGCTCTGTACTATGGGGATAATAATACTGCAGTGTTTAAGACTGGGTTGAGCTGTGAGTGACAGAGCTCTGAATTTGGTGGCTCAAAACACTCATGTAAAAGACACCTGTGGATGGTGGTTGCCAAGGGCTGAGGGAGGGGGAGAATGGGGAGTTATGTTTTAATAGGTATGGTTTCAGATTTATAAGATAAAACGAGTTATGGGGATGGATGGTGGTGATGGCTGCACAACAATGTGAATTGTACTTATTACTGCTGAGCTGTACCCTTAAATTGGCTAAGATGGTAAATTTTATGTTATGTTATTTTAACTCAGAAAATAAAATTATTAAAAAAAATTTTTGAGATGTATTAACCACCCCTCCCCCACCCCCCTAAAATACAAGACTCTCAAGGCAGGTAGTTAGGGCTGGTTGATTCAGTCCATGAAATCATCACAGACCCAGACTCCTTCAGTTTTTCTGCTCTAGCTTCCATTCCAAAGGTCACCTCATAGTCCAAAATAGCTGCTAGAGCGCCAGCCATTATGTTCCACACTATGAGAAAGAAGAACTACATTCTGACTCCCTTTTTAGGAACCTTCCCAGAAGTCTATCATGGAACTTCTGCTTATATTTCATTGGCTAGAATTTAGTCACATGGCCATTTCTGGCTTCAAGGGAGTCTAGGAAAGGTGGTTGTGGTAGGAAGCCTGGAATCCTTGCCTCCTGGTATTCACACTCTTGTGTAATTCCCTCCCCTTGAGTGTGGCCCCATCTTGGTAACTTTTTTTTAACCAATAGAATATGAGAAAAGTGATTGGATTAGGTCACAAAGAGATGGTGACTTTGATCTTGGGTGCCGTCTCTTGCTCTCTTGCTCTGAGGAAAGCCAGCCACCATGTTGTGAGCTGTCATGTAGAGAGACCCATGTAGCAAGGAACTGATGTCTCTGGCCAAAAGCTAGTGAGGACTGGAGGCCCTCAGTCCTACAGCCTCATGGGTGAGCTTGGAAGACCATCCTCCTCTAGTTGAGCCTTCAGATGACTACATCCCCAGTGGACATCTTGACTTTATCTCTTGAGAGACATGATCCAGAAGACCCACAAAACTGACCCACAGAAACTGCAAGATAATAGTTTGTTATTTTCAGCTAAGCGTTGGGGTTATTTGTTACCCAGCAGTAAATAACTAATACAGTTTTCCAGGTTTCTGTGAGTAAGAAGGAAAAGAAAGATGGAATTGGGAGGCAACCAACAGTCCCTGTCATGTGTACCTACCTCACAGGATTCTTGTGAGGATGAACTGAGGTAAGTGTACAAAGTGTCCACCTCCAATCTGCCAGCACCCAGGAAGTGCCTGAGGAGAGGCAAGTAGTGAAGGGCCACTATCCAGAGTCTGCTTCCAAGGCTTCTCACCAAACTCTTCCAGAAGACGCAGCTGTGCTGTGTCTAATATGTGCTTGCCCTTGCCTCCCTCTCTTATGGTTCAGACCCCCTCCCCAAATCCAACCAGTAGAATGATTACTCCTGCAAAACAGAAGATCCCCAAGCCAGCTAGTAGGCTCACAGAACAGTAAGATGTTAGAGGAAAAGGGGCTGAGAGCCCCTTGAATCCAGTCCCCCCAGTTATATTGTGAACCAGACACTTGCTCAAGATCACCCAGCCTCAAGGTAGAGGTGAGAGCTGGACACCCCCCTAGAAAGATGCCTGAAGTCTCTGCTCCACCTTCTTTCTACACTGATATGGGCTGAAGCAGAACCTCGGGTCTGAAGCATTTAGAGAGTTTTCCTGTAAAATGATAGCACTAGTTCAACTGAATTTTCTCTTCCCAAGAGGAGATGAGGTTAGGTGGGTGGGACAGGAAATGGTTTTGAGTGAATGAGTGTCATGTTTCTATCTGGTTTTCCTTTAGGCAATTGAAGATGATTCCTCTTGTCTGTCTAGAGAGACCTGAAGTCCATGCAGTGCCCCCAAGAGCCTGTCCCTCATGGATGTTACCGGGAGAAAAACCTAGAGAGTGTTCCCCTGGGTCCCACGGTAATGTGTGCATCTAACTGAGGCAAGAATTATCTTCCCCTTCATGTGATCACCCTTCTCCCAGAACAGAGGGATTTTGTCAGCCTGGAACAATGTGTACTCCTGAGTCATTTCATGTATCATGAAATCCCAATTTTTCAGAATGGGTTGAGACCAAGGTTTTCAGTGAAACTGTCCTGGGGGGAAAAATTGACACTAAGTCCCAAGACTTTTTTTCCCTTGATCTCCGTCCATCATGATGGAAGATAAAATGTACCAGTATTCTTGCCCCTGATTTTTTATTAGTGAACTAGGATATACAAGAACTTAATAAAATATTCACAAAAGGCTTAACTACATTATTAAAAACCTTCTTTACCAGTCCCTTTTCTCTTAGGCAGAGTGAGGTTCACAGCCTTGGAATGGGGCGGGGTGGGTGGTGAGGAGAGTTGAAGCCCTGCCCCTTTGTCTCTCAATCCCCGCCCACAGCCCCATCCCCACTTCACTGCTATTTAAAGCCTCACCTAGCCTTGCTCTCTGCTCACATCCTATCAGAGAAAGGCAGCGTTTGGACCTGTTGTCATCGTGGGTCTGAGTTGCCTGCGCCCTGGTGCTGGTGCTTTGAATTTCGTAAAAGCAACAATTTCTTTAAAATCAGTGAGTGTGAGGGGAGATGGGTGTATACGTGGGCTATTATTATTCTTTAATGCCGGGTTAACATGCTTCTGTAAGTTTGAAAAATGGACTCTGATAAGTTTCCAGCGTGAAGTTGCAGATGCTTAGCAGGGTCCTGCTTGGGGAACCCAACCAGTGTCAAATCTGTGTGAGCAGAGACTGGTCACTAAGGTCCCTGTGCGTGCCAAATTTGAAAAGTGACCCAGACCGAGACAGCATGGAGAGGCCCAGCACTCTGCATTTAGAAAGTGGATGCAACAAAATGATGCACAGAAGAGTCTGAACGCCCTCTCTTGTTGGGAGGGAGAGTAGACGGAGCTGTGTGTGTGTGTGTGTGCACATGCGTCCACATAGGGGGGCTTTGGGTGGGAGAAGAATTAGGAGGAAATTAATACTTTTATTCTGACAAGGAGGAGGAGCATTTATTAAGCAGTCGGGAGCAGGGTTTGTGTCCGGCTCAAGATATTGCGATGGGTAATTAATAGCCCTTTAGCTGAGCAACAGAGTTTGGACTGGTATATGCGTGATTGTTTTTCTTTAAGCCTGCCCCCATTATACTCTCTATTAGGAATCTGATATGCTTGAAAGATAAGTGAGTTGGCTGTTTGCTCACAATGGGCCTCTGTCAGTTAGTGTCACCCACAGGAAACGTTACCATTTGGGTTTTTGTGACCCCTGGCATCAGTATTTAGCTGGTGGCAACTCCCTGGCACTCACCTCTTCAGACCTTAGTGGGTGGCCTTGGAACCCCCGAGCTAAAACTGCATGCACAGAGGTCACTGGTCAAAGCGTGTCACTGTGGGGAGCCAGCTCATGCCAGGATTCATGGGAGGGGATATACTCTCGGCACATCGCTCTGTGTTTTCCTGTCTCTCAGTCCCACTGGCGATCCTGTGTTTGCAGGCAACCATGAATATTGTCCTTTCTTATGTCTTCAGAATACGAGTCAGCCTCAACTGCAGGGTAGCTGGCGCCTGGATGGATGGCTACCTTGGGCTGGACAGGGCAATCCAGATTGAGGAGAACATGGTAGGCTCACCCTGGCTCATGGGGTGGGTCACAGGATTCGCCCCATGAAGCTGGAGGGAAAACCTGGACCCTGAAGAGCTTTCTAAGGGAAGGCACAGCTTGCGGACTGCAGGAGGAAGTGGGTAGCCACTGCACATGGTTACTAAAAGCAATGACACTCAGGAAAGGAGTAATTACAAGAGCAGGCTGCTTGGTCACTAAGTCAGTGGCCCAAGGAGAGAGTTTAGTGCCATACCTGAGGACTCACCAATACATCTTTACGTTTTCCTCCTTACACATGTAGAGGAAAACTTGTTGAATTTTCTTTTTTTTTTTTTTTTTGTCATATGCTCAGCACTCTGTGAGATTTTTGGTTCCAGCAGGACATGCTGGTGTTTTAGCAAACAAGGACTTCTCACCTGATGCTTGTATAGCGCTAGACGGAATCATAACAGCGATAATAAGGGTGGGCACTCAGGCAGCCGTGCTGTGAGCTGAGATTGTTCTAAGTGCTTAGCGTGTGTTTAAGAGCTGACTCCTGGCTGAGAACAGGCAGCCGGGAGGGGCCAGAGGCTGGGCGGGGAGGAGCCAGCCGGCCTTTCTAGGAGGCTCCCCTAGTATTAGTTAGACAAATGACTTTTACTTCACAAACCTGATTTTTGAAAATGTCACAATCCTTAAACGTGTTTTTATTTAAAAAATCTTCCAGTTTTATTGAGTTATAATTGACATATAACATTGTGTAAGTTTGATTCATATTTATACATTGACATATAACATTGTGTAAGTGTACAACGTGTTGATTTGACACACATAGTGTACAATGTGTTGATTTGACACACATATTGCAAAATGATTACCACCATCCTGTTAGCTAACACCTGCATCTCATTACATAATTACCGATTTCTTTTTTGCCATGAGAACGTGTAAGATTTCCTCTCTTAGCAACTTTCAAGTATATATATAGTATTATGAAGTATAATCACCAGGCTGTACGTCAGATCCCTAGAACTGTTCATCTTATAACTGGAAGCATAACCTTTGACCAACATCTCATTTTCCCCACCTCCCAGCCACTGGTCACCACCATTCTGCTCTCTGTTTCAACAAGTCTGGCTTTTTTTAGAATCCACATATAAGTGAGATCAAGAAGCATTTGTCTTTCTCTGTCTGACTTATTTCACGTAGCTTAATACCCTCAGGTTTCATCTGTGTTGTTGCAGATGGCAGGATTTCCTTCTTTCTCCTGGCAGAATAATATTCCATAGTGTATATGTACACCGAGTCTTCTTCATCCAGTCACTGTTGATGGATGCTTTGGCTGTTCCCATTACGTTGGCAATTACGACTAATGCTGCAGTGAACATGGCAAAGCAGATACTATTTTCACGTCTTCTGAATATATACCTGGAAGTGAGATTGCTGGATCGTATGGTAGTCCTATTTTTAATTTTTTGAGGAACCTCCATATGGTTTGCCATTTGGCTGTACATTCCCACCAACAGTACACGAAGATTCTCTTTTCTTCACATCCTCAACAACACTTGTTATCTCTTGTCTTTTTGATGACAGCTATTCTAACAGGTGCGAGGTGATAGCTCACTGTGATTTTGATTTGCATTTCCCTGAGGATTAGTGATGTTGAGCACCTTTTCATGTCCCTGTGCCATCTGTATATCTTCTTTGGAAAAATATCCATTCAGTTCTTCCACCCATTTTTAAATCAAACTGTTTTTTGCCGTTGTTGGTTGTTTTGTTTTGTTTTTAACTATTGAGTTGTATGAGTTTTTTTCCCCCCGTAAGGATACAATGCCATTTTATTATTTTTTAAAATCTGTTTTTATATAAAGTGGCTAACATTTGTAAATCTCAGACTCTCAAATTTATCCCTTCCCACCCCCTTTCCCCAGTAACCATAAGATTGTTTACTGTGTCTATGAGTCTGTTTTGTAGATGAGTTCATAGTGTAGATGAGTTCATAGTGTCCTTTTTTTCTTCTTTTTTAAGATTCCACATATGATATCATATGATATTTTTCTGTCTCTTTCTGGCTTACTTCACTTGGAATGACAATCTTCAGGTCCATGTATGTTGCTGCATATGGCATTATTTTAGTCTTCTTTATGGCTGAGTAGTATTCCATAGTATAAATGAGTTATAAGAGTTTTTAGATATTTCAGATGTTAACCTCCCTATCAGACCTATCATTTGCAAATATTTTTTCTGATTTCATAGATTGTCTTTTCATTCTGTTTCTCTCTTTTGCTGTGCAGAAGCTTTTTAGTTTGATGTCATCCCACTTATTAATTTTTGCTTTTCTTGCTTGTACATTTGATATCATTTCCAAAAGCCATTGCCAAAAACATCAAGAAGTTTTTCCCTGTTTTTTCCTCTAGGAGTTTTATGGTTTTAGTGCTTACGTTTGTCTTGAATCCATTTGGGGTTAAGTTTTGTGAGTAACATAGGGATCCAATTTCATTCTCTTGCATGTGGTCATGTTGTTAACCAGTTTTCCCAACCCCATTTGTTGAAGAGATTGTCCTTTCCCCATTGAGTATGCTCATCAAATATGTGGGAGGGTTTATTTCTGGGCTCTTGATTTCTGGGGTTTCTTGGCAGCACCATATTGTTTTGATACCCTAGCTTTGTAGTATAGTTTGAAATCAGGAAGTATTATGCTTCCAGCTTTGTTCTTCTTTCTCAGAACTGCTTTGGCTGTTTTGGGGTCTTTTGTGCCATACACATTTTAGTATTTTTTTTTTCTTTTTCTGTGAAAAATGCCGCTGGAATTGTCATAGAGATTGCAATGACTCTGGAGATGACTTTGGGTAGTGTAGACAAAATGTCACAATTCTTTATTCCTCTAAATCATATGGAACATGTTGTAAGCTACTAGCTATTCAATCCTGGGGCTTCCCGCCCTCACTCCTCAGATCTGGGAGAAAGTCTTAGAGGGATGTGGGGTCAGAACATGTGGGAAAGGCCCTCTGGTCCTGAGTCCACACTGGGACTGCTCTGTGCTCTGACTCCAAGTGTCGGGAGCCCTAAGTTGGCAGGACCAATGCTCATGAGCCAAGTTTGGGGGCCAGGGCTTCTCCCAGTCTCCAGAAAGAGCTGTGTTTCTAGTATTGAGAGTCCTCACCCCCATCTCTTCTCAGGGGTCCCTTGCCCAAACTTCCCTTCAGCAGATCCACTTCTATGTCCCCTCACCCCAAACCCTTGCCTCCTGCATCCTTGAGTTTCCTGTCTTGGGGCTCAACTTCCTGGGTGTGCTTGGGACTGAAATACTGAAACTGGCCTTGCTCCTTGCCCCTGTAATTGTTCCTTCTGTCCCATGAAGCAGGAACCAAGTTTTGCCTAGGACAGTGCCTGTTACAAAGTCATGACCTTGGGAAAGTTGCCCAGCCGTGCTGGACCTCGGTTTCCATTTTGGTACCGAGGTCCAATGTGCTTCCATACCACGTGTCAGTTCTCTTTCCCTTGTCCCTGATGGAAAACCAATTCAAACTGGCTTCAGTAAAAGGGTACTGATTGGCCTATGTTATTGAAAAGTGCAGGCAGAGGCATGACTTCAGGAATGGCTGGATCTAGGTATGCAAACGTGGTACCAGGAATCCCCTTCAGTGTCTCTTGAATCTAGTTTTCTCTGTAGTGGTTTCCTTCAAGCGAATGTCCTCTCCTTTTAGTGGCAAATGGCTGCCCAAGTTCTCAGCTTCCCAAGGGTGAGAAGTCCAGGTTGAGTCTCGTTGGTGAGGCCTGTTGGGTTGCCTGTCCTGTCCTGAGCCAGTTGCGGTGTCTAGTGGGATGCGCTGCACTTATTGGCCAGGCCTGGGACCCATGGCCATCCCCTGAGCTAGGAATATCTTCATCTCTACCCAAATCTTGTGAGCTGAGATGCGTGATGGCAAATCAAAGGAAAATCCAGGCTCTGTTGCCAGGAAGAGGAGGAAGGGAGGCTAGGCAGACCACAACATCAAGTGCCATTGTAGCCTCCTTCACCATCAGCTTGGCCTGGCCACTGGTGTCCTTAACCAATTGGTCCTCCTCCCCCTCCCCCCTTCACCTGAGCATAGGCCGAGGCAGTAGACTGGTGGGGAGTGGGTGAGGGTGTTTCAGCACTTGGGGCCCAGCCCCTGCCCCAGCTTCCAGGCATGGTGCAGATAGGTCTCCTATACTGGGTTGAATAGTGTGCCCCCCAAACTCATGTCCACTCAGAACCTATAAAGATGACCTTATTTGGAAATAGGGTCTTTGCAGATGTAAAAGTATAAAAGATGTTAAAGCGAGATCATATAGGGTTAGTGTGGGCTCGAAATCCAATGACTGGTGTCTTTATATGAAAAGGGAAATTTGGACACAGATACATCTGGTGGGGGTTGGGGGAAGGTGGTGTGATGAAGGAGGCGGAGACTGGAGTGATGTTGGCACAAGCCAAGGAATGCCAAGGGAGGCCAGGAGCACCAGAAGCTGGGAAGAGGCCAGAAAGGCTTCTCTCCTGGAGCCTCAGGGAGCATGGCCCTGCCGACACCTTGATTTTGGATGTCTAGCCTCCAGGGTTGTGATAGAAGACACTTCTGTTGTTAGAAGCCGCCCAGTTTGTGATACTCTGTTACAGCAGTGGGCATCTAACCCCGGGCCTATACGGTTCTTGTCCTTCCCCAAGGACTTCGAATGGGACGTTGGCTCCCTTCCAGGAGGACAAGAAATTCTTGGCTGATGAAAGATTTTAGCAGAAAAGGCCACATTATGTCTGTAGCTTGGCACGTTTCAAAGGAAAGGCCCCTCCCCAGCCCCGAAGTCCAGCCTCCCGTCTCCCTTGGAACAGCAGTGGCCAGCCTCATCCTCACTCCTCTTCTCTCCAGATCACAAGCCCAGAGCAGGCTCTGCTGAGCCAGTGGCCTTGGGCAGCTAGGGCTAGGGTGACCAGTTCATCCCCGAGTGCCCAGGACTGTCTGGTTTTAACACTGAAAGTCCCGCATCCGGGGAACCCCTTGGTTCTGGGCAATCCGGGAAGGCTGGACCCCCTTGCTAGGACTAGGGTTGGTTTTAGCTCCTTGGGAACTGAGGGACAGGCTCAGACACTTTGTGTGCCCTGTTCACCCGTAGGCATGTTTTTAAGTCATTGTCATGTGCCGATTTGTGCCTGGTGCTTTATGAACTCTTCAGCCTTCCTAAGAGCCCTGTGGGGGGCAGGTGCTACAGCTGTCCCCACTTTACAAGCGGGGGCTCGGGGAGAGGGGAGCCCCAGGCGTGGAGACGGTAGGTTCTGCTGCTTCCCATGCTGTGGTCTCTCCACTGCACTGGACTTGCTTTGCTGGGGGCACTGGTGGGAAAAGCTGACCCCTGGACCTTCCAGATCAGAGTCTCCTGCCTACAGGAGCAGCATCTCCCTTTAACATCTCCTGTGCCCAGTTCCTGCTCAGGGTCCCCCCCGAGACTCCCGAGTGGCATCACTGAGAAGTTAGCAGCAAGGACTTGGGAAACTCATTGCTTGAGTTTTAATTCAAATGGGTTGTTGCTATCTGCGTGGCCTTGGGCAAGTCACTGCTCTGTGCCTCGGTTTCCTTGTCTAAAAGATGGGGGTAATCATAGCACCCTCCTCGCAGAGCTGTGTGGGGCTGTGGCGCAGGTGTCGGCATTCTTGTCGAGAGGTTATGAGCAGAGAGGTGCAGACCTTGGGTCCCAGAGTCAGAGGTTGCTGGGTGCAATCAGCAGTGACCTCAGGCGGCACTTTACCCTGAACTTGAGCCACCCACCTGTAAAATGGGGCTCAGGCAGCTCTTTCCTCATAGGATGACGTGAAGATGAAAGATGGATAGGCTGTTGCAAGTGATCCCAGCCAGCTCCAGGGTAAGCGTCCCTCAGATGTTGCTCTGATTGACATAGATGCTCAGGCCAAGCTTGTGATTCATTAAAATTGTAAGCCAAGTTCTTACAATCTTTTTTCCTTTGCTCCTTCAATGTCCCCACTGCACATGTTTTGAAGTGTCCCCAAGCTGGCGAGGGGACCAGCTCTGGGTGGCGTTGAGAGGGTTGAGCGTGGGGCACTCCCACCAAAGAGTTAGCGGGAAGGCCTCGTGGGAGGGAACAGCCAGGGGGTCAGGAGACCTGGGTCCAGGCTTCATCTGACTTCACAAATCCTTGATTTCTCAGGCCTAGATTTCCCGTCTGCAAAATGGAAAGAACTTCGGGTTTGGCGCCTGGGGCTTGTGCTGGAGACGGTTTCATCAGTCACTCTTGAGGGTGACTGGCAGGGTAGGTAGTTTTCAACATTCATCACTCCATCGACCAGGGCCGGCTTCATGATGGACAACCTGTGTGGTCAGGGTCCCCCTGCTCAGAAGGACCCTGTGCTGGGTTGAATGCTCTACTGTCACCATCTCGGGATTCTTAATTTTTGAACAAGGCACCCTGCGATTTCATTTCTCACTGATTTCCACTAAGGACGGAGCCAATCCTGCCTTTGAAATCTTCTTCTGAGCATCAGAGATGTGTGAGGCCGTGGGCCAGGTACCAGGGACATCCTGGTGAAAAATGTTGACGTTGTCTCTGTCCTCACAGAGTTCACAAATCTAGGAAGGATTGTAGTGGGTTGAATGGTGGCCCCCCAAAAAGACACACTCAGGGCCCAGGCAGCCGTGAATGTGACCTTCTGGGGGAATTGGGTCTTTGCAGACGTAATGAAGTTAAAGATCTTGGGGACATTCTGGATTTAAAGTGGGTGCAAAATTCAGTGACTAGTGTCCTTATAAGAGAAAGGAGAAGGGAGATTTGAAAGACTCAGACACAGAGGAGAAACAGAGGGAAAAGCCATGTGAAGACAGGCAGAAATCAGCGTGATGAGTCTACAAGCCAAGGGTGGGCGGCAACCAGCAGAGCAGGGAGGGCAGCAGGGCGTGGACTGCCCCCTAGGGCCTCCAGGAGGAAGCAGCCCCGCCCACACCTTGATCTTGGACTTCTGGCCTCCAGAATGTCAGAGAATACATTTCTGTTGTTTTAGGTCACCAAGACTGTGGTCAGTGGTTCCAGCAGCCCGAGGGAAGTGAATACAAGAGCAGACAGACATCCATCAACTCATTGCACAAGCAAATGTGGAATTACTAGTGTGACAAGGGAGGTGCCGGTGTCAGGGACTCGGAGTCCCAGAAGGAGTTAATTAATGGGGCAGGAAAGCATTTCAGGCTGAGGGAGCAGCATGGGCAAAGGTCCTGGGGTGGGAGTGCTCTCTGTAAAATCTGGAGGGAGACACCCTCCAGTTGCTTCAGGCCATGCTGGTCTCTGATGTGTTGTCTTGGCCACAGAGGGCTTTAGAAAGCCGCCAAACCAGACAGGTGTCCTTGCTTGTGGCAGTAGCAGCAAATTCGGCACCTATGGTTTCAACCCCACCCGTTCCTGTTTCAAATGTTTGTGTTACCAGACTGGCCCCTGAAGGGAAGCTGTTTGCCAGGCACTGACCTGCCTGGAGCCTCCGCCAGCATCCTCTGACCTAGTGGAGCTCGAGTCTGGTTGCCCAGGCCGGAAGCGCCGGGTGTTTGCTGTTCCCAACCACCAAGGGGGAGAGTTTCACTGCCCTTCATTGCTCTGTGAGAGCTTGGCAAGAACTGGCTGAAGGGGTGGCGGTGAGCAGGGCCCCAGACCTGCTATTTTGGGGAGAAGAACTTGCCCTGCAGCAGCTGGGGAGGTGGGCGTTCTGTGACCCTGGCTGTGGGGGACGGGTCCCTGGGAAGGACACAGGTGGGGTTAGAGGGGTTTTGGCTCCTCCAGGAGGCCAGCTGCATGGCCTGGGACCTGCCACCTCTGTGCCTTTTTTTCCATCAATAAATTCAGACAGATGACTTTCATCTGCTCCACCTCTGTAAACAGGGTTCATAATGGTACCTGCTTGGGAAAGTAGCTGTGGGAATCGAATGAGATGGTTTACTCTCTCGTTCAACAAATTCTTTTTATTGTTATTATTTTATTTTATTTTTACTTTTCGGAGTTCGGATTTTTACCTTAAAAAAGTTTTTTTTTATAGAAGACCTACTTTTACTTATTTATTGGTAGATTTATTTTTTGAGAAAACATTGGTTTATAACATTGTATGTTTCACGTGTATGACATTATCTTTCTACTTTCTGTACGTTACGGTGTGCTGACACCAGCAATTCAGTTTCTGTAGGTCACTGTACAGCTGAATCCCTTTACCCATTTCGTGCCCCACCCCTCACCTCTTCTCCTCTGGTAGCCACTATTTTGTTCTTTGTGTCTACATGTCTGTTTTTCAACAGATATTTTTTGAGCAGCTACTCGGTGCTAGACACTGTTCCAAAGGCAGGAGGCATTATGGTGAACAAAAGAAGGCAGAAACACATGCTCTCCTGAAACTGAGATTCCAGATCAGGGATTTGCAAACTACCACCCAAGGGTCAGATCTGGTCAGGCGTCTGTTTTTGCATAGACTAAGAATGGGTTTTGCATGTAGATATATAGATATTGATGGAGGTACTGGGGATGGAACCCAGCACCTCATGCATGCTAAGTACATGCTCTACCACTGAGCTACACCCCGCTGGTTTTTTGCATTTTTAAATGGTTGAAAATAATCAAGGAAGAATCACACTTCATGACATGTGAAAACTATATGGAACTCAAATTTCGGTGTCCATAACAGAAGCTTTATTGTCCTATAGCCATGCCTGCTGGTTCTTGTATTACCTGTGGCTATTTAGGGGCTCTAGCTGTCACAGCAGAGCCCGCAGGGTCTGCAGAGCTGAAAATGGTTACTATCAGGTCCTTTACAGAAAAAAATTTGTTGCTTCTTCTTCTCGGGCCTCACTGTTCACAAGGTGATCTCTGGACCGTGGCATCGGCACGGCCTGGATGCCTGTTAGAAATCCAGATCTCATGAGCCTGAAGCTGCAGTTTAACAAGATCCCTTGGGGACCTGTGTGCCCATTAAAGTGTGAGGCGTGCTGCCCTGAAATGATGCCTGTAAAATGCCAAGCACAGGGCTGGCCCTTAGCAAGACCTCAGTAGGTCTTACCTGCTGCGGTAGGCTGACTAATGGTCCCCCAAAGAAGTTCACGGTCTTAATTCCCAGAACCTGTGACCATGTCGATTTACACGGTTCAAGGCGCATTGCAGGTGTGATTAGGCATCTTGACAGACCTCGAGGTTATCCAGGTGGGCCCAATGATGTGATCACAAGGGTCCTTCTAAGAGAAGGCAGGGGAATCAGAGAAGAAAAAGATGTGATGGTGGAAGCCGAGGACGGCGGACCTAACGCACTTTGAAGAGGGAGGAAGGGGCTAAGTCTGTGGCTGGAAGCTGGAAAAGGCCCGGAAATGGATGCTCCCTGGAAGCCTCCAGGAGGCATGGGGCTCTGCGGACACCTCGGTTTTAGACTTCTGACCTCCAGAACGGTAAGAGAACTCGTTTGTTTTATTTTAAGGCGCTAAGTGTGTGGTCACTGTTACAGCAGTGCTAGGAGAACACTGCAGTTGCTATGACTATTATTATTTGCACCGTCTTCATTGTTGGTGGTGGTTGAGTGCTGGCGTGGTCATCCACCCACTAAAATGCTCCAGGCAGAGTATTGAATCTCTCTGAATCCAGTTTCCTGCTCTGTAGAATGGAGAGAATGTTTTCCCTTCCTCAGGGCATGGCGGGGCTTGGATGAGATAATGTATGTGGCTGGTGGCTCACAGTGTGGGTGGCCATAATCAGTGACCTTGTTTGAGTAGAGAGGCGGTGGCCAGAGACTGGGTGACTTCGTGTTATTTAAGGTTTCCCCACCTCCCCAGTGGGGATCATGGTGGCGCCTCCCTCCCGAGATGCTGAATGGAGCCCCCGGGTGTAACTCTGGGTCCTGGCTGCGCTAAGAAGAACACAGGCGTGTTGGTGGCCAAATTGAGGGGTGTGGAATCGGATCTCTAAACTGGGGGGCCCTCCAAGGTGTCCTGATTCCGGGCCCTGGACCTCGGCCCAGCCCGGCTCCTGGGGGGAGATAATTTGTACTCCCTCTCTTGCCCTTCCTCTTCCTCTGAGAAAATATCTCCACCTCTTTGCTTTTCGAAGTTGCAGCTGCAGACCGGCCAGCAGGCTTCTGCCCTTAAGAAGCCTGGGGTGGGGGGTCACGCTGGTTCCTCCCTGAGGAGGGAAAAGGGCTGCTGAGCCCAGAAAGGGCTCCAGGGCCTGCCCAGTGCTGAGGCTCTGTCTCCTCTGGGCCTAGTGGGGAGCCAGCATCCACGGGCCTGGCCTGTCCATGCACTGTAGCTTTTTAACCAGCCTGGCTTTCTCAGGCTTTGCTGCTCTGGGTCCTGGGCTCATTTCCCTTGGAGTGTTTATTCCACTGGATTGGAACTATCCATCTCAGGGGGTGGTTCCTTAAAAGCAAGGACCTGTTAGATTCAATGTGTGGGCTCCTGGCACCCAGCACAGGGCCCAGCACACAGAGAACATGTGCTGGACCTGGGGAAGAATGACCAAAGAGGCTGAGAGGCACAAACAAGCAGGCAGGGCTCATAGTGGACCCTTTGCTGACCAGATGTCCCACCAGAATCTGGGAGTCACTGAAGTGGCCCGGAACCTCTGAGGACAGGAGGCAGCATTTCCTGAGTGCCTGTGGGGTGCTGATGGGTGCTGAGCCCTGGTCTTCTCATCCTGGGCTCTCCACTCCCCAGTGAGGGGGCTCTCAGTGGCTGACACGCCGGGGACCCGAGGCTCAGAGAGGTTAGAGTCTGAGGCAGGTGGTGGGTGGATGCTGGCTAAGCCCTGGGAGGCTTTGTAGGAAATGGGGACTATTGAAGGCTCTGTGTTTCTCTCTCTCTTTTTGGTTTTGGTTTTGGTTTTGCCCCATTCCCCGTAACTCTTTACTATGAACATTTTCAAACGTGCAACAACATTGGTCTGTTAATGTTTTACTAAACCTGATTTATCACGTGTCTATCCATTCCTCTCTGCGTCCATCAGCTCACCCTACGCTGGGTGCACTGTGTTACTTTTTATTAGGAGAATTTTCACCACATACAAAATAGGAAGAAGGACACAGCAGAATCCAACCCGCCCAGCTGCAGCCTCGTGGCACGTGGCCTGTTTTGTTTCTTCTTTCGTCCCTATCACCATTTCTTTTCTTGAGGATTTTAAGGAACTGCTAGACATGATATCCTTCTTCTTGTAAACTTTTCGTGCAAAGGTTTGAGGGAGATTTCCTCTTTGATTATGTCCTGGGAATGGGTTCCAAGAGGCGTGCAGCTCTGCGGACAGCTCGATTTTAGGCTTCTGACCTCCACAGCTGTGAGAGAACACATTTGTTTTATTTTAAGGCACCAAGTGTGTGGTCACTGTCACAGCAGTGCTAGGAGATCACTACAGTTGCTATGACTATTATTATTTGCGCCGTTGTTGTTGTTGGTTGAGTGCTGGCTCGGTCATCTATCCACTAAGCTGTTCCAGGCAGAGTATTGAATCGCTTCCCGCTTTCCCTCCCCACCTCCATCAGCTCAGCCGCTGTACCAGAGGCTCAGGTGACATTCAGGTAGGTGGCTTCTGGGTCTCAGGATTATTAACAAGGCACTTTTTTGAAATTCACAGAACAAAATGAACTATTTGAAGGTAAATGATTCAGCCTCCTCTATCTAGTTCCCAAACATTTGTATTATTCACCTTCCCCACAAAAAAATCCCCCTGTATCTATTAAGCTCCCCACTCCCCTCTGCCCGCAGCCCCTGGCAACCACTAACCTGCTTTCTGTCTCTGTGGATTTCCTTATTCTGTATTTCATATAAATGGAGTCACGAGGCGTTTCCCATGTGTTGGGTTGCTTTTACTTCGCATCATGTTTTCAAGGTTCCTCTGTGTCATAGCCTGTGTCGGGGTCTCCCTCCCAGCAGGCACCCTTCCCCCATGGCTCCTTGTGTAAATGTTCCTCCAGGGAAACCCCCAGCGGCAGGGTTGCTGGGGCCCAGCGGTGCACACGTCACCTGCCCTCCTGAAGGTCTGCTCTGTTTGGCACTGGAATGGTTATGTCCCAACACTGAGGCCAGACTTGTCATTCATGAACATTTTTATTTACGAATATTTTCGTTTGAGCCAATCTTAGGAGTAAAAACAATAGTTTCTCATTATTTCAATTTGCCGTTTCTGATTGCCAACACGGTTGAGTGTCTTTAGGAAAACTTCCTCTATAATAGTGGAATTCCAGGTGCCTGTGGCAGAGTAATAAGGGAGGTGAGATACTCTGGGAGTCAGGAAACTTCTGGATACCCTAACTCTCACTGAGTGGGCAACTGCTAGGGTAACCAAAGGTGCTGAGTCACCCAGGACGGACCTGGTTTTAGCGCTGAAATTCCTATGTCCCAGGAAATCCCTGAGTCCCAGAAATACTGGTCACCCCTGTGACTACCTGTTGCCCCTGAACTTGGACCATGGGGCTGAGGGGCAGACAGTGGCATTGAGTGGGAGCCAGGGAACTCCTGCTTTGCTGGGGGATGGGGAGGAGGAGGAGATGGCCCAGGTGTGTGCCGCCCACGCTGGAATCCTCTAGCAGAGACGTTTTACACCCAGGGCCAGCTCACCCCATACCTGGGCACACCTGCCGGGTCAGGGCCTGGAAGCTGAGACAGATGTCAGGGAACGGGGCTCCAAGCCACCTACCCCCACCTGTCACTGCTCGGCTCGTGGGGCTTTCGGGAGACAGGCAGCCTGGCTTCTTGCCACCTGCGCAGCATCCGTTCTGGTGCCTCCCCCACATCTCCACTTGTGCCTTAACTGCCCCTCCCTCTGGGACCTCCTTCCAAGAGCAAAGTTGACCTCACCTGGGGGGTCAGGTGGGCAAACAGCTGCTTAGCTGTTGGAGAGAGAGAGACAGGAGCTGCACTGTGTCCAGAGAGCAGGGGGTGGGTCAGGCTCCTGCTGGAGGGGACTCCTGGGTGACACCCCCAGTAGAGAAGTGGAGGGAGGTGGGGTGAATGTGAGAGGCTTGCTTCTTTGCATCTGTCTTTCCATCTGTCCTTCTGTCCAGGAGGCATCGTTTCCCGACTCCACCACCCCCTCTGAGACAGGATCCTGCAGATGAGGCCGGAGGACTGGGCAGTGTCTGTACATCTGGGAAGAGGGAAGATGTGAACTCTTTGCTCCCAAACACAAACCCCTAAAATCAGCAGGGCTGTAGAGGGGAGCAGGTGGTGAAACCGGAACTGAACTGGGAGGATTTGGGGAGCAGGCAGCTGTGGGCTTGGCTGCAGGTGTCAGTTAAAGTGTCCCTGTCTCGGGAGTGTGGGCAACTTTAGGACAAGGACCCTGTCCAACTATTTACCCCCCTACCCCTCATGCTTATCCTGGGGCGGGGCACATCATAGGTGCTCAGCAAATCATTTTTAGACAGATGGATGTAAGGGTGAGACTAACTGATCATGCGACCCTGGAAAGGTCTCTTCTCCCCTCAATTAACATCAGGCTTTCAAGGTTCATCCATGTTGTAGCAGGTGTCAGAATTTCCTTTTCAAGGCAGAATAATATTCCATTGTGTATTTATACCACATTTTGTTTATCCATTGATGCATTTGTGGAGATTTGGGTCGTTTCTACCTTTTGGCTGTTGTGAGTAATGCTTCTATGAATGTGAGTGTACAAATACCTGTCCATCTTAACTACTTTCATATTGTATTTGTATTTATTTTCTCTTTCACTGAAAATCTAGGCTCCTAATAATAGTAGTTACTCTTTGCTTTATCCTACAATTTTGTCCTCTGGAGGAGGGACCAGGGAGTCCCTAAGTTTCCTCGAGTATACCGTCTTGAGCTGACCCCTCCCACCCCAGCCGATTCTTGGCCACCCAAGGTCCTGAAGTGGTTTGTGGCCATCTCCCTGCGCTTTAGGGGAAGCTTGGCAGTTCCTACATTTGGTCTGAGGACGTCCTGCCTCTGTGTATGGGGGGATCTGGACTAGCCCTATGCCCCAGAGAGAGAGCCTCGTCTGAGAGGGAGGAAGAGCTCACGATGGTGTTAGGCCCCAGCTCCGCTCCCCAGGACAGTTGGAATAAAATCTAAAATCCTGACCATGGCCCAATCCTGGAGAACCTCTGATTCCCCAACCCTACCCCCTTGGTTCTCTCCTGCCTTAGGGCCTCTGCAGTGCTCTTCCCTCTGCCTGGAACCCCCCCCCCCCCAATCCTTCCTTTCCCTGTCTCCAGTTCAGACTTCAGGCATCTGTGCAGATGCTGACTTGTCAGAGTCTTCCCCTGACCCCCACCCCCGCCGTTCCTCTCCATCCAAGCACCCTGTTCTTTTTTCTTCATAGGATTATTACATTATATATTCATTATTTGTTCATTTTCTGTTGGAGACGGGGCTAGGTCTATCTCATTCCCTACTGTATCCCTGTCTGGCACAGAAAAGATGCTCAAGAAGTATTTGTGGAGTGACTACAGGAATGAGGAGGACCGTACCAGTCTTTGCTCCCATGCCCCATCCCCCACTGTGTCCTGTTCCCCATTTCTTACTTACTGAGGGCTGCTTTTGTGCTGGGCATTGCGCTAAACCTTTGATGGAGCAACCCTATGAGGGAGGTGGCCCTTGTTGCCATACTTCATAAATGTGGCAGCTGAGGCTCAGAGAGGTGAGGCCCCAGGCCCCAGGTCACACAGCATGGAGGAAGGAAGCAGAAGCCGATTGAAGTTGCTCCACCCTCAAGGCCCATGTTCTGAATTTCCACCCAGCCATCCTGAGGCGGGTTCCTGTCCTGCCCTCCCCTAGCCTCTGCAGAAAGAAGTAGGAGGTAGAGAATTCCACGGGGCCCCAGTCACCCCACCTGGAGAGCCGCCGGCCTGGGGGAGATCAGCCTCCAGGCTCCGGGTTATGTTCCACTGTTCCTCACTGCCTCCCAAATTAGTTCCATGTTCAGCCCAAGGCCTGTGGTTTCCACTTGTTTTCTGTAACCGGAGCTTCCCCAGCACTTGGCACAGAGGCCAGGACTCGGCTTCGGCTCCGGTTCCTGATTTTCTTGGATGTTGAGATGATGTCAGATGATTTCATTGGCAGAGAAAAGCCCAGCGGGGGGTCAGTGGGCAGATCACCTCCCCGCTCCCCCCACCCCCAGCCCCATGCTCAGGTAGGGAAGAAGCCTAGTGTATTGGCAGAGTCTCTTTTTTCCCATTTCATGCTGGCAACAGGTGAGGAAGATGAGAACTCAGCGTGGTTGGGTGACTTGCTCAGTGTCACACAGCAATTGAGAAGCAGGGCACAATTTGTACCCAACACCCAGGCTCTTCCTCCCAGATACCTTTCCAGACCGGAGACAAACCGGACCCTGGGGACCCAGAAGTGGTGAAAACCCAGACCTTGTCCACACAGAGCTCTAAGCTGAGCAGAAAAAGACCAGATTGAGTGCAAATAGTGATCAAAGCAACACACGCCAACATGAGACAATATATATTTTTAGACAGTGAGTGAGTCAGTCCCTGATGATTCACAGGCCTGGCTGGGCTTGCAGGGCAGCCCCAGGCCGCCAAGGGCAGGGCAGGAGATCAGCCACACCAGGGGACAGGAAAGCAAAAAGGGACTGAGGGCCACATCCGTGGGGCCCTTCCTTGTCATCCACTGTCCTGTCAAGGGTTGGGTACTTTGAATGAGTGCTTGAAAAGAGCTCCTGTTGATAGAATTAGAAGATGATACTACAGGCAGCTTCACATCACTTTATAACCACCTACACAGGGCTGGGCGCTGTGCTTGGTGCTGGGGAGACGGCAGAGAACAAAACAGACAAAGCCCTGACCTCCTGCACCTTCTTTGTGGGCCATCGGGTCTCTATTGCAACAGTTCTTCTCTGCTGTTATTTTTTAAGGGGAAAGATGTTTTATTGAGATTTTGCTACATAAATAACTACAAAAAGCTGGGAGGACTGAAAGGAACAGCTCTGTCTCCCTCTGCACTGGTCACTAAGGATCCAGTGGGTATGGGAGTTGGGAGGTAATGACCAGAGGGAGGAAGGATGCCCTGGGTAGCTACCTGGCATGAGGAGTCTAATATGAGAGAGAGAAGAAGGGAGGGAAGGAAGGAGACAAGGGCTAGCAGAAAAGCAGCCATAGACAATATGTAAGTGAATGGGCGTGGCTGAGGGCCAATAAAACTATGTATAAAAACAGGAAGTGAGCCAGTGTTGGCCTGGGGGCTGTAGTTTGCTGACCCCTGTTCTCTAAGACACCTTCATCCACCCCCTGGCTCTCCTTATTTGGCTTCCACTGTGTGCCTCATAGACTCCGCCTCCCCATCATGACCACCTGAAACCCAGTCTCCTCCCAGGTAGCTTGCTAGTTCTACAGGTAAAAACTGCTACAATGTTCTTCTTTCAATGAAAAACTGTTCTTGTTTGGCTTCAAAGGCCCTCTACATACAGGGATTTATGGACCATGTTAGACAGTGACCTCTTGGGGCACCAGCATCCACATGACACTCTGTGTCCAGCCTAGTTCTTGGGACATAGTAGGGAGCTGGAGAAGCCTTTGCAGAACAGACACTGCCAAGGCGGTACCCAGCCCTGTCTGTCTTCCTCACTTTAGTTAGAAACTGACAAAAAAAACGAAAAGGGGTGTGTGCGTGTGACAGAAGAGGCCCCCCTCTGGTGGTCTTCCCTGTCCCCCAGGGGGTCCAGGCAGCCCCAGTGTCTCTGCCACACCCCGAGTTCACAGGACAAATCTAGCAGGAGAGAGATGAGGGTTAAGGGGAGGGGCCCTGACTCGGAACCCCAGCCCCATGTGTTGTAGGCACACAGCCCTGAGCCTCAGTTTCCTCATCTGCAAAATGGATAAGGACAAGCCTCTCCCTGAGCTGCTCAGGGGCACATGAGTCACCTTGTTGGCCTGGCCTCTAAAATTCAAGGTGAAGTGTCTATTAACTGTGTGTCTATATATGGCTTTGTGGACAGACAGTCCCCAACTTACAACAGTTCCACTGACGATAGTTCAACTTAGTTTTTTTTTTACTTTAAATGGTGTGAAAACAATACGCATTCAGTAGACACCATACTTCAAATTTTCATCTTTTCCTGGGCGTGGGATATGGGGCATAATCCTGTCTTGCGATGCCAGGCTGAGACAGCCGCTCGATCACGAGGTTAAATAACCCTTACAACCATGCTACACCCAGACAACCATTCTGTTTTTCACTTTCAGTACAGTATTCAGTAAATTACAGGAGATATTCACCTTTACTATAAAATAGGCTCTGTTAGATGATTTTGCCCAACTGTAGGCTAATGTAAGTGTTCTGAGCATGCTTAAGGTAGGTGAGGCTCAGCTCTGATGTTTGGTTGGTTAAGTATGTTAAGTACATTTTCCATTTACGATATTTTCAATTTCCAGTGGGTTTATCAGGATGTAGCCCCATGGCAAGTCGAGGAATATCTGTGTATATATGTACACAAATATGGGATATACATATATATAAAATCTCCCATTTAGGAAGAAGCCTGTTTTAGTAACGCTTCTGTGCTCAATCATTGGCCTGAAGCAGCTTATAGAAAGATGACCCGCTCTTTCTGTAGCTAAAAATCTATAATGTCTTTGAGAACTTGCTTTGTGCCAATCTGAGTTAAGCCATTCAAAGGCTTTATTTCATTAAATCCTCAAGTGATCCTGTGTGTTTGGTATTATTTTTTCCCCCGTGTTGTGGATAAGTTGCACAGAGGTTAGGTAAATTGTCTGAGGTCACACAGCCAGCAAGAAGGATGCAGACCTGGGCAAATGGACCCCCTGTACACAGCAGCCCTCGCACAAGGCTTGGCAGGGAGCGGTAGTAATAATAGCTGGTGTGTTTTGACCAAAAGTTGGACCCAGGCCTTTGTGGATGCAAAGTACTCCATACCATGGGACACAAATACATTATTATCTCCAAGAAAACTAACAAAATTTCAGTATCATCCAGAATCCAGTCCATATTCAGATATTCCCCATTTTCCCAATCTACAAAAGTATATTTCTTACCTGCCTCTTAAAACCAGGGTCCTAACACACCCAGTTCACACCCTGCATTTGGTTATGTCTTTTCAGTCTTTTAGTCTGTTTTCATTCTGCCATCTTTCTTTTCCCCCATGATATTGGCTTTCAGAATACTCTAGGTCTTTGATTTTATAGCTGATCTTCAGTTCATATTATCTAACTATCTCCTCCTGAGGTTGTTTTATGTTCCCTGTGTCCCCTGTATGTCCTGTAACCTGTAAGTTAGACCTAGAAGCTTAATTAGATTCTGATGCAACTTTTTAAGCAAGAATACCCCATGATGGTGACATTTCGTTTCATCAACTCTGGTGTATCCTGAGGCCTCTCCCTGCCCCCTGCCCCAGGGATGGGCTAGGCAGTGTCTCCACCCTGTGGCCTGAGGTCCTCCCTTCCCCATCCCCCACACCAGGGCCTCTCTCTACCTCCAGAAAGATCTTAACCCAATTAAAATGAAGTGCCTACTCGTGGGGACTTGGCCTTCAAATTTACACCTCCTTCTCACCCCTTTGCTGTGGCCTTGATCTGTATCTTAGGATGGGTTCACGGAATCATCCCAATGGGGTGGGAGTTGGGGGACATGTAACTTTGGGCCCTTGGGGGGCTGGGGGAGTACCCAGAGGAGCTGTCCAAACCCAGAGCACTGCTTCCAAAGTCCAAGAGGCTCACTGGGCAGGAGGGAATCCGAGCCTGGGGACTGGCCCAGGACTGTGGGGAGAGTGAGTGCAGAGAGAGGCCTGACTTGGGCCTCCGAGGGGATCAGACAGGAGGGGAGGGCCCCCAGGCCCCAACCCCATCTGTTATTACACAGACCACAGGGGACCCGGGGCTCTGCCTGGACTCAGGGGCTCCTGTGACTCACTGTCCCATCACTGGTTCCTTGACATGCCAGCTCAGTGAAGAAATCCCCCTGCCCCTCCCACCCCAGCCATGGTGAGTGGGCTTTTCTCCTGGGAAGGGTGAGTCAGCGCTTCCCCTCCCCCAGCCTGGGAGCAGGGCTCCCCTTCTGTCTGTGGGGTCTGGGATCACACAAACCTGGCTTCACTCTGGCCTGTGTCCTGCCGGGCAAGCCCTTCACCCCTCTGAGTCTCCCCATAAAATAAGGAGATGATCTGACATGCATGGGACGTAGCCCACCTTCCATGTACAGTCACAGGGATGTCCACACGTTTTCCTCCTGCTCCCTCGTCTTGGCAAAGGTGAAGGACCCTGGGCTACTTAAAGGACTGGGATCGGGGCCAGGGGTCTGCATAGAGCTCGCCAGATATTCAACCAAGAGGCAGTCACCATGTTTGTCCCTCTGGCACCCCTCTGCCCAGGTGAAGCATATCTCACACCCACCCAGACCCTCCTTCCAGCCAGCCAAGGGGAGACTCAAAGTCCGGGGTGACCCTGGGCAAATCTCTTCCCGTCCCGGCCTCACTTTGCTCATTTCTGGGAACAGACTTGGACCCAGTGGCCTTGAAGATCCTTCAGTGTCCAAATTCCAGTATTCTTTTTTTTTTTTTAACAATTGTAAATTCAAATAGAATTCACATACTATGTATTTCAGCCAATGTAAAGTACAATTCAGTGATTTTTAGTATAACCTCACTATCAATTTTAGAACATTTTCAACATCTCAAAAAGAAACTTGGTCCCTATGAGCTATTGCCCTTCCCCCCCGCCCTCCCCACAGCTCCAGACACCACCGTCTGCTTTCTGTCTCCTAGATTTCCCTATTTGGACTTTCACAGGAATGGAATCTTGCAATATGTGACCTTTGGTGTCTAGGTGCTTTTATGTAGCATCATGTTTTCAAGGTTCACACTTGTCCCGGCACGTGTCAGTCCTTTGCACTTTTTACGGCTGAATAATATTCCATTGTGTGGATAGAATGCATTTTGTTTGTTCCTCTGTTGATGGACATTTGCGTGGTTTCTGCTTTTTGGCTCTTTGTGTGTGTGATTTGTTTTTATTTTAATTGAAGTACAGTCGATTTACAGAGTGCTAATTACTGGTGTACAGCATAGTGATTCATTTATACATATATTTCTTTTCATATTCTTTTCTATTATAGGCCATCACAAGGTTTTGAATATAGTTCCCTGTGCCATACAGTAAGATCTTGTTATTTATTTTATATACAGTAGTTAGTATCTGCAAATCCCAAACTACCAATTTGTCCCACCCCATCCCCTTCCCACCCAGTAACCATAAGTTTGTTTTCTGCATCTGTGAGTATGTCTCTGTTTTGTAAATAAATTCATTTATGTCCTTTTTTTGTTGAGGTTCCACATATAAGTGATGTCATATCAATATTTTTCTGTCCTTGTCTGACTTACTTCACTTGGTGTGATAATCTCCAGGTCCATCCATGTTGCTGCAAATGGCATTATTTTATTCTTTTTTATGGCTGAGTAGTATTCCATTGAATATATACACCACAACTTTATCCAGTCATCTGTGGATGGACATTTAGGTTGTTTCCATGTCTTGGCTATTGAAAATAGTGCTGCTATGAACATTGGGGTGCATGTATCTTTTTGAATTAGTATTTCCTCTGGATATATGCCCAGGGGTGGGATTGCTGGATCATATGGTAAGTCTATTTTCAGTTTTTTAAGGAATCTCCATACTGTTTCCATAGTGACCACACCAACTTATATTTCCAACAACAGTGTAGGAGGGTTCCCTTTTCTCCATACTCTCTCCAGCATTTGTTTGTGGTTTTTGGCTCTATGAATAATGCTACAGTGATAGTGAACATTCCTGTATAAGTTTTTGTGTGGACATAAGTTTTCAGTTCTCTTGGGTACATACCTAGGAGGGGAATTGCTAGGTCATAGGGTAACTCTGTGTTTAACTGTTTGAGGAACCACCCAGCAGTGTTCCACAACACCATTTTACATGAGGGTCGTGTTCAAGTTTTCATACTCACTTCTCTGTTAGAGTTTCTGGGATTAAAAAAAGAAAAAAAGCATGCCCCAGCTCTCACATCGGGAGGAGATCTTATCTATCACACAGGCCCTATTACATTACATAGGGCCTTTTTTTTTTTTTTTTTTTTGAATAAGAACGTTGGGTCTCTGAGAAGTGATACAACTTGCTGGATACCAAACAGCTACATAGTGGCCAAGCTGGGATTTCCACCCAGGCCCTCTGAGTTCAGGATCTGTGAACGTGACCGCCAGTCTGCACTGCCAGTGCCCCTTGTCCCTGAGCTGGTGGGAGCTGAGGTGCTGCTTTGCCCTCTGGCATCTCATGGGTGGAGGGTTCCTGTTCTTCTCAGAGAACCTGGGGGTGGAGTTTCAATGCTGAGGTCCCTGCCCCTGCCTCCTGCCCCAGGCCCCTCCTCTCATTTGGGACCCGTGCTAGTTAATGTTGCTGGAGCCTGTCTGGCTGATTAGCTATGGCTGCATTTCTAGGAGCTTCAAAATGAGCTGATTATCCAAACAGCAGTGCCCTTTCCTACCCTTGGCTCCCTTACTTGCCTACCCCTGGGGTCTGTCCTCAGCCAGAGGGCCTGGAAGGAGGGGAGGGACAGCTGCATGCAGCCATACTCCCGGCCGCCCCCAAAGGGAAGTCCCCTCATCTTCCAAACAGAGGAGGAAACACAGGAAGGCTACTAGGTCTGCCCAGGGGGTCTTTGGAGACCCCTCTGTGTCCTGGGAGATCTTCTTTTGAACAACTTTATGGAGGTTTACTTATTCCTCTTAATTCACTTGTTCAAAGTGCACAATTCTACAAATTTTAGTACTTTCAGAATTACACACAATCATCACCACCATCTAATTTTACATTTTCATCACCCCAAAAAGAAACCAAGTGCCCATTTGCAGTCATTCTCATGCCTACCCCCTCCCCACCCCAGCTCCAGACCATCACTAATCTATGTCTCTATCAATTTACCTTTTCTGGACACTTTATGTAAATGGAGTCATACAATATGTGGTCTTTTGTGA
Source organism: Camelus bactrianus (assembly GCF_048773025.1). Lineage (NCBI taxonomy): Eukaryota > Metazoa > Chordata > Mammalia > Artiodactyla > Camelidae > Camelus > Camelus bactrianus. The sequence continues at coordinate 23,727,916 of NC_133556.1, forward strand.
CTGGCTTTTTTTTTTTTAACTTAGTGTATTTTTGAGGTTCACGCACGTTGGAGCAGATGTCAGAATCCACTCCTTTTTATGACTGAATACTATTCCATTGTGTGGAGACCACATTTTGTTTATCCATTTATGAGCTGATGGCCATTTGAGTTTCCACTTTTTGGGCTATTGTGAATAATGCTGCTATGAACATGCTCATACAAGTCTACATAGATGCATGGTTTCATCTTTTCTTTCATTTCATAGATACCCAGGCATGGAATTGCTGGGTCATATGGTAACCCTCTGTTTAACTTTTTGGAAGAACAGTCAAACTGTTTTCCAGAGGGACTGCCTTATTTTACATGAAGTTTCCAGTTCCTTCTACATTCTTGCATTGCTTTTATTGCCTGTCTTTTTTGTTGTGGCCATCCGAGTGGGTGTGCAGGGGCATCTCATTGTGATTATCATTGGTATTGATTTACGTCACCTCTGATATGCTAACTATCTTTTCGTGGTCTTGGTGGCCTGTTGTAAAGCTTTTTTAGGGAATTCTCCATTCAAATATTTTCCTCACTTCTGATTGGGTTACTTATTTTCTTCTTGTTGAGTTGTAAGAGATCTTTATATATTCTGGATACGAGTGTCAGGAGGGCATGAAATGTCTGTTTCCAGTGCAGGCCCTGAGGGAGTGGTGAGAACCCAGAGTGGGTTTTTGCCTGGACGGCTGGGGCCTTCTGGAGCCAGAGTTCCACACTGGCTCTGCGGGGGAGGGCTCCGAAGTAAACCTCAGGGCTTCCGGGGGCCTCTGGGTCCCAGCTGGCTTGGGATTACAGTCAGTGTCGGGGGTGGGGTGGGAGTGGGTCTGATCATCTGACACTTGCCTGAGAAGGGGAGAGTCTCACCTCTGGCCCCTGACCCTTCACCCTTTTCCCTTCCAGTGAGGAGGTCTCTATAACCCTGGCCTTGGTCAAGCCTCTAAGCCTGTCCTCAACCCCAGCTCTAACCAGAGGGCATCAAAATGTCCTTTGGGGTTCACACCCAAGTATAGAACCTCAGGCTGGGAGCTATCAGCTCTCTAGGGCATCCTTTCCTCCATCCTCCTCCCACCCCACCCCCCAAACATTAGGAACTGTTGCTTTGAAGCTGCCAGTGTGAGCTCAGTGGTGACCAGACCTCGTTTTGTTCACCAAGCACAGCTTTGGGGAGAAGGGGGTGTTTCTGTCTCCTGAGAGCTGTGGTCCACCCTTACCACTTTGGGCCTGGGTCCTGTGAACTTGTGACCCTTTGCTGCAGAAAACCACGCAGCAAAAGGGGCTTTGCAAGGCCTAGGCAGGAGGCCTGGCTTTGGCCCTGGCACCTAATGTGGGTTGGCTGAGAGCAGCAGCAAGAGGCAGCCTGAGCAGAAGCCCTGGATTCAGATCCCCTCCCTGCCCCTCGGTGGGTGACACCATTAACTCCTGTACTTCAGTTTACTCTCCTGCAAAACAGGACATGGTCCATCTCACAGCGCTGGCTGTGGCCAAAGAACTAGGAGTCTGACTGGCTAAGAGTAACTGGGAAGGCGGTTCCGGGACATCCCCCCTTCATCCCCTAATGACTCCTGGTCCTCAAGCCCCACCTGGCTGTCTCCTCCATCACCCCCTCCGGGCAGGGAGAAGGAGCTCCCTTCTGGATTTCTGCAGCCTCGTGTATGGCCCGAGTCCCAGCACTGGTCACACTGTCTGCTCTGGTCTGTCTGTTTCCCCTGGCTGGTCCTGGGCTCCTGGGGGCAGGTGAACATATGCCGCGTTCACTTCTGTGTTCCTGGCTCCTCATTTGGCCTGGCCCAGAGCGGGTGACTGGGACTGAATGGCTGGACCAACAACCCCTCCTCCTGTGGTGGTCCTGGGTTCGATTTGGAAGGTGGGGTGCAGGCTCACAGGATGGCTGGTTTCATCCTTGTCTTAGGGAGCCGGGGACCGTGCAAGTCTGGGCTCAAGACCAGCGGGGGAAGCCTGCCGTGCTGGCTCCTTCTCTGCTGTCCCTGCTAGTGGGTGGGCGGGGATTTTCTGAGAGCAAGGCCAGCCTGGCTGGGTGCTCGTGCTTGCCGATGCTCCAGAGCCTAGGGCCTTTCACCATCCTGACTTGTCACTGACGAGGATTTCTCACCCAGCCCAGCCCTGGGTGGCTTGCGGCTTCTTGCCAGACGAGATTCCCAGCGGAGTTGCACCACCCCATGGGGTTTGAGTTTGCTGTTATGATGCTTCCCTTCCTAAAAGGAATGAAATCTGGTAGGAAGGGGACCAGGACAGGGTGCATGCATCCTGGACCAGACTCTCCCTCTCTGGAACCTCACTGGGTGGCCTAGCCTCCTTATTCCTGCGTCAAGCTTAGTGGATATCACACCACTGTCATGCTCTGTGGGTTTCTTGATCTTTTAAATTGAGCTCAAATGCATATTAATCACTAGCAGTCAACACCCCTGCTCCTCCACCCCGTACCCACCTATAGCAAGATAAGAGATGTACAAATACTTTAAAAGGGTAATGCAGTGGCTTATTCCCCATGAGCTGAATTGCCTGGATTAGAATCCAGCCTTGGACCGTCACCAAGTGACTCTCGCCGCCTCAGTTCCTTGCCTGTCCTGGGTTTCTTGCGAAGATACAGAGTCATAATATACATAAAGCCTGGTCCACACGCGCTCAGTGAATGGACACGCTGGGCAGAGGTGAAGGGGCCCTTGCAAAGCCCTCGCTCCCTGAGCCTTCCTCTGGTTCCTGGGTGTGCTGGCCGCCCTGTGGCTGACCTCCCCCATGGGTGTGAGGTGACAGCCAGCAGCTAGGGGCCACCTGCTTCTTGCTTGATGTCCTGGGGTGAGGAAGCATTTCTTCCCACAGTAGGTGAAGGAGAGTCCTAAGTAGGGTTGCCAGGTAAAATGCGAGACACCCAGTTATTCAGACACATGATGAGTAGATTTTTAGTATAAGTATATCCCAAGTGTTACATGAGACATACTAATACTTAAAAAAATTATTTTGTTGTTGTACTGAAATTCAAATATAACTAGGCGTTCTGAATTTTTGTTTGCTAAGTCTGGTCCTGATTGTCCTCCACCCCGATCCCGGGGCTGGGGCCAGTTTCAGGCTAACAGATTTAGGATATGCAGGGTTGGGATTGCTTTAAGCCAGTCAGGGTCCATCACCCCCAACCACCCAGCTGAAGGGGCTGCTTCCCCCCTGTTGAGAAGGTGTCGGTTACTGTGGGTCCTTCCCTTGCCCACCAAGAGAGAGACTTTGCATGGAATGAAAAGTGTACAAATTCAGGCAACGTTTGAATCTCAGCCCCTCCTTGTCCCTCTTTAAACAGGAGTCTTGCCCATTTCACCGACGGAGAGACTGAGGCAGGGAGCCGGCTGCGTCTTTTCTGATAGTGGGAGGCCGTTGAACTGCTCAGTACTGAGCATCATCTGTCAGCATCTTTTCATCTGTTAGTGTCTAGGATTTTTCTGGGGCTGGATTGGTGTTGTTCACATCCATTAACCGTGAGCATAAGAGTGCCCCCCACTTTTGTCCAGAAATGGGGAGGGCATTGCTAGTCATTGTTATGTCTTACGGGGGGCCCAAGATGGGCCAGCAGCCATCCTGGAGCTTTCCAGAAGTGAAATCCCCTCTGCTTGTGATGGAAGCTCAGACTTGGGAAGTGACCAGCCCATGGTCATATGGTGACTTAGCCACAAGGCTGAGGCTCAAGCCCAGGGCTCCTGGCTTCTCACCCAAGTGGGGTTCTTTCTACTCAGCCACCCACTGCCAGCTAGACTTGGGTTTCAAGGTTTCTTCCCAAGGACAATGTGGGGACGCTCAGCATTGTAATCCCACATCTCTTGCCTGCTGCACTCAGGGCTGAAGGAATGTGCCAGAACCCCCCGCCCCCACCTTTAGAAAGCCTGGAAAGGGGACCTCCAGGGTCTGGGGTTTGAGGAGGAAGTGACCGAGGCCCTCTTCTAGGAAGCTGGGCAGAATGAGCCACTAGTACTCCTGGTGAGATCTGTGATGGTTTTAGGTAGTATGTGGAGGAGCCATGTTTTATGTCTATAGTTACTAATTTACCATAAAGCTGTAGGTGGGGGAGGAGTATAAGCAGACTGATTTTACCAGGTAGTGATAGACTATTTCCATTTCAAATAAATAATAAATGTTTTTTTTAAAGTGGTCCTATTACAAAGGGTATTAGGCAAGTGATGATGGAGATGATATGGGTGGCTACAACAGACCTTAAAGGCTAGGGAACCAGTGATGACATTGGGCAAAGTGGCCTTGGTGGAAGCAGTTAGAAGCCAAAGCCTCCACCCTGGGCTTCCTGCCTGTGGCCGAGCCAAGCTCTGCTGATGGGGTTGGAAAGAGTGAGTCCCAGCTGGCCTGCCTTGGAGGGCAGGGTGACCGGGAGTGGGGCCCTGTGCCTGCCGCACAGCCACGCCCACCTGGCAGGGCCAGCAGCTCCCATGTCCCTTGGGGATTGATCCCCGAGACCCTCATGTGGGTCAGGGGCCTGGGGCTTCCCATTCCTGGGCTGGGGCCCCATGGAACAGACTCCCACTGCTGCTATCTGAGGGAACCCCTTGGGGCTGCATCAGCTCCCCTCTGGGTCCCCCCGCTGCTTGCATGGACCTCAGCCTGGCCCACATGTGGTCTCTTGTCCTTTGGCAGGACTCCAGGTGGTGGAGTGGTGCGGGCCGTCACTCACTTTGCAGGTGTTTCCTGAGCAACCGGCACGTCTGAAGTAGTATAAAGTTCAGACTGCCAGGGACTGGGTTCCAGCTCCAACACCTCCTTGCTGAGTCTCTCTGAGGCCTTATGCAGATTGAACAAGATGAAACAGAGGGGCACGTCTAGCAGGGCCTGCATACAGCAAGCACCAGATAAGTGTATATTCTTGGTGTTGCTGTTGTTCAACCCTGGACTCCCAGCCCACAGGTCTTCCTTCGTTCTTCATTCACACGCATTTTGAGAGTGTCCCAAGACATCAGGCTGTAGGCTTTGGATGGGCAGAGAGCCAGGTGCCACCATCATCGGGGAGGCAGGCCAGTAACAGGATAGCATTTCCACCCATCTGCTCCTTCCTTGCTCGGGCCAATGCCAGGCGCAGTTAATAGGATGTCTGAGAGACCAAGAAATGGGACAGAGACCCTTTGAATCAAGCACCTTCATGAAGGAGGATCAGTCCTGGCCGGGGGGAGGTGTCACCCTTGTCACTGCTTTACTATGAGGGTAGAGGTGCTTTTTCTAGGGGACAAGGCCCCAGATAAAGGTCAGAATGAAGAAAGAGGGCTCCCTGGGACATGATAAGACTGGGCATGACATCCCTTGGACACTACAGAGTTTGCTGTCCTTCCATGGTGGAGATGTCTTGATAACAGGCATGCCCTTGACCCCTTCCAGGGGTCAGGAGCATGGCCAAAGGTGCAGACATATGCACTGCTGATGGGATCTGCTTTTACAGGTGCCATGATAGCACTGACACTGGGTACACAGGGGCTAATTTGACCAGGGGAGAAGGGGGTAAAAGAGGGGCAGGGATAGTAGCCGGTGGGGGAGACATCTGCAGAGGAGTTAGTCTTGGGACAAAGCAGTGAAATCAGTCTGGGGACGACTAATACGTCTCCCGGTGAGGCGGAAGGGGCAGCTTGTGCAAAGGCCCTGGGGTATGAAAGAGCCATGATGTCCACGCAGTTGGGTGGCTTGAAGCCCATCAAATGTTGTTGCTTTATGGATGGAGTAAGGCTGGGGTCAACTGAGAGATGGGTGCACTACCTTTCTGGGCACCGTGTGTGTCTCCCTGCCCGCAGCTCAGGTAGGAAGATCACTGGTTTCTGCAGAAAATGTCCCAGTGCCTTTCTTTATCTAAGGAACGTTGTCATCTGGGGTTTAAGGAAGATTGAGCCTCTTACTGCTTCCTGTGTTTGCAGACCAGCTAGAAGGGCCTGGGGGCAAAGGTCGTCTCCCCTGGAGGCTGTCCCCTGCGCCAGGCCCTGTGCTCCATGACCTGTGCATGTGGATCAAGACGTCCCTACAGCCACCTCTGGAGCAGCAGGAAGCTGTCCCTGGCCTGCAGCTGGGGCCCTCCAGCTTGTTCTTTCCTCCTCTCCTTCCCTTCCCCTGGGGCCTATGGAGAGGGGTTGGGGGAAGGCAGATGGGGGCCAGGTCTTGTGCCTTTTCTGCTGTGTGATTTTCATATAGGACCCTTGGCCCTCATGGAGCCTCAGTTTCTTCATCTGAAAAATGGGAACACCACTGCCTGCCTCCTGAGTCTGTTTCAAGTGTGAAACAAGGCAAGGTTTGCCCGGAGTGTGCAGAGCTTGACTTGAGCTGGACTCAAACAGCTGGCTGTGGGGCAGATGCTTCAGCCTCTGCAACTCTGGAAACTGGAGCCACAGCGCAGAGCTACTGGGATGCCTCCATGCCAGGCCTGGCGCTGGGCACTGGGCTCCCAGGGGAGGCCAACACAGGCACATCCCCATAAGGTGCAGGGGCGCTGTGGAGGCCCATATTTAAGACACAGCACTGCCTTGCACCTGCTGTGTGTTTTTTCTCAGATGTGAGTAATCTCTGAAGTCCGAGTGTCTTCCAAATAGCGCATTGGGCATTTGTTTATCGAGCAATGGCAGAGCATGCGTTTATTGGTACCCAGGCGCCCTTGGGACCCTGGGGATGCAGCAGAGAAGGAGACATGAAATCCCTGGCTTTGTGGAGCTCACTTCCATGGTAGGGGGAGATGGAGAGAAAGGAATATATTAATAAAGTTATGTCAGCGAACCGTGCGTTCCAGAAGGAAATAAAATAAGGCAAAGGGGGAGAGAGTAATGGGGGAGGGGATCTGGGGAGACCTGCCCTGGAGAGTTTTCGAGGGAAGGCTTCTCTAGGGTGACTTCTGAACTGAGCACTGAGTGGGGGAAAAACACAGGGTCCAAAGATAGGCATCTGCAGCTGAGGCAAAGGCCCTGAGGTATGAAATAGCCTGTGATGTTGGCCTGATTGGGTGGCTTGAAGCCAATGAAGGTGTCACTTTACAAAGGAGTAAGTAAGGTTGGGGTCTGCCAGGAGATGTGTGCTCCCTACCTACAAACCCCAGCTCAAGCCGTGGTAAGATCTGCATTCAAGGCAGAGGGAGTGGCACACGCAGAGGTCCTGAGGCAGGAGTAAGCTTGGCATATTCAGGCGCTGAAAGGTCACTGAGGCTGTTACAGAGTGAAATGAGAGAGGGGTTAACACTTGGAGAGGTTGCCAGGGGTCACATCATACTGGACCTGCAGGCCTTGGGGACAAGTTGGAATTTGAACCAGTATATATACTTTTTGTCTCCCTAGATGCTGCTCTTGGATCAGCAGTGGCTTAGAATGGAGGAAGGGGGTTAATTCAGTTCCATCTGCTACTTGCTTTCAGTAGAGGCCCTTGGGGGCCCCAGGGAACTGAGTCCCCCTACCCTGGGGAGCTCAGGAATGCTATTCTATGAGGCAAGGCTCCCAGGGTGAGGGGTGGAGGAAGGTGGAAACCATTGTCTGTGTCTGGGGAGCTGCTGCCACTTCAGGATTCCTTGAGGGCAGAAGATGAGAGAGGGACCTGGGGAGGTGGCCAGAGGCCAGCCACCTGGGCTCTACTCTATCTGAGGCTGAAGGGCAGAGCTTGCCATGGACAGGCTTTGTGTGGCTTATACAGCACCTACACTTCTATTTATATTTTTGGAATTGCAGTGTTTAGAAATCCGGATTTGAAACAATCCAGAATTTGGACTTGCTTGAACAGTGGAAAACTGCGGCAGCCCTGAACTCACATTCCCACGTGACAGGCACCAGTTGGAATTGAGTGACAGCTGCCCCGTATCAGAGGGGCCTGTGATGGCCCCTTGTCCAGTCTCCACCACTCCCTATTGTCTCCCACCAGCCTCCCTCACTCCTTGGTCCCCAGTCTGGTCCCCGAGGGCATGTAAGTTTATGGTTTCTGGTGGGGGGCAATGGGGAGCCGTATTGGGGGTAGGAACCACTGAGGCTGGAGTGGGGGCTTAGAGGGGACAAAGCGTGCCATGAGCCCAGGGCGATGTGATCACCCCACCACCCGGTGCTGACAAGTCTTGAGCCCAGGCAGTGAGCCCAGGCAGGATGGAAGGATGGCGCATGCCAGCCTCCAGCCCAGACTGATGACACTCTGGGGGTTTGCCTCCTTGTTCCGGGCAATCTCCATCCACTGCCCCATCACACCCCTCCAGCTGACCTTTCATCCACAAGAAACCTCTTCATGTCTGGATCAGACTCTCCATAAACTGCACCATAAAGCCGGCAGGAAGGTTGTCATCAGCGGTAATTGAAGGCTTTCCACCCTACCCAGGGGCACCCCCTGCACAGGAGCCTCCTTCCTGGATGTGTGGGTGGTAGTTGAGGCCTCTGTACGGTCCCCAGAGCGTCGCTATCCCTGTGTTCGCCCCTTGCCTGCTTGCACGCTCTTCCTTAGTCATGAACCACTAGCCAGGGTTCTCAGTGACTCAGCACCCCGTGCCGGTAGCGTCTGTGGAAACCAAAGCTCTTCGGAGCTTGGCAGGAAAAACCTGCAGGGCCCAAGGTGTCGTTTCCAGTCTGGGGTCTCCCCCAGCACCACCGTGGAGGGGCCATGGGGGGCGGGGCAGAGTGGCACCAATGTGCATGGGTCCCCACGGGCCTTGGGGCTGGAGAGTCACCTCTGGTTGCCTCTAGCTGTTTCTCTTTCCTTGCACACTGCCCTTGTGTTCTTGCGCGCTGTGGCCTTCTTTGTGGGGAACAAGGGCTTCAGGTAGGAAAGGAAGTCCCAGATGGCTGCGGGATGTGCTGGGCGCCGATCGCAGCTCCAGGCCTCCTGGCTGGTGCGCCTGCCTAGCCCCGTTGTGGGAGGGGAAAGCTGAGGCTCAGTCCCACAGTGATAGACAAGCTGGCGTTCTTTCCGAGCTTGCAGGCAGGAGTCTTCCTCTCTGCCTCCAAGTCCCCACCGCCATTCCCTGGCTCCTGTGTGACATGTGATGTTGACAAGGCCAGGCACTGTGGTAGGCTGCTTAGGGGCGCCCTCTCTGCCCCCCACCCCCCAGCCTGGCCATGTCTGACTAGTCCTTTGCAGTGGGAGTGCTGGTCTTTGGCCTGGGCCTGGGGCCTGGGCTAGCTGGGCCCTCCATCCTCATCTTTCCGGCCCAGCCAGTGGCAAGTCTTCAAGTGGGAACGAAAAGATATTTTCTACCCTGAGTTTCCCTCCCAACTTGTGCTTCAGCTATGGGCCTTCTTTAAAACTTCAATCATCACCGTAAATAACATCTACATACCAAGGGCCCAGAACTCCATGCTCGACCTATAGGTTTGAACCACAGTTCCTCAACCTAACACCTGTGTGACCTTGGGCAAGTTTCTCAACCTCTCTGTGCTTTGGTTTCTTATCTGGCAGATGGGGGTGGTATCAGTGCCATATACTGAAGGATCTAATATGCACAGAGCCCTGAGCGCGGGGCCCAGCACTCACTCAGCTCTGAGCACGGCTGCACTCACCGTGCTTGACCTCCACAGCAACCCTATGAGATTCGTGCTGTCCTTGGACCCACTTTCTAGTTGAGGAAGCTGAGGTTCAGAGCAAGAAGTGACTTCCCCCAAGGTCAAGCCATCATTTAAAAATCTCTTGAAATAATAATCACTGAAGGATCAGGCAGGGTGGACAGGCGCAGCTGCCCCGCCAGGCACGCTAAGCGATCATCCCCGTCCCCTGCAGGGATGTGCCTCCCTGCCCCAAGCCACCCTTGCCTAAGAGCCAGCTCCTCCCCAACCCCAGACTCCAGGGCCGCCCCGGGAAACTGCAGTGGATCTAACCCTTTCTTGGGAGTTTTCCCCTCCCAACGTCCTCCCCTATTAGAAGCCATCTCAGTTACCCACCCTACCACCCAGCTTCCAGAAAGTTCTCTCTGGGAGTTCAAACCAGCCCTTGGACCCCTTGGGGCCCCACCCTGCAGATGGCCTGACAGACGTGTGACCCGGCATGGCTGGATTCCACAATGGTGGTTAAGCGTTATTTATTTCCTTTAATGCACATGCATACACATACAGCTGTCTGGAAGGATTCCTGGGCTCAGAGCGAGCGTGAGTCAGGGCTCTGGGCACACGCCTGCACGCTGGTGTCTGGGCTACGTGAGCCCACCCATGCATATCAGCATTTTTAATTTAACATCTTTATTACAGAAAATTTCAAAAATGCACAGAAGTCGAGAGGGACCAGACAGTGATTCCCGCATCCCCACCCCATCGGCCGTCGTCACCAGCAATGTTTTGCAATCTTGTTTTATCACCTCCTTGTGGGCTCCCTCTCTTGCTTTTTTCCCATTTTGGCTGGAGGATTTGAAAGCAAATTGTAGACATCATACCATGCATGCCATGGGAGAAAAAAAAACTGAAATAATTAAGAGTCGTGAAGAATTACAAAGATAGTACAGCATGGTCCTACCTCCCCTTCATCCAGGCTTAATGGTTACACCTCACGTAATTATGCTACAATGTCAAAACCTGGAGCTGACATTGTGTGTGCGTGTGTAGAGTTCAGTGCCATTTTGTCACGTGTGGATTCACTTCATCACCACGGCAATGAAGAGCTATTCCATCACCACAAAATATCTCTTGGAAAATCATTCCCGCTGCCCTGCCCCTGCCCCGCTAATGTGGTCTCCATGTCTATAATTTTGTCATTAGAGAGTGTTACATAGATGGAAGCATCCAGCATGTGCCCTTGGAGACTGGCTTTTTTTTCCACACCGCCTAACGCCTGAGAACCATCTGAGCTGTTTTGTGGGGTCGGCAGTCCATTCACTTTAATGGCTGGGGAGTAGCCCATGATGTGGATGTGCCCCCGTCTGCTTAACCGTTCACCTGTTGAGGGGCATGTGGACTGTTTCCAGTTTGGGGCTATTCTGAGTAAAGCGACAGGGTTTTGTGTGGATGTAAGTTCTCCTTTCTCTGGGCTCAGTGCCCACCCAGGAGGGGGGCCGTGTTCATGTCTGGGTTTACATTTCGTGCGGAAGAAACGGACAAGGTCTTTTCCCAAGTGTCTGTACAGCCTTCTCGTTTGGAAGAGCAGCCCCTGGGGGGCAGGAGCCCAGGGAGGCTGCCCTGGAGTCCTGAGCCATCTGTGCTGTGCTAGGTTCCTTTCCCACAGGGGTGCTCAGTCCCCTCTTTCCAAAAGAGAAACCCAAAGCCCAGAGCTAGCAAGTAGGAGCAGGGCTGGAATTTGAATCCAGCCCCGTCTGGCTCCAAAGCCTGTGGGGTGGGTACCCTCCCTTACTGGGTGGCAGGAATCAGTGCTGAATGTCTTGGCAGCATGAGGAGACCAGGGCAGTCGGGGAGGAAGAGCCTGGATGGAGGAACACAGACCTGGGTGAGAGGAACGGGGGACAGGGTCTGCCCACTCTCCCCGCCAGGCTGACCCAGCACCTGCCTCCTGACCTTTGCACCAGCCCTCCTCTCTCCATCACTGATGATCTGTTGCTACCTGGGTCTCCTTGGCCCCAGTGGGTGGCCCTGCCTTCCCTGCCACCTCAGTCCCTGCAGGGGTGGACTCCCCACTCAGCCCCATTTGCAGCCTGGGAACTCCAGTCCTCCCCTATCAGCCTAAGAAGCTGCAGAGAACACACAGAAGACCCAGTCTTTGCAATTCCCCTGCAGTGAGCCCTGAGCCTCTCCCATCTTTTCTGTGCTTCGGTGCCATGAAGAAGCTGTTGGCGGTGAGGATGGCAACTCCTCCTGTCTAGCGGGTGCTGTGGCTGGTGCTTAAGTATATGATTTCGTGTGACTGGCCTGACCACCCAGGGGGCAGGCCTTATTACCACTGCTTTAGAGACACACACGCAGAGGCTCACCCAGTTCACAAGCTGCAGAGCTGGAATTTAGAACCATGTCCCTCCACCCAGATCCTGGGCGTCTCCTGGCTGAGACAGTTAGGATGGTCTCTTGCCAACACTACTGAAGGAGTCTTGTCTTTCAGGCCCAGGATGGGGTGGTCAGGGGATCTGAGAGATCTAGACTCTGCACTGGGGTCCGGTCGACCCCGCTGTGGGTGGGTGGTGGTCCAGGTGGCAGTGGAGGGGCCCTGAGGGTGAAGTCTCCGCCCAGCCCAAAGTTCCAGGCCTGCCTTTCTCTGCAGCTGGCCACTCCTTGCCTCACACCTTACCTTCCTGGCTGTGTGAGCCCAGGTAGGTGCCTTGGGCTCTCCGGGCCTCCTTGTCTCCTCTGTGTGGGGATATCTGCCTCCCCTCCCTGGGAAGGCGCAGCCACCAACAGGTTCCTAATTTGGAAAACATCCAGTAGTCAGAAGGAAGATGAGGAGACTGGCAGGTGAGGCCCCTACCTGGGATCACTGCCCTGGCCTTGGTCTCAACACTCACTGTGACCCTGGGCAAGTCACTAAAGTTCAGGGCCTCTGTTCCCACTTGGCAGAGATGGCTACCATGGCAGGCTTTCCTGACAGACTCACATGACGGCTCTTTGTGAACCAGGATACATGACATAAACATGGAGCTTTTCTGTTCTATGAAACCACAAGTCTGCAGCTCTGTGTTTTTATTGCTAAGCCTCCTTCTCTTTTGTACATGTGATTTCATTTTTTAAAATTGAGTTGGAAGTCTCTTTCTGATCGAATCACATTTTCCGGATGCTAGGGGGGTGGGGGAACAGAATCCCTTGCTCTGTGCGCTGGGTTTGGGTCACCGGCGTTTCCTGAGTGCTACCTCGTGTGAGCCCCCGCGCTGGGCGTGGAGACAGGAGCCAGGCGTGGTCTCTGCCCTCCAGGGGCCCACAGCCCCCCGGGGGGACTCGGGAGAAAACAGACCATCGTGACACAGGGTGGTTGGCATGGCAATGGAGGGGTGCTGTGGGAGGAACCTGGCCAGCCAGGTTAGGGGGAAGAGGACCCCTTAGGTGACTTTCTTAAGACACAGCTGCCCGAGATGAGTTGTAAAAGTTGAGTGGGAGTTGGGCGGGCAAAGGAGCGGAGGAGGGTGTTCCAGGCAGAAGGAACAGCCCCGACCAAGGCCTAGAGCTATGCACGTGCAGTCACACACCCTCCCCCTTCTCCATGGGTCCCAGCTGTGTGAATGGCCTGAGTCACCCTCCTCAGTGCTCTCCCTGCTGGACGCTGAGGTTTCCCTTGGGACAGGGCTGCTTCTGTCATGCCCAGATGGCACTTTGAACCTGAAAGTGTTCTATCCTTAAGGGTTTACAGCTCCATTTACATTCATCTGTCTGTTCATCCATCTATCAATCCATCCATCCACCCATCCATCCACCCATCCCTTCGTCCACCCATCCATTCATCTGTCTGTTCATCCATTATTCATCTATTCATCCACCCATCCATCTATCCATCTTCTCTGTCCATCTATTTATCCATCCATCCATGTATCTATTCATTTATCCATCCATCTTGTCTATTTGTCCATCCATCCATCTATTCATTGATTCATGCATCTGTCTGTCCATCCATCCATGCATCTATGCATCCATCCGTTCATCCATCCATGCATCCGTCTGTCTGTTCATCCATTCATCTATTTACCCATCCATCCATGCATCTGTCTACCCTTCTGCCCAGCCATCTATTCATCCAGCCAGCCATTCACACAGTCAACAAATATCTGTTGACGATGTGCCAGGCCCTGCAGGGCAGAGCCTTCTCAGGGGTGGTGCAGGGCAGGCGATGAACAGATGTGGGCTGAGGTTTGCTTCACTCCCTGCTGGGGCCCTGCCCAAGACGGGTACAGACTTGCCCCTGGAGTCCCTCCCTTCCTGTCTTGGGCTGCCTGGTCTTGTTAGGAGGGAGGTGGCCCTTGGCTCCCGGCTTGGGAAACTGTTCCTAACAATCTGCACTTGAGAGTGTCACCTCCTCAGATGAGGATGAGGAAATCACCCTCGACCACAGCCGGCTGCACACTTCCCAGGACGTGGGCTTCCTGCCGCCTTACAGAAAACGCTGCCCCACCTGCCTTTCTAGGGATGTTAACCCCGGGCACGCTGAGTCACTGCTGATAATGCTTTCGGCTTTGTCTTCCCACCCCAGGCCTTTGTGTTTCCAGGCAAAACTCCAAATGTTCACGCTGCCTTTCTAGCATCCCAATAGCCCATCCCAGCTGGTCCCAGAGCCTCACAGTGGCCTTTTTAGTTATATGACTTAAAACAAGTCCCCCACTGGTGATGCTTGGGAAAACCAAAGCCATCACTAACCTCACTGTGGATCCCTGCTGGGATCCTGAGCCTGGCGGTCCAGGCCCTGGGCTCCTGTCTGGCTACTTAGAGGTCTGGAAAACTTGTGTTCAATTTTAAAGTAGGGCCATTTCCCACAGAAGTGTGGACATCTGCCTTCTCCTGGAAACACTGCATCCCTGAGCCAGCCTCCTAGGGGTGGGCTGAGCACTGCCTGTTCAGGATATGAGGGAGTTCATGCCCCATCTGAGTGGATGAAGATGAGCTGGGCGTGTGTCAAGGAGCGAGTGGGGGCATCATGGCAGATGGCACTGCATATACGAAGGCTATGTGGCCACAGAGACAGAGAAAGGGCCAAAAGGTGGTCTGCCTGGCTGGACAGGAAGCGAGGTATGAGACGAGGCTGGACAGGACGGGAGCCAGACCACAGGGACACTGGGGAGCCACTGAAGTGCTTTTGGTGGTGACATCATTTGATGTGTCTGCTGTGGTCACCAGGCTGCAGGAGGTGACATTCAGTCCAGGAGCTGGATCCTGTGTCGGGATGAAAGGTGAACTCCCGTGACTTCCATAAGCAGAACAAATATGAACTGCACGTAGCATAGGCACATGTGTCCTTGGGCTGCCATAGCAAACTGCTACCAACGGGGTGGCTTGAAACAACAGAAGTTGGTTCACTCAGAGCTCTGGAGGCTGGAAGTCTGAATTAGCATGTTGGTAGGACCACGCTCCCTCTGAAGGACCCTTCCTTGCTGCTGCTCTCTCCGGGTGTTTGCCAGCAGTGCTTGGTGTTCCTAGGGTCTGGGGCTGCCTCCTTCACCACATCACAGGCCTTCTTCTCTGAGTCTGTCTCTCTTATAAGGATCCCAGTGATCAGATCAGGGCCTGCCTTCACCACAGCAACCTCACCTTGACTTGACTAGACCAGCAAAGATCTTATCTCCAAATACGGTCACATCCACAGGTCCCGGGCTTAGGGTTTCAACCTGTCTTTTGGGGGGGGACACATATCTCACAGCATCGGAAGATCCTGATTGCATTAAAAAACATGGTCACTTGCATTTCTGTTTTGTTATTTTTAAACCCTTACTTCTCAGGACATTTAATTTATTTTTTCTTGATTTTTTTTGGGGGGTGGAGTGGGGTGGTAATTAGATTTATTTATTTATTTATTTATTTGATGGAGGCTCTTGGGATTGAACCCAGGACCTTGTGCGTGCTAAGCATGTGCTCTACCACTGAGCTATACCCTCCCCCATGTTCCGTTTCTTGATGTGGATGCTTGTTACACGGGAGTTTTCACTCTGAAAATCGAGCTTTACATTTATGATCCATGCACTTTTCTGCACATGTGTTCTATTTCAATTACCATGTTAACGTATACGCACATGCTGATAACAGAGACTGGCAGCCACTGTCCCACAATGTTACTAGAGGCTTCCCCTGGGTAGTGGGTTTATGGATTAATTTCATTTTCTCCCCATATGTTCCAAATTTTCTGCCATAAGCATGTGTTAACTTTATTGAATAATAAATCTGTGTGTATCATAGAAGAAGAGCTGGGAGGGAACCTTACCCATCCGCCTTTCCCTGAACCCAAAGCTATTGTAACAGGAGGTGGGGGTCTGAATGGGAATTTGGCCTGCCCTGAGACTGTGTTCCAAATAGGTATTTTTAGCCCCATTACCCACCCCCTTTAAATGTTCTGCTAATGATTTGTGGCCCTGATGATCCAAACAGACTTTCTGTGGAGCATGTGGCTTGGTAGTTACCTCACCTGTGTCCTCTTCTGGAGGACGAGGGTAATAATAGAACTGACCTCATGGGTGGCTGGGAGGCTTAATTGGAACAATGCACGTGAAACCCTTTACACAGGGTAGGGCGGCCACAAATACCCTCCTGATTAGGAAATGCCCAGAGTGCGGTGGCAGTCATCTCAGTGTCCTAGTTTAATGGTTCAGCTGGTCAGGGAAAGTCCGGTGAATGATACTTCACCCCACAGTCCTCAGTCATCTCTGGGGGATGGCCAGGGCTGGTGGGGGCTTCCCTCCCCGGCATGTTTCCCGTTTTGCCCCCTTTAGATACACCCTGGTGCTCTTCCCCCGCTGGCCTCCTTACCTATTGCAGCTGTGCGCTATTTCATCGCCTTTCAGGCCATGTGCTGCCGCGACGGTTAAGCCATCACAGGAAGATTTAGAGGGAGCAGGTGGGGGTAGTGGGGAGAAGGTGGCTGGACTAGAGGAGCCAGTGGTGGGGCGAGGGGAGGAGACGTTCCTTCTGCCCTCCAGGTCCCGCCCACCGCCCTGGACCACGCCCATGGAGGCGGTACTTCGCCGGGGCTCTGCTCCCACCCGCTGGGCAGCCAGAGAGGGCTTTGGAGTTTGAGCCATGCCTTGTTTGGAACCTGGGCCCTCCTTTGGCAATATCTGTCCAAATTACAAACGCAGAAACCCTCTGTCCCAGCTGGCAGCTGCCCAACAATAATCCTACAGATAAACTGGGACTTGTGGGACATTATTTATGTACAAGGTTATACTTTGCAACATTGTTTGTAAAAGCCAAAGACTGAAAAAACCTAAACCCTCCATCAGTAGGGGGCTGATTAAAGACACTGGCTCAATCCATATAATGCAATACTGTACTCTGCTGTTGTAAAGAATGGTGAAGAACCATCCCTAAGCTTTATTAGGTGAGAAAACAAGGTTCAAAATAGTATATAGTATATACCTCTTTGCATAAAAAGGGAGGAGTGAGCATATACTTGTATTAGCTTATACTTGCATAAAGAAACTGTGGCTACCCACTGAAGGACTAAACGTTACCTATCAGGAGGAAGGTGAAACTGGTTAGGGCACACAAGGAGGGGAGGGGATACAAATTTGTTCATTGCCTGTTTTTCTTTTCTTTCTTTCTTTCTTTTTTTTTTTTTTGAAAAGAAACTTTTCAAAAAAGAAAGTTTATGTGAACTTTCAAAATTGCAAATTAAAAAAAAAAAGTAGCCTGTTAAAACAAAGCCCGTTTTAAAGCAGCAGCTTACCTGTGAAATGGGGGTGATAACTCTCCTGCCTCCTCCTGGTGAGGACAAGATGAGGCTGGCCGTCACTTTGGAGGGAACAGGGACCAGGGGACCTGTGACCTCATTTGCGTGTCTGCCTTTACCCAGTGAAGAAGGTCCTGAAATCTGAGTCCGTGTGGCTTCTGTCATGACTGCTCTTTCAAATAAGGTGGACTTGTGTAGACGTAAGACACAGCTCCAGCCTCAGCCATGCTGGAATTTAAGTTTTGTGTAAATTCATTCAATTTCTGCTGAAGCCTCCATCCTGCCAGGCTGGCAGAAAAGTTTAGACTCGGTTTTTCAGGGCTGACCCACCTGTGAGGGTTGATGCTGGGGTCCACTGGCCTTGACGGGAGCAGGTGATGTGTGGGAGGGTCAGGGGCCCCTTGAGATCTGGAAGTTTGGGGCTGCTTGGGGCAGAACCCTGTGGTCAGGGTCATCCTTTCCCCTTCTTGGGGTCTCTGACAGTGAAAAATCAGAAAGGCAGGGAGGGTATAGCTCTAGTGGGAGAGCACAAGCTTAGCATGAGTGAGGTCCTGGGTTCAATCTCCAGTACCTCCATTAAAGAAAAAAATAATAATAATAAATAAACCCAATTACCTCACCACACAAAAATAAATAAATAAAAGGATATAATGAAACATGTAAAATGAATAATAAAATTTAAAAGACTTTATTAAAAAATAAAAAAGAATCAGAATGAGTGCCCCCTTCCTCCTCTCCCCCTACTCAGCAAACTCTTTACTCTCTTGCTTCCTGCATGTTCCTGGTCCAAACATGGCACCCTGGCCTCAATTGCCTGGAGGCCCCCAGGGCCAGAGCAGGGGTTGGCAAACTTTCTGTAAAGTGCCAGATAGTAAATATGTGAAGATTTACAGGTTTTATAATCTGTGTAGCAATGACTCAGCTCTGCCATTGTGGGTCGAAAGCAGACAGTATGTAAGCCAATGGACATAGCTGTGTTCCAATAAAACTTTATTTACAAAAATAGCATAGCAAAAGAAACAAATCAACCTGGGAAGCAGTGTGGAGGTGCCTCAAAAAACTAAAAACAGAAGTACCAGATGATCCAGCAAGTCCACTTCAGGGTATATATGCAAAAGGGTTGAAATCAGGATCTCAAATAGCTATCTGCAGCGCCATGTGTACTGCAGCATTATTCCCAACAGTCAAGATATAGAAACAACGTACACAATGGAGTATTATTCAGCCTTAGAAAGGAAGGAAATCCTGCCATTTGTGACAACATGGATGAGCCTGAAAGACATGCTAAGTGAAATTAAGCCAGTTACAGGCAAAATACTGCATGATGGCACTTACGTGAGGTATGTAAAATAGTCAAACTCCCAGAAGCGGAGCGGTGGTTGCCAGGGGCTGGGGAGAGGGGGAGTGGCTGGTCAATGGATATAAAGTTTCAGCCATGCAAGATGAAGAAGGTGTAGGAGTTTGCTGTGCAACACAGCGCCTGTAGGTAACAATACTGTACTGTGCACTTAAAATTTTGTTAAGAGGTAGATCTTATGTTTTCCTATTGTATTCTTACCACATTTAAAAAATAAAAGCAAAATGAAAAACCCAGGCTGTAGCTGGCTGTCCCCTGGCCTTGGCCTTTGTAAGCCAAAGCCACAAAGACCCAGAAAGTGTTCCCCAGTTGCACCCATTATATGCTCCTGGAGGCCATGACTAGGGGCAGGCTCTTTGCTTAGAAAGAAGGAAAAGAAGTCTGGAGGGTATAGCTCAGGGTTAGAGTGCACACTTAGCATGCACAAGGTCCTGGGTTCAATCCCCAGTACTTCCATTATTTAAAAAAAAAAAAAAAAAAAAGGAGGAAGGAAAAGGAGAAAGAAAGTGCCCAGAGGATTGAGACTTTCGTAAGTCAAATACTCCCTAAAATTACCTTTTGGGGGAAGATACATTTTCCTATGGTGATTTGCCTAAAGCTATCTGTGTTTGATGCTAGGGTCATCAGATTCTCAAAAGCTCTTTTATGAGCATCCTGAGTTTCGCTAAGTCCCAAGCACTCCCAGATATGTGACTAAAGCCTCTTGACTAAGGCTGGTCTGGGGTGGGGTCCTGGTCATGCCACTTCCTGCCTTTACCTACTCAGTAAGCTGATGAAACCCACACCTCCTCTGCTCAGGGTTGCCCCAAGGCTCACGTGACACAGTGTTTGTCAGATGCCTGGTGGAGGTAGGTGTTTAATGAATGGGAACTGACCACCCAGCCTCACGTTCTAAATATCTTGGGGAGAGACTGAAGGCAACCAATTAGAGAGATGCTTAGAAGTAGAAATGGCAGGATTCGGCAAAGGGAATCATTCAAGTCTTGCTTCTTTCTATGTGTCTGTGGCCTCCCTCTGTAACTTCCCTGAGCCTCAGTTTCCACATCTGTGAAATGGGGATAATGAGTAGGCCCAACTTTTGGAGGACATCAGTGAAACAGTGCACAGTGCCTGGCATGCAGTCGGTGCTTAATAACAGGGAGCTGTTTAGTGTTAACCTTTGCTGGGTCCCTTCCTCACTGCCTTGTGTTTACCTTGTCTCATCTAGGTTTCCCCAGCAGCCAGTGACGTCCTTGAGGACAGGGTCTGGATCTTGGCGGGAGCAGGGAGGGGCTCCATCCCTTGATCACTCGGGGAGAAGGTCTCATGTTGAGGCTTCACTCACCCAGAGCCTAGACACCAGCACCTGCTGGAATTTACGAGATCATTTTATCTTCATCATCTCTATTTGCACAGGGACCTGCTTACTTATGGCCAGTAGTCAGGCTTTCCACTGTGACAGAGGTGTGCTGAGCCCTTTAAGAATGTTTTTTGGTTTGGGGGAGAGGGTATAGCTCAGTGGTAGAGTGCATGCCTAGCATGCACAAGGTCCTGGGTTCAATCCCCAGTACCTCCATTAAATAAAATACATAAATAAACCTAATTACCTCCCCCTCCCCAAAAAGAATGTTTCTTGGTTTAAAAAAATGAGTCTGTTTAAAGCAAAAATATTAAGCCAAAAAAGAATACAGGAGGTAAAATCATACGTGATTCAAGTTTGGGAAGGTCTGGAGTAGTGTAAAGAGTAGGCCAGGTAACATGGGGGAGTAGGGGGCGCTGGGGACAGTGGGATAGGAACCAGATTTTGCAGGGGGAGGGGGTGATGCTTCAAGGACTTCTAGTTGCTTAACATCTCCAGGCCTCAGTTTCCTCATCTGCAAAGTGGTCAAAGAGAGGATGGTGAGAATTCACTGAGGTCAAGCACATGAAAGTCCCAGTATGTCTAACACTCAGGTATTAATTTTTAGGATGGGGAGAGGAGCTAAATGTGACACGGTATCCTGGACTGGGTCCTCGGACAGAAAAACGGGCATTTGAGGGGAAACCGGGGGAAAATCCGAATAAAGTCTGGCACGTGTGTAGTTATATGGTGTAGTCAAGTACTAATGTGAACGGCTTGGTTTTGACAAAAGTACCACAGTCGTGCAGGATGTTAGCATGAGGGGAAGCTGGGTGAAGTGTGTGCAAGAATTCTCTGTACTAACTTTGCAAAACTCTTCTGTAAATCCCAAACGTTTCCAAAATAAAGTTTGTTTACAAACAGGAACAATGGAAGTAAACCCTTCCCAGGCCTCTGGCCTCTGCATCTTCTGTACCCTCGCCTGGAGCCACTCTTACTTACCTCTCCCCTTAATCTGGCCCAAAGCAAGTGTTACCTGCTCAGAGAGCTCTCCTGACCCCCCACCTGGGTCGCCTTCACTGCCACAAGCCCTCAGGGGCCCCTGTCCTCTCACTTGCCAGCCCACCTCACTGTTGGGATGCATTGGGTGGGATTCAGGGGTGGGATTCAGGGGCAGCTCCAGCAGGCATCCCGCGTCCTGGCTCATGGCCTCGTGCTCGGAAGGGCCCCTTTGGTTGGATGCCCCACTGTTGCCATATTGAAATTCTTAATAGTTTTTGAATCAAGGGCCCTGCATTTTCATTTTGCACTGGGCCCCCCACCAGTCATAGAGTTGGTCCTGCTGGGATTTGTGGGCTGAACATCTTCCCCTGCTAGACTGTTGTAGTCATTTCCTGTAATGCTGTGACAAATCGCCACCAAGTTAGGGGCTTCAAACAACACAGCTTTTCTTATCTTACAGTTCTGGAGTCTGAGGTCCAACACAGGGCTGTGTTTCTTATGAGGCTCTTGGGGAGAATCCTCTTCCCTGCCTTTTCCAGCCTCTGGAGGCCGCCTGCATTCCTTGGCTGGTGGCCCCTTCCAGCATCTTCAAAGCCAGCAGTGCAGCGTCTTCTCTCTTCTCTGACCTCAGCTTCCATCCTCACGTCCTCTCTCTCTGACTCTGATCCTCTTGCCTCCCTCCTGTAAGGACCTGTGATTAGGTTGGGCCCACATGATCCCTAATTTAATCACATCTGCAAAGTCCCTTATACCCCGTGAGCTAACATATGCCCGGGTTCCAGGGTTGAGGACTTGGACATCATTGGGAGGCCATTATTCGAGCTTCCACCACCGTGATAGCTGGAGGGCAGGGCTTCATCTGCCTGCTGTTTTATCCCCTGACCTGGGACAGTGCCCAGTTTATAGTAGATACCCAATAAATAATTGAATGAGTGCATGCATGAAACAAGGAGTCACACACAGTGGAGCCCCTGTGTGAGGACAAGGAGGGCAGGACAGCAGGGTCTGGATGAGGAGTCTCTTTGCTGGGCTAGAGCTCTACCTGTGGGTGTGGGCAGCGGCCACTAAGAAACTGGCCTTAAGGGACAGAAACCCCGAGGAGGTGGCTAGTTCCCCCTCGTGGACCAGTCTTGGTGGTCCCTGGTCTTTCCAAGTTGGCCCAGTGTTCCTGATGGTCCTCAATGTCCTTGGCTGCCTGGTCACAGGACACATGGGCTTTGCTTTCCTTCCCCTACACCACCACCTCCTCTGCACCGGGGTCACCCTCTTCTGACTTCTGGGGTGGGTGGGTAGGGGCAGGAGCAGTAAGGTCCCTGAGGCATCACAATGCTCTGAGAGTTACTGCAAAGGGAGGTGTGTTATCGCGGTGGGGAGGCGGCGACCCAGGGACCTGGAGGTCACGCAGCCTGTATCATGGATTAGAGGAAGAGTCAAGGACACCTGGAGGTCAAGCCCTAAGCCCCTGGCCCTCTTCTCAAACCAGCTGTGGGATGGTTTTTCCTTTGGTTGCAGCTAACGCCGAGCCCCGACTGTGTGCCAGGCGCCGGGCCAAGTCCGGGGACAGTGCGGCAAAAAGACTGGGTGAGTCCCTGTGCTCCTGACGCACAGAATCTCTTGGGGGATGCTCAGCACAAGCCGTGTTGTGATTAGAGGAAGAGGCGTGGACACACTTCAAGGTCATTCCAGAGAGAGCAGAGTGCTGGGAGAAAACCACAGTGAGCTGCGGGGTGAGGAATCCCACACACAGGCCCCCTTGGGCCTCTCTGAGCGGGTCCCACTTGGGCCCAGGCCGCAGAGCTGCGGGCAGAGGCAAGGGCCTGGGCAGGGGGGAGGTGGGACAGGAGGCCAAGGCTGTGCAGTCCCGAGGAGTGGGGCTCTGAGAGGAGGGGGCAAAGGGAGGGCTACCTGGGGGCCAAGGGGATGGAGGTGGTTTTAGGGAAGAGGCTGGGCAGGTGAGGGGGCCAAGGTGGCTGGGAGAAGAGGGCTTATTGGGAAGATGTTCTGGGAGTCCGTGCACCAGGCCTGTGAAATGGGAGCCCACTCCCCACCAAGCCCCCTTGAGTCCTCCAGCCTGGCCCCGACTCCAGGCCTATGGGGTGTGAGGCATGAGCCTCCCCACCTCCACCCTCAGGGGGGGCACTGGCACCAGGGAACTCAGCCTTTTGTCATGAAGCCACGCCAAGGGGGAGGGTTGGGTCCTTTCCACCTCTTCCTCCCTCCTCCCCAGACCATTTGTCCCTTAAAGGGATGCCTGGGGGATATCAGTAGCCATAGGCACCCAAGAAGGCTCCTTCCCACCTCATCCTGGGTAGACAGCACCAGGGGTGTCCCTCCAGGGGACCCCTAGGAGGCACCTGGGACTCCCAGGGCAGCCTCCCCTCTGAGGGCCTCAGCAACCCTCAGCTCAGCTGTTCCTGCCCATCACCCCCAAAATAAACCTCCCAGGGAGGGAGCTCGGAGGGCAGCACCACGCGCCAATCAGGGAGGGGGCCCTAGTCTAGGAACCAGAGCCAGGAGGTCTGGGGCTCCCCTGGGACCTGCTGACCAGCTGGCTAGAGGCGCCCTGTGGCACAGAGCCTTTGCCAAAGGTGGTCCCTCCACCTTATGCTCTCCTGCCACACTCTTCTCTTGGGTCACTCCTGTTGAGATATTGAAATACTGAAACACTTACCGGACTGTCAGCAAATAGCTACAGCCCAGTGACTTCCCAGAGCACCACTCCCGCCTCCCACCCGCCCCAGCCACCCTGGCCCCAGCCCCTGAGCTCCGGTGACCAGCACCAAAGGGTTAGTGTTTGGCATGGCCAAGGCCCCGGAACGATCGCAGGGACATGCTCTGACTGGCATCTGTGCTGTCAAGGTCAAATGCTGCTAGTGTTAACCCTGCTGCCCATCGCATCCCTGCCCGCCTTCCTGGCCCTTGGATGGCTCATTTCTGTCCTCTCTGCTCCCTGGGGAAGCTCTGGGTTTATTTCACTCACCTGCAGCTCACGTGTTTTGAACAAATGAATGAATGACGATGCAGGCGTCGGACACCTCCTCTGCTACGGGCTTGGCCTGTGTCACCTTACTGATCCTCTAGGAGGCCTTACCCTCTTTCTAATGAACCTCTCCCTCATTTCCCCACAGGAGCATGTGCCCAGTATCATCACTCAATTCTTTATTTGTAGTAGCTGCCAAACTTTTGTTCGTTTGTTCATTTATTCATCCACCTGACACATCTTTATGGTTGACCCTCCCGTGTATCAGCCACTCTTCTGGGGGCTGCTGAGGGAAGTGGTCCAGAAAGCCAGGGTGTGGCGGTTTAGAGAGGGCAACTTGGCCATGAGAGGGTGGAGGTGGAGTTACTGGCAATGGGGTATAACTTCCAGCCACTGGAGACAGTAAGGACTAGGGATTAACACCAGGGGTGGGTGGCTGGGATAGGGAGAAGGGTGGCTGGGATGGGGAGAAGGGTGGCACGCTGGAGCCATGAAGATCAAGGACCCCAGAGGCTCATGGATGGTCAGTGAGGAAGATGGTGGAGCGGAGGTGGGGAGAGAGATGGGTGAGAGCACTGAGCACCAGCGGCCACCCACCACCTCTTGCTGAATCCCCACAGCAAACCTGGGAAGGCAGGATGCACCTCAGCTATCCCCTTTTCACAGACGTGGAGACAGATATGACAGTTGCCTGAGGTCACACCTCAGTCTCTCCTTTGTAAAACAAGCGGTGAGATGACTTTTGTGCTAGTGTGCTGGGACACCTCGTGCACCACGGTGCGACAAAAGCCAGCCTGCACCAGAACTTCCGACTCCTTGGGTCCAAGGATTCTGGTCCGGAGGCTTCTCTGACCACTCGGTTCCCCAGGCCGGGCAGCCCCCTTGCTCTGTCTCCTAATCTTATTTGTGTTCATGCTGGAGCCACCGCCTGTCCCCTGGAGCATTGGCAAGGGATGAGGGTGGCATCTGTCTTCATTTGTGCCGGCTCAGGTCCAGCCTTGGGTCGGGAAGTGATGACTTGTGAAAATCCAGCACAGGGGTCACCTCCAGGGCCCACTTGTGCTCCTGGTTCTTCCTCTCCTCCAGGTCTTTCTTAAGCTCCAAAAGTAGGGTATAGGTCTATCTTTTCCCTCCTGGGGAGGGTGGTGAAACCAGATACCTTCTGTTGGCCAGAGTGGATGTCTGCCCTGCTGAGGTCATCAAGTCATCAGGTCCTAGCAGGCTTCTGGAAACAGCCGAATAAATTTGGGGCCACCCAGGATTGTTTGGTCACTCAATACACACTCACTTAGCAGCACATTTTTATTAAAAAACCAAGACAAAATGGTGCCCATTGACCCCATAACCTCACTTTAGGAACCTCTCCTATAGAAATGAAAAGGTGGATGTGAGGCGGTGAGCACAGCATGGCTGGCCGACTGAAGCACTGGAAACAGCCTAAAAACCCATCAGTGGGAGGAGGGGGGGGCAATAGCTTGCAATATACTGAGCTTTATCACCAATGGGGAATATTAGGAAGCTGCTAAAAAGAGCAAAATTGATTTATGTTGTACTGGCCTGGGAAAATATGGATGCAATTAGCTCATATCTGTAAAAATGAAAGCAATAAACTACACATAGGCAAATGGATGGCTCTGCAAAGAGAAAGGTTTAGAAGGAAAAGTGCCCACTGTTACCTCCTCAGGGGCACGTGGGGTGTGTGGAAGGGGCTTGTGCAGTTAAGAGTAGAGGCAGACAAGGAGATCTGGCCTTTTCTTTGTTCACCTCTGCTGTTTGGCTTGTTTCAAACAACGTCTATTGCCTCTGTAGCTTGGAAGGAAAAATCCAATAAAACATATTTTTAGAAATGTACTGAGCCGAGGTCTATGCTAACAGTGGTAGTGGCTGCATTTTTCCAGTGGGTTCTCTGCACCTGGGGCTGAACTCAGCACTCAGAGACCCTATTGAACACCGTGGGGTGAGTGCATTTATCACCTTGCCCTTTCAGATGAAGAAACTGAGGGTCAGGGAGGTTGAGTGATGTGCTCAAGGGGGCACAGCTGGCAAGCATCTGAGTTGGCATCTGGGAACAGGAAGGGGTGTTGCATCACGTTATCCAGGTACCGTGTTTGAAGAGCCACAATGGGTTGGTGTGAAAGAATAGACTTGCCTGGCCAGGTGCTGGGTGGGAGCACCTATATCTGCCTCAGAAAATGGGATTGGACATTTACGGCATGAAGGGGGCTGGGTTACATTTAAGAAACATGCCAACATGCTCACCTCCAGATGGGACAAAGTTGGAGCCTAATTATGTCAAGAGTGGTTGGAAATATCTAGCTAGAGTTAGAAACCATATGGGGAAATAAGGTATTTTGTCACTACTGTAAGCAGTGACTGCAGAGATCCAGTAAATAAACACCCCAGTTCCCTTGCCTCTCAGATGGATCCATTCTGAGGTATGTTCAATAGTCCTCCCAGATTCCTCAGTGGAAATGAGTCCCCAGCTTCCTTTCTTGTGTCCCTTCCTCCTCCCCACCCAGGCTACCTCAGATCCCCTCCTACACAGATTACTCCCACTATTCTAATCCTTGTCTCAGCTCTGCTTCTGGGGGAGCTCAAGCTAACCCAGTATTCTAAAATCTATCAAGTCTTCTTCCAAAACGCATCTCAAATGCCTTCCTCAACTCCACAGCCACCACCCCAAACAACATCTCTTCCTGGACAACTGCAGCAGCATCTTTGTTAATATCCCTCCTTCCATGGCCTCACTTTAATCCGTCATCCACACAGTAGAGGTGTCTACCGAAATCTACATGAAATCATGGTTCTCTTCTGCTCAAAACTTCCCACGGCTGTCCCAACACACTTGGAGAAAATTTCCAGTCATTTCTCATAACGTCTGCTTTAGACTGAATGTTTGTGTCCCCTGAAAATTCATATGTTGAAACTGAATCCTCCACATGGTGGTATTTGGAAGTGGGGCTTTGGGGAGGTGATTAGGTCATGAGGGTGGAGCCCTCATCAATGTGATTAGTGCCCTTATAAAAGCCACCCCACAGAGTTCCTTTCCCTGTTGGCCATGTGAGGACACAGGGAGAACACAGCTGTCTATGAACCAGAAGCGGGTCCTCACTGGACACTGAACTGGCTGGCGTCTTGACCTTGGACTCCCAGCCTCCAGAACTGTGAGAAGTGAAGTTAGTTGTTTGTAAGCCCCAGTCTGTGGTATTTGGTTCTCACAGCCCAAAGGAACTAAGACAGCCTTCTGGCTTGACCCACACTTCCTTCTTGGTCTTCATCCACTCTCCTCCTCACCCACTCTGGTCCCACGTTACTAGAAATTCCAGTTCTCCCTTTTTCCTCAGGGACTTTGCTCATGCAGCTGCTTCAACTTGGATTATTCTTCCTATAACTCTTTGCATGTCTCTCTGTCATTCTGGTGTGCTCAGCTTCAGCATCACCTTCTTGGAGAAATCTCTCCTGATCACTTGATCTAAAAAGTGTACTTCAGTCCATTATTTTCTCTCCTCGGGGATGCTCGGTTTCTTTTGCAACTTGTCATTGCTTGGTTACTGATTTCCTTTTGTCTGTCTTCTCCCCTAAATTTCAAGCTTCCCGAGATCAGAGATCTATTGCTTGCTGCCACATATCCAGCACTACGACAGCGATTGTCACCTGGTAGGTACACAGCAGTTGGTTGCTGTATAGATGAAACACATAAGTCAATGTCCCAGGAACCCATCCTCTGGGACACAACGTCCTTTGCCTGGATGACCCAGCAGGGTCTTTGTTGGAGTGTGTGTCCCCTGAGCTCCCCACGCTCAGGGGCTGCATCCTCTTCAGCTTTGTGATCATGGTCCCTGCCTCTGAGAGGCCCAGATTCCAAACATGGGAGACCTGGGTTAGAATATTGGCTTGGCCTCTTACAATGTGTCTCAATTAGCCTTTGCTGCATGACAAACAGCCCCCAAAACAGGACAGCTTAAAACAATTGATTATTTTTCATGATTCTGTAATGAGCTTGGTGGCTACTCTGTTGGTTTTGACTAGGTTCCCTCGGCCGGAGGCTCAGCCAGGCTGGAAGGTCGAAGTGGCCTCCCTCACGCGTGTGGCCACTGGGGCTGGCTGTTGGCTGGGTGGCCTCAGTTGGCCTCTTACCTTCCAGTCAGTGAGACCTGCTTCCTTTTGCGGAGGCTTCAAGTCAGCATTCCAAGTCAACAAAAACAGAAGCTGCCAGGCTGCTTGGGGCCTGGGCTTGGGGCTAAACAGCACTACTTCTGGCACTTTCTATCATTCAGAGCAAGTCATGAGGCTAGACTAGATTCGGGGGAGTGGAGAAACAGAATCCCACTCTTGGTGGGAGGAGCTAGCCATATTCAATCTACCATAGTGGGCTGTGAAGTCTTAGGCCAGTGTCATAACCTCTCTGTGCCTCACTTACCCCCTCTGTGAACTGGGTCTCTTGGCATCTGTTTTATAGACTTGTTTGTGAGAGTTAAGCAGATGATGCATTCAAGCACTTAGCCTATCTCTTAGGAAGTGCCCACTGAATAGGAACGATTGTTATTGCAGTTATTAATGTTATTACAGTAATTACAGCGGGAACTTAGCAAATGATGGGTGGATGGGTGGATGGGCGAACAGACAAACGGCTTTTGGCATTCAAACAGCACATCGTCTTGATGACTTATCTGGTGATGAGAAGTCATCTTATTTCACGGAGTTCAGAATAAATAGCAACTCTCTGCCATTGAGTTCAAACACTCTGATTTCTTTTTCTTTTCCTTTCTTCTTAAATTAAGTAGAGTTGATTTACAATGTTGTGTTAGTGTCTGGTGTACAGCATAGTGATTCAGTTATACACACATACATTCTTTTTCATATTCTCTGTCATGATAGGTTATTAGAGCTTGGATATAGTTCCCTGTGCTCTACAGTAGGACCTTGTTGTTCACTCCGATTTCTAAAGAGATCTGTGCTCTTGCTCAGTTTACTTTTTTTGTCATCTGTATTTGGGAAGTGGGGAGGGTCCGGCAATCTTATAGCAGACTTTGTGCACAAGAGATTATATATAGCATTCTCTTTCTCTCACACATACGCCCCACCTCCACGGCCTTGATTAAACATAACCAAACACTAACAGTTGTGACAAATACAGCCAAGCTTCCCACTGCAGTGCTGAGCAACAAACCACACGTGGTTGCAGCCCAAGGGCCTCTGTTGACACATATTCCCCCAGGCACTGGCCGGCGCGGGTGAGGCTGGGGCGGGCAGCTGTGAGGGGCTCCAAGTCCCCAGGACATCCAAGAATTAGACCAGGTTTGACTCCCTGAGCACGTACTGGCAGTATTATCTGGGCCAGGTTCCCTCACCCCCCTGAGCCTTGGTTTTCCTATCTGCAAAATGGAATACCTCACCAGGTGATTGTGAGGACCGGATATGGGAATACATGCAAATCGCTCAACCCAGAGCCAGGCACCAAGAGGACAAAGTGTGTGTCAGTATTAGTCACACTCTGTCAGAAGCAACAGATACACAAGGCAAATCGGCTTCAACAGACAAATAATTTACGGTTCTTTAACTGAAAGCCAGGAAATCTGAGATCTGAGATCCCTGACAGCTGCATCTGGAACTCACGCATTATCACAGGGGCTCCTAATCTCCCTCAGGCACCTTCCACATGTGTTCACAGTCATCACTAGCTCCTTAAATCCAGTGGTAAGAGAGGGGCTCTTTTCCTATAGTTCTGGCAAAAAAAAAAAAAAAAAAAAAAAAAAAAAGGCACAAGGATGATTCTGATTGGCCCAGCTTGATCATGTGCCTATCCCAGAGCCAATCACTGTGGCCAGGTCTGGGTCACATGATTTCCCCTGTGGCATGGCTCCCCTGTTAGTGAAAGGTGAAGCAGTGCAGGCAAAACCAGCAGACGTCCATCCCGTTCTCTGTCCGATGAGAGTTTTGGGATGGGAGGAGATGTTGTATGAGAAGTTTCTAGCACAAGAGCCAGGATGTGGAAGCAACTTAAATGTCCATTGACAGATGAATGGATAAAGGAAAATGTGATATATACAATGGAATATTATTCAGCCTTTAAAAAGGAGGAAATCCCGAAATATGTGAACACATGGATGAAACTGGAGGACATTATGCTCAGTAAAATAAGCTAGTCACAGGACAAATACTACATGATACCACTTACATACGGAATCTAATAGTCAAACTCAGAACCAGAGAGCAGAACCGGGATTGCCAGGTGGTGGGAGGAGGGGGAAACAGGGAGATACTGGGTACAAAGCTTCATTAGGCAAGATGAGTTAAGTCCTGGAGAGTTAATGTACAGCATGGTAATGATAGTTAGTAATACTGTTCTGTATGCCTAAAACTTTGCTAAGAGGGTAGATCTTATGTTAAATGTTCCTATCACAATAAAAAAAAAATGATAATAAGGAAGGCGAGAGGGAATTTTGGAGATGGTGGATATATTTATGGTATAGACTGTGCTGATGTCTTCACAGGTGTAGACTTATCTCCAAACTCATCAAGTTGTATACATTAAACACAGACAGCTTTTTGCATGTCACTCGTACCTCAACAGAGTGGACTTAAAAATGAAAACAGTTCCTGGCATGCGATAGGAACTCAGTTCGTGGTGGCTGTTTGCATTCGGTTTCTGGAGGTGAAACATGAGAACGGCCCTCTGTGGTGCCCTTACCATCTACATGTTTTAAGGTCCTTTACATGCAGCCTCTACCCCAATACCACATTCCATGGCATCTACTTTTCCTCCTTCGCTTTGCACCAAGCTTAAGAAATGGCATGGGAGAGGTCAGTCTGGGGAGGGGGGCGGTTTGAGGCATCCTCCTGCCCATGGCAGGGCACCATGCTGTCGTCTGTGGTCAACCATCACAGACCCTAATATTTCTGTCGCAGACCCCAACCTGGTGACCCGAGGATTCCCTGTTCCTCCAGGACCTCTGGCATCCCCTCAACAGCCTGCACTCCAGAGAGAGAGGCAGACAATATCAAGAAAACAGGTTTTATACAGTTAGACAAAGACCTTGATGGCTCATAACATCAGGGAGAAAATTCCAAAACCCTGGGGCAAGCTGTGATGTGGATGCTCCTTTCAGCAACTTGCTTCTGATTGGAGCTGCCCGGAGCCTCCCTGCCAATCAGCACGGGTGCTGCGAAACCTGGAACTTTATAGCTTAGCAATGAGAAATCTGGAGGAACTCTGGAATTAATTTAAGGAGAGGGGAAGGAAAAAAAGAAGAAAGAAGAAGAAAGAAGAAGAAAGAAGAAAGAAGAAGAAAGAAGAAAGAAGAAGAAGGAAGAAGGAAGAAGAAGAAGGAAGAAGAAGAAGGAGAAGGAGAAGGAGAAGGAGAAGGAGAAGGGGAAGGAGAAGGAGAAGGGGAAGGAGAAGGAGAAGGGGAAGAAGAAAAGAAGAAGAAGAAGAAGAAGAAGAAGAAGAAGAAGAAGAAGAAGAAGAAGAAGAAAGAAGAAGAAGAAGAAGAAGAAGAAGAAGAAGAAGAAGAAGAAGAAGAAGAAGAAGAAGAAGAAGAAGAAGAAGAAGAAGGAAGAAGGAGAAGAAGAAGGAAGAAGAAGGAAGAAAGAAGAAGGAGGAGGAGGAGGAGGAGAGGGAGAGGAAGAAGAAGAGGAAGAAGAAGAAGAAGAAGAAGAAGAAGAAGAAGAAGAAGAAGAAGAAGAAGAAGAAGAAGAAGAAGAAGAAGAAGAAGAAGAAGAAGAAGAATTAGAATTGGTAGCCAAATAATCAGACTGCATAATTTTATTATTACCTCTGTGGCCAAGGCAAGTCATGAACATTTTCAGCATTAATTACAAGCAGAGAGGGAACCAGCCAGCTTTCTTGGCTCAACCTCTGCCGTAATGTTTTGTTTTGGTTTTGTTTTTTCCTGAGCTGGTGCTGGGGTGGGGTGTGTGTGTGTGTGTGAACCGAGCCAAGAAAGAACAGACAGAACAGGTACAACAATTAAAGAAAAAACACACCCGATCCTGTCCGCCAGCCTCTTGGCCAGTTTTTCTCTGGAAACACCTTCTGTCGTGTGACCTCACGGATACTAGCCTGTCTGAATGGGAACTGGAGGTCACGGTGGCTACAGAGGATTTCTGCAGTCTCGGATGGAGGCCCAGTCAGAGGTGATGGCAGCTTTGGTTGGTCCGTCAATGACTATTTGTCGAGTGTCATTCATGTGTCACCACTGACTCAGGGGCTGTAAAACAGAAGTGAACATCACATATTGGTCCCTGCCCCCATGGACTGATGGTCTAGCTGGGGTGGTGGGAGACTAGATATTAATGATGAGGTAATGGAGGGAGGGTAGAGCTCAGTGGTAGAGCCCTTTCTTAGCATGCACAGGGTCCTGGGTTCAACCCCCAGTACCTCCCTTAAAAAAATTTTTTTTTAATCAGTTAATTATATAAAGCGTGAAACCCTCGTATTTCTGTGGGGACTCAGTGCTGCTTCTCAGCCACATGTCTTGGAAAACATCCATTTAGATGCCTCACTGTGAAACAGCATGATCAACTCATCTCAGTTAGCTCAGGACTTTCCTGGCTTAAATGCCCAAAGTCCTCAGTCCCAGGAAATCCCAGGATGGCTGGTCACCCCACCCTGGCACAGGATTAAATGGGACAGTAATGAGGGAGGGTATAGCTCACGTAGTAGAGCACATGCTTAGCATGCATGAGGTCCTGGGTTCAATCCCCAGTACCTCCATTAAAAAATAATAATAATAAATCTAATTACCTCCCCCCACCAAAAAGAAAAAAAAAAGGGGACAGGAAGAGTCAGCCTCCTTCACCGTGTGAGACTTCCCTGCACCTTCTCCCCTAGCAGCCTGGACACAGGCTAAGCAGCTCGTTGGCTGTGTGGCTTGGAACAAGTTACTTGGCCTCTCTGGGCGCTGTTTCCTCATTTGCAAAACGGAGTTTGACCTGGAGAGCTCTTGGTCTCCTGTTAGTTCTGGTTTCCTGGCCATGCTACTGCATTTCAGAGCTTAATCAATGCACAAGGCTGAGCAAAGAAGACAGGGCAGTGTACCCACAGGGCAGTGTACCCACAGTGCAGCTGTGGCCAAGTCACCTCACCTCTCCATACCTAGCTCCTCCCCCATGAAATGGGAAGAATAGCACTTACTTCATGGAAATATGAGCACACAGTTAAGTGAAAATATTCTGTGGGTCCGGCAGAGCTGGATACTCAGTCGTTGGAAAGTGTGGAGATCCTGATCAACGAGAAGTATGACTGAGAGTTATACGTCCTAAGGACGGACTGCCAGTTTTCAAAAAAATTTTTTACAACTTGTCCTTTATCATTAGTACATACTTTTAATATTGTCTTCTTACCTCCAAGTGTCTAGTTCCATGAGACTAGGTCCTTTTTGCCACTGTCCTCCCATAATAAAGATTTGTTGAGTTAGTTGATGTCACATTATGCCCGTTTTACAGGTGAGAACATCGAGGCCCGGGGAAGTTCAAGGTCCTGCCATTAAGAGGAGAAGTCAAAATTTGAACCTGGATCCAATTCAGGGTTCTGTTCTCTCCACTAATTGGCCTCTACTTCCTCAGAGGGTCAAAGGGAGGGCAAGGGTGATGGCAGAGGGGTACAAGGAGGCAGATCTGGGGGCTGTGATGATCTGACTAGGAATTCTCCAAAGGGAGCAGCTATGGTGGGCCGGGCACAACGCCAGCAGCCTGGCCAGATCCTCATGTGGACAGGAGCCTTTTGGATGCTGCTTCCTCACCTCACTGGTCACCATGGAGACAGGAGGGGATATGCACACATGATGTGCTGAGAAGTATCTCAAGCCTGCTCCCCAGGCTTGCCCCAGAGATGCCAGCAGTGGGTGGGCGGGCCAAACCAATACCCTTGAGAGAAGGGAAGGAAAAGGCTGATTCTTATTTATCTTTATCAGGAAAAAACTTTAAGTGTACACAAGAGTAGAGTACATGGTACAATAAACCCCAGCTACCCAGTACCCAGCTCCAATAATCACCAATTCTTGGCCAATCTTGTTCCATCTATACCCCCTTCCCCTCCTCCCTCATCCCAGATACTTAGAAGCAAATTCCAGACATTACCCATTTCTTCTGCAAATATTTGAGTATATAACTCCAAATAAAAAGGTTTTTTTTCCACCACCATCACCCCTACTAAAACTGACAGTAATGCTTTAATATCAGCAAATATCTAGTGTTCAGATTTTTTTAGTTGTCTCATAAATGTTTTCTCTACAGTTGGTTAACATCAGGATCCATATAAATCTCATACATTGTGACTGGTTGATACGTCTCTGATATCTTTCTTAATCTGTGGGTTTTCCCTCCCTCCCTCCCTTTTCCTTCTCTTGCAATTTATTTGTTGAAGAAACTGAGCTGGTTGTTCTGTAGAATGTCCCAATCTGGATTTTGCTTATTGCATCCCCATCTTGGTGTTACACGTGTTCCTCTCCCTATTATATTTCTTTTAAATCAGTAGTAAGATCTAGAAGTTCACTTAGATTCACTTAGATTTAGTTGTGTGTGTGTGTGTGTGTGTGTAGGACTCCTTCCCAGTGGCTGTCTCGTATTTCTATTTGAAGGCACGTAACGTGTGGTTGTCCCTCTTCGAGGTGTTGGCAGCCATTGATGATCGCTGTCTAGATGCATGAGAGGTTGCAAAATGGTGGCTTACTACATCTCTCTTTCTGTCTTTGTTTGTTAGCTGGGGTTCTTCTATAAAGAAACTTCCCCATATCAACTCTTTGGTTGCTGTAGAGTATGGTTCATACCAGAAAGGACAAATGCTTGATTCTTTCCCTTTATTTGACAAAAATAAGAGGTTGGTTTCCCAGCCTCCTCCAAAGATGACAAGTGAGTTTCTGTTTTTCTCAGTATCATTGTGGACTTGCAGACTTGGATGTTTATGACACGTTTCCATCCCTTGCAGTTATTATTCTTAGCGATGCTCAAACTCTCCCATCTTTGGCCAGTGGGAGCCTCTTCATGTTCCCTTCCTGCCTCCTTTTTGACGTGTCCCCGAAAGTCTCTGACAGCTTCCGTGCAACCAGATGACAAGATGTTCCAGGCTCATCTCACACATTTCCTGCCTCAGACCTGGAATCAGCCCTCTCTCCACAGAACCTCCACAGAGCACATCTGCTTAGAAGTGGTGCTTAGAGACCGCCCTGTGGGTGCTGGGGGTGCTCACTGTTACAGAACTGCCCATTATTTCTCAGCTTTTCAGTGAACAGAGGTAGGAAACGCATGCTTTATTTTGTAAGGCAAAACATGGATGCTTTCAATTCAAATTTGGGACTCCAGTTGTTCACTTCGTCTCCGTAATCTTACATCCACATCTCCTTTCTGCCATGGCAGTGCTCTGGGTTGTGTGTCTCCATCCATCAAGCAGGAAGCATGTGAGAAAGTACTCAAGTCTTTCCCTCAGAAATGAACCTGAGCTCTCTGACGGCTCAGGAGGCTTAAGAGTGGCTCTGAGAGAGGGTCAGGGTCCACAAGGGTCCACAAAGGACCACATGCTCATGGCAGACGAACCAGTTCCTTCCACCATCCTGTGTGTGGACCCTCTCATCTAACTGCCCTCAATCCTGACTGCACACTTAAGTTGCACGGGACACTATAAAAACCCCTCCCAATCACCAGTCAGCATCTCTAGGGCTGGGAGCCTAGCAGCGATACTGTATTTTAAAGCAGTCCAGGTAATTTTAACGTGCAGCCGCACATAGGGTTTAGAATCGCTGCTCGAGTCCCTGCTTCTCAGCCAAAGGAGAAAAAGGAAGCAAGGCGGGGTGGAAGATGCTGCCCTCAAAGCCCATTAGTTTGGGTTTGAAATCTGACCCGGCCAGTTTCTACCTGTGAAATCTCTGGAACGGCACTGGTCAATGGCACAGGACCTTCTGCAGTCATCAAAACGGTCGCGCTCTGCGCTGTCCAGTGTGGTGGCCACTAGCCCCATGTGGCTATTGGGCGCTTGAACTAGTTATTGAGTGCAACCTAGGAAGTGAATTTTTAGATTTTTTAAAATGTGAACTATTATACACAGAAATAGCCCCAAGTGCCTAGTAGCTACCATCTTGGACAGCGCCACTTTGGAAAATTATTTAACATCTTGGAACCTCATAGCTGTAAAGTGGGGACTTATATAAGAGTTACTTCCTTGGGCTGCTGTCAGGATTAGAGATGATGTATGTTAAGCGCCCAGTGCACACAAGGCATTCAGTAAAACACCGCTGATTTTCCTTATTAACATCAACCCGTCACTCTTTAAAGGCAAAAAAAAAAAAAAAAATGCTTGCCTGGAAAATGAGTCCACAGAAGCACCCCACCACAGACTAAAAATTCTGAGCTGTTCCAGAGAAACTCTCCGAGAATATTCCTTAATTGTAGTAGAAGTTCAATTGCAGCAGGAGGTTATCAGTTGTAAGGGCTGTATTTCATTACAGATCTAGCCACAGCTCAATAAATTAAGCAATCACTCAAAATAACATGTTGCTTTAATCCCCTCTTGGAACTAATTCAAGTTGCTTGGTTTTATATTAGCACAGCTCTTGAAAGGCAACTCACATTGGCCCCATTTCTCTTTCCTCAGTTCATCAGCCCCTCTCTGGATAAATCTTTGTGTCTCCTGACTAGCAGGACGGAGGAGTCCAAGCCGAGCAGACCTCCTTTTATCAAAACCGGAGCGTTTTCCATCCTCTGGCCTTTAGGCATTCCAGGTTTCATTTGCTAAAATTACTGGCAGGTTTATCTGCAACAAAAACAGAAAGAGACTGAGAAGCAGCAGCCCGGTTCTGAAACATCTCTCAGCAGCCCCGCTCGGACGCGCGAAGCTGACGGCGGCGGCTTTTCCATCCTCATCTTTTCTCTAGTGGTTTATAATCTCATAGTAGAATTTCATTTCCCCTAGAAACTTGGCACCAGAGGTGTCAGCCTGGGAACATATTTGTTTGTGTAAATTAAAAGAAGAATATGTTTTGACCATATTTAAGTTCTAACTGCACTGAAGAAATAAATACTGAGCTGCATAAGGCATCTCGCAGCATGGTTCTGGCTCATCTCCCCAAGCCCTGCCTTTGTTTATTAGACCCAAATGAGAACCCTGGATGGCTTAGCGCCTCCACAGGCTAAAGGGACAACCTTGGAGGCTGTGTCCACCCCTACTCAGGCCCACATGGAAAGTCCACTTACCTGAATTTGGGATTTGCTTCCCCCGATGTGCTGCGTCCTTGCCAGGGTGGGTGAGGGTGATGGAAGCAGGTACCCTCACGTGTGTATTGCTGATGGGTGTGTGGCTGATGCCACCTTTGTGGAGGGTACTGGGCAGTAGCTACAGAAATTAAAAATGCACATATCCTCTGACTCAGACATCCCAATTCTAGGACTGTATCCTATGAATATACTTGGCCAAGTGCCAGGGAGTCTATGTGTTATAATGGCAAAATCCTGGAGTTGAATGGAAATGTTGGCCAGTAGGGGACAGGTTAAGTATGGTGCATTGCTAGAAGTCATTAGAAAGATTGGGGTGGATTGGAGGGCTGTCAGGTCTTCAGAATATATTGTCATGCCCCCAATTTTCCTAATGTTATGAGCAAAAAAAAGTGTATGCTCTCGAATATGCTTAGAAAATTTATGGAGTATGCCAACTGCCTATAGTGGTTACATTTAGAAACTGAAATTGGAGTTAGAGAAAAATTGCAAAGGGCTCTTGCATCTCCCACAATTCTGTACTGTGTTTCTTATCATGAGCATGGTA
The DNA here is from genome assembly GCF_048773025.1 of Camelus bactrianus. NCBI lineage: Eukaryota > Metazoa > Chordata > Mammalia > Artiodactyla > Camelidae > Camelus > Camelus bactrianus. The sequence goes on from NC_133556.1 coordinate 23,765,560, forward strand.
TTATTATTTTTTTAATTGGGATAATTAAAAAACATAAAATGGTGTTTTAAAAATCATTTCCAGGGTCTGACTGAAGCAACATACTCATTACATATCTGTCAGGCCAACAGAGTGGCAGTGGGAATCTTTGCTTTTCTGGTCTTCGTGCAAATAACATAGTGGGCTGAACAGTGGCCCCCAGAGAAAGAAAAGCTATACCCACTTCTCAGCCCCAGAACCTTTACAGGTTACCTTATATGGAAAAAGACGAGATTAAGTTAAGGATCTTGAGTTGAGAGGTGGCGCTCATCCTGGATTATTTGGCTGGACACTAAATGCAATTACATGTATCTTTACATGAGAGCAGCAGAGACAGACACAGAGAAAACATATGAAGACAGGGACAGAGATCAGAGTGATGCGGCCATAAGTCAAGGAATTCTGGAGCCACCAGAAGCTGGAAGAGACAAGGAACAGATTTTGCTCCGGAGCACCTCGGGGGGTACTCAGCCCTGCCAGATTTTGGACTTCCAGCCTCCAGAACTGTGAAATAATACATTTCTGTTGCTTTAGGCCACTCCATTTGTAATTTGTTATGACAGCCCTAGGAAACTAGTACATCACCTGACTTTTATTAACACATGTGAAATGCATAAAGTGCATCGGCACTTTGAGAAACAAATTTGGTAAGACTGGTTTTGGTGAATTCATCCATTGATTCCACAGATACTTACTGAGCACCTAGTAGGTGCTGAGGATACAGTGGAGAAAAAATCAAAGATGGCTGCCCACTTGGAGCTGACGCTTCAGTGAGAGACAGTAAATAAAATAAATAAAACATGGAGAAAGACCGATGGTGGTGGATGGGAAGAAGAAAGAGAACAAGAAAGGATGGAAGAGGGGCAGCGGTCAAGCAGGGGACTGGGAGAGGGGGGAGGGTATAGCTCAATGGTTAGAGCACATGCTTAGCATGCACGAGGTCCTGGGTTCAATCCCCAGTACCTCCATTAAAATAACTAACTAAATAAAATACTAACTAAATGAACCTAATTACCTCCCTCCAAAAACCAAAAACCCTACAAAGTAAATAAAATAGATATTAAAAAAAGAGGGGAAAAAAGGGGTCTGGGAGAATGTAGTTCACTGGGAAGGTAACATTGGAGGAGAGGCCTGAAGGAGGTGAGGCATGAGCTGTGTCCTCCTGACAGAAGAGTATCTGGCAGAGGAAACAAGTCTAGAACATGACTGTGACAATGTGAGCAACCAGAATCAATAGGAATGAGCGATCCTGTCTCCCCTCCTCCTCTCCTTGCCTCCTTCCCTCCCACAGGTGCTGCCCCCTTGCTGCATGCCAGCAGCTGAGGGTGCAAAGATGAGTGACACCTGGGTCTCCATGCTCAAGGTCACCGCTCATGCGGGGCAGAGTCCTAAGTAAACCTTTACAACTATAACATGGCGGGGATCAGAGCAGAGGCCAGGACAAGCTGCAGGCTCCGTCCTTGGTGGAGAGCAGGGTGGGCCAGAGAGGTGAGTGTGTGTTGGGAGTGAGGTCGAGGAGACAGAAGCCAGCAGCAAGAGGGCAGGACCAGAAGTCCGGGAGCAAATGTTTAGCTCTGATTCAGCGGTAAATTAACTGGGGGAGAGGCAGTCGAGGCAGGGTATGGAGATGTGTCTGGAGAATCTCTCGTTCTCCAGCACAGCAGGCAAACCGAGGGGAAAATGAGTTCTGAGGATAATATACGCCATTTAGCTTCACATAATCCATGTGAGAGAAAGAAACGGTTCCCAAGTCCTGAATTTTGGGATGCTTTGGGCCATCGAGAAACCAGTTGATCTGACTGAGGCAAGACGGGGGATTCATCCCTTATGTAGCTATGATGAATGAGAGGCTGGCTGCTCTTGGATCCAGGAACAGCACACAGCGCCGGTCTCTCCCGTACTCCCCTACCCATCCCCCCCATCCTGTCCCTTCCTTATCCCTCCCTCCATTCTGGCCTCAGTCTCTGGGGTCACAGGTAGCTCTGGATGCTGGAGAGGGGGTGGGGAAAAAGCAACCTTCCCTCCAGCTAGTTAGGACAATCCTGGACTGGCCCTGCTGGGTCACATGATCACACCTGGCCCAATCACTGCGGCCCACCTCGAAGTGAGCAGCTGTGATTGGCCATGTTAGGTCACGCGCCCACACCTGGACCAATGACTACAGCTGAGGCTTGGGTGTTGTAAGGGGCCACCTTTGGCTGTATTCCCATTGGGCACTGCGTCCGTTACCACAAGTGGGGTAGAAAGTGCTGGCGGTGGAAAAAAAAACCCAAAACAAAACCCAGAGCCACCTACCTCCTCCCCCGGGGCCTTCTCCTGGCTGGGCTGCTTCTGCATCCGCTCTGCCGAGAATTGCTTCAGTCCTGAGTTGGGCTTCGGTTTAAGATCCACTTTGTCTATAAACCCCCAAATTGCCAGTGGGATTTACTCAGACTTGTAGCTGTTTTTTGCCATTGTTAAGACATTATTTTAATCAAATATAAAACGTTTTCTTCTTTGGTTTATGATGGCCTCTCCTGCCCCTGAGGGTAGGGACGTATTGCGCATGCCCAGGACAGCCCCTAATGCAGAGTAGGTACTCAAATAATTGAATAAATGAATGAGCATTCACTCATTGGTTGAACATCCCACAGAGAACAGGAGGAGCTACAAAGTCCTTATCTGTTCTCTCCTCAAGGAGTCCATCTCTTCCACGCTCTCTCTCCTTCCCAGTGGAGTTCTGTTCCCCTTCACGACAAGGTCCTGTTAGCCTGAGTGCATCCTAGAGTGTCATCCCAATACACAAGGTAGGCTCTGAATCTCTGGGTGAATTCTTAGGTTGAGAGTCTAGATAAGCACAGGAAATGAGGTTCCTTTGCTGCCGGAGGCCATGCTTCGAGGATAATGGAGCTCTGTCTGAGCTGGGAGGGACTGGGTGCCATGATTGGATGCCAAAGTCTGCCGTGGCCACCTGCCTCTAAGGGCATCCCTGGTCCTGCTCTGAACTGTTTGCTCACCAGCAGGCCTCTGTTCTGAAGACTGGCCCTGTCATTTGCTGTGATATCAGAGTACACGACAAAATGGTGTGGCCAAACAAAACAAATGCAGGCTCTTAGGGAAGAAGGCTTAAGACAGATGGCTATTTTTCTAATATACTTATAACCCACATGTCAACTGGGGTCATCTTATTTTTGGAGATTCAAATGGAATGGGCTTGAATCCTGTCCTACATGCCATGGGAGACCCAGCTTCCCTCGGAACCTTTCCAGGGACTGGGGAAGAGGGGTGCTTGTGTCTCTCCTAGACACCCAAGGCTCTAAACTCCTGCACCGAATGAACCAGTTCTGCTTGAGTGCTCTTTTGCTGGCCTCATGGCCACATGACCAGTGCAGTTGAGCAGGGTCTACGTTCGGTTTAATGCTCTACTGGTGTCATCTTGAGCTTCTTAAATCTTGAACAAAGGGCTCCACATTTTCATTTTGCAAATTGTGTAGCTAGCTCTGCGTCACTCAGGAGCATTCCTGTTGCACCTCACACTGACCCAATCTAGACTCTGCCCCAATTCCTCCTTTGTCCCCCAAGTCCATCCACATGAGGAGGTGGGTATAGGAGACCTGGACTGAAGGTCTGGTATGGAAGAAAACACTGATCTCTCAGCCAAGTTAACACCATCAAGTGCAAGGTAGGAACTGGCTTCCAGCTACTCAGTGGGAAGCGACAGTGGAGGAGGGAAGGCAGAAGGAACACGACCAGCAAAAGGTTGATTGTGGTTGACCCTGGATGATGGATTCGGGGTGCTTCCTCATTTTCAGCATCGCAGGAAATTTCCATCACATAAGGTTGAAAAAGGCACTATGAGATGTGCCCTGGGCAGCCCCTCAAAGTGTTAACGCGGAGCTGCATATGACCCAGCAATTCCACTCCTGGATAGAACCCCCAAGAGAAACGCAAAAACGTACATCCACACAAAAACTCACACATGAATATTCATGGCTGCGTTCTGCATGAGAGCCAAATGTCTGTCAGCTAACAAATGGATTAAATAAAATGTGGATGTTATTCGCCATAAAAAGGAATGAAGTTCTGACATGTGCTCCAGCGTGGATGGGCCTTGAGAACATCACGCTGGGTGGAAGCCAGTCACAAAGGCTCACATACTATATGATTCCATCTGTACGAAATATCCAGAACAGGCAAATCTACAGAGACAGAAAGCAGATTAGTGATTGTTTAGGAGTAGGGTTGGGGGAGGGATTGGAAGATTGTGGGGGTAGTGTGTTAAAGGATACGGGGCTTCTGAGGTGATGAAAATGTCTTAAAAGTGACTGTGATGATGGTCACATAGTCCTGAATATACAAAGCCACTGAGCTGTGCACTTGAAACGGGGGAATTATATGGTAAATGATTTATGTCTCAATAAAATTGTTAGGGAAAAAAAGTCATGCCCTCCCTTCTGTCCCCTTCTCCTGCCAGAAATCCAGCCTCCTGTCTTTAGGAAATCTCTTTCTCCTCCACCCTCTCTCTGCACATGTGCACACATGCACGCGTGCACACACACACGCATGCACACACAAATTTCCACCTCCCCTTCCTGTTAACCTTCTTCTGCCTTGAGACATTTTTCATTCTATTTCCATGCTCACCAACTACAGAGAAGTGCCTTCTCCAAAGAGAAGTTCCTTCCACTGTCAAAATGCCCCATTGAGGTATTTTCCTAAACTATAACACCTTCTTCTGTAAAAGTTAACTCAGTTGACAGCTATTAAAGTGACAGTTTTAATGTCCCCATGGTGATCCATCATGGCAGCCAATAACAAGTCCTAATAGTTGTAAATTCCAAAAGCTTCATAATCCCTTCAAGGAAAGAGGGGCCAACTCAACCTCTCCCCTTGCCCACTGGTCTCTGTTCTGAAATGTAACTCAGTCACCTCACAGGAGCAGGGAGATGGGCAGGAAGGCCGTTGCCAGGGCCTGACTCTTCCTAACTGGAAGGCAGGTCTTATGGTCTGGAACCAGGTAGGCAAACTAGAGCCTGGGGGCCAAAGCGAGCGCACTTCCTGGTTTTGTAAATAAAGTTTTATTGGAACACACAGCCCCATCCAATCATTGCACTTACTGTCTATGGAGGGTTTCGGTTCCTCTCTCTACGCTTACTTCTTCATCAGGAAGCCAGAGACAGTAACACAGCCTCCCTTACACACGGCTCGTGCAACTAAAATGACTTCGTACGTGTAAAGAGCTTAGTTCATATCGAGCACTCAGTCCACGGTGGTGGCTGGGATGTTATTTAGAAAATGAGGATGGTAACTCCTACTTCACGTGGTTATTATCTGAAGCACTGGCAGCCAAGCCTGTGAAAACAGTTGGCAAAAAACACGTTTATTATTGTTATAAATATCTTAAAGGCTTTTGAGATGATTCTTTGCTTCTTAGTAAAGCTCAGTAAGGTTTTTGTGGGGAGCAAATTTGGAACTGTGAGAACGTAGGAAAACTCTAATTCAGAGGAAAAAGGACCTGCAATCCCCAAATCTAAACCCTCTCAGTTAGCAGTCCAGGAAACTGGGCCCTCTGGTCCTGATCGGGGAGCTGAGCCTGCCCCGAACTGAAACTGAAAAACCTGAATATTCTTTTGGCTAAGCTCTGCATCTTCCCCAGTGACAGGCGCTCAGGAATCCAGGCCTGCGTGTCTTCAACACTTGTGTTACCTCTGAGGTCCCCACCAGAACCTGTTTAAACAGTAAGCTGCTACAAGCTATTGGCACACAGGTTTGCAGCCCAGGTCTGTAGCCAGGGGATGAAAGAGACCTTTGTCTCCACACCCTTCGAGGGATTGTCACAAGCCGGCAGGGGGTGGCCACCACTAATGACCTGCTTTCCTGGTGTCATTTAAATCTGATTTAGTTCGGAAGATACAGCAGCCTCCCATTCATTTGCTTCATTTCACAATTATTAACTGAGCAGCTAATACATGCCAGGCCCTGGGGATACAGCAATGAATGAGTCACCCCTGCCCAGGCAACTGTCCTGCCTTCCTTCTAATGGGGGGACAATCAAATAGGCATTTGGGCAATTCTGCCCCTTAATATGTCTTTGTGTTCTCCACAGGACTTCAGTCCCACACTAAATACTGTACCAATGAACTGGAAAACCAGTCTGGACCGGTTCTATGATATATGGATGGGAGGAGTTATGAGTGATGGCTTTGGAGTAAGTCAGATCTGGGCCGGGCTGGCTCTGGAATGTGCAAAATTAAAACGTGGGCCCCTTGTTCCAAAATTATTCAGAATTTAAGGATGATGATCGCAGAGCATTTAATGATACGGAGGCCCACAACCGTGAAGCCAGCCCTACTCCTGGGGTCAAACTGCTCTCCAGCTGTGTACATCTCTTCACCTGCCTGAGCCTCCGTTTCCTCAATGGAACAAGGAGATGCTAAGGCCTACCTGAGGGTTGGTTGTGGCTATTAAGTGAGATGAGGCAGGTGAAAGGCGGGGCAGGGAGGGTGGGCTCCACAATATTGGTGCTGTTCTCAGCCAGCGGTCACGGCTGCATTTCATCCTATGAGAACAGCACACATTATTATTCTTAGATAATAGGTAAGATGTAGACAGTACCTGGTTGACACCAGGCACTGAATTTAGTTCTTTAAGGATGTTCATTTCATCCTCAATGCAGCCCTATCACGTAGGTACCATTATTCCAGCAACTACAGATGGGGAAACTGAGGCCCAAAGGGGAGAGGGCACTTGTCTGAGGTCACACACCAGTTGGTGGAAGAATCCAGATTCAAACATGGGACACCTGGCCCCTGGGTCTGTGTTCTTAGTTGACCTATGTGTCCCAGGGGTTGACGTGTTCCTGGCACACACACGTGCATACACATGCGTGTGTGCACGCCCCTTCCCTGAGATGCTAACACCAAGCACACAGTGTGGAATTGTCCCCATGACGTGGGATTCTTTTTCTTTGCTCTTTTGTCCATCTCCCCCAACTCGACTGGGAGCCCCCTGAGGGCGGAGCCTGACTCACCCTCTGCTGTATCTCCGGCACCCAGCACACAGCAGCACTTGATCCAGAGTTAACAGCTGCAGCTCTCAGACCCTCAAGAGCGCATGGATTAAGAATTTGTTTTGGGGAGATCTTGTGGCTAAAGGAACCATCTCACCCCCTCCTGGCTTTCCTCACTGTGCACAGCAGGGCGTGAAAAGCGTTTAAGGGGCGCCCTGAGGGCCCAGCCCCCATCCCAGCAGGCTGTAAGGCGGGCGTGGGATGTGCTTTGGCAGCTGGGCTGCAGCTGTCCACCAGCCTCTTGGTGCCCGCCCCAGCTGGCCAGCTGGGCCTTGATGCCACCCCCCCACCCCATGACACAGCAGAAAGTGAAACTGGAGCCTGCCCCTGCTGGCTGGGGCCCAGTGCCTGCTATTTCCCCATCCCAGGGGGTGGGTGGGGAGCTGATGCCCAGCCCCGGTAACGGGAGGCCTGGCCAAGGAGTGCCCCTCCGGGCCAAGGGTGCTGCTATGCCCCCTGCCTGCCCCAGGGCCGCTGGTGCCCGCTGCCTTCTGAGCTGTGCCCTGTCTGTAAGCCATCAGAGCTGCCCCGTTGAGCCCCATTAACCCCTGGTCTCCATACTGCCCCGAGACAGAAGGTTAACTATTCTCATTTCACTGAGAAAACTGAGGCTCAGAGAGGCGCCCTGGCCAGGAAGGAGAGTGCTCGGGCACTGTGATCCTAAAATAAGAGACAAATCAGAGCTATGGGTGGGCACAGGGGCAGAGATCTGAGGGGTCTCACCACTGCTGGCAAGCAGGGCTGGGGTGGCAGTGGGGTGGGGAGACATGTGACACTTAGGTTGTTGGGGGTGGAGCCCTCCCCAGATTGGAATTGGCAACCTACCTCTCCCTACACCGACTACGTGGCTGCAGACAGTCCCTAAGACAAACAAGAATTCCTCAGGCTGTGGACGACGAAACTTTACAAACCATCATCTTGAGTTCTGCCCCATCCTCAGGTCACCTGTCCTATCCTTGGCCTAATATTTTTCTCAAGCAACTCACCCTCTTTAACTTACATAAACTGATATAAAAAAGATCCCTCCTTTCTTTCCCTACCCCAAACTGAAAACCGACTGCTTGCCATAAATAGAAATTAGCTGTACAAAGAAATACCTATTAGAATAATTTACACTTCTAGCCAGGTACTACTAAAAATCATGGAGTAGGTGTACATGCCTATCGGACTTGGAAAACTTCTGTTCCAAAACATGGGTTTCCTGCGTGGGGAAATGGAGGCCCAGAGAGGTTGAGTCACTTGCCTGGGGGTGACACAGCGAAAGAGTTGCAGAGCTGAGGTTGGCTGATTCCATGATTCCAGAAACCGGTGCTCACTGATGGGCTGCCGTCTCCCCTCCTGTCTGAGTTGTCTCAGCATATTAGGCGTGTATTAATAAGTATCAGCGCTACGGAACACCTTCCAAACGCCCCCATTTTCAAAGCTCCTTCTGAGCTTGTACATCACTTGAACTCACGATAACATTCCAGGTACAAGTGAGAACCCTCTCGGGCCAGAGCATGGAGAGTTGCCCCTCCCTTGCCCAATAAGGAAACTGAGGCAGAGAGTGGGAGAGTGGTCTGACTCAGGGAGCTGGGGAGAAAGTCAGGACTGTCCAGGGACCCTGCCAAGGTGAGGATCCCAGAGGCTCTGCTGGAAGGACCAGGCTGAATGTGAATCACCTCGCCAAACAGGTAGCACTTGTTTCTTTCCCGCTTTCCCCACCTCCCCTGCTTTCCCCACCTCCCCTCCGTGAGCCCCCAGAGCAATCGCTGACAGCAGCCACAGCTGTCCTGTTTCCCAAGCCTCATCGCCAACATTCGGCCCCTGGAGGGTAAAAAGCATGTTTCGCATTTAACCAGCGTCCACGGACGGCATCTTTTTATTTGTCCTGATGGTAACCAGTTCTGAGTGCCGTGAGGGGAGCTCTACCCGGGACCAGAGAGGAGGATTTGGGGGAACATCTTTCTCTCTTCTTTCAGTTGCTGGAGGAACTCACGGCTGGCCCAGGGACCCCCGAGGAATACTGCAAGAGCAATAAGGATTTTTAGGGGCATTATGATAGTGGAATGGAAACACATCTGCCCCCAAAAGTCCCTCATTTTCCCTGCGGTAACGAACCAGCTGGGCAGGAAGTGGTGGCTCTTGGAGCACCAAGAGCCAAAACTAAAAAGGAAAAAATGTACAAAGTTAGAGCAAACTTTAAACAAGCCAACACTTTCCTGGTGCACGGCGGCGGCTCCACCCAGGCTCCCGAAAGGCTGATAATTATTGGCTGATAATTGGCTAAATGTGTCTCCACACAGTGGCCTCAGTACAGCCGCAACTCCTCCGTGCCCAGAAAACCAGGATCCGGAATCCCAGCGCAGGTTGCTAGGATTAATCCCTGCAGCCAGTGGCGTCTCCCTGAGACCCCGGATGATTATTCCAAACTCTCATGAACGATCTAAGTGAAGCACGGACATCAATACCTCCTCCCTCTGGAATGTGGGAAAGTTATCAACTTGGAAGCCCAGATGAAAATGCATGGAAAGCAAGCAGCTCTTCCCTGGGCTGTATGAACAAGTGAAGGGCAAGCGGTTAGGGAGGGGAGCCTGGTGGTTATTGCTGATGGGGCCAAAGTGGGGAAATCACCTCTAAGCTCCAGGGAGCCGACCCTCAGGTCTGGCCACTAATGAATGAGAATTGAGGAGTGAAGGGCAGGGGCTCCACTGGAGTGTGTGGCCTTCAAGGTCTCCATAGGCAGGGGCCCCCATGCCAGCCAGCACCCCCAGGCCTTGAAAGGGTTAACTCCTCCACAGCTGCTGACACCGGAGGAGGAGGCTGCTCACTCAGCAAGCTGGGAGATCACACTGGGCCATCGCAGAAGACAGGGGCTGAAAACAGCCTCTGTGAGTTCTGTGAATGGAAGCGGTCTTATCGCCATCAGAGTGAAAACGGGGCAAAAAGGCTTCCCAACACAGAACCCACGACCCGGGCGCTCGCTGGCTCCTTGGCCCCTGACATGTGGCCCCGAAGCTCTGGTCGGGACACTGGGCATCTGTGGCGGTGAGCACCGGGCCACCTCGGCCAGGCCTGCGAGGGAGCGAGTCTACACTCGCCATGTGACAGCCGGCAACCTGGCCCAGAGCTCGCCTTTCAAGCACCAGCATCTAAAATATTCTCCGGATGAACCTGAGGCTAAATATGGCCTGGCCTATGAGGGCCTGGTCTGGACCTTTTCATGCCATTCGAAGATACAATCTGGAACCCACGGGGACTTCTGGTGGCCTGGAGTCCAGTTACTGAGGCCAAATGAGAGTCTGACTCGGGGCTGGGAGCAGCTTCCCGCATCGGGCCAGTTCCTGTGCCAAGGCTGAGCAGGCATGTCTTCTGCATGTTTCATCCCGGAATGCCCACCCAGTTCTCTCTCTCTGCCGCCCCCCAGGGTGGCTCAGATGTAGGGCTCCTCATTGACTTCCCTAGTCTTCCCCTAAGACCTCCTGATAGTGCACCAAAGCCTTCTCCCCACTTCCAGGCTGCAGCCCTGCCCCTGCCTGGGTTTTCCTTGCACCCTGATGGAAAGAAGAGGGCTCAGCTCCCCGGGTGGATGGGAGGCCTGCTAGCTAGAGAAGCCAGGAGCAAGCATGCGTGCGCGCACACACACACACACACACATACACATACACACATGGGGTAACTTGCACGGTAGCTTAGATGCGTCTGTGCTCTGTGGCTGGCCCTGCGCCACGCCCCCTTGGCCTACCCCAAACGGAAGGATCACAGCCCTGTTGCTGGAGGGCGGAGAGAGCTTCAGCCTGAGCTGCAGGAGCACAGCTCTGCTCCAGAACCTGCCAGACTCGAGCCTGCGCTTAGCAAAGTGGGGTTCTGCCCTCTCCAGAGCCCACGTGGTAACCAGGACAGTCAACCCTGCAGGGTCTCTGGGGAGGCTGTGCTGGGGAGCCTAACACCTTCCCTCCTTCTAGCCAAGAAATGCTGCAGGGGGGGCCCCCAGGTCCCAGGGCACCTGTCTGGGGCTTGTCTAGGCTCCGGTGGTGGTTCAGGCCTGGGCTGGCCGCGGTCCAGGCTGTTTTGGGCAGAGATGCCAACAGGCCCGGGCACTGATCTCACGCATGATTCCAACAAGACAGCCTGGTTTTCCGCACATCTCTGAGAAAACTTTCACACCACGCTGCACAGCTACCTTAAGGCTCCTGTCCCTGTCTGGGCCAAATCCCCCAGCAGAGGCTAAATTTGCCCCCATCTTTCCAGGGCATTTTTACAATGGCTTTCCTCGGAGACCAACATCAGTTTTCATTTTCTAGGTGTGTCTCCCTTTCATGCTAGTGGTGCAGCCTTTCCAGAGACACTGAGAAAAGTTTGCTTTGTGGTTCCTTAAACTCAGATGTTTTATATAAGGAAGATGATGTAAAGTCAGAAACTTGAAAGCTTTGTAAATATTTGTGCACGCCCCCTACAACTGAGGACCCTGGGAAAGCAGCATCCAATGACTGGGTGTTTTGGAAAGAGACCCCGAGGGGGAGTGGGGGGCTTGGGGGTGACAGGGACCCCGAAGTCCCCTCCTTTCAAACTCTCTTCAACAGCCACCCTTTGGCCTGAGAAGCCTACATGACACTAGGCCTGAAATCTGTGGTTGTTTTACGTCATATTTGTGGCAGTGTTTTTCTTGGGCATTTACCTTCACCTTGTCTCAAATCTAAGCGGCAAAAAGGACTTTACCCTAGTTTGGGATGCTGGGCAAGGAAGAAAACTCCAGAAAGAAAATGGATTATTTTGTTTGCGTATGCCCTTTCCGGCAAGTGATTCTAAAGACCAAGTTTGCCTTAACTTTTCATTAGCCTCATTTCTACCCTCATGTCTAATACTAATAATAGCTGTATTTACTCTACAATCCTAATTACAAGAGGCTGAGCTGATGTACTCTTAGGAAGCTGTAAATATATCTGGCAAGAATCTTCTTTCTGTCTGCATATAAGGGGCTGGGAGCAAGGAACAGAGGGAGTGTTCCCTTAGGGACTTTTCCAACTTTCATTGGTTTGAGTCATAAACGCATGTTTTATTTTTAAGGAAGCAGTAGTTTCATTGCAGCCCCTCCTCTAAATATTTTAACCACCCCCCACCGCTATTCTATATTCTTTTCTATCGAAACGTTTTTTTTCCCCTAAGAGATTTGCCATAGCTTGTGTACTGCTATGACCAAAATTCAAAGTTGCTTTTTATTTTTTGATCCACAATTCTTTGCGGGGGGTGGGGGGGTGGGGATAGCAACTGCTTAATGAAATTTCACACAGAGGGTCAAAAGGAGAAAAGCCAGAATGTATTCAGCAGTTTCACCGTTGAGGTTTTTTTCTTATTGGGGGCGGGGTGGGGGGGAGGGCGGTGGTAAGAATATGAAAAGAAGCTGTGATTCTTTGCCGAATTAATGACGACTTCCCACTGCAAAGCACTGATTTATAATCTCTTCACCATACTACTTTGCCTGTTTCCAGACTCGGAGCGGGTCGGGGGTCGGGGGAGGGGGGGAGTTTGCTAAATGTATTCATAATTACATGCACCCTTTCAGAGGGCTGAGCATACGCAGTGACTGTACTGTTGCGAATACTCGAATTAAAGCAGTCCTTGGTTCACATTCAGCACTACATTCTGATTCTCCACATTTAACAATTCAGTAATTTTAACACGCAGCTTCATCGCCGCGATTATAGCTCAGTATCTTGGCGCGACATTTGGTGTTCCGGCCTCGTTAATTCACGTAAAACACCCTATTTGTAGAAGTATCATTAGAGGCTAATTTGGTGAGATATCCTTATTTAGCAAAGCAAATAGGATCTGACAGTCAGCTCTCTGGCGCTACGATAGGGGTGACAATTCAGCAATTCACAACGTGACAACTTCCCATTGCCCAGCCACGCTGGAATTGTGGACTCCTGAAAATTGTGCTGTTTCATCGCGTCCCATAACAAAGGGAAAGAACTCTGAAAATAAAGAACTGGTTTTTGCCAAGGCCCCGAGAGTGCAAATGTCATCAGGGTGTACATGTGCCATGTCTGTTAGACATGAATCTTCCATCAGGGACTTTGTGTTCAAAAGTTTCTCAGGTACAGCTCACTTTTCTATGCCCTGCTGTGAACACTTGATTGAAATCCAGGTTTGCAAGTAAATAAACTGAAGGTGTGTGGGTGTCTATATAGGTTACAACTGGAGGGCAGGGATGTGCATGTCTGTGTAAATTAACACGAACTAATAAGGTTAATGTTCTGGGAGGGGCATTTGGACCTCTCTCCCACCCTTGCCTTAGAGAATTCCCTGATGACAGAGTTTCCTATAAAAATGACTAAAATCTAGGTAGCAAAGAATTGCAAAGAAATATTGCTCCACGTGGGAGCAAGCAGACAAATGTAATGGGACTACGATTCACAACTTCAGCGGTGTTTGATTTTGGGGGTGTTCAGCGGTTCGACATAACCTATGTATCACTTGTTCCCTTAAATCCTATCTACTAAAACATCTCATTAAACCATTGGGGGAAAAAAAAGTACTTTTGTCTTCTCATAGGCTTTTTGGCCTCCCAAAGAAAGGCCCTTGAAAACAGCAGGTTCAACAAACAGAACACATACACACATATATACAAGATTATCCCCCAGATGGCATTTCACTTTTTTACCAAAAGTAGCAAACCTCCCCCCTTTTCACCAACTAACTTTCAGAGTGAAGCTAGCTCTCTGCCCCTCCCTCCAGGGGCTGCTGGGGCCTGAATCCCTCGCTGTTTAGAATGACCCCAAAAGCGGGACTTTGTGGGCCAGTTGGATAAAACATAAACTCATCTCGCCCTCAAAACCCCGATTCTGGGACCACGGCCTCCAAAACCTTCTTTCTCCAGAAGGATGTTCCCCTCCACAGCTCACAGTAGGGGCAGGCTGCCTTTGAGACAGGATTTTGGAGAATCCTAGATAATTAAAGGAATCATTACTGGGTTTTCCTGCAGGGATGACGGGATGACAGTTTCATCACTCATAAGCCAGGGATCCGCGGTGGGGAAGGGGGTGAGGTGTATCTTTTCCCTCTTTTGCCCCCAGACCCATAGTTGGGCCTGAAATCTTCCCAGGGAAGACGCTGAGCGTCCAAAATGTCCCTTAGCAAAGCGCAAAAGGAGTGCCTGGGGTGCTTCGTGCAGTTCCACCCCACCCCCTTTCTTAAATCAGGCTAAAGTTTAGTTATTTGTGCCCTTAATTGTCTTATTAAAGTCAAATTTGCTGCTTGCCCAGACTGGGGGAAGTGATTTCCATCTTAATAGCTCAATTAGCCTCTGGGTTCTGGAAAGGCCACCCCTCTACACACACCTTTTCTCCCCATTTTAAACCCCCTCCCTTTTTCACAACTTCTCCTAAAAATAAATTATAAATATGGATGTGTCCTCAGAGGATCTGAGCGGCACATTCCAACGCTCCCCGGTGGGGCTTGGAAGCAGGAGAAACCAGAAACGCCACTCCCCCTATCCCCAAATCAAAATGCCTTTTCCTTTTTTTCTCCTAACTTTTGCCAGAGCAACTTGGTGTGGTTTCGGGCCCTGACACCCCGATCCGCACCCCGGAACCTTGGTTTTCTAATTTAAAAAAATTTTTTATTCATGTTGAGCAAAAGCTACAGCCAACGTACTAAGGCCGTCTGCTCCACGAGGGAGGGGGCAGCAACTTTACTTCGGGAGGTGGTAACTCCGGGGACTGTCCTCCGGGCTTTTCCGGATGTCCCCAGGGCCCGGCCCCTGGAGGCTGGCGCTGGCCCCCCTGCCCGTGCCAGCGCGGCCCCGGGCGCACGTGGAGTGAAGAGGCGCGGCGGGCGCGGACCCGCGAGCGGGCGGCCTGTTCTCCGCACGGCATTGATATCGGGGTCACGCAGCGAGTCAGTTTCCCGAACGGGCTTTCTGGGGTGGGGGCGGGGTGGTAGGCTTTCAAACCGCCTGGTTAATTTCCAAGTCCCAGCATTAGGGAGGTGGGGGGCTGCCTCGCCCCCCATCCCACCTCCTCGCCTAACACGCCCCTCTCGGGAGCCAGGGAGCGGGCAGAGGGGGGGAGCCCAGCCCTGCCGCCTCGGGGGGCGGCAGCGGCGGCGGATCGCCGCCAAGACAAGCGTCTAGCGCCGGGTCCCGGGAGAGCCGCGCGCTGCGCCCGCCGCCACCTCCCCGCTCGTGTTGCCACCCACCCCCCCCAGGCAGCCGCCCCGCACCCTCTTCTGACCCGGGGGCCTGGGCACCCACCTGCCGCGGCCCCTGCCCTGGCCAGGGGGAGGGGTGCCATGCAGAAAAAGGGGGAGACTCACCGCCGCTGCCTCCGCCGGGGGTGCTGGGGGCCCCCCGGGGCTGCGCCTTCCAGGGCTCCGGGGAGGCTTGCGCGGGGCGGGGGGCGCCCCGCGGGCCCTGCAGCCTCCGCCTCGATTGGAGCCCAGCCTCAAATCCTTCACCGTGGGTGGGGGGAGTACTTCCAGAAAAAAATTCCCCCCGCCCCAGACCAAGTCCAAGTGATGGGCGGGGGGCGTAGAAAAGCCTTTTCTGCCCAGAGCGCGGAGCCGACGGGGCTGCACCCGGCCTCCACGGTCCGCTGCCGCCACAAAGCCGCGCCCCCGCCCCCCCCAACCCCGGCCCGGCCCCCCCCTCCCCCGCTCCCCCCCACCCCACGCCCTATGGCCGGCCCGGGGCGGGGGCTGGGCCGGCCCGGGGTTGGCCGCGCTGGGGAGGCGGCGGCGGCGGCCCAGGCGGCGGGGCGGCTCCTCCCCGGCCCGGGAGAGAGGGCGAGAGCCTGGAAGCCGAGCGCGCCCGTCTGCCCGGCGTGGGGGCTGGGGCGGGGGCCAGGGTGGGGTTGGGGGGGCCCTTCCTAGAAACCCTCGCCAAATATAGTCAGCGGATAGGGGCATTCCTAGAAATGCGGCGGCGATGTCAGCTTTGACCTGTGGGGGCAGAGCCTGGGGTTCTCCAAAGTGGGGGGGGGGGGGCCCACAGGAGAGGGGAGATTCCCCACTTCCGATACCCCTGTGGCCCAGAGGAGGGAGCCTAGGCGGGCCTCCCTCCTGGGGGGCGGACAGGATTCCTCCAAATGCTCCCTAGGGATCCCTCAGCCGGGGGTGTCTGAATGGGAACACATCTACTTAAGATTCAGACTCACCCCCAGATCTGCCCCCCTCTTTCGGGAACACTCAGTGACAGTGCCAGCTGGCGCTTTTAGCCCTTCGTGCGATTTGTGTCACTCCCCCTACCCCCATGAACAAACAGAAGTAGGAGCTGCACCAAGACTGTCTCCCACACCTGACCACCCACCCCTTGGCCGCCCCTAACCTCCACTGGGATGACTGGAGAAGCCCCAGGTTTGAAATTGGATAGACATACTCTGTTCCCAAGAATTCCCCAAAATACCAACCCACCTTCAGGCCAAAAAATAAAGTTGTGCTTCCCTTCCCTGTTCCAAAGTCCCTCGGTTGCTGCTGTTTTCACAGTCCTAGGCTCTGGGAGATAGGCTGGAAACTGGGGGCTGGGGTATGAGGGAACCCTCTCCCTGGCAAAGACCTGGTCCCTGGTGCTGACACCCGCTCCCCTCCCCCATAAGCTACTCCCCACCTCTAAACTACAGAAGGTTCCAACAGTAAGGGAGACCCCCACAGCCAGGCCCCTCCCAAAATCAGCCGACCTGCTCCCCTTTCCCAGAACCCCCAGATTATCCCAGAAGTGTCCCCTCTTGCCCAAAAAGGATCCAAATAACTGAGACTTGACTTGTCCCCTTTGGCTGCCCCAGCCTCTTTTCAAGTAAACGTGACTAGACTGAGCCTCCCAGGATCATAAAAAATGTATTTGCTGTCCTCTGTTGGCCGACGTGTGTCACACTCAGAAAAAACATCACCCAACCCTGTGGGTGCTCCTGATGCCATGGGGTGGGGGACCCAGGGACCCTAGTCAGAGGAAGTGAGCCACACAGGCCCCTCCTCTCCTGTCTCCACTACATTCCTACTCTGCCCCCTCCCCCCTGGGAGGGGGTCCTGGCTTGTAGCCACTGCACTGGACTTTGACCCACTGGCCTTGTGGCTCATGTCCCTTCTCCCTCGTTGGCGTCTGATTCCAGAAGTCTGGAGGGCTGTGCTCAAGGGGAGGCAGGGAAGTCTGCAGTGGGGTCCTCTGGGTTCACTCTGGGGTGGGGACCCCCCTCAGGGGATGGTTTCTCCAATAGCAGCTTGTAGCAGGTGAGGCAAAAGGAGGCTAGGTCAGACCCCTCTTAAGGCAAAGGGCTGATGACTGATAATCATCAGTCCTCATTTCCTCCTGAGGACCTACTATGTGCCAAGCACATGGTATATACTATCTTACCGAACTCACCCCATCACCACCTACTTCAGTTGGACGAAAAGACTGAGGCTGAGAGATCAGTTGTTCACTGGACTAACGCTTGCTCGCCCTCTAGGCGCCAGGCACAGGGCTGATGCTGGGGCCACAGTGGCAAACAGGACAGCTCCCTGCCACTGTGGAGCTTCTCAGGGAGCGACCCAAGGCAGCAGGGGATTATCATGCTGCTATCATGGTCCAGGGCACAAGTTCTGATGCCCAGCTGCCTGGGGTCAGGGCACCGCGAGAGACAGGCTGGGCTGGGATGACCCCCTGAGCCCTCCCTACTGGTCCCACCCTGCTGTCTCCATCAAGCCTGCAGTGTCCTCTGTGTCCCCTCTTGTGGTGGTCGATCCGGACAGAAGCTGTATGCCCCCTGCCACTTCCCACCAGCTGGAAGAGCCCTGTTTAGCTTCTCTGGGCCTCAGTTTCCTCATCTGTAAAGTAGGAATTGTAATACCCGCCTTCTAGGACTTTTAGGGGGATTAAATGAGACAAAACCCATGTAGGAATATTTGGCAATCAGAAGGTTTCTTTTCTCCTGTAAATATTTTCTTTTTATTTATTTTGTGCTTAGAAGTTGTCGTTTTAAGTAATTCTAGCAGAAAATACATAACAAAAGCTGTCTGAGAAGCGAAAAAATTATTATAAATGCTGAAACAATTTGCCTGATTCACATATTTATACTTTTAACTTAATACATACTCCACTGGAAATTAATTATATGACTTTCATACAAGCATTAACATTTCCAGATCATTCTGAGCAGGGAGCACTTCAGTTCTTTACCGTCTATGCCCAAAGTGGAAAGTCACTCAGTTTCTGAAGGCAATGCTGACAAACATCAGACATGGTCAGTCTGAGATCCTGCTGACATATTGTTCTGTTCCTTCCTCTAAAGGTGCTTCTGTTGAGTTAAGTGTCCCTGTGCTGCTTTTTCCTCTTTGCTCTGATCTTCCTGCAGCTTCAGAGTTATGTTTTGGGTTTCTTCTCTTTTTGCTCTCATTCTTGGGGGAGGAAACCAGTTTGCCAAATTTATTGGTAGTTCAAAATTGAGAGCTGGATTTCTCTTTGAATTTGAACATTGGACTGACAAGGGGCTCTGAGTGAATTCACCAGATAGTTGTTGGTGCTCTGTATTATTACCTGGAGGAGGGGATGTCTGCGCTGAGACTGGAAAGAGGAAAAAAACTGGGCCAGTGGGAGGGGTGGAGTCCAGGCTGCAGGTGTAACATGTGCAAAGCTGGCCCTTCTGGGGTCACCTCCCCGGGAGCCAGAGCAGCCTGGCTTGGGGCCCTGTAGGAGCTGACCCCCACCCATGTTTATGCGCTGAGCCATGGGATTCTGGAAGCTCACCTCATCATCCCTAGTTCAAGCCCTAAGAGCTGGATGCAGAAGGAAAAAGCAGGCTCTGGTGGGACCAGCAGGGCCCGTGGGCAAGGTCCCACCAAAGGCGGTGAGGGCCCTGACTTTAACCTTGCACTTTAAAAGCCCCCTTAAAGATGCCCCCCTGATCCCTTGGAGGCCTGACCTCGCCTGTTCTGGCTCAGCTTCCCATGACTCAAGCTAGTGGCAGGCTTGAAATCCAGTTAAGCACCAGAAGCGCCACCAGACTCCGGAAAACAACCCTCTCCTCCCCAGAGGCCCACTCTGGCCTTCTCCCAGGAAGGAGCCCCAACCACACCCAGGTTTCTGGCCCAGGAAGGATGCCAAGGCCCTGGCCAGAAGTGCAGAGAGAGCCTCCAGGAAAGGCCTGGACTCTTGGCTCCCAGGCCCGGGGAGAGACAGAGAAAGCCAGCATATGGGTGTGCACAGGCCTCACCCTGTCTCTCTGTAGGTTTTCCTCGGGGCCTGCAGGAGGGAGACCAAAGGAGGTTGCCAATGCCCGGACACTGCCATCTCCTGAGACTCCTAGAATATCAACAGTGAAAAACTTCCAAAGCAGGTGTACAAAAATCATTGTACCATAGGTTTTAAACATTTGCATTGAACAAATGAGCACTCTTATAAAACGGATTCACACCACCTCGCACCGGTCAGAATGGCCATTGTTAAAAGGTCCGCAAATGATAAGTGCTGGAGAGGGTGTAGAGAAAAGGGAACTCTCCTACGTTATTGGTGGGAATGTAATTTGGTGCAGCCACTATGGAAAACAGTATGGAGATTCCTCAGAAAAACTAAAAGTAGACTTACCCTATGATCCAGCAATCCCACTCCTGGGCATATACCTGGAGAAAACTCTACTTTGAAAAGATACATATACCCCAATGTTCATAGCAGCACTGTTTACTATTTATTGTAGCAAAGACATGGAAGCAACCTAAATGTCCATTGACAGATGATTGGATAAAGAAGTTGTGGTATATATAATGGAATACTACTCAGCCATAAAAAGGAATGAAATAATGCCAGTTGCAACAACATGGATAGACCTAGAGATTATCATACTAAGTGAGGTAAGTCAGACAGAGAAAGTCAAATATATATCACTCATATATGGAATCTGTAATATGATACAAATGACCTTATTTACAAAACAGAAACAGATTCACAAACAAACTTACAGTTACCAAAGGGGAAAGAGAGGGGAGGGATAAAGTAGAAGTTTGGGATTAGCAGATACAAACTACTATATATAAAGTAGATAAACAACAAGGTCCTACTGTATAGCACAAGGAGCTATATTCAATGTCTTATAATAGCCTATAATGAAAAAGAATATGAAAAGGAACATATACATATATAACTGAATCACTATGCTGTATATCAGAAATTAACACAACATAGTAAATCAACTATACTTCAATTAAAAAAAAAGATACACACAAATAGGAATACAGTCATAGCAGTGTAGTTATGCTGGACATGAGACAGGGCAGGAGTTACAAAAAATACATTTTTAGGTGCTTCCAGTGAACCCCTTCATGGGACCCAAGTTCGGTGGCCAATATTTGTAAATCAGGAAGTTTCATATTTAAAAAATCCAGATTGCTGGCTTTTCTTTAAAAAAAAAAATCAGATGATCAAACGATTTGGCAGCCACAAGCCTACCTTCCCATAGGGCAACAGTTGGTTGGAGCAAAATAGTGGATAATAGGATATTAATCAGCAAAGGATAGCTGCTGTAACAAACATCCCCAAGCTTTCAGTGGCTTACCACAAGACAAGTTTATTTCTTGCTCATATCACAGTCCAAGAAGTAGGAGGCAGGGGTGTCCGCACGTTATTTAGGAACACAGGTGGCGTCGTGGCTCTGACATCTTCAAGAGCTTCATTTTTTCTGCGCTGAGCTGAAGGATAGTGAAGGAGGCAGTAGGAAAGCAGACCAGCTTTTAACTGCATCAGCTGGCCAGTGTCCCACACTGGTGAGAACCAATCATAAGGCCTAACAGGGACCCAAGGGGGCTGGGAAATGTGGTACCTGGCTCAGGGCCCAGGAGAAGGAGGAGAACACAGCAGCAACTGTTTCAAGTGGCTGCCCTACCTACTTTCTCCACTTGGTCCTGGAAGTTCTGTTCTTCCTGTTGTCCTTCCTCACCCCTTCCCAACTCAGCCATTTGGCTCAGGGGAAATGACCAGTCATTAGTTGGAGAATGACCATGTGATACAATCCCAACCAAAGAGACAAGATGAATTTGGATGTGATGCCTGGAATTGTAGCAGACACTTTGGAGCCAGCCTTGGCGTGAAACCAACACAGTGATGGCAGAAAGGCGAGATGGAAGGAACCTCTGTCTCTGGTGGCCTGGTGGAGCTGCTCAAACAACCAATCCAGAAACCAACCCTACTTCCAGATTTCCTGAGAATTGCATAATAAATTGTCTTACTGTTTAGGCCAGTGTGAGGCAGGGAACTCCTGTCTCCTGTAGAATAAAGTATCCAAACAGATAAGAGCATAGTTCCTGCCTGGCTGGATTCACTAAGGTCACCTGCCTGGCCCTGTGAGTATTTGAGTTTTGAACTCTTGTCTTCCAATTCTTTCTTCTTCTAGCCAGAGCTGAGGTCTGTCAGGCAGCCCTGATCGTCATGGCCTGGAGTAGAAATTACCCAGCATCTTCAGGATGCACATGCAATTTCAGCGCTTCCTGGTACAATGTGGGCCTATTCAGGGCCTGGATCTTCACCTGCATCTCAGGGATGCAGCATTCTGTGAGCACTGCTGACTCCAAGATGAGCAGGTATGGATTTGAGCCTGGGTTCCACCACTTCTCAGCTTCGTGCACTTGGACTTGGGCAAGCCAGTTTACCTTGCTAAGCTTTGGTTTCCTCAGCTGAACATAACTCTGACACTTGAATTGCTGTGAGCATTGCTGGAAGATTCCGTGACTTGACATGTAAAGGTTCTTTGGCAAGGGTCAGCACCCAGAGAGTTCACAGTTAGTGTTGGCTGGTGACTGGTCACTGCCCAGCCGCTGAGATCCACTGAGTGATCAAACCTGGTGGAAGGTTTGCTGTCAACTGTGGGCTCACTGGGGAGACCCAGTCCTAAAGTACAAGGCCCAGATGGTAGAACAAGTCTGCTTTTAGGTCCTGCACGGAGGAGGATGTAGATAGCTATGAATAACCTAGTAGAAATGTACTCCACCTTTCACTCGTCTTATGCCCCTTCTGATCTTGCGAAGGAGCAAGTCTCAGTCGGGTGCATCTCCGTGTTTAACACTTTCCCAACACTCACTAAGCCCCCTGTTAAGAAAGGGAGCCCAGGCTCCTGGCTCGGAACATTTCATCCGTAGTAGCATCAATACACAATCTACAAACACCCTTTTGTTTGGTTGCATATAATTGTCTATTTGTGGCAGATGGTGTTCTTTTTCCATTTGTGGAAGTGAGATAACATTTTTTTTTCAGAGTAAAATTGTCTAGGCTATCAAGGTGAATTAAGTGAAATCAAAATGTTAGCGGCAAGCAGTGCAGGGGGTGCATGGGGGGTGGAAATCCACCAGGTGAAACACTCAAGCTTGGGGCCTCATCAGGGGAAACCGTGGGGCTGGGGGTACAGTGTGAGCAGAGCCTTTCCAGGTGGTCAGAGGCCGGCGGTCATTCCTAAGAGGAGTGATGAGAGCCGTGGCAGCCCCTCGCCAAGGCTCTTAAGAGAGTCCCTGAGGTGACATTCAAACTGGCTTCCTTTGGAAGGAAGGAGAGGTGGGGTGATGTATCGTCCTGGTCTGCCCAGAATGGAGGGGGTTCCTGGGTCACCAGAGCTGCAGTGATAAAACTGGGACAGTCCCAGTCGAACCAGGATGGTGGGTCACCCTGCCTGTCCTGGACGGGGACGTGGGAGGAGCAGAGATTTGCTGTTTCAGGTCTGTGAGAGGCGCCATCCTTGCGAAAAGAAAGAAAGTATAGCTTTTGATTACTCATGGCAGAAGAATTCTGTCTTAGCCTCGGGGGCATGTCCGGCAGGAAAATAGGTGAGGAGACCGGTAAAAGGCAGCCAGACAGATCAGAGATACACGAGGAAGAGAAAGAGAATAGATCATGTGTGTGACAGATGTGGAGCTGGTCAGACAGAGGGGAGGCAGCCCGTGGGGTTGGGTCAGAGTCTGGGGAGAGGCCAGAGGCAGCTTCTTACTGAGATGCACAGGCCACAGAGAAAGAGGAGGGGGGAGCTTTTTTAAAATTGAACTATAGTTGATTTACAATGTTGTGTTGTACAACAAAGTGATTCAGTTATACGTATATATATTTCTTTTCATTATAGGTTATTATAAGACACTGACTATAGTTCCCTGTGCTATACGGGACCTTGTTGTTTACCTATTTTATATAGAGTAGCTTGCATCTGCTAATCTCAAACTCCCTACTCCCCCTTCCCCCTTTGGTAACCGTAAGTTTGTCTTCTGTGTCTGTGAGTCTGTTTCCATTTTATACATAAGTTCATTTGTATCATTTTTTAGATTCCACATATAAGTGATATCATATGATATTTGTCTTTCTCTGTCTGTCTTACTTCACTTAGTATAATAATCTCCAGGTCCATCCATGTTGCTGCAAATGGCATTATTTCATTCTTTTTATGGCTTTTTATTCCATTGTATAAATATACCGCATCTTCTTCATCCAGTCATCTGTGGATGGACGTTTAGTTTGCTTCCATGTCTCGGCTGTTGTAAATAGTGCTGCTAGGAACATTGGGGTGCATGTATCTTTTCAACTAGAGTTTTTTTCTGGATATATGTCCAGGGGTGGGATTGTTGGATCATACAGTAAGTCTATTTTCAGTTTTTTAAGGAACCTCCATACTGTTTTCCATAGTGGCTGCACCAAACTACAGTCCTACCCACAGCGTAGGAAGGTTTGGGGAGGGGCACTTTTAAAAGCCGCTGAGCTGTGTTATCAGTGGAGCCCCCTCCACCTACACCTGCTCCGATGTCTCCTGGGAGCCCACAGTGGAAGTTGAAATGGCTGGTCAGTTCCTTTCCCATATTGGACTGCCATATTCTGCAAAAACCTGAGGAAATCTGGCGCAGGCAGGGGTGGTTCCAGGGGAGGCCTCGGCACTGCCCGCGGAAGGACCACTTCTGCGTCTGCCCACGCTTCTCCAGCCGGGCTCCCAACACCGATAAATCCTCTGGGGTGGGGGAGAGTGGCTCCTCCATCTTCCTCTGCGTTATCCCATCCAGAAAGCAGAAGCAGTATTTCCCTCACCAGCACTGGGCCAGGCTCCGTGCTAGCTGGGAAGATGTGGGTTAGACCACGCTTGACCCACTTTTTTTTTTTTTTTTTTGCTTTTAATGATGAGCTATTTCAGGCCAACCAAAAAGGGTAGGAAATAAGTTAACAAACCTCCGTATGCCTACCACCCAGCTGAATTAATACATAAATCAAATCCAGATTTGACTAAGACCCCTGCTGTGGCCTGTCTCCGTCTCAGCCCATCTTCTGACCTCCCCGCAGATGACACTGTCCTGAGTCTAGACTTCATCACTCTCGGGTATGTTTTACCGCTTTTACTACCTATGTAGCCAGAAACAGCAGAGTATTGTCTGCCTACCATTAATGCTGTGTGCATGGGGTCACGGTGTGTCATCTTTCTATACCTGCCTTTTTTGGCTCCTCTTTTTGTGAGTTTTCTCCACCTTAAGCGATGGAGTTACAGCTTATGCATTTGAACTGCTGAACTGCATTCCACCCTGTTTATTAAACACCATGGTTTATTTTTTCCCTCCCCTTGATGGACATTTAGCTCTTCCCAGCAACGCTGCCCTGAGCAGCCTAGTGGGCACGAATGAAAATTTCTGCACAGTTGACATCTCAGAGTGGGATTCCTGGGTCTTGTCTACAGGGGTTTTCAGAAACGTGCTGACTTTTCACCTGGCATGTCCTCTCTAGTTTTCCTGGGTCCCCACTAGCCCCTGTTGTCTTGTACCCGAGCAGCTTCGTGTGTTCACATGATCTGTCTGGCACCTGTGAGCATTTGGGCTTTCAACCTCTGGGTTCTTGGGAGATCCATGGACACGGAAGCTAGTAACTGTAACATCTTGGGATAGCTGTTGTCAAAGCCATACATCCAGGGTGCTGGTGGTGCCTGGAGGAAATAACAACTAACTCCACCTGAGAGGTTGAGGAATGATTCAAAGTCAGAGTTAAGTTAGTCATAATTAGGCAAGGTTTTGAGGCATGAGTAGGAGTTTTCCAAGAAGATGGAGCTGGAGGAAGGACATTATAGGCCAAGGAAACAGCATATGCACAGGCACAGAGGACTAAAGATCAAGCTGAATTGAAGGAATAACAAAGGCTGGTGTAGCAAGAGCCAGAGGGAGCTCAGGAGGAGGGCTGCTTGAAGCCCAGAAGGGCAGGCTAAGGAGTTGGGATTTATCCTGGTGGTGGTGGTGGGTCTTTTGTGAGGGACCAAAGGATGAGAGTGACATGTTCACTGCTGTGGTTGAGAGAGGTCAAGTGACAGTGGAAGGTGATGGAAGAGGAACAAGACTGAAAACAAGGGGTACCAGTAAGGAGTCTGCAATTGTCTGGGTGCCAGATATCAAAGGAAAATTGGGACAGGGAGGCCTGAAGCAACGCAGAGAGACTGGAGAGAAATTTGGGCAGTGGCCAATTAGATAAGCAGGTGAGGAGGAGGGGTGAGTGAAGGGTTGGGGAAGCAGAATCATGGGCTCCCTAATATCATCCACACCCTCATCCTGGAAGCTGTGAATATGTTATGTTTCGTGGCAAAAGGGATTTTTGCTGATGTAATTCAGGTTTTCGACTTTTAAGTAGAGTGAGTCGCCTGGATTATCCAGGTGGACCTAATCTAAATCCAGGCGCACTTAAAAGCAGAGAACTTTCTTTGGCTCTCAGGAGAGGGAGGTCAGAGAGATCTGAAACATGAGAAGGATTTAGCCCAGAATTAGGGACAAAACCTGTAGAGAGACCTGTAGAGCCAAACAAACAGACGACTCAGGCCTACAAGGGCAGGAAACTGGATTTGGCCAACAACCTGAATAAGCCTGGATGGAGGTTCTTCCCAGAGCCTCCTGACAGTAGCGCATCTGGTCAACACTTTGATTTCAGACTTATGGAACCCCGAGCAGTGTAACCAGCCACAGGTAGGTCTGAGCTTCTGATGTATAAAAACCACACCGTTTTAAGCTGCTAAGGCTGGGGAACTTGGTACAGCAGCGGTGGACAAGGAACCCAGGGGTGAGTCCCACGGTTCTCGCTGGGCTACTGGGCAGATGCTGTTGTCAACTACGTGGGGGATTCGGAAGATCAGATTTCGGTGTTCCATATCAGACTCTCACTGCGTAATAGTGTTTCCACACTTAGCAGCTGACAACAACACATCTGTGTTCTCTCCTGGTTTGGGGAGGGGGTGGTCAGAGTCCAGGCATAGCTTAGCTGGGTCCTCTGTGAGGCTGCAGTCAAGGTGCTGGCCGGGGTTGGGTTCTCAATGCCCCACCAATGTCTCTTTCTGTTTCGGCTGCTATAACAAAATGTCACAGACTGGGTGGCTTAAACAACAATCATTTATTTCTTATAATTCTGGAGTCTGGGAAGTCTAAGATCAAGGTGCTGGCAGATTCAGTATCTGGTGAGGGCTCTTGTCCCAGCTTGCAGGCAGCGGCCTTCTTGTTATGTTTGCATAAAGCCCAGAGAGAGCTATTGATAAGGCCTTAATGCCCTCATGACCTAATCTACCCCTAATCACTTCCCAAGGGCCTCACCTCCAAACCCCACCACAGTAGGGAATAGGGCTGTAACATGTGGATCTGGGGGTGGGGCGCACAAGCGTTCAGTCCACAGCAACCAAGGAAGGACTTGCTTTTGCCTTCGTGTGGCTGTTGACAGAATCCAGCTCCTTGCAGCCTGGTGGACTGAGACCCTCTGTACCTTGCCACATGGGCCTCCCTAACATGGCTACTGGTTTCATCATATCAGCAAGAGAGAGAATCTGCTAGCAAAATGGGTGTTGCCATCTTATGTGACAATCAGAGATGTGACATCATCCTGTTTGTTGGAAGCAGGTCACAGTTCCACTCACACTTCAGAGGCAGGGGTTTCACAAGGCCGTGAATGCTGGAAGGCTAAGGTAAAGGGGTAGCTTAGAGTCTGTTCGCCAACACTCCAAGGGACACGTGGGCTTTCTTATCTGGGCCTGTTTCGAGAATTGTTACAGATTTTTTTCATCCAGCCAGGCCTTAAGTTCAGGGGTTCCTTTTGAGCCCCCAGTAAGTAAAATCAGCTCAGCTCACCTGAGTTAGAAGGGCAGGGTAGGGGCGAAAGGAAATACAGTCTTGGGAAATGTTTGTCATGTGCCAGCCTGGTGATTTGCTAAGCAAAACTCAAGTCGATGTGACATAAACAATGTCTGTTGCTTCCAGGGGCCTGCCACAATATTTTCTTTTAAGTGCTACTCACTCCTGAAATACGCTTCTGGTTTTGAAATGTGGTTCCCAGCTCATGCTAGGCGACTCACCGCTCAGTCCCTCATTAAGCATCCCATTTTTTATTCTGTAATGTAGGTTTTCTAAGGGCATGATGTCAGTGCAGATGGGAGACGGGCCAGGGCAGCGGAGCAGAGGCTCCCCTCGGAGAGGGTCAGGGCGGAGGGCAGGAGGGAGACTTTTCTCTGAACACGCGGCATCACGTGGTGTAGTGCCAGCCCCATGTTAAGGCCTGAACTCTCCAGAGCCTGACATCTCTTTACTTTTTATGTTTTCTTTCTTTCTTTCTTTCTTTTTTTTTTTTTGCTAACTTGGTAAGTTTTTGCTGCAAAAATAGTGACTCCAAAGTAACACAGTTTTTTATTTTCCCCATATTAGGAAAAAATTAGTAATTTTGTCTGCAATTCCTCTCCACCTCTTGCCCCACCGGGAGTTAACCATGGTCAGTAGCATGACGTGGCGCCTTCTACCTGGGATGTGGACATCCTTCCCATTCCAAAAAGCCAACGTAAACACCACTGTGTGTATTGATAAATATACTTATTTATTTTTACAAAAACAGGACATCTTAGAGTCACAGATATACAAGATGGACATGTTCTAGACCTCTCTCGTACAACACAGTGCCTGGAGTTAACAGTGCTGCACTGTCTTCCACACTTGTTAAGAGAGTAGATGTCATGTTAAATATCACATACACAAAAAAGCAAAGGGACGCGGGAAACTTGCAGGTGCTGGATGGTATCCCAGGTGTATGCCTATGTCCAAAGGTGTCAAGTTGGATCTATTAAATATGCACCATTTTTGGTATATGAGTTATACCTCAATAAAGCTGTAAGACAAAACCCCCAAAACAGGATATCAACTTTCCTCAATAAGCTGTAGTGATTCAATAAATCAGTCATTCCTTTTAGTATCTGCCCATGATGCCACGAGGCGGATGGTGCTCCGTTTACTGAACCATCCTAGTTGGTAGATGTTTATGATGTTGTCATCAGAACTCCAGGAGAGGGGAAGCCCATGAATGTGTTTTATTTCAGAATGGAAGAAACCGAGGCACAGTGAGGTTCCATGGCTTCTCCGTGTCTCCCGGCGGTTCCCGTAGATGTGGGCCTGAGGTCATTCCAGCGCTGCTCTAGCTTCGTGCTGCCACGTGGGGTCGCTGTAGAAGCCTGCTCCTGCGCAGCCTCTGTTGACAAACAGCCCTGCCCTGCTAACGCTAGGATCACGGGCTCCCCGTCTGGCTTCAAAAGTCCTATTAAACCTTTTCTTGCCACTGACTATCATGATCTGTCCTTACAGGTCTCTCTAACTTTGCAGAACAGGAAGGTAGTTTGGAAGAGTTTCACTTCTTTCCCAGAAAGCCCTGGGCTCCTTCTGCAAATCCACCTTCTCCCCAGTGGTCGCGTTTGCGGTGAGGTCTCCGAGGGTCCCTCTAGGCTCAGTGACACCTGCCTCTCTTTCCTCTCAACCCCAGCCTCAGGGGTCTTCTCTTCCCTTTATGCTTCTAAGGGACACCAGAGTAGGATTCTTCCTAGAACCACGACTTCAAGGTGACTTTCAGATGTGAAATTCATACAGGAGTTATAGGGATCCAAACACGGCTCTATATTCATGAACACAAGTGATTTAAATAAACACAAAACCTCATGCTTATTTAGACACACGATCCGCTTTATCCATTGAAGTGTAAACAGGACCTGAATTCAGGATTTTGCTCACTGGTTTCTCATCCCACAACCTGAGCCACGTTGGTTCTCTAGCTCCATGGCACCCCCAGATTTCAGCCAGTGCCACGGTTCTGAGATTTGAGTGTAATCTTCCAGGCTTAAAAACAAAAAACAAATAAAACAGCAAGCGTTTCTCCACACAGGAATATTTATCCTTAGATATCTTATGAAATTTTTTTTTGCATAAATAGTACCTACGGTACATTATGTAAAATTTTCTGAAGTCCATTGTTCACTTGGGGCAGGGAGGGGTGCCTTGTGTAGGCTGGGGTGAGGGCAGTGGTGGGGGTGGATGAGAACCAGCTCTTTCCTGGGTTGGGGTCACAGAGGAAGGTGTTCTGCTTCACTCTTTGGAGGGAGGGACAGGAAAATCTGTGTGGACAACTATCCATGCTGTACAGATACTGGCCTGCATATGGGGGCAGTGTGGTCTTATTTTTTAATGGGGAGTAATATTTGGGGATATTTTTAATGGAGAGGAACATAGTGTTCTTTTGTGGCATTTCTTAAAAAAGAAATGATGGACACCCCAGGGGAGAGCAGAGAACATTCAAGCATTTATCTGACTTAATTCTCGGTAGTTCTAATTTGCCTGTGCTCTAATAAACTATCTTTGCCTTTGTGGACTTTGGAGGTGACGGAGGGGAGGAAGAGGGGAAGTAATAGAAGAATCTCTTAGAAAATCCAAACAATGTGAAAGCTCACAGGTAAGAAGTGGGGGAATCCTTTCAACAGCTCCCCCATCCTTCTTCCCTCCAGAGAGGCAACAACTTATTTTGAGGTGGATCCTTCAACCTCAGTGAGGTCCGGGACCTGCCACATCAGCATCACCAAGTCGCATGTTAGAAATGCAGAGTTTCAGGCCCCACCCCAGAGTCAGAACCTGCATTTTAACGCCATCCCCAGGTTGAAGGGTGAAAAGCACTGGTGTTCACTGTTTCCATATACATTAACTCTCTTGTTTGTATACACGCATACACGCGTGCTCCTGGGTTTAATATGGCTCTCTTTAGCGGGATGGTTTCTTCAATGTGTGGTCGGGAAACTAGCGGCACCAACATCACCTGGGAGCTTGTTAGAAATGCAAGTTATGAGGCCCCACCGCAGACTTAACAGGATGTGGAAGCTCTGGGGGTGCGGCCCAGTGATCAGCATTTTAGCCGCCTCTCCAGGGGATGGGGATGAACGCTTCCAAGTGTGAGAACTGCTGCGGAGTCGAGGACTCTTAATCCGGGCCGCTCCTGCCAGGCTCTACCCCCACCTCCACCACATCAGTCTCCTCCTCTTTCTGAGAGAGCCCGCCCCTGTTCACTGAGGCACCCCCAGTGGCCAGCTGCAGCAGGCACACACCAGAAGCTCCACGAATGCTTTCTTCCATTAGGAATCTCGCGCTGATACAGGTTTCCCCAATTTAGGTCAAGCTGGTTTTCAGATTATACAATATGCCAGCTCCTGGAGGTTGAGGTAATTGCATAACATTTTTAACTGCATTGGAGCAGCCCCGTGGTGCCTCCTCTGGTGAGGCAAGGAAAGCAGGTGCCACCTTCACTGAGGCCGCCTCTACAGCCGGTCTCTCGGGCGGCTGCTTCACAAACGCCAACGCCGACCAGAGACCCATTTTCCGAGGGGCAAACGGAGACTCCGAGAGAGGGAAGTTTAGATTTTTCATGTCGGAACAGCTCCAAGTCTGGGCAGGATTTCCTCTCTGTAATGTGATGCCTACAATGGATTTCCTTTTAAAAATAGCAAGCCAGACACCAGCTGACTCTGGGTGTGGGCTCAGTATCAGGCAATGGCAGTTCTCTCATTAGAGTGGATAAAGTTGGACTGTAATGTTTAGAAAAATGCTTAGTGGTTCTTGAAGCGCCATCCGCTGTAAGGTTTTTCTGAGCTAAAATTATCGCTCGGGCCACGGTTTCGACGTGACCCCTGGGGCCTTGGAGCTTGCGATTCCCCCTAGGACCAGGCGTCCGGGGACCGCACGGGGGCGCTGTCCCCCGGGAGTAGAACGCCCCGTGGGCTGTTTGTGGCACAGACGCGCCAAGGCCGGACCACCCGGACTCTGACTTTCCGTGCAGGAGGGAGTCTGAACCCAAACGGGGTTAAAACAGTTGGCCCGGTAGTCACTTAGGGGCGTATATTTACGTTCGGGAACCAGGAGGTGTAGACTACTGATGATCACCCTTGAAAAGTGGTCCCACTCCTAAAAAGTCACCCCCTAGTAGGAAAGACAGACGGTAGGCACGGACGGGGTTCGAACCCGTGATCTTCGGTTTACGAGACCGACGCCTTACCACTTGGCCACCGCGCCTGCGTTAAAGTGGTGGCTCGGCGAGCCTCTATTCTGGCGCTACTCCCGCGAGCTCGCCCCGCGGGCACGAGCGCGGGCGCAAGCGCGCCTGGCCGGCCCCGCCCCCTCGCAGCGGCCGGTGGGGCGGGGCTGGGCTCCAGCGTGCGCGCGCCGACAGGCCGGCCGCACTAACTCCCGGCAGCGGACCTGCAGAGAGGTCCCTCCGCCCCCGCGTGTCTGAGCGGACTCAGGGCGGCGTCCCTGGAGTCCCCACGGCCTCGGCGGGAGGAAGTCGTGTGGAATTTGGGAGCGGGCGGGACGCTAGCTGGCGTCTTAGCCTGGGGTTCGAATCCCGGCTCCGCCAGAGAGACTCCGCGAAGACCAGTTTCGGAGCCTCAGTTTCCCCTCTCGGGTGAGGCACCGGGGAGGCGGAGGAAGGGTGAGCAGTGCGGCTACCAGCAGGATCCCGCGGTGGTCCACGGCCGCCCCGCACGGAGCAGACGCTCAACAAGAGCTGCTGAATGAACGTGTAAGTTTTCTAAAACAAAAATCCCAAAGCTCCTCTTTCCCTAGATCGCCACCGTGGAGTGGGTGTGTGCCTGGCTCCGGGATTAGCAGCGTCACCTGGGAGCTGGTTAGGATTGCAGTTTCTTCGGCTCACCCCAGACCTGCCGAATTAGACCTGGTGGAGCCGAGCGGTCTGGGCTTTAACGAGCTCTTCAGGTGATGCTGATGCGCGGGAAAGGCTGAGCCCCAATGCTTTAGACAATTGATCCGCGTATACATATTTATATAGTAACATGTGCTCTTTTGTTTTTATTCAGATAGACTGACTTTACAGTTCTGTGTACTTTGATTTTCCATGAATTAATGTATGAATATGGTAAATTAGTACAATGGCTTGTAGTACATAATACGATATAATCACAACAAGTAATGGCTTATACTATTTTAAAATTAAGTTTCTCTTATGCATTAATGTGATGTGTACAATCGCAGTATTGCCTCGTGAACTATGTATACTGTGTCATCTACTATAATATTATGCATGGATGGGTTACCTTATTCTCTTTAATAGCTGCATAGTTTCCCAACTAGTGGCTGTATCAGATTTAATCAGTTCTGGGAGTAAGGCCTTGGGTTGTCTGCAGCTCTTTTGCTGCACAGAACATTCTGCTACATGCGTCTTTGCCACCGGGTACCAGTGATGCTTGTAGGGGATGAGACAGAAATTAAGAATGTCCACTGCCCACCCTGTAGGTGTACAAGCAAATAGAAAACCTAAAAATACCAGGAGGGTGTGTTCACCAAGTTGCTTTAAATGTCAAGGTTTGGGCAGGTGGCTGGAAAAGTCAACAACAGTTACCCTCAGATGCTGGGACAGGAACCCTGAGACACTGTATCCGGAGTGCTTGAGATCCAATACCTGCAAACCTCACTGTAGCTCCTTAATTTAAAAAAAGATTGAACATTTTCAGAATTAAAACATGCGTTACTGAACATTGCTTCCAAATAGTTGATGATTAAATTGGTTCCATTGTCCCCTTCCTTTTTTTGGTGTTCACTGAGTTGTTGGAATTATTGTGCAAACGTGATGGGGCTTATAAAAAGTGAAAAGAAATTTGCAGATGAGAGGACATCACATGGGAGCTGAGCCCAGAACTAACTGGCAGGTGGAATGGAGATTAGATGTTAACAGGTGCTTTTTTCAGCTTTGTCTTCTGAAGGGAGGGAGGAGATTGAATGATAGAGGTCTATCTGTACCTTGATGGGCAGGTGGGATGCCCAAGGTACCCAGGGTCTGGGCTGTCCTGAAAAAGGCTGGTCTGCTGACCTTCTGAGCTCTAAAGTAGAGAACACGGGTGCTGGGTGGTCTGATCCTGCTTGTCTCACTGGTGCAAGGAGCCCAGAGAGGCCACAGATCTTGGACACCTGGCTGGAGGATCTGTCTGTCTTGACCCTAGCGTCTTAGAATGGTACCTGCCTAGGTTGGTCCTCAAAAAATGTTGCAGAAGAAATTAACATGTGGATTCTCCAGAACGTTGGTCAGTGCCCTCCAACCATGGTTTCAGGACAGTCCTGGTACTGAACTTCTGATTAGCCCTTCCCTGATCAAGCAGAAACTTACAACTTCTCAGTGGTGAGTTGTCCATGGTTCACCCTTATGTTAAGAACTTAAATCCAGCGAATGTTTCCTGTGTCCTTACAGGGTCACTGGGGCAGGGGAGTCCTGATGCAACACAAATAATTGTGACCCCCACCCAGGCCTCCCCAGATGCTGGGGGCAGGAACTAGGGTTGGTTGATGCAGATGATGCTTTGAGGAGTCTGGGAAGGTGATGTTTTAAAAGTAAGCAATGTGAAAACTGAGCTGGTGACAGGGCCAGGTGACATGATGGAATACTTTTGATCTTTTTGTTTCATCTGTATAACTGAGTTGCCTAGTTCTGAATACTTCATAAGTGTCTACATTTCTTACGTGTTGAAATTGTTACTTTTTTTCCATTTTAGAAAAAAAATACAGTTTTAAACCTTTTTTCCCCCTGACCCTCTATTTCTCTGTGCCTGCCCCCCCCCCCCCGAGCAGGAATTCTTTATCTGAGGCACATTGCACTCAAGACTAAGAAATCTGTGAATTCCCCAAAAGTGTATGTAAAATGTGTGTGTTTCTGGGAAAGGGATGTCACAGTTTTTAGCAGGAAGATGCAGACCGACTTTGCCTTTCTTACAACCTCCCAGGCCGCACGGTGCTACTGGTCCAGGCGCTCACTTTGAGAACCACTGCTCTAAAGTATTCGTGGAGAAATTCATTTTCTTGCAGAAGAAGGGGAAAAAACCCCACAGCTCTTCAGGCTTGGATATTTAGGTCACCTGAGGTGATGACAGCAGGCTTTTCTCTGATAACCTAAATCAAGAAATGCCTGAAGAAATCTCACTTAGCTATTCACATGTTAGCATCCCCAACAACCACACTGTTAGTGACAGACAGCTTAGACCCCCAGGACCAGGACCAGAGACCACAGCCCCTGTGCATGGCTTTATCTGATAAATTCCAGGTTTTAGAGCAGACGGAGCGCCTCAAATGCTTTGTGGGGCCAGGCAGATTATATGAGCCTGTGAATTGAATGGGTGGAGGACACATGGAATAAGGGGCCGGGGACCAGTGAGGGGGAGCCATTGTGCGTTCCCATCAGAAATATCTGAGTCCCAGTTTGGTCACATCTTTCAAATCGTGTCTTTTTTGATTTTAGCTACTCTAGGGGGCCTGGTGGTCTCTCCTTTTAATTTGCATTTCCCTGATGACAAATGATGTTAAGCACCTTTCCATGCGCTCCTTGGCCGTTTGTTACATCGTCTTTCATGAAGTGTCTACTCAGATCTTTTGTCTATTTTTAGAGCTTGTTTGTCTTTCTATTATTGAATCATCAGAGTTCGTTGTATATTTTGGATACAAATCTTTTGTCAGATACACGTATTGTGAGTCTTTTCTCCTACTCTGACTTGCCTTTGCATGCTCTTAATGGGGGTCTCTCAAAGTGCAGGAGTTTTTAATTTTGATGAAGTCCAATTTATCAATGTTTTTCTTTCATGCTTTGTGCCTGTGTCCTGTCTAAGAAATCTTGTTTACCTAGGTTACGAAGGTTTTCTCCTAGAATTTTTTTTTTTTAATCATTTTAGCTTTTACCTTTGGGTCTATAATTTTGTGTATGGTGTGAGGTTGGGCTTGGCGATTTTCCACTCTGGATGGAATTGTGGTGGTTCCCTTGTTAAAATTCAGTTGACCATGTACATGCGGTCTGTTCCTGGAGTTTATGTTGTGTTCCGTTGATCTTTATGTCTATCTTCATTTTTTATTTTTTTTTAAGCATTTTAAAAACACTTTTATTTTGAAATAACTTAGAAGTTGCAGGGAAGTTCCTTGGGCCCTCTGGGGTCTCCCTTGCATCTTTGCTGTTAGGGGCTTGGGAAGAATTCACATTTAGATTTGGGTGTTTATTCTCCTGCTTCCAGGATTTCTCTTTTAAATTCCCAGCTTTTTTCTCTCCCTGAATTCTGTTCTCTGGCACCTTGACAGGCAAGGCCTGCTGTTTCCGCTGCCATCAACTTAGGTTCCACTGCCATCAAAATGGGTTCCGCTACCACAGCTCCAGGCTGTAAATCCTGTGGGTGCAGTTCATCAAGTCCGTGTAAAGCTTCCTCCAATTTCTGTGTGTTTTGGGGATGCTTTCTGGGTCCTCCAAATAGTTGTTTTAAAATATTTCATCTGAGTTTTATTTATTTTTTTATCTGTGGGAGAATCCATTCACTTGTGCTTTATACTTTTAAAACACTTTCTCACAGGCATTTCTCCACTCTCTTTCCCCGTGTCTTTCTTTTCTCTTTCAAGTGGCTAATTTCTATTGATCTCTTTTCCAGTCCAGTGACTTTTCTGTCATATTTGGTGATTTAAATTTTCAGTTGGTTCCTGATATAGTTACTATCTCTTTTATTTTTCTTTATTCCCTTGATCATATTATAAAATCTGCTTTTAAAAAAGTCATTGTTTGCTAATTCCAGCGTCTGGGTTATCTTGGGTTTAGTCTCCATTGGTTACTTTTTATCTGGGTTTCGGGCTCTACTTTCTTGCTTTTTGGGGGGGGCTTATTTAGGTTAATTAGGGCTTAATTAGGTTTATTTACTTGTTCTAATGGAGGACTGGGGATTGAACCAAGAGCTTGTGCATGCTAAGCACGCGCTCTCCCACTGAGCTATACCCTCCCCGCGACACTTTCTTGTTTTCTTGTATGTTTAGTAATTTTGTATTGTATACTGATAACACTGCAGAGACTAGATTTTTGTTATGTTACCCCAAAGAGTGTAGTTTTTTTTTCTTTTTCTTTTTCAGCAGAAGTTACTTTGCCTAAACTCAAACTCCATATTCTAAGCTACGGTGGACTGCTTGGTTATCTGCCCCATGCATGCATATTCAGGGGCCATCCAGAGTCTTGGACAGAGGTTATATGTAAAATTTGTGGTACCACCTTTGTGGCTCTCTTTTTTTCAGATTTCGTCTTACTTTGCAGTCTCTGTGGTTATATGTGTCTATCTTTATGCCAATTACCACACAGTCTTGATGATTGTATTTTATGGTGAGTCTTGAAATCAAGTATTGCAAATCCTCTAACTTTGTTCTTCTTTTTCAAAATTGTTTTGCCTGTTCTAGTCCTTTGTTTCCGTATGATTTTTTTACATAATTTTTTGAGTCAGCTCATCGGTTTCTACAACATGCCTGCTGAGATTTTGACTGGGATTGTATTGAATCTATAATTGAATTTGGGAGAAATTGATGTCATTGAGTCCCTCTGTCGGTGAATACTAAAGTTGTTTGTTGCTGGTGCTTTTGAGCCTTGGATTCTAAATTCATTTTGATGGCATTTCATTATGTGAGTTTCCTGTGATTTTCAGTGGCAACGTAGCTAGAATGTTTGTGGTACCTGTGTTTACCTTTTTTGGGGGCACTCTATCCAAGCACAAATCCCCGCCACTTGTAGGCAGTATGCAGGCCCCTGCAGGACGTAGCAAGATGAGGACTGAGGCAAGATGTGTTGCTTGTGTAAGCTCTGTGAAAAATTCAGAAGCAGTGGTCTTCCAGCTAGAAAGAGAGGCAATAGTTGTTTTAACACCCTTTCACAAATCACGCCACCCATCCACAAAATGGTAAAAGGTGAATTCTGCAGAAAAATTACAGCTATGCAGGATGCCCTGGGATCACCTCATCAATCACCTAGAACCTCCAACCTTCGAAAAATACGTTTCAGATGGTTCATTCCAGAACCAGAATAAGATCAAGTTTGCAGCTCTGAGTAATAAAAAGTTTTGTTCTTTTTCTCCTACCCCTTTTTTTCACATATGCTCCAAAAAGGTCAACCAGATTATCTGAGGTACAAACATTAGCGTGCAGAGTTGACAACAGTTTTATGTATATTAAAAGCAGTTGATAGTAACAGAATAAAGTCGTTACTTCTCTTACTATTTGTTCTGCATCTGGTGGAGGATTCCCACCCCCTTAGCTTTCACTTCCCTCCTCCCTCTCTTCCTCCTTTTTGAAGTGATCACTCTTAGGAGTTTATTTGGGATCTTTCCATATCTTTTTCTTTTGTATTGATATGTGTTTATACACAGGAAATGTAGTGTTTGGGTGGGATGGTCCCCTCACAAATGGAATCACATTGTACATGTATTTTAAACATGTCTTCTTCTTCTTCCTTCTTCTTTTTAACTCTACAAAGCATCAGAGGTCTAACTGTGTCATTCCCTATGGCTATAGCATTATTTCTTTTAACTGCTGCATTCTAGTCCCCTGGGGGACTGTAGCACAGTATTAATAAATCCCCTATTGCTGGCCACCTAGGTTGTTTCCAATTTTTTTTCATTACAACAGCTGCTCTTGTGTCTTGCACGTGGCTCTCTGTGCACACAGGTGGAAAGTTCTTTAGCATAAATGTCAGGGTCATTGCTTTCCTAAGATAACTTTCTGCCACATTGTAGTAGCCTTAGTAGGCAAATAGTTCTGCAGGTATCTGCTTGCTGGTGAGTGAGCTGGCCGTCAGTGCCGCTGGGCTACAGGAGTGCTATTTCCTCTTGCTCGAGGCTATCTTTTTCAACTTTGTATGGAGTTGGTTAGAGGGAGGCAGAAACAATCAGCTTTGTGTGATGTCTTGGCTGAGGTCCACCCAGCATGGTGGAGGCATGTTATGGGTCTGAGTGTGTTGGTATCAAACCTAACAAATTCCTTTGGCTTTCAATATTATGAGCTTGTAAAAAACATTGTGTGAATGTCCCAAATGGGTTCCTTCACAAATGTTGCCACTTTCTATCAAGTAGAACTAGCATCTCACATGACTGACACATGGTGTGTGTTCCTCAATTCAACAATCATTTATTTTCCTTTAGGTTTATTCATATTATATGATATTTCAAAAACTCAAGCCATTACTCATTAACCAGGAAGTCATTTTGATAGACAGACAGACAGATAGATAAGTAGGTAGGTGTTGACCTTTTTCTAGGCCTCGTATTTTAAGATCACCATTACATAAGTGACACTTGATCGAATAGGTTTCACAAATATATATATTTTTTAACCAATGCAAAGCTTTGGTGAATTATGCTTGTTGCTAGGCTGTCTTCCACATACATGCCCCCCCCCTTAAGATCTAGGAGTTGAAGCAGTATATATATGGTTAAAGATGGAATATACGTTATGAAGTTTAAAGTGACTATTTAAAAATGTCAGCTTCCATCATCAGACACCAATTATCATATCCCCAGCTTTTGGCGTGGGAGCTGATTATTCCCAGGGCTTTTCTTGGCAACTTGAAAAGATAAATGGGTGGAAGGAAAGAGGAGCCAGTGTGATGATAAATTTACTGACAGAACAGAACATACCTTCTACCTTTTCCCCTCGTGGCTCTGCTTTCGTCGTTTAAACCCGTACCTGGACCTGTAAAGCTCAGGTGGAAAAGTTTCGAACACGAAGGATGACTTTTTCCCTTTTCCCTTGTCCCATGACGGGCATGTTAGAATTGCGTTTATGGAAACACAAGAAAAACCTGATCGGGAACATCTTGCTGTCATTCTCTCTCATTTCACGGTTCTTAAAAAGTTGTCACTGTGTTTTCTGGTGATGCTTTATGTCTCCGTAGCTGCTTGCTGGATGCCAGCTAGAGGCCCTGGAAGTGTGAATGGTTTCTCTGGGGTTTACCTCTGTGTGTTTGCCACTTGTCATGGAATATTAGGGAGTGCTGTTTAACCCTACGCTAGCTCTGAGAATAACTACAAAGGAAAATATTTAGAGAAAGTTTCAACACTACATCCAGACCTCAGTTTATCTCAAAGAAAACTTCCATTCAGGTAAAAAACACCTATGGAAATCCAGGGTGGATTTTTCCTTTGAAAATTTTATTTTTTGTTTGTTTCTTCCTGTCTTTGTGTAATCCATCCTGCCACCCTCCAACAGCCATTCCTCTGTCGTTACATGTTAGTTTGCATATCCTAGAATTTTATATAAATGGACTCAAACAGTATGTTTTCTTTTCCTGGCTTCTTCTCTTCAGTGTAATTGTTTCAAGACCCATCCATGTTGTACAGTATTGTGAACCAAGAATCCGTTCCTTGTTAACTGATGAGTAATAGGGGCATTTGAGTTGTTTCCGGGCCATTATAAATAAAGCTACTATGAACGTTCGTGTACAAACCTTTGAAAGGACATTAAAAAGCTTTCATTCCTCTTGGGTGAATACATAGGAGAGGAATGCCTGAATCAGATGCTCATATTTTTAAGAAACTGACGTTTTCCAGAGTTGTTGTGCCATGTTACATTCCCACCAGTAGTGCAGGGCAGTTTCGGTTCCTCCACGTCCTGAACGACACTTGTAATGGTCAGTCTTCTTAATTTAACCATTCAGACAGGTGTGTAGTGTATCTCATTGTGGTTTTAGTTTGCATTTCTCTAATGACTAATGATGTTGAGCATTTTTTTTCATGTGTTTATTCATCTGTCTTCTTTGTATGTCTTACGCCATTTTGTTGTTGTTGGGTTGTCTGTAATTAATTGAATTTTCAAAGTTCTTGACATACTGGATACAAATCCATAATCAGATACGATTTCCAAATATTTTCTCCCAGTCTGGGGCTCTTTTCCTTCTCTTAACAGTGTCCTTTTAAGAGCAGAAGGTTTAAATTTTGATAAAATCCAGTTTATCTCTTTGCTGCCTTGTGCATCATTCTTTTCTTGTTGTATCTAAGAAAATTTACCTAACTCAAAGTCACAGTGGGTTTTTCTTATGTTTTCCTTTAGAAGTTTTATAGCTTGAAGTTTTATGCTTAGGTCTGTGACCTATTTAGAGTTAAATTTGTATATGATGTGGGCTATGAATGGAAGTTTGCTTTTTTATATGCAGATATCAAATTGTTCTAGTATCTTTTGTTGAAAAGACCATCCTTTCTCCACTGAATTGCCTTTGCACCTTTGTTGAAAATAAGCTGTTGACATATGTATGGGTCTACTTCTGGGCTCTGTTTTGTTTCGCTGTTCTATCTGTTTATTTTCACGCTAGTTCCACACCATCTTAGTCAACTTAACTTTATTATGAGTCTTGAAATCAGTGTTAGTATTCCAACTTGCCTCTTCTTTTTGGCTGTTCTAATTCCTTTACATTTCCAGGTGAATTTTAGACTCTGGTAACAATTTTTACATGAAGTCTGTTGGGATTGCATTAAATCTGTAGGTCAGTTTGGAGAAAACTGGCCTATTGGCACTGTTGAGTCCTCCAGTCCCTGGACATGATACATCTCTTGATTTATTTACATCTTTAATTTCTCTCAGCAGTGTTTTTGTAGTTCCCAGTGTATACATCCTTCACGTCTTTTGTCAGATTTATTTTTTGTATTTTGGATGCCATTGTAAATGATTATTTTAAAATTTCAATTCCAGAGAGTCATTACTGGTAGATAGAAATGGCCTGGTATTCTGCCACTGTGTTAAGCTCACTTATTAGTATTTTTTGGTAGATTCCTTTGAATTTCTATGTAGGCAGTCATATCATCTGTGAATAGTGACAGTTTTACTTCTTCCTTTCCCGTCTGAATGCCTTTTATTTATTTTTCTTGCCTTATTGGCTAGAACTTGCAGTATAATGTTGAGAAGTGGTGAGAGAGAACATTCTTAGCTTAGTTCTCATCGTAAGGAGGAAGCATTCAGTCTTTTCATGTTAGGCGTGATGCTAACTGTGGGTTTGTCACAGATGCCCTTTATCAGGTTGAGGAGGTTCCCTTCTATTCCTAATTGGTGAGGAAGTTTTTTAAAAAATCAGGAATGAATGTCAGCTTTTTTCAAATGCTTTTTCTGGGTCTGTTGAGATGATCGTGGTTTAAAATTTTTTTTTAGTTTGTTAATATGGTAAATTACACTGATGGATGTTTTTCAAACATTAAACCATCCTTACCTTGGATACACTCCTCTTGGTCAGGAGGCATTATTCTTTTTATATATTGTTGGATCCAATTTCCTAAAATTCATTAAGAAATATTGCATGTTCATGAAGGATATTAGTCAGTAATTTACTTTTCTAGTTATGGCTTTGTTTGGCTCTGGCATCAGGGTAGTACTGGCATTATAGAAAAAGTTGGGAAATATTGGCTCCTTTTCAGTTTTCTAGAAGACTTTGCGTAGAACATGTATTATTTCTTCCTTTAATGATTGGTAGAATTCACCAGGAAAGCTATCTGGGCCTGGGGTTTCCCTTATCAAAAAGTTTTTCACTATTGATTCAACTTTTTTAATAGACAATAGGGCTAGTTAGATTATCTGTTTCTTCCTAAGTGAACTTTCATAGTTTGAATCTTTCAAGAAAATTGTCTGTTTCCTCTAAGTTGTTGAATTTATTGACAAAGTTTTTCATAACATTGCCTTACTGTCCATTTCACGTTTGTAGAATCTGTAGTGATGTCACCTCGCTCACGCCTACCTTGGTAACTTGTGTCTTCTCCACTTTCCGGATTTGTCTGGTTGAGGTTTATCATTTACTGATCTCCGGGGATAGTTTCTAGTTTCATTGGTTTTCCCTGTTGCTTGTCTGTTTATCCTAGTTCATTGATTTCTGCTCTGGCTTTTATTATTTGCTTTCTTCTACTTTAGAATTAATTTGCTTTGCTTTCTCCAGTTCTTCTAAAGATGCACACTGAGCCCATCAATTTGAGAGCTTTTTTCTTAATAGATGCATTTAGTGCTACAAAGTTCCCTGCATGTACTGTAGCAGCATGTCACAGCTTTTGATATCTTTTGTTTTTTTTCATTCAATTCAAAGTACTTGTTTTCTCCTTTGACTTTTTATTTTTTTGACCCACACGTTACTCAAAAGTGTTAGTTTCTAAATATTGGGATTTTCAAAAGGACCTTCCTTCTATTGATTACTAATTTAATTCCATTGTGGTTAGGAAACACGTGCCTTTGAAAAGCATGTGTATTCTGTTGTTGGGTGAAGTGTTGTATAAATGTCAATAAG
This sequence comes from Camelus bactrianus, assembly GCF_048773025.1. Lineage (NCBI taxonomy): Eukaryota > Metazoa > Chordata > Mammalia > Artiodactyla > Camelidae > Camelus > Camelus bactrianus. Next base: position 23,807,916 of record NC_133556.1, read on the forward strand.
GTCAAATTGACAGCTAGTATTGTTTAAATCTTTTTTTTTTTTTTAATCCTTGCTGATTTTCTGTTGACTTGTTCTGTCAGTTACTGAGAGAGGATATTGATGTCTTTGGCTCTAATTGTGGATCTGTCTCTCCTTGAAGTTCTGTAATTTTCTGTTTCATGGAGTTTGAATCTGTTGTCAGGAGCATACACATTTAGCATTTTTTGACTTCATTAATTTATCATCATGAATGACCTTCTTTATCTCTGGTAATATTTTTGCACTGAAATCTCTGACATTTTGTCTTCTATAAATATAGGTATAAATATAAATAGTTGTGGTATACCCTTTTCTATATGCTTCCTTTTAACCTATACTTGTGCCTTTATTTGAAGTGTGTTTCTTGTAGGCAGTATAGAGCTAGGTTTTGCTTTTTTAGCCATTCTAAAAAAAAAAAAAAACTCTGCCTTTTAATTGAATTATTTAGGCCATGTACATTTAATGAGACAATTGATATGAGTAGGTTTAAAGTTACTGTCTTGCTCACTTGTTTTCTATTTGTCCTATCCATTTTTTTCTTCCCTTTTCTCTCTTTCTGCATCTTTGATTTTGTTAGTTTTTATAGTTCCATTTATACCCTTGCTTGGCTTATTAGCTATAATACTCTTTGCTTTTTAATTTAGTGTTTGTTATAAGATTCATAATACACATCTTTAACTTATCATGGTCCACCATAATATTCAAAAAACTTTATGCTCTATGTGGAAATCCTAAGGACACAAGGTTACTTTTTACCTCAAATTAATATAAACAAGCTTGAATCCAGCATCTTTCCTCTCAAACCATCCCAGCTGTCTACATCAGAACCTGCAAGTAAACATTGGCTTTTCCCCAGTATAATTTTGATCATCAGTTGGTTTTAAATGACAGTCTAGATTATTTTAAATTCCTAGTGCTTGAAATAAAGTCAAAATTCTTCGACTAGCATTGACTAGCATTCACGTTTGACCCTGATTTATCAAGAGATATCTTAGCTCCCGGCAAAACCCTCTCCCTGTATTCCCAAGGTGCACCATGTTCTCTTGCGAGTCCGTGCTCTTATAAAGCAAGCTGCTTCCCCAAGGGAGATCCTTTGACTTTCTTCACTAGACTAATTTCTTACTTGTCTGTCAAACTGCTCAAGCATCATCTCTTACCTCCTAATCAGCTTCCATCCCTGAGGTTAATTTTGCCTACTATAGTCCTGTGACAACTCTTAAAATGCTTGCTGTTTTACTGTTTTGATGATCAATTCCCTGTCTGTTTCTTCTCTAGGGATGGGATTCTGTTTAACTTTTCTTTGTATCTATCATGGATTCTGACACACAGTGAGAGATTTGTTACTATTTGCAACATAAATGCCTCTTTGATGAACTCATCAAGTGAATAAATGAGTGAATGAAAGCACAGCGGGCTACAACTGGAGTAAATGCGAACCTAGATGATATCTGAGTCATGGTGCATGAGGCAGATCACAAGAAGACTGGACTGAAAATTAGAACTGCCATGCACCAAAGTCAAGAAGTTTTCAGTTTGAATCTAGCTTAATGGCCTCCTAAAAGTCATCAACATTTTTGTAGCAACATAAGACAGTCCAGAATCTCTAAGGCATAGCATTCATAACATCCAGGATTGCAATCCAGTTAGTTGACACAAGAAGAAAGAATATGTAATTCATTCTCAAGGAAAAGACAATCAGCAAATGTCAAGCCTAAGCTGATGTTTGTGGACATTGAATTTATCAATCACAGACCTAAACAGCAGTGATTCTAATTATATTAGAGATAAGAAACCTATTCCATTAATGATTGAAAAGAAAAGAAATTTTACCAGAGAAATAGAATACACAAAAAGTAGCAAATGGAAATTCTAGAATTAAAAAATATATTGTCTGAAATTTTAAAAAATTACTTGATGGGTTTATAAGCAGAAAGGAGATAGAGGAAAGAAAAAACTAACTTAAAATAGATTCATAGAAATTCAACATGAAGAAGAAACAAAAGAACAGAGCCTGTGGATAAGATGAAAACTTAACCTTGGATTATTGTAGACTCAGACAGAAATAACAGAGAGAATGGGGCAGAAAAAGACATTTGAAGAAATAATGGGTGAATTATTCCCCAAATTGTGAAAAGACATCGGTTTACAGATACAGGAAGCTAAACATAAGGCTAACAGCATGTTGCTCATAAAGATAAAGAGAAAACCTTGAAAAACTGCAGAGAAAAAAATAATATATTACATAAAGGAACATCAATCCAAATTATCATGGATGGCTTATCAGAAACTATGAAAATGAAAAGGTAGTGGAATGACAACTTCATAGTATAGAAGAAAAAACAACTACACAGAATTCTTTGTCAGAAAAAAGATTCTTCTTGATTTGAAGAGAAACACATTTTCAACTTTAAAAATTACGAAGTCTTCACCACTAAACATATTCTACAAAAATGCTAAAATGCTAACAGATAAAAACTTAAATCTTCATAAATAAATTAAATCTTAATAAATTAATAAAGACTATTGGAAAGGTAAAAATCTGAGAAAATATAAAAGACTACATTGCTGTTTAATTTATTTAAAATACACATGAATGTTAAAATAGAAATATAGCATAGTCTTACAGGTTTTTTAAATATATGTACTTGAACTCTGTAAGACAGAAACAGCAGAAAGATGCTGTGGTTCTAAATATATTAACTTAAATTAGACTGTGAGATCAATAACTGCATTTAATTCTTAGAGTAATCCCCAAAATAATGCAAAACTGGATGGCTCATAAGCAAATAGGTAGATTCTACTGCTGCTTGGAAGAAGCTGAATAAATTCCAATCATAAATTTTCTTTGACCTCCTGGAAAACTGAGATCAGCACGCAGCCAGCTATTCTGAATTCTTAATGGGATCAGGACCCCAGAAGAGAAATGGGGCACATGAACTTTTCACGTTGGTCACAGTACAGGAGGAAGATGAACCGTCATAATGCCAGTGGGGAGAAGGCGGCTGAAACTTGAATGAATATGTACAGACTACATGTGAGCCAGCAGAGTTTAGTAGCCCTGCAGCTCTGTGACTCATCGGAAGTCCTAGCTCATGCAACAGTTTTTTCCCATGCACCTTCCATCAAGCACTTAACAAGAAAAATTGAAGCTACAGCAGAAGACCTAAGAGAATCCTACTCAGTGAAGCATAGGAAAGAAACTTTGCTTGGTTCCCAGATCTTTCTTTTATTTGACACTAAGCTGTAAGTCACTAATGAAAGGGGAAAAAGCTTTCCTGACTCCTGGCACAAAGCAAATATTCAGTGACTCTAAAAAAGGGACAAAAGCTAAAGCTGTCTTCCACAGGGGGGTGGGAACGAAGAGAAGGAAACCAGCTTGATTCTGTGACATTGCATTGATACCAAGCAGAGATCTGCTATCTCAGAGGCTGCCAAGAAACTTACTCCTGACTAAAACACCTCATTGATACAAAGAAAGCTTAATTTTTTTAATTAAAAAAAATTTTTTATTAAAGTATAGTTGATTTACAATGTTGTGTTAATTTCTGATGTACAGCATAGTGATTCATATATATATATGTAATATATGTATATATATTCCTTCTCATATTTTTTAATTATAGGCCATTACAATGTATTGAATATAGTTCCCTGTGCTGTACAGTAGGACCTTGTTGTTTATGTCCTTTATATATAGTAGTTAGTATCTACAAATCCCAAACTCCCAATTTATCTCTCCCCACCCTCTTTCCCACCTGATAACCATGTTTGTTTTCTATATCCGTGAGTCTGTCTCTGTTTTGTAAATAAGTTCATTTGTGTTCTTTTTTTTTTTTTCCTCTCTCCTTCTGGCTTACTTCACTTAGAATGATGATTTCTAGGTCCATCCATGTTGCTGCAAATGGCATTATTTTATTCTTTTTTATGAATGAGTAGCATTCCATTTTATATATTATATACCACAATTTCTTTATCCAGTCATCTGTCAAAGGACAGTTAGGTTGTTTCCATGTCTTGGCTATTGTAAATAGTGCTACTATGAACACTGGGGTGCATGTATCTTTTCTAATTAGAGTTTCCTCCAGATATATGCCCAGGAGTGGGATTGCTCTATCCTAGGGTAGGTTAAACCTCGAGTTTAATGACACAAAAGGAAAGAAGAAGAAAGCTGAGAAAGCTCACGGCAGAGGCCCGCCAGCACACTGACTCCCTAGATTAAGGCTAGAGTAGAAGAAAGGAGAACCCCTGTCCCCACCACAACCCTTGAACTGAGCAACAAGCAACAGCACTGTATTGTGTGATGAGGGGAAAGAACTGGAGAGAAATCTCAGTGGGAAAGGCATGTAGGGGCAGCTGAAAGTTGAAGGTGGGTCAGGAGCAACAAGGAAAAACATCTGTCACTCCAGGCCTCAAATTAAGCACAAGGCAGTAGCAGTTAGATGCTGAACAGATTTGTAGTTTGTGGTGCAATGTAGGCAGTTACAGCAAAAACAAAACCTACACCCAGGCCAACTACTGACTAGACTGACTCAGAACTTCACATTGAAGACCTTTCAGTACAAGAGCCATGTCTATTTCTAAGCATAAATTTTAATTCATACACAATAGCCAACATCAAATCAAAATATACGAGACATACAGAAAAGTAACAACAAAGGACACAATCCATCTGAAGATAAAAAACCAGTATGTAGAATCAGACCCAGAAACGACAGATGTTGGAATTTTGACAGGTGGTTTTAAATAATTATGACACTTTTGGTTTACATTCAATTTTCTAGCGTAATAGATACCACTACCCTTCACTTACAATAATTTTAAAAAGTTTCTAGTTTAGAAAGCAATTTATACGATCATCCTACTTGAAAGACTTCACATATTTTATTTATTTTAAACTTCAGTAAGGATTGTGAACCAGAAATTATTATCCTTGTTTAACAGATGATAAAACTTACCTCAACAGGCATAAAAATTTGCCCAAATCACATATCTACTCAAATACAGTCTTTTACTTAATGCCTCAAGTTTACCCACTTTAAGCATCACTAAATCATCTAATTCTTAGATTTTCATACATTTTTCCTATTTTACCATAGTTTGAATAAGTGATTACTTTAGCTAATTTATGAAATTTACTAAAAGTCTGAGTTTCCCGGTCTACCTTGGTTTTTCTCTGCAAACTCAGTTGGGCAGAGATTAGCTTATTCTGATCTACTTCCCATGTATTTTCAGCTATTTTAAAGACCTAATCATTGATCTTTCTTATTTCTGAGTTTAATATCATATGCAAAAATTTTCTTTTGCATGTACTAGACTGTAAACACCAACAAAGAAGAAATGCTCTCACCTTCTGAATCAAAGCCAATTACCAATTAAAACTTCAGGATTATTTTAATTAAACTCAGAAGCAACAAAATTAAACATTCTGTTATAGTGATAACAGCATAAAAGAATATTAAAAGTATATTAACGGAAAGAGTCTAGAAAAATCTCCAAAAACGGCCGGCAGCACCTCGCCTGGCAGGGCGCGCAGGCGCCGCCGTGGCCGTCCTCCCGCCGCCCCGCCTCCGGCGGCCCGCGACCCGGCCCGGCGCCCTCACCTAGAGGTCCCCGGCGCGCGTGATGGGCTGAGCAGGGCCCGCGCCCCGCGCGGGGACCCGGCCGACGGGCAGCGGCAGTTTTCCCGCCCCGCTGGTGCGCGTGCGCGCAGTCCTCGCAGGAAGGCGGTTGCGCGCGGCCGTCCGCTTGCGCCTCAGCTCGGGAACCGTTTCCCCGCCGGCCCGGCCCGTCAGCGAGGCCGTCAGCGCCACGGCCGCAGAGGGCGGCCCGGACCCACGTCTGCGCGGTGCTGCTGGCCTGGGGAAAGTGCCAGCAGAGGGCGGCTGAGGACTGCAGGTCCGTTGAAAGCCAGCCCCGCTCCCGAACCCCGGCGACTCCCGGGTAACAACCCCACCCCACCATCAGGAATAACCCACCAGAGAGGTTTGCGGGGAAACCAGGTCAACGGCCGGGCGCTCCCGGATGGGCCGCTGAGGTGAGTGCGGGCGGCGGGATGGCGCGGCCGAGCGGCGGCCGCGGCGCGGGGGCTGGAAGCGCCGAGCCTGGAGGGAGGCCGGGAGGGAGCGAGCGATCGCGAGCGGGGAGCGGGCGGGCCGGCGGGCGCGGGTCCCCGCGGGGGAAGGAGGCTGCGGGCCTTTGCAGGACGGGGCGGGCGCCGGCCGTCCGGGCTGCGGGGCACGGCTGCGGGCGCGGGGAGCATCCCGGAGCCCTCGTCGCTCCGCACCCCTCCCGCCGGCCGAAACACTGTGCCCCCGCCGCTCGGGCGCTCCGGCGACGGGCGCGGAAGCCTCTGTGGAGCTCGGGCCGCCGCTGAGCGCGACCCCACCCGTACCCTCAGAGTCGCCCGCCCCGCGCCCCGCGCCCGGACTCTCGGCGCCGCCCGCCCCCCACGCGGCCAGGCCGGATGGGGCTGCTGCCAGTGCCTCCCGCCGCTCTCCCAGCCCCTCCCCTAGCTAGTCTTACTCCTTTATTCCTTTTGGGAAAACTCCCATTCTCAGAGTTGCTTTTTCCATTTTAGAGAATTATAATTCTCCTTTGAGAATTTTGTTTTGTGGTGTTTCCTTCACGTGACAAAGGAATGGTTTTATTCTTTGGACACGCTAAGCCAACCAAGTGAAGACTGACATTTAGGTCCAAGGCCGGAAAGAAAGCAGTTTCTTCCTAGCACCGGTTATGCTGTGGGCATGAAAAACATAAAAGTGGAAAACAGAGTCACCATTCATTACAGATCTTTAGAGTACTTAGTGGCTCATTTGGCCAGCATGGAAGGAGTTACAGAGAACAGGAAAGACATCGCCTAATGTTTTCTGGAAAAAGACGGCTTTTTGTGCAACTATATACTCTATCCCCCAAATTCTTACATGTTACTTTTATAGAATAAAAAGTTAAATGTGTGTGTGTGTGTGTGTGTATATATATATATATATATATATATATATATATATATATGATGTTTATGTATAATATATATTTTATAATATAAACATATATACAGAATGGAATATATATATATTCCATTCAGTATATCACAGTAATTAATAACCATGGAGAAAATTAGTTTTCTCAAATAAAGATGGCCTATGAATAGCTTTCTTCCTGGAATAAAATTTTGAAAATGTTTAACTTTAATTACACCAGTAAGTGCAGGTTGGCAGATGATTACACAGATCTTAGCAGCAATGATAAACACCAATATCAGAAAGTCTAATTGCCTTATATTCATTCTAGATTAGACAATTTGGTCCTATTACAGTTTATCAGTTCCTAGGGTCTTTCCTAAAAATTGATAAATTGACTTTTTCAAGGATGTATGGTGCTTGAGTATGCTGAGGGTGAAATGAACATTTATTAACTATTTTCCCATGGCAATCCTGCAGGAATTGCATGGGACAAATTAGTTGAATTTCAGCTTCTCTTTATCTACTGTGATTTCTGTCTCCTTTTCAGATTTCAGGGACTTATGCATGTCTTTCTTGGCTCAACAACTGACAGGTGCATTGTCCAGCCATGGTTTTTTTCCCTTTTAATTATGCAATTGTTGCTTTTTAAAAGAAATGTCACAGATGCATGCAATTCTTCCCAAATACATCACACCAATACCTCATTTTTTACATGATGAATGGAAAGAGTACGTCCCAGGACTTGTGAATAGTGAACACTGTGACATGCTCTCTAACAAACTTATTTAGTCAAACTGATGTCTTATTGCCACCCACTGAAATTCCATTTGTGCTGTGTTCTACCTCATTAGTTTTAAAATTTGCAGTCATTCCCAATGCATGTAAAATTTCTACACTCAGAAAAATGCACGTATTTATTCATTTTTAGGGGTAGACATTTAGCCAGCCACTGAAATTAATATAAAAGTAATGCAAAATACAGTCATTTACCATAGGAATTTGGATTTGTTGAATGATGTGTAAACATACTGGCATCATTCCTGCCAGGGCAAAGCACCATAGAAGCCAACTTGTAACAGGGTGACGTGCTCATGCGTTATCAGAGAACAGCTAGTTTGAGCTGGAATGGTTGGGGCAGCTCTGTGACATTTCTGGGAGAGTAGAACCCAAATGGCCACTTAGTTTGTGGTCTGTAGAGACCATGGGAAGTTGAGATTTATACTTAGAAACATGAGTGCACCTCGTTAAGGAAAGTGAAGAGCTTGACCTAGCTGAAGGAAAGGATCTACACAGGAAAATAGTGAAAACTGATTACTAGAGCAGGTTGCATTGTGGAGACTCTTAAAAAAGAAATTTTTCTGAAAAAAAATCTAAAGATCCATTGAAACTTATTGAAGGTTTGTGAGTGAGTGAGTGAAAGAGTAAAATTATGATTTAAGAAGGTAAATTGAGAGCATTGCTTACTAATGTGTCTGCCCAGGATCATTCAGCAACAGAGTTTCTCCAGAAGGCTCTCCCAGGTCAAATACCTGGGGAAATACTGGGTGTCTTTCCTGTGGGTCTTCTCTAAGACATTAATGTGTTAATGGGCATTTTGATTTCCAAAAGGAAAAGACAGCATTTCCCAAACCTATTTGACCACAGAACACTGCCTAGGAAAACAATGTGGGGACCACGTATTCCATATACTTGTGCCAGTCTGTCTACGAACTGATAGATGTAAGATGGATACTGGTCTATAATTTTAAATAACTCATTTGATTTACAGCTTAATTCTTTGCTCCCAAATTGGTAGCAATGCAAGATCTCTCCATTTTATCCATGAGTGTGTCTGTGTTTTGGAGTTTTCTACAGCCAAGGAGTTAGGAGGTAGTAGAATGTGGAATGACACCTACCTGGCCCTCTGTGTCATCTGTGTACACTGGGCACCTGCCGAGCTGTCCTAGTTGCTGTCTGGCCCTGGGGAGCCGGCCTGCACAGCTGTTGCTGAGACGTGTGTCATCACATCCAGTGACTTTATCCCTTCCCTAACATTCTCAGATTGATGGAATCATTTCACTGATCTGTTCCATGTTGCGGTGCAAGAAGTTCTGTATGACTCTACAAGGCTCTGTCTTAGAGATGCGATTTAGCTGTTCTGTGAGGGCTTCCTGATTCCTCTTGGTTTCTATTCAGGAAATGGTGCACATGTCCTATATACCTCACTGTTTTGGGATTTTCCCATGCGATTGCCACCTAAATCTTCATGCCATGAATTGTTTTTGTTTCCTAGGAAACTGAATTTTTAAAACTCAGAGGCAACAAACAGCTGTTATCCCTCATATTCTTCTGTAACTTCTGTTCTCTGAGGAAATGATCTGTCTCTTAAGACAGCTCACGACAGAGAGCAAGACAGAGGTAAGAAATACCTGGGGGGAAAAATCAATGGTTATTTCAAAGACACTCCCTTCCAAACTTCTTAATACCCTGTGGAAAATGCTGGTGTAAAGAATGGAGGGTTAACAACTCATGAATGAAAGTAGGTGTGTGGTAGGAATGCTGTCTTGAGTTTTGAGTATCATGTGTGGTCGATGACTGTCACAGCCCTCAGTAAGTGATGGATGACTCACTGTCTTTGTGGTCCTTCATGCAGTCCTCCCCTACATGGACTCTTGAAAAGCATCTTGCTGGTGGGAACTCTTCCTCCGCTGTATGAAGAAGGCCGGGCTAGCTTGCTGAGGAGATGGGGATCCACCTAGAGCCAGCACCAAGCAACAGACACGTGAGTCAGTCCCAGCTGAGCTGCCCGCTGACTGCAGGTGCAGAAGTGACCTTAGCTGAGACACAGGCTGCCCAGATGCGCCTCCTCCAAGGTAGTAATATGAGCCATAAGCAAATAAAGTGGTTATCTAACCCATTTTTATTGAATCAATATGAAAATGCAGAATACAGTAGGAACAAATGTAAAACAATAGGTGAGGAATAGAAGATAGAGTAGAGTCAGATGTGATTATGGCCATTTCTAATCTTTAGGAGCTTCGAAAATTGTGGACAGGCATCTGCGTAGACCCATGGTAGATGGGGCCTTGGCCTAATACTGTCCTTGTGCATTTTTGAAAATGACTGTTACTGTCATTCACGTGGATTCCAGTGGTTGTTCTGTTGTCACTGATGAATTGAAAAACAAAGTTATCTTAGTAAAGCACATTCTCAGGTACTAGACTCAACGAAATTCCTGATTAAATAGATTTTCCTAAAGATTTCCTCAAAACAGTGAGATAAATGTCATAAAACCAAAAAATGTCAAAAATGCAAAGAGTTTGGGAGAGGGTTATAGTTCAGTGGTTCAGTGTGTGCTTACTACACATGAGGTCCTGGGTTCAGTCCCCAGTACCTCCATTAAAATAAATAAATGAATGAATGGATGAATGAATGAATGAATACATACATACATAAAATAAAAATAAATAAACCTAATTACCTACCCCATCAAATACAAAGAATCTCATGATACATGTCCCTAGGTTCTGAATCTAAACTCTGCCTTATCAAATGGACTGCTCCCAATTAGCTGTGATTACCTAGGCTCAGACAATCCTAGCTCAGAGTTCTCAGAGGAACTTCTACTGGCCTTTGTAATTGGTTTTTTACATATTTACTTTACTTCCATTATTAATCTTGACAACAATCCTAAAACTTAGATGTTTTTATTCGCATTTTAGAGATGAAGGAACTGAAACTGAGCTAAAATAATTGGCCAAAGTTAACACAGCTGTGAATAGTAGCCCAGGAGTTGACAGTCTGGAAAGGTGGTTTGACATCAAATCAAGTCCTTTTTTTTCTCAGTGATGCTGGTTCTTTTCAACCTGTTTCAAAGGCATTGGAAACCTGTGGTACCTCAGGTACCATTAAGCAGGAAAAAAGGGGGTGGGGAATAAACAAGGCAGTGCTCTGGGCCCCTCACTCTATTTTCAGCCTGAGCACATCTGATATATATGAGTCCCATTTAAAGTTTTGTTTGAAAAAACTTCCAAACACTGTGTTATACCCTGATGTCTCGTAATGCTGTACTAGCAACTTCCTGCAGTCAGACCTGCCTTACCCTTTCTTTGGTCTCACGACGGTATGAAAGCGTCCCTGACCTGGAGCAGGTGAAAATCATTGCTCTTGGGATGTGATTTGGGCTCCAGAACGGCACTGTCTAAGCGTCTCCCATGAGCCCTGGCAGCCTTGCTGTCTTTCTCACCAAAGCCACTTACATGATTCACACACCCTGCAGCCCCCTCCCTGTTACTAGTGACGTCACCTTCATCAGGAGTGGCCACGCGCTCTCCCCAGAGGGAAGGGGTGTCTTCTCCCCAGAGCTGGAGGCCGTTTTCCAGGAAAAATTGCACAAAAGAAGTCTGAAACACGTAAGGGCAAAACGGGGTGTTCTTTTCCATATGGCATAGTTATAAATCATTTCATATCTAACTCTTGAATCTAAAAAATGTAAGAGAATTCTGAGAAAAATTCGGAGTTGATTAAAAAATGAGTATACAAATTAGTTTTCTCTAATAAGTGATACTTTCAAGAGTACTTTGGGTACAGATTTTAAAATTCTTTTAATTAGTGGGCTAAAATTATATTTGTGGCCTCGTTCAATAGCTAACATGTTTGTAACGATGGTTACATCTTTAAAACTAGGATAATTTTCAAGTGACCCATGAAGGATACTTGGGGTGAATCTGTGTATTCTCTTACTAAATTTCATTTATTTGTTATTATTTCATTTTTTCCAGTTTTATTAAGTTGGCATATAACATCTTACGGTAATTAATAAAGTATCCAATAGATAAAAACTTGAGAAATTCACCTCTTAAGTGAAGAAATATCTGAAACTTCAGAAGCAGAGATTTCTGTGATTTTTCTTGTGAAGGAAGGAAGCAGCTGGAGAGAAAACAGGTCTTTCTAACTGCCTTGCCTCGTCTTATGCTGGCTGTCGGGTTGAGCTCGGGGAAGACCTGTGATCTTACTAGGCCTGTTGTGGCTCTGTTCCGATGTTCTGGAATATTTTACTAGCCTCCTCCCCCTGCAGTGGGGGTGACATAGAAGCTGAGTATCCTTCTGAGGGACTACAGCTGGCAGAGGAAGGCCAGTGTGTGTGGAGCCATGGGTGTTCATGTTGCCCAAGCCGCCGAGATGTGCCAGCAGTGACCAGAGGAGCTGGGTGTTGTTGTCATTATGAGATGATGAAATCATGGGACCTTCGCTTTAGTTCACACTCCCTCAGTGATTAGGCTGAGAATTGAACCTCGGCTGTCAGACCCCAAAGCTCAGGTTCAGTTCTGTGCCATTATCCTGCTCTTACCTCTCTGTGGTTCAGTCTCCTGGATGGGAAAGGAGAAATGACTCAACTGCTCTGTTTCCCACTTAACAACCCGCCGTCCCATAACCCCCAGATCAATGACTCTGCCCCTCCAGGGGAGCGTATTTAAAGTGTGCACTTTAAAAAACTGGTCCATCACAGTTAGTACCACAGATTTCAGGTTCAAAGTGGGGACCGTGCCCCACAAGGCGTAAAAATTAGAGATCTCATTACATTTTTTGTGAAGTCCTTTTCTAATTCTGAGCTGGTGGCATGAGGTGGACCAAGAAGGCTTGGGGCTAGACAGCGTGATAAGTTATAAGCTGTCATCTGATTGAATGAGGAGTGTTGCTCAATGTTGTGGAGCACTCAAAAAAGGTGTGTCAGTAGGTCAACATTGGCTCTTGGCAGCTGATCTAAAAGCCTACAGACAGAAAAATGCGCTTTTAAACAAAGCATGTCATTTTGCTTAGGAAGTGGAAATACAGAGACAGAGAACAGAGTACGTCTTTGTAAACCATGCACACAGTCCTCTCTTGCAGAGTTCTAAGCATGAATGCATACAGAAATGTTTCATTGATTTCAATTCCTGAACCAGATAATAACTTTTGTGGTTGATTAAGTGTTTGAAAAGTTAAGATCATAACACTGGCAGATTGATTCTCTAGCACCTCTCTTTAGACCAGTGGATTTCATCTCCAGCAGTTCCATGTCTTCAGCAGGTGTTAAATGGTCATGGATTCAATATTAATAAGATTAGGATAAAAATAAGAATTCAGTAAGAGCAGTAATGCATGCATCTGTTTTTCAAGTGGCTTCTATGGGTAGCAAATGCAACCATTTGACATTGGTCATTATTTTAGTGGACAGAGCTGCAAACTATAAGCTAATATTTTCCTAAGAGGATGTTGGTTGTGTTTTTGAGGTGTGACTGTCATTACCTCCGGGTTGCAGTTATTTTTCCTCCGCATTCCCTTGATCAAGAACACTGAACCATCTGTCATGGAGACTGGCTGTAAAAATACTTCGATATTTTGAAGGAAATGCTTCTCTAGATTAAAAAAAAGATATATATTATTATGATAAATACATATTAGAGAAATAACAGAGAAAACATTAAGTTGAAAAATTCCGTTCAGGCCTCACTTCCTTCACAACGTCCAGTTTGTGACCCCGGCAGAGCTGGGCTGTGACTCTACAGACTCGCACACCCAGGAGGGGCTTGGACTCTCTCTGTCTAAAACTAGAAGCATCACAGCAGAGTCTGGACGGCAGTGAGAGTGATGAGGGAGGCTCCCCCACCAGCTGGGCCTCGCTCTCTGTGTCCGTGTCAGCACTGGTCCCAGCTGACAAGGTCTGGTGCTCACCCATCCCGAATCCTGCGAGTGTCTGAGAAGCCCCGCGCACGCCCATGTTTCTTGTTTACTTCAGACAGTGCTTGCTTTTAATTCAAGGAAGAGAGGTTGTGACATAGAACACACACCCCTCACACTCTTGCACACATATTACAAGAGAACTAGGCTTTCTGAGCGAGGTGTGCATGCTTCATGGGGAAAGACTACTCATAATAGCTTCAGTCTTCTTTTTTAAGCTGTGTGAAAGTTCAGTTTGCAGCCTTTTAAGCAGCAGGTGCTAACATATCAAAATCCCCAGTGGGTGCCTACATGTTACTCCTTATAACTCCTTGAATGGAATACATCCTCCCAAATAGGACACGTAAAATTTAGATAGAGTGGAACTTCAGGCCTCTGAGTGTCAGGGCTAGAGGTACGCAAATGTAAGCTTCCTACGTGGGGGCCTGGAAAATGTGTCACTTTAGAGGGCTGATGAACAAATCTTTTTTTTTTTACTCAAAGTATAGTCAGAGATAATGTATTAATTTCTGGTGTACAAATCTTTGTATCACAGAATTGGGCCTATTAAAGTATATGAAGTTGTAATTTTTTTCCTGGGGGGTGGGTAAGGTGATAGTTGGGTTTCTTTGTTTGCTTATATATTTATTGATGGAGGTTCTGGGGAATGAACCCAGGACTTCGTGCATGCTAAGCATTCACTCTACCACTGAGCTATACCCTCCCCACCCCTGAAATTGTAATGTTTTGTGCAAGGGAAATTTTTGCATCACCTTGCTAGTTTCAAAGGCACACTGGGCTTCCACTGGTCTCACTCCACAGCCCAAGACTTCTCTTAATAGGAGCTTGTTCAGAAAATGCCTCTAGGCAACTGTGATGATTGTAATGCAGTCGGTGTTCACATGCTCCAGTCCTTACTGAACTGCTGTGTGTGCGCCAGCCTCTCTCCTGAGCACTGCCGACGGAGCAGTGACGGCAGGGGACAAGGTCTCTACCCTCTCATCCCTGTACTGTGTTCTTGGTGTGCAGCACCCTCTCTTGTCATTAGGGTTTTTCTCTGTGTTCCCTCTGGAGTAACCCCAGTGTATTTGGAGGGAGGAAGCGCTCCGACTGTGGCTGGTTCCGGGAGTCTGGGAGGGGACAGCAGGGCCTGTGCCTCATGTGTGCAAACTCCATGCACTAGGAGCATGTGTGTCCTCCTTCCTGGACCCTGTGCTGTGGAGCCCATGGGTGAGGCTGCTTGCTGTGAAGCCTGAGCATGATTCAAGCAGGATATGCCAAGGGTGTTGCTGTGGGACCTCTGTCTACAGTTTAATGGCAAACTCAATGTGGTGCTGATAAATATTCATTTCTGGTTTAGACCAACTGTCTGGTTATTTGACACATGGTATTATCAAGGCCAAGTTTGCAAAGTCTGATTCCCCATTAAGATCAGTCAGCTTCAGGAAGCAAGAACTTTAGGAGTGTCTTAAGAAGTGTACCCTTGAGTAGCCAGCCTCTTGCTAGTCTGTGCTTATAATGGGAAATAGACAAGAGCCTCACTCTTACTAGATGATCAAATTAATTCCATGTGCACTTACATACAGCAACACTCATCTTGCTCTTTGCACACCTAGTGTGTAGTATTGTGGTGCGAGTGTGGTCGGGGTCAACTCTAAGTCAGTTCTGAACTGTTGCTATTTATCCCACAATCAGATTATGATCCAACATTACTAGGGGACAAGGAAAGCCCAAATGTAATGGAGTTTCTAAGATAATTTTAATAACCTGTTTGTAGTCATTACTACATTAATATATTTTTATTCAGAACTGCTAACAAAAACCAAGATGGATTGATTAAATTCTTTTTCTGTCCTATGATTCCCTTTGTAGAAATGTAACTAGATACCTGACTTAGCTGTATTATTTCAAAATCAGTCTATTTCTTCTATAAATCTATTGAATTTTCAGAATTCCAAACTAATTTTGACTGCTGCACCCACTTTAGAAGACAGATTTATAGAAAGAGGCATGTGGTAGGAGCTGGTTACTGTGTAACTCAAACCATGGGTGGTGGGTTAAATGTAACAAACATGAACAAGGGAAGCCAAAGGTGGTAAAGGAGGTGAGAGGAGGCACACGTGGTGCCATCCTCCCTACACTGGCTTTCAAGTAAATGCATTAGGAGACGGGGAGGGAGGACGATGAAATGATCACAGATTTCAATGGCTTTACTGAGCATGTTTTGATTCATTGTAAGGCAGATGTTTACTTACTTTGATAAACTTGTATAAGTATTTCCAAAAGCTTAATATGAATTTGTGTGTGTGTGTGTGTGTGTGTGGAAACTGCCTTCATTAGGAAGATGGTAAGGAAGTCAGAAAGCTTGTTTTGGTACATTCTGTACTGGTGAGTGTTTTGAATTTATTATTTATTTTTGTATTTGCATGGAATTTTCAGGAGTGAAGATGAGAGGGTTGTGATGAAAAAGGAAAGTATACCTAACATGGGACTTCTAACACCCAAAGTAGCTTCCTTAAATTTAGACTTTGTGGATGTTTTCCATTTTTTCAGGTCCTTCATCTATTACACCTATTGTTCTTTGGCAGTCATGACGAAGGACCCCTCACAGAGCTTCAGAGTCACTCTGTGCAGATAATGCTAGAGCTTTCCCTACCTTTAAGACGATTGTCACCACAAGAATGGACTCATCCTCCAAGTTCACTTTGTCCCCAGATTTCAGCTTCTCCTTTAGGGCTCTGCATGATTTTATATGGGCTGATTTTTTGAAGATGTGTTTTGTGAGTGGCCCTTTTTGATTTATAAACGTAAGTGTATCCTAAAGGGAAGAAAAGAAAAGCATGTGGCATTTCATATCTCCCAGCCCAGAGCAGATGCTTGTCCTCTTTTTGGAGATAAGGAGCATGTGTGAGGGCCCAGTGTGGAACTGGAGGGACTAAAGCCAATTTGCAGTTTTTTTTCAGTGTCTCTAAATGTATTTTCTACCCAGCAATCCATTTAACATTTATACACTGAAATATTTTAAATGCGTATTTAATCAGATTTTCCTTTTCTGTGAATGTACACTGTGAAGTCAAACTTCTCTGCATTGAGACCTTTGTAGAGTCACCCTCTCCTTCCCCGGTCCTGTCTCATTCTTCCTTGATACAGATGCTCTTCCCCAAATATGGTCATCTTTGCCGCATTCATTCTCTGTTTAACCCCCCTTCACTGACTGTGTACCCCAATTCTACTGCCTGTATTCCTCCCCTCTTTTAAATCAGGCTCAAAACCCCTCACCTCCCCTCTGGGTGCATCCCCTGCTCATCAGTCTTTCCTGTCCTTTTGCTGAGTGGCTTTTAGCACAGACAGGTGCTGGAGTCAGGGAATCCAAGGACTCTGGAATCTGTTATGCTGTCTATCTGACCTTGGGCACAGCACATACTTTACTGAGGCCTTTTTATTCTTCATTTTTGGGGATGATGATCATCACAGCTACTCTAAATTTGCTGTGAAAGATGCCGGGACTGGGGTGGGGTGACATGTAACTAGTGTGATACATTTCTTCACATCTGGCATACAAGTTCTTACATCTAGTATAGTGCTCAGAGAAGCAGTGGGTGGTGAATAAATGTTAACACTGACATTTCAGTATATGAATTGTACAGAACACAAACCAAACTCTGTGACTTTGATTTGATACATTCTGTCAGGATTAAACAATTCATATTTACCAGAGGATGAGGCTTTTTATACTTAAACCCTCGGGTTACAAATCAAATCTCTGTGAGAGCTGAGTTATAAGACTGAGTAGACTCAGACGGAGGAGACTTGAGACTAGTGTGCAGTTCAAGGAAGGAGACGAAGAAGGATGACGAGGGTGGGGGGACTCGCAGAGCTTCACATACGCAGAGCCCATTTTAATGGATCTGAGCAAGTGGATGTGGGTCTTTGCTGAAACCAGTGGAATGGACAAGAATAGTTTTTCCTGCTGTATGTGCTTTATGACTCTGCGGTATTGAAATCAGATTTTATTCTCTGAAGTAATATTAACAAAACTTCTCAGCCAAAGCCAGGGGCTGTGTAAAGACTTCTCCACGTGGGAATGGGTTTGGATGACAACACGTGACCTGTGAGAGCTGCCCTCGTCAGAGGAGGGCTACAGAAGATCAAAATGAGACCCACCAGAACTGGGGCTGGCAGCTTGTCATCTTTGCACACGTCCCCCAAGCTTCAAAGAGCTGTCTTGGCTTTGCCGTTGGTAGAGTTGGGCACTGGTTGTCCTGGCAAGTGCTGGAGCGCCGCCAGAGGGCCCAGCTCCTGACAGAACTTGTGTTGGCTGTCTTGCGACCTGAATGTGATGAAGAAGAGAGATTATTACTAGAAGTAGTTTAATTCATGTAACCTTATCCCCGCTATTTCCATTTTACGGCAGATTTCTTGCATGGCTGGAAGAGAGAGAAGCTGAGCCCCTTGTTGTATAGAGTTTCCTACATGCTGACATTGGCTCATTGGATTCTTGTGGTGTCAGTGTGTCCTTCTTCCCCAGGCCCTGCAAACTGCTAGTGAAGCGGAGAGGCTTTATGAGAGTTAGGATGATTCTCCCAGTGACAGCACTTCCCGGACAGCTCTCTCTCCTGCCTCTGCCCTGCGTCATGTGGGTCCCTTAACCTGTAGGTATACAAGGCTCCTGACAAGTATTGTCAGCAGATTCTAGTGTCAGATCTCATTGTAAAAGCTAAAAAGATTTGGTATTCCCTAACAGAGTTTGGTAATCACCTACCTTCATAATGTTTCCTCCTACTCTTAGATTTTCTGTAGCTTTCTGAATAGCCAATGATGGTCAGCCTCCTCCCATCACAAGGATCTGCCTTTCATGACACAACCTGCCTGACCCTACTTCTCAGCCGGCCTTTGGACCCTCTCCTTTGGGAGGCCACCACCCTCGGGCAGCTCCATGGATGACTGTAGTCAGGGGCCTTGGGAAGTAGTCATTAAATGCTGGCTTTCTGTTAAGATGCTAGGTCCTCACGTTCCTGGGACATCCTACCAAGCCACCCAGAGATGATTTTTACTCAACAGCCCCTGTCAAAGGAACACTGAGGAAGGGGTTTTCAAAGAAAAAGTGTTAAGCAATGAAAAGCTGAGTTCAAAATTTCTGCTGCTCAGCTATGAATATTTTCCTGTTATTTTCTTAATAACCTGCTTCACATTTGCTTAAATACCCTGCTCAAATAACCAACTAAAAAAGTCAACAGAGGAGCCAAGTTGTAGAAAAGTAAACAGATGAGTAACATTTTACTAAGTATCCTTAAACATCCACCCACTTACCTTTTCTGGGATGTAGCGAATGCATCACTGTGTCCACTCAACGTGGGCAAAACACTCATGCTGGATGAGGGAACCAGGAGGCTTTGTTCTGCCATTTAGTTGGATAAGTTACTCAAAACTCTGTGAGCTTTGGTTTGCTCAGATTTAACATAAATGGCGCTACGTACAGCCCACTACACTAAGTAGTATAATGTACTACTCAGCCCAAGACATGGCTCATAGCAGCCTTGGTCAAAGTATTTCCCTCAGAGGGTCTAAAGCAGCCTAGATATCAGTGTCCTCCCCCAAAGCAGTCCCCACCTCTGTTCTCCACTTGGTTTTGCAGCCTTGAGAAGGTATGCATGCATGAAGGAATGCCAGCATTCTCCCTAAGGCTCTTCCTGCCCTGACAGCCATACCACTGTCATTTTAAAAGGAGGGAAGGATGAAAGCAAATATATTCCTGAAACCAGGAGGAGCTTCCTCTGCACTAACATGCAGAAAGGCTTATTAAAGATACATGTTTGTATAGGTTAAGCCGTTTAATGCAACGTAGTTTCCCTACTCTTAACCAACTTTATTATTTCTAAAACTCTCCAAATGTGCTCCATTGCTCAGCTTTTGTGAGAGGGATGCTCATAAGAAGAGTGCTCCATCTCTTGCTACAAAGCTATATACCCAAATACTCTTATGAGCGTAGACAGAAAGCAAAGTAGACACTGAGTCCTGTGCTTTCTCAAACATACTTTCAGGCTCAGTAGGACTTTTCATAATGTACATTGTTTGGTACTAGAGTTCATGTTGCTTCTGTGACCAGTAAAAATATATGCTATATACATGAAAAATATGGAAACTATTAAGGTGGTTTTATAACCTTGCCTTTCTTAAACCTTGCCTTTCCTGGCAAGATTTAGGTTAGTGTTTCATCATGTTCAAATTCAGGATTGAATATTACAAAATAAAATTTTTGAGACATTGTGCTTATAGAATAACAATCATAAAAATGAAAATACTTTTTTAGTAGAAAAGAGAAATTCTACTCTCACCGCAGTACTTCCCAGATTAATAACACTTCCTCCAAAGAAAGAAAAGGGGGAAAAATTGCAGGAGGAAAGATTTAAAAAAAAAACAACAACCCATGAACATTCAGTGTGGTTTCAGTTGCAAGCTGAGTGTGAAGCAGACGTGGGAAGTGAGCTTGCTGTGGAGGTAGAATTCAGAGTTCAGTTCTGACTAGAACCCTCAAGGCCACTTCAGCCTAAGGCCATAATAGAACCCAATTCAACTCCATAACTCTCCGTCGCTGGAGTTCTTCCATTCCAGGTGTGTCTGACTCATACAGTCATCTGACCGCCTCCTGTGAGGGTCTGAGATGCTGGACAAGACACTGGGACGGGTACGATGTGTTCCCAGGCTGGAAGAAGCTCATGTTTTATTAAGACAGACAGTAGTGGACACACTTAATTTTATGTAGGAAGAGTAGTGGACACACTTAATTTTATGGGACACAGAGAAGGGCAGTCTGCCTGGAGGAATGAAAACAAACACAAAAACTGAACCTTCCTAGACATGAGTTGGGTCTTGATCTCAGACCTTTAGGGTTTCTCTGAGCTT
The DNA here is from genome assembly GCF_048773025.1 of Camelus bactrianus. NCBI lineage: Eukaryota > Metazoa > Chordata > Mammalia > Artiodactyla > Camelidae > Camelus > Camelus bactrianus. Next base: position 23,828,474 of record NC_133556.1, read on the forward strand.
GATCGTGGGTGGGTAGTGGGTGCCCACCTGTACTGTCCCTGCACCCCCACATGGAGAAGCAGCTCTATGCGTGAGTTTGGTTTCAAGAGCAGAGATGTGAGCCAAGAGAATACACCTGAGGGAGGGAAGGGGCTCACCTCTCCCTGCTGGCTCCTGGCTGGGTGCCTGGGCTTTGGGACGAATTGGCCTTGCATCTCTGGGGACCTCTTCTCCAAGAGGATGGCCTCCAGGAGGGCAGAAGGAGAGGCGGAGTCTTCCGGTCCCTGTGGCAGGAGTGCAGTAGCTGGAAGATGGCTCAGTTTAGTTCTGTAAGGATGTTCATGCCCTGTGTGCAGATAAACTAAATATGGATCCAGGCTGCTGGCTGTGGGTGTGGTCAGACCCACCTCACCATGGGCGAGGGCGGCACCCTGATGTGGCTGCCGTTCTTCTAGGGCTTCTGGGCAAAGAGGTCTGTGCCTCCTGAACGAGCATGAAGTGGGCTGACATGGAGGACCCCCTGCAGAAGCAAGGTGCCCAAGCAGAGGAGTTTGAAAAGGAAAGAGAAAACTCTTCCTCAGACACGGTGCTTGGCTCGGAATGTGTAGCTGTGTCAGTGCGTCGCACAGCATTGACTTCCCCTGTGTGTCCCTCTGAGGGTGATGACGGCCCCGTAGTTTCTGCCTTGACAGGAGCACTAGGTCTGTACGTGTTAGGCAAGTTACTGGCCTTACATTCCTCCTTTTAACCGCTTACCCCCACATAGACCCATAAGCGCCAAAGTAAATGTATTAATACATGTTGGTGCTTAGTATTTTTTACGAAGTTGGACTGTGTTAGGAATTGCTGTGTTCTCTGTTGTCTCACCCATGTCAGTTCAGCAAATAGAGTTTTCCTTTTGTCAGCTCAGTAGCCAGAGCTGCTCAACAGCAACAGAGAGGTTTGTCTCTGAGTTTCCCTCCCACTGCTGCCTTCCCCTCAGGGGGCCCTGCCGGGGAAGGCTTAGACACGAGGCTACACGGTGATGGAAGCTCAGAAGCCAAGTGCAAATCAGTGTTTACAGAATGGAGACCTTCCCAGGAAATCACTGGGACTTGCCAAGTGATTTCTTTTGCTCGTTCGTGCTTTAAATTTCTTAGGCTCCATAGAATTCTCAAGGCCCCTGTGCACTGATGTGGATTTCATTTTTTAAGAATAGAATGAATGTTCCTTGTCTTTTATTTCAGATTTATTATTGAGTACAACTTGGGGAGCTCTTGCCTTTGCTTTTCATGTGGTGCAAATGCAATTTCAGTGCTCTGTTCAGAACAAAAATCATAGTGACTTCCAACTTTTAATACAAAGGAAGCTTCCATGACAGCAATAAAATACAACCAACTCACCAGGATAACCAGGAGCTTGTCCACAATTGAGAATTCAGAGCATGTAAAAAATGCCTGCAGAGCGACTGCTAAGGTCCCATCATGAATGACAGGCTCTTAGGATTCCTTAGAGCAGCCGTGGTGTGTGAAGCCATTCTCAGGCTGCAAGTTGTCATCTTCGTGATTTTATCTAAATTAATGCATTTTATTAAAATAAATATACCTAAATATTCAATTCTTTTCACTTTATTGCTGACAAAGATTTACAAAGATGTCAACATTTTAAAAATTATGAAATAGTTGAGGGGACTTTAGTCCTCAGCTATGTACTTGGTGACCCCATATATTCTAAGAGTAGAATATACATTTCATAGAAAAAACTTGGTGGTTTGGATTTTCCAGATCATTTGAAAATGTTCTTCAGATCAGTTGAAAAAGGGTAATATCCCTGGAGGATTGTTGAATGGATTAGAAAATAGGAAAGGAAGAAAGGAAGGACGAAAGGAAAGAAAGAAAGAAAGATCTTGCTTGTAAGAGGGAGCGCTCTAAGATTTCTAGCAGGAGTCACTGTTCCCATTACCATATTGCAGGGTCTGCTGCAGATCCTGCCCTTCCCCTTGTTTGAATCCCTCTATTTTCACGGACCACACTGCACAGACTTCCTGATCCAAGAATAGGTATTATTTTAGCTAATTTGCTCTAGTAACTATTTTAGGAGAAGTGTGATGTAGTTATAGAAAACCTCAAGAGCAATGCTGGTAAACTCAGCTGCAGAAACAGCAAAGCAAGGTGCTTTAGGCCACGAAGACTTGAAGAGTCTGAATGTGATTATCTCATTTTTTTCCTGATGCTGAGAAAAGTTTTAGGCATGGAGCAGGTGTTAAATAAATATTGGATTTAGAGGCATGGCTGGATTTTAGAAGATTCTTGTAAAATGGAGGCTGCTTAGTGGCTAGGAAATGGAACAGAGAACTTTAAGACTGGAATGTGGAAAATAATGTGTGAGGAAAGAGATTCCAATTTATGTTGCTTTCATGCCTATGTAATGAAGTAAATAAACAAGTTAATAAATTTTTTCAAGATAGCTCTGTCTGTCAAGGAAAACAGCAGTGAAGAAAAATTCACCTTCTCTACCCAACTAGACCATAAGCTGCAGAATGAAGAGATGTTCTCCAAGCCTGGGGTGGAGTAAGTGTCTGGGGCTATTGAGTAAATGTATGAATGAGCATTGCATGAGATTTTCATTGTTGAGGGTATTTAAGCTTCAGACTGATTAACTGTCACTTTGAGACTTCAGGGTTACAGTCTGTTATGCAATCAGCCTACCTTAGGTTTCCCTGACACTTACCAATGAGTGGTTACGAGGCCTTTTTCTTGCCAGAACTGACCCATAACTGGTACTCTTTCTCAGAGCCACTGGGGACAGAAAGAACTGTGTGTCACTGCAAATCTTTCCCAGTAGGTACTTGAAGAACACATTTCTTTAGCATTACTATATTTCCAAAAAGAATTTGGACCCGTAGAAATGGTATTAGATCCAGAGGGGTGGAACAGTTTTTGAGTTAACAGTCCTGATATCAGTAATAACTCCCGGTCCTTCTTGCCAACAGGCCACCTGAGATTTTTGTCCCTTTTGATAAAGGCAGAGGATCTATGGAACCACAGTGCAAACAGCCCTGTCCTTTGTGGGTGGTCCATGGCATAAAAAAATCACGGCAGTGCCCCTTCACGGTGGAGGGAAAGTCTCATCTCGAGAGCCCTCCTTTCTGCTGTCTCTAGACTCGTTGGAGAATGTTGGCTTTCCCTTTCAATGTCCCTGCCCAGACAAGCATGTTGTCCAGAGCCACGTACTCTGCCAAGGCTGTTCTTGAGCAAGGAGAACTTGGGCAGTGTCGGCTCAGCAGCTGGGAGCAAAAGGAGGGAAATGCCCAAGAGGCCTGGGGATGGGAGAGAGAAGGCAGCCCCGGGGCCTTGGTGCCACCCAGCCCCGCGCCAGGGGGACGGGGGACGGGGGACAAGGACTCTGACCTAGAGCACAAGTGAGATGCAGAAAACACTCTGTCCCAGCAGATTTACTGCCTAGAAATACTGGAAATCCCATTTGAAACAAGTTTAAATTATAAGGGCTGCTGCATTATATTAAAAGAGTCCTCCAGGGAAAGGAAGATAAAGCAGAAAGTGTTTGAAATAGTGTTGGTTGCAGGTGCTGTGCTTGTCATGTCACAGTAGCAGGTTTTCCCATTTACAGAGAATTGTATATAAGCAGCTGTGTTTCCTTCAATTCTGTCCATTTGCATGTCAGTTCCCTCCCCCTTTTTCCCTTTCACGACTTCATCCTCAAACATAGCCTTGTCTTTCACCAAAAAATTTTCCAACATCTCACAGCAGCCCTAGCAAAACATACAGGAGCAGAGACTGGAAGGCAAAACAAGGTGAAAGCGATGTGTACACACACGTCCCCAGATCCATCATCTTATTCAGAACTTGTATCCTTTACCAATTTACAAGAGGCATTAGCCATCTCCTCCTCAGGACCTGTCTCAAGGGGACCTGCCTCTAGCCAGCTGGTCTTTATGTCAAAATTTATAGCAAAAACCCTCATTTAGGATTTATCATACTGAGATTGAGTCCTCAGCTGACAATCAGGATAAATGGGGATGGGATGGGAGGTATAGGGAAGAAGATATAGAAAGAACAGTCCAATAGAGTAGGTAATATCTGGGCTCATATACATATTTTATTATCTATTATATAATGTATATAATAAAGAATGTTATTAGCACTCTAAAAGTATAGCCCTAATTCATTATGCTGTCACTTTCAACTCACATAGAATTGTAAACAGAAATACAAGAATAACACTATTGTATAGGTTGATAATCTAGCTTTACTGCTTTCAATTTCTAAATTCGGGGGGACAAAATATGACTTAACCATCTGTAATAGTCTTCTGTATCATGATGGGAGGTACACCACACACACACACACACACAAATCTCAAAAATAAAAGTTGGTTTCTAACTAAAAAGAACTTGCAGGTAACTTACAGTTATTCCTAGCTTTGAGAGTGACATGTTGATCACATCATTTGCTGTGTCTGAATTCATTATTCTTATAGTTATAGACTGTAAAAAAAAAAAAGAGAGAGAAACATTGCTCTAAATTTAAAAAAAAATTAAAACAGATGAGTAAATAATTATTGTCAAATCATGATCCATATTCTACAGGCAAAGCTTGTGTTCAGGCAATGACAAGGAAAGCACATGTAGAGCCCAGCCCCCTAATTACAATTTATTTTCATTTGTTTATATAACATGAAGCTAGTAAAAAGCATTTCAGTAAAATGTTTTCATCACCCTAAAGCAAAAAACTCTGTGTCCAGTAAGTACTAACTCTCCATTCCACCCCCATCCTCAGCCCCTACGCTACCTTTTGTTTATCCATTCCTTGGTTGATAAACACTTAGGTTGTTTCTTTTCTTTCTTCCTTTCTTTTTTTTTTTTTTTTTTTTGGCTACTATGGATAATGCTGCTATGAACATTTCTGTATAAATTTTTGTGTGGATGTTTGTTCTTATTTCTATTGGATGTTCTGCAGGGGCTGCCACATTTTATCTTCCTACCAGCAGCACTGCTCCTGCCTTCCCCATCACCATGTCAGGACCCAATTCATCAGGAAAGTAGAATTCCCACTTAGCTCCCCACCCTGCCTATGTCCATGGACACAGCTTGTAATGACTCAGGCCAGTCTGCAGAAGAGTAAAACAGCTAATAGCCACGCACTAGGTGTCAGGCAGTGTCACTGCCTTATATATGTTTATGCAGCCTTTGAACCAGTATAACATGTAAATGTGGCTTCTACATTTCCCCCCTCCCTAGAAAAAATGTTTCTTGGACACTCCCTTATCAAAACCTTTGTATATTCCCAATTGAAACTGCATCCTTTCACCTGCAACATGGAAAAGATATTAAAGAATAGCAACCATTAATCTTTAGAGAAATAATTCATTTAAAGAAAATATGTAGAGAATGATACAAATATGATTCTTCCCAAAAAGCTTTCAGAATTTTCCTTAAGTCAATAGCTGCATTCTAGAATTTGATAAATTAACAGCATGGTAACATTTTAGTTGTCTTATCTTTGTGATGATAGGTGAGATTTTGGTAGCATGGGGTGAGGAGGACAAGAAAGAAGAGTTGAGTGCTGTGATGCACACTCGATGTGCATGACAAGAATGAGACTTGGGCTGTGATTGTTGCAGGTGAAAGTTGCATGACCCCTGTGAACCCAGAAGTGCTGACTCAGGATGGCTACGTTCCCCATCCTCAGTCCAGCCAAGAGTGTGTCTTGGAAAACTGCCCTGCACTCCATGGAATCACACCTTTGCTTTAAGATGGTCACCTGTCTACAGACACCAAAGAAGATAGTCCGCGCACAGCAATTCAGACCATCTAATATTTGATGATTCATCTTATTTCTATAATTAAATCCTGTCTTTAAAGGAATTAACTTGGGAGTGTAAAGGCAATTTTTCAAATGTATTTGAACTACTTGATAGGACTTGCACAAGAAAGGTATTCCAGGGATTTAGAAACACAGGTGCTCTCTGGGCATCGGGGGCAGGCTGTGAGAGAGGGCCCTGGAGACTCGACCTCGTGATCCTCCTTCCACTGACATCCTTTCACCATGGACACGTGAGCTCCAGCTCCCCAAAGGGCTCCTATAGCCCACTTGAAAAACCACGGAGCAAAGCTAAAGGAAAGTCCTCCAGTAGTTCCCCTATTTATCATCAATTGCATATAAAAACCTTTTTGGAGGGGAAGTGCAAGGCACACAAGTGTCATATTGGGAGGTCAAAAAGTGGGTCACTGACTTAATATATAATCCAATTAAAGTGTTCTCCTTTTTAACTCATGTAATATACAGGGCCAAGCTGTAGGTCTTACTTAAAGGTGGCCATGAAGTTCACTGTGGGCCAGTCCAAGACAAAGGACTTCCATGCACTGATGGCTTCCCCTGCTTTGTCTGTACATTTGGCAGACCACATGGTGTTCAGTTCTATTTCATATTTTATCTTGAAGTTGTTATTGTACCTGCAAAGATAACCAGACAAGACTTCTATTAGTTTGTTTCTTAAATGTTGGAGCCACTACATTCATGGTAAAAAGCTAGTTCTCACTGCTCCAGGCAAAGCATGGCTCCTTCATCTCTATGACCCTCTGTGCACAGCACATGGAACGGTTAGATAGGCCTTTCCCAAGTGTGTGTTGAGCAGAGGCTGGTGCAGGAAGGCCCTGAAAATGATCATATGAATAATGATCATGAATATACTCAAATGTTATGGGAATGATTTTGAAGGTAATTTGCTAAAAATCATAGGAACTTGTACAAGGTGACAGCATTCAGGCCGGCTAGTTACTGCTATCTATGAAATTGCATCTCCCTCATCCCTGCCAGCACCACCTTTTATACACTGAAGCCCTCACTGACAGTATGGCTATATTTGGGGACAGAGCTTTTAGGGTGCAGTTAAGGTTAAATGAGGTCATCAAGATAAGATTCTAATCCAGTAGGATTGGTGGGCTTCTAAGAGGGAGAGAGATCTCCCTACAAGCAGAAAATTTTGCTAATATAAACCAGATATGGTGACTGCTGGTTAAAAGCCTTTCAGCATAGTATTTCAACCCCTTTCTATGGCCTGTGGAGACCCTGTGTGACTGGATCCCCTGAACACAATGCCATATCTACTGTGCCCCATGCTGTGGGCTCCAGTCACATTGGCCTTCATTGAACTCCTCCCTTCCAGGGTCCAAGCTGCACCCACTTAGGCCTGCTGTTCCCTCGGCCTACAAGGCTCAGAAACCTTATCTGGGAATGGTGGCAGTGGCTTATCCCATAAGTCCAGTTCAGAGGCTGCCACTTTGAGCAGTCCTGCTAGACAACCCCTCTGTAATACGGGCCCATCATCTTTACATGGCATCCTGTCTACCTTTTATCAGAAGCACTAATAATGATCTGTAGTTGTCCCCCTCATTTATCATCTGTCTGTAAGCCCCAGACAAGAGAGACCCTGCCTGTCATATTTTCTTACAGTAAGGGCTAGTGAACATGCAACTTTATGATTATTGGGAGAGGAAGTATGTGCATACTTGATGTTTGATATTAGCAGTTTATCCCTATACAGGAAGAGTTGCCTCTTCTGCTTCCTTGGAGCTTTGCAGGACTGTGCATCAGCACGGTATGATTGGTGCCCTCAGATGATGGCGTATTTGCACTGTGGGCATCCACCTCAACAGAAGGGCTTTTCCTGCAAAACATCAAATACCACAGAACAGCTAGTCACTGGTCAAGTACATGATGGAATTTGTTAAATGTCAAGGTTGACACTAAAAATTAGCCTCAATCTCCCAAACAGGGCTTCACAGCTCAAAATCAGGAGTTAGTAAATTATAGAAAGCTATTGAAAGAAAAGAGGTCACTTAAGGAGTTGATGTAGATGGAAAACAGTTTTAGGGACAAAGTGCCAAGGCATGCCACTCTTAGTGGGGAAAAGGAGAAAACAGCGAAGTTGATTCATGAAATTTAAGGAGGAAGGAACCAAGAGGCTTAAGTGAAAAGTGTATTACAAGAATGTAAAAAAACTAATCAAAAACAAACAAACAAAAAACCCAAATATGATAACTTGTGGCCTAACATAGATAAAAGTATGTGGAGATTACAGAGAAGTTTACAGTTTGGTTTCATTTTAACATAAAAATTTAAAGAACTGAGGATTCTGGTAAACTGACTCTAAATCAATATTCAGATTCTTGGGGAAAATCCTCAAAGATCAGCAAATAACACTGGAATCATTAAAAAGTTTCTAAATATGGGGAAATGCTTAGCTATTATTTGGCTGAGCTACAGCTAAACTCTTAACAGAGCTTCTGGTCATAATAGGTAAAACACCTGAATTGAACTGAGCTTAAAAACTGATATGTAGACCAGATATTTTCATTAATCTACAAAAAATTCTTTCCCAGGGAGTCAAGTAAGTGAGCCCCAGCCCCAACCAAGAACATAAAACCTGCTGTCTTGTGCTCAGCAGCACTGAATCTTGTGGACATGAGTAGCTTTTCATGAAACCAATGCTGAAGGTGAAAAAGAGTTCATATATTCTAGAGGAAACAAAGCACCTCCTAGGACCACCAGTCTGCTTTGATGATCAGATATAGTGTCTGTATGTGTATGTATGACCACACTATTATGCTGTACACCAGAAATTAACACAGCTCTGTCAACTGACTATACTTCAATAAAAAAGCTGTACAGGATATAATGTAATTAAGAAATACAATGTTAACAGTGAAAAAATAGTGTATTAAAAGATTACCTTATATGGTGAAACCTTGAACGATCACCTACAAGCTCATTGCTTGAGGTGAACATCCTGTCTTCTTTAATTCTTTGCTCTCGAAACCGAGTGTGTCTCCACCACTTGGCAGAGGGCTGTGAACTCCTCCAGGAAGCCTGAGCTGCTGCTGCAGGCAGGGTTCTGGCCATTGTGATGTCAAGGTTCTGAGGCTCATGCTGTAACTGACAAACTGACATACTTGTTTCCCTGATTTTGCCTCCATCTTTTCACTTTTAAAAATTAACTTTTTTTATTTTGAGGTAACTGTAGATTGACATGCAGCTGTAAGAAATTATAAAGAGGGTCTATAATCTTTTACCCAGTCGCCCCCAATGGTAACATCTCTCCAGGTTTTACTGCAATATCACAACTAGGATATTAACATGGATACGGTCAAGATACAGAACATCCCCTCACGGATTCTTCATGTTACTCTTTCTCAGCCGGACAGACTTCCCTCCCACTCTACCATCTCTTAATCCCTGGAAACCTATGATATGTTCCCCATTTCTTTAATTTTGCCATTTCTAGAATGTTCTGTCAGTGGGATCATACAGTACATAACCATTTGGGATTTGCTCTTTTGCACCCAGCATGATTAGAGTTTCATCAGGATTGTGGCAGGCATTAATAATTGGTTCCTTGGTAACCCTTAGCAGTGGTGCATGATAGTGATGATCACAGTTCGCTGAAGGGACGTCTGGGTCGGTGTTCAGTTTGGGTCTCTTACAAATAAAGCTGCAACAGATGTGTGTGTGTGCTGGTGGTTGTGTTAACACAAGTGTTCATTTCTCTGGGCAAATGCTGGGTGGTGGTGTAGCTGTTGTAGCCGTGTGTCGTTTTTTAAAGAAACTTACAAGTTGTTTCCCAAGTGGTGACACCATTTCTCATTCTCATCTGTGCCTGATTCAGTTTCCCCACCTGCACACACACAGTAGATGGTGTCCTTTTTTATTTTAGGCATGTGATAGCTGTGTAGTGCCGTCTCACTGTGGGTTTAATTTGCATTTCCCTCGTGGTTAGTCATGCTCAGTATCCTTTTGTGCTTATTTGCCATCTGTGTGTCTTCAGTGTTGTGGGATCTGTAGTAACCTGCCAGAAACATTGCATGTAGAGACAGCATCCTCTCTCCACTAGAAAACTGACCAGTGTGCAGATGAGGAGGCTGCTGCCCAGATGGTTTAGATGCTATCAAGCCAGGCCGCCGTGATGCAAAGGATTCAAATTCAGCTGACTCAGGAGGGCCCCTAGCCTCTTCTCACAGGAGCAGGCACTTTCTTTGACAACTGCAGAGGACTGTAATCCAAGCATACTAACAAAAAAGTGTGTGGTTTCTTTTATAGGCTCCTGTAATAGTTATCTGAATATATATCTTTTATTCTTCAGTAACTTCTAAGGACCTTGAGGAAAGAGTCTCTATCTGATTTATCATTTAATTCTCACAGGCATTGGCACATTGGAGGAATTCAAAACATTTTATTGAATAAATGAATGAAATAGCTTTCTACCATGGATGAAGAAAAAAAGGATACTCTGAAATAGTCTTTCTTTAATTTCATTCATTCAGCAGAGAGGTTTTGAGCATGTGTTAAAAGAAAGGCACCTGGTTATGTCTGGACAGCAGGGAGCAAAGGGACTCAGACTCAATTCTCAGAAAACCTAGATTTGAACGGTGGAGACAGAAGTTAAACCGAGTTAACACCAGGCTCTGGTAGGTACAAAGCAAAATTAAGGAGTGAGATGAACAATTAAAACAGGGACACCTGACTTTGATTGTGGAGGGGACAGGCAAGGAAGGCTTCTTTGAAGGGCTCTTTTGAAATGAACTTTAAAAGGTGATTTTGAATTATTTGGAGGGGATGGGAAAGTCAGGAGGAGAGAGAAAAAGAAGAAAAGAGAAGAATGTGTGCTGGGAGGGAATGTTTCATATTTTCATGCTGAAGGGATAGAATTGAGCATATGAAATTTCAGAGTCATGAAAGAGTTTCCTAGATTGGAGGCACTAGAAGAAGGTACATGAAAGTGAAATAAGTCTGAAAAGATAGGTGGAGGCCAGAAGCACAGGTCTTTTTAGTCCTTTGGACCTTGTTCAGGCCTCTCATTTAAAAACTAATTTGGCCCAAGTGGCATCTAGATAGTGGCCTCCAGAGACTTCTCCCCACTTGTAAAGGGAAGTGCTGCTCTGGACCTGCTTCACTGTCTCCAACCGTGGCGGCTCACGGGGCAGCACTTTCTGGCCTCTCATCAAGCACCTGCCAGTATCTGCCTAAGGCAAGAAATGTAGGCAGACATGTCTCTGCACCTTCCCCAGTTCCCAGATCATCTCCACTATCTTCCTATCCTTTTTGGAGAGGGAGGTTAGAGGCCAGGGAACCATCTCCTCTTCTGGAATCCAGTCACTGGTCATCAAGGTTGATGTATCAGAATGGCTTTGGGGAGCTATTCAGGCTGTCCTCCCCCAGAGGTTCTGAGGCAGCAGAGCCAGAGAACCAGTACATATAACAAGCCTTTGGCCTGATTCTTACATGTAACCAGGACTGGTTGTGTTTTAGGCATCCACTGAGAAAGAAGTGATGTTCTTACACCATTTTCTCCTTTAGTGTGAAGCAAAGGGGAGACATTTTTTTCCCCAGAAAGACCAAAGGAGGTTTCCTTAGTCCTGAAATAGTTACTTTTAAATGTAACAGCTAAAGCTTACTTTCTTCCAAAATACCATTGTCTTTTCCTTTTATCAAAGTGCTATAAAAGGAAAAACAGTGACAGGGTCTGTTTTCACGTATTTCATTGAATACTGAATTTTCACCCTAAATACCCAATAGAAGAGGTGATACTGTGTCACTAGTACCAACACTTAAGCACTTTGCAAAGTCAATTTTCTTAGTTCTGTTTTTCCCCTTAAATTTTAAAATCTTTGATTAAATATCTGTATTGGAAAACAGGGTGTGTAGTGTCAGGAGCGTAAGTTCTGGAATCCAGTTACCTAATTCGGAATCCCTCCTCCTTATTTACTACCTACCTGAGAAGACTAGGAAAATCGGCTACACTTTTAAAGCCTCAGTACTTTCTTTATAAAATAGAGGTTGTGATAAAAGTACCTATCTCATAGGGTTGTTATGAGAATTGAATGAGGTAATACTTCAGAAAACTTACTATGGTACCTAACAGCAAGCCTTCAATTAATGTTAGTTATGCTTTTAGGAGACAGTGAGACTTTATATTCAAAAATAGCAAGCAGTATCATGGGTAGTTTGAGGAAAAAGGAGTTAACTTTCCTTTGTAATACTGCATGACCCCTATACAAACTAGGGGACGAAGAGGTCTGGCCAAAGAATGGGTCATTAAATTACAACACCGTCTTACAACTAGACCTGTTTTGTAAAAGAAGAGGTAAACGGGGGGGGGGGGGGGGGGGAGTCCCATATGCCCAAATGTTTCTGACCCTATCCCAAGACCGAGGTCTAGGGAACTCCTGGGTGTGCCTGGCTCACTTGCCCTTCAAAGCATCTCCCCCAACAGGAGCTCAGTGTTTTGGGTGACTATGGGTCCAGCTCCCCGAGGCCCACAGCCAGGAGCTTTGACCTCCCTTGACTCTGAGGGGGGATAGTCTTCCCAGTCATCTACCCCTAAGGCCACTTCTGGGCAGCTGGGGACCCCAGGTCCCCATAGATCTGGTGTTTGAAGTATTTAACAATAGAGACAGGGCTAAAGAGGCAAAAAGGATTCAGGGATAACAGTGAAAGGCAGAATCCCTAGCAGCAGCCTTAATCCCTGCCTCACCTCAGGGTTACCCTCCACAAAGACCCATGGCGAGGACAGGATCTAGGATGCCTGAATCAGAGCCACTGTCTCGCCAAAAAGGGACCCGTTTTAAGTGCAGCCAGGACGGCCACTGGAAAAACAAATGCCCCATGTATGGGGAAAGTCCATTGGAACCCTGCCCCATGTGCAGACAAAAAGGCCACTGGAAGCAGGACTGCCCCCAGTCCTGAAGAGGGCTTGGGGCTCCCAAACCAATGATGGCTGAGATGACTATAAGACTGATGGACCCTCCCTGGCTCCCACGGGACACTTGGTCTTTTCTCCAGAGGAGCCTCAGGTAACCCTTGATGTGGCAGGTAGAAAAGTTGTCTTCTTACTAGGTGCGGGAGCCACCTACTCTGTGCTGACTGATTTCCCTGGACCCTTGTCCTCCCAATCCTGCGAAGTAACGGGGATCGATGGAAAGCCCCAAACCAGGCGATTTACAGCCCCCCTTAGCTGTCTGCTAGAAAATTTTACCTTTACACATCAGTTTTTGCTCATGCGTGAGTGCCCCATCCAGGCAGTAATACAATTTGGAGATCCTCATGAAGAAGGCACCCACCAAGAAAAATGACTGCTCTTGGCCTTGGGAACCCACCTCAGTACTAAACCAGAAGAGGTCTCCCTTCCACCCCATATTGTTTCTCAAGTGAACCCTGCTGTCTGGGAAACTGAGATCCCCAACAGAGCTACTGTTGTCAGGTTCTCATTAGAAATGGGACCACACGAGGCTATAGGCAAGCCTCTTCAAATCAAAGGCTGAACCAAGAGCCTTAATTTATAAAACTTGTCAAACCTAGGAAGGCTCTTCAAAAGTATTTGTAAATGGGTGGCCAAATGGGAGGCCATAGTTTGGACTAAGCTGACCATAGCTGATATTCAGAGTCTGATAAAAAATTTTGGGGAAAGCCTCACTTAAGCTAAATGAGGAGAAACAAAACTGTCTGTTTTACAAATCTAGTCTTTAGAAGACTAGAGGTGTGGCTCCAAAAATGTTAGAAAGCCCACCGATCCTTCTACCACTCCCAAAACCTCCCCTATGTATTTATCTTAAGAGACAAGTATTTTAAAAAGGTTTTTTTTTCTAGCCTTAAAGAAACAAAGGCTTTCTAGGAGAAACTTGCTTTCCTATGCCTTTGAGATACAAATATTCTGCATTGTTTCCTTTGGGAACTCTGATCTCACCATCTTTTTAAAATGCAAATCTCAAAAAAAGGAGAAATAAATAATTCGGAACTTAATTTGCTAAGAACAAGTAAAAATTTTGTCTCTTTTTCATAAATATTAGTAAAAAGGCTTAGCCATCTAGACGGGCAACTTTGATTTGTTCTATCTGCCAAAAACCCAGTTTAAATCCAACCTCTTTTGTAGCTAATGGATTTTACTTTGTTACATCTGATTCATGACTAAAGTTTTAAAATGAATACTATAATGTATCCTGGTTTGTATGTCATAGATGTATGGTATTGGCAAAATTAAATGGTAAAAGAGCTCTTTAATTGGCTTAAGAAAATTAAATACTTACATAAATATTCAAACATAGAGAAAACTGGCCAAAATAAAGTTCAGGTTCACGTTATCTAAAAAATATTCAGTACTGGTATTGGTATTAAAGCTAGCTTAAGCTTACTGGTTTAAGTAATAGAAACATGTCTTTAGAGACATCAGTGTTAAGTATAATACTTCTGTTGTGTAAGGCTTACTAGAGGTCAAATAAGACTATTATATCTGTTACAAATCTGTCAACAAGAAGAGTAACTCAATGTAAAAAATGCTTTCAAAAAAGTAACAAAATAAGAGATTTTGGATAAACTAGGATTTTTGTTTCAGAAATAATCTATCTAAAATTGTCTCCTCAAATTTTGGTACTTAAAACTTGAAACTAAGTTAAAATTATCACTATCTGTCATTTATAAAATATTAAAACATTAATTGCTGGGCAAGTCTAGGTTTATCTACCTTTGCCTTAGGAAAACAAACAAAAAAAAACTAAAACATAAGTTTCCAGTCAGAAAATGATGATATGACAACCAATTCACAGTTGCTTGCTTCTTGGTTTTTGCCGGAGATTTAAGGTTTTTAAGGGTTAAAATTATAATATGTAATTAAAGCTCCTAAAATAAGTATTTTAATATACAGTGGAAAAGTATGTATGTTTTCAGTAAGAGTTTCATAAAATACAAAAAGAAAATTTCATGCATAATCAAGATTTTAAATATTTTACAAATTCTAAAAGTTCTTTATAGCTCCAGCTACCTTTGAGATGCTTTAAAGGAAACTTGAGTCATTTTAGATGTTAAGTTAACTTGAATTTATTTTAATGTTAAGTTAAATATAATCAGTCATAATTCTAGTAATTACAAACAAGTCTCTTTATTGATTACAGATGTTTAACCATGCCTTTTAAGTCTTTTTGTTGTTATAGACTGCTGTTACAAAGGTGCTTCATCTTTAAGAAAATTCATCAGAAGTCAATGGAAACAGTGGGTTACAGCAGCCCCACATCAGACGATGGCTGTGTGAGGATTCCAGCCCATACCCTCAAACCTCTGGACCCCAAAACAAATGGCTGTCCTGCCCCTGGGGCCCCTAGAATAGACATTCAGAGGTTTTTACTCCCTGATAGGCAGGGTCAACGCCCCTACTCAGCCTGGAAGCAGTTTCAGAAAACAGACCTTCGCCCCTCTGCAACCCCATAAGATTATGGGAGTAAAACCTCTGAGGGGGGAGTGAGATAGGAAGAGGGCAAGGCACAGCCATTCAAGGAATGCCACAGCAATTAACATCAAAATGGTGGAAGATTCAACCCCCAGTAGGCCTTGAGGCTCAAGATGGTGGGAGATTTAACTTCTAATCGCTCTTGAGCTTCATTATTTGCTTATTGTAATACATTAGCATGGTGAAATAACAGGCCTACACGCACCGTAACAATCCCAAGGCTAGCCAGAAAAGATCAGAGTCGGAAATGGCCAACTACCTGGGAATCCCAGCCCCTTCGCCAGGCTAGTTAGCCGTCCTTCCACTTATTTGCATATGAAGCTACCAAAGCGCATAGAACTGGGCAACTCTGCCCCTCACGGCCTCTCTCTCCATTCAGAGACAGCCTGCACTGTCTGTGGAGTGTGTATCTACTTTTAATCTGAGCACCCAACCCCTACACCTCATGGCCTTTCTCTTGCCTTTCAATGTATCTCTCTGAATAAATCTACCTTTACTCAACTGTGGCTTGTTCTTGAATTCTTTCCTGTGTGAAACTAAGGACCCACACTTGGCGGGGCATGTCTCGGGCTCAACTGAAGCCTGACACAGCCCTCCTCACGTCCCACATCCGTTTTTCCTGCATCATTATGACTATTTTAACAATATTGATTCTTCCAGTCCAGGAGCATGGGATATCTTTCCTTTTTTTAAGTCTTCTTTAATTTCCTTAATCAATGTTTTATAGTTCTCCATGTGTAAGTCTTTCACCTCCTTGGTTAGATTTATTCCTAGGTATTTTATTACTTTGGGTTGTATTTTAAAAGGGATTGTTTCTTTACTTTCTTTTCCTGTTGATCCATCATTAGTGTAAAGGAATGCAAGTGATTTTTGTACATTAATCTCATATCCTACTACCTTGTTGAATTCTTTGATGAGTTCTAGTAGTTTTTGTGTGGAACATTGAGTTTTCTATATATAGTATCATGTCATCTGCATATAGTGAAAATTTTACTTCTTCTTTTCCAATTTAGATCACTTTTATTTGTTTTTCTTGCCTGATTGCTGTGGCTAGGACTTCCAAGACTATGTTGAATAGGAGTGGTGAGTGTAGACAACCTTGTCCCAGATTTTCATGGGAAGATTTTCAGTTTTTCACCATTGAGTACTGTGCTGGCTGTAGGTTTGTCATAAATAGCTTTTATTATGTTGAGATATGTTCCCTCTATACCCACTTTGGTGAGAGTTTTATCATAAATGAGTGTTGAATTTTATCAAATGCTTTTTCTGCATCTATTGAGATGATCACGTGGGTTTTGTCCTTTCTGTTGTTGATGTGGTGTATTGCATTGATTGATTTGTGTATGTTGAACCATCCTTATGTTCCTGGGATGAACCCATCTTGATCATAGTGTATGATCTTTTTTATGTGCTGTTGGATTCTGTTTGCTATTTTTTTTTTCCCTAGGATTTTTGCATGTATGTTCATCAATGATATTGGTCTGTAATTCCTTTTTTGGTAGTATCTTTGTCTGGTTTTGGTATCAGGGTGATGGTGGCTTCATAGGTTGGGTTTGGGAGTACTCCCTTTTCAATCTTCTGGGAGTTTTTTGTTTTTGTTTTGTTTGTTGGGTTTTTTTTTTTTTTTTTTTTTTTTTTTTTTTTTTTTGAGTTATAGTCATTTTACAATGTTGTGTCAAATTCCAGTGCAGGGCAAAATTTTTCAGTTATACATGAACATATTCATTGTCACACTGTTGTCACTGTGAGCTACCATAAGATCTTGTTAGAAGAGTTTGAGAATGATCGATATGAGCTCTTTATATGTTTGGTAGAATTCCTCAGTGAAGCCATCTGGTCCTGGACTTTTGTTTGTAGGGAGGTTTTTTTTTTTATTACTAATTCAATTTCATTTCTAGTGATCAATTTGTTCAAGTGGTCAATTTCTTTTTGGTTCAGTCTCGGTGGACTGTATGTTTCCAGAAACTTGTCCATTTCTTCTAGGTTATCCATTTTGTTCCATATAGTTGTTCATAGTATTCTCGTATGATGTTTTGTATTTCTGTGGTATTGGTTGTAATTTCTCCATTTTCCTTTCTTATTTTCTTTGTGCTCTCTCTCTTCTCTTTTTTGTGAGCTTGGCCATAGACCTCCACTCAGGTGATGCAGGGCAAGTGTTTGCTCATTGGATGATGAGTCTTTATTGGGAACTGTGCTGGCTCCACAGAGGAGGACCAGACCCACCAGCCACTTACCCACATGGAGCCTATATTCCAGGAAGATTGGGAAAATGAGCAATCGAGATCATTTCAGAGTGACTTGCACCTGCCTCAGAAGGGCAACTGTATACTGCAGAGGGCCAGGAGGCTGGAAGGACAGGTCCTACCTTAGAAGGGGTGGTTGAGGATTGCCTTTCTGATGTGAAGTACAAGCTCTGGAAGCTTCCAGGAGAAGCAGCCAGCTAAGTAAACATCTTGGGGAATGGGTTTTCAGGCGGCGGGAACACAGGGTGGCCAGGGCCTGAGATCCAGAAAGGTTGGCTGTGTGACCTCCTGGGTTTCCTCCCATTACTCCATCTTCTGTTGGTGAATCTAGGCAGATACAGACAGTATTCTGGGGAGGAGATGCTCTAGACAGGTTAGCCCTCGTCCTTGTATGTAGAAGGGACTCAGTCCTCCCTATTCCCCTGCGGACATGTCAGTCTCATCCAGGAGCCAGTGTGAGGGGGGAAAGCTTTTAAGAGTCCCACTGGCCTTAAGGAGCACATTTTTATTTTCCTGGAGCAAGTGCTAATGTTAACACAAATATCAGCACGTACATACACTGTGCTCAGGGAGGTTTCCATATAGGTGGCTGCAGATGATGGAGGTGGGCATTTATTGGTTCTAGTAGTTGCAATATTTTTTCCTTTTAACTAGTGTGCATGAAAAATACTGCAAGCCATATCAGTAAACAGTGCTAAAGCCATCAAGTCATCAGCGGCTGCCGCCACCCCATAATGAAGACAAGCCTGCAGCGCAGCCTCTGCAGCCACTCACAATGGTGCACTCTGAGGGGACTCAGAATAAGAAAGGACAGGATACTGGCCCTAGAGAGCCAGGTGCTTGTTAAAGGAATGAATTCATTGAACTCAAATGTTTGCTCCCTCCCATACATAGAAAAGCACTAAATTCTTTAACTTGATTTGCCTGGTTTTCTTTAGTTAACAAGTAATCTTTTAATGTCCCAACTACCTGGTCTTTGTTGTAAAACTCCTGTATGTCCTAGCTCCTCCCCTACCTCTTCAGAGCAGTCCCTCAGAGCCATCTGAGAGGCTGTTATCCTGGGCTGAGTCCTCAGAATTGTCCACCAAATAAAACAAACTCTCAACTTTTAGGTTGTACATTTATTTCGATCGAAACTAGAAGACTCGCATTCTGGCTGTTTCTTCAGTGGGAGGGAAGTTTTGTGAGAATTATGTCCCACCTTGATTTCTCATGTGTTGATGCTCTGGAAAGCAGTCGCGGTGACTACCTCGTTCACATTCTCCATTGAATGAGGGAAAAAAGAAAGAAAGAAAGAAAAAGCCAGAGATAACTTTTGAACAGCTCATTTATTATTTTTTAATTTATTTCTTATTTTTCAGTCAGGGTATAGTTGGTTTACATTGTTGTGTCAATTTCTGGTGTACAGGGTCATGTTTGTCATACATATACATACATATATTTGTTTTCATATTTTTCATTATAGGTGACTGCAAGATACTGAGTATAGTTTCCTGTGCTATACCACAGGACCTTGTTATTTTATTTTATATACAGTAGTTAGTATCTGCAAATCTCAAACTCCCAATTTATCCCTTCCCACCTCCTTCCCCCTCTGGTAACCTTAAGTTTGTTTTCTATGTCTGTGAGTCTGTTTCTGTTTTATAAAGAGTTCATTTGTGTCTTTTTTTTTTTTTTTTTTTTAAGATTCCACATACAAGTGATACGGTATTTTTCTTTGTCTGACTTCACTTAGTATGATAATCTCTGGGTCCATCCATATTGCTGTAGATGGTATTATTTTATTCTTTTTTATGGCTGAGTATTATTCTATTGTATACCCAGTCATCTGTCGGTGGACATTTAGGTTGTTTCCGTGTTGTGGCTATTGTAAATAGTGCTGCTATGAACATTGGGGTGTGTGTGTGTCTTTTTGAATTAGAGTTCCCCCTGGATACATGCCCAGCAACTCACTTATTTTTAACTCAAGGACTAATCCTCAGAAACACTCATTTTTCAGCTCTGCCTTTGAATGGGTGGTTCTGTTCTGCAGAATCACGGACTTGGAGAAGATGAAACACCTACCATGAGGGTGGAGATTTGTTTTGTGTTGCTTTCTTCTTTATATTTGTATCAGCACCTTCCAAAGGGCCTGACACATCACAGGCCCTCAATAAAACAAATGTTGGCTAAGTCAATTAAAGCTAGAAAGCTCTAAAAGATATCTTTTTCCGACTCCTCCATATCATTTTCTCCTTCAGGGTGGCTGAACCTGAGAGCGTTCTGATCCACTCACCTAGAGGAGGGCCGCTGTGGCCCCTTTGTTCTACTTTTACTATTAAAGGACAAGTGAACCAGATAGACAAGAATGTGTTCATTCTTCATATTCAAATCATGGGTGAACATTCAGCAAATCAGGAGCGGTTAAAATTGACCTCATGGATATGAGATTTCATTAGAAATCTCAGTCTCTAACATTATTTTAATCTATATGTCTTTTTAAAATTTTTATTTTATTTTAAAGGAGGTACTGGGGATTGAAATCAGGACCTCATGCATGCTAAGCACTCGCTCTACCACTGAGCTGTATATACCCTACCCCCAGTATGTGTCTTTATATTTATAAAAATGGGTTTCTTGTAGACAATATATAGTTGGGTTATGCATGCTTTTTAACCCACTCTGATCTCTTTTAATTGATATTCAAAATGATTATTAATCCAGTTGGATAAATTATCAACCATATTCCTTATTGTCTTTTATCTGTTGGTGTTCTTTATTCCTGTTTTTGTTTCCTACTCTGTCTTCCTTTTGTGTATTTTTATTTTATTATTTATTTTTAAAATTAAGGTATAATTGACATATTAGTTTCAAGTATACAACATAATAATTCCATATTTGTATATATTAGAAATGATCACCACAAGTCTAGTTAACATCTGTCACTACAGATAGTTACACATTTTTTTTCTTGTGATCACTTTTATGATTTACTCCCTAGTAACTTTCAAATATGCAATACCATATTGTTAGCCATGGTCCTCAGGCTGTACATTACGTCCTGGTGACTTATTTATTGTATTTCTGTAACTTTGTATCTTTAATCCCCTTTACCTATTTTGCCCGCTTCCCACCCCTTGCCTTTTTCTGTGTGTGGTTTTAATTGAGCATTTTATATGATTCCATTCTCTCTCCTTTCTTAACAGATCTGTTGTACTTTTTTACTTTGTTTAGCTGTTGCCCTAGAGTTTGCAATAGACATTTCTACCTAATCCAAGTCCAGCCTCAAATAGCAGGGTAACTCTTTATAGGTAGTGCAAGTACTTTACAATAACAAAGTAATCCTAATTCCTCCCCCCCATACCTTGCATCTTTGCTGTCATTCATCCACATATATACACACACATACACAGAAATATATATATATATTAATATATACATACATAATCACATTGTTGGTATTATTTTGAACAAACTGTTACCTGGTAGATCAATTAAAAATAAGAAAAATAAAAGTTTTTATTTTACTTTCACTGATTTCTTCTCCAAGTTCTTCCTTTTTTCATGTAGATCTGAGTTTGTATTAATCTCCTTTAAAAAAAAATTATTTGCGCTATAAACGAAGTCCTGTTGCTGGTTTGGGATACATATATGTGTGTTTGTGTGTGTGTGTGTGTGTATAGTGTGTATATATATATATAGTCACAAATTTTCCTTCATAAAACCATAAATCAAAAATAGCTCTCCTCTTGGCATGCCCTCATTTACATAAATCTGATGCATCTTTCTGGGTTTTTAGTTTTAAAGGTAAAAAAGAGGAAGAGAACCATGTACAGCATGGAAGCTTTTTGTCATTTCTCAACTGTGGCAAGATTTTAATCTGCTCCCTTAAAGGATCCCTGAAAACCACCCCTGTGAGGTAAAATGCAGTGCAGGCAGTTTCCATGGCCTTGCTCACATGCTGAGGGTGGGCTCGCTCAGGGACCCCGGCCTGACCGCTCACCCTTCCCAGGGCCCCCATGCAGTCCTGACACCTGGGAGAACTGAGCTTGGAGAAGGAACAGGCCTGGAGGAGGATAATGGAATCTGTGGCTTTGTTCTGTGTATACAGGAGCAGGGTGGGGGATGGACAGAGCCTCACACCCCTTTCTTTCCTAGTCCACCCTCGCTGCCTTACTGCACTGGGACTGAAATGGGTGCGAGTTTCTTAATAGAAGACATGGGTGAGATGAGTGCAGGGCAGGCTTCCATGGGACAAAGGGGCTGGGGGTGGCAGCTGAACCAGAGCGAAAGCCACAGTGTGGGAAGAAATGGGAGGTGGGGCTGGGCCCCACCACCTAAGAAGCTTCCCCAGCTTCTGGACCTCTACTCTCAGCCACAGAAAGAGAGAGAGGGAAGCAGTGGGCACATATAGAAAAGGGCTTGGGGCCCAGGCCCCCCTCAGAGCTGAGCCCAGAGCGCTAATGCTACTGCTTGGCAGTCCCCCGAGGCCCCGCGTCCAGCAGGACAGCACAGGGCCCCTATCTCCTGCCTCAGGCAGCCTGCAGGGACCACCAGAAGGGCAGTTGGGAGGGCAGAGAATACAAAGGCTGCCTGTCCAGCCCGTCACTCACAGCCCGCGGCAGTCCTCACAGGGAGCTGCAGTGCCGAGTCGGGCTGGGCAGAGAGGGGAGGTGTGGGCAGGGCTCAGGCTCCAATGCCGGGGGAGCAGCTAGCTGCCCCTTTCAGAAGCGCTGCTGCAGAGGTGGAGGCTTCACACATGTGCCAAATGCATTTGGTCGAGATCAAGGCAGGGTTTGTCTTCATTAAAAACAAAAACCCAAGAACTGCTTTTTGAAATAGAAAAACAAAATTGAGAACATTTCTCTCTCGCAGGATCAAGAAAGAGATAAAATACTGGTTTATACAATCCACTGTTGCCTGTAGCCTGAAAATAACATTTTTCATTAAAAAAACAAAAATCAAGAAGAGCATGAACACTGTGCTCCAAGAAGCTTGGATTTACCTACCAAAAGTAAAAAGTAAACTCAAATCCATGGATGTGTCTTAAATAAAAATAGCCAGACTGGCTGGGCCATCAGCAGAAAAGAGTGTCCTGGGGCGAGGAGGGGGCTCCGCTGGACTCACCACGCCACGGGTCTGAGAGCTGGGGGGGGAGGGAGGGGGAGTCCTGCGGGGGGAGGCCTTGCTGGGGGCCGTGCTCACTCCAGATGGCGAGGGAAGCTCCGCCGCCCATCAGCCCGGGCCTCTGGGCACATGTGATGTCCGGGTTCCTCAGGCCAGAGGCAGCGGGTGTGGGCCCTGCCAGCTGGTCCTGGGGAGGGTGGGGAAGACCCAGCCCCCGTGCCCCCGGCCTCACGTGGACTAGAGCGTGTGGAGCAGGGACAGGGTGCGGCTGGCGGGTGTGGAGAAGCAGAGCTGCTCGCTGGGGGTGTGGTTGTCACACGGCTGCTCAGCCCCAGCGTCCGCCCGAAGCCCAGCAGCTGCCCCATGAAGTTGAAGTTGGGTGAGATGTTGGACTTGTACCCCTTACAAAGTCGTAGGTGTCGCTGAGTGATAGGTTCATCTTCTGCATCAGGTAGGCGACGGTGACCGTCACCGAGAGGCTGATGCCGGCCAGTCACTACTCCAGGACCCCGTGCTCCGTGGAGCAGGCCTCATCAATGAAGCTGATGGCCTCGGGGGAGAACCGGGAGAGGTTCTGGCTCCAGTGGTCAGAGATGGGGCTGTGCTTGTCGGTGCTCGAAGGCGTTGGGCAGGTTGGGTGTGATGTCGACGATGCACCCGATGCTGTACTCGCCGAGCACATCCAGGCTGATGGAGTCCTTGGCGCAGCCGAGGTAGAGGTAGGACAGGATCTGGATGGGGAAGGCCAGTGGGCTGGATGGCACAGGGCTGCTGTCCGACTCGGTGGCACTGCTGGGCAGCTGTCGGTCAGACTCACCGTCGGAGCAGAGAGCTGATGCAGAGGCCCCCCAGGCCCAGCACCGAGGCGGGCAGTGAGCAGCTCGGTGGGGATGAGCTGTCCACGTAGGTCTCAGTGCTCTGAGAACTCTGCCTGGAACTTGTTGAACCACCACCTTGGAGGTAGCAGGCCTGGCAGCTGACCTCACACAGCTTTTGCAGGAGAAGGCCAAGCACTGAGGCCAGAGTGCTGGGCTCTGGCTGTCACTCAGCCGCAGCCTCGGCGTAGAGCAGCACGGTGGCCACCTTGCAGTGGGGTAGCGATGCGCTCCTTGTCCGCGTGGTTGGGGATGATGGAGCAGATGGGCGGCTGCCCTTGTGCAGGTGGCGCTGCATGAGGCCCGTGATGGCCAGGTTGATGGCCATCTAGCTGTACGAAGAGCTCGTGCACCTGGCAGTTGAGCAGCAGCAGGAGCACACTTCCAAGTGCCTCCAGCTCCTCCTGCAGCCACTCGGTGCTCTTGCAGGACCTGGACCCAGCACTGGGCTCAGGATCCTTCCCCAGTGTCCCCAGCCGCTGACTCCCCCAAGAATGACATCTGTGCCCGTGCTGGGGGGCCATGGAGCTGTTTTTTCATGGGCAGCGCAGGTGGCCTGGGGTCAGGGCCGGGCAGTCCTGCCCTAGGCTGGCACCCCAGCCATGTGGGCCCTAGCCCAGTCTCTGGGTGCCAGCCTCCATCCTGCCTGGCCCTCTGCTCCAGTCTCCTTTTTTCTTAAGAAGTTTTAAACATTCCTTGCAAGGCAAGTCAACTGACAACAAATTCCTTTAATTTTTGTTTGAGAAAGACTTTTTTCTTCAATTTTGAAGGACAGTTTCACAGGGAACAGAATTCTAGGTTGGTGGGTTTTTCCCTTAACTATAAATATTTCACTCTGCTTTTCTTGCTTGCAAGGTTTCTAAGGAGAAGTTGGGTGTAATTCTTACTTTAATTCCTCTGTAGTTAAGGTTTTTTTTCTTTTTGGCTTCTTTCAGGATTTTAAAAAAACTTGGATTTTCTGTGATTTGAAAATGATACATTAAGGTATAGTGAGTTTTTTCATTTTGTTTTGGTTTTTGGTTTTTGGCATTTACCTTGCATGTTGTGTTCTGAGCGTCCTGCATCTGTGGTTTGATGTCTAACATTGGTGTCTGATTTGAGGGAGATTCTCAGTTACTGGGTCTCAAATATTTCTTCTGTTTCGTTCCCTCTTTCCTCTTCTGGTAGTTCCAACACACATATGTTACACTTTCTGTAGTTGTCCCATGGGCCTTTGATAATCACAGCAAAGTGATTCAGTTATACGTATACATACATATTTAGATATATTTTTTTCACATTCTTTTCCACTATAGTTTATTACAAGAAACTGAATTGAATATAGTTCCTTGTGCTATACAGTAGGTCCCTGTTGTTAATCTATTTTATATCTAGTAGTGTGTATCTGTTAATCCCAAACTCCTAATTTATCTCTCCCTCCCTTTCCCCTTTGGTAACCAGTTTGTTTTCTATGTCCATGAGTCTATTTCTGTTGTAAATAAAATTCATATCCATTTTTTTAAGATTCCACATGTAAGTGATATCCTATAATATTTGTCTTTCTCTGTCTGACTTACTTCACTTAATATGCTATGAAGAAAAAATTCCAAGACATACCGAAAGGCAAAAGACACTATTTGAGGATACACAGCAGGGGGAGAGGGTACAGCTCAGTTGTAGAGTGCATGCTTAGTGTGCACAAGGTCCTGGGTTCAATCCCTAGTACCTCCATAATAAATAAATAAGCCTTATTGAAAAAAGATACACAGCAAGCATCAGAACCAGATATGGCAGGGATGTTGGATTGTCAGATTGGGAATTTAAAACATGATTGATATTCAAAGGGTGCTAGTGGATCAAGTAGCCAGCATGCAAGGACAGATAGTGTAAGCAGACACGTGGAAATCCTAGGAAAAAAGAAATATGATGCTTGCTGTGTATCTTCAAATTGTGTTCTTAGCCTTTCGGTATGCCTTGGAATTTTTTCTTGACAGCTGGTTGTGAAATACCAAGTTAAAGAGATTGCTGTAAATTGGCTTTGAGAAATGTGGCGGTGAGGTGTGGGGGAGGGGAAGCTTATAGTCGGGCTAATACTATGAGTAGGTCGAACAGTCCTACGATCAGGGGTCAGTCTATTAGTGAGCCTGTGCCTCTGGGCTGTGAGCCTCTCAGGTGTTTCCAAATTTTATTCTCTGCTCTTAGGGGAAACAAGATGGCTAGGGTGGGCTGGGTTTTGCTACTTCCTTCCTCAGATCAGTTAGGCTCTGCTGACCCCCCACAAGGCTAGGCTGTGGTTTCTGCTGAGGGTGGGCCTTGTTAAGAAGAACAGAGACCAGAGGGGATTTTTCTCCCATATTTACCGGTGAACCTGGTTGGGCCCTGGAGGTAAGTCTCACAATTTCATGGCTTCCCCCAACTCCCACTGCCATGACTGGATCCCCTTGGACTTTTTAACTCAGAGTGGCCTGCACTCAGCTGCCAGCAATTTGCCAACCACAGTTTAGGGCTTCCTGCAGCTTGGGTTCCCATGCCCAGCTGCCTGTGAGTCCCTCTCATCCCCCATGAGCCTCTCTGCTCCCATAAGCCGAGACTCCCTGTGTGCACCTGCCTGGCTCTCTGATCTTAAGGTCTGGAGTTTGTTTTTGTCCTCCTTGCTCTTACAGACCCAAGAGGAGTTGCTGATTTTTCAGTCCATTCAGCTTTTTACTATTTTTTTTTCCCATCCAGGTGACTTCCAGGCTCCATACACGTGGAATCAGAAACCAGAAGCCCTCAGCATCATTTTAAATGATCATCAAACAAGCAAAAGTTTCAAGGACGGATAAAGCAAAGAGGAGATCCCCCAGAAACGTGAGTCTTAAATTAATGTTGGTGTCTCCACATCCCTTATCGTCTGGCTACTACCTTCCTTTCTGTCCCCTCCCCTGCCCGCTGCCCCTTGTCTGGCCTTCCCACCCCTGAAGCCCTCGCTGTTCTCTGGCCCTCCGTGACCCCGCGCTCCGCCTTCCTCTGGGAATCCCCCTTCTCCTGTCCTCACCCCGTTTGACCCTCCCATCCTGGACTGAGCTGCTTATGCTGAGCTCTGGGAGCATTTTGCTCAGATCCTGTAACATTTACATGATTTTATTTTTTTATCATGCATCCTTCCCTCCCCATTTATAAGTCCCACATGAATGCTCCCTTGTACTCCAAAATGCTGACGCAGCTTCTCTACTTGCAGGTGTAAGCGCTCCAACTCACTGGGTCCAACACTGCTCTCTGGGTCCCTGACCCCCACTGTGTCTGCTCCCAGCCTCCGCTGGTGGGTGACAACCTCATCTTTTCAGTTGCTCTGGCCAGAAACTTTGGAGACAGCCTTGATTGACTCCCACTTTCTTCCATAACCCACATCAGTCTGTCAGGGCATCCTGATAACTCTGTCTTGAAAATACATCCAGAACCTGATCACTGACAATGGCCACCTCGCCACCGTCTCTCTTCTGTGTTGTTGTTTAATTGAAGGGTAGTCAATTTACAAGGTTGTGCTAGTTTCTGGTGTACAGCATCATGATTCAGTTACATGTGTATATACATACATGTATTCATTTTCATATTCTTTTTCATTATAGGCCATTATAAGGTATTGAGTATAGTTCCCTGTGCTGTACAGTAGGACCTTGTTGTTCATCTGCTTTATACATAGTAGTTAGTATCTGCTAATCCCAAACTCCCAATTTAATCCCTCCCCACCCCCTTTCCCCTCTGGTAACCATAAGTTCATTTTCTATGTCTGTGAGCCTGTCTCTGTTTTGTACATACGTTCATTTGTGTCCTTTTTTTTTTTTTTTGATCACACATGTAGATGATACCATATGGTATTTTTCTTTCTATTTCTGGCTTAATTCACTTAGTACAATGATCTCCAGGTCCATCCATGTTGCTGCAAATGGCATTTCATCCTATTTTTTTAAATTGATACAATTTGATTTTTTAATCTTAAAAAGAACTTGTAAAATAAAACTGAGTTTAATTTCAAGAAAAAGATTTTTAAAACAATTTATCCACATTTAGGTAGCACCAACTGTCCATAGTTTTTTCCCATTATGTACCTATTACCATCCTACACCAACAACTTAGAAATAATGCCTTATAAAAACGCATTTGCCTTAAAAATCCTAACAGTTATTCACTCATTTCACACTGTAAAAATGCCAAAACCCCTTGCATGGAAAAAAACCACTCCCAGCTGTCAGTGCGGGCAGAGGTCTCCAGGCCCGTGAGAAGCCTGGGCTCTGCCCTGTGAGCCAGCTGGAGCTGAAGGCCAGAGGCCCTGCCCCTGCCCCACTGCCTCTCTTGCTCATCACTTCTACAAGGCTCACTCCACCCCTCAGAAAAGTCTCAATTCTGCTCCCTCGCAGAAAGCTCCACTTATTTCCATGTTTGGCATGTCAACACAAATAGTTTTGGTTGAATGATCATGAGAGAATTTTCTTTAAAAACCTCAAAAGTCCCAGAGCAAAAATATAATACCCTTTGTTGCAATGTCAAGTTATTTGTAAACAACTAATCAAATTAAAAGGCAGCCGTTAGGTCCCTACCACCGATTTAACGCACTTTTCAGCATAAATACACACAAAGCTGCATTTGGGTTTGAAAAGCAACGTCCCTTGGACGCTCTCATCAAGGCCTAGGGGCCCAGCCGGCGCGCGCGCCGCAGGCGTGCAGCAACGCAGCACACGCGCACGAACATGCGGCGGTGACGACAGGCAGCAGCTGCCGTCCGCACGCCGACAGCTGGGAGCAGACGGAAATTCCAGTGTGTGGAGAGAGGTTCTATTTGGAACAATCTGGAGAGTCCCTGGGGAATAATTAGCATTTCCTAGCGAGCAAGTTTGTTTTTCAAGCAGAGTAAATGACAACCTCACAAAACCAGAGAACCAGCCAAATTGCCTTGTCACAGGACTGACAGTTCCTCGTGAGGCTGTCTTAATTAACTCTGTATGACCTTATAAGAACTCCTAAATAATCAAGTGACTTTCAAAAATTATGTTGAAAGTGTCCAGTTTTCCCCAAATTTTTAGATTTGAAAATTTATCACCTTCAAGAGTTTTCCATTTTTAGGCAACAAAAAATATGAAAAGTTCCTGCAGCTTAAACAACTGTTGAAACAATGTGCTACTGAAAATACCCCGAACAAAAAGGAAGTAACACATAACCCATCATCAGTGAAGATACAGATTTTAGGTTTGGGCCATTCCACCAACCAGAGTTGAACACTTCGGCACTGTACCACATACATGCTAATTATGAAAAACAAATGCAAACTCCCAGAATGCACAGAGAAGCACAGAAACTCTCAGCCCACGTGCACAGTTGCCTGAGCCTCCAGCTTCGGGTAAGTAAGGCTGAGGATCCATGGCAGGGCTTGTGGTCTGCGTTCTGGTCATGGGTCCGGTGGGTGAGGCCGGGAGGCGGGGGCCTGGAGTGGGATCTGGCCAGGGTGACAGGGCTGGGGTCGGGGTCTCCTAGGAGGAAGGCTGAGGCCAGAGGTCCTGATGTAGGTCCTGGATGAAGAAGGCCTGGGTTTAGGGTCAGGCTGCAGTTCCGAGTTTCGGTCCTATGTCCTACATGTGGGGAGGACCTGGGGCTGCGTCCTGGCCATAAGACGTAGGTCAGGGGCAGCGGGTCTGGGTGGTGGTCAGGGCCTGCTTGGATCTGGGTTCTCCTGGTCCTGGGTGGGGATCAGGGACCGGGTGGGTCTCTGGCCAGGTCGCGCATTGGGGGCGTGGGCGGGGTCAGGGTCCAGGTCGGGGTGGAGGTCCCGGTTCCAGGCCTGCCGGCCAGGTCGCAGCCCCCATCCACCGCCAGCCCCACTCACACCTGCTGCAGCTGCATCGGCGGCGCCGGGCGCCTCTGGAACACGCCGTCCGCGAACACGCCGTTCTTGCGGAGGCAGAGCAGGGAGAAGTCGCTGCGGCGGGCGGGCTGCGCCTGCGGGCTCTGGGGCCGCCGCGCCCTGGCCGCTGCCTCCCGGGGGCGTGAAGATCTCCGGGTGGCGCCACGGCATGAAGTCGAGGGGCCCGTGCTCACGTCCACCGCGCCCTGGGGCAAGCTGCCCACGTTGGTCACCGAGCGCTTCATCAGGTACCGGAACCAGCGGCCCTGGAGGTGCGCCTTGGCCTAGCCGCCCGGGGCCCCGCCGCCCGCGGGAGGCCCGCCTGCGCCCGGCAGCAACGCGGCAGCTGCCATGGGCCTGCGAGGACCCGCCGGCCTTCCGCCGCCGCCAGGGAGCGAGGCCGCCAGCCGGCAGCGAGGGGCGGGGGCGAGGGGCGGGACGCGCGCGGTGCGCCGCGGGCTGGCGCCAGCCCGTGACTGTTTCAGTTTTCTGTGGCTGAGTAATATTACATTGTGGAAAAGCAGTCATCTGTCAATGGGCACTGAAGATGCCCCTGTATCTTGGCTATTGTTAATAGTGCTGCTATGAACATTGGGGTGCGGGTGTCTTTTTGAACTAGAGTTCCCTCCAGATACATGCCCTGGAGTGGGATTGCTGGATCATAGGACAGGTCGATTTTCAGTTTTTTAAAGAAATCTTCATACTATTTTCATCTCACGTGGTTTACTATGACAGTTGCCTAATTAGTCTCCTCTCCTTGTCTTACTTCTCAAGAAAACAACCAGATTGACTTGAATATCTCAGTACGTATCTATGTCTGTGTCTGTCTGATGCCATTCTGTTGGATGAGGCTTCTGCTTCACTCAGGAAGAACCAGAGCCTCACGATGGTCTCTAGGGCCCTATGAGGTTTCTGCCTCTTCCCCCTGTCCCCCCATCTGCTGCTTGTCCCCTCTTGCTTACTCTGCTCCAGTCCCACAGGTCCTCTGCTGTTCCTTGGCTGGGTGTGCTGCTGCCCCAGGCCCTTTGCATGGGCTTTGCCCCACCCACCTAATAATTGTATGGCTCACTCTTTCACCTCTTTTAAGTCTGCTCAGATGGAACCTTTTCAAGGAGAGTTTAGACTTGCTGACCCCTTCTCTGCACTCCCAAGTCCCTCTTAGCCTCTCCTGTGCTGTCCTTCAGCACTTGTCACCTTTAAACATAGTGTTGCATTTCCATGTGCATTGTGTTTTGGCTTTGTCTTTCTTCCGTTCTGTTCTAAGCTCCACAAGAACGGGAATTTCTGCCTGTTTTCTTGATTGCTGTACTTCCCATGCCTGGAACAGAATAAATAGTTCAAATTTTCTTTCAGTGAATTAAGGAATTCAACTATGCTTTCAATACCTGCTGTATGTCCAGTTGTGTGACCAAAATTAACTCATGTGTCTCGTTGAGCACCTACGGGTGTCAGGCACAAGGGAAAGCTGGTAAGCAAAGGAGATATGCCCCCTAAATATCTCCCATTTATTGAGCATTTCTGTGGGGCAGAAACAGAGAAATACTCAGGGCTTATAGATCTTATTTTGTTTCATTTACACAGCAATTTAGAGTATGTTTCAGATGATGAAACTGGGGTGCAGAGAGGTTGAGTGACTTGCTCAAGATCACACAGCAAGTAAGCAGCAGAGCCCGGATTTGGATGCAGGCAGGATTCCATAGTCCTGTGAGTTAGCCGCTGGATCATGTTGCCTCAAAAAAGTTACCCTATAAGGTGGGAGCCAGACTTCAGACAAGCAATCACACAGAAACATATTTAACTGCCACCTGGAGGAAATAAGTAACTCCTAGAGAGTTGATACAATTTTTTTTAATTGAAGTATAGTGGATTTACAATGTTGTGTTAGTTTCTGGTGTACAGCATAGTGATTTAGTTATACATACATATTTTCTGTTTCAGATTCTTTTCTGTTACAGGTTATTACAAGCTACTGAATATGGTTCCCTGTGCTCTACAGTAGGGCCTTGCTATTTGTCTGTTTTATACATAGTAGTGTGTCTATGTTAATCGCAAACTCCTAAGGCGGCGGGGGGTGGAGGGCTGTAATTTTTTTCTTGAGAGCTTGACACCTAGTAGGCTGTCAATAAAGGGTAACTGGGTGAATAACACCCTCTTGACCCAGGAACCACTGCTCCGGGAGGAAGTTAACCGCTAAGCAAAGAACTACCTGTGGCGTGCTGATCTAGAGTGAGAGCTGAGCGGTCTGGGGGACGTGCTCTGACTTCTAAAGGTGTGAACAGTGCAGAGAGCCTCACCGGATCACCATGGGCTGGGAGCAACACAGCAGACTTTTTGGGGGGAAACATTTTTTGATGATAATAAGAAGACCCAGTTTTCAACCACAGGTTCAAAAGGCAGATTTTTTTTTTTTTTTTTTTTTTACATCCTTTGTGTTTTAAGGCCACAATGGTTCTGTGCGTGTAGACAACATGCTGTACTGGACACTTAAACATCTACGAACAGGATCGATCTCATGTTAAATGTCCTCAGCACACACCTCGCCATTTCATGAACATCTCCTCTTCTTGTTTCTGGTAGGCTCGTGGGCGCAACATTCTCACCCTTTACTAGTGAAGTGTCTCTTCTTCACTACATTGCAGAAACTGGAGTCCGGATTCTAGTTTTACATCCTGGTGTCACTCACCATTCGCCCCATGCTCGTGGGATAGAATCAACTCTTCCCATCCCCCATGGATCATTTTTGTCTTCCAGACATTACAGGTGGCCCACAGAACCCTTTCCTTATGAGGGAAGATGTGGACTTGATCCTTTTAGAAGGAATGTTTGCGTGTACACAGTATGGAGAAAAGCCAAGAATTTAAAATTTCAAGAAAAGGTTGACCCAATTACAAGGATAATTTAGGAAGGGGAACACAAAATGTTTAATGTTTGGGGAAAAAAGTTCTGGGACTCTGAACTATTTTGCTCCATGTATTATTAAGTTTAGTGAAACCACATGTGTGTGGTCATAGTATTTTGACAGAAGCTATGTAAAATGGCATGTTCTCATCTAGGTCTCAGGGAACAGCTTGCCTCCTGTAGCATATTTTCCTGAAAACTCTGTAGTTGCTTCTATTACCTGTGGTTTCTGAAAACTTAGCCAAACTTGATTTTTAGAAACTATTCAACCTTATTTTAAAACTTAGAGTTAGCTATACCCGTGACATGCTAAAAGCAAAAACCATTTTCTTCTCATTCTATCTAGTGGAATTTACATTCTACTCAGCTTATCAAACTACCATTAAATTATCAATGTTTTGCAGGGTCTGGACTGCATGAATTCAAATTAGATGACATTAGCATGAGAATATGCTGTGACACTCTGACAGTAATTTCCCTTTTACCATCCTATACAAGTTGTTTAAAAAAAAAAAAAAAGAAACAAATATTGGGTCAGAAAGTTCCATTCAAAAAATTATAACAATTTGTTAATAAAATGAAAAAAGAAACCAACATCCTGCATGTGTAGGAGTAACGAGGCTAAAGCAATAGGACTACATTTTTGAAAACCAAATATGCAGGGACTGGCTTGTTCAAATAATGGATGCTCTTTCTTCAAAAATAGTTATGTTGGGGGTGGGGTAGATACAGCTTAGTGGGAGAGTGCATGCTTAGCATGCACGAGGTCCGCAGTTCAATCTCCAGTACCTCCACTAAAAAAGAGTTATGTTGGGAGAAATATACTTAGTACAATGATGTCATCAATTTCCAAGCTATCTTTGGAACCCATCTTTTGATATTGTTTTCAAAACCTAAGGCACAACCTTTGGATACTTCCATTGGTGTGGTAGCCGGGATCTGATTTCAGGAAAGGACTTGCTTGTTACCTAGCTGCCAGCGCTGTGGTTAGTTGACAGCTCTACTTGTTGGCTTGTCAGAGTTGCCCTCAGCTTTCAAGCTGAGGCCATCCTCTTCTTGAGTGCACCCCCCATGTCTAAGGGAGGTGTATGGGGTCCAGTCGCTCTGCCCAATGTTGAATCCCCTTTGATGGTCAGTCTGTGCTCCACACGCCTTGCTGAGGAAGCAGACACAGCCAGGTGTGCCTCTCAGCCTGGTATCTCCCTCTGCCCACCTGGCTTCTCCTCCTCTGCTGCATAGATGTTACTCCCCAGCACAGCTCTTGTGCGCCTAACTTTTTATTATGCATTAACTTAAAAAAAAAAATTAGTGGTCTGTATTTGCTAGTCACCTTCTAATTACAAGAGATACAGTAAAGGACAAAATATGGTTCCCACCTGAAATGGCTTATTATCATCTGATGAGGGGGACAGACAGACAGGCAATGATAACAGGGCATGCTGGGTAATGTGAGAAGCAAGTACGGCATCCTGGCAGGACTGAAGGTTTGGGGAAGTAGGGGAAGGTTTCTTAAAGATGTGATTTCTAAGTTGGCATTTAAGAAAGTTGATGGGCAGGACAGAATGTTCTAGGAAAATGAAACTGGAGGTCCAAAGGCTTGGTGGTGCTGGCAGCATATACCACATGTTGGGTGAACAAAAGATAGTTGTTTTTTTTTAATTAAAAATTTTTTTAGTTTATTTTTTAGTTTTCTTTTTTATTGGCATGTAGTTGATTTACAGTGTCAGTTTCAGGTGTACCGCAAAGCAATTCAGTTAGACATATACATACATACATATATACACATACATTTTCAGGTTATTTTCCTTTCTGTGTTATTAAAAGAAATTGAATATAGTTCCCTGTACTACACAGTAGGTCCTTGTTGTTTGTTTTATTTGTAGTAGTATGTATCTGTGAATCCCAAATTCCTAATTTATCCCTCCATCCACTTTCCCCTTTGGTAACCATAGTTTGTTTTCTATATCCGCAAGAAAAAAAGTCGTTGTGAATGGCTGGAGCAGAGAGGCAGGGAGAAAGCTTGTGAATAATTAGAAGATGCCTTAGGAGGGAGACTCTGGATTTTTTTCTACTCTGCGTTGAGTGTAGGGTGGGGGTAAGGAGTGGGAGGAGGAGCAAGAGATGAAATCAGGGAGAGAAACAGGGCTTAGAGTGGGAGCATCGCTTGTAAACGAGGTTAAGGAATTTGATCCTTACCCTGAGGAAACAGGGAATTAGGAAAGCAATTTAAAAAGTCAGATCAGATCTGTGGTAGAAAGAAGCCTTCTGGACACGCTAAGGAGACGGGGTTTGGGGAATGCAGGGAGGTGAGGGGAGCAGCTAAGAAGCTGTTGCAGAATATCAAGTGACAGATAATGGCAGTCAGGACTAGAATAGTGGCAGTTGGGATGGGGGGCTCTAGGTGGATACATTTGATACACATATGGAGATGGAAGTGAACAGACCTGGGGAGTGAGGGGAAGGAGGAGTTAAGAAAGATGACCAAAAAAATAAAAGGGCTGAGATAGAGTGTAGCTCAGTGGTAGAGCACGTGCTTAGCATGCATAGGTCCTGGGGTAAATCCCCAGCACCTCCATTAAAAGAAAAGTAAACCTAGTTACCTCCCCCCACAAACAAAAAAAAAAGACAGAAAGATGGCCAAGTTTTTGGCTCCAGCAACTGTAGTGGGTTGCCATTTACCAAATCTAGGAAACCCGAGAAGGACAGAATTGTCTCTCATTGACCTGGGGGTGGAGAGGGCCACACTGCAGGCACATGGGCAGCCTCCAGCTGCTGAGAGTGGCCCCTGGCTGGTGCCCAGCATGGAAACAGGGTCCCCAGTCCCATAACTGCAAGCCACTGAATTCTGCCCACAGAGCCTGGAGGTGGTAAACTCACAGTGAGACAAGAAAGCAGGACTTTTGGGGGAGGTAGATACAGCTGGAAAAAAAAAAAAAAAAAAAAAGCATGACTTCCAGAGAGTAAACAGGAAAGTGGGGCTGCTTGAGAACCAACCTCCTGCTATTGCCAAGGAAGCAAAAGGTACTGGGGTTTTGCAAAGAAGGATAAAGGAGACATTGTTAAATAAATGAGTGTGGGTGGGGCGGGATAGAGGGAGGCGGTGGGGAGAGGAGGTGGGTTGCTGGATGGTCAAGGGTTTCTTTGAGTTTCCAGGTCTGAGCTCCCTAGAAACAACCAATGTTTTCTGAGCAAGGGGAGAGGGAAAAACAAAACAAAACAAAACTCTGTATCAGTAGTTGAAAAGATAGTTCTGATCTTTGGGAGGGAAAATAGGGCAGTGACTTTGATGCGCGAAGTCTGGACTACAGAGCGTGTCTCACCACGGTGCCCTTGAGCTGGTGGGAGGCTCCAGGGCTGAGCGTGAGACTGGTGGACATGATGTGAGAACGGCCACCCTGTTCTGGAGTGAGGGTCTCACTGCCCACCCCCCTGCAGGTTGTATAAGGCGCTGGAGTTGGGGGATCACTTAGGAGAAGAGATTCTGGTTTTCTTCTCCTCCAGAATGTAGGTCAGAACCAGAGTAATATTTTGTTGTGGATAATAATTATAATTATTCATTATAATTTGGGTTTAAGAAACAAAGCTGAAGCTGCATGCAGACTGATGCTTCTCCAGCAGAAAAGCCTTTAAGATACCTGTGCTCACTCTGTGTGTCACTTAAGCCCCGACTGAACACACTCTGGAATGATGTGTTTATCTGATTCTCTTATCATCTTGAGGCCATATCCCCTGATTTATGTCAGAGACTTCAGACTGTGTCATAATCGCCTATGATCAGTGTTCATTTCTCTAGTTTTCTGGGGGGAGAGGGGGTGAATGGGGCCATTCTTATAATCTGGAGCTGGAAACATCTGGAAGAAAGGGGCCACTTTTTTTTTTGGCCTACTATATGCCCCTCCTTTAAAAGTGGCAATTGTTAGATACTGCTACATATAAAATAGATACATAACATGGTCCTACTGTACAGCACAGGGAACTACATTCAATATCTTGTAATAACCTATAATGAAAAAGAATCTGAAAAAGAATATATATATATGTATAACTGAATCACTATGCTGTACACCAGAAGCTAACACAACATTGTAAGTAGACTATACTTCAATTTAAAAAGGGCAATTATTAGATCACAATGGTAAATAATATTCATTTGTACACTCAACATACATGCCAGGTATTTTTCTGTGTGCTACAAACTCAGCAGTGAATAAAACAGGCAAAACTCTGCTTTCATAGAGAGGAGACAGAGAATACGTTAAATGATTAAAATATATCCTATGTTAGATGTTGGTAAGGACTACAGCAGAAAACACAGTCAGAGTGAGGCTGGGGCCCCAGGGAGGGGGCCAGGGAAGGCCCCACCTGAGGTCCACGGGAAGGAGGGGTGGAGGCTGGCTTGTTGCAGGCGTCTTTATCTGGTCCCTTGTAAGCACGTTTTCTTCCTAAGTATTTGAATGGCTAAATGATGCAGTGACAGGGTTTTAAGTATAAGAAGCTTTTAAATGTAACTTTAAAAATTTTATGTGTTTGGGGAGGAGTTGGGTGTAGCTCAGTAGTAGAGTATGTGCTTAGTTAGCATGTACAAGGTCCTGGGTTCAATCCCCAGTACTTCCATTAAAAAAGTATGCACACACACACACACAAAATACATACATACATACACACACACACACACACATATAAAATTTTTATGAGTTTGACTCATAATCTGTAATAACATGCCAAAAATATGAGTGGGTTGGAGTCATAGAGAGAGTCAATTTGTCCCTGATAGGTTGAGAGGTGGTGTGGGCTTTATCTTGATTCACAGAAAAAACTCTAATTCTTAATGATGATTTGGACCTGAAATCTAACTCCTGCCACTTCTGAGGCTGCCGCCCTCTGATGAAGAGCACCATGTCAGGAATGGAAAGTAGTCTGGTCAGAAAATGTTGAGACTGTGGGGCATTTCAGAGATTATTTAGTGCACTCCCCATGCCCTTGCCGCAGAAGAAACCAAAGGATTGACTTAGGCGAGGACTGACAATTTATCGGCAGACTAGATCTCAAGCCCTTTCTGCTTTGAGTTCACCCATGTCTGCGTTGGCCCACATGTCTCCCTAAGTGATGACAAGGACAGAATGTTTTCAGTACAGACCCTTAAGACCGCCATGAAGGGTCTGTGGTGGTTTCACTTCCCTGTGGGCAGATCACGCCCAGAGGAGGCGAGCTGTGAAGGGGGCTGAAGGAATTACGTAGGACATACAGACGGCTGGTTGAGTCATTGCCCAACCTCTGAAATGTCTTGCCGGAGGCAGGCTGCTTGAAACAAGCCAAGGAGTAGCAAAGTCCATTCCAGTTAGCTCTCTGTGCATGATGTTTTCTGGGTCCTCTCACTGGTAGCTTCTGCTGGCCACAAAAAGAAAACAAAACATGGTGATTGAGAGAAGAAAAGGAATTCTGTTACTCAGATTATGAATGTGTACAGAGTGATTTGGATGAGACCTTGGAAAATTCTGCTGATTCCTGTGGAAGTTTTTGGTTTTTTTTTTTTTTTTTTGATGGCATGTTATTACAGAATATCTACAAAATCAAAATGGAAAAAATATGAGTGGGTTGGAGTCAAGGGTGTCATTCAGTGCCCAAGCTACTGCCCCCAAATGCCTTGCATGTTCCCACTACAATCCAATGTATTTTTCTATCTATATTTTTTCCTACCTACTTTCAGGGATATAATGATACACCTTTAAATCTCCATGTATTTCCTTATATAAAGAGTTACACAGATGTGATCTGCTGGGTCCTAACAGATCTTTCTGGGGTATGTGGGGCAGGCTGAGGTCAGAATGGGTCAGGACCAGGAACCAATTCATGAGCGGGTGACACCACCACCAAGCAGGATTGAGACTCAAGATCAGAGTCCACAAGAGCATCGAGGCTGAGTGATAGAGATTAGAAGTCCCGTGCAGGAACCCGGATGGAGTGCTGTGGTCCCTGCTGTGTCGCCTGCCTGTGGGGAGGGAAGGAGGGAGAGGGGCTCCTTGCTTTTAAAGCCATAATGTGGCACAGCATTGTGAACCGACTATACTTCAATTCTCTATAATTGAATATATCTGAAATACACATATATAATTTATATATATTTATGTATATATATAAATACATATATATATGTATAGCTATAATGTGGGGTTTCCCTGGTTTGGAAGCCATAATGTGCTAACATCTGCTCAGTGAAGTCTTTCCAGATCCCTTCTGAGATATGGTCCCTCCTGTCCTTGAGCTCCCAAAGCAATTGTGTTTCTCCTCCGATTCCTCAGGTCCTCTACTATCTCGTAGCATAATCTCTTGTGTTGTCATCTTTAGAGCCTCCCAAATGCCTTGACCTACTTCACACGTAACAGGTGCACGAGAAATGTTTATTGACTTGAATAGATAAGCCCTAGTTCAGAGAGATTCTGAGCTGTGGGAGTGCTAACAATCCCTACCAGGCAGGGCTACTGCTAAAGTAAAATAATTCGTATGAAGTGGTTTTCTCAGTGCCCCACACAAAGACACTGATTTAGTGTTACCTGTTATTATTATGAATGAGAACATTTATTGAATTGAAATAGTAAATCAGAATTTAGAGGGAGGGAAATAGCTCAGTGGTAGAGTGCATACATAGCATGCATGAGGTCCTGGGTTCAATCCCCATCAAAATGAATAAGTAAAGAAATAAACCTAATTACTACCCCCCCCCAAAAAAAGCTTAAAAATATAAAATTAAATTTAAAAAAAGAATTTAAATACTTGCTCTGCCAACTGGTCTTTTGGCTTCTAACAGTCATGGTAAGACCTCCTGAACAAGTTTTGCTTATTCAAATTGTGATGTTTTTCACGTCCAGAGAAAAACTGTTTTAAAATATATCTTGTTCTCTGAAAAGTGACATTGAACTAAGGACCGAAGTTGGATGGATTGAAGCAGACACCATAGACTTTAAATATTTCAGGCCCATAGAGGCCATATTTGGACCATAGAATGATTAAGAATAAAAATAATGAAAACCAACTGGCATCGATCACTGACGACATATATGGGAAAGTCCTTGAACAACTCAAGTAACTCTCATGAAGAAACCATAATATTCACAAGAACTGAGTTAATGGGATTTTTTTAAAGGCCAGGAGTTGCCCAACATGCAGGATGTGTTTGAAACCATAGATGAATGGTCAGGACTGGAGGGGCACAGGGGTCTGGCTACAGCCTGAGCATCCTCGCAGACACTGACCCGACGACAGCGTTCCCATCCGTGGACCACTAATTCAACCGCAGAAGTCTGTTCTTTCATTGTTTGGACGCTAGCCTGAGCCATTCCAGGGCAGGAAATAAGCTTTTCACCCTTTTGCTTTCTTTGTAGACGTGACTTATGAAATGCGTTCCCTGAATCTAGGAATGAATTATGATGAAATGTTCAGTGGTGCATCCTATCTGAAAGGATATTACTCCCTTGTGATTTTAGGTGTCTTCCCGTGTGTTTACGATTTCATCACAGCTGGGTCGTGAAGCCTGATGAAGGCAGGAATTGTGCTTGATTTTTCCATGCATCCCTGAGCGTCTTATTATGGATGAGTATCAGTTATAGATTTACTTTGACTTAAGAACGTCATGGGATATTTAGGCCAGCTTGATTTAGTAAAAAGCCAACGGGAGGGCTTGCCAATTGTTCCCTGGAGGTTGGGCCTTGACTTTTCCGTGTTGGGGGGATCTTTTTTGAAAATTCACGTCTCCCCGAGAAAACATCTGTATGGTATATGTCATAAAGAGAGTGAACAAGACAAGCCATAAACTGGGAAAAGATACTTGCCACACGTATAACTGATGAGTCCAGAAAGCTACATGGAGAATTTCAGTGAATCAGTAGGAGAAAGATGAACGATTGGAGTAGAAAAGTGGCAAAAGATGTGAGGAGTCATTTTGAGAAATGAAAACCACAAGGAAGATACTCCTTTATTCCCACTAAATTAAAGTGATAAAAACCATCTAACATTTGGGTAGGAAGGCCATGTTTTACACGCTTTGTAAGCAGTAGTGTATTTAATTCTTTCAACAGCCCTATAAGGTATGTTCTCTAATGATCTCCGTTTAACAGATGAGGAAACGGTGCCACAGAGTGGTTAAGTTTTGCAAGGTGACCCAGCAGAGAAGGCGCAGAGCCAGGGTTTGAAGGTGCACTGGTTACAGAGTCCACAGTCTTGACCTCTGCTCCACTCTTGCCCCCTCACAACAGTGTTGCAGCCGGGAAGGTGCACATCATCCGTGCTTCACTCTTCGCTGTGACCTAGCAAAACGGAACGTGTGCAGAGCACACGGCCTGGCAGGTCTCCTCAGTCTCCATCCCAGAGTAGCTAACCCTTGTGTGTGTGGACGAAGAGATGGGCAAAAGACTCAGAGTAGCAGCAGTCATAACAGGGAGGAGAAACAAACCTTGAGCTCCCAGTTTATCCCTGCTGACTGCCTCCCGCCCCCAGTAACCACAGGTTTATTTCCTATGTCTTGAGTCTGTTTCTGTTTGGTAAATAAGTTCATTTTTTTTTAAGATGCCACGTATAAGTGATATCATATGGTATTTTTCTTTTCTCTTTCTGGCTTACTTGACATGGTATATAAATTTTTTTTATTGAAGTATGGTCAGTTTACAATGTTGTATCAATGTCTGGTGTGTTGCATAACGCTTCAGTCATACATGAAATACATATATTCATTTTCATATTCTTTTTCACCATAGGTGACTACAAGGTATTGAACATAGTTCTCTGTGCTGTACAGCATGAACTTGTTATTTATCTATTTCATATATATTAGTATCTGTAAATCTCAGACTCCCAATTTATCCCTTCCCACTCCCTTCCCCGCCATGGTAACCAGAAGTTTGTTTTCTATGTCTGTGAATCTGTTTCTTTATAAATAAGCTCATTGGTCTTTCTTTTAAGATTCCACATATAAGCGACACGTGGTATTTTCTCTCTTTCTGTCTTACTTCACTTGGAATGAAAAATTGACACAGCAGTGTAAACTGACGATACTGCAATAAAATAAATAAATATACCAAAAAAAAAAAAAGCAAAAAGGATCGGGCGGCAGAGCTGAATAAGGACTCTTAGAAAGAGAGAAGGGGAAATATAGAAAACTGAGGGGAACCCAATCCCAAACACGTAAGGAAACAGGACAGCATCCCAATCAGATGCTGCTGAGAGGTGAGGTGGTCTGAGGACTAGATACAGGATGACGGGAAAGGCAAGTGGTTAGAATGACATTAGAAGTTTGGGGAGCAGGAAGGCTGGTGGACAGGGAGTTAGCTAATTAAAGGTGCTGGCTTGATGGTTATTAATGGTCCAGAAGGTGTAAGTAAGGGAGATAAGTAGGGAGTGGTTAGAAGGACGAGAGCTCCTGGGGCGGAGGGTAGAGGAAGTGATGGTGGGAGGTGGGGAAGGATCACTTATCCTGCAGTTTGGAACATGAAGGGTTCTGATGTGGAGCTGTTCCCGGTGTCCACAGACTCCTGGGTTTGCAGTGGGACCTTGCGGTCTTGCAGGTGGAGGCCGCCATGGGGGGAAGCCAAGGAGCTGTGGGGCCAGGCTGAGACAGAGTAGGGGCTGGTTTAAAGTGCGGTTTGGTGGTCAGGCTCCCGAGCATCGCTCGCAGCTCTGCTACGTACCAGCTGTGTGATCTCGGCCAAGCACCCGACGGGGGTGGAAGCCTCCATTCTCTCACCAGTAATGTGGCCACCTGGTAGCACATACCTCCCGTGAGGGGTTAACAGGCCCTCATGGACACATGCA
This sequence comes from Camelus bactrianus, assembly GCF_048773025.1. Lineage (NCBI taxonomy): Eukaryota > Metazoa > Chordata > Mammalia > Artiodactyla > Camelidae > Camelus > Camelus bactrianus. Next base: position 23,870,503 of record NC_133556.1, read on the forward strand.
CACAGTGCTCAGCACCTAGAAGGGGCTCAGGAATACTAGCTAGGATTGTCACTGTTACTTAGTGCTTCCACACCATTGTTGAAGTTGCCTGCAATCATATAAGAGATGAAAGGAAGAGGGTAAATTGGGTGACTTTGGGGTCATGTCTTGAAACAGGTAATTGGAATGGACAACCACAGGGAGAAGCATGAACTTCAGAGGAAGAGGATTTTGTGGATAAAACTGCAAGAGACTAGTCTGAGAGTAGCAAGAAGCACCTATGAGAATACTGACTTCTCCCCTTCTGATGCAGAGATGTAAACTCTGGGGACAGAGACAAACATGGGTGCAGATATGAGAGTACGGGGTTGTACAAACAGAATTGTGTGAGGATGAGTCCACAACAAGGTGGGTGGCGTGTAGCGGCTTGCAGTTTGTGTGTCTGACAAGGACATGATGGTAACACGGACAGTGTTAAAGAACTGCTCGTGATGTCACGTTATAGTCATCTTAGTGCCTACGTGTATTCTTGTGACTTGATATCCTCCGTTTATTGAGATGCCAATTTCAGTGCATAAGGAGGTCTAAAGCAGAGGGAGGTACCTAACTATACCTAATGGCATGGATGGGTTAACTTACTAACTGGAATTAGGGAAGGCTTCACTGAGGAGGTGGCATTTTAAACTGGGTTTTGACAGATGATGAGATATTGTGAATGAGAAAATGGATTAAAGAATCTCAAAAAAAGAGAAAAGTCAGCACATTTAAAACTAGCACATAATCATTGACAGGTTTTTTTTTTTTAAACAGAGATAAAATGATTGACTTGGTGAGAAGCTGACGTGCGGCAAGATAAATAGGAGCTTGGCACTCGCAATAAATCTCTTACTTGGCCTTTACTGAGCATCAGATGAACAAAGCAGCCTTGAAAATCGTATCCCAGGAGCTTCCTTCTCAGGACTCCTGCAGACAACTTGGCCATCTCACCTGTGACTCTGGCTACTACGATACTGTTACCTAATGATCACTTTTATTCCAGATGGTAAATATGGTTACGATGAGTAATTTAAAATTCTGAAACACGAATGCATTGGCTTAAAAAAATTTTTTTTCCCCCATTTTTAGAACCCAGCCTGCTTTCAGTGTACAATCTGGGTTGGCACTTTGATGTATTTGGGGCAAGCCGATAAATCAGTCACAGCCAGATAATAGACATCGTGAGACTGCTTTGTGAGGTATATGCTCTGATTTATGTTAGCGGATTGTTGTTCACAATACCTTTAAAATGTCTGAGATTGAGTAAGGCTTTTATAACCAAGCACCAAAGACAAAGCCATTATTTTATTTCTTTCTTTATTCAAGCAATCCACCTATCCTTCTGCCGATTAAATTGGAACGTCTGGTGCGGTGATCGGAAGCTGCAGTTTATGTAACGTTTCTCACTCGATGAGGCTATTAGTCAATGGGCAACACTGACTTTAGTTGTTGGTTTCAAAACTCACTCTCAGGTTTGTCATTGAAAACGTGTGTTTACCCAGATCTCTGAACATCGTCTAAAGCTGGAGGGTTAAGAGTGTGATTTCACTTGCAATTTACTTAATGGGCGTTCCAGAGGGGAGTTGTGCTGGCCCAGGCAGCATGTATACTCTTCAAGAGTGGGAGAAACTCTTTTAAGCGTCCTCAGGTATGTTTCTTCCCTTTACCTGCTTTGGTGGTTGTGCCACATCAATGTGCACATCAAAACTTGTATTTTAAAAAATCAGCCTTTGGAGGCACTGTAGCAGCTCATCCTTCTCCTCCAACCTTACTTCCCACTTTTACCGTGAGTGCACCGTGGCCCCCGACCCCACATCCCTCTCGCACCTCCAGCTGTAGAGAGCAAGTCTACGCCATTGTCTGAGAATGCCCGCCTTTTCTTGGTACCCAATATGCTGCTCTGTCTTCACCTGCATCTCTTTGTCGTCCCCCTCCTGTTGGAGGGCTTGCCGACCTCTGCTCAAGGTCACACCCTCTCCCACCTTCAGGAACCTCACACCATCGATTATTCCTTCTTTGTCAAGTGTCTTCACCCTTTCCCTCAGTCAGATTCTCCCTGTCTGACTTTAATCATTCCTGAGTACATCCAATGAAAAACAAACAAGCGCCCCCATCGCTCTGAGTCCCTGCCTGATGGGTTCTCTTTCTTTCACAGCTAAATGACCTGGAAGATTACAGAGAACTGTCCACCCTGGCAGTCCCCCTGTCCTCGCCTCCTGCTCACTTGCCAGCCCACTTCGATCCTCTGTAGAAACACCTCGCTCTCTTCTCTTACATCATCAGTGACTATCCTGTCCGCACATCCAATGAGCATTTTTCAGTCACTGCGAACTTGGCCTCTCACCCACGGGGACTGTTGACCATTCACTTCTAGAAATGCTGCCCAGCTTTGGCCACCAGGGTACAGACTCTGCTGATACTGCTCCCCCATCTTGCGCCACATCTGCTCCGTCCCCTTTACGGGTCACCTCCTTGCAAGTAGCTCTTAGATGCTGGAGGACAGTGAGGCTCGCTCCTGACCTCTCCTTTGCCACTTTCTGCTCTCTTAGCCTGACTGGAGCAGTGACTGACTGTTGGCGGGGAGGAGAGGTTCCTAAAGGAAAAATCAGATGCTGTTGTCAGAATAAGGCAAATGGATACGGGAAACAGGTAACAGCTAAGCAGCAACAACAACAAAAGCAAAATCAAAGCGTAAAGGAAAATTCCATCCCCATGGGCGACCTCTCTGTTATTTATAATCTGTCCTCAAAACTATTCCTCCTGTCCTTTCTCAGCCATCCTGCAGCCAGCGGTCATGTGACCAAGCTCCACCGTTTATGACCTTCGTGCTTTTGAACAAATGTACATTTGGAATTTTTTTTTTCCCCTATACCTGCTGAATGAACTCTTACCCATTTCCTAAGACTCTGGAAAACCTAAATGAAACTTTTCATTCGGAGTGTTCTTATGACACTTCTCTTCTCTCCTTGGGCACTGACCACGTGCTAACTTACACCATCATTATTTCTGTTTTCTAGGCAAACTCTTTACTAGAACGTAAGCTTAAGCTCTCCAAGGCCAGGGACTCTACCTTGCTTATCTTTTTATCTCTCATAGGATCCATCCTGTGGCCAAGTTCATGGTAAGTGTCGTGTAAGTGTTTGTTGGTTTGATGATCATTATCTGTTCCGAGTGAATCATAAGCAGGCATACTGGAACTTCACAGAATTAAAAAAGAGGGACAGTTAGAGAAGGAAAAGATGAGGTTTTATTTTTCACACTTTACTGAATTTAAATAATTCAGTCCATCAGAAATGGTCACAGATTTTAGATGCCCGAAAGCCTCTGTGGTGTAGCAAGGGCCCTTCTGTTTCATATTGTTACATAGGGAAGACGTCTTCATCCTCGGTGTCGTGACATTTCCCCTCCTCTGGTTTTCTCTCTAATAAATGACCTGCCCTTTGGTTGTTTGTGTTGGTCAGACATGAACTTCATGCCCTAATATTTCTTTGAAGGAACACCACGGCTGACACCTACCCTACCGATGCTGACAGCACCTATGTTGAAGTAATGTGGGAACAAGCCTTTACGTGCACTTGGAAAGGCTTGTGCATCACCCCCTTCTAAAATGCTGCTTATGACTCTGATGCAAGGAGCTGGAGAAACACTAGTTTCACAAGGATGTTACGTTATTCACTACAGAGGTTCCTCATTGTGATTTCCTTTCGCTGTGCTAACATTTCTTTCATAGAGCTAAAAATAGCAGCTATAATTATCTACTATGGAAACAAGCTGTTACATGTAGATGGAAAGACTTTCTCCCCTGTGGGCTATTAGAACATGGAAGCGTCTAAGCAGCCTGAGAAGCACAAATTCTACATGTTTATTAAACTGTTCACCACTGATTTCACTCACTGCTTGTAACTTCCTTTCTCTGAAAGAACTCTGCCTAAATTTCTTCCATATATAACTATGTATATATATATATGTAATATGGAAACAAGATTTAGCCTTCAGACTTAAAGGCTTACTCATCTGTTGGCTGTTGGAACATCAATTACAGCAGATTTTCTAAGGAGCCTGAGAAATGCCACTGCAACAGGTTAATTACACGTTTGGCTACATGCTTCACTGAAGGTCATAACTTCCTTTCACTATAAAAACACTCTATCTAAAATTGGTTTTCTATAGCTAGCAACAACTGCTGTCTACACGTAACCTAGGAGCAAGACTGACGTTCATAGGGAAAGATTAACACACTCATTGCCTGTTACAGCGCTGTGTATAGCGAAGCTATAAGAAGCCTGGGAAGAAACCTTCCGTAGTCCTGTTAAACGATTCAGCACCCATGTAACTCACTACGTGTAACAGCATTCCTGTCAAAGAACACATGGCTGAAGTTTCCACCTTGTATCTTTACAGTCAGCTGGAAAGGCTTTCACATCCGTTCACCGTTAAAACACTAGGTAGGACTCAGCTGCCAGCCGCCCGACAAGCACGAGTCCCGCAGGCCTGGTGAGCTAGTCACCACTAGTGCCGCTCGCTGTTTATAACTTCCTTTTCCTGAAACAACACCGTGTCTGATACATCTTGCATGCATACAGCTAGTAACAAGTGCAATGTGTCTAACATGGGAACGAGATTTGACTTGCAGGCACAAAGGCTTTCTCATCTTTTGGCCGTTGGAGCATCAGCACTGCCAGCTCCCTAAGCCACCTGGGAAGCACCAGCCCTCCGGGTCCTCGCATGGCCGTCTGCGCGCGGCGCTCAGCGGGCGCAGCTGCCTCGCACTGAAGGAGCGCTGCGCTCTGAATTTCCTTCATCCAGCTGGTGACAACAGTTGTGTGTGTCTGCCGTGGAGTCTAGACTTCAAATGCAGGGTGAGAGACCTTCTCGTCTAGAGCCTATTACAACACTTTGCACAGCTGTGTTTGAAGAAGCCTGAGAATCATACCTGCTGTGAGTCTTTTTAAACTATTCTCTGCATTCACGACTCCGTGTGTGTAACATTTATCTGAAAGAACACTGTGTGCATGATGCCCGCCTGGCACCTGTGACATCATCTGTGAACAAGCAATATGGGAACGAATCTTCACATGCCCTGGGAAAGGCTTCTGCGTCCACTCACTGTTACAGCACTAGGCGGCACTCAGCTTTCAGGCAGTCTGAGGAGCACTGCACAGGTCTGTTAGACTAGTCACTGTGGGCCTCACTCACCAGGTTCCCCTCACTGAACGAGCTCTGTCTAGGATTTCTTTCATGTAGCTAGTGACAACTGTATGTATAATATATATGGACAGGACTGACTTGCAGGTGGGGTTACTTCCACATCCACTAACTATTAAAGCACTGGGTATAGAGAAGCTTCTGAGCAGCCTGAGAACATGAGTTTCGCGGTTCCTTTCATTAGCTTACTATATGCATCACTTAATTTGTATAATTTGCTTTCGCTGCAAAACACCGTGCCAAATATTTCTTTCATATAGCTTGTAACAAATTTGTATATCTCTAGAATGGGAACTAGTTTTTAACATGGAGACCTAGGTCTTTCACATGCATTTTTTTCCCCTAGAAACAATACCGTGTAGCTTCTAAGCAGTTTGTGAAACCCCGCTTTGTTATAGATCTGTTAAATATTCACAGCGTGTATCGCTCACTGTGTATAACTTCCTTTTTACTGAAAGAAACTGGGCCAAAAATTTGTGTAATATAGTTTGTGGCAATTGTGTAAATAATACTTAGAACAGGGGGATAAGGTTTTATGCAGAAAGAAAGACTTTCCAGTTCATTTGCTGTTGGAGCACTGGGCTTATTTAAGCTTATTAATAGCCTTAAAATCTCCAGTTTTACTGTTCTGTTAAACAATTCACTGCATGCGTGACTCACTTTTTATTTCTTTTCACTAAATTAACAATGTGCAAATAATTTCTTCCATATATATAGTAACAACCTCTCTAGGTATTTAATATGTGAATAAGACTTTATATGCAGATGAAAAGGCTTTCATATATTTGCTCTTGGAACGTGGGATTCTTGCAGCTTTTAATGTAACTGCAGAACACTAGTGTTACTGGTCTGTCTGTTGAGCTGTTCCCTGAACACTAGTGTTACTGGTCTGTTGAGCTGTTCCCTGCATGCGTCACTCACTACAGAGCTCCCTTTCACTGAATGGACGCTGTGCCAAAGATTGCTTTCACGTTGCTCATATCAGACATCTCTATGTAACCACTTTATTTACAAGTCTTCACATGCAATGGAAGGGCTTTGAAACTCATTGGCTGTAAGGACACAGGGCTTAACAGGGCTCCTCTCTATCCTTAGATTATAAAATAATAGGCTTTTACAATTTTTTTACTACATTCATCACACACTGGGTTAATAATTTTTCTCTCTGAAAGGACACTGTACCAATTTTTTTTAACAAGTTGTTTGTTTAAAACATCCATATGTAGATTTAATATGGGAACAGGACTTTAATTGCAGATAAAATGCTTTAGCAACCATTCAGTGTTAGAACACCGGGCCTGACACAGCTTCTCAGTCGCGCAGAGACACCAGCTCTACAGGCCTGGTAAACAGCTCACGGTGTTGCTCGTTTATTGGATGTACCCTCCTTTAGTTGAAAGAACACTGAGCCAGCGTTTTCTTACATATATCTTGTAATGAACAACTATATATTTAATACAGGAACCTCATAAAGATGTTGCAGGCAGATTGAAATCTTTTCACACCCATTTGCTATTAGATAACTTTCCTTAGCACAGCAGATAAGTGGCCTTTGGAAAACTAGTGTTACACACCTGTTAGTGGACTGATGACACACATCACTACCTTTGTCTAATGCCTTGCTCTGAAAGAACACCTTGCTGAAAATGGCTTTAAAATAGCTTGTAAAAAATATCTACGTATATATATCTAATATGGGACCAAGAGTTTATATGCAGATGGAAAGGCTTTCACATCCATTTCAGTGCTAGAAACACCAGCTTAGTGAAGCTTCTACCTAGCCTTAGAAAGACCTGTGTCACAGGGCTCCTGATCAAGTCACCACATGCATCACTCACCGTGTATAAAAATTCTTTCACTGAAAGAACACTGTGCCAGGACACTTTAACATAGCTTTTTACAAAATATTTTATTTACTTGTTATTGTATTATTTAATTATTTTATTTTGTTGGGGGCAGGGGGAGTAATTCAATTGATTTATTTTTAGAGGAGGTACTGGGGGTTGAATCCAGGACCTCATGCATGCTAAGCATGCGCTCTACCGCTTGAGCTATGCCCTCCCCTGATACAGCTTTTGAAGTCATCTGCATATATATCAAATATCAGAAAAGAGTTTTAAAACATTTTATTGAAGTATAGCTGATGTACAGTGTTGTATTAGTTCTGATGTACAGCATAGTGATTCAGTTAGACATATATATTCTTTTTCATTGCAGGTTACTACAAATCACTGAATATAATTCCCTGTGGTATACAGCAGAACCTTATTTTTTATCTATTCTGTACATAATGGTTTGTATCTGCCAACCCCAAACTCCCAATTTATCCCTCCCTCCCCCTTCTCCCCCCTTTAACCATGTTTCTTTTCTACATCTATGAGTCTTTTTGCTTTGTAAATAAGTTCATTTGTGTTATTCTTTTAGATTCCACATATAAGTGATATCATATTTGTCTTTCTCTGTCTGATTTACTTTACTTAGTATGATAATCTCCAGATCCACCTGTGTTGCTGTAAATGGCATTATTTCATTCCTTTTTATGCCTAAGTAATATTCCATTGTGTGTGTGTGTGTGTGTGTGTGTGTGTGTGTATGTATACACACACCACATTTTCTTTATCCATTCATCTGTTGATGGACATTTAGGCTGCTTCCATGTCTTGGCTGTCGTAAACAGTGCTGCTATGAACATTGGGGTGCATGTATCTCTTTGAATTAGAGTTTCCTCTGGATATATGCCCAAGAGTAGGATTGCTGGATCATATGGTAAATCTTTTTAGTTTTTTAAGGAACCCTCATACTATTATCCATAGTGGCTGTACCAATTTCCATTCCCAACAACAGAGTAGGAAGATTTCTTTTTCTCCACTCTCTCTAGCATTTATTATTTGTAGACTTTTTAATGATGTGGTGTGAAGTGATACCTCATTATAGTTTTGATTTGCATTTCTTGAATAATTAGTGATGTTGAGCATCTTTTCATATGCCTGTTGGCCATCTGTATGTCTTCTTTGGAGAAATGTCTATTTAGATCTCCTGCCCAAGTTTTGATTGGGTTGTTTGTGTTTTTGATATTGAGCTGCACGCGGTGCTTGTATATTTGTATAATCCCTTACCAATCGCATAGTCTGCAAAAATTTTCTCCCAGTTCCCAGGTTGTCTTTTCTTTTTGTTTATGGTTTCCTTTGCTGTGCAAAAGCTTTTAAGTTTAACTGGGTCTGATTTGTTGGAATTTTACTTGCAGACAGAGATGGTTTCACACCCATGTACTGTCAGAACACTGGGCTTAGCACAGCTTCTGGGTAATCTTAGGAACACTATTGTTACTGCTCTGTCAAACAGTTCACTCCATAGAGCAACCACTGGGTATGATTTTCCTTCACTGAAAAATTTCTTACATACAGCCTGTAACACATATCTGTATCTATCATATAGCTAAGAAAAAAATTAGAAAAAAAAATAAAAGCAAACTGACTCTTCCCTGCCCCTTCCTGCCCAGCCATATAGAAGTGCTTCTCCTCTTCCTTCTGGTCCCTCAGTTCTGCACGGCACTCACGCCAGCACCTGTAACCCTGGACTGACCGCACTCACCGCTGGCACACCTGCCTCCCCTACTAGACCTTGAACTTCTGCTCTTACTCATCCCTCACACCTATGTCCATTACATGACCAAGCTCCCTGCATCACAGACGAGTGATTAGTAAGTGACTTGCTTTCCCATCAGGACCGTGGGCAAGGGGAGGGAAATACAGCCTCCCGTATTCCCTCTTTTCAAGCACAGTCCGCGTGGTTTCTGGAACACATTAGTGTAAGTGTGGGCAAGGATATGATTTCTGCACCAGTCCCTGACCCATCGACAGTCCTCTAGAGACACGAGATGACAGGACTGGAGCTCCGAGCCTGGGATGCCTCCTGGGTACACGTAGAAGGCTCACCCAGGTGGAGACAGCTTTCTGGCCACCACAGGCACTTAGCAGTTCAAGAGAAAGAGCAAACCCCTGGTCACTCGGGGAGGCACTGTCAGCATCTCAGTGGCCCCCTGTTCTCCTCTGTTTTCTCTCACAGAGATGGTCTGCACTCTAAGCAGGCAGATCTGAGGACAGAGAAGAAAGCCACGAGACCTGAATCTTCCCCGCGATTCTCAGACCTGTCAGCCGTGCAGCCCCACACGTCAACCTGGGGCTGACCAGCCACCCACCTGTAAATGCGCAGTGGTCTAAGATAAGAAGAGAGAATGCTTTTTCCCCAGAGTCAAAACTAAGACAGCTTTGGCTACTGATTCTCATGAGGGAAATATTATCACAAGTTTACTTATAAGGAAATGAATATCATAGAATTTTTAAAAAGTAATTAATCCTTGACATTCAAAGTCACTCAGTTTCTTCCCTGATGCCAAATGCTAGGAGAACCTCCAGTGTTTTGACCCCCTTCCTAAACATCTGTGCCAGCCTATCTTCATTTTTACGCCAACTTTAATCAAACTAAGTGATTTCAACATATAGTTATGAAGACCAATGCTTTTCACGTCCTTCTGACCTCTTATTGCCTCTGCTGATCAAGACTCCAATCCCCGGTTACCCCAAATATCTGCTTATCCCATAGCTGAATGTAGCCAGGTCCTTACCCCCGTCAGGGTGGCAGACATCCTGATGGCTTGCACACGTCTCTGGCTCCGCACTCCCTCTTATAATTGTGTCATTAGTCTACACCTCGTAAGTATTTCAGATCGTCTCCATATCCTTTGATTTTTAAGTAATCTGTATTTCCCTCACTTTTCACAAGAGAAGTCACCTAACACACAGGTTAATCAGATAAGTTGAGGAAATTCTTCAGCTCACTGTTAGAAGATCTGAAAATATTTTTTCCCTCAAACCCTGCACTATTTACTCCTGATCTGACAGGAAAATTGAAGAATCGTATCTATCCTGGCGCATTCTTATTTCTCCAATTGTATCCTTTTCTTTCCTGCATTCTTGGGAACTTCATAGAAGTGAATACAAGCTAAGTATTCTTTAACTTGGTGTTAGAATATGAACACGTTAGACCCCTCAAATCTTCCTTGAACATCAGGCATCAGCATAAACACCATTCCTTACACAGAGTTGCTCTGAAGCCCACAGTCTGAGAGACTGCAGCTAAAATCCATTTAAAATATGGATCCTCTTGCTGCAAATTCTCTGCAGACCTGGTGACAGTCCTGTAAACAGTGAAGCCTCCGGCCAAAGGCATCAGGGTTACTTTGGGAGGCGTTTAGGACAGTAGCAGGATGAAAGGAGTCATCAGCTAAAGGAACTGCACCTGTCTCTAAATAGTTACCCTCACGAGGAGAAGCTGTGTTGCGGAGAGTATTTCTTGATTAGTTTTCTCTCTAAAGTGGGGGCGCCACTGTATTGCTCATGTGCAGTGTGGCCACCACTGCTGTCCTGTCGCCCTGGAGAGAAGCGGGCTCTTCTGTCTGTGCGCGACTGTGGGTTGGGTGGGAGGGGGTTGCAGGTGAATGGCTGGGGACTCACGCCTGGTGTAACTAGCAATATTGTAAAAGACTAGATTCTCATGGCTTCTTTCTCTTTCCTCAGCTGCATCTGCTCTGTTTTCAGAGCGCCCCTGCGTGAGAATACAGAGGAGGCCCCCTGGTGCTGAGTGCCTGGCGATGACACTACAGGTGAGAGGGGACTTGTCTTACTCCGGAATTAGTCCATCTTTTGCCAAATGGTCAGATTTTCCTTTTGGCCTGAATCTTCTGACGGCACCCAGGACGTATGAGTGCCAGTTACAGCCACCACCCTGTCAGTCCCGCGGCAGCTCAGGAGCCGATGTGAAAATAGTGCCCCCGCTGACGTTTATACGCAGTTGTTCTGGCCCCCACAAGGCGGTGGGACAGCTTTTCTTTCTGTTTTTAAATCCACTCCCTGGGCTCACTGGAGAGCTAGTCTCCCCGTTCATCATGTGAGTGACCGCAGTGGCCTTGGGCACGTGGTGACACAGCAGAGATGAGTGAGACAAGTTTCTGGACCAGTGGAGAGGCAAGCGCTTCGTCCGGTGAGCCCAGTCACAGGTGTGGGGTAGGGTGGGGGCTAGGGAAGGGAGAGAAATGAGGACTCAGTTATTCTTCCTGATTTTAAACTTATTAATGTTTTTATAGACTCTACTTGAACATTTTGATAGCTTCAATGAAAGATAAATAATATTCCATTCCCAGACTTGTTCACAGTAACTCTGTTTCCCTCTGTGTTCTTAATCTTTGTTCAAATTTGAAAATTGGATGCAATGTCTGCAGATGATTATTTTCTGAATTTTGACTGTGGGTAGAAGTATAGTGGACAATAAAAGGTAGGGTCCTGCTCAGCAACGTGACAGACTGGGACGCTCCAAGCTCCCACCCCGCCCAGTAACATCAACAGAACCACCAGCACCTGTCTGAGCCAGCTGGGGCCACCAGCCCAGAGGATCCAAAAATGGCAACAATTGTCTCTTTTCTGCTCCCACCCCTGCTGCTGTGGCAGGAGTACCAGTGAGCCCTGGGCAGGGGTATGTGTGTGTGTGATTTCTCCCTTCTTCCTGCCACCCCGGGGCTTGCTGAGGGGGTCTCCGTGCTTCATGAGAACAGTGGCCATGAGGCTGCCAAGGGGCCTGCGGCCTCTGTTGGCCTTGTGACTTTGGGAGTTGAGTGCACATAAGGTTTGTACGATGGGTCCAGGTGCACGGATATGGCTGCTCTCTTGGCTTGTACCTGCTGTGTGGGGGGAATGTCCTTCCTGGGGAAAGCGCCTCAGGGGCATGGAGAGAAGGGCTGCACTTGTGTAGGCTGCGGCCACCAGCCCCCGGCTTGGGCAGTGGGGGCAGCTGAGTGAATCGGCAGGGGCTCCCAGGATGAGGGAAGAGGTTGAGGATGTAGAGAACCCAGGCCTGCAGAATTGAGGTCCAGCTTGCCCCCAGTTGTCTCTGGTGGAGCAGAGAGGTTAAGGGGCTGAGACGCCAACTGCCTGCCTGGGGACTGCAGTCGGAGGGGGCAGAAGAGCGGGAGGTGTGGCCCCCCTTTGTTTCTGAAGACACTGTCTCTTCTGGCTCCTGACACAAGCATGTAGAGAAGCCTGTAGTCTTGTTTTCCACAATGCCATGACTATTCTAATTCCTTTGTCTTTCCGTGTAAGTTTTTTTAAAGTTAAATAAATGTTTTCTTTAAAAATACCACTGGAAGTTCTATAATTTTCTGTTTTCATTTAATAGTTCATCATCAGCATTTCCATGTCAGTACCTCATTTGAAATATACAAATTAATCAAAACACAAACTGATACTATTACACTGTGTGGACGTACTGGAATTTACTTATTTGGTTTCTCTTAATGGCTATACTTTCAAAATGTTCTGTTAGTATAGTAAGTAATACTGATATCAATATTCTTATTACACATATATTTGCACAAATTTTCCCCACACCCATTTGCTGTCATTTGTCTTTGCTTGTGGTATATGTAAAGATCAAGTTTGCTTCAAATGTATGTAGTCAAGTTTATCAATCATTTCCTCTAGCACTTCTGGGCTCTTTAAAAATGCTTCAGAAAGATCTCCACTCTGAAATTATAGACTAGAAATTGTACATCCATGTTTCCTTCCAGTACTTTCACAGTTTCACTTTTACAGTCCATGCAGCCAAAGCCCACGCAGAATAGTCAAGTCCACCTGGGTGCCCCACAGCATCTCCTGCTACTCTGGGAAACCCAGGCCAGGTGCTCTGAACTGCTGGTGTCCCTGGGAAATTTCACATCATTTTCAGGACTGGGAACCAGCCAGCACTGGCCTGGGAATCCCGTGGGGAGTCAGACCTTCCCTGTTACCATCCATAGCGGGGCAGCAGGCCTCTTGAAAACCTCTCCAGTTTCCCCTTCTGCCTCGGTCACACCGTGCCAACCCAGAGCTCTGAAGTAGACACCCTGGGGCTGAGATACGAGATACACAATAGGATTTGGGCTGGGATGAGGTCAGGTGTCAGGGTGACCCCTGTGCACAATTTCTCTATCAACTTAAGTGTATCTGATTGCAGATGATGAAGGAAGGTTTTAGCATGCAGGGTAGGAACCTATTCTACCCTGACCAACAACCTGCAGCAACCAACCTGGAAAGACAGACCGCAAATTCTGCAGTAAGAGTCTCTAATGGTCAGGGTTTAATCAGTGACTGACAGCTTCTCTATGTTTAATCCTCCTTTCTATTTAAAACCAAATGGGGGAAGCTTAATATGTTCTTCTAAGCATCAAGTAGGATACCCATCTTCTACAGGTTTGTCTCCTGATGTAGATTTCCCATGGGCAACCCCACCGGTGGCTGCTGCTGGCATCACCGCTCTTCTGTCATCCCCGTCTTTTGGGAAGCTATTAACTGCCATCTTGTTTGCTTCTTCTTGTCTCTGTTCTCTTTCAAGCCACTCTTTTGGTTTTTCCTGTTGTGAAACTTCTGTTTGACAAGTGTAGTAGTATTTTTTCCCAGAAGAGCTAATATGCTCAGACCAGTCACCTGCAGAACCATACGGTGCATTGGAAGCTTTGCTTGGATCATTGCTTGGATTAGAAGAATGTGGATTTGAACTATGAAGAGCACCGTGGTCATGAATTTTCTTCTAGAGAATAAACTGGTCCCACCATCCCTCTCTCTAACTTTGAATATGCACATTTTTGGCCTTACTCTGACCTGTGCTGTCACTGTATTTGTTTTCAGGACTATCAGATCTCTGCAATATTTTATCTGGTTGTGAAGGATCTGTGGTGTCTCGCATTTTTTCACGTCTATGGTCACCGCTTCTGGGGTGACTCTTCAATGAGTAAGTGCTGCCTTGGGCTGTGATGGCCTCAATGCCCTCCTGTGAGCGTGTGGCGGGGAGCGGGGAGGGGGCCCCCAGAGCAGGTGGGTGGTGGGGGAGCATCAGCATCTCCTCATTACTGGCGCCGGGCCCCTGGCCCATCTCCCTCCCCCAACACTACTACGCTCACTCTGGAGCCCGGGCAGCAGCGAACAGGGGGCGGGTGCAAGACAACACGGGCCGGCTCAGCCCGGTGGAGAGCGACTGCCTCCCAGGCCAGCAGCTGCCTCCTGGGTCTCTTCCTCCTCCCTGGGCTGCCTCTTCCCCTCCTCCTCCCGCCACCGCCGCTCAGGGTCCTTCTCCTCCTCCTCCTCCTGCCGCCCCCACCCCTGGTGCCACCACCGCCGCTCCACCAACTACATCCGGGCTCTTAGCAGGCTTTTTGATAAATTGACAAGCTCAGTAGTCCACTTATATAATGATTTAAATTTGCAGTTTAAAATACAACAAATTAAATGTAGCCAAATGGTATTGGAAATGAAGAGCAAGGTTGGAAAGCTTATGGCACCTAATTTCACAGCTTGCTAGAAAACTACAGGGATCAAGACAGTGTGGTGTTAGCATAAGGATGTGCATAAATTAGTGAAACAGAATACAGTCTAGAAATGTGTGAACACATACGTGGTCAGTTTATCTTGACAAAGGGATCAAAGTACTTCAGTGGCCGTGAGGGGGAGATGACCCTTTCAACAATTGGTGTTGGACAAATTGGACATCCAGAAAAAAGTGAATTTTGACCATTACTTCACACCACATATAAAAATTAATATTGAAAGTTGAACATTGACCTAAAGTTTAGACATAAAACCATGAGACTTCTTGAAGAAAACACAGGGGAGATATCTGTAGACTTAAGTACACATACAGTTCTTAGAACATAAACAGCATGAACCATGGAAGAAAAAGATAATAAACTAATCTATAAAAATTAGGTAAAGATATTGTAGGGGAAGTAAAAAGTAAGCCTCACACTGGCAGGAAACAATTGCAGGACTAGATATACTAAAGGACTGGTATCCAGAATGTATAAAGAATTCTTACAACTTAGTGCTAAGAACAAACAACCCAAAATAAAAACGGGCAAAGGATTTGAATAGACACTTCATCCAAAAAGGTATCTAAATGACAAATGAACAAAATTGTTCCCAATGTCACGGGACAGTAAGGAAATGAACACACACCCAACTGAATGCTTAAAATTACAAAGACTTAGAATCCTGAGTATTGGCAAGGATGCAGAGTGTTCTTGTGAAGAGAAACGAAAACTTGTCTACACATATGCTTTTAGCTTACTTATACACTAATGATCATGGCAGAAGTATTCATAATAGGTCCAAAGTGGAAGTGACCCAAATGCCCATCAAATGGTAAATGAATAAGCAAGTCATAGCATATCATACAATGGAAAAGCATCAAACACTTAAAAGGAACAAACTCCTGATGTAGGCAGCAGTGTGGAAGAATTACAAGTGGGCGATACTAAGTAGAGGAAGCCAGACTGAAAGTAATCCCCCTGAGCAAATAAAAAGCCCTCCGAAAAACAGCATGGAGTATGACTGTCTTCATAAAAAACATGACCCATGGAAGAAAAAGATAGTAAACTAGCCTTTATACGATTAGATCAAGACAGTGTGGAAGTAAAAAGCCTGCACTGGGAGGAAATGTGCATGTGGACTGCAGAAATGGCAGCTGTGTATGCGACTGTGCAAGTGGCAATGCGGAAATAAGCTAGGATGGCTTTTCTATTTAATTAAAAATTTTCCTTGCTTCATTCTTAATAATCCAAATCGATTATTTGCAGATCTCATTATGTTCTTTTACTTGGTAAAAATGTTTTCAGTATTACTGGCCAGCAGCCTAAAGTTAAAATAGATCATTTTCCCTCGAATATTTGATCTGTTTTTTGTCACACGTCCGTAACCACCTCTAATCATCACTCGGGGGCTCACATTATGCTGACAAAGTAATTGGTTTGACTAACGTTTAGTTTCTTGGGGTTCATCCTAACAACCGAAACTGATTTGTGAGAACACATCTCAAGTCCCAGATTTGGTAGATGGAGGGGAACTTTTGTTCTCTGACGAGTTATTCACGTCCATGTCTCTTACCTATTTGTAAAAACTGGCCTTCCCTGGTCATGCATCGCCCGCTCTGGCGGACTTGCCAGAAATACATGTTATCAGACCCAGAGTGGTTGTTAGAAAATGCTGAGGGATTAAAAATCACTCCTGCTAGAAAGTGAAAAACACATATTCTACTTAAAGTATGTCAGGGTTCTTTCACATAGAAGTTTGTCACATTACAGGATATTTTAGTTTGGAAAATTAGTTCCAGTAATTACTTCTTTGCAAAACTAATTCCTATTTTGGAAAATTAGACTCAATAATTACTTCTTATTAAAAATAAATCTTGCTATTTAATGTGAGCCACCCTAAGAGAAGTGAATAAGCCTCATTATGTGTTTTTGCCATTATTCTTAACAGTGTCAAAAATAAGTCCTGGAAAACAAAATCACACTGAAAATTAGTCTTAAAATGACTGTAGCTAAGAATAGCTTTGTTTTTCAAATGCAAAATGGGTTGATAAAGTTCGATAATCATTTTAATCTTTATATTTACTGCTGACTTTATTTTAATTTCTAGTTCTAATTCAGATTTCATTATATGATTAAAGAAAAAAGTGTGCATCACTTCTAATAAATGACCTAACACTTGATTTTGAAATTAAATTCAGTTATAAGAAAAAATTAGAACTTAATATTTTTATTCCTAAAAAGCAATTCAATATACAATTCTAAATACCTGGCCTAGAAAATTAATCAGAAATTGGGAAAATGGTTAAAGTAGAAGCGTGACCATTAAAACATTATTTATTATAGTGAGTAACTGTAGAGGCATAAATTAGTGAAACAGAATACAGTCTAGAAATGTGTTAGAGAAAAAGTTGAATAAATTAAATTATGATATTTTCATGTTATGAAATGATGCGCAATCATTAAAATCCGGTTTTGAAGCAGTTTTCATGATTTGAATATGCTTAGCATATAGCATTAAGTAAAATTTCAATAAGCAGAATATGAAATTATATTTACACTATAATTCTAATTACATACCCATAAAGAGACATGCACACACCTGTCAGACACTCACAAATAGAAACACGCACACACAGGAAGAAGACCAGGACACTATACACTGCAGCATTTTTTTAAAGTAGTACTTTGCATTTGTCCTTATTTCCTGAATTCTCTTGACTTGGAATCTGAATCATAGAGACAGTACTTTCCATTCGCCTTTATTTCCTCCTAAGCTTGCTTCACTTAGCATATCTGTATGCCTATATGCCTCTCTAATGGAGAAATCAATAAAACATTAAATCAACTTCCAAATCATTAGTTATTTAAAAAATTCCGAAGTTGATTATGTAAAGAAATATGTAAGAAGTAGTCTTTACCACAATTTTCAAATATTTAATGCAGTTTTTTAGCCTAAGTTATACCAAAACAAATTCTACAAGATTCTAGTGGTAAAATGTTAATAAATTAGTATTCAAAAATTTATTTGATGGATCAGACAAAATTCTGTAGAAAAGAAATTTAAGGAACAAATGTTCTGAGTAATTGAGATGAATGAGGTAAAACATACACGTAAGGGAGTGCCTGTCTTGTCTCTGGGAAGTCTGATGAGCTCCCATAAGTTACCCTCACTCGGGATAATAATAAAAACTAGCACGTACATGTTGCGCTTGCCGTGTGCCCAGCACTGTTCTAAAGCCTTTTACAAATATGAATTCATTTAAATTCTCAAGACAATCCTGGAAGGTAGTTATTACCATCAACTTTTTACAGAGTGGTCAAACTGAGGCACAGATAGGTCAAGTATTTTGGTCACCAGCTGTGGCAATTGTGGAGTCAGGGTTCCAGACCAGCCAGGCTGCCTTCAGAGCCTGCGCTCTTGACTCTCACACATACTGCCTCAGAGGAGAACTGGTCTCAGTGCTAGGGCATGTAAGAAAAGGACATGAATCAGGGTTAAAATTGTCCCAAGTTTGTATTTTGGAGACACATTGATCAGTTACCATCCCTTTCTTTTACTTTGTATGCATTTATTTCTGAAAAATGTAATCTCTTTTAAAGATGTCTTCATTTAATAGCAGTAGTAATAGTAACAGTGATAACATTTACTAAGAGCTCTGCAGATGGATGTCTTCTGCACTGTTCCCATGACAACTCAGAAACAGCCATGGAGGGGCCTGGTCTGCTCCCTGCACTGGGGGTGTCACTGACTGATAAGCCCGGCTTCCTTCCACTCTTTCGGGTCCACTGGGGGAGCTCACACCAGGTCACGCTGCTCCTAGTCCACGCCTGCTGCACTGAAGTCCTAGGGTCTTCCTGCCCAGTTCAGGAATGGGCAGACTTCACTTGGGCATTCCCTGCTGACCTGGCCACGAATTTCGGATTTGGGCAGAAGGCACCCAGTGAGGCTTTTCTCCCCAACATTTCCTTCACTCTCTCCTTTCATGTGCTCAGACCTGCGTTTTAGCAGACGGCGCCCCGCATTATGCTCTCTCCCCAACCACCCTTCACTGGTGTTTCCCCTCGGAAGGTTCTTGGCATTTGCTCCTTGGAGGATCCAAGAAAACATAAACCCTATGAAGTAGGTCCTATCACAGAGAAAGCAGCTGAGTTACGGGAAGATTTAAGAAACCATTTCACAGTTTACAGGAAGCGGTGGGGCTGGGGTTTGACCTGAGGCAATTTGATATCAAAAGTAGTTTTCTTATTGACATCAAAATGTAACGAAAGAGCTGAGAGATAGAATCATCACTGTTTTCTGCTGCCTTTCCTCCTCCCCTCTTCTCCTCCTCCCCTCCTCCCCCTCCTCCCCCTCCTCCCCCCTACTCCCCTTTCTCCGCCCCTCCTCCTCCCTCTTCCGCCTTTCTCCTCCTTTTTCTTCTCCCTCTTACTCTCCTCCTCCATCTCATTCTTTTATCCCCTACTCTTTTTGTTTGTTTGTTTGGGGGGGTGGTTGTTGTTGTTTACATTTTTTTAATTGAGTTATAGTCATTTTACAATGTTGTGTCAAATTCCAGTGGAGAGTACAATTTTTCAGTTATACATGAAAATGCGTATATTCATTGTCACATTTATTTTCGCTGTGAGCTACCACAAGATCTTGTATATATTTCCCCGTGCTATACAGTAGAATCTTGTTTATCTATTCTACAAATTTTGAAATCCCAGTCAGTCCCTTCCCACCTCCTGCCCCCTTCGCAACCACAAGTTTGTATTCTATGTCTATGAGTCTGTTTCTGTTTTGTATTTATGTTCTTTTTTTTTTTTTAGATTCCACATATGAGCGATCTCATATGGTATTTTTCTCTTTCTGGCTTACTTCACTTAGAATGACATTGTCCAGAGACATCCATGTTGCTGCAAATGGCATTACATTGTTGTTTTTATGGCTGAATAGTATTCCACTGTACAAATATACCACCTCTTCTTTATCCAGTCATCTGTTGATGGACATTTATGCTGTTTCCATGTCTTGGCTATTGTAAATAGTACTGCTATGAACATTGGGGTGCAGATGTCTTTCTGAAGTAGGGTTCCTTCTGGATATATGTACAGGAATGGGATTACTGGGTCATATGGTAAGTCTAGAACACTCCCTTACACCATATACAAAAAAAAATTCAAAATGGATCAAAGACTTAAACATAAGACAAGATACAATAAACCTCCTAGAAGAAAACATAACCAAAAACATTATCTCACATACATCTCAAAAATATTCTCCTAGGCCAGTCTACCCAAGCAATAGAAATAAAAGCAAGAATAAACAAATGGGACCTAATTAAACTTACAAGCTTCTGCAGAGCAAAGGAAACCATAAGTAAAACAAAATGACAACCTACGGAATGGGAGAACATTTTTGCAAACAATGAAACTGACAAAGGCTTGATCTCCAGAATATATAAGCAGCTCATCTGACATAATAAGAAAAAAAAACCAAACAAACCAATCCAAAAATGGGCAGAAGACCTGAACAGCAATTCTCCAAGGAAGACATACAAATGATCAATAGGCACATGGAAAAAATGCTCAATATCACTAATTATCAGAGAAACGCAAATCAAAACTGCAATGAGGTATCACCTCACACCAGTCAGAATGGCCATCACTCAAAAGTCCACAAATGACAAATGCTGGAGAGGCTGTGGAGAAAAGGGAACCCTCCTACACTGCTGGTGGGAATGCAGGTTGGTGCAGCCACTGTGGAAAACAGTATGGAGATTCCTCAAAAGACTAGGGGTAGACTTACCATATATCCCCTACTCTTACTTCTCCCACAAGCTGAGTCTACACTGGCAAGTCCTGTGTCCTGCGCGCTCTGCAACTTGGCCTTGGGTCTATTCCCTCCTCCCTCCTCCCTCCCTTTCCCTCCCTTCCTCTTCCTGACTTCCTTCCTCCCAGCATTTGTTTTGTTCTGCTCTGTGAGGAGGAGCACCAAAGGTTTGTAGTAGAAAACATGCTGCCTTACTTTGTGTATGTTGTGCATTTATAGAGTGTTGAAAATTTACAGTGTGTTGTATACATGAGGAAAATTATGGTGCAAAAATGTAACAAAATCATAATTATGATGAAGTATCAGCCAAATGTCAGATCGATGGGCTGGACTTTCTTGGGCAAGTCACTTTCTTTGCTAGATTTCCCTTCATTTGTTCCCTACATTTGCTCCAAATAATGCCTGTGGTTCCTTCCACTTCTCAGATTACAGGTTCCTACAAACAAATTTCTCTTTGTTTTCTATGAATCTGTGATCAATTAAAACTTTTCTGAACCTTTTAAAACCACGTTGACAGCTGTCTTTAAAAGGCAAGACCTCAGTCAGGAATTGCCCAGTTCGCACATTTGCAATTTGCACACGTGGCAGCCGTCGTTTGGTGAAGCGCCATCAGGGCGGGCCAGCAGCAGCACACAGACCACAACATGCTGAGGCAGGAGCCCTGCAGCGCCGCTGAGGTCACAGGCGCCACAAGCTGCCAGGCTCCCCGAGGGCATCCGCTGGAGCTGCTGAAAGCCCGCCTCTAGGGGACCCCCAGCCCCCCCGCTGTGCTCTCAGGCTGCTCCCCATGTCGGGGCTCCTGCCTGCTGAGGGTGCATCATCTCCCTATGAAGCCTGATTTACAGACGCGTCTTCCTGTAATGTCACACTGTGGTGTCACAGAGCCAACGGGACCGCAGCCTCATAACACACAGAATCTCTTCTTGGGATCCCACCACATATTGGGCTGTAAAGCCAACAGAAAAACAAAAACAAAGTCATGTCATGTTATTCAAGAAATAGAAGCAAATGCTATTTTCAAGTTTCCTACAGAAAGGCCAGTTTGCCATCTGACAAATGCTTGCTTCTGCTTACCAGGGTGTGTCACCCAGATGACATATTTATGTGAGAGAGAGTGTGCAAGTCTGCACAGTCTCATGGGACAATCTCTAGGCGCTCAGCATCCTGAAGGCAGGGCAATGCGTTCAGAAACAGAGTGAAATATTTTGATTTTTGTTTCATTGTAGAAAAATGATATCTAAAAAATACTATGATTTGCTTCTCTACTGAAAGCTTTTGTTGAATAGAAGGTTCACTGGAAATTTTAAACGACGGAACTAGAACAAAGTGTGTGATAAAAGCAAAGGGTGAGATATTTTATTCTGCCAAAAACAAAAGCAAAGAGTACCTGACTCTCCACAGGCCTGGATTAAATGTGTGTGTTATTTCAGAAATATCTGAATTACAGTAAATATTACACAAATTCACTACCAAGAAAATACAGGTTGAAGGTCACATGCTAGTGTATGGCAAATTTTGTTCTATTTTGAAGAAAACATTTCAATGATCACAGTGGTTTTACATGTAGAATCAGATAATCCTGAACCCATCGTTCAATATACTCAGGTTTGTGTCATTGAAAGCCAGTAAAACATTTGAAGGAAGAAGCCATCCATTGGCCAGCTCCTGCTTCTGACCTGACATTCATCACACCACACCCCTGCACGCTAGGTCTGCACTCACACCACCCTGTCGGAGCAGGCAAGTCTCAGGGAAGGAGCCATCAGCATTACCGTGACAGGCTGCAAAGAGAAGACAGATCTGTGGCCGGGAAAATGTTCTAATAGTCCTGATAGGCTTGTTATATACAAATAGCCTCCAGGTGGGAACTCTGCCACGAAGTTTTAGAAAAGGATGTTTTCTGATTGGCACGTGTTCCGTTCGGCATCACAGCATTTGATCTTGACAACAACTCTGCAGGCCGTAAAAAGGATTTCTGTGAAGCTACAGCACAGTTCCTGGTACATCATATGCCGTGAAAACACTACCGGCACCATTATGACTCCAATTTTGAATATGAAGACACTAAGATTCAAAGTAGTTGTAACTTAAACAAGGCCACATGACTCATAGGTGAAATAGCCGAGTCCAGGACCTCAGCCCCCCGACGTCAGGCACAATGTTCTTCCCATCACCCCTCCAGCTGTCCTGCTGCTCCACAGCTGCACTGGGTGACACTGAACAAGTCATGGTCTCATTGTGAGTAATGCGTACTGACTCTAGAGGTGAAGTAATTTTGAGAAATTACCAAAATTAATAGCTTGCATGGCATAATATTAATGCCACTATTAATGAAGCAAAATTAATTATTTTCAATCTATGCTTATTTACTATGTGCCAATTTTTGTGTTAAGCTCAAAAAACGAGCTTGAGATTAAATACACATATACACACATACACAGAGGCATTTGCAATTAGAAACGTATGTAAGGCAGAAGAACTAAGTAGACCTTTTTCCAATGAGGACGTCAGAGTGGCCAGCAGCCACAAAGAAAGATGTTCTACACCATCCATCTGCAGGGAAATGCAAATCAAAACCACAATGAGCTGTCACCTCACACCTGTAGAATGACTGTCATCAAGAAGACAAGAGACAACAGGCGCTGGTGAGGATGGGGTGAAAAGGGAAACTCAGACACTGTTGGTGGGAATGTAAATTGGTCCAACCACTATGAAGAACAACATGAAGTTCCTCAAAACATTAAAAATAGATCTGCCGTAGAAGCAAGCGATCCCCCTTGTGGATATATACCGAAAGGAGATGAAAACAGTGTTTTGAAGAGATATATGCACTCCCTGTCTATTGCAGTATTAACTCACAATAGCCAAGACATGGAAACAGCCTAAATGCCCGTCAGTGGGTGAGTGGATAAAGAGATGTGGCGTGTATACACAGTGGATGGTTACTTAGCCATGAGAAAGGAGGACATCCTGCCATTCGCAATGACATGGATGACCCTCGAGCACATTATGCTAAGTGAGGTAAGTCAGACAGAGAAAGACAAGTACTGATATCACTTATAGGTGGAAAATAAAAAAATCAAACTCATAAAAAATAGAGTAAAATGGTGGCTACCACAGGATGGGGGTAAAATTGATGTTGTTTTAGGGTAGAAACATGCAACAAGTAGTAAATAAGCCATGTGATCTAATGAACAGTATAGTGAATGCTGACAACAGTATTTACTATATTTATGCAACAGGATAAATAGCACTACAATAGAAACAATATTACAATATATATATGTATCAAAGTAACATGTTGTACACCTTAAATTTACAAAATCTTTTATGTCAAACATGTTCAATAAAATGTATGTAAGATAGAAACATTTCTAGTGTATTAAGAGAATAGCATAATTTTTAAAAATCACTTTTGTTTTACCACTTATATAGTATCTCTAAATATAGAAAATGTATGTGGTTTAAGTAATCTTTTGTCCTTTCTGTGTTATGAAGTTGTCCGCTGTTATTCTGAAACATATAATAAATCAGTGTAAAAATTAAGTGACTTTTTCACAAATAGAATGGTAATCAATGGTTCACTGTGTACTCTGCAAATGCGTTTTTAATGGTACATGTAATTGCATTAATACCAGAATAAAAATGTGAGGGGGAGATGACATGGAAATTTAGACTATTCATGGATGGTTTTGGTAAATTTTGTACAATATTTCATATCTCTGAGTATTTTGATTTGATCACAACTTACAGCTACATTATAAATAGCTACTCCATCCGCCTCTGCTATTTTTCTGTTCATTTGGCTGCAGGTTGTACTTACTTTTACTATTTCCTAAAAATTGCTTGATTCTTCTTGCAGCAGTTTGGCCTTCAGTGTCCGCTAACTTGATACTAGTTGGGTGGCCCTTGAGGAACTGACCCGAGTCAGTCATCTTCTTCAGGTAATAGCTTAAGGAGAGTCTATAGCTGGTGTGTGAGAAAAGGTTGAAGAAAATATTTCCCTTAAATACTCATTCCATTTGGACTCTAAAATTATTGTATATACTTTTAGTTTCTTTACGTGTTCCCTATATACATGCATTATATATTAATTTTTAAAATCTCAATTTAGAATTTAAAAGCCATTTTTTTCTTCGACTGGGGAATACCAGATTAAATTTGCCATAAAGTTTTCTTAAAAATAACAAAAGTGGGGAAGTTGCTCCCAACAAGTTGCAGGCCTGTAAGTAACGCGGGCGGCCCCGGGGGCGGGAGGGGCGCTGGGCCGAGGCCGCCTCCCCCCCCCACCCCAGGCCCTCCGAGGAGGCGAAGAGCCGGTGCCACCCTGCGCTCCGGGGGTGGCCCTGAAACGTGTCCACAGGAGAAAGCACTCACCTCTTCAAACCAGCTGTTTTTTCGCTGCTGGAAGCGGAAGAGCTGGACGAGAGCTGGAGGGGCGAGGAGGCGGCCGAGGGCCCGGCGCGACGGCCCACAGGCTTCCCTGCGGGCTGCGGCTCCGGCGGACACCCCCCGGGGGCTGCTAAGCAGGGCCGGGGACACGGGGGGAGCGGGCGCGGGGTCCGGGGGCTGCCCTGGGTTCCGCCTCGCCATCGCCCACGGCCGCCGGGCCACGTCCAGAGACCCAGGGTCAGTGGCTGTCCCCGCCGGCTGGGGTCCCCGAAGCCCGCTCCGCGGAGCCTCCGCTGCCTCTCGGCCCTGCGCGGCCCTGCAGGCCCCCCGGGACCCCCGGCCGCGCGCCGCCGGCTACGACCACCCCCTGTCTTGTGGCCCGTCATCCCGGGGCAGGTGCACTCGCTGCCCCACTCCGCCGAGCGCCGCCGGAAGGGCGCGGGCCGGCCGGGCTGCAGCGGGCAGCACCCCGTGCGCCTCCCCAGGCGCTGGCACAGGTCGACGTGTTCAAGGCCAGCGACCACCCGTCCCTGCTGCTGCACGTACTGTCGCAGCTTGCCATCAACTCTGACCTGTGCTGCAGCAGCCAGGACCTGGCATTCATCCTGCAGTGCCTGGTGCCCGACCTCCTGCGACCCCAGCGCCTGAGTCGCCAGCTTGTGTGCCCGGAGCGCGTCATTTGCTCAGACCTGGGCGTCAGCGGGGCGGTGCGCGTGTGCAACATGGCCTTGGAGAAGCAGGTGGCCGTGCACTACACCTTCTTGGACTGGTGCAGCCTGGACGAGGCGATGGCAAGGTGGCACAGCCCCTGGCGCCGAGGACACCTAGGATGTCTTCGCCTTCGGCTTCCCTGTGCTGCCCTTCCTGCTGCAGTTCAGCTTCCACCTGCACTTTGCACTGCGCTGCAGGGTGGCCAGCGCCGAGTACTGGGACAACAACCTCGGCGGTGATTGCAGCCTCACGTGAGGCGGGAGGAGTGAGAACAGAGCTGGATCCACTTCATCTGATACCCCAGGCCTGGGACCTGCGCCTCCACACGCGAGCCGCACCTGCCCTCGCTTCCCTGTCCAGCTCTCACATTGGACTGGCCCTTCCTCACAGCCCATCCGCAAACCGAGATTGTCTGACCTCACATCCCGCTGCAAGGTGTGCTGGCAGTGACCCATCCTGTCTTCTACTGGAATCATCTGTGTCACTTGGTCTAAAATGTGGCCTCAGGTGCCAGGAGGCAGAGCTGTGGCGGGTGCTGGGGTGGGGGGCTGGGTGGGTGGATGCATGGGCGCCGGCCCTCGGAAGAGGGCACAGGCAGGTGTTTTTGGATAGGCCTGCATCCTCCCACCTGTGGCTTTTGCATACATCCTGATTGGGTCTCTATGAATGAGCTGTTATTTATTATCATTGTGGGACCTTTTGCCCTCAGTGGGTGCCTTCTCGGGACATTCTGGCTTTAATAAGCTAGAGAAAGTCAGTCTCGCTGTGTCTGCCTATTGTAGACAGAGTATAGAGTGTGACCTGCATCGTGGTCCCCCCAGGCGTTCCTGCCCCAGGTCAAGGAAGACCCGAGATTACATTTGCTTGCCAATGTCTGTAGGCTTTAAACCTAAGGAAGCCAAGAAAGTACACCTCAGATCCACCCCAGCCTTGGGCCTCAGGGTCACCCTCCCTACCTGCCTTCCTGTTGCCCAGACTTTCCTGATGGTGGGGGAGCTGGGGTTAGAATGGAGGGGGCTGCCCCAAAGCAGCCAGGCACACCCTCAGGAGGCCGGGTCCCAGGGCAGCACCCCTAGGGAGTGAGGCCATCTTGGCTTTTTTCCTTACCCTAAGAATGAAAGGTCAAAGGACAATGTATGGACAGAAAATCAAAGAGAAAGGGCCACAGGCACCAGATAACCCAGAGGCCCCAGGAATGGCTCACTGCACAAACACAAATGCCCACCACTCACCGAGCTCTTTGCTGGAGGCTGGGGAGGCTGCAGAGACAGGGCTGAGGCTCCCTTCACTAACAGCTTGTCAGCAGTTACCCCATCTGGCAGGTGAGACAGCAAGACAAGTTACTCCCAGGCTCCAGAGAACAGAGGAGGCATTCTGAGAGCATTCGGGAAGGGGAGTGGCAGCCTGGGAAGAGGACAGTTCCAGGCAAAGGGAACAGAAATGTGAGCAGCTCAGAGGTGACATGGATCTTGGCAATTGGTGTGGGGGTGGGGAACACTTAAAAAGGCTGCTAGAGGCTGGGCTACTGGGTCACAAGTGGGAGAGACAGATGCAATTTTCTACCCTCCAGGCAGCTTGCCAGAGTTGTACACCCGGAACTCTTGTCTCTCCAGCCTCATCTGCGTCAACCCCGAGTCAGCACGATGGGCACTCACGCTGGCCTGGGTGAGAGCTCTACATTTATATGATCTCCACATCCCTTTGGGGTCAGAGACTCTCCTGTCCCTGGGGCTGTGAAGGGTACAGGGAGGAATGAGACGGCTGCTGCCTTCAAAGTGCTTTCTTATGAAGGCAAAAGAGGAAAAAAATGGAAATAATGCAAATGTCCAACAAGAAATAAGTTAAATTATGGCACATTGAATGGGGTTAAGCCATCATTAAAATCTGTGGCTCAAGAACTTTAAAAGAAATGCTCATGATATTGGGGGAAAAGGAGTATTTCAAGTGTCCAGTGGGGTTACGGCGCATGTTTAGCACACGCGAGATCCTAGGTTCATTCTCCAGTACCTCATCTAAAAACCAACCAACCAACCAACCAACAAACAAACCTAGTTATCTCCTCCCACCCTGAAAAAATAATAAAATGCCTAGCAATTTTGTGTTTTACAATATGCACAGACAAAAAGACTAGAAGGAAATGTTAATAATCTCACTCTTTCTGTGGCAGATTTTTTCCTAAACTATTTTACGAGCTTCCAACTATTCAACGCTAATCATCAGAGTGGCAGTAAATATTCCTTTAAAAATAATCATTAGCTTCATGTCACAGAAAGAAACAATGGTGGGAGTCAGTTGTGTACCCCGCATTACCGGTCATCTCTTTCGGCCTCAGCTTCATTTATAAAATGTGGACCTGAAGGACAAAATGAGAATCCCTTCCTCTCTGAAAAATTCAGGCTAACTTCTGGAGGACACCTGGATTTTGAAAATTGACCAGGTTCCTCCTCCTGGAACCAGTCGGGCTGAAACAGAATCTTGAAGGGGGCGAGGCTCTGGATTGATGCGGCAGGGAGGAAGGGAGGGGAGGTAAAGCTGGCAGAACATTGCTGGGCCACGTGTTGGAGACAGGGCCCAATGGAGGATCTATTCTAGGGAAAGGAGTGCGGGTGGGGTAAAGAGCCAGATTGGACTGAGGCCTGCAAAGGATGGTCAGGACATCTGGGGGTTCACAAAGCTGGCTCCATCTGGAGGTGCCAGAGGCTGGAGGTACCTAGAAACCCCTGGGGAAAGTGAAGCACAGTCACTTACGGCAACGTCTGATTCCTGCAGGAGGCAGTGTCCCTCATACCAGGGCCAGCACAAAGTGGTGGAAACCAGGTGGGAAACCAGGAGGGACGAGGGGGCGCGGGGAGCCCGGCACCTGGTTCCACCTCCTGCGGGCTGGGACAGCGCAGTGCTCGCGGTCCCTTTAAGAAAGTTCGCCGGGCGAGTTCATCAAAGTTTAAAAACAGGTGGAGAAGGGAAAGCGGAAAGAAGATGGGGGAGAAAGGAGGGAGACAAGGGAAAAGCCGCGCCGGAGGCTGGCGCGTCACGGCCGGCCGGGCGAGCCCGCACTGGGCTGCGGGGATTGGCTGCACCTTCCCCCGGAGACCGCGGGGGTCGGGAGGGGGCCGGCTGGGTCCCGCCGCCGCCGCCGCCGCCGCCGCCGCCGCCGCCGCCGCCGCCGCCGCCGCCGCCGCCGCCCTCGCGGGTCGCAGTGAAAACGTGGAGGCGGCGGCCGCTCTGGCTCCGCTCCGGTTCCCATCGCCCGTCCTGCCGCACCCCCTCCACGCCTCCCGCACCGGCCGAACGTGATGTGACCCCAGCCCGACACAGCGGCTGCCTCTCTCGCCGCCCCGCGCGCCTCTCCCCTCCCCCACTGGCCCCGCCCCGCGCCCCTTCCCACCTCCTCGCCGGGCCGGGCGCCGCGCTCGCCCTCCGCGTTCCCTCCCCCTCGCCACCCCCAGCCCACCCCAGCCCCGGCACCCTGAGCAACCTCAAGACGGAGGGTGAGAACTGCACCGGCACGGGCCCGGGCTGCCGCCGCACCCTGGAGAAAGAGTAGGACCTGCGCCCCCGGGACTCGTCGGGTTAGGTGCACCTGGAGGTGGGCGGGAGTCCCGGGCTTTCGGGCCACCGCTCCCAGCGCCTTCCCGCCGCTGCCCTTCTGCTGGGGAGGGGCAGCCCGCATCCGGCGGGCGGGGCGTGCGGCCGGGACGGCCCCTCGCCCCTTGGCCGGGCCTTGTCTCCCAGCCCGCCCCGGGCTCGTCGCGGGCAGCGCGCCGCCCGCGGTCTGTGCTCCCCGCGCCCGCCCCGCGTCTGCTGCCCGCAGCGTCCTTCGTTCTCCGCTCTTGCGGGGCTCGCCGCCTTCCCTGCAGGCGCTCCTCCCGCGCCTTCCCGACTCCCGCCTTGGCTGGGGGGAAGTGAGAGGGATTTTTTTTTAAAAACACTTTTAAAACTGTCATTATTTGTTATATTTCCAAACTGGAAACTGTATAAATTTACAACAGCAATAGGTTGGATAAAGTTATAAATGAACCACTGCTATATGTAAGACTGAACCTCACATCACTTCGTTTTGGTTTTGATTTCCGTTTCTTGGATATTTTTTCTATTTATGCAAATAATGCCATTAGGATTTTGATATGGATTGCATTAAATATTGGATCATTTTTAGTAGTATGAATATTTCAACAATGTTAAGTCTTCCAAGCCACAATAAAATATATTTCTATTTATTTGTCTCATTTCTTTTAGCTGGGAATGTTTTATAGTTTTTAGGGCACAAGTCTTTCACCTGCTTGGTTAAGTGTATTCCTAAGTATTTTATCCTTTCAGATGCTATAGTCAATTGGATTGTCCTCTTCAGATTGGTTATTGTTAGTGTATGGAAACAATTTAGAGTATTTTTTTTAGACTGCAAGTTTGTGGGATTCATTTACTATTTTGTTGACTGTGCTCTTGGTTTTCTTTTCTAACAGCATTTTGGTGGAATCTTTAGGGTTTTCTACCTACAAGATAATGTCATCTGTGAACAGAGATAATTTTACTTGTTTCCCAATGTTTATGTCTTGTATTGCTTTTTCCTGTCTAGAACTCCTAGTACTGTGCTGAACAGCAGCGGTGAGCGGGGGCATGCTTACCTTGTTCCTGATCTCACAGGCATGGCTTTCCGTCATTCCCCTTTGGGTGTGATGTTTGTGGGCTTTTCATACATGGCTTTCATTATGTTGAGGTAATTTCCTTCTATTCCTATTTTATTGGCTGTTTTTATCATGAAAGTGTATTACATTTTGTCAAATACTTTTTCTGCATTGATTGAGACAGTCATACGGTTTTTGCCCTTCCTTTATTTTGTAAACGTGGTGTATTACATTGCCTGGTTTTCACGTTAAACCATCCGTGCATCCGAGGTAGAAATCCCACTTGCTCGTGGTGTATGATCCTTTTTATGTGCTATTGAATTTTATTTGCCAGTATTTTGTTTAAGATTTTCACATGCATATTCAGCAGGAGTGTTGGTTGGTAGTTTTCTTGTCTTGTCTTCATCTGGTTTTGGTGTGAGGGCAATGCTGGCCTTAAAGGAGGAGTTTGGGAGTGTTCCCTCCTCTTTGATTCTTTGGAAGAGCTTAAGAAGGACTGGTGTTAATTTGTCTTTAAATCTTTGGTAGAATTCCCCAGGGAAGCCATCTGGTCCTCAGCTTTTATTTGTTGGAAGATGTTTTTTGCTTGGCGTGGGGTTTGTTGTTGTTGTTTTTATGCTCAATCTCCTCATTAGTTACAGGTCTGTTCAGATTTTTTTATTTCTTCATGGCTCAGTCTTGGTAGATTGAACATTTCTAGGAAATGATCCATGTATTCTGGTGTATCCAATTTGCTGGCATATAATTGCTTTTAGCAATCTTTTACAATCCTTTTTATTCTGTGACATCAGTCATAATGTCTCCTCTTTCATTCTTAATTTTAGGTTTTTGAGCCCTCTTCCCTTTTTCTCAGTTTAACTAAGAGTTTATCAGTTTTGTTGATCTTTCTCAGAAACCTTTCTTGGTTTTGTTGATTTTTTTCCTATTTTTTTTTTTATTCTCTATTTCATTTATCACTGCTCTAATCTTTATTATTCTCTTCCTTCTGCTGACTTCACCCTCATGGTTTAAACAGGACTTATTTGTATGCCAAAAATTTAAAATATGCTTACCTCCCACCAAGCCCATTCTCTGGAACTCCAGATGAGCATACCACATCCAACCAACTTCTGACTGTCTTCACATGGACTCCCAATACCAAAATGTCTAAAACTGAACTTAGCCTTTTGCCCTTTAAAACGTGTTCCTTTCCCATAATCAAGGTGGTAATTACTTCTGCAGGACTTTCCCTGTGGCAGCCATGATTCTAAGAATATTACACCTATTTACTCATTAAATCCTTACCAGCATCTTTAGAAGTACATATTATCAATATCATCTCCACTTTACAGATGAAACCTGAGGCACAGAGAGATTAGGTTACCTCCTCAAGGTCACACAACTAGCAGTGCCAAAGCGAAGATTTGAATTCAGGCCCTGTGGCTCCAGAAGCAATGCTTTGAACCACTGTGCTGCCTCATTCTCGCACTGGTTACCCCATCACCAAGGTTGTACACCCAGGGACTGGCTTTATCATTTCTCCCCTTCATCTCTGCATCTAAGCAAATGCAGAGGATTTGTCATCCTTACATCCATCCCCTTCCTCTCAGGTACAGTACTCCATTTTTGCAAATCTACTCAATGACTCTTCAATAACTCCTCAACAAAGAGAGAGCAAAGGCATGATTTCTTCATGTGATCTGACTGCGCGGCTCCTCCAGCTTCACCCCTTCCAATTCCCCACCCGGACAAGATGCTCTGGCAACACTCAGATGCTCCTCATGCCCTTTGAACACAACATTGTGCTTTTCCTGCAGATTTTCTCCCGTCTGTTTACCTGAAATGCCCTCCCCCTTTCCAAATACTTACCTCCGAATTCCTGTGCACTCTGTTACGATTTAGGTCAGAGTTCCTTTTCCAGCAGGCCTTCCCTAATATCTCTACCACTGCTGTCCACCCAAGTTGGCTGGTTAGCTCAGCCCTCCATGGTTCCACAACTGTGGCCCCATCATTGACTTTTCCTGTTTCAATATTCATTCTGTGCATCCTTCTGCCCTTCCCACCAGAGCCATTTGCTCCTTGAGGGCTATGATGGCACTCAGTCATTGTGAGATTCTCTATCACCCAGTATACCGACGGAAAAAATTGTAAATTTAATGAATTTTTCATGTGTGAATAGACATAAAGAGAAACTGAAAATAAAATGCCAGGTGGGGTTTATTAGTAAATTAAATGTGCATACCTACAAGGGAAAGAATGGACACACATCTTGCTGGGTTATTGAGTATTAAACACCTGCTTTGCACCCAGCCCTGGTCGCTTGCAGTGACTGACAACATGACAAACAGTTGAAACGTTTGAATTGAAAATAAGAGTATTCTGATTAAAGCCAGTGTATCAATTTGCAAGAGGGTTTCTGGAACCTGAGTCAGTCTCCAGATGTCAGCCACCCCTTGGGAAGTGTCAAGACTCCTCTTGAGTCTCTAGAGCTGCAGGAAATACTAGAAAAGAAGAACCATCACATCCTTGTCTTCCCGGTCAGCGTGGATGAGAAGTCCAGGGACTGTCTGCCCTGGTGCTTTTCTCGAGTGTCTCCTTGGCAGGTGTGCTCTGGACTGGACTTCCCTGAAGCTGATGTGGTGAAAGCTCAGGTGCAAAGGTGGCTTTGGGACCAAAAATAAGCAAAGGAGACCAAAGCCAAATTAGATTTTTCAGCACGCTTATGACATAGCCTAGATTATGGGATAGCAGCTGAGTTCACCAAAGTGTCACTTTGAGGTGTGACCAAGAGCACAACCCTCAGCACTTAATGCTTTGGCGTATGTCTGCATGTGATAATTAAGTCATCCACTTAAACATTTCTTGAGACTCCACATAAGCCAGGCACCATGACACATTCTGGAGGTAAAAAGAAAAATAGGTTTTATACTCACAAAGTGTGTGATTTAGTGAGTGAGACAGAGGAGAAAAGACATACTTAAAATAAATAATGATAAAGGAGCAGGTTACAGGAAGCAGGGGGCCCTGCCAGAGCACAGGAGCCAAGTCCCCCTGTGGAGGAGGGGGTGGCGGGAAGAGGTCATTATCTGGAACAATGGCTTGACCGTCTCGTTGCTGCACAGCACACGCATGCGGTCCTACACTGGAGATACACCCAGTTCTCCCAGTTCAACGAGGACGACTTCTGTCTCTAAAGATTTGCCAATTCTGGACATTTCACATAAATGGAATCGTATAGTGTGTGGCCAATCATGTCTGGCTTCTTTCACTCAGCATCATGTTTTCAAGGTCCGTCCATGCAGCATGAATCAGGATTTCTGTCCTTTTCCCGGCTGAATCATATTCCACTGTGGTCATGATGGTTTTAAAGACAGGTCTCATTCTCTTCAAGCAGAAACCCAGGCCCCAGAAGAGGGTTTGTGGGGTGGTGGGGGAGTGGGGAGCCCCTATGAATGGCCCTGTGTACCTGGTCCCCTGACCCGTGGTTGCTCCCAGCTCTGCCGAGGGGTTTCTGCAGGAGCTGGAGGGAGGGTGGGACAGCACTGCCCCTACAGCAGGCGCTCTGGGAGGGTCCGGGTGTGAGCAGGGCCACAGGCTGTGGTGGTCAGCTCCTCCCTGCCGACCCAGACAGGCCCCTGCTGAGTGGCTGTCGGCCTAGCTGGCTGGTGCAGAGGCAGATAGGCTTGGAGAGCGGGGGACAGGGCAGCTGTGGAGTTGTCTGCGGTCAGCAGGACCCGATCAGCCTGCTGGGTCTCATGCTCGGCCAGGCTGGATCGTGCACACAGCAGGGGTGACTCCCCAGGGCTGACTGTGGCAGAGCCCTTCAGGCAGCAGCCCTCATCAGACCCCTGTGGGCCCTCAAACGGCCAGGCGGCCTCCGGACAGGATCAAGGTGAAGGAGACCAAGAGAACACCGCTCACTCTGTCTGCTTGCTCGAGGCACAAGCTCCTGAAAGCCCCACACAATTTCCTGGGATTCTCTCCTAAAGAAGATGCCCAGGGCCAGCTCTGCCCAGATCCACTGGATCAGAATTCCTGGCACCTGGAATCTGCATTTTGAGGGTTCTTTAGGGATGCACTGGGTTTGAGAGCCCCTGGTAGAGTGCTAAGAGGTTTGGGAGCGAGACAGCCCCACTTTAGTGGGGCTGCTTGATTCTCAGCAAGTTACAGACATTCTCTGTGCCTCAGTTTCCTGATTTCTAAAATGGATATAATAACTCATCTCAGGGTTGATTGTGAGGATTTAATGAGGCAACAAGAAACTGCTCAGAAATTGTTAGCTGTAATTAGTAGTATATTATTATTACACATATGATCCAAATCAGAGAACTGTCTGGATATTGAAAGACAGTGGGGAAAGGAAGCATTAATAAATGAGAGAGGAGGGGTGGTTTAAGATCTGGAGAGTTAGCCTTGTGTCGGGGGAGCGGATCTGGCTTTGAATCCCACCATTCGGGCTGCCATTTTCCCCCTCAGTTTCCCCATCTGTGCGAGGGCGATGGAAAGAGCTGCCCTCGCTGGTGGGCTCTGCAAACTGTAATGAGCTGTCCTGCGTCGGGGAGAGGAACCCGCCGCGAGGAGGGCGGAGGCCTCATGCTGATGCAGACTGGCCACTTGTGTCTGGGCCGGGCCAGCTGGCCGGGGTGGCTTCTGGCCTCCCAGCACCTGGGGCCCCGGGCCCCGTCCTGTCCGCTCAGGCTGGACTGGTTCCTCAGGCCCCAACCAGCGGGGGGCAAGTGGGACCAAATGGCCCTGTGACAAGAACCCATCTTTCAGGCCCCATCCCATCAGTGTGTCATGTGACCCCTCGCCAGGCAGGCCTGTCTCTGTTCCAGGTCGGGGGACGGGACTCAGGCATTGAGCTGGGTGCTGAGGTCATGATTAGCACAGCCGGCTGAGCCCTCTGTCTGCCTCTCCTGCCTCTGCCCCAGCCTAGGCCATCCTCCCTTCTCTCCTGGATGACTGTGGCTGCCTCCCCTTTGAGTTACCTGTCTTTGTCCTGGCCTGGGCCACCCCTGTGCCTGAGGGACGCTGTTGAAACTGGAAGCTTATCCACTGCAACCCTCCCTAGAGCCTTCTGTGGCTCCCAGTGACCTCGCCGGCCCTGTCTCTCCACTCCCAGCATGACCCTCACCCTTTAGGCACCTCAGTGGAGCCAGTTATTTACTCCACAAGTATTTGCTGAGCTCTGACCAAGTGTGAGACCCCACGCCAGGCAACAGGAACTGAGAGGGGCCCAGATGGGCACCTGGCAGCCCCTTCACCCACTGGTCTGTCCCGTGTCCCCTGGGGGACAGCGAACGCTGCTCGTTGTGCAGAGCCAGCCTGCTCTCCCTCTGCCTTCCTCTTGCAAGGGCCCATGTCTCAGTCTCTGAGTGACAGTCTGGTAAGGGATGACAGTGTCCAGGGCACCCCCACGAGAAGGGCTGGAACAGCAGTATAGTTCCGATGTCAGAGGCGCCCTGGGGTGGGCTTGGCAGGCAGACGGGTGGGATTCACTCCACCTCCACCCTGGCTGTGAACCACTGTCAATTCAACCTTTGGAGGCTCAGTTTCCTCACCTGTGAAATGGGCGTGATGGTGCCTGTGAAACAGGCCGCTGTGGGTAAAGGCTCAGCATGGGGCCCAGCACAGAGGCCCGCTTGATTTGATGCTGCTGTCTCTGTGGGACCCAATTCGCTGGTGGGAGCTCCACAGGCCACCAGAATGGCTGCCTGGCTCCCTGGTGGGACTGAGTCCCAGTTCCCCCGAGACTCCCCTTTCCAGCCTCAAGACCACCGGCACGACCCTTCTGCTCGGAATGCCAGGAAGCAGACAAGGTGTGGCTTTGGAGATGTTCCTATCCTGATGACACACTGAGTCCCCAGTGGGGGATGCTGGGGTCTGAGGGGGTCACACTGGCTGGGAGCCCACCACGGGCTGGGCACCAGCCAGGCGCCTCCCCTACAGTGTGTATCCGCCCGCAGCAGTGCAAGGGGTTTGTGGCATTCTGCCATTTCCACGTGGGGAACTGGGGCTCCAAGGGTTGAACTTGTCCTCAGCCTCAGAGCTGGCAGCTTCTCTGCACTGGCTGGACCCCAAGGCCTGTGCTCCTGACATGGTGAAGTGGGACAGTCCAGCCCCAGGTCCCACCCCCACAGGACAGCCATGAACGTCCACGGATGCTGACAGTGCTGCAGCCTCCTGCCTCCTGCCTGCACCCGACCACACCAACACCCCTTCCCACCCCAGGATCCTTGTGGCCATTATAAAGATAAGCAAACTGAGGCACGCTCAGGTGGGACTTGTGGGGCCAGGCAGGTGTGGAGGCCTCCTCTGCCCCGACTGCTGTGGCTTCCGGGCTCCTTTCCTGGGTTTTTCCTGGAGACACAAACTTTCACCCCAAGCGTGTTATTCAGCAACTGCTGAGTAGATAACAAGTGTCAGTCAGCGTGGTGACCGCCCTTACGTGTGGCATCACACTGCACCCACCTCCAGTGCTACACACCCAGGACCTCAGTTACAGACCGGGGCAGACTTAAGGGGCTGCATTCTTTGCCCCCATTTCCAGATGAGGAAACTGAGGCTTCAGGAGGGAGGGTCGTGGTGTGCTAGTGAATGGCTGGGCCCTGGCTCTTCCAGGTGGGGTGGGGATGAACATGCCCTCGGTTGTAGCATCCGCTGAGTCTGGGGGCTTCAAGCCACCCGTGGTTTATCAACCAGCTCACACAATTCCTGACATGAGACAGCTCCAACTCACCCTGGGCAAGGGGAGTCCCCAAGTCCACACTGGCAGGAACGCCGAATCAGGACTAAGTCCCAGCCTTCAGCCTCTGGGTAAGACTCTCCTCACAACCCGACTGCTGGCCGGCCGAGGGCAGCGTGGCCCCTGGGAACCCCAAGACTCATCAGCAGGACCCTCACCCTCCCTTGCAGCCCCACCTCAGGCCGGTCCAGCCTCGCAGACACCAGGACCAGACCCACTGCTCGTCCCCGGCTGTGAGCCACCACCACCCCAGCGGGGAACGCGGGGGCCTGGCTTCAGAAAACACAACTTACTGCCTGGGGAAAAAAACCTGGGTGATGTTCTCGGTGCTACATGAGTCTGAGGCATGGGTGCAGGGTAAGGGAATGGGGCCTCAGGGACGGCCAGGCGACAGTGGGCCTCCTCCCCATCCGCTGACCTAGGTTTGGGCCGGAGGAGGGAGAGAGGCAGGATGAACAGGAGCCAGGGGAGACGGGCATCGGGCATCACGGGCACAGCAGCACCCAGTTCCAGCCGCCCTGCCCTCATTCTGCCCCTCTTGGAGGGACACCTGCTCCCGTGTCTTGCGCTGGCCGGGAGGGGGCGTCTGCAGGCCCTGGCTCCTATCCCCTCCTTTGCTCTCCCCTCTCCCCTGCAGAAGCATATTAAGTATCTCTGTCTCAACAGCAGGTGCGGGCCAGCCTGGAGGCGGGCTCAGCCCTCCACCAGGCGATTCCTGCGTCCCTGGGAGAGCGGCAGCCTCTCCATCCCCTCTGCCAGCCCAGGCCGCAGGATTCTGCCTCCTCCTGTTCAAGAGAACAGGCGCTCCCAGCTGAGGTTTTGGGCCGGTGGGGGCCTGGCCCTCCAGCTGCCAGAGCTGACTGGCACCCCTTTCTGAATGGACTTCATCTGCCCACGCGTCCATTCACTCACCCAACTTTTACCAGATGTCGTCTCTGCACCAGGACCCCGGGGCTGGGCCACAGCGATGGGTATCCAGACAGTCTGTCTTAGTGGAGTCCACGGCTTAGAGGAAGATGGACAAGGAAACTGATAAACTCTTTGCAGCCTCACAAGTGCAGGAGGGAGGTCTGCACAGGGACTGGGCAGACCCCGAAAGAGAGGGCAGTACTGCCGAGTGGTTAAGGGCAGGAAGCTGCAGCCAGACGCCCCAGGCTCACACCTCACTTCTGCCTCTAAGTTACCTAGGAAAGTCACTCTTCCCCTTGGAACCTCAGCTTCCTCATCTGTAAAATGGGTTGCATACTCACATCTGCTTCAGAGGTTTGTAAGGATTAAATGAATGAACATGTGTTGGGATTAGAACAGGACACAGAATAGCCAAAACAATTTTATAAAAACAACAAAAAACCACAAAGTTGGAGGACTTAGCCAACCTGATTTAAAGACTTACATAAACCTGGGGCAATCAAGCCAGTGTGATATTGGTAAAAAGACAGACACATAGATCAGTAGAACAAACAGAGAATCCAGAAACAGACCCCCAAATCCATAGTCAGTTGGTTTCTGTTAAAAGCACTCAGACAATTCAGTGAGGGTAAGATGGTCTTTCCAATAAATAAACAAATGCATGGGAAAAAAATGAACATCTACCCTGACCTTATACTATGTATAAAATTATGTTGAAATGCATCAAAATATAAATGTTGAAATGAGACCTAAATATAAAAGCTAAAACTAAAAAAAGCTTCCAGAAGAAAATACTGAAGAAAACCTTTGCAACTTTGATTTCCTAGACAAGACATAAAACACATGGACAACAAAAGGAAAAAATGGATAAATTGGCCTATATCAAAATTTAAAACTTTTGCTCATTGAAAGAAACCATTATAAAAACAAAAAGGCAAGGCTCAGAATGACAGAAAATATTCACAGTCTGCATATCTCACAAATCACTCGTATCCAGAATGTATACGGTCCTCATGTAACTCAATAATAAGAACACAAACCACCTACTTAAAAACAGGTAAAAAGGTGGGGAGGATATAGCTCAGAGGTAGAGTGCACACCTAGCATGCGCATGCATGAGGTCATGAGTTCAATTCCCAGTACCTCCATTAAAATAAATACATAAACCTAATTACCTCCCCCCACCAAAAAAAAAAAAGGCAAAAGATTGAACAGACACTTCTCAAAGCAAAATATATGAATGACCAATAAACACATGGAAAGATGCTCAACATCATTGGCCACCAGGGAAATGCAAGTTAAAATCAGAGTGAGACCCCAGGATGTACCCCTCAGAATAGCTCAAATTTAAAACTGATAATACTCAAGTTGGTGAAGATGTGGTGCAACCAGAAATCTCCTTCACTGCCAGTGGGAACGCACAGCCACATCCTCCCTTTGGGAAGCAGCTTGGCAGCGTCTTACGAGGTAAGCATATGCCTATCCCATGCCGCAGCCATTCTCCTTACGCGGAACAGTGAAAGCCCAGGAACCCACACAGACGTGTACACACGTGTTCACAGCAGCTTCGCCCACAGTAGCTCAAAACTGGAAACCATCCGTTATCACCTGTTCATCAACAGGTGAAGGGACCAGCTGTGACAGACCCATACAATGGAACGCTACTCAGGAATAATGAACA
This sequence comes from Camelus bactrianus, assembly GCF_048773025.1. Lineage (NCBI taxonomy): Eukaryota > Metazoa > Chordata > Mammalia > Artiodactyla > Camelidae > Camelus > Camelus bactrianus. Next base: position 23,909,965 of record NC_133556.1, read on the forward strand.
AGGGCAAACTACTGATACATACAGCAACAGGATGAATGTCACAATGAATACCGCGTGAAAGAAGCAAGGCATTTATTATTATTCCACTTACGTGAAATTCTGGGAAGTGCAAACTAATACATATGTCAGGAGGTGAACTGGTGGTCACCGGGACGTGGAACGGAGTAGGGGACAGACCACACAATGGAACAAGGAAATCTGGGCGGGGGTGATGGAAATGTTCTGAATCTTAATTCTGAGTGGTCTCATGAGCATCCACAGCTGTCAGAACTATGGGATTCCACGCTTTAAGGAGATGCCGTTTATTATACAGAATACCATCTTTTTAAAAGTCTTTGCAGTGAAGGGGGAAAAGGGAAAAGAGCAGAGGCAGCCTCCCACCCGCTTCTGAAGCCTCCAGCAAACTGCTGATTTAACCCCCTAAAGGCGCCCTGGGCCAGCCGACCACCCGAGTAATTACATGAAGGGGAACAATCATTTGGTGCATTTTTCATCAACTGAGATCATTGGTATTAATCAAGCTGCTAATTCATCTGGATCTGTCCCAGGAGGTCCGAGCCACCCTGGCCCGGGCATGAGGAATGTGCTGTGCTGGGCACACGGCAGGATCTCATTAATCGTATGTTGAATGAATGAATAATCACCCTGCCTTCCCGGGAAGGTCATCAGTGGCGGATGGGAAGCCGGAAGCCAGTGTGGGCAGCCTGAGCTGACCCTGGGAGAAGCCCAGGTCAGCCCTCCCTCCTCCACGGACAAAGCCCTTTCCAGGACACTCTCAGATGCTGAGGCTTGGAACAGTGGGAAAAGGCAGTGAGGACCATGTTTGAGTTGGCATTAGGGGATGGTGTGGGCAACAGAGCAGTGCAGCTTGAAAGCCAGTGGGCAGCTGACCTGGGCCAAATGCAGGCTCTTCCCAGAAACGTCCAGTCCAGCTGGATAGAAGTCTGTAGCTGGATAAAGCCACTGGGGACAGTTGAGCCAAAGGGTCTTGGTTGGGGGCCTGAAGTCAGGTCAGTCACTGCTGGTACTTCTCTCTTGGTCTGTCTCCAGGCTGGACACCATCAGGGCTCTAAGATCCTGAGTTTCCTTGTCAAGGCAGGAAGTGACCTGCGCATCACATGCTTTCTCTCTGCCGTCATCTTGAGTTCACTGACCACCTAAACCAGCAGTTCTTAGATGTGGTCCAAGGACCCCTGGACATTCACTGGGTTCTTCCCTTTCCAGCTACGTATCTGTGTGAGGCTGGATGTTGGACCTCATTTCAGCCAAACAAAATATCACAACACACTGAATGCAAAAGGTGACGTGAGAATCCAGCTGTCATCTCTGAAGCCAGACATTAAAGAGAGTTACAAAAGTGCGACTCCTCTCACTATATTTTTGTTTTGGAAAACATAGTTGTTTTTCAGAAAAAAAATGTTATTTATGTTAAGATGTAATTGGATTATTATTTCTATTGTTAAATGAATTAATGTATGAATCTTTCTCAGTGTTTCAGTTTTCATTTCTAACATAGTAAATATCGATGGATACAGCCCACATACATAGAAGCTCTTTGGGATCCGAAATCGTTTTTAAGAGGTCAAGTTGTGTGGGAGGGAGGCTGAGCAGGGAGGGGCCCAGAGAACGTCACAAGGGGAGAAAGGGTCTCAACTCACATAGACACTCTGTCAAAAGTAGAGGTGTGTCCAACGCACATTTTGGCCAAACGGCTCACAGACTACGAAAATCAGTATCTGGCCTAAGGCAAATATCACCATCACAGAGACGACTTCTGCACCATGAAAATTTGTCCAAAATTGTATTCAACAACCGATTTATTAACCATGTTAGAAATTAGTCAGCTCACCTGCCCTCTAGAAAAACCTGATCAGGGCGAAGACTTTTCTCTCCATCTCTCGGACTCTTGACAGTGTAAAGCACTGTAAAGCTTTGTAAAGCACCCCCACAAGTGGACACCATGGCAATGCTTCATGAACGTTGTTTCTGAGTTCTCCCAGGAGCCATCTCAGACGGTCTCCTTCACCTCTGTGTTTGTTGCAAATATTTTTACACGTGCTTATCCCATAAGTTTTTTCATGCAGTGGCTAGGATGGTGATCTTCATAAACCTCGGACCTCTGGTCCCAGACCCCTTATGGATGGAAAGATGCAGCTATCCGGCCTCCCAGAGACCAAGGGCAAGGCCAAAGCATGAACAGCAGCTTGGGCCCAGCACACGCCAAGCTCGAAGCTCTGGCACATCCTGTCCTGAGATCCCCTTGGAGCTGACCTTGAGGCCCCCACTTCCTTCTGCAGGATGGTGAGCCCCACAGCCCTCCAACATCATGACTTCAGCCAGGTGCTCCAGGGGCCACAACCATGGGGTGGTGGCCAGAGATCAGCTCCAAGTGCCCATGTGCTAGGCTCACAGAGGAAAGTCACAAGCTCAAACGGCAGAATCTACAAGAGGGCGTCCTGGGGGTGGGGGGGTGACGATGCTGAAGAAGGTGCCGGGGATGACGGCAATAGTGGCTGCCACTTAAGCACCTCCCACATCTTAGGTCACATTCCAGTCCTGGTCCTGACGCTCACTGGCTGTGTGACTTTGGGCTAGTTACTTAATCTCTCTGTGCCCTGGTGGCCGCCTCTATACATTGGGATTAATGATATGGAGGGCGCCAAGTGGCTCACCGGGCTGCTGGAGGGTAAATGGTGACACAAGGGAAGTCGATTCCACTGCTGTTACCATCTTGTCTGGTCCACTCCGCAACCAGGGAGGTGAGGCTTCCGGCCGCCACGTTACAGATGAGGAGACCACGCTGGAAGGCTGCAATGCCCGCCCGAGGTCCTGTGGCAGGTGCAGCAGGGCTTTGCGCCCACACCCGCCTCACTTCAAGCCCTCTGCACGTGCCGCTTTACCCATGGCTCCTCATCAAAGCCATTCCTGTTTCTCAAAATCAAAAAGAAGCTCCTCTTTGCTACTTTAGACTCAAGATGGAAAGCACGATGAGCTAGTAGAAGGGTGCTTGGCTCGGCCACTTCTTGGTTGCATGTCCTCAGTCTTCTCCTCTGCAGAATGGGCACAGTGCTTCTGCCCTCCCTCCCATCCTGCTCTCTCTCCTCTCCTTTTCCTTGTCTCCTTTTTCCTTCCTTCCATTTCAGCAGATTGTGCTGGGCCACCACACCAGGCCAAGGGTGAATCAGACACGGATGCCCCTACACTTAGGAGCTCCCAGTCTCGAGGGGGAGTCAGAGATATAAGAAGCACCACACGGTGTGGCCAGTGCTTCCATGGATGGAGACAATGGGGACTGTGAGGGCCCTGCCAGGGGATCAGGGATGGCTTCCTGGAGGAGGAGGTACCAGAGCTGAGACCTATAAGGTTAGGGCGAGCAGCCGAGACAAGTGGGGACCAGTAGCAGAGCACTGCTACTGGGAGAATGAGATGCACTAACAGGTGAAAAGTGCTCAGAGGAGTGGCCCCAGGTAAGTGTTAGGGGTTCTCATGGCCGTCACTGCCCTGTGTCACTAGGCAGCGTGTGAGTTTACATCCGTTACATCCTCTAATTCTCGCAGCCACTCTGTAAGGCAGCTGCTGTTATACTAGCCTGTCTCTCTTACAGAGGAGGAAGCCAAGAGAAGAGTTAGAGGAATTTACCATGGTCACAGGGCTTCTGGTCAGGGCACCCCCACACACACCCCTTCCCGCCTCCTCCCACCGCAGCGCCGTCCTCTCCCGCCCTGCTGTGGGGAATGGGACACACAGCACTCCAAAGTGGCTCTAAGCAGGCACTCAACAGCGGTTCTCTGAACAAATGAATGGATGAATACATGAACGAACAAATGAATGGGTGGAGGGATGAAGGGATGAGTGAGCTCAAAGATGGAAAGAGGATCCCCAGTTTAATGGTGGGGAAGGGACCCCCAGGGCAACCCCATGCCAGCAGTAATACAAACACTTCCATTACTGTTTATGGCTTCCTGGGCCCATAAGCAAATCCCCCAGGCTCCTGGGGCTGATTAGAAACGGGGAGGGGCTGGGCTTGCCCGCGGGCTGCACCGGAGGGCCTGGTTCCGGGAAGCAGCTGTCTTGAGTCCAGGTGCTGACACGACACCATCAAGAGAACCTCATTTGCAAACCCAGATTAGTGCCGTCCTGATGATCATATAAAAGAAGGATGGGCACATAAAGCGAGCCGTGAACGAGCCTGCCAGGGGTGACGGCGGCAGTGAGGAGCCGCGAGAGCTCGTAAAGAAAGGCTTCTGCCATCAGAACACATCTGGTGACTCAGGGATTCAGCTCAATTCTTTGTCTTATATCCTGGGGCGGGGGCGGGGGGGGCCCTTTACCCCTTCATGTATCTATGACCAGCTTCATTAATAATACAGAGCAATATGGTACGGATATAAATATACAACAGTGATCATTACACTCAAGATGGTGAATTTAGCATTTATTAAGGGCTGGTGCTGCACCTGGCCCTGTTCAGAGCCTGTTACAAGCATCACCAAATCTGCTTTTGAACAATTTAAGACATTCTTGCCCTTCTGCTGTCTTTCAATTTGCCTTCCTGAGTGCATCTGACATACTTGTACATCAAATTAACCCCTGCCCAACCCTGGCCAGAGGCTCTGGACCAGCACTTCCTGTTACAGGGAAATGATGCAGAGTACAGCTGGCCTTTCATAAGCCACTGTTACTGTGTGCATTTCATAGCTTAGAAAAATAAAACGGGGTCTCACCTTGCTTTTTCATTCTCACTGTCACACCTCAGTGTTTCACTGTGGGGGTTGAAAGGTGGCTCCACAAAAGGTGTGTCCACATTCTAATCTCCAGAACCTGTACATGTGACCCTATTTGTAAAGGTCTTTGCAGACATAATGAAGTCAAGGATTTGAAATGAGATCATCCAGGATCACCCGAGTGGACCCTAAGTCCGGTGATAGGCATCCTTACAAGAGACACACAGATGAGAGGCACAGCGAGAAGAGGAGGGGGCCGTGTGACAAGGGAGGCAGAGATTGGAGCCATGTGGCCACAAGCCAAGAAATGCAGGCAGCCTCCAGAAGCCGGGACAAGCAAGGACGTGTCCTCCCTGGAGGCTCAGCGGGAGCACAGCCCTCTGGTCACCGTGACCTCAGACCTCTGGCCTGCAGAACTGTGAGAAATGCATTCTGCGTTGCAAGCCCGAGTTTGTGGCAGTATGCTATGGCAGCCCCAGAAAATAAACACACTCACTAATCAGAAGCGAACACTAACGACGGGCTGCCACCCGGCCTGCAGCAAGGACCCAGCAGAAACAGGACACAGGCAGTCAGGATGCACGGACCTAACCCTCCAAAACGCCAGCAGGTTTTATGAACACTTATTGCCAGAGACCCGACATTTTAAAGTCTAATACTCCTAAACAATGGGCTGTAAAGTCCCTAAACTATTCGAAAGTGGGTAAAAGTACATTTAAAAGGATGTAAAGCAAGGTCCTCATCCAGAGCTGCACTTCCCTGTCCATGGCCGTCAGCCACACATGGCCACTGAGTCGCTGAAATGTGGCCAGTCTGGACTGAGATGTGTAAATGTAACTGCACACCAGATTCAGACAGAGATGTGGAAGCAGAATGTGGGACAGCTTATTAATAATGCCTTTATTGATTACGTATGTATCGTATTTTGGATATGTGAGTAAATTATTAAAATGAATTGCACCTGTATGTTTTCACTATGTAATGTGGCTACTAAAAAATAAAAAATTACATGTGTGGCTCCTGTTACATTTCAGTTGTTCCGTGTTAGACTATATTGAAAATTTAGTAATTTGGGGAATTTAAAAATTGTGTGTGCCATTAGGTTGATTTAAAAAAAAATGGCAGAAAAGGCAAAGGACCCAAAAAAGGTCAAATGTTGATCAACTAACAGCAGCGGTGACCTTTCATTGCCCCCAACCCCTGTCCCCCAGCTGGCTCCAGCAGCACCACCATGTGACCACAGCCCTATGCTGCCCTCAGCTGATCGGATCAAGAGGTGGACACCCCCCTGTTAGAGGCAGCCAATCACCAGGCTGCCCAGAGAGCTTAGCCAATCACGTTTCTCTCCCAAGGGGACACTGAGCAGCAGTGAGCGATAAGCTCAGGAAGCATAAGGCTCCCTGGGGGCTGCAGGACTGGCAGCTGAGGCCACGGAAGCCACAAACACAGCTGGCCCTTTGGGTTGAGCATCCTCAGATCAAAAAATATATATTTGAAAAAAAAAATTCCAGAAAGTTCCTAAAAGCAAGACTTGATTCTCCTCCCTCAACCCCTTGTGGACTCCCCCACTCTACAGATGAGAAAACTGAGGTTCAGAGAGGTCATACAACTTGACAAAGTCACCCAGCTCCCAAGAATGGGAGCCAGGATTCAAACCCAGGTCTGACTCCACTACCCAATGAAAATGCCACAGCTGATCCAGCAGCCGCCTGTCCTTTCTGTCATCTCGATGTCCCGTCAGGCTCCTCTGGGACCCCTAGCCTCTGCCAGCTTAGCAAGCCCCCCACTGCCTCTGGTCTCACCCGCCCCTCCCCCATCCAGCCTGAGCTTTCCCAAACAGCCCACCAGCTGCCACCTCCTCGATGACGTGGGAGCCCCGCACCAGTCCAGCTTCTCTTTCGCCATCTCTGCTCCACCTCCCTCACTTCTGCTCCAGTCACACTGATCTACTGGCCAGGCCTGGGCTGCCCACATGCCCTCTGGCTGCACAGATGCCACTCTGCATCCAGATCTTTCTGTTTCTCAAGCTTTTGGCTCCGAACACAGAGCCACACTGGTACCACCCCGCAGGATGGTGGGGGCCATTTGACAGGGTTAGGGGACCAGGGGAGACGCTTCTTCCAGACTCCTGCTGTGTCCTCCACTGTACGCTCCTGGCCTCCCCCTCCTTGGAAGGGAGGGTGACCCACTCTGATCCGTACATATGGAAGGAGGACTGGGTGTAAGGAGCCCCGCCCCTCCTCCCCCCTTCCTCCTGGGAGCCCAGTGCCCAGGAGGGCCTGCTCTGCTCTGCGCCTGCCTGCCTGCCAAAGTCCAGAGATGGGTGGGCATGCTAGACAAATTCTGGGGCTCAGCATTAGGAAGCCCACTTGGCCAGCACACCTAGGCCAGGTGTTCCGTGTCCACGATGAGGTGCTAGGTGTGCTGCTCTGCCTCTCCCTGCTGCCTCCTTTGCCAAGTGTCTTGATGGGGTCAGACCCCGAGCTCCAGGCACCCTGTAAGGACGTCATAAAGGATGGGGGGTAAGTGAAAAGGGACGGGAGGCAGGGTGGTGGTGGTGCTGCTTCTTCTAGAATAAGAAAACAAAGAGAGTATAGCGACTCTTAGCCCCGGGGACTAGATCTTCACCTGGTTCCTCCCAGGGTGACATTCAGTGAGGGCGTGGCCCTCCCCCCAGACTCCACTGCCTGCAGACCCAGGCTGCAGGCCTCCTGGGGGATCTTCCGATAAGAAGCACCACCCTAGACAAACCACAAGGACCTGCTGCAGAGCGCAGGGAACTATATTCAGTAGCTTGTAATAGCCCATAATGGAAAAGAATCTGAAAAAGAATGTATATATGTATAACTGAATCACTTTGCTGTACCCCTGAAACACTGTGAATCAACTATATTTCAAGAAAAATTAAAGAAAAAAGATTATACAAAAAAAAGCAGCACCACTCTTCCTGGGGCTCCTGGCGCCCCTCCCTCTCTGTGGCCTGGGTTTGGGGCTCCCATGCAGCACCCGGCCCCCTCCATGCAACATACTGACGAGACTCCAGGCTCCTAGAATCCCCAGGGCAACTCAACTGGGTAGGTCTCCAGGGCCCCGCCTGCCGGGTTCCCTCTGGACGCTGCTCCAGCTTCTGCGTAAACACATTTTCCTGCAGATTCTCTCGGGGAGGGGACGCCAGGGACCCCAGTCCATGGCCTCGGCCTTGTGGCAATAAATCGAAGCTGTCTCCTAGTCAGGGCAAGCAAGCAGGTCTTCACAGGACCGGCTTTGATTAAGGGGGGCGGGGGAGGGTGGGTGCCTAAAGCAGACACCACGGGGGTGTTTGGGGGTCACCACACCTCAAATGGCAGCATTCCCAGCAGATTTCTGCCGATCAGTCCAATGAGATGATGGAGGCTTCCCTCAGCTCCCGCCCGTGTGCCTGACGGTCCATGGCTGGGAGAGTGCCTTGATCAGACAGGCAGTCATTTGGGTCGGCGAGGAGCGGGCTGGAGGAGGACCGGCCTCGGGTCCCCTTCAGCCACTTGTCTTGCCTTGTGGCCTCGGGTAAGGCCCCTTACTTGCTGAGCCTGTTTCTTCGTCTGTACAATGGGGCGGCCATGGCAGCCCTTGGACAGAGCTAGGATGGGAGAGTTCCAAGGGGGCAGGGGACACACACCCACGATGGAGGGAGTGCAGGCGTGACAAAAATGCAGGCTTTACCATTCAGAGCCACCTAACGACGGAACTGCTGCTAAGAGCGGGCACCCCCATGCGCCAGGCTGCTTTCTGCTGCGCACATCTTGCCCCGTCCTCTGCCCTCCTGGAGAGGAGGCTGAAGCCCAGCAAGGGCTGAACAACAGAGACAGGCCCTGGCACGGACACACGGTGGTGGCCTGCCTAGCGCTGTCCCCTCTGGCCTTCATGCGGGAAAACCAGTCATCATGCCCACTGAAAGGTCTGAAAACTGACGCCTGGGGGCTCCAGGCTGGCTCCTCCCCCATCAGCACGTGGCCTAGCGGCAGAACCATGACCATGCGCCCTGATGATGGACGGTGTGTGTGTCTGGGGCTCCCTACAGGCAGAATTAATGCCTTGAGTCTCGGCTGGCAAACTGCAGCCCATGAGCTAAATCCAGCCCAGGATCCAGAACAGCTTTGTGCACTTGGAAAGAAAAGTAAAACAAATGACAAGCAAGGACAACAAAACAAAGAAAAATAAGCAACACTTATAAGAGTAGGCAAAGGGTATTTAAACTGATTCAACAGCAGAACTAGATGGGAGTATTGGGGTCTATAGTTGCACCACCATTTAGGTCCCACTGAATGTTTTGAATTCCCGTGTTTGCATCTTCTGTTCCGAGAAGGGATTCTGCCCTGGCTCTGTGTCATCTCACTCATTTGACTCAGAAAACACCCTTCAGAGGACCCTGTTCACTGCTGTACTTTCTAATGAATTAAAATGTATTTCTGTCCTAAAAAAGAATTTAGTTTTAGGCCTGCAAAGTCTAAAGTATTTACCATCTGGCCACTTACAGAAAATGTATGTCACTCCCATTCTAGCTCAACACGTCACTTTGCAGATGGAGAAAACAGGGGTCAGAAAGTCAGGGTCTGGGTCCGGGTCCTTGATTCCTTTCCCACACCAACAGGCGGGCTGGAAACAACAGAAATGTGCCATCTCAGTCTGGAGGCTGGATGTCCAAAGTCAAGTCATCTGCAGGATTGGCTCCCTCTGGAGGCTCTAAGGGGAGAGAGAGCCAGTCCTCGCCCCTCCTAGCTTTTGGTGCTTGCCAGCCGGCCTTGGTGGTCCTTGGTCTGTAGACACGTCACTCCCAACTCTGCCTCTGTCTTCACATGACAGTCTCCCTGTATGTCTCTGTGTGTCCGTCCTCTTCACATAAGGACACCAGTCATTGGATTTAGGGTCCCCTTTAATCAAATATGACCTTATATTTTTTTAAAAATATGACCTGATCTTAACTTAAGTAATTGCATCTTCAAAGATGCTATTTCCAAATAAAGTCATAGTCTAAGGTTCTGGGTGGACTTGAATCTTGGGGGACAATATTCAACCCAGTATAATTTAGGACCTCTAATCCCCCCCCCCCCCATTAATGCTGCCTCCTCCGGGGAACTGTCTCATCATGGGTGTGGACACTTTTCTCTTACACAGACACACACACACACACACATACACATACACGCCTGCATGCACACAGATGTTCTACTCCACACGACAAGCGGGCAAGACTTCCCAAGGACAGGCTGCGGGACGACATGCAGGCTGGCACACGGCCACGACAAATGGCTTGTTTCTGCCAAGCCCCCCCTGCCAGTGCCTCCTTCCAGGAGGACTCACTGCCGGCAGGCAAGGTGGGGGTGAGGCTGCTTGCGGTGTGGAGCGAGAGCACGCCCTCCCTCCCTCCCACCGCGCAGGCAGCAAGGCTCTCCTAGGGCCCAGCTGGGGTTCGGAGCTGCTCGTGTGGCTTCCGGTTTCTACAAAACACCGCCACACCCCTGCCTGAGGGCACCCGGCGTCACCTGGCAGAGTGGGACTCACGCCCAGCTCTGACTGCAGGCCTACGTTTTGCCCACCTCACAGCAGGTCACTCCTACTCCCCTCTTTGGTCCAGAGACCTGCTCTTTGTTAATGAGGCCACACAGCTGGGTTGGGCCCAGTTTTGGCCACCCAGCCCCGAACCACGGGTAGGGGCAGGGCTCCGCTGGCCCACCAGCACCCACCGGGGGGAAACACTGGGCGAGTCCTGCTCACTGAGCTTTGCAGGCTGCACTGCCACTGAGAGTCCAGATGAAGAGAAGCCAGTTTCAAAAGCTAATTAAGAATCTTTTCGTGGGCCCAAAACTGAGCTGGAACATGGCACACACAGAGGGGGCATCTGCAGGGATTGGTGGTCCTGCACTGAGAGATGATTCCTGTGGTGGGGCTCACACCAGTAGGTCTGCCCCATCCTGACCTGCGCCTTCACCTCCACAGGGACAGAGCAGAGCTGTGGCCCAAGATGAGAAAATCTGACCTGGAAACAGCCTGGGGGACGAGGCTCATGCTCTAAGCCCTGGTACTTCTGGAGGTCCAGGACAAGTCTGGTGGGCCCCTGCTGTATGCTTGGTGCCCAGAACAGTGTCTGGAACACAGCAAGTACTCAATAAAACATTTGTTGAATGAATAAAAGAACTGAGTTAGAGAACAAAGGCTCAAAGTTCAGCACCTCGGTGCTTGAATGAAGCCTGGGAAATCCTAGCAGGACAATTCCTTCCAGTAAACCCAGCAACTGCATCCTTCGTGCCGCCACCTGCAACCAAGCCAGGGGCTCCCACTCAGCACAGTCCAGGGGCTTCTTTGGTTCTGTTGAAGGGGTTGGGGGACAGGGGAGAGATCAATGTCACAGAGGTACCTGTGACTCCACCATCAAGGGTCAGGGCCACTGTTTTTCTGGTTCAGTAACCACATCTTATAAGGGCAGCTGGACCTTAGCAGGCCTGAAGGGCTGACTCATCTGAACCAAACACACAAGAGACTGATGAATAAACCAGACAGTTCATTCACAGTAATAACACTGACGGTGACCAGAACCGGGCACCCAGCAGGTGCTGACCCCTTGTTAAGTGTGTCAGTCACGAACTATGACCCTCCAAAGTGAGCAGTACTTGGCTGCAGTTTACAGATACAGAAACAAACCTTGAGAAGTGGCAGAATCAGCTCAAAGTTCCAGCCAGGAAGCAGCAGAGATGAGATTTGAACCCAGGTCTGCCTGACTCCTAGGCCCTGCACAATCCTTTACTGCAGATCATCTGACCCCGAGTATCAGGTGTGTTAGTCAGAAAAACAGGACCAATGTTTCTGTTTTTGTTTCTCCAAAGAAACAACCAATGGGATGTTTATATATACATAGAGAGAGATTTATTTTATGGAATTGGTTTACACAATTATGGGGACTGAAAAGTCCAAAATCTGCAGGGTTGGCCAGCAGGCTAGAGACTCAGAAAGAGTTGATATTGCAGTTTGAGTCCAAAGGCCATCTGCTGCAGAAATCGCTGCCAAGAGGAGGTTAGTGTTTGTTATAGTCACGCCATCAACTGATTAGATGAGGCCCACCCACATTATAAAGGATAATCCGCTTTACTCAAAGTCTACTGATCTAAATGATCATCTTATCCAAAAATACTCTCACAGAAACATCCAGAATGTTTCACCAAATATCCAGGCACGACAGCCCAGCCAAGCTAACAGATAAAATTGACCATCACAGTTGGCAGTCTTTCTATAAAGGCCAGAGAGCTGATACATCAGGTTTACAGGCCATACAGCCTCTGTCACAGCTCCTCAGGTCTGCCCTTGTAGTGAAAAACAGCCATGGACAATATGTAAATGAACAGGTGTGGCTGTGTGCCAATAAAACTTTATTTACAAAAACAGTCGGTGGGCCAGATTTGGCCCACAGGCTTCTGTTGCCACCTGTGTTCTAAACAACTCAGGAGCAGCCTTCATTTCTGACTGTGACACTGCCTTTTCTCCAACTTAAGCACTACATTTTGATTTTCATTTCTAAGCTAGTTTTTCACATCCCTGAAAAGAATTCATGTGTGGCTCAAATCAGATCATCAATAATCAATTAACAGTAAATTTCAGGCCTTAGTACCTGATAGGAAGACAAGAATGAAGATCAAAAGCCTCATTAAGATGTGGTTTAATTGAAGATGGCAGAGAAGAAAAACCGTTAAAGAAATCAACAACACATTTTAAAAGGAAACTTAAAAGCAAGCAGTTAAATATGATGGTAAATTCCAGCCTTGTTGCTCAGAATTACAGCTGAGCCTGCAGTTATAAACAGTGGGAGGTGTCCAGGAGTCCTGACTGTCGCTCTAAATTAAACACCCTGCAGAATACAGCATGCTGCTCCATCTTTCTCACTTTCTGTAATAAGGAAGTTCTGACAGGGATGAAAAGCCAAATTTATGGCCCACCTCATGCTGTTTAACCAGCTTCTTGAAGCTTTATTGTGTGCTAACACCACGGACATCAATTCCTGATCGAACAGAGTTTGCTGTCAGGGGATAAACAAACAAATGCCCAGTCACATCCACAAAAAAAGGGTCTGAGGGTGCAGGCTGGCCCTTGAAGCAGGGCATGGAATGAGGACCAGCTGTGGCCCCACAGCATCCAGGAAGGGCTGAGGACCCTCTCTGGGGGTGGCCTATTCTACCCAGAGGCCCAGAGAGACCAAACGCCTTGCCTGAAGTCAAATATCACACCTGCAGGAGCTCAACCCCCACTTGAATGGTTTCATAATCTTAGGATGCTACCTGGGGCCTAACTCTCATATCCAGGCCAAGATCAAACTGGGGGCTGTGCATTTAAGAAATGGCCACGTGAACCTCCTTCTTTTTTCACAGTGAGCTGCATTTTCCTCAGCACCAAAATCAATGAACGTTGCTACAGCTATGTCCCTGATGCTAGGTGCGGGCATGGCGCTTCACAGCTGCCACCTGCACTGTCTCACCTGGCCTCCTGGAAACCCTGGGGGGGATTTCCGATCATCCAGATTTCCCTGAGGGAAGCTGAGGTCCAGAGAGGGGAAGCAATTTCCCTGAGGTCACACAGTCTGCACCAGCGGTCTAGCTCCAAAGGCCATGCTTTCTCTGTTCCAGCTCTAGTGCCTCGTATCAGTGAAATGCTAAAGGGGCCCTGGGGTCCAGGAAGAGAGAGGTTACTCCCCTCTGTGACAGCCCCTCCCTCCAGAGTCTCAGTGTGAGGAAAGGCACAAAGCCAGAGGTTCCCCGTTACACTGAACACTCACACCTCACAGTGAACCTGCAGGCAGGGACAGAGCAAAAGTGGCCCTTGGCAAGTATAAAATGTCCTTGAGCTGTTTGTTTAGAAAATTCACACCAATTTTGTAGTCTATTCATTCCTTCTTTCACTAAATTACAACTTTGCAACTGTGTATTTTTTTTTTAATGTAAAGATTAGAAGAGGGGGATGTTATAGCCCCAGGCACTCGGCCACCTGCCCCACTTTGAGAAGCACGGCCTTGAGGGAGCCCATTCACCAAGGAGGGTACCTGAGATTCTAGATGACAGATATAGTTGGGTTTTCAAGGCCAGGAATCAGCACAGTCTGGTAAAGGGGGAGAGGAATCCTGAAGGAGGGGAAGGTCTGAAAGGCAGCCAGGAGTGTGCTGGCAAATGCTTAAGAACCGGCTGGGCCCTGACTTGTAGCATCTGCCCCCATCGCCTACCACGGCCAACTGCAAACTACGGAGATAATGACCAGCTCACAGAACCGCAGCTTCAGTGGTCGGCGCTCACCAGCGAGTGTGAGCCGCCTGGAGCGCCACCGGATGAGGCCCACCTCCTGGATGAAGTCAGGCAGGACCACAGGGACTTCCAGAGGCCTCCGCACCACAGGCCCTCGGCAGTGGCCGCCTGACCCCCAGGGTGGGCAAGCTCAGGGCATATCCGCAGGGTCAGGCAGAAATTTCCTTCACCTGCAGTCACGCCCTCCCCTGGCCTGCCTCCCCCACTCCCCACCTGGTCTCCCCTGGCAATACTTCCTGAACAAATCATCCTCATGTCAGGGTCAGCTTCTGGGGAACCCGCTGAGAGAGCCTGGAACCCCAAGATCTCATCTGCCCCTGCCCCTGTCCGGCTGTGCGGTCTTGGAGTGGAGGAGGGGCCAGCACTGAACCAGCACTTCTGGTCTCCTGAGTCCCCTTCCACCTTGTCCGCTCTGAGCCATCCTCCAGGGGCCTCGGGGAGTCAGACCAGGTCCCAGCCCACCTTGCACACACTACAGATCACCCCCGGGGGGATCTGGGCTGTGTCAGTGCCCCTTTCTCAAACGCACTCCTATTTCTATAGCAGAACATACAAAAATTTACATTAAAGGAATAAACAGACTCTAAATCCATTTAAGACATCAATATGAGTCAGGTTTTGCTGCCAAACAAGTTATAAAATATCTTTTGACTTTTTAAAAAATTTTAGAATATTGTTGAATGAGTTCCTATGTGCGTAGTTGCAAGAGTTTGTCTATCCTATTTACCTTGAAAGGGACTCACCAGGCTATAGGTCTGGGACATCTTTCGCATGTTGGCAAATTCCTGTCCGAGTGGTTTGCTCTCATTTACGCTTCCAATGACAGTGTATGTGCCTCTCCGTTTCTCCACCCTCTCCCTACACCTGAGATCCTGAGACTTCAAGATCTCTCTGCAGACCCGAGGGGTGGGAAATGGTACTGTCTCATCTTCCCATCCATTCTTTAAGACCCAGCAAGATAGCCTCCCCAGGTGGCCTGATCCCCAGGATGAGCTGGTTGTCCCCTTCTTGGCACCCCTCTCCAGACCCCTGACTGGCTATGGCTCACCTGTTGCCAGGTGGGCCACCCCTATTGGACCAGGAGGCACATGGGCTCCAAATCCAGACCCAGTGTTCAACCACGGATGTGGTACTTATATCGGCTAATTGGACTGTACCTGTCATGTGCCAGGTTCTGTCCTAGTCATTTCACTTGGCTAAACCCAGCTGATCCTCAACAACTTGATGAGGTAGTGAGTGTCCTGGCCCATCTGGGATGTTATGACAAAAAACACCATGACTGGGTGGCTTATAAACAACAGGCATTTACATCTCATGGTTCTGCAGGCTGGGAGGTCCACGACCACGGTGCTGCAGATTCAGTGTGTGGTGGGGACCCACATCTCAGTCTTTGCACCATAACCTCACCTGGTGGAAGGGACACGCTGGCTCTCTGGGCTCTCTGGTACAAGACACTGTTCCCAGTCATCAGGGTTCTGCCCTCATGATCTCATCACCTTCCAAAGGCCCTACCTCCTAATACACCTTGGGAGTAAGGATCCAACAGACGCATTTTGGGAAGACACAGACATGCAGACCACAGAAGCAGGGACTATTGTTAGGATTTTTTTAAATCTTATATTTGGAAAGTTTTCCTGAATTATACTGACATTTTAGGAATGTAATTATTTTCATTCTCATTGCCAAGGACAGCAGTTTTGTGTGTGTTGGGTCCCCTCTGTCTTCTGTATTACTGTTTTTCGACTCCTTTTATCCCTTCTTTATTTATATGAATTTGCCTTGCTTTTCCCAGCCCCCTTCCAGGCCTCTCACTGTGTTTTCTGTTGAGATCATCCCACCATGGGCTTCACTTGCTCTCAGGCTTACTTTTCAGCCCATCTGTTTTACCGAGATCAGTCGTATCACGGGCCAGCCTCTTCTGTCATGTTGCCATCTCTGCTGGGTTCCTGTATCTCAACTTTGCACTTTCACAGGCAGGAATACCTCCAGTACTTCTTCCTTCATTCAAGACATTATGTACATTTGGAATTTTCACCTGCGTTGTGGCAATATTTTTCTTATGTCTATTCTTCACCTGTCACTTTCTTGCTTTTTCAGAGTAACTTAATACACAGCTGTGCTGGTTCCCGCTGATTATGACTCAGCTGTGAGGCAAGTCCTTCCTGAGCTATCGATTTACACAAGATTCACATGCAAGACAGTCCAAAAAGTGAGACAGGTCTTATACAGGGTGTGAGTGAGGGTCAGTTCTTTCAGCCTTTACTTTTTTCTGGGTAAAGATCAGAGGCCTCAGACCTGCATTCCACACAGAGCCTCTGTTTCCCACTCTGTCTCCCCAGGAGATGCATCTAGAAACTATGGTTTGTCCATATGGGTCCGTGTTCAGACTAGACCCATCCCTGTTTTTACTTTGTTTAAAACTAGATCTCATGGATGAATGGAAAATGTAATTTTATACACAGACACACACAAATACACACACAGAGAGCAGTGCAAAGGGAGAGGGAAGGAGGGAGATACAATGGAATATTACTCAGCCATGAAAAAGAAAATCTTGTCATTTTTGACAACACGGATGGAAATTGAAGGCACTAAGCTAAGTGAAATAAGTCAGACTGTATACTGTATAATCCTTAAATGTAGAATCTAAAAAAAAATAGCCACTAAGAGATACAAAGAACAGATTGGTGGCCACCAGAGACAGACGGTTAGGGGTGGGCAAAACCGAAGAAGTGTGGTTGAAATGTACAAACCTCCAGCTGGAAAATAAATAAGCCATGGAGATGTAATGTATAGTATGGTAATGGTCATTAATAATACTGGAAAGTTGCTAAGAGAGTAGTTCTTAAAAGTTCTCACTTGTCACAAGAAAAAAGTATACAACTACATCTGGTGAAGCATGTTAACTAGACTTAACGTAGTGATCACTTCCCAGTGTAGACAAATACTGAATCATTAAGTTACACACCTGAAACAGATAAAAGGCTGTATGTCCATTATATCTCAATTAAACACAAACCACTAGATGTGGGAGGGCTCCCACGGCAGCTGATGCACGAGAGAGGCGATAGGTTCTGCCTTCTGTACGCACCACCTGGAGTAGAGAGAACTCGGCCCTCCCGCTTCGTCTGAGCCCTTCTGCAGCCAGGCGTTTCTCTCCCTCTGGACTCTCCCTGCACTCATCTTGACCTTTACTGATTTCCCCATGTATGAGGTTCCAGACGCTATGCTTTCATCAAAGACATTTGCATTTCCGTTTGTTGCTTCAGGATCATTTCCAAAAGAAGAAAAGGACAATGCTGTCCTATCTCTGTCATTTTACAGCTGGACTTCCCTGAGCCAGCCTTGGAACTTGGGCCATTCAGGCTCCGGACCCAGAATGTTTTCCCAGCCCCACAACAGCTCCGTGATACAGACCGAGGCCAGCACATGTTTTCTCTAGAGGACCAGGCAGGAAACATTGTAGGCTTTGCAGGCCTCACTGTCTTTGTCACAACCACGCACCTCTGCTCCTGCAACATGAAACTGTCCACAGACAATCCCTGAACCCCCTGGTGTGGCTACGTTCCATCTGAACTTCATCTACAAAAATGGGAGGCAGTTCAGCCTGCCACAACTTACCAACCTCTCATATAGACTACAAGGCAGAGGTCACAAATGTGGTTGCAAATGCCCAGGCTGTCTCTGGGCAACTCAGCCTACAGCTGGGCTTTTGTCCAAATGTTTAAAAACTTGGGGAGCATTTAAAAATGAAACGATTTGATACACAAACCCGATTTTCTTGTTTCTTTTCAGAAACTGTTAAGAGTAAGAGCCAGCCATTCTAGGGTCCCACAGGCTATGCTTGCCAGCACACCACAGTCCCCACCGCTCCCTGATGCCTGGACGTCACTTTGCCACTGCTGGCATCACATTGCACTGTTTTCCTTACACATTTTGTACTTTATTCATGGACATACCCCGCCTGGCTTCTTTGGGCATCCCAGTTTAAGGGTCACCAAGGTGAAGGACAAATTTGTTGCATTTCCTCAAAAAAGCCAGTAAAGTGCTATGCCTGGCTGTCAAGAAATACTTTGGAATTGCTCCAAGGTAAATTACATCTCTGGCTTAAAGCCGTCTGGCTCCGCGGGCAACAGGATATCTAACACGGATGGGCTGGAAAACCTCTTGTATCCATCAGGTCTGACCTCTTCCTTTTAAAGATGGGGAAGTGGGGCCGAGTGTGGAGCATGACCTGAGCAGAGCCAGAGGAAGCTGGGGACAGAGCTCTCATCAAACGTCCCCTCTGTCATTTATAATCCACTGGACCCCTTTCTTCAAAACTGCACTTGATCTGGGGAAAGAGGAGAAGCAGAAGGAGCCATGCCTCTTGACATCTGCCTTCTGTGTTTACTGAAAGGTATTTGTAAAGACTCATAAATATGCCCAGGAACTCAGAGCACAAAAACACAGCAGCCAACAGTGCACGTCACCCTCCCCCAGCCTCCAGCGAAAACAGCAGGCGCTCCCACTCAGGCTGTGAGAGCGTCACCTTCACCACCTCAACGCCGTCCCCACCTCCGCTGTCTGCTCTTTCATATCGTGTTCTGTGAATCCTCACAACAACCCCGAACAGACAAGTTGCCTTTTGTGTAAGAGAACTGTGGTCTCCTGTCTCCATAAGTCAGTTTTCTTACCCTAACAGAACCATTGATCCTTGGAAGGGAGGGGGTAGAAATATTTTGGCTAATTTTTCTTCTTTCAAGCGTCTGGACCACGTGGCTCTGTTGTTGGTTTAGCTGCAGGTCCACCAGGTTTTCTGGAAGTGCGCTTCATGGGTTGGTGCCGGAATTCTCATAAACCTCTTTCCCATCCTTTTTCGTCCCAGGCAACTGGATTAACAGTCCTGAGTCACAGCCCTGTCACAGCCGTATCCAGCCTGCATTTAATCATGCTGCTTTGCCATCGTCTGGCCCATTTTGCTACAACCACTGCTTTTGCAAAGCAAATCAGGTCACACAGGATTAGCAAATAGGAGAACGATGTTGGGATAATGTGAAAGTCAGATTGGTTGCAACACGATTCGTCTTGGTGTGTTAATGTTCTGTGCCAACCAGTGGAAGCAGCTGAACACGAAATACCCCGACGGCTGAACGCAGGAGCTGCCGAGGAACATGGCACGGGGGCACCACGCCATTCACCTCCCGTCTTCCTCGTGGCTCCGTCTGGAAGTGTTCGGTGGGCGAGTCTCTCTTCTGACTTGGGACTTGTTTCCATCTGTACTTCAAGCTCCCATCCTGAAAGCCCTTCCATCAAACAACCTTCACCTTTTTTTTTCTCAACATAAAATTGTATAACTGCTGGAATATTAGGAGTTCAACATGCATTTTCTCTCTTTTTTTTTTTAAAGAACTGTGCTAGATATTTATGGGATTGTTACTATTTTTGTAGTGTTGGTTAACTGCGGCATGGGTTTCCAGTGGTCTGCCCCCACTGCATCCCGCCCATCAGCCTGGATGTTGGTAGGCATGCAGTTTTGCAGCTCAAGAGGTTTCTCAGGAATGCATACATCCTGCATGAACAGAAACACCTGCACTTATCTTCATAGTTACTTTTTATTTTTGTCCTGATTTGTTGGTCTTCCACGTATGATGGAGGGCTTATTATTGTTGTTGTTGTTTTTATTATTATTATTATTATTAAAGTATACTCAGTTACAATGTGTCAATTTCTGGTGTACAGCATAATGTCCCAGTCATGTGTGTATATATATATATTCATTCTCATATTCTCTTTCATTAAAGGTTATTACAAGATACCAAACATAGTTCCCTGTGCTATACAGAAGAAATTTGTTTTTTAATCTATTTTTATGTATAATAGTTAATATCTGCAAATCTCAAACTCCCAAATTTAACCCTTCCCACTCCCTTCCCACTCCACCACTGGGTAACCGTAAGATCATTTACTATGTCCATGAGTCTGTTTCTGTTTTGTAAATACGTTCACTTGTGTCCTCTTTTTTTTTTTTTTTGAGTCCACATATGAGTGACATCATATGGAATTTTTCTTTCTCTTTCTGGCTTACTTCACTTAGAATAATGATCTCTAGGTCCCTCTGTGTTGCTGCAAATGGTATTATTTTACTCTTTTTATGGCTGAGTAGTATTCCACTGTATATATGTACCACAACTTGTTTATCCAGTCATCTGTTGATGGACATTTGGGTTGTCCATCAACATCCATGGACAATGTCCATTGACAGAGGGCCAATTTTTAAAGAAAAATAGTGACTAACAATGTGTGGTATACAGGTGGTCCCTGACCCAATTGAGGGAGTAGAAACTTCACAAAGTGTGGCACAGTGGCAGAGCAAACATTGCACGTGATGAGCTCAGTCAGAGGACTTCAGAACACGAGGGCAGATTACACGTGGACAAGGGATCCCTTCACACGGAAGCCCCCCACCTTGCCAGGGATGTGGTAAGAACTCCATAAATGGTGTTTGTTACTATTCCTGCCACACCAATTTCTAGAAAAGGCAAGAATGGAATAAACAGGATGTTTCCCCTTACAAACAGGCAGAAGAGCCCATGGTGACATTTGTGAGCAAAAGCAGTTCAAACAAATCTGCTTTCCATTAATGCTGCATAAGCAGTGGTTTGCAGTATTAGCAGAAATGACTAATTACTCTAGTCTGAAGCCTAAAAAGATAAAGAATTAGATTTATTATAAATGCAAGGGTGTGCTCTTGTGTAGAAATGACTTGTTCTGCATTTTTGCGACGTGTACTGATTTATGGCACAACATTCATACAGAGCTGCCTTTTCCATTTCTGATGCTCTAAATGAGACATGGATTAAAATGAAAATTAGAACTCTAACTTTAGCATGACTCATAATAGCTCATTTCCATCCCAGAAGAGCAGAGATGAAAAGCATCTTTCTTCTCAATTTTCTTCTAAATTAGGGACATGTGATCTGGGCTGATGGATGCCTATGGTCACAACTGGGCCCTGTGCCTGCTCCCCTCCCCTGGAAAGTCTGCAAGTCTCCCCACTGCCCTCCTGCCTCCAGGCTCCTCTGTCTTGTCCGCTCTCCCCTCCAGGTCCACAGAGATCTTCCTAAACTGAAAATCTGACTCTCATACTCCATACTCCATACTCAATACCTGTGTCAGACAGCTATACCTCCAGGTCATGCCAAGTGCCTTGGTACGCTTCTTAGGGTCCTTAATAGCCAAATCCACACTTCCAGCCCCATCCTGGCCAGCCTGAGCTTAAATCACACCTTGCTATTTGCCGTCCCTCAGGCCAGCACCTCCATCCAGCCTGCCCTCTGTTTCCACATCACTGTCTGGAAAACTCTTGCTAGCCTCTCAAGTACAGCTCAAGGAACACTACCCCACCACTATCCATCCCTCCATCACTAAGGAGAGGGCTCACAGCCCCGTGCTCCCTTCTTCCCTAGAACTTGTCAAGATAACACTGTAGTTGTCTCTGTCCAACTATCCTTCCCTCTACAGCTACTTCCCCAGGGCATGACCATGGGGATCTAGCCATCTCCAGGTCCCCAGTGCATAGCATGGGGTCATCTAACAACTGGAAAGCAATCCATATGGATAATTGGACAGATGGACTGGTTGGCAAATGCCCCTTGGATTCATTTTCTGGGAAGTCCTCAGAAAAGGGTATCTACGTTTACAGCTTCATGCCTAAACAGCCCTATGTCCTGGCAAACTCAAGCTGGAACCCAGTCTCATAAGCAGGAAAGCAGAAACAGGGAGCCCAGAGTCCTGTCAGGCTGTCCTCCTGGGCCAAGGGTTTGCAGGGTGGGTATGGGGAGGACAGATCAGCAACTCCCAGGTGCCACAGCACTGACCAGAGGACAGCCTGGCTCTCAGGCGCTTCCCAGACAGGCTGGATGTAACATGCGGAATTCTTTACACCCCGCTGTGGTGCCTGGGGCCCAGCCAATGGGGAGACCCTGGCGCTGTCCGCGGTGCTGACTTCCAGCCTCTGGTTCGGCCCAGGGCCTCAGCACTTCCCTCCCCATCTGGCACTGTCCCAGAGCCTCCTGGCACAGCTGACAGCCACTGCCTGGGTCCTGTCTCATGGTATGTCCCCGAACTTCCTTTTGAATGAATACCTTGGTCTTTTCGCTTCCCTGTATTAGGTTGGACCCTGAGGCAAGGATTTGAGAGGAAGTGATGAGGAAGTGATCTCAGGAAAAACTAGAAGGGTGTGGAGAGTGGGGCCAGGACAGAAAGGAGGCCAAGAGGGGACTGTGGCCAAGGAAAGTCTCAGGGAGGGTGACTCTGGTTCAGTCTTGTGGGGAGCTCTGGGGACGGTGTAGGTCACCTGTCAGGGTGTCCTGGTCAGGAGTGAGGGGTCTAGGGTATTTGCACCACCACACCTGTCAAACTGGGTGCGGGATTCCCCTCAGAGGACACAGCTTCCCAGGACCTCCCTCCACAGGCAAGGGAGGGAGAGCCAGGTGCAGGCTCCTGGAAGAGAAAGCACTTTGGGGTCCTTTGCATAAACACAGTACAGGGGTCTGAAGGGACACGGGCAGAGACTGGACGACCTCAGCCACAGACCCCACCTCCAACCTCCTCATCTTCAAGCCCCTTTCTATACCGACACCACAGTGATCACAACAGTGGTCCTTCTCGACCCAGCTCTGGTCTCTCGCTCAGCTCAAAGCCCCGTCTGATCCCTATGGCTGCAGGGAGGGTCTAGGCTCTTCAGCCTGCCTTTCAAGGCTTCCATGACCTGCACCCTGACTCCCAACTTGCACTTACATTTCTGCTCAGTGGAGGCCCTGCAGTACCCCCCACTCACTTTCTCACTGCCTGGCCTTTATTCAAGCTGTGACCTCTTGCCGGAGAGTCCTCCCAGGGGTGCTCCCCTGGCTCATGGTCCAGGCATCACCCTCTGCTCTGCAGCTCTGTGACCCACCCAGCCCACCTGGGTCCCTGCCCATCGCTCATGTCTCAACCTCCATCCCTCAGCCCGGGCCTCTGCTCCCCTCGTTACCATCCCAAAGTGGAGAAAAGGAACATCAGGGGTGAACTGGGTATGTAATAAAGGGTGATGTCGTGGAAAGAGAGGGGACAGGGCCCCCACCCACATGAGATGATGGCAGCACCTGGCACCGTATGTTTCGGTGCACAGACACAGCCCCCGAGTCCCAGTGTCTGCACCTGTGGGGGTGGGAGGGGTGGAGAGGGGCACAGCTCAGTGGTGGAGCACGTGCTTAGCAGCACAAGGTCCTGGGTTCAATCCCATTTAAATAAATAAATAAATAAATAAATAAATAATCTCTTAAAAAAAATCTTCATCTGTAACTTGGGGTCACAGACCCTCCTCTTAGCGCTACCATCAGAAATAAATGCCTGGTGCATGCAGCTCTCAGCCAAACATGGCCCCTCCCTCTCCACCCTGCTGCCTCCATGCACATCTCACAGGCCATGGCAGAAGCCACTGACTACCTGAAACACACGGAAGTGGACGTTCCCAAGGGTGCGCATCGCATCTTTATATGAAACACCCGAAGTCGGGAAAACGGTGTCCAAGAGTGGGAGGTCTCCCCACCTCTACCGCCCTTTCTCACCTCCGAGCTCCTGTCCGTAACATCCCCCTGGCATGTAAGGGGGGTCTCCCCTTGTTTCCCATTTCAGTCTTCCCAGGTCCTGAAATGACTCTAATCCTTTTCTTCAGATGAGTCAGCAAGCACATCCATGAGGTGTCATGGGAACTCATTCAGAGACTGATGTAAAGTAGCCCCCACCAGCTGCTCTCTTCCTGCCCAGCCGGTACTGGGAAAGGGCTTGTCTGCCTCGTGTGTGCTTCCCTGTGCTCACGTTACTTGAATGTTCTCACCTGTAAAAGCGTCACGTGACAGAAATTGACAAGTAGAAAGAATTTTCACTGCAGCCTGGAAGAAGGTAATTTTGGATTTTAAAAATCTACCTAGGAACAACACTATACACCTGAGTGTGCTTGCAAAGTGGAGAGCTTGAGGAGTGTGTGCACCCTGTCCTCCTTGAAAGAAGAGGACAGAGGGGGAGGTGGCCGAGTTCAAAGGGCACCAAAGACACACGTTCTATAATGTGAAGCTTTGTCCAAGGCAGGCTCAGGCAGCAACTCCTCCTAACTCCCTGTGCACTCAGCCATCTAAGCCTGCTCCTCTCCCGCAACCCAGAATTCAGCGCGATTAGTGACGTGCTGCTCCGAAATATGGTATCTTGGCATACTGAGTACCTTAAGCTAAAGGAATTTGAGAAATAGCAGGTGCAAGGACTCTGCCCTCCCTCTTCCCATGAAGCAGATCCTAAGACCACCTTAGGAGAGGTGCTCCCTCTATTCCCAGAGGAGAGGGGCACCCTCATCTCCAAAGACGGAGGGACACAGAGAAGCATCCAAACACACAGGTCTTGCTAAGTTTCCCCAGTTTCTCGTCCTTAGCTCGTATCCTTCAGTCCTATTACACCTGCCCATGGCTTCCCCCTCTTCATCAAACCTAGCAGAAAACACTCAGGTTTAACTGCTCCTTCCAGTCTTCACTTCTTTATGAAGGCTCCCGTGTCATGTAAAAGTTGTTGGCACGCTTCCTTCTTCTTACTCTACCCAGAAGCCAGAAGGGCAGGAGGAAAAAATTGTTTCCCTCTCCTCACTAGCATTACACTTACATCACAGGTTAAAGAGGCTTTTGCGGGTTACTCTGAGGTACTGTCACTGCAGTGCTGTTTATATAAAAAGGACGGTACTGACAAGATTAATGCACAAAAATCAGTTGCATTTCTTTACACTAACGATGAATCAACAGGAAAAGAAAGTAAAAACACAATCCCTTTTAAAATAGCACCCAAAGTAATAAAATACCTAGGAATAAATCTAACCAAGGACGTGAAAGGCTTACACATGGAGAACTACAAAACATTAAGAAAATTAAAGAAGACTTTAAAAAATGGAAAGATACGCATGCTCCTGGATTGGAAGAACCAGTATTGTTGAAATGTTCACACTGCCCGAGGCAACCTACAGATGTAATGCAATCCCTATCAAGTTACCCAGCACATATTTCACAGAACTAGAACAAATCATAATAAAATTTATATGCAATCACAAAAGACCTAGAATTGCCAAAGCATTACTGAAGAAAAAGAATGAGGCTGGAGGAATAAACCTCCCAGACTTCATACAATACTACAGAGCTACAGGAATCAAGACAGCACGGCATTGGTACAAAAACAGACATATGGACCAATGGGACAGAGTAGAGAGCCCAGAAATGAACCCACAAACTTTTGGTCAACTAATCTTTGACAAAGGGGACAAGAACATACAATGCAGTAAAGACGGCCTCTTCAGCAAATGGTGTTGGGAAAACTGGACAGCAGCATGTAAATCAATGGAGCTAGAACACTCCCTTACACCATACACAAAAATAAACTCAAAATGAATTCAGGACTTAAACATAAGGCAAGACACAATTAACCTCCTAGAAGAAAACATAGGCAAAACCATGTCACATACATCTCAGCAATGTTCTCCTTGGGCAGTCCATCTAAGCAATAGAAATAAAAGCAAAAATAAACAAATGGGACCTAATTAAACTTACAAGCTTCTGCACATCAAAGGAAACCATAAGCAAAACAAAATGACAACCTATGGAATGGGAGAAACTATTTGTGAAAGATGAAACTGACAAGGGCTTGATCTCTGGAATATATAAACAGCTCATATGACTTAATAAGAAAAAATAAACAATCAATCCAAAAACGGGCAGAAGACTCACAAGCAATTCTCCAAGGAAGAAATACAAATGACCAATAGGCACGTGAAAAAATGCTCAGTATCACTAATTATCAGAGAAACGCAAACCAAAAGTACAAAAAGGTATCACCTCACACCAATCAGTATGGCCATCATTCAGAAGTCCACAAATGACAAATGCTGGAGAGGCTACGGAGAAAAGGGAACCCTCCTACACTGCTGGTGGGGTTGCAGTTTGGTGCAGCCACTGTGGAAAACAGTATGGAGATTCCTCAAAAGACTAGGAATAGACTTACCATATGACTCACTAATCCCACTCCTGGGCAGATATCCACAAGGAACCCGAATTCAAAAACACACCTGCAGCCCAATGTTCATAGCAGCACTATTTACAATAGCCAAGACATGGAAAAAGCCTAAATGTCCATCAACAGATGACTGGATAAAGAAGAGGTGGTATATTTATACAATGGAATACTACTCTGCCATAAAAAAGGATAAAATAATGCCATTTGCAGCAACATGGTTTGACCTAGAGATTGTTATTCTAAGTGAAGTGAGCCAGAAACAGGAAGACAAATACCATACGATATCACTCATATGTGCAATCTAAAAAAAAGACACTATGAACTCATCTACAAAACAGAAACATACTTGCAGACTTAGTAAATAATCTTATGGTTACCAGGGAAACCGGGTGAGAAGGGATAAATTTGGGAGTTTGAGATTTACAAATGCTAGCCACTGTATGTAACAACAGATTTTACATATAGTGGTTTCTGTATAGCATAGAAATCTATGTTCAGTATCTGGTCATAACCTCTAAAGGAAAAGCGGCTACAGCCACCAACTGACAGAAGCAAGATTAGAAAGGAGAGCTGTTGCCCTAGGCCAGAGCCCAGTCCTCCTAAAGTCCCTGTCTGCCGCTGACGCTGCCCCCTGACCGCGCTGCGCCCTCCTCCCAGGAGCAGACTACCATGAAGACGTGGGTCCTGCGAGGCAGAGGCGGAGGCCGCTCCCAAGATAGGCCTGGGGGAAGACGGGAGCAAGTCCACCTGCTCCTCCTGGGGCAGCAACCCTCCCCGCAGCCGCCCCCTGAACACACCGCGCCTGCCTCCCAGGAGCCCACTGACCTGGAAACAAGTGTCCTGCGAACCTGGGGCAGCGGCGAGAAGAAGGGAGCTGCCCCTGGTGAGCTGGTCGATTTCTCCCCGTCATCCCCGCGGCAGGGCTTGGGGGCGGCCTCTGCTGCCCCAGGCACGTCCCCAGGTCAGCCTGCTCCCAGGACGCGGGCGCCATGCGGTCAGAGGCGGCAGCGGCGGGTTTAGGGATCTGCCTATGCGAGCCTGTGGATTTGCTTCTAACTCCTCCGCAGCCTGCCCTGGGCTCGTCCTGTGCTACCCAGGTTCTCAGGACTCAGGTGACAGGTCATCCTGCTCCTGGAAGGCGGGCGCTGCGCCGTCAGGGGGCTGCGGAAGCATTGGCGGGATTGGGGCTGCTCTGAGCGAGCGCGGGGATTTGCTCCCATTTCCCGCTGTCGCCGCCCCCGCCCCCGCACACTGGCCGCACCGCGCCCGCCTCCCAGGAGCAGACTGACCTGTCACCTGCGTCCCGCGAACCTGGGGAAGCAGAGGCCGCACCCAGGACAGGACGCAGGGGAGATGGGAGCAAACCCACAGGATCACAGAGGCAGACCCCTCTCCCCACCGCCGCCTCCGATGCCGCGGGCCCCGCACCCTGACAGCACCGCGTCTGCCTCCCAGGGGCAGGCTGACCGCCAGACGTGCGCCCCGCGAATATGCGGAAGCAGACGCCGCCCTAGTCCAGGCCACGGGTGAATAGGGAACAAATCCAGGGGCTTGCACGGGGCAGCCCCCATCCCACCGCGGCGCCCCCTGCGGCCCCGTGACCGCAACGCATCTGCCTCCCAAGAGCTGTCCATGGCCTGAAGGCCGGTCGGAGCTGCTCCCTGGACGTCCAGCGCCCTCCCACCTCCCGGAGCTGCACGCGCTTTCTCAAAGCCGGGTATAACCAGCAGCGAAGACACGGGGTTCAGGGACTACCAATGTGGGGGAGGGGCACCGCGAACCAGGGCGGCACCCGGCACCCGCCTCAGGGCCCTAAGGAGCTGCGCGGCCCGGGCCTCACCCGCCGGCTCCCCGACCTGCGCGCCCCACCAGCGCCCCCTTACCTGCCCGGCGACAGCAGCAGAGGCGACGGCAAGCAGCGGCGCAGACCCCAGGCCGCGTTCCTCCTCAGGGACCTGGTCCAGGAGCACCTGGCTCAGGCCCAGCTTCCACACGCTCTGGGCGGGTTCCGGCGTCCGCGCCCCTCCTCCTCCCGCCCGCAGCGCGGACGCTCGGGCTGGGGCTCCTGCTGTGTGCGGCCCGGCGACTGAGGCCCGGCGGGGCGGCGGGGCGGCGGGGCGGCGGGGCGGGGCGGGCTCACCCCACGCACCGCAAAGTCTGCATCCCGCCACTGACTGGTCCTGGCACCCAACCAGCACCACCGCCGGCCCTGGGCCAGGCAACATCCTCTAGCCCCGCTCCCCCAGCTCGCCTCCCCTTCCCACCCCGTTGCTGTCCCTCTAGCCCCAGCCAGGCCCAGTCTCTGACAGGACCTCCAAAATGGGGCTCCTCCTCACACCGAGGTTCCCGCCCTCACACCGCTCACCCCTCATGCCTCACCGCAGGACCCCCACCGCAACATCCCGAAATGGTCCCCCTCACCCCTCAGCCGGGTCTGTTCCACTGGGAGCGGCCCCTCACCGCGTGATCCCCCCTCACTCCAAGTGCACCACTACCCCCAGCTGACCCCCTCACCCATCACGCCCTGGGTGGGGCGGGGAAGTCTGGGCTCCGGTCTCCATGGCGACTGCCAGGAGCTGGGGATCTGGCCTGGTCTAGTGTCTGGCCACACAGCTAGTGTCCAAGGCTACAGGGTGCGGCAGGTGGGGCTGGAGGCTGTTCCAATTCCTGCACTCTGCTCTGTGCCTCGTCTGAGCCAGCGGGTCAGGGTCGTTCAGGGCTGCCCGCCACTGGCCTGTGGGCCATCCGTTGTTGAATCCCTGATGGTGATCGGGACCCCTAGGGTGGAGGCGCTGGGCTTGTGGACCGGTGGCGGGGGTGCAGCTGAGCTTGGGGTATGGACAAGCAGGCGGGTAGGCTGTGCGCATGGCCTGGACTCAGCCCAGGTGGGTACGGGGACCCTGTCCATTAACGCCAGGGCAGAGGAAGAGGGACTGGAGCTTTGAAAGTGTCCACATTAGGAAGCCAAGTCTGGAGAGCAAAGCAGGCAGCTGTGCTGGCCAGGCCACCTTGGAGCCTGCCATGACACTGGTCCTTTGCATATGGGGAGACTGACCATTGGCCAGCCAATGAGACGTTTCATACCCCCCCAACCTTGGTATAGTTTACAGGCAATTAAACGGATTTGACAGGTAATTTTAATCACCAGTAATTAGTACTTTCTCTGCGGGAGCTCAGGTCCACAGTCATGGTGAACCTGGCAGGGCTCCTGCCTGAACCCCAGCCTGGGGCAGAGGAGGACCTGCCCAGAAACATCCCTTTACCTCTCACCAAAAGGCACTGTAGCAGAGAAGAACAAATCTAACTCCATGAGATCTGTTTCTTTTCCTTTAATCCTGTGCCCTGTTTTCTGGGCTTAGTCTTGCCAGCTCTGCACTTTGTGTAAAACAATGTTGCCTTTAGCCTGAAATGTACCAGAGAGCCTAGTCTCAGGGCTCTGACCTTTAAGGATATTGACATTCTGCACTCCTATAAAGATAACAAGTTGCAGAATAGAAAATAACCTTTGCTTTGTTGGAGGTTTTACAGGGGCACCGGGACCTGACCAACCTGGGCCTCATTTTGAGAAACTAGAGTGTTCGGGATAACACATTTTGCAAAGGGGTAGACAGCGAGTTACTATCTCATCTACAATTTTAAATAAATTTTGAATGAATGACATTTTCAAGTTAGATATGTTCTCAAAAAAAAAAAAAAAAAACCCATCAATTTTCTGTCCATAATGTTACAAATGATGGGCATTTTTCTGTGATGAGGTTTTAACCAGTATTCAGAGTGGCCTTTTGTTTTTCAATCTTTTTTTAAACTAATAACATTTACTATGTATTTTAATTTATGTCAGTGTTTTAAACAGAATTGCGTTACAAATATGTTTTTAATTGTATTGTTTTTGGTAGTCTTTATGTGCCGTTGCAAATTCTTTTTATATTACATAGAAGTTTTCTCAAATTACTCACCGGGGACTAAGACAGTTGACAGTCAGAATGGTTGGAATTGTGTTCTAAGAAAAACTTTCTCTCGCATGAGCGTGTATGTGGTCAGGGCACTTTGCGTGTATGCAGCCTGAAGTGGGTATCGGGTGTTATGCGTGTTTAGTACCTGTGTATTTACTTTTTAATTTTTTTATTTTGATTTTTGTCACGTAGAATACTGTCTTGGTATAATGTAATCTGTATTTGTGTACCTTTTTTTAACTTTAAAATCTTTGAATGAAATGTTTAATACTCATCAGAAAAAAATCCAAAATCTTTTCACCAAACCCTCAGGGAAAACTGCCACTTCAGGAAGGTGCCCTACGTTACAGCACAGCCCCTGCACACCTGCTCCCGGCCACCTGCACAGCAGCTTGAGAAGTGTAAATGCGGAGAGCAAACAGTGCCCTTTGGGGTCCGGCCAGCCAGGGCCTGACTCCCGGGGATGCTATTTATTCTGTCTCTAAAGTGGGGGTAATCATGCCCAGTTTGTGATCGCTGTAGGGATTACATGGGACAGGGGATGCGGGGAAAGTGTCTGGCATCACACCCAGCACGTAGCAAGAGCTCAGTATCACCATCACCCGTCACTGTCGTATTACTATTCGACGCTGTTCATTACTCTTCCTCCTTATAAACAATGGAATAAATCACAAGAACGCTAGTTTCTCTATGAAGTCGGGTTTCCTAAAATCTCTTTGAGAGGCTGTGCAATTAAATCCAGTGAATGAAAAGCTTCAGCTTCAGAGATACGTCCTCTGCTCTGACACTTTCCCATGTTGGTGTTGGAAAATTTTGTTCCACTCTTAACTCCATATTTTTTTTTTCTATCATCAACATACTTCTACCCTCCTCTTTTGCCCACTTTTTCTTCTCCCTCCCCTCCCCTGCACATTCACGTTTGTCGCAGGGACCTCTAGGAGGCTCACTTCAGGGGCTGTGCGTTGGGGTGAACTCAGCGGTGAGAACTGGGGCCCGTGGCAGCCCCAGCAAGGACAGGCCACACTCAGCAGGAGCAGAGCACAGGAGCCCCACACCGAGTCCAAGGACATGACTCTGCCCCTCAGCAGGGGCCGCAGATCCCCGCGAGATCACCTTTGGATTTGGAGCTCACCGCCTTGGCAGGTTCTCAGGAACCAGCACAATGATTCAGCTCCTACACTCCCCGAGGAAGGGGTTTCCGAAGCTTCCGTGGGTGCGGTCATCACAGTGAGTCTCCGCTGCTTGACCTGCTCAAACAACCCTGCTTACAGATTTTCCTCCTAATCATTGTTTGGGGGAAGAAAAAGGCACTACTTTAATGTAATTGATTCTCAGATTCCTAGACTTAACTTGATTGCTGGCTATGAACACAAAGGATTAATTCTTTTCTCTTGAAAAGGATGTTTTTCACATATACCGAGTAGAAAATGTTAACACTCATGTTCCTTCATTGACCTGAATTGTTTGTGAGAAATAAAGAATGCAAGAAAAAAGCCAGTGTAGGAATTTTTTTTTATTTTAAAAGTAAAAAGGTGTTTCCAGAAGACATCTCATATTGACCTCATAATTTTAGTGGGGGAGATTCCTTCCTTCAACGCCATACGACTCAACTTCAGTTTTTAGAAACCCCAGTAGGCGGGGCCAGGAACTTATAAACCAGGTCCTACTCGCCTGCAGTGCCCTGGTGGTGGGTCCCTCGGCTCAAATAATGTGTTCCTGCTCTTCTTCTGAGATGTGGAAATAACATAGCTTCAGCTTACTCCACAGGTTTGCAGGGGAGGTCAAATCACATGATGCGGAGACTTCTCGAAGGAGTAGGTGAGGATGTATGGGGGGATTATGGGGGCTTTGCCTCCTGCGTTGATCTGGTTTTAGTTATGCTATTTACTTACAAGTTTAAACCATCATTAAGGGAGCTCATAAATTGTGCCATTTGTCACAGTGGGACATGGTTTGAGAAACTCTCAGTCGGAGTATGTGCTTTGTATAAATGTTTTTATCGGGTTCAGAGAGAACGTGGGCTTGTGGAGACATGGGCTGGGGAGATGTGGGTTGGAGACATGACGTGCTCTTAGGGAGATGACACGGGCTTTGGGAGATGAAAGGGGCTTGGGGACATAAAGCGGGCTTGGGAGATGATTTGTGCTTGCAGAGAGGATGTGGGCTTGAGATGAAGCAGGCTTGGGGTGGTGAGGTTGGCTTGGGGACCTGTGGGCCTACAAACATGATGTGGGCTTGGGGAGATGTTTGCTTGGGGAGATAATGCGGGCTTGGGGAATTGATGTGCCTTTTGGGAGATGTGGGCTTGGGGAGATGATGTGGGCTTGGGGACATGATGCGGGTTCGGGGAGATGTGGGCTTGGGGAGATGATGCGGGGTTTGGGAGACGATTGGGCATAGGGAGATGATGTGGGCTTGGGGAGGTGATGCCGGCTTGGCAAGATGATGCGGGCTTGGTGAGATGATGCTGGCTTGGGGACATGAAGCGGGCTTAGGGTGGTGAGGTCAGCTTGGGGAAATGTGGGCCTGGAAACACGATGAGGGCTTGCGGAGATAATGTGGTCTTGGGGATATGTCAGCTTAGGGACTTGATGCCGGTTTGGGGACATGACACAGGCTCGGGGAGATGATGCGGGCACGCCGATATTTTTGGGGCTTGTGGACATGATGTGGCCTCACTGACATGACACGTGCTCTGGTACATGACACCGGTTTGGGGACACAACACAGGTTCAGGGAGATGACGTGGACTTGGAGAGCTGATGTGGGCTTGGGAAGATGTGGGTTTGGAAAGATGTGGGCTTGGAGAGATGATTCAGATTTGGGGAGATGATGTTCGCTTGGGGAGATGTTGGCTCGGGGAGATGACGCGGGCTCAGGGAGATGACCCCGGCTTGTGGAGATGATGTGGGCTCCCTGATATGGCATCGGCTCGGGGACATGACACGGGCTCATGGAGATGATGGGGGCTCGAGGAGATGACGCGGGCTTGCAGACATTTTACAGGCTCGCAGACATGACTTGGGCTAGCTGACATAACGTGGGATCGAGGACATGACACTGGTTCAGGGAGATGACGTGGGCTTGGGGAGATGATGCGGGCATGGGGAGATGATGCGGGCTTGGGATTTGATGCAGGCTTGGGGAAATGATGTGCCTTTTGGGAGATGTTGGCTTGGTGAGATAATGTTGTCTTGGGGAGATTATGTGGGCTTGGGGAGACTATGTGGGCTTGGGGAGATGTTTGCTTGGGGAGATAATGTGGGCTTAGGGAGATGATGCAGCTCCGGGAGATGACACGGGCGTCTGTAAATGATGCAGACTTGCAGATACTACGCCGACTTGGGATCATGATGCGGGCTCAGCTAGAAGATGCGGGCTTGGGGAATGATTCAGGCTTGAGGAATTGATGTGCCTTTTGGGAGATGTGGGCTTGGGGAGATGATGTGGGCTTGGTGACATGATGCGGGTTCGGGGAGATGTGGGCTTGGGGAGATGATGCGGGGTTTGGGAGACGATTGGGCATAGGGAGATGATGTGGGCTTGGGGAGGTGATGCCAGCTTGGCAAGATGATGCGGGCTTGGTGAGATGATGCTGGCTTGGGGACATGAAGCGGGCTTAGGGTGGTGAGGTCAGCTTGGGGAAATGTGGGCCTGGAAACACGATGAGGGCTTGCAGAGATAATGTGGTCTTGGGGATATGTCAGCTTAGGGACTTGATGCCGGTTTGGGGACATGACACAGGCTCGGGGAGATGATGCGGGCACACCGATATTTTTGGGGCTTGTGGACATGATGTGGCCTCACTGACATGACACGTGCTCTGGTACATGACACCGGTTTGGGGACACAACACAGGTTCAGGGAGATGACGTGGACTTGGAGAGCTGATGTGGGCTTGGGAAGAGCTGGGTTTGAAATGATGTGGGCTTGGAGAGATGATTCAGACTTGGAGAGATTATGTTCTCTTGGGGAGTTTTTGGCTTGTGGAGATGACGCGGGCTCAGAGAGATGTCCTGGGCTCGTGGAGATATGTGGGCTCCCTGATATGGCGTCGGCTCTGGGACATGACACGGGATCGAGGACA
Source organism: Camelus bactrianus (assembly GCF_048773025.1). Lineage (NCBI taxonomy): Eukaryota > Metazoa > Chordata > Mammalia > Artiodactyla > Camelidae > Camelus > Camelus bactrianus. The sequence continues at coordinate 23,944,109 of NC_133556.1, forward strand.
TGACACTGGCTCGGGGATATGACGTGTGCTCATGGAAATGATGGGTGCTCAGGGAGATGATAGGGCTTAGGAAGATGATGCGGGCTTTGGGAAATGATGCGGGTTTGGGGAGATGACTGGGCTTAGGGAGTTGATGTGGACTTGGGGAGATGATGCGGGCTTGGGGAGATGATTGGACTGTGGGAGATGACTCGGGCTTGGGGTGATGAAGTGGTCTTGCAGATATGCTGTGGGCTCAGGGAGATGATGCAGGCTTTGGGAGAAGACGTGGGCTTGGGAGCTCATGCGGGCTTGTGGGGATGATTTGTGCTTGGGGACATGATGCGGCCTCAGTGTGGTGAGGTCGGCTTGGGGACATGTGGCCTGGAAACATGATGCGGCCTCGGGAATTCAGTGCGGGCTTGGGGAGATGATGTGGGCTTGGGGAGATGATTGGGCTTAGGGAGATGATGCGGGCTTGGGGAGATTATTGGGCTCGGGGAGTCGATGCGGGCTTGGGGAGATGATGCGGGCTTGGGGAGATGTGGGTTGGAGACATGATGTGGGCTTGGGGAGATGATTGGACTGTGGGAGATGACTCGGGCTTGGGGTGACGAAGCGGTCTTGCAGACATGCTGTGGGCTCAGGGAGATGATGCAGGCTGTCGTAGATGATGTGGACTTGGGACATCATGCAGACTGGGGGAGATGATTTGTTATTGGGGACATGATGCAGGCTTAAGGTAGTGAGGTCGGGTTAGGTACATGTGGGCCTGGAAACATGATGCGGGATTTGGGAGTCGATGAGGGCTTGGGTAGATGATGTGGGCTTGGCGAGATGATGCGGGCTTGGGGACATGATGTAGTCTTGGGGAGATGATGCGGGCTTGGGGAAATTATTGGCTTTGGGTAGATGACACGGGGTTGGGGAGATGATGTTGGTTTATGGAGATGATTGCGCTTCAGGAGATGATGTGGGCTTGGGGAGATGATTGCGCTTCAGGAGATGATGTGGGCTTGGGGAGATGATTGGGCTTAGGGAGATGATGCGGGCTTGCGGAGATTATTGGGCTCGGGGAATCGATGTGGGCTTCGGGAGATGATGCGGGCTTGGGGAGACTATGAGGGCTCGGTGAGACGATGTGAGCTCGGGTAGATCATGTTGGCTTCGGGAGATGATGTGGGTCTGTGTAAATGATGCGGACTTGCAGATATTACGCTGGCTTGGCGACATGACAAAGGCTCGGCTGGATAATGCAGGCTTGGGAAATGATGCAGGCTTGGGAAATGATGCGGGCTTGGGGAGATGATTGGGCTTGGGGAGATGATTAGGCTTGGGGAGATGATGCAGGCTTGGGATATGATGCGGGCTTGCGGAGATGATTACGCTTCGGGAGATGATGTGGGCTAGGGAGATGATTGGGCGTTGGGAGATGATGCGGGCTTGAGGATATGTGGTCTTGGGGACATCACACAGGCTCGGGAGATGACGTGGGCTCGCAGACATTATCGGGCTTGTGGACATGATGTGGGCTCATTGTCACGATACGGCCTCTGGAATATGACGCCAGCTCGGGGACACAACACAGGTTCAGGGAGGTGACGTGGACTTGGAGAGCTGATGTGGGCTTAGGAATATTTTGGTTTCGATAGATGTGGGCTTGGAGAGATGATTCAGACTTGGGGAGATGATGCGGGCTTGGGGAGATGATTGGACAGTGGGAGATGACTCGGGCTTGGGGTGATGAAGTGGTCTTGCAGATATGCTGTGAGGTCAGGGAGATGATGCAGGCTTTGGGAGAAGACGTGGGCTTGGGAGCTCATGCGGGCTTGGGGGGATGATTTGTGCTTGGGGACATGATGCGGCCTTAGTGTGGTGAGGTCGGCTTGGGGACATGTGGCCTGGAAACATGTTGCGGGCTCGGGGATTCGGTGCGGGCTTGGGGAGATGATGCGGGCTCGGGGATACTATGTGGGCTCAGGGAGATGATGTGAGCTTGGGGAGATCATGTTTGCTTGGGGAGAAGATGTGGGTCTGTGTAAATGATGCAGACTTGCAGATATTACGCCAGCTTGGGGACATGACACAGGCTCGGCTGGATGATGCTGGCTTGGGAAATGATGCGGGCTTGGGGAGATAATGTGCCTTTTGGGAGATTTTGTCTTGGGGAGATGATGCGAGCTTGGGGAGATGATTGGGCTTGGGGAGATGAGTGGGCTTAGGGAGATGATGCAGGCCTCTGTAAATGATGCGGGTGTGCAGATATTACGCCAGCTTGGAGACATGACACAGGCTCGGCTACATGATGAATCCTTGGGAAATGATGCGGCATTGGGGAGATAACGTACCTTTTGGGAGATTTGGGCTTGGGGAGATGATTGGGCTTAGGGAGATGATGCGGGCTTAGGGAGATGATGTGGGCTTGGGGAGATGTGGGTTGGAGACATGATGTGGGCTTGGGGAGATGATTGGACTGTGGGAGATGACTCGGGCTTGGGGTGACGAAGCGGTCTTGCAGATATGCTGTGGGCTCAGGGAGATGATGCAAGCTGTGGTAGACGATGTGGGCTTGGGACATCATGCAGGCTGGGGGAGATGATGTGTTATTGGGGACATAATGCGGGCTTAAGGTAGTGAGGTCGGGTTAGGTACATGTGGGCCTGGAAACATGATGCGGGCTTGGGGAGTCGATGAGGGCTTGGGGAGATGATTCAGACTTGGGGAGATGATGTTGGCCTGGGGAGATGTTGGCTAGGGGAGATGTCACGGGCTCAGGGAGATGACCCGGGCTCGTGGAGATGATGTGAGCTCCCTGATATGGCGTTGGCTCGGGGACATGACACGGTCTCGAGGACATGACACCGGCTTGGGGAGATGACGTGGGCTCAAGGAGACGATGGGGGCTCGGGGAGGTGACTCAGGCTTGTAGACATTTTTCAAGCTACCAGGCATGACTTGGGCTCAGTGAAATAACATGGGCTCGAGGACATGACACCGGCTCAGGGTCACGACACGGGTTCAGGGAGATGACGTGCGCTTGGGGAGATGATGTTGGCTTGTGGAGATGATTGGACTGTGGGACATGATGGGCTTGGGGTGATGAAGAGGTCTTGCAGACATGCTGTGGGGTCAGGGAGATGATGCAGGCTTTGGGATATGACGTAGTCTTGGGAGATCATGCGGGCTCAGTGAGATGATTTTTTATTGGGGACATGATGCGGGCTTAAGGTAGTGAGGTCGGGTTAGGTACATGTGGGCCTGGAAACATGATGCGGGCTTGGGGAGTCGTTGCGGGCGTGGGGAGATGATGCGGGCTTGGGAAGATGATGTGGGCTCGGGAAGATGAATGGGCTTAGGGAGATGATGTTGGCTTGGGGATATGTCAGCTTCGGGAAATGATGCAGGCTTGGGGAAATGACACAGGCTCCGGGAGATGACACGGGCTCGCAGACATTTTGGGGGCTTCTGGACATAATGTGGCCTCACTGACACTACACGGGCTCTGGGACATGACGCCGCTCGGGGACACAAGACAGGTTCAGGGAGATGACGTGGACTTGGAGAGCTGATGTAGGCTTGGGAAGATGTGGGTTTCGAACGATGTGGGCTTGGAGAGATGATTCAGACTTGTGGAGATGATGTTGGCTTGGGGAGACAATGGTTTGGGGAGATTACATGGGCTCAGGGAGATGACCCTGGCACGTGGAGATGATGTGGGCTCCCTTATATGGCATCGACTCGGGGACATGACTCGGGCTCGAGGACATGACACCAGCTTGGGGAGATGACATGAGCTCATAGAGATGATGGGACATCAGGGAGATGTGGGTTGGAGACACGATGTGGGCTTGGGGAGATGATTGGACTGTGGGAGATGACTCGGGCTTGGGGTGATGAAGTGGTCTTGCAGATATGCTGTGAGCTCAGGGAGATGATGCAGGCTTTGGGAGAAGACGTGGGCTTGGGAGCTCATGCGGGCTTGTGTGGATGATTTGTGCTTGGGGACATGATGCGGCCTTAGTGTGGTGAGGTCGGCTTGGGGACATGTGGCCTGGAAACATGATGCAGGCTCGGGGATTCGGTGCGGGCTTGGGGAGATGATGTGGGCTCGGGGAGATGATTGGGCTTAGGGAGATGATGCGGGCTTGGGGAGATGATGTGGGCTTGGGGAGATGTGGGTTGGAGACATGATATGGGCTTGGGGAGATGATTGGACTGTGGGAGATGACTCGGGCTTGGGGTGACGAAGCGGTCTTGCAGACATGCTGTGGGCTCAGGGAGATAATGCAGGCTGTCGTAGATGATGTGGACATGGGACGTCATGCAGACTGGGGGAGATGATTTGTTATTGGGGACATGATGCAGGCTTAAGGTAGTGAGGTCGGGTTAGGTAGATGTGTGCCTGGAAACATGATGCGGGCTTTGGGAGTCGATGAGGGCTTGGGTAGATGATGTGGGCTTGGCGAGATGATGCGGGCTTGGGGACATGATGTAGTCTTGGGGAGATGATGTGGGCTTGGGGAAATTATTGGCTTTGGGGAGATGACACGGGGTTGGGGAGATGATGTTGGTTTATGGAGATGATTGCGCTTCAGGAGATGATGTGGGCTTGGGGAGATGATTGCTCTTCAGGAGATGATGTGGGCTTCGGGAGATGATGCGGGCTTGGGGAGACTATGTGGGCTCAGTGAGATGATGAGGGCTCGGGTAGATCATGTTGGCTTGGGGAGATGATGTGGGTCTGTGTAAATGATGCGGACTTGCAGATATTACGCTGGCTTGGCGACATGACAAAGGCTCGGCTGGATGATGCAGGCTTGGGAAATGATGCGGGTTTGGGGAGATGATTGGGCTTGGGGAGATGATTAGGCTTGGGGAGATGATGCAGGCTTGGGATATGATGCGGGCTTGGGGAGGTGATTACGCTTCGGGAGATGATGTGGGCTAGGGAGATGATTGGGCGTTGGGAGATGATGCGGGCTTGAGGATATGTGGTCTTGGGGACATCACACAGGCTCGGGAGATGACGTGGGCTCGCAGACATTATCGGGCTTGTGGACATGATGTGGGCTCATTGTCATGATACGGCCTCTGGAATATGACGCCAGCTCGGGGACACAACACAGGTTCAGGGAGGTGACGTGGACTTGGAGAGCTGATGTGGGCTTAGGAATATTTTGGTTTCGATAGATGTGGGCTTGGAGAGATGATTCAGACTTGGGGAGATGATGCGGGCTTGGGGAGATGATTGGACAGTGGGAGATGACTCGGGCTTGGGGTGATGAAGTGGTCTTGCAGATATGCTGTGAGGTCAGGGAGATGATGCAGGCTTTGGGAGAAGACGTGGGCTTGGGAGCTCATGCGGGCTTGGGGGGATGATTTGTGCTTGGGGACATGATGCGGCCTTAGTGTGGTGAGGTCGGCTTGGGGACATGTGGCCTGGAAACATGTTGCGGGCTCGGGGATTCGGTGCGGGCTTGGGGAGATGATGCGGGCTCGGGGATACTATGTGGGCTCAGGGAGGTGATGTGAGCTTGGGGAGATCATGTTGGCTTGGGGAGAAGATGTGGGTCTGTGTAAATGATGCAGACTTGCAGATATTACGCCAGCTTGGGGACATGACACAGGCTCGGCTGGATGATGCTGGCTTGGGAAATGATGCGGGCTTGGGGAGATAATGTGCCTTTTGGGAGATTTTGTCTTGGGGAGATGATGTGAGCTTGGGGAGATGATTGGGCTTGGGGAGATGAGTGGGCTTAGGGAGATGACTCTGGCACGGGGTGATGAAGCGGTCTTGCAGATATGGTGTGGGCTCAGGGAGATGATGCAGGCTTTGGGAGAAGACGTGGTCTTGGGAGCTCATGCGGGCTTGGGGGGATGATTTGTGCTTGGGGACATGATGCGGCCTTAGTGTGGTGAGGTCGGCTTGGGGACATGTGGCCTGGAAACATGATGCGGGCATGGGGAGTCGTTGCGGGCTTGGTGATATGATGCGGGCTTGGGGAGATGATGTGGTCTTGGTGAGACTAATTGGGCTTGGGGAGACTATGTTGGTTTGGGTAGATGTTTGCTTGGGGAGATAAAGCGGCTCCGGGAGATGACACGGGCATGCGTAAATGATGCAGACTCGCAGATAGTACGCCGACGTAGGATCATGATGCGGGCTCGGCTAGAAGATGCAGGCTTGGGAAATGATGCAGACTCAGGGAAATGATGTGCGTTTTCGGAGATGTGAGCTTGGGGAGATGATGTGGGCTTGGGGAGATGATGCGGGGTTGGTTAGATCATTGGGCTTGGGGAGATAATGCAGGCTTGGGGAGATGAAGGTGGCTTAGGTTGGTGAGGTCAGCTTGGGGAAATGTGGGCCTGGAAACTTGACGAGGGCTTGGGGAGATAATGTGGTCTTGGGGATATGTCAGCTTAAGGACATGATGCAGGCTTGGGGACATGACAGAGACTCGGGGAGATGACACAGGCTCGCAGACATTTTTGGGGCTTGTGGACATGATGTGGCCTCTCTGACATGACTCGTGCTCTGGGACATGACACCGGTTCGGGGACACAACACAGGTTCAGGGAGATGATGTGGAGTTGGCGAGCTAATGTGGGCTTGGAAGATGTGGGTTTGGAAAGATGTGGGCTTGGAGAAATGATTCAGACTTGGGGAGATTATGTTGGCTTGGGGAGATGTTGGCTCGAGGAGATGATGCGGGCTCAGAGATATGTCCTGGGCTGTGGAGATATGTGGGCTCCCTGATATGGTTCGGCTCTGGGACATGACATGGGCTCGAGGACAAGACACCGGCTCGGGGATATGACGTGTGCTCATGGAAATGATGGGGGCTTGGGGACCTGATTGGGCTTAGGGAGATGATGCGGTCATCGGGAGATGATGCGGGTTTGGGGAGATGACTGGGCTTAGGGAGTTGATGTGGACACATCATGTCCACAAGCCCGATAACGTCTGCGAGCGCACGTCATCTCCCGAGCCTGTGTGATGTCCCCAAGACCACATATCCTCAAGCCCGCATCATCTCCCAACGCCCAATCATCTCCCTAGCCCACATCATCTCCCGAAGCTAATCATCTCCGCAAGCCCGCATCATATCCCAAGCCTGCATCATCTCCCGAAGCCTAATCATCTCCCCAAGCCCAATCATCTCCCCAAGCCCGCATCATTTCCCAAGCCAGCATCATCCAGCTGAGCCTGTGTCATGTCCCCAAGCTGGCGTAATATCTGCAAGTCTGCATCATTTACACAGACCCACATCTTCTCCCCAAGCAAACATGATCTCCCCAAGCTCACATCATCTCCCTGAGCCCACATAGTATCCCCGAGCTGCATCATCTCCCCAAGCCCGCACCGAATACCCGAGCCCGCATCATGTTTCCAGGCCACATGTCCCCAAGCCGACCTCACCACACTAAGGCCGCATCATGTCCCCAAGCACAAATCATCCCCCCAAGCCCGCATGAGCTCCCAAGCCCACGTCTTCTCCCAAAGCCTGCATCATCTCCCTGACCTCACAGCATATCTGCAAGACCACTTCATCACCCCAAGCCCGAGTCATCTCCCACTGTCCAATCATCTCCCCAAGCCCACATCATCTCCCCAAGTCTGAATCATCTCTCCAAGCCCACATCTATCGAAACCAAAATATTCCTAAGCCCACATCAGCTCTCCAAGTCCACGTCACCTCCCTGAACCTGTGTTGTGTCCCCGAGCTGGCGTCATATTCCAGAGGCCGTATCGTGACATCATGTGCCTTTTGGGAGATTTTCTCTTGGGGAGATGATGCGAGCTTGGGGAGATGATTGGGCTTGGGGAGATGAGTGGGCTTAGGGAGATGACTCTGGCACGGGGTGATGAAGCGGTCTTGCAGATATGGTGTGGGCTCAGGGAGATGATGCAGGCTTTGGGAGAAGACGTGGGCTTGGGAGCTAATGCGGGTTTGGTGGGATGATTTGTCCTTGGGGACATGATGCGGCCTTAGTGTGGTGAGGTCGGCTTGGGGACATGTGGCCTGGAAACATGATGCGGGCTCGGGGATTCGGTGCGGGCTTGGGGAGATGATGTGGGCTTGGGGAGATGATTGGGCTTAGGGAGATGATGCGGGCTTCGGGAGATTATTGGGTTCGGGGAGTCGATGCGGGCTTGGGGAGGTGACGCGGGCTTGGGGTGACTATGTGGGCTCGGGGAGTCGATGTGAGCTCGGGTAGATCATGTTGGCTTGGGGAGATGATGTGGGTCTGTGTAAATGATGCGGACTTGCAGATATTACGCTGGCTTGGCGACATGACAAAGGCTCGGCTGGATGATGCAGGCTTGGGAAATGATGCGGGTTTGGGGAGATGATTGGGCTTGGGGAGATGATTAGGCTTGGGGAGATGATGCAGGCTTGGAATATGATGCGGGCTTGGGGAGGTGATTACGCTTCGGGAGATGATGTGGGCTAGGGAGATGATTGGGCGTTGGGAGATGATGCGGGCTTGAGGATATGTGGTCTTGGGGACATCACACAGGCTCGGGAGATGACGTGGGCTCGCAGACGTTATCGGGCTTGTGGACATGATGTGGGCTCATTGTCACGATACGGCCTCTGGAATATGACGCCAGCTCGGGGACACAACACAGGTTCAGGGAGGTGACATGGACTTGGAGAACTGATGTGGGCTTAGGAATATTTTGGTTTTGTTAGATGTGGGCTTGGAGAGATGATTCAGACTTGGGGAGATGATGCGGGCTTGGGGAGATGATTGAACTGTGGGAGATGACTCGGGCTTGGGGTGATGAAGTGGTCTTGCAGATATGCTGTGAGGTCAGGGAGATGATGCAGGCTTTGGGAGAAGACGTGGGCTTGGGAGCTCATGCGGGCTTGGGGGGATGATTTGTGCTTGGGGACATGATGCGGCCTTAGTGTGGTTAGGTCGGGTTGGGGACATGTGGCCTGGAAACATGATGCGGGCTCGGGGATTCGGTGCGGGCTTGGGGAGATGATGCGGGCTCGGGGATACTATGTGGGCTCAGGGAGATGATGTGAGCTTGGGGAGATCATGTTGGCTTGGGAAGAAGATGTGTGTCTGTTTAAATGATGCAGACTTGCAGATATTACGCCAGCTTGGGGACATGACACAGGCTCGGCTGGATGATGCTGGCTTGGGAAATGATGCGGGCTTGGGGAGATGTTTGGGCTTGGGGAGATGATTAGGCTTGGGGAGATGATGCAGGCTTGGGATATGATGTGGGCTTGTGGAGATGATTAGCTTCGGGAGATGATGTGGGCTAAGGAGATGATTGGGCGTTGGGAGATGATGCGGGCTTGAGGATATGTGGTCTTGGGGACATCACACAGGCTCGGGAGATGACGTGCGCTCGCAGACGTTATCGGGCTTGTGGACATGATGTGGGCTCATTGTCACGATACGGCCTCTGGAATATGACGCCAGCTCGGGGACACAACACAGGTTCAGGGAGGTGACGTGGACTTGGAGAGCTGATGTGGGCTTAGGAATATTTTTGTTTGAAAAAATGTGGGCTTGGAGAGATGATTCAGACTTGGGGAGATGATGTGGGCTTGGGGAGATGATGCGGGGTTGGTTAGACCATTGGGCTTGGGGAGATAATGTTGGCTTGGGGATATAATGCAGGCTTTGGGAGATGAAGGTGGCTTAGGTTGGTGAGGTCAGCTTGGGGAAATGTGGGCCTGGAAACTTGACGAGGGCTTGGGGAGATAATGTGGTCTTGGGGATATGTCAGCTTAAGGACATGATGCAGACTTGGGGACGTGACAGAGACTCGGGGAGATGACAGAGGCTCGCAGACATTTTTGGGGCTTGTGGACATGATGTGGCCTCTCTGAAATGACTCGTGCTCTGGGACATGACACAGGTTCGGGGACACAACACAGGTTCAGGGAGATGACGTGGAGTTGGCGAGCTAATGTGGGCTTGGAAGATGTGGGTTTGGAAAGATGTGGGCTTGGAGAAATGATTCAGACTTGGGGAGATTATGTTGGCTTTGGGAGATGTTGGCTCGAGGAGATGATGCGGGCTCAGAGATATGTCCTGGGCTGTGGAGATATGTGGGCTCCCTGGTATGGTTTGGCTCTGGGACATGACATGGGCTCGAGGACAAGACACCGGCTAGGGGATATGACGTGTGCTCATGGAAATGATAGGGGCTTGGGGATCTGATTGGGCTTAGGGAGATGATGCGGTCTTGGGGAGATGATGCGGGTTTGGGGAGATGACTGGGCTTAGGGAGTTGATGTGGACTTGGGGAGATGATGCGGTCTTGGGGAGATGATTGGACAGTGGGAGATGACTCGGGCTTGGGGTGATCAAGTGGTCTTGCAGATATGCTGTGGGCTCAGGGAGATGATGCAGGCTTTGGGAGAAGACGTGGGCTTGGGAGCTCATGCGGGCTTGGGGGGATGATTTGTGCTTGGGGACATGATGCGGCCTTAGTGTGGTGAGGTCGGCTTGGGGACATGTGGCCTGGAAACATGATGCGGGCTCGGGGATTCGGTGCGGGCTTGGGGAGATGATGCGGGCTCGGGGATACTATGTGGGCTCAGGGAGATGATGTGAGCTTGGGGAGACCATGTTTGCTTGGGGAGAAGATGTGGGTCTGTGTAAATGATGCAGACTTGCAGATATTACGCCAGCTTGGGGACATGACACAGGCTCGGCTGGATGATGCTGGCTTGGGAAATGATGCGCGCTTGGGGAGATAATGTGCCTTTTGGGAGATTTTGTCTTGGGGAGATGTTGTGAGCTTGGGGAGATGGTTGGGCTTGGGGAGATGAGTGGGCTTAGGGAGAGGACTCTGGCATGGGGTGATGAAGCGGTCTTGCAGATATGCTGTGGGCTCAGGGAGATGATGCAGGCTTTGGGAGATGACGTGGGCTTGGGAGATCATGCGGGCTTGGGGAGATGATTTGTGTTTGGGACATGATGCGGGCTTAGGGTGGTGAGGTCGGCTTGGGGACATGTGGGCCTGGAAACATGATGTGGGCATGGGGAGTCGTTGCGGGCTTGGGGATATAATGCGGGCTTGGGGAGCGGATGTGGTCTTGGTGAGACTAATTGGGCTTGGGGAGACTATGTTGGTTTGGGTAGATGTTTGCTTGGGGAGATAAAGCGGCTCCGGGAGATGACACGGGCATGCGTAAATGATGCAGACTCGCAGATAGTACGCCGACGTAGGATCATGATGCGGGCTCGGCTAGAAGATGCAGGCTTGGGTAATGATGCAGGCTCGGGGAAATGATGTGCGTTTTCGGAGATGTGAGCTTGGGGAGATGATTGGGCTTGGGGAGATGATGGGGGCTTGGGGAGATGATTGGGCCTAGTTAGATGATGTTGGCTTGGGAAGATGACACGTGTTCGGGATATGTGTGTTTGGAGACATGATGTGGGATGTGAATAGCAGGGAAATACTGTGAACTGTTTTATTAAAAATAAAATACTGATCAATAAATTATCACTAAGTATAGATTATGGCATGCCTGTCACTATGTTCTAAAGCTCCTTGTACTGAAATCAGATACCACATAGAGCAGAGCGTTACTTTTTATCTCACATAGGAGAATGACACCCAAACCACGGTTTCTGAACTGGCTATACTTTTTCCTCCTTACCATCAGTGAAAATGATAAAGTAACGTGTCCATTCGTGTATC